>NC_136059.1:83866882-86266882 GCF_964261635.1 Lissotriton helveticus | reverse complement strand
GGGGGCACAACATGTGCCCCCCTGCATGCATCCCCAGGGCTTGAGGGCCCTCTTAGTTCCTTCACCACCAGCCTTTTCATGGCAGCTGACTTCCATGAAAAGGCTGGCAGTGAGGAAACTTTTAATATGCTTGACAGTGCTGCAACAACACCACCAACATTTTACTGCCTCCCACTGCAGCAACACCGGTGGGGAACAGCAATTCCAGGGCAGTTGCACGGGGCCTGCGGTGGTCTGACTGCCAAACTCAGAATAGGGTGGCAGACCGCCGGTACGCCGCTTTTCGCCATTCCATCATGGGTTTGAGGGTTCTATGGACTGCCAAACTCATAATCATCCCCACAGACTCTAACAGAAACAGCCAAAAATCCACTAAAAACTCTCAGAACTCCTCACATCACCAGCACAAACCAACAGATGTGCATATGTGTAAAAGAACATAATCCACACACAGTTGCCACTTTGGAAGGGCTTTGTGACCCAGGGGCTATGGATATTTCCAAATGTGTGTGTTCACCTTTCACTATTCTTGTACACTCACACATGGGTGTATTTGGTGTATGGTTCTTTATCACTGGAAGGGTGACATCAGCCTCAATCACCTTATCTAGCATAAGCGGACCTTACTACAACAAAGACCAGCATTTCTATGTTGAAGGTTGACAGATTAGTCCCTTGGGTTACGTGTTTTGTCCAGGGATGGGCGGAACTCGCAGAGTTTCACTCAGCGGAATTCCTCAGAGATACATAAAACTTAGTGAAATTCCGCTGAGTTCCACAATCAGGCAGAATTCGGCAGGTTGCACTGCTTGTGCAGACTATTAGCACAAGGAGCCTGTTCCACGCTGCAAAATGGCTGTAAATGGTACCACACAGCATGCCAGAGGGCCCTCCTTCTTTCTGCTGCTCGAGTAGATTTTGTACTTGAGCGCCAGCTTTCTCAATACAAATGGTTGTAGCCAGCCATAACCGCTCGTGTTGAGAAATCTTGCCTGGAGACGTTCCAGCACCCAAAAATCCTGCTAGGGGACACAAATTCTCGCTCGCCAACTTAACTTTGGTGAGCAGCATGCAAGAAAAAACTCAGCTTCACAGAGTCTGGTGGAGTTTTGCCAGAACTCCGTGTTCCAACCAGAACGCAGAGTGGGCAAAACTCAGCTGGCAGAGCAGAGTTTATCTCCCACCCCTAGTATTGTGCAAGTATTACTTGAACATCTTAAATTGTGTGACATTGACATGTCTCAATGCATAGTTCAACTGAGTCCTATTGCATGACAGCATAGAGTCATGTAAACTTCTATGTGCCATATAATAGGATTAGGATGTGTGAAGATTATCATAATTGACTTAGATAGCTTCATCCATTTGACTCCTCTGCACTCATACATAATTCCAGACTGTTAGTGATAATTGGTCATACTGCTGATGAGATACCTGTATGGTGGTGTATGTAAGTTCTACAAATGTGACTTTTTACAAGACCAAAGACTAAGATGTTTTTGATGTGATCTTGTGCATTCCCAAGTTTTTTCACCACTCAGACTACATGCCATACCACTGCTTGTGTCTCAACTTTTGTTTAGTTCAGAGTCATTATCAATGTACAATTGCCATTGATTGTGAGTCAGTTGGTATGCACAAAATGGTGTATGTATAACTTTGCACATGTACATGTTTGCCTTCTTTTGGCTTCACTGATTATTAGTGTCTTTGCTTGATATAGCTGTAGTGGTACTTTATGCTTTTCTAGTAAATGTATTGAATACTCCCCCACTAGTGTAGATTTTGCACTATACAGTACCCTCATACCTTAGTGTGGTATCCATTACATGATCACCTTCAACATGGATACGTACAGATGGATGCACACGCATCTACATTACTCATTGGGTGATAGGCCTTCTCATTGTTGCACATCTCAATCTGAGTGGGACATGATTTTCTATGAGTTAATATGTTTGATAGGCCACGGGGGGGCTTTTTGTAGGAACATGTTACAGTTGACAATGTTCCAGTCATTACACAGTAATTTTACATTGTGGAGTTAAATGATGCAATGTTACTTTTATGTTGAAGTGTTGACAGCTGAACAGTCATGGTGATATGACAGGATTATATTTTTAGAGATCCATTGACTGAGTGTCATATATTTATGTTGGCTCATGTATATGGCCATTGCAATCAGCATTTGTTGATAGTGGATCTGATGTCACACATACTTAATTCATTACTTCAAATTAATGGCTGTTCAAAATAACATGGTATGTCACATATTTGTGTGATACGTCTTCACTTCTTTTTGATGTCTGTGACAGTGATTAGGTCAACATTTTCAAAAACAATTAAATGATGCAAACGTGAAAAAATGTTGATGTGTGAAAATTGATTTATTTTTAATACTCAGAAATCATGGCTGAGTGACTATTGTTTTAACAAGGATTATGAAAAACGTTTGGCAACAGTTTGGCCCTGTCTCACTTGACCTGACATTGTGTGCTCTATATCGGCATCCGATTCATCGTTCTCTTCATATTCAGGTGGGATTGCATTCTCATAGGTCCATGGCACATTTGTTTTAAGACAGATGTTATGCTATAGTGCAAAGACTAGAATAATCTGGCAGACCACAGGTTGCGAGTACAGACATCTACCGCCTCATTTGTTGAGTCATCAAAAACTGGACTTTAGGACCCCAAAAATTTGCTCAACAACATTTCAAGTTTGCTCAGAGCTGAATTATATTTTTTCTGCCCATCTGTCTGTGGATTGGATATGGGGTCATGATCCATGGCTGCAAACCAAATCCTTGGTCACCTGAAAAGAGGTAAAAACAACTTTCAATGAATTATTTTACTTTTACCTGATATGTCTTAGGTACTATTGACCATTGTTTTAGACATATATGTTCAACATATATGGGTCACTGCACATATTGGACATAGAGTAAGACATACAACACATCAACATGCTAACTTTCATGTTCACCCAGAAGATTACTATGATAAGTAAATTAGAATATTAATCTCAGCTATATGAGAATTGCACTCATTTTGTATACAATGTCTCCAATTTAGGATCATATTATCTTGCATACATTTCGAGTTATCTCTGTAGTGACAGTAGCAACATGTTTGACACTAACAAATACATTTGTTCTATTTCCACCTATGATGTCCTTGGTTGGCTACATTACAGTTGCAAAGCCTTAGATTAGTTTACATAAGTGTGCCTGGCTAGTTGCTTAGTAAATGTAACTATTATTTGACGTGTAACATCAATGTTTAAATTGGGTTTCTTCATACATCAGCATATGCTTTTTGCATGGCAAGTTCTTTTGCTGAACTTAGAATGACACATATGAATTGCAATGTAACCCTTTTTTGTAGAAGACAAAATGATGTTGAAATAAGTGACTCTGTACTACAAACCTGTGCACAACACTTTTTGTTTTAACATGTATGTATGTGTTTTTGCCTAGTTTGTGAATGTGTACTTATATGCCTTGATTCTTACACCATTTCTTTAGTATGACACGGTTCAATCTTTGATTGTAAGAATCCTGTGATACCCTACCTTGTTTACATTTTCTCAAAGGTTATCTCCTAGTGTATAACATCTTTTACAGACTATTTATTCATTGTGGCAGTATTACATTGATGGCCTAAAATGCACGAAATGTAGCCAACTTGAGCCATTAAATTAATCAGCTATCACATTAATGAAGTATGTCAATGTGGCTTATAATCTATGTGCATATTTGGACCTTGAATGTTGGAATACCGGGGAATTAGCTGCACTTTGATATTTTGATATCACATAGGTACCTAGAGTAAAAATTAAAACACGATACTACACTCTCAATGCATGACATACGCAGAATTTAGATGTTCTTTTTCCGTTTGTGCTCGTGGTACTTTGATCAGAATATCTATTTGCGAAACATATGCTTAGAATCGCGAGATTTGATCTAGGATTGGTATTTTTTTTTTTTTACATTTTTTTTATTAACATGAATGCAGAGGTTATACATACAATTCTGTGATCAAATTTCAATTTGTCGTTCGTACAATCATGAAGCGGCAGAGCAGTATAAGTAATGTGCATATAGATGTACGTTTAGTGCACTGTCAAGAATAACATGGATGAATGTGATCAATCGCCCTTAACACGAATCTTGAGACCAATGTCGGTGTCTCATTTTGTATATGGTACATCATTCTAACCTTCAACATATATGTAGTAATTGCATGACAGATATCGAAATAAAAAGAAAAGAAAACCTAACTATTGTCATCACAGTCCTATCCCTGTACACACGCCCATAACCAATCATCAGTCACCTCGCTTGTTATCAACGTCGTTCGCAATTGTATCACATGAATACAGCAGTTTGTAGTACAGGTAACTTAGCAACCAAGCATCCAACACCTTATTCCTCCTCCCCATCTGAGTCCATGTTCTCGTCCTCTGGCAGTGGCTCACAGATGTCCCCTCTATAGATATTCCATGGCATCCATACTTTGTTCCATTTACGGGGGCAGGCTCGGATCACATACACTGCCCTCTCTGTCACCATAAGCATGTCCATATTTTTGATCCACCTAGCCGATGTAGGCAGTTCCAGAGCACCCCATTTCTGTGCAAAGTCTCGCTTGGCCACTGTCATGGCTAGTGTAGCCCACAGCAAGCCATACCTGTCCAGGTCATTGGGGTCCCAGATGTTCAATAGGCATTTACGGGGTTCGGGCACAATAGAGATCTTAAGGGCCTGGGAGACAGTGCGCATAATTTGCCGCCAGAATTCCTGTATCCTCGGGCAGTCCCACAGCGTGTGAAATAGTGTCCCTTCCTCCCCGCAGCCCCGAAGACAGAAGGGATGTGGTGCTCTTTGTATCCTGTGAAGAATTGTCCTAGTGTAGTAGATGTGGTGTAGTATTTTGAGTTGCACCAATCTGAATTTCGCCGAAATGCCTACCTCTCTTGGCGACGCAAGCGCTTCATTCCATTCCGACTCATCTACCTGTCCTATCTCATCCATCCATTTCCCTTTAAGTTTCAGTGTGGGGTCTTCTAGATTATTAACCAGCTTTTTATATGTGAGAGAAGTTGCACTTTGCGACATAAAGTCCGTCAATAGTCTGTCCTCTAACGGTGAAGACTCTGGTACTTCAGTGTCAGCAGGGATTGCTCGGAGCAGTGCGTGACGTATCTGTATGTATCTGAATATCTCATTGGGGTTAAGATTGTACTGTTGTTGGAGCTGTGAGAATGCAATCACTGTGCCCCTGTCCCACAAGTCCCCCACCGTGGAGATCCCTATGTGGTCCCATTGAGTGAACCCTTTGCATGCTCTGAGGTTTCCCAATGATTTAGTGTCCCACAGTGGCGTCATTTTGGTGATTCTCCCTTTCCAGCCCAGTTTTGCGTGTGCTACATGCCACAGGGCAGCCGTGTGATGCTTCGGGCCTATCAGGTTTTTAACCTGGGACTTGTTGTACAGAACGGAGAGCATGCCGTCCCCTCCCAGTTGAGACCAGTCTGCCTTGTAAGCTGGGCCCTCACGCGGGGTGTGGATCCATTGATTAACAATTTTTAGTTGGGCCGCCCCATAAAAGATTTGAACGTTGGGCAGTGCAATTCCTCCCTCATACCAACTTTTGACCAATTTATCATGTGCTACTCGCGCCGGGCCATTGTTCCAGAGTAGGCTGGTAACTAGTGCTGCAATACGTTTGAAATATCGCGGTGCTACCACATACGGGGTATTTTCCAACACATAAAGGAATCTGGGAAGGGCCATCATTTTAAATAAAGCAGCCCGTCCAAGAAGGGTCAGGGGCAGGGCTGCCCAGTGCTTGACATCCGCCCGTAGGCGATCTATTGGTGGCTGTAAATTTTTGTCAAAGAAGTCAGTGGCAGTACGTGTGATGATAATACCTAAGTATTTAAAGGAGGTAGTTGCCAGTGCCAGGAGGCAATCCTCTTGTAACTGCGGTCCCGGGCCTTGAAGCACGTACACCACCGACTTGGACCAGTTTATGGTGTAACCTGACAATTTCCCATGTGCATTGCAGAGATGTAATAGGGCAGGGATCCCATTGCTAGGGTCAACCATGTATATGAGCATATCATCTGCATACAGGGAGATTTTATCCTCCCAGTCAGCCTCCCATGTGATGCCACGAATCAGCGGCGTTGTCCTAATTAGGATTGCTAAGGGCTCCAACACCAGGGCAAAGAGCAGAGGCGACAATGGGCACCCCTGTCTCGTTCCCCGCCTCACCAGGAACGTCGCCGAAATGTGGCCATTTGCTGCCACTTGTGCCACCGGTGACGTGTATAGTAGTCGCACCCATGCTATGTATTTTGGTCCAAAGCCCATACGCGCAAGTACTACAAACAGATATTCCCATTCTACTAAATCGAATGCCATTCTGGCATCAAGTGAAAGGATCACAGCCTGTTCGGAAAGGAGGTGTGCACGTGCCAGCACTCCATGGACCCTTCTGAGATTCATTGCCGTGCTTCTGTGGGGCATAAAGCCCGACTGGTCAGGGTGTATCAGTGTGTGTAGATGTTGTGTCAGACGGCTGGCCAGTAGCTTCGCCAGAATTTTGGCTTCCACATTAAGCAAGGATATCGGGCGGTATGAGGTGCATTCGGTTGGTGGTCTGTTCGGTTTCGGTATGGCCACTATCGTGGCCGTGCGCTGGTCCAGTGGTAACTCCCCCTTGTGCAGGCTGTCCGTGTACATGTTAAGCAGTGGCTTACTGAGTTCCGAGGCCATCGCTTTATACCATTCCACGGGTAGTCCGTTGGGACCCAGCACCTTGCCGGACTGCAATGCCTGTATTGCCAAGTGAATTTCATCTTCCGATAGGTCAAGGTCGAGCTCAAGCTGCGCTTCTTGCGTGAGTCTGGGAATGGTAATATTATCTAGTGAATGTGCCGCCGCCTGTGCCGTGACGACGTGTTCCGGGGTATATATCTCTTGAAAGTGGTGTGCCAGGGTGCGTACTATGTGTTCAGGGTGTGTCTGTAATTGTCCGTCACGCGTGCACAGCCTCTGTATGCCTCTAGCACTGCCTCCTCTTCTATCCAGCCACGCCAGCATTTTCCCTGCCTTGTCACCCACATCATATATTCTATGCGCTGTACCCGCTATGTATCCTTGTACTGTTGTTTTAAGGTGCGCCTGGTACTGTTGTTGACGCAGTTGTAGCAAGTGTAAAGTGTCCGGGGTGGGGTCAGACATGTGTGCAGTGTTTGCATTATGGAGTGCTAGCTCCAGTTCAGTAAGCGCCCGCCGGGATTCCTGCTTGTGTCTCGTTATTGTTGCTACTGCAGCACCTCGGAGGACCGCTTTGTACGCTTCCCACAGGACTGAGGGTGAGGACACCGACCCAATGTTTTCCTGAAAGTAGTGCGAGGTTACCAATTTGAGTTTTTTCATTATTTCGGGGAGTTTTAGATAGTTAGGGTAAACAGGGTATATTCTAGCGTATTTCTTCTCTCTGGTAGTGAGTGATAGGGAGACTGGCGAATGGTCAGATATGCCTCGAGGCAGGATATCCATCTTATCTACTGATCCCATTCCCATCCCCAAAAACAAAAAATAGTCTATTCGGGAAAGGCTATTATGCGTAGCAGAGTAGTATGTGTATTGGGTCGTTTCTGGGTTCAGTTGCCGCCATATGTCCAGAAGTCCCATTGCTTCCAGAAAACCAGGAAGCGTGGTATTCCCCCTAGGGCGCTCTCTCATGGGAAAAGTGTCTAGTGCGGGATCAACTATTGCGTTGAAGTCCCCCCCTATGATCGTATCACCCTCCGGGAGGTCAAGGAGGAACTTACCGAGTGCCGGCAGTGCCGTAGAGTGGAGTGCTGGGGGAATGTATACGGAGACAACATTAAGAGGTCTTCCCTCCCATTGGCCGTGTAGTGCGGCGAAGCGACCCTGATCATCTGTCCTGCGGCTTTCCACCAGAAAAGGTGACGTCTTTTTCATGAGTATTCCAGTCCCTCTGGAGCCTGTCGTGAACGCTGCATGTGTTGCCATCACATACCCTCGCCTATCAAGCGCTTTACATGTCGTCCCAGTCAGATGCGTCTCTTGGAGCAGCACTAGATCAGGTCCCTGACGTTTAATGGCCTGCAAAACAAGCCCTCGCTTAATTTTATCCCCCAGGCCTCTAACGTTCCATGTAAGCATGCGCAGGGGGGGCACCATAGTTGCGTTATGGGGGGCCTCGTCTGTTGAGGTGTTTAGTCGTCGGGCCATTGGTTCGTATGAGCAATGTGTAGGTGATCTGTTGCCAGTCTCCCTGCAGGTACGGTGCTGCGAGGTAGTGTTTCTGAAGTGGTCGGTACTTGGCGCGTGTGTGTGTCATAGAACATGAGTGATGACTATTAACAGTAACATTAACATTACAACTTCCCCTCCAACCCCCCACCCTGCTTCCCTGCCCCACGGTCCATCTCCCTACCCGTGTCCCCAACTTGGCAGAGTGCTTTACCCCAATCCTAACCATCTTACTTGCTCGTGGGGTTGGTGAGTCCCCTACAGGCACCGGTTATTGCCCACCCTACTCAGCTTCACCAGCTCCAGGGTCCCTCATGTCGATCCCGGTCTGCCTCCCAGACAGTCTGTCTCTACAGCTGGTCTGGTTGCCCCGAGGCAAGCGGGTCCCGTTCCAGATCAGATTCCATCCCCGTAGAGTCGTCTTTGTTCGCAGGAGGGTTGGCTGGCATATCTGCGTGTCCGTCGTCATGATGATCCCTCCGGTCTCTGTGTGGACGCCGACGTTGTCCCACCTGTTTCCAGCCGTCAAGTCAGTCCTGTGCCACCTCTGGCTTGTCAAAAAACCGAGTCTTTCCGTCCGCCACAATCCTCAGTTTAGCGGGGAACAACATCGAATATGGCAGGCCTTTGTCTCGGAGTGCCTTCTTGACTTCAGTAAATGATTTCCGGAGTATGGCCACGTCCGCTGTATAATCCGGAAAAAAGGCTAGCGTTGCGTTTTGCAGCTTGACAGGTGGCGAAACCCTTGCTGCTTGCAGGATTGCATCTCTGTCTCTAAAATTAAAAAGTCTGGCCAGCACCGGCCTCGGTGCCACCCCAGGTTTGGGCGTTCCACCAGGCACCCTGTGAGCCCTTTCGACAGAGAAGAAGTGAGACAGTCCCTTAGGTTGCAGTTTATTCTTTATGAGGTCCTCGACGTATAGGTCCATCGCTCTCTTCCCCTCCGTCTCTGGTAGGCCAAGGATGCGTATGTTGTTCCTTCGGGAACGTCCTTCTTGGTCGTCCAGCTTGTCTTGCAGTACCTTGGTGATTTTCTCCATCCGCTCCATTGCCATTTGCAGTTCCGAAGTGTCTTCTATCAATGACTTTGTTACCACTTCAACCTGAGATACCCTTTCGGTCATTTTCTGGAAGTCCGCACGCAACAGCGTAACCTCGGAGGAGATGGAGCCCACTGTCATCTTTACCTCTGAGAGGGTCTTCATAATGTCCTCTAGGGTCACCCTCCTGGTCCCCTCCGAATCAGGAGTAGCGCCCGTGGAACTTCGTCCAGCAACCTGGGAGTGTCCATGTTGGCTATAGGCAAACTTATCCAGTTTGGCCTGCGTCGAAGTACTCCTGGTCCCTTTGCCTGCCATGATGAGAGGCGCACCTCGCTCCGGGCTGCACCGCGGTTCTTGTGCAGTGATATGCTGGGTACCTGACGCGTGGGGCAGGGGGGTTGCGAATCAGTCAATGGGCCGTCGATGTCCCGTCTCTGAGCGGATCCCCCACCGACGAGGCCGATGTCCTCCGGTAGTTGTTCTGCACCGGTTACCAGTGTCAGTAATCGTTATGGCGCTGGCCAGGTCGACAGGCTGGTCGAATGCGCAGGGGTGGCAGTCGGCTCGTTGCGCAGTTCCTCAGTTGGTGGTTCCTGTGGTGATTAACTCCCCGCTACCTGCTACACCCCCTGCGCCGGAGTAAGTATCCCAGTGCCGGTATTGCGCCCCCGTCGTGGTCTGGGAGAGTGGTGGGTGTCAGCCCGGGGCTTGACCAGAGCGTCATTCAACGGGGCCTCTTCTGCCTCTCCGTCTCCGGGTGAGGTGTACACCCCAAAAGGTTCCCCATGCGCCTCTCTCTATGCTTCCATTCAATTTGTAACGCTCCAGAGCACTTACTGGCCTCAGTGTCTGTCGCCTCAGCGAGGGGGTGTCTCTTCTCTTCTGGACCGCCGGCTCTTTTCCTAGGTTGCTCGCGTTAATGTATGTGCTCCTCCAATATGGCGTCCCACGGCAATTTATGGCGCAGCCTGTGTCCCGGATACTCGCACCAAGCCAATCCTCCCGCGAGTCTGCAGTGCTGTCTCGCAGTCCCCGGCGGTCGCTCCCACTCACTCTCGTCCCGCCGGGTATTCAGGGATTCCAACCCTCACCTCCTCGAGGCGGGCCTCCAGGGGAGCGGCTGTTTACGCCAAGGTCAGGCCGGCCAGAGTGTACTTCCGTCGGGGGCAGCAAGCACGCAAGGCCGGTGCTTCCACGCAGCTACAGGCCCAATGACGCCGGCGCGGGATACTGCAGTGTCCGGCTTACGATGTTCGCCGGAGTCGGATCTTGCGGTGCAGCCTGGGTCCCGGTGCCGGTTCTGCTACTTCGGGTGGGCGGTGAGTCGGATTTATGTGCCGGATTTCATTTAAGGCCGATATGCCTTGGGGAGCTCCCTTTTCACGCTGCCGCCATGCTCGGCTGCTAGCCACGCCCCCCTAGGATTGGTATTTTAGTGGGAAACTTACAACTAATACAGGCTTGCCACACCATTGCACATACACACATCTCAAACTTTTTTACGATTTATCCTTTGTTCTCAGATTGAAAATAATCGTGGACCACATGCTTTGTCAGTTGATGTCTTTGACATAGCAGAAATTGTAGTTCTGTCCACTCACACAGTGTGACATAAGACAATACTTCTCACCGTGGGATTTTTCCAACTTCCATTGCAGAATCAGTGAAGGAATCACACAATGGAACATCATTGGATACATGTTAGAGTAAGATACTTCCAGACACAAACACAAACACAAATATGTCTTACCTTATACTGTACAAGTTGGTATATTGAATAGTTTTGCTTTCCTTACCAGCAGGTAGGCCATTCCCATATCTGCCATTCTCAAACCGCTCATTGATGGTAATGTGGCGAAAGATGTATGCCTCATGTGTAAATCCTGGAAATTTTGCAAGGACATCGGTGAACTTTCCATGATGGTCCACAATTGCCTCAACATTTCTCGAGTAATTGTGCTTGCAGTTTCTGCGCTGGGGCTGCAGGGGCTACAAATTGCACATGAATGCAATCAATGGTACCAAGCACACAAGGGAATCCAGAAATGCTGTTAAGCCTTGTTTGGTATCTAGTTGCTGGTGGGTAGTTTTTGGTTAAAGAAGATAGTGGGGTATGAGGTTTATGATGGCATCCAAAACAGATGGGAGAAAGGCAGAACTTTCTCCCTGTGAAATGCTAGCCAATCTGGCCAATGTGATTTTGTAGGATCCTGAGGCCAACATGTGTAGTTCAGACATCAATTTGTCATGTGCTGGGATGGTCCTTGCAGTTGCTGGCTGGACACTTGGCACTATCTTCTCCAACAATTTCATGATGCGTTACCTCTTCAGTCTATAAAAGTGTATGATCTCCTCCTCCCTGAGGTCAATGAGGGATGTGTGCTAATGGAAAACACACTCCTTCCTCCTTTGCTGCCTATGTGGTTGCCTCCTACGTTCTTCTAGTTGCAGTATAATGACCTCCATAGTGTAGTTGAGCTTGTCAGAGTGTACTGTGATTGTGAGAAGTTTGACCTACAGCCGCTGCAAAATTTCCTATGCCTGGGTTGGTGATGTAATGTAATGTAAAGGCATTCTTATATAGCGCGGCTGCCACCCAACGGGTATCCTGGCGCTGAGATTTCCAAAAAGCACTGCAAGTAACTGGGCTCGTGCATATTACTGGCATTAAGCTCTGGGAAAAAGTTTTGTTTTCAGTTCCTTCCGAAAGCCAGACAGTGTATCCCTATGTTTAAGCTCTGATGGCAGAGTGTTCCAAAGTTGGGAGGCTGCAAAGCTAAATGATCTGATGCACAGCAATCTGACGCATTTCTATTGGTGCATTGCGCTACGCCACCATGCGTGACACAGGGATATGATGTTCAATACCACTGTGTTACGTTTGTGTTGGATTTTAATCGGGAATGCCTACATTGCATAAATTAATTCCTGGATTCAGCGCAGCAGTTGCACCACGTAATTGCCAGAAAATTACGCATTTGTGCTCCTGCATCTCTTCTCAACGGCGACTTATTATTTGCGCTGCCCTTGCGTCACATTAATGTTGCAATGGTCAATCATGCCCCTGATAAATATGCTCCAAAATCCCCAAGAACTTAGAGGCATTAATCAGTAATTACCAGAAGAAGGCAATGGCCACAAAGAATTCTTCAATTAAAAAGGAACAGACCTGCCACTGCAGGGTTGTCATTTTAGAGACTAAAAAAGTCAATAACTTAGTGAGTGACTTAAGTTTGTTCAGTAAGAGAACACACTATGCCTTGATGACAGATAGTGAGTGAGAGAATTTACAAAGCATTTCAAAATAATTACTAAGCAAACATTTTTTTTAAATGTTGCTTGTGCATAGTTCATCGTTGTAGATTGGGGATATTATATGGAAGGTTAAGGCTGTGCTTGATTGGGGATTACTTTTTTCAACTTCACTGACAAAATTAAACAAATAAATTGTAGATGGAACATCCCACAAATCACCTTTTTTCAAAGGAAATCTCACTGGTGCAGTTTTGTGAAAGAGACAAACAACACAGTTGCAGAGGTTGGCACTTTCAAAGGTTCCACAAATCTGCCAAATCCCTGATGGTGGAATTTTTTCTCCCACGAGGTTCTACTGAGGAACAAGATTTGGCATCCCCTAACAGTTTCCGGTCGCTAGTCGAACTTTCTGTGAGATTTTCTAACGCGGGTGGTTGCGATCAGTAGCGGTCGGAGGCCTGCTTCTCAAGTAGATTTTCTACTCGAGCCACAGCAAAGCCAACTCAAATGACTGCATGCTCTTGTGCCGTTCTTGTTGCCATTTACGCAGATTTTTCAGCGCAGAACGGGCTACCAGTGCTAAATCAGAGTGGGAGCCGCGCGAGTCGCATATTTCCACCCGTTGGCGGACCCTGCAGAATCTCCCAGAGTTTCTATATAACTCAGTGGAATTCCACGGAGAGGGATTCCATAAGTTCTACTCAGCTCTATTTATGACAAACTGTGGGACATATGTACACAGGAATTGGCGGAGTGAGGCGTTAGCCTTCCTGACTTAACGCCTCACTCCACCACTTCAGAAACGCCTGCCTGCACCACATTTACAAGAATACGGTGTAGCCCTGTGCTTCACCTTGCGATGGCCCTACACTTAGCAGCCAACGCAGCCAACGCAGGCACCCTTGCACAAAAGTGCAAGGGTGCCTGCATGCAGGGGAAGATTGTTTATGTACAGGAAGGTCCCACTTCCTACACATAAACAAATCTTTAAATTCCGTCTTGTAATTTCTATATGTGCTGATTAATGCAGCACACCAACATCATAAAACGTTATTCAAATCTTTTTTCGATCCATTAAAGTGCATACAATTAAAAACTTACTATCAATTAATATAATATAATGCATGATATAACAGTTAAAACTTCATTAGTACATATCAACTTGTTATCCCATTTAAAAATATATATATACTTTTCAGCAAGGGGTCATCCTTCAATCAACTTCATAGACTAAATGGTCTAAATATACAAGGGAATTTTTACTTCTTTGTATAGCCCTGCTTATAAAACCAGCAACAGCTCGACAAGCTAATTCATTATCAAGGGTGCAAATGAATTTCATAGCATCCTTGTAAAAGAATAATTTCTGTACAATAAAAATTGGCTGTAAAAATATTTTCCTTATATCTCGATAAAATGTACAAAACAACATAAAGTGCACCGTGGACTGAATTGCTTGCCCATCACATGGGCACTTGTGAACTATTTTCTGCCATGTTTTCGTGTTTTGGAAAATACACCAGTTCATGAACTGTGCCCAAACACAGTCTTGTCATATAAAATCTGTCCTGAGTGTTTGTAACTTTGACCAAATAATTAGGTAGACCAGTCGACTCAATGCAATCCATATATCTTGATGCTCTTGTTTTTTTCTCATCTCTACAAGTCCTCTCTGGGCTTTGTTTCGCCATGTACATTTTTTTTATTTCACTTTTATCAAATTCCAAGATACCTGTGGGATTTTTTACCGATAGATCGTTGTCAATATTCTTCAGCAACTTGTCCATGAATGATAGCCATGGGATTTTGTTAGTGTGTTTCAATGCTAAGCAATCCTTATTTATATCCCTTGTGAGCTTTTTTCCATTCCTTGCACCAAATGTTGTGCCAGGAGCACAGAGCTCCTATTTGAATTAGGTCAGCAACATATGGTACATCCAACTCTTTATGCAAGAGATATGTGGTGCTAGATCTTGGTACGGCCAACATATCTTCACAAGATTTCAATGTGTTAAGATTGGTATTACCCCACACTACAGAGCCATAGGTTGCTACTGGTAGGCATTTACTGCCGTATGTTTTAGGCATATCACGGATAGGTTTGCTACCTATCTTGTTGCAAAATCTAAAATTCGCCTCCATGGTTTTAATAAATTTATGTCTAGACTGGTCTAAATGAGGACCCCAATTACTATAAGAAGAAAATTAAAATTCCTAGGTAGGAGAAGGTCTGGACTTCTGTTAACTTGTAATCCTTAATGTAGTGGGACTTTTTCTTTGCACTACCTCGACCGCAGACCATCACAAACGTTTTGGTGAGATTTAATTTTCGGTTTTTCTGCTCCATGTATGAGACGAAGGCTTTGGTCAGCTCTTGTAGTCAGTTAGCAGTTCTAGATATTAGAACTGCATCGTCTGCATACAAGAGCAGCGGGGTCAGTCGTAAACCTATTTTTGGGGAATCAGTATTCAGATTCTGGAGAGTTTTATCAATCCCATTAATGTATTGTAGTATTGTATTCCAGTCTTATATAGCGCAAAACACTGCCACCCAGAGGGTATCCTGGCGCTTTGAAAGACAAACTAGCACACGGTCACAGGAATCACGCTACTCTAGGAAAGCGATACGTTTTTAAATTTCTCTTAAAGAGAGGGAATTCGCTTTGGCTCCTCAATTGGAGCGGAAGAGAATTCCAAAGACTGGCGGCAGCAAAGCTGAAAGATCGACTGCCCATTCTTGACCTCTGAAACCTGGGAACCGTAACCAGGCATGCAGAGGAAGAGCACAAGGTTCGTGAAACAGTGTACCAGGAAAAAAGATTCTGCAACAAAACAGGACCCTGTCCATGCAGCGCCCTAAAGACCAAACACGACTCCTTAAAAAGAATCCGCTGCGGGACGGGTAACCAGTGGAGATCACGCAGCGCTGCGGTGGACGAGGCGATATGCGGACGAGACAGGGCCAACTTGGCTGCCATGTTTTGTATCCGTTGGAGCTTGCCAACCAAGTTCTTGGGTGCACCCAGAAGCAGTGCGTTGCAATAGTCCAACCTGCTCAGTATGATCCCCCGCACAGCTTCAGATCTAGCCGGGACTGGGAGCATAGGAAGGACTTTGCGCAGCATGCAAAGCAATACCATGCAAGTGGCAATGGTCTTGTTGGCAAAACCATCCAATTGAAGGTTAGGACCAAACATAACTCCCGAGTCGCGCACAGAGTCCGCTGCTGTCACTGATCCAGAAAAGAAAGAAGGCCAGAATTCCTCTGGCTGGGAACGTGGAACACGATCAGTGGAGCAGTACAACACCTCTGTTTTAGACCTATTAAACTGGAGTGAGTTGGAACACAACCAGTCTGCTGTAGCTGACATACAGCGATGGAAGGGCTCTAGAGAACCGCCTCTCCGCCTTCCAGCGAAAAGATCAATTGGGTATCGTCGGCATAATTAAATACCGAGATACCAAAGGTACTGATAAGTTGGATTAGAGGGCGAAGGTACAAATTAAACAGTATTGGGCTAATGGCTGAGCCCTGGGGCACCCCCTGCCCAACCTTCCACACACCTGAGCCACCACTTGCTGCCTATTACGGAGATACGAGACTAGCTAGTCTCGAGCCAGCCCTGTTACTCCAGCCTCCTCCAGTCTCCTGATGAGAATCGGATGGCTGACCGTGTCGAACGCGGCAAACATGTCGAGCAGCACCAAAAAGGCTGCTCGACCAGTGTCGACTCGCGAACAAAGTTTGTCCAGCACGACCACCAGAGCCGACTCCGTCCCATGCGCTGGGCGGAACGCAAACTGGGCCACGTCCAGACAGTTGTTATCTTCCAGGTATCTGGACAGAGACTGGGTAACCACCTTCTCCATGATTTTAACCGGAAAAGGGAGTAATGAAATGGGCCTATAATTCTCCGGGCGGGTGGGGTCAAGGGTGGGCTTCTTCAGGAGGGGGGATACCACTGCTGTTTTCCAACAGTCCGGAACCAAAGCAGATTCAAAGGACTGGAGACAGATGGAATACAGTGGGTAAAAAAGTTCCTTCTGAAAGAGCTTCAAAATTTATGAGGAAGCGGGTCCATAGGGGAACCCGAGGACACCGTCAGTGCTAGTCTGCAAAAATCGTTGAAATTCGGGACAGAGAAACAGCTCAGCCGAGGCTGGACCTGCAGATCTTCTGGGTTGGCCAGGGTAGATGGAGAAACCCGGGGTGGCAGAGACTGGGAGTCAGACGGAGTAAGACCGCTCAATATGGTAGCTATCTTAGCTTCAAATGCGGCTGCCAGAGAGTCGCATAAAGCCTGAGAAGCCGAGATGTTATTCGAGGCACAGGCAGGCTGGGAGAGATCATTAACAATCCTAAACAAGGCAATGTATAATTATTTTTGTTTATTTTATTTATTTTAAAGGTTATATATAGCGCTGGCTTCACCCTGAGGTATCCGAGCTCTTTACATTGGAAATGATGATAGGACATGGATTACAGAACAAAAAATTGTGAAATGAAACATTAAGATATGGTAGACTAAGAGAACAAAATGAGTATCATATCTTGATTAGGAAACACAGTGAAAGGATGAAGCTGTTTACATTACAACATAAGAATGGGAACATTCACATTAATAAACAGTAAAAAGGAGCTAGACTCATTTTTGTCAAAAAGTGAGGGTTAGGCGAGTGTGAAGGAGGACGGGTGGACAAAATGTAAGGAGGGAGGGGAAAAAGGGGGGACACAAGTGTTGAGGAGGGGTACGGTGTAGGTGTGCAGCAGGTGTTGGTAGAGTACAGGAGATGTGAGAGAGAAGGGGAAAGGTAGGGAATTCAGAAAGGAAGAGATTGAACGACAGGTATGGAAATAGAATGATTATGGACTCCAATATTTGTGGAGCTGGTGATTTTAGGGTCTTTTTTGAAACTGATGTATGAAGGGTTAAGTCATAGGTCTTTGGGGAGGGCATTCCAGATGCTGGGGGCCTTACCAGAGAAGGAGCGAGATTGTGCGGCTTTCTTTTTTAGCAGAGGGGGGACGAGGAGGAGAGAGTTAGTGCTTCTCATCGGTCGAACACTGGCAGCTTTTTTGAATTTGTTTGAACGGTACAGTGGGGTCTTTTGAAGGAGGGCTTTGTGCGTAATGCAGGCTAATTTATAGGAGCATCTGCCTTCAATAGGAAGCCCTTTAAGGGACTTTAGAACCATTGAGATGTGGTCAAAACGTTTGCAGTCAGTAGTAAGCCTAGCCGCCAGATTTAGTACAGATTTGAGGGGGCCAGGTGAGCTTTGGGAGAACAGGAGAGGAGGGCATTACCATAGTCTATTTTTGAAAGGACTAGGGATTGCACAACTGATTTGAAATCTTCCGCTGGAATAAAGGGTTTGATTTTCTTAAGATGTTGGAGCGTAAAAAGTGCTCCTTTTGCCGAGTTTTTCATACGGGAGTTGAGCATAAGCTTACTGTCGAAGGTGATGCCGAGGGATTTTACTGATTCGTAGAGGGAGAGTTGACAATTTAGGGCATTGAGGTCAGTGATCCATGTTAGGATGGGGAGACGGTTGTTTTAAGGAGAGAAAAGAATGATTTCAGTTTTATTAGCATTAAGTTTGAGATGGATGGAATAGAACAAGGATTGGATATTGGACAGGGCGATGTTAAGGTGTAGTACATCAGTGAGTGATTTAATTTTATAGTACAGTTGGGTGTCATCTGCATAAAGGTGATAGTTAATACCGGCTTGTTTGAGAATGAGGGCAAGAGGTTCCATGAATAGGTTGAAGAGAACAGGAGAGAGGATAAATCATTGGGGGATACCGAGGGAGACCGGGGTGGGGCTAGATTGGCAGTTTTGGATTTTTACTTATTGGGTTCTGTGTTGGAAGTAGGAGTTGAACGAGTTGAGGACGGTGCTATAAAGGCCAAACCGAGATTTAAGTGTGTTGAGTAAGGTTGAATGGTTAACTGTGTCAAATGCCGCAGAGAGGTCAAGGAGAATGAGTAAGCAGGTCTCACCATTGTCTAGGGCAAGGTGGATGTCATCAACTATATTTAGCAATGCAGTTTCAGTGCTGCAGCCTTTACGGAAGCCGGATTGTAGGGGGTCGAGTAGGTTGTAAGTGTCAATATGCGTATCCAATTGCTGGAGGGCACTTTTTCAAGGGCTTTAGAGTGAATGGGGAGGTTGGAGATAGGGCGGAGGTTGTTGGGGTCGTTCGGGTCGGTCTTAGGGTTTTTTGGAATGAGCGTGATTTGTCCGAGTTGGAGGGAGACCGGGACCCAACCCGAGGAAAGGGAGGAGTTGATGATATTGGTCCAATACGGGACAATGACGTGTTTTAGGTCTTGGACGAGGGAGGATGGTAGGGGGTCTTTAGTGTGGGAGGATGGATTTAATTTGGACAGGATGTTAAAGACTTCTAGTTCGGAAACGGAGTGAAACTTCAGCCAGGAGGCGTTGTTTTTGAGCTGAGTGTTGACAGGGGGAAATTTAGGAGGGGTTGAGGTAAGTGGGGATGGGGAGGACACTGGGAGTGTGAGCGGAAGGGAGGAGTCGAACAAGTATAGGGGGAACAGAGGGGGTTGGGGGGATTTGAGTTAGAGTGAAGGATTGATCAATTTTGGCAATTTTTTCAGGGAAAAAGTTGGCAATTTCTTCACATTTGCTCGTGGTGGCCGACATGATGGGGCAGGGGAGGTTTGATTTCTGATAATGTTGAACAGTTCTCTGGGTCTGTTTTTGGCCCGGGCGAGCTATGATCGGAAGAAGGAAGCTTTTTCTGAGAAAATGTGTTTCTTGTACACGGATCTAGGGGTTCGAAGGAGGACTAAATTGGTTTGGGAAGGGTGTTGTCTCCAGGTTCTCTCTGCCATTCTGAGTACTCGTCTTTCAATATTGAGGTCAGAGTTAAACCAAGATTTGGAAGGAATATTTTTAAGAGTTTTTGGTCTGGGTGGAGCGAGTTGATCAAGAACCTCGTAGACCGATTTATTGTAATGTTCAGTGAGGTCATTTGCATTGAGAGAGGGAGGTGTGCTGCTGAGTTGTGCTTGGAGATTGGTCTCCAGAACACCAGGGGGAATACGATTAAGGTTTCTGGATAATATTGTGGTTTTGTTGCTTTTGGAAGGGGCCGGCTGGGTAAGGGTGAGATCAGGAACAATATGAGGTGGTGATCAGACCAGTCGATAGGGATGATGTTGGATAAGGATGCCAAATTACTGTTAGTAATGATGGCGTCAAGAGTAGCCCCATTAGAATGTTTTGGGGAAAGGCAGAGTTGTTTGAGGCCACTTAACTCAAGGAGGTTATTGAGAAGTTTGATAGTAAGGTCGTCAGGCATGTTCCAGTTGAGGTTCATGTCTTCTAGGTAGAGATTTTTACAGTTCAAAAGTGACGATTGTGAAAGAAGGTCAGATAGTTCCTCAGCGAATGAAAGAGGTTCACCTGGAGGGTGGTAGATGTTATGTAGTCGTATTGGGGGGGGTGCCTTGAATTTTAAGTTCTGCTCCAAGGTATTCAAATGTTTTAAAGTCTACGCTTTTAGCTAGGGAGAGCTGGAGTTCGTTTTTAAAGATTATTGCTAGACCACCTCCTATTCTCTTAGGTCTGTCTTTTCTGAGGATAGAGTAACCAGGGGTGGAGAGTAAATTGAGGATGGATGTTGAATGATCATTTTTTTTTTTTTAATTCTTTTTATTGTTGCATCAGGTGAATCATTAGTACCATGAACAAGACATCGCGGGGGAGCGTCAACATTCCGCTCTACCCGCCGTTACGCAACTTTTTAAATAGACAGTTACATTGCATTCATCCTGACGAACTTATTATTTTTCATTTTCACCCCGAACTCCCCCCCCCCCCATCAACTATAAGTAAAGGCAGTAACTGAGGGACCTCTCCTCGAAGCCCCCCCCACCCATCTTCCCCTCCCCCCCCAGCAGCATGAACCCTTCCAACCACTCCCTCCCCCCCCGCCCCTCATGGCTCTCTCGGTCCTCAAAGTTGTGTGTCAATGAGTATAAGCACTCCCCATGGCCCGTAGCCTTCAAGTGCACATATGCTGGAATCAGCGACCTACACACCATGTCTGTGCTTCATCCTACCACCCGCCCACTTCCCCCCCCGGTCCCGCCCTCCTACTCCAGTCCATGGTAGTGCCTCCACTTGGCCCATATTTTTCTAAATTTTCGGGGGCACCCCCTAGCTTTATACGTAACACGTTCAGCTGCCATATACATATCCAGGCCTCTTCTCCATTCCTCGAGATTTGGTTTCCCAGGCGCCCCCCACAGTCTTGCAATGTCCCTTTTTGCGACCACCAGGGCCAGCAGCAGAAAAATGAGCAAGTATCGCGTGATATCCACCTCCGTGGACATTCCCAAGAGCGCCAATTTGGGGTCCCTGGGTATCTCCACCTCCAGTATCTCACTCAATTCATTGAAAATCTCGTCCCAATATTCCTGTATCACTGTGCATCCCCAGATGATGTGGAAGAAGTCGTCCGTTGGGTGCTGGCATCGTAGACATGCGGTGTTAGTAACCCTCCCCATCCGGAAAAGCCTCACCCTGTCAAAGTATGCCCGATGAAGGACCTTAAACTGAATGAGGCGAAGCCTCGATTTTATGGCCACTTCTCGGGGGTGCATGAGTATGAGTTCCCAGTCTAGGTCCTCCAGCGTGCCCACATCCGCCTCCCACCTCTCCCTGAGGACCTGTAGATCACCCAACATGTTATTTGTCAGTGTTTTGTAGGTCATGGATACCGCCCCCCTCTGCATCTGTTCTTGCAGTAGGCGGCCCTCAAGTGGTGCAAACTGGGGAATGTCAGTGAGAGATATGTGTTGGGCTCCCCATGCATGTCGCAGCTGTATGTATTTGTAATGTTGGGTTCTCTGGAGTCCAAACTCCTGTTGCAGTGCTTGGAATGTTTTAAGCTCCCCCTTTGCTATGACATCCCCAACTGTGGAGATGCCAATGTCATCCCACCTTTGAAACCCGCGCAACTTGTTCAGTTCAGTCAGCCACCTACATGCCCATAGGGGGGTTTGGCGGGTGAGCCTTTCATGCCAACCCATTCTAACCGACGCTCTGCGCCACGCCGTCAGGGTGATCCTAGTCGCGGGAAGAAGCTGGCGGCCTCCCCTCCCCCCATATAAAAAGTGGAGCACCGTCTTATTGCCCCATTTAGACCTCTCTAGTGCATAGGTGGGGTGGTCCGCCGGGGCGTGTATCCAATCGTTGATCGGGGTGAGGTGTTCCGCCCAGTAATAGGCCTCCAAATTAGGCAATGAGAGACCCCCACTATATTGGTGGCGCTGCATAGTCGTGAGTGCCACCCGGGCCTGCTTCCCCAGCCACAAGAAGGAGCGGAGATCGGTATGGATTTTCCGCAGAGTCTGAGCCGGGAGGGGATAATACTCATTTTGCAGGGCGTATAAAAACTTTGGGAGTAGGATCATTTTATACAGGGCAGCCCTGCCCAAAATGGTGAGCGGGAGCGGCCGCCACCTATCCATCTCCGCCTTTGCCGCCACCAAAATTCTATCGACATTGTCCGTGTAGGAGCGCTGCACATCTCGGGTGATAAAGACCCCCAGATACCTGAAGCCTGCCGTGGTGTGAATGAGCAGCTCAGGCAGCTCCTCCCCTCGCGGGGCACCTTGTGGGTCGTATAGGACCGACTTATGCCAGTTTATAGTATGGCCGGCTACCGCCCCAAAGTCGTCCAGTTCCCTGAATAAGGCCGGTATCGTCGTGGCCGGGTCGGTCACATACAGCAGCACATCATCGGCGTAAAGGGAGATCTTCTCCTGGTCAGTGGCCGATTCCCCCCAGTGGAAGCCAGTCACAGCTCGGTTGAGCCGGATGCGGATCGCAAGGATCTCGATCGTGAGGGTAAAAAGGAGTGGGGATAGCGGACACCCCTGTCGCGTCCCCCGCTCTATCGCGAACTCTCTCGACATTCGCCCGTTTACGCGCACTCTAGCCCTAGGTTTCGAGTATAGAAGTTTCACCCAGCGCTGGAACTTGGGCCCAAACCCAAACCGTTCAAGGGTCCCCATTAGGAAAGGCCAGTGGACCGCATCGAACGCTTTTTCCGCGTCCAAGGAGAGGAACCAATGTGGCTCCCTCCTGTCACAGACTTCTTGGAGCCAGTTGTGGGCGCGCCGCAGGTTGAGTTTGGTGGCCCTGTCCGGCAGGAACCCGGACTGGTCCGGGTGGATCAGGCCCGTAATTACCTGACGCAAGCGCCTTGCAAGAATAGTGGCTAGGATTTTGGTCTCAATATTTAGCAACGAGATTGGGCGATAGGAGGAACAGTCTCCAAGGGGCTTGCCTTCCTTGTGGATCGGGATTATGGTAGCTAGGGCCAGGTCCGGCGGGAGGCCTCCGGAGGCAAACGCACCCTCATACAGCGACTTCATGTGACACGAAAGGAGGTCCCCCGTTCGTTTGAAGAACTCCGCCGGGAAACCATTAGGTCCCGGAGCCTTCCCCGGTTTCAGGGCAGCCATCGCCTCTGCAATTTCATCTAGGGACAGGGCGGCTTCCAAAGCCTCACTATCTTCAGGGGTCAACTGCGGAATGTCCACGCTACCCAGGAACGATCGCGCCACCTCGCAGTCCCCTAGGTCCCTCGCCCTGTAGAAGTCTTCGTAATAGGTCGCAAAGGCCTCTGCAATGGCGCCGTCTGTGGACGCCCGCGCCTTACTAGGGAGCTCAACCCAATCCACCCACCTGGCAGCTCTCTCGCGCCTGCTCAACCATGCCATGAGTTTACCAGATTTGTCGCCAACATCGTATAAGCGATGTAGGGTGGCCAGCGCCTGTGTACGCGCCTCGTCCGTACTTAGTTCTCTATACAGCCTTTGCGTATCTAGCAGTAGTCTAAGATCAACCTCCTCCTTCGTTCTGTGATATTCTGCCTCTCGGGTCAAGATGTTTGCCTCCTCCTTCGCTATGGCTTCCGTGCGTTTCCTTCTGGCCTCCCCTACCCTGGATTGGAAGCGGTCCCTCAACACCGTTTTCATGGCTTCCCACAGTGTCACTCCGGACTGTACCGATCCCTCACTTTCGGCCATAAAAACTTTGATATCCGCTCTTATGCCCCTTAGAATTTCAGGAGTCTGTAAATCCCATGGCGACATATGCCACTGTGCCTGGCCTCTCCCCCTTCCCCGACCTATGTGTACGAACAGCGGAGAATGGTCCGAGATACCCCTCGCCCTATAGTCCGCCTCGTCTCCCGCCGAAAGCTCCTGCCTAGATGTGAAAATGTAATCTAGCCTAGAGAAGACCTTGTGGGCCCCAGAGTAAAATGAGTAAGCCACGTGGGCAGGATGTAGCCACCGCCAAACGTCAGTAAGACCGATCGTGTCCATTCTGCGCGCCAAAGCCGTCTCTGCAGCCACTGTGTGGGGGTTCCCAGATCTATCGCGCGTCGTGCTCATCACGTCGTTGAAATCCCCCCCCACAATCTGTATTGTGTCCGCCGTGTCTAGCAGAATGGCCGTGATCTCCTGCATTGTTCGTGTTTGTAATTTGGGTGGAGCATATACCGACAGTAGAGTGTACCTGCGCCTCCTCCATGTCCCCTGCACCCCGGCAAACGAGCCCTGTGGGTCTAACCATGTACGTGTGACTGCGAAAGGTGCTGTTTTCCTAACTAGTATTGCCGTGCCCCGTGAGTCCATGGTGTAACCCGCGTGTGCCAGAACTGTGTACTGCCCGCGCGCTAAAAAGGCACAGCGGTTCCCCCTCAAATGTGTTTCCTGGAGGAAAACGATGTCAGGTGCCACTCGCTTAATATATGCAGTGACCAGGCTCCTCTTAATTTTGGAACCCAGTCCGTTTACGTTCCAGGTCAGCGCCTTAACCCCAGCGCCTTCACCGTGGGGTGTAGCTAGTGTACTCGCCATTGTTCCACTTGAGGACTATCCAGCACCGGGCCCCAGGGCCGGGACGGTGGCAAGGGTAAACTTTCCCGAACTTGCTGCTGCTGCTGTTTTTTGACGAACTTCCCCCCTCCCTCCCCAGCTCTCTCAACAACCCCAACGTGGGGTAACATGGTAACAAAGCCCCATCCCGCTCCCCCCACCCCACCTCCCTCCCCTTCCAGTTGCATCCCCATCCGGGTCTCAACTATCCACGGGAGTAGGCCTGTCGCCCTCCCACACATCCCACCCTCAAGAAACCTCAACCAGTGCTAAAAAACACAAAAAACAGTACTAGGGGGGTGCCAACTTGCTTGCTCTGCATCGCCGAGCCGTCATCTTTTCCCTTTCCCAGTGCATCGTTGTTCACGAGTGTGAGTCTTGTGTGTCCATCCGTTCCCCACGACCTGTAGAGTCTTGCTCCAGCTGCCGGATCTCTTTGGCCAGAGGGTGCAACGAATCACTCCTTGTATCATCCTCCTCTCCTCCGGATGCGCGGCCCTCCGATTCCTCTATTTCTTCTTCCTCCGAGCGGATTCCATTTCTCAGGCTACCAAACCTCGAGCCTGCCACGGAGTCGGAGCCCGGTGACGCCGACCTGCCTCGCCTCCTGTCCTGCTGGTTGCTGGTCCTGTATGGAGTTTGCGGCGTCTTGTGCTGTGTCCTCTTCAATCTCCGTCTTTGCGGCTTCGGCCTCTCCCATGTCGGACGTTCCCGTAGTGACCGGTCTAGCTCTGCCCGGCCCGCCGCCTCCCTACTATTCAGGATAGGCCGCTCCTCCAGCCATTGCCACGCGTCGTCCGGGTGTGCAAAAAAGATGGATTTGTCCTGATAAATGACCTTGAGCTTGGCCGGGAAGAGGAGCATATACTGGATGTTGAGGGACCTCAGCTTTGCTTTTACGGCGTCAAAGGAGCGGCGTTGTTTGGAGACTTCCTGACTGTAGTCCGGGAAGATCATTATGGTGGCGTTTTCAAAGCGGATCTCACCCAGTGTCCTGGCCTCTCGCAATATCAGATCTCGATCGGCAAAGTTCAGAAACCGGGCTATGACCGGTCTTGGTCTCGCACCCTCCGGTGGTTTGGCCAAGAGCGCCCTGTGCGCCCTCTCTATGATAAAACACGGGGAAAACCGCGCCGTAGGGAAGGTCTTTTTGAGCCAGTCAAGGAGGAAGGCGGTCATACTCCTTTCTTCAATCCCTTCTCTAAAGCCCACGAAGCGCAGGTTGTTCCGCCTTGACCTGTTCTCGGCATCGTCCACCTTCCACAGAAGTTGACGGTGGGAGGCCTGGAGCTCTGCCATGTCCTTCCTTAGCTCAGCCACCGACTTCTCATTGTCCGTCAACCTTGTCTCAGTCACCGTGACCCTGTCGGTTAAGTTACGAAAGTCCTGGCGTAGCAGCGTAACCTCGGATCCTACCTCCCCGATTTTGGTTTCCAAGGCCGCTCGTGAAGCTTGGATGTCCGTTCTAGACGCCTGTATGGCCTCCAGCAGCATGTCCGTGTCATTGCGTGCTCCTGATTGCACGGGCCGTTGTTCCACCGCGGGTCGCGGAGCAGCGAAATTGTCCATTGGGCCTTGCCCCTTGGTCTTGGGTGCCGTTGCATTCTTACCCATAGCGGCGTTGTCTAGAGGCCAGGGGCTTCTGGGATGAACTTGCCTCCCTCCGCGGTATCGCTGGGCTCGGCCGTGCGCCGGGAACAGAGGCAGAGTGAAGTAGCGCCTCGACAACGCAATGCCCTTGGGCGGCCCCTAATTATGGTCCTGGGAACCTCTGGGCCGGGGCCCGCGTACACTCCCTGTCCTGATGTGGAGCGCTGGGGCCGGGCTCTGGTCGCAGATGCACCCCGGCTGCAATACTGGAGGGGGCCCCGTCTTCACCCCTGTCCGCGCCGCGGGGGCCAGGGGGTGCTCCTCAGCCTGTGCCTCGTGCGCGTCCCCCCCGGGATTCTCCCTGTCGCAGTGCCGGATCACCAGGCGTGGGCACAGGCAGGGTGGTGCCGGCGGTGACAACCAGCCGCTCCCGAGCCGGAGCGGGCCACAGGAGTTCCAGGGCAGGAGGAGCAGGCCTCCGTAGTCTGTCGCGGCTCGAGGGCCGTCTCTCCGTGGGTCGTCAGTGCGCGGCCGCCATCTTGGTAAAGGCGGGCGCCGCCACCGAGATCAACCCAAGCGCCAGGCCCAGGACAGGTGCGGCCCTCCTCACCTCGGTGGAAGGCTCACCGGCCCTCCGTCTCTGCTCCCAGGCCCAGAATCTGCACAGCGTCGGAACCAATGCGGGGATCTCGCCGTCGCTACCTCTCCATCGCCACGACGGTCGCCATCTTGAGTAGGTGGTCGTCGGTCACCTCCGTCCTGCTCCCGCTGTCCGGCGGCGGCGGTGTGTGATCGTCCGCCCGGTGGCCGAGCACCCGATCAAGCCTCCATCAGCCCGCAACAGCTATTTGCGGGAATGCCGGCACTTGGCGCGCTCCTCTTCCTCCCGTCTCCCAGGCCGTCAGGACGATCTCCGGGGCATAGAGGAGACACCGTCACGTACAATGGCCAGGCGGGGTCGGCTCCGTTTCGGGACTGCAGCAGCCCTTGGCAGGTGTCCGGGCGTCAGTTCCTCACTTTTGGTGCCGGTTCTGGGTCTTGGGGGATAGTGAATGCCGGATAATAAGCAGGCTCGGCCGGAGCTCTGTTCAGGCACGTCTAGTCGGCCATGTTGCTGGCCACGCCCCCCCGATGTTGAATGATCATTGAGCCAAGTTTCAGTTAGGAAGGCGTCGTCTATATCTTCACTAAGGATTTTTTTTGATATTTCAGTTGCATGTTGAACTGCCGAGCGGCAATTCACAAGCATGCACATCAGGGGCTTGGGGTTAGTTATGGGGGGGGGCACGAGTGGATGGCGGTAAGTTGCGGGGGTGGTCTGGGCAGCAGGGAGAGGGGACAGTTCTGCTAGTCCCAATAATAACCGGGAAGTTAGACTGAGGAAATGCTGCATCCTTGTGTGATGCCTTAGGTGGGTAGGAATTGCAGATGTCGGAGAGATTAGAGGTGGAGTAGACATTCGAGGCACAAAGAGGTCTCTGTGAGCGATTGTAATGTGGAGTGGCTTTCCAGAGTTTAGGAGAAATTAATTTTGGGATGCCAGAGCGTGTCGAATTGGGCCCAGCGGGGCGGGTTATCAGTTTGGAGGATTTGAAGTTAGTAAAATCCTCTCTAAGTCGGACTAATTCAGATAGGAGGAAGGAGATATTGCAATCGATGCTGCACAGTGTCTGGGTTAAAAGAGTGAGGTGGGCCACATTGGAGTCAGTAGGGGGGGGGTGAGGTATGCTCAAAGTTGGTTGGAGGAGGAGGTTTAGTGTTCAGGGAGGGAGACATGTCTGGAGGGGGGAGAGTGGTGTTGTAGTTGAAAGTGAGAGGGAGGTCTGTGGGGGGAGGGAGGGGAATACCGACCATCGGAGGGGGTGAGAGAGGTGTTGTAGTTAAGTGCGAGAGGGAGGTCTGGGGAGGGAGGGAGGGGAATACCCGCTGTATAAGGGGGGAGGGGAGTAGTGGAGGACTGGGAGGTTCTAGAGGTAGTTGGGGCCGCGGGGGTGGGAGAGTTCTGTGTTGATCGTGGGTGGGGGTCTGTTATTCAGAGAGGGTGGAAGACCTGTGGGGTGGCAGGGTCCGGCAGACAGTTGGGGGAGGGTAGTGGGGAGGACTGGTTATTTATAGAGGTAGTTGGGGCGGGGGAGGATGTGTGACTTCGGAGTTGATCGGGGGTGAAAGACAGTTGTTCAGAGAGGGTGAGAGGTGTAGGGATGGCAAGTGGAGTGCTGTGGCGGTGGGAGTGTGGTAGGCCTGGGGGGTGAAGAGAGAGGATATCTGGCAGTGTGCGGAATATAGCGTATTATGTATAATGAGAAGAGAAGGGGTGGGATGACAAAGCCCTGCCTTATTCCCCTGAACACCTTGAAGTTTGGGGTGCACTCACCTTCCCTCCCATATCTTACTCTCGATGTCACTCTCGCGTATGCGTGTGATATAAATAAGACAATATTGTCAGGTGCACCCATATCAATCATTACTTCCCAAAATTTTGCATGGTTTACACAGTCAAAGGCCAAACTTAGGTCTACAAAGCATAAATAAATATGTTCATCCTTAGCCATCATATATGTGTCAATAATTACATCCAAATGTATGCACTGCTCCACTTTCCCCTTCTCCCCCCTGAAGCCATAATCAATCAATCATGCCATTTGTATAGCGCACTACTCACCCGGGAGGGTCTCAAGGCGCTTGGGGGGAGGGGTATGCTACTGCTCGAACAGCCAGGTCTTGAGTTGTTTCCTGAAGGCGAGATGGTCCTGGGTCAGCCGAAGGTGGATGGGGAGGGAGTTCCAAGTCTTGGCAGCCAGGTAAGAGTAGGATCTTCCTCCGGCGGTGGCTCTTCGGATGCGTGGTACGGCTGCGAGGGCGAGGCTGGTGGACCGTAGCTGGCGGGTGGGCGTGTAGTAGGTCAGGCGGTCGTTGAGGTACTTGGGGCCCAGGTCGTGGAGAGACTTGTGTGCGTGGGTGAGGAGCCGGAACGTGATCCTCTTGTTGACGGGGAGCCGGTGCAGGTTCCTCAGGTGGCTGGAGATGTGGCTGCGTCGGGGGACATCCAGGATGAGTCGGGCGGAGGCGTTCTGGATGCGCTGGAGTCTTTTCTGTAGCTTGGCTGTGGTTCCGGCGTAGAGGGCGTTTCCGTAGTCCAGTCGGCTGGTGACGAGTGCCTGGGTGACAGTCTTCCTGGTCTCGGTCGGGATCCAGCGGACGATCTTGCGAAGCATACGCAGGGTGTTGAAGCACGATGAGGAGACGGCGTTGACTTGTCTGGTCATCGAGAGGAAGGGGTCCAGGATGAAGCCCAGGTTGCGTGCGTGGTCGGTTGGCTTGGGTGCGGTGCCCAGGGCTGGGGGCCACCAGGAGTTGTCCCAGGCGGAGGGCGAAGATCCCAGGATGAGGACTTCCGTCTTGTCCGAGTTCAGTTTCAGGCGGCTGTCCTTCATCCACTCGGCGACGTCTTTCATCCCGACGTCTTTCATATCGGGTTTCAGTCAAGATGTTGCTTAATGTAGCACACATAGAAGTTGCAAAACAGCATTTTTTTAAATGATTGTTTATGTGCAGGAAGGGGGACCTTAATGTACATAAACAATCATTGGCTTTTTGCTGTTTTCATGTGTGCTGCACAAAGCAGCACACATGAAAACAGCAAAAACTAGGCGAAATGAACATTTCTCCTCAGGCTTTCCCTGGTCTGAATTTTGGCCTCCCTTGTAAGCGTCAGAATCAATGGGTGTTGCGCTGGAACCCCAAGCAACACCCATTGCCCTCCCCTTTCACGCTAAGCATAGCGTGAAAGGGGGCCTTATTTTGAAGGCAGCTTTAAGCCACATTAAGTGGCTTAACGCTGCCTTATAAATAAGGCAAAGCCCCTATCGCCACCACAACGTCACTATAAGTGACGTTATGGTGACGATAGGGACTTGTAAATATTCCCCTGTGTTTGCTGGGTCAGAATACTAGATTCAGAAACTATTGATCTAAAGATACTTTTAAAAAGGTTCACTTTATTGTTCGTAATATGAAACAATGTGAATCATGAACTTCAAGGTAAGAAAATGAAAACTAGCAAGTATTAGTTTTGCCTACTGTTTTGTGGAAGATATCCCAGAGCACACTTGTGACCATTACCTAAAAAAAAATATTTCCAAGTTACCAACTTATTGTGAAAAAAAGGCAACACATAACATAACTCATATAGCTTCATATTATGGTGGTGCTCCCTTTAAAGTCGATTGAAAAGTGTGCCTGCTTGCAGTTTTCACAAAATATAAACTGAACTAGATATAAGAGATTGTCTACGTTTCTTGGAGGAAATATCCTATATCCCACCTCTACAATGTTTTAGCTTGCTCAGAGAATTAATTTTTTTACATAAAGACTGTGTGATGTCTTATGGGAGGAATGGGGCAACTTAATAATGGCACTCAAGTGGGGTATGGGGAGCTCTGCATAAAAAGTTTGAAGCTCACCACGGCAAATCTTAAGCTTCTTACGCCACAGTCGTAAATTCACCTTGTCCCTGGTTGTGGGAAGATAAAAATCTCCTATATGGTCCCACCTTCCGAGTCCAGCACAAATGCACTGCCTGAATAAATATAGATGCAAAAGAAACAATTGATGGACGGAATGCTGGACAATGCAAACATTCAACCCCAGTCACAAGGATCTGGGTTTAATCCATCATTCTTTTGCTCACCACACCACCCCAGTTTGGACACAGCCATCTGCAAATCAGTCTTGGCCCTGTTTCTTGTGAGAACAGTCCAGCCCGAAATGCCAAGACAGGTCCTCCCTAGACTGGAAACAAGCATCCTGGGACCGGTTTCAGGGCATCACCCTTCATCAGCCAGGCTATCTTGAATAAATATAGAGTCTTTAGCAGGTGCACCACCCGGAGGTTTCTAAGTACAGTAAGGGCACCTGCACTCCATTCAAACTTTAACCAAGAGCAAGATAGAGCAAATCAGCAAAAGGAGAAAGAAAGAGGAATGAAATATAGCATAAATGTACTGAATGGAGAAAGAGGGGGTGATAAAGAACCTGGAAAGAGGGGACTATACATACAGGAAGAGAGGGATTCACACTGGTCAATTTCATGTCACTTCTCCATTATTCTCAATTACTTATCTAGAATTCTATACGTCCACAAACAAGATTATTTCCATTTTACCATTTACACTTCTGAAAATAAGTACATCCTTGGGACTTCACCAGCTAGCAACACTATTGAAGAACATCGCGAGAAGAAGGTGTGGCTTAATGGCTATGCTGCAAACGTTAGCCTAGTAGAGCTGCGTCTGACCCTTGCGTCTTCACTTGAGGAAATTGGATGAAGCTGAGCAAATGACTTTGTCTCTGAATGAGATTGCCTTAATGTGGTTTAGTCGCAGTCTATGCCAGTCCAGTGATGCTCAAAGTACGGCCCCGGGGCCACATACGGCCCTCCTGACCTTTACATTCGTCCCCCTGGTCAACAGCAGCACTGGGCTGCTGTTTACTGAACTCAGCACTAACATTAAAAAGATTTAAAATGAACAGGTAAGCAATTATTTAAAGGTTAATTGAAGTCACAGAAAGGAAATAACAAGGGGGTCCTGCACAACCTAGCTTTAAAAACACCTTCATTTTTAAAGACATCTTGCAGCAAAAGTGTAAAAGTATGATAAAGTCTGTTCAAAATTCAAACAGTTTATTTTGTTAACATGCAAAACCGTTTCACCTTAGTACATCAGATTATAATACTTCAGAGCATTGAGAAGTAGATTTGTAATAGTGATAGTTTGCAAACATGAATTCAGCAACATTCATTCTTCCCTCCACTCTAACAACAATGCCAATACTAAAGAAAGAGGCAAGTCAGTTGTTATGTGCACTTTTTGTGTGGCTGTGGTTCCTATTATACATGAACAATAGTATAGATCACTAAATCCAACACAAGAGAAGGTCTTGTACAGCAGACATCCTGAGGTCAAGTATTTCGAGGTCCTCATATGTGGTAAGTACAAAATCGGAGGGAAAGTACAATAAAACAATTGCCTGGGATCACATGGTTTGGTTAAGTGGAGGAGCCGGGATTAATCCCAAGTTTTAGGTTTCACATTGTGCAATTCAGACATTAGATGTATATGGTACCCTTCCCATAGACCCACCTTACCACCACCCCGCGCCCCAGCCACCCCGCTGACATCAGGGTCGCCCTTGGTCACATCACATACCAAACTTTGTGGCCCCTGGGAAAATGTTTGTGAGTACCCATGTTCCGTGCTATACACACTTACCATCATTCCTGGACAAACAAGAAGTAGAAGTTTCCAAGGTTTAAAGTTACTGATTATTATAAACATTACCTCACATGCGCTTTGGGCGGAGTACCACATCACAGGAAATCACATTACATGCTGTAGGACCAAGATCAGGGGAAATTAGATGTTATGACACGAATGAGTGACCTCAGTGCACTGCAGCCATTTTAATCTCGCTCACAAACCTCTTCGTCAATAAATATACCTGTACAGTGCAGAGTCTGGTTAGAAACTCCAGAACTCAGCAAAGTTTTCAGAGACTTGGCACTTCTGCTCATGGAGCTAGGTTTCACCTTTTAAGACGTTCAATCTACAACTTCCCACGAAACGATAAGATGACTCTGAGAAATCTGTAGGCCATAGTTCCAAATAAAAAAAGTGACTACTTCATAAATTAGTTGGCAGTGGCGGCCAGCCACAAAAACTTAAAATGGGGATGCGGGAGAGGAGTGGACGGGACAGGGGATTAGGGAAATAATAATAATATATTTTTTTTAAACATACCTGTTCTATCGCGGACGCGGCGGGCTACCTTGGAGCTCCTCTTTTCTCCTGATGGTGTCCCAGCAGTCCCTGGGACACCAGCACAGGCTCCCCACACAATCCCAACGCTGCTCTAAATCGCATGAGTGTTACAGCAAACAAATGATGGACGGAACGCTGACAATGAAAACATTCTCCCCCGGTCAAAAGATCTGGGTTAAATCCATCGTTCCTTTGCCCACTGCGCCACCCCAGTTTGGACCCAGCCATATGCAAATCAGTCTTGACACGGTGCCCCATGGGAACAGTCCAGACCGAACTGCCAGGCCAGGTCCTCCCTGGACTGGAAACAAGCATCCCAGGACCGGTTTCATGAGAGAAGAGCCTGGATTGGTCTGATTGGCTTGATTTGCTGCTCAGACAGAGCCTGGGAGTCAGCCATTTTATCAAACCCTGTTATGCAACACAGCTCTGTTGGGAAAACCTAAGTGTGCATGTCGAGTTGGCCGGCTTAAGACGGCCAGCCAAACCGTCATGCACATTTACAGTGTGCACTACTCCTCATCATGGCCCCACCCTGCCAGACTTGGCTAGCTGTAGCAGGGAAAGAAAAATAAAATGATAATAAATTGCTTTTATTATCATTTTATTTTTCCCCATTTCCCTCAGCTGGCTCTCAGCAAGGGGGCAATGCTCCTTCGCCATAGCTGAGGAGCCACCACTGTTAGTTGGAATGTTAAGTATGTGGCACATAAGAACATTCACGAAGAGTGAACAATATCATAGCGACCAGCAGAGGAATAAAACATAAGAACACAGGCAGGTTGGAAACCAATAAGGTACATTAGTGAATGCATGCCAGCCGTCTTGCTGCATCAATGCTCGTGTATTGCTAGACCTGGGGTTGTATTACAGAGACGGCCCTGAGGGCGTAACTGGCATGTGCATGCGCTCTGCGTGCGACTCCTTCTGTAATATTGATAGTGGTGGTGCACATGTAGCACCAGCGCTATCATTATGGGTGTTCCCTCATTTGCGTGGAGGCGTGGCCTAATGCTTATGAGGAAATCACTTTTCCTCTGCATCCTCGCCATATTATGGACGCAGGTGCAGAGGCATACATTCCTTTAAGAGATGCACTGAAAGTGCGCCTCAAACAGGTGATGTAATTTCAGTGCGCCCCCTAAATGCAGCCCCATGGACCACCCAGACATCCCTCTGCAGGCGGGTGCAGTCACTCATTGTACCTGCCTGCAAGAGGATCTCTAATCCCTCTCAAAAGTGCAGGCAGGCAACCGCCTGCACTGTGAAACACATGCGAGTTTGAAGCAGCCGCTCCATATTTCACTTGAATGCGCTGCCCCCAGAGGGCTGCGCCCCGTTCGTAATAGGGTGCACTTTCCCTGTTTGCGCCCGGCAAACCTGTTTTAAGGAACGTAAAGCATGGGGTGGGTGGCCCCTGCCACTTTGAAACATAGTTTTATATGAAGAATTGTTATACAGGATACAAAAGGTAGGGTTTGTGTCCTTGGGTTGCTACACAGAATAAGCGACGCCAAGTGCACACACCTGCTCTGAATCACATATAGAAGGGGGAGACTTAGCCTATAACATCACAGTTTCTGGAGACGACCCTGCATAGAATTTGCTGTTGCTACAACTGGCAGCTCCAAATTACATGTAAATGACATCAAATGCTACAATACTTTCAGTTACTATTCTCCACTGGGTATGGGCTCCCAAGCAGCAAGGCCAAACCCTGCCTAATATGTATCACAAAAAAAGGTGCCAGCGCTGCTGATCCTAATTCAAAAATTATTTTTCTTACTCACAAACGAATAAAACACTATGGTGTCGATTCCGATCCGGTAAAAAAATCCGGCGTACGATTCGTATTCGTAGCCGATTCCGTACGAATGGGAAACTACCGTCCGACCAGCGAATTCCGATCCGTTACCGTTGATTTCCGTACAATTTGCTACGATCCGTACGATTGATATTCGTATACCCGTACGAATAAGCCTCGGGCAGACCACCGTACGATTCGTAATCAGTCCGTACAAACTCACTATTCCGATTCGGAACGAAATGCCTGAGCGAGATACGTACGGGCCAAAGTATTCACGCTTCAACATTGATTCGTATGGGACATTCGCCTCACTGCAAGCTCCACCAATACATACTACACGCACACCCCTCGGCCAAGCCTACGTGAACACCGCCACCCGCCAACGGTCCGTACTACTCACTCGCACGCACAAGTACGACACGCACCCCCCCCAACAAGCCTACGCGAACACCCCCACCCGCCAACGGTCCGTACTGCTCACTCGCACGCACAAGTACGACACGCACACCCCTCGGCCAAGCCTACGCGAACACCCCCACCCGCCAACGGTCCGTACTACTGACTCGCACGCACAAGTACGACACGCACCCCCCCAACAAGCCTACGCGAACACCCCCACCCGCCAACGGTCCGTACTACTCACTCGCACGCACAAGTACGACACGCACCCCCCCCCCAACAAGCCTACGCGAACACCCCCACCCGCCAACGGTCCGTACTACTCACTCGCACGCACAAGTACGACACGCACACCCCTCGGCCAAGCCTACGCGAACACCCCCACCCGCCAACGGTCCGTACTGCTCACTCGCACGCACAAGTACGACACGCACACCCCCCCAACAAGCCTACGCGAACACCCCCACCCGCCAACGGTCCGTACTGCTCACTCGCACGCACAAGTACGACACGCACACCCCCCCAACAAGCCTACGCGAACACCCCCACCCGCCAACGGTCCGTACTACTCACTCGCATGCACAAGTACGACACGCACCCCCCCCCCAACAAGCCTACGCGAACACCCCCACCCGCCAACGGTCCGTACTACTCACTCGCACGCACAAGTACGACACGCACACCCCTCGGCCAAGCCTACGCGAACACCCCCACCCGCCAACGGTCCGAACTGCTCACTCGCACGCACAAGTACGACACGCACACCCCCCCAACAAGCCTACGCGAACACCCCCACCCGCCAACGGTCCGTACTGCTCACTCGCACGCACAAGTACGACACGCACACCCCTCGGCCAAGCCTACGCGAACACCCCCACCCGCCAACGGTCCGTACTACTCACTCGCACGCACAAGTACGACACGCACCCCCCCCCAACAAGCTTACGCGAACACCCCCACCCGCCAACGGTCCGTACTGCTCACTCGCACGCACAAGTACGACACGCACACCCCTCGGCCAAGCCTACGCGAACACCCCCACCCGCCAACGGTCCGTACTGCTCACTCGCACGCACAAGTACGACACGCACACCCCTCGGCCAAGCCTACGCAAACATCCCCACCCGCCAACGGTCCGTACTACTCACTCGCATGCACAAGTACGACACGCACACCCCTCGGCCAAGCCTACGCGAACACCCCCACCCGCCAACGGTCCGTACTACTCACTCGCACGCACAAGTACGACACGCACCCCCCCCCAACAAGCCTACGCGAACACCCCCACCCGCCAACGGTCCGTACTACTCACTCGCACGCACAAGTACGACACGCACCCCCCCAACAAGCCTACGCGAACACCCCCACCCGCCAACGGTCCATACTACTCACTCGCACGCACAAGTACGACACGCACCCCCCCCCAACAAGCCTACGCGAACACCCCCACCCGCCAACGGTCCGTACTACTCACTCGCACGCACAAGTACGACACGCACACCCCTCGGCCAAGCCTACGCGAACACCCCCACCCGCCAACGGTCCGTACTACTCACTTGCACGCACAAGTACGACACGCACCCCCCCCAACAAGCCTACGCGAACACCCCCACCCGCCAACGGTCCGTACTACTCACTCGCACGCACAAGTACGACACGCACCCCCCCCAACAAGCCTACGCGAACACCCCCACCCGCCAACGGTCCGTACTACTCACTCGCACGCACAAGTACGACACGCACCCCCCCCAACAAGCCTACGTGAACACCCCCACCCGCCAACGGTCCGTACTACTCACTCGCACGCACAAGTACGACACGCACACCCCTCGGCCAAGCCTACGCGAACACCCCCACCCGCCAACGGTCCGTACTGCTAACTCGCACGCACAAGTACGACACGCACACCCCCCCAACAAGCCTACGCGAACACCCCCACCCGCCAACGGTCCGTACTGCTCACTCGCACGCACAAGTACGACACGCACACCCCCCCACAAGCCTACGCGAACACCCCCACCCGCCAACGGTCCGTACTACTCACTCGCACGCACAAGTACGACACGCACCCCCCCCCAACAAGCCTACGCGAACACCCCCACCCGCCAACGGTCCGTACTACTCACTCGCACGCACAAGTACGACACGCACACCCCTCGGCCAAGCCTACGCGAACACCCCCACCCGCCAACGGTCCGTACTGCTCACTCGCACGCACAAGTACGACACGCCCACCCCCCCAACAAGCCTACGCGAACACCCCCACCCGCCAACGGTCCGTACTGCTCACTCGCACGCACAAGTACGACACGCACACCCCCCCAACAAGCCTACGCGAACACCCCCACCCGCCAACGGTCCGTACTGCTCACTCGCACGCACAAGTACGACACGCACACCCCTCGGCCAAGCCTACGCGAACACCCCCACCCGCCAACGGTCCGTACTACTCACTCGCACGCACAAGTACGACACGCACCCCCCACAACAAGCATACGCGAACACCCCCACCCGCCAACGGTCCGTACTACTCACTCGCACGCACAAGTACGACACGCACCCCCCCCAACAAGCCTACGCGAACACCCCCACCCGCCAACGGTCCGTACTACTCACTCGCACGCACAAGTACCGCAAGCACACATAACGCCAACACCAAAACGACCACAAGGACCTTGCTAACGAGTCGCACTACCACACTGAACATGTCTCCTGTGTACACACCTTTGACAATCAATGTCCTGGTCACAGCCAAGCAGCCAAACAGAGGACAACACCAACACCCACCCCATATAACACCCACACCTACAATTAAAATTAAGCCACACCCACCATTTGACCAATAAAAGGGACCACACATACAACCCATCATCCTTTGCAACATACCCATTCTTGCGAGGAAACTGAGAGCACACAAACTATTGCAGACACATACCTTCACACATACACCCTATCTCATCTACACCCACACCACCCCCTTCACATTCTGACCCAAACACCCTCATTCATACACACCATCAACCCCTCAATCACATACACTACACACCATGACCGCACACAAGAATCCAAAATTCACTAACCCGGAGATGGAGATACTTACTGATGAAGTCATCAGAGTTGAGCCGCAGCTGTTTGGCGCATTGGTCAGACAGACCAGCCTGGCAGAAAGAACACGCCTGTGGGAGAGGATTGTAGACCGGGTCAATGCTGTTGCACCCATCAGACGCACCAGGGATGATTGCCAGTCCAGGTGGTACGATCTGCGGAGGATGGTGAAGAAAAAGATGGCACAGGATTACGCCAATGCACACCACACTGGAGGCGGTGGTCCCCGCAGACCTCCTGTATACCAGCCCTGGGAGGAGAAGGTCATGGTCCTACTGCCAGCGGTGGGAGTACATGGAATAGAAGGAGCCATTGAGTCTGGTGAGTGTACAAAAAACACAACTTACATGGGTAGACTAACAACAGTGCCCAGCAGCATGGGGTGGGTGGCCATGACTCCAAGCAGTACACAACCAAATGGTGGTAGTTGCAAGGGGGAGGCACATAGGGTGCAATGTGTAGGGTAAGAGGCTGCTCTCATGCCATATGTCCCAGGGACACACACAAGCATAATGCCCAATGCACAGGGATAGGTAAAGATCACACAAGATACTAGACCACAGCTGCTAAATATTAACATTTTGCTGACACACCTTTCAGAGATGCATCATTTTGTGACAAAGTAAGGCAGTGTAGCAAGAGAGCAAGCACAATCTACCTGTCTCCATCCCTGTCTCGCCCTCTGTCTCTGTCGCCCTCTCCCTCTCCCTCTGTCTCCCTCTCCCTCTCCCTCTCCCTCTGTCTCCCTCTCCCTCCCTCTGTCTCCCTCTCCCTCTGTCTCCCTCTGTCTCCCTCTGTCTCCCTCTGTCGCCCTCTCCCTCTGTCGCCCTCTCCCTCTGTCTCCCTCTGTCTCCCTCTGTCTCCCTCTCCCTCTGTCTCCATCAGTCAGTGTTTGTCCCTCGGTCACCTCAACGCACATCCCTGGGGCACACACACAGTTGCACACAAGCACTGCACAGGCCTCACAAACTCCATAGAGCTGAATGTTAAGGGATGTCTCACAAGTACCAGCAAGCATCTGCTATGTGCCTGTAAGTCACCCACCATTTGCTGTCAACACTGTACTGTGTCAGGACACACATCTCAGAAAGCTCTATAGTACACAATGGGCACAGGTGTAGGCAGCACAAGTCCCTCCTGTGCTCATTGCCAACACAAACCTCAGGACAAGGTCACACATCCTGTGCACCAACACAAATCCAACATAATGGCAGCATACCACATGAGGGGACAGCCAAAACATGAACAATGGACGCTTGCAATTCGCAAACAAAGTAATAGCATGGCCTGTTGTACACACCCCTTACAGAAACTCATCCCCGGGGGACAGGCGTTGTATTGCAACACTGTCCCAATTGCCATGTACCACAACAAAACACGTACTCATATGAATATGCATACAACTCTTACATGCACATAACAGAAGCTCCAGTCCATTGTGCCCCTCTAAAAAAGCTAGTGCCCCATCTCATTACCTTTGTGGATGTACATAAGTACCAACATGGACATGGGTATTGACAAGGTGATGCGTCTCAGAGAAGTGCCAAGTTCTAAAGCCATGATCTCCAAGTGGGTGTACAGGTCCAGCGGTGTTGGCATTGTTTGGCCAGCATGGAACAGCAAAAGACATCCAAAGTAGTCGCTGACATGCTAAATAATGATGCTCTGTCTCTTACATCAACATGCTGCATCTAAACTCTGTGCATGCTTGACGCACACATAAGAATTTTCACCACATCCAGGATGTTGCGTGAAACTTACAAATGCTTTACACGTGTGGTGCCGGCAACACAAGACACAGCAATGGCTGTGTCAGTCATTGTCAAGAGATTGGAAGAATGTATATACCCCATCGTACTATTGTTTTTTCTACCACTAAATACACAACTGTACAATGTCCACTATGTATAGCTTGTGGAACAGTGATGCTGATAATGGATAACCAAACCACATGTCACTTGATATAGCCCTAACAGTGTCTCTCTCTCTCCCACACACAGGGCAACGTGCGGATCTCCCCCCCAGCCAGGGGGGCCAAGGATCCCAGTCCCAGGCTCAGCAGGACCCAGACCCCACCGCCAGCGCCGTCCCTCAACGCACTGTGGATGACCCCAGCCAACCTGGCTCCTCTGGATCCCAAACCCCTGCAGCAACTATACCAGCTACATCTCTGCCAACCACTGGACCTATTCCCACCACATCCCAGCAGACAGGTCAGAGCCCTGCCCATGATTCACAATCGAGCCAGTCTGAAAATGAGGGACACCCTTTGTCGGGCGCCCCTGAGGTTGGTGACAACCTCCACCCTCCCAGCACTCGGGGGGCCCGTCGATCGGATGTGCCCACAAGCGCAGGCCGTGCTCATGTGGGTCAGGGTGGTGGGAGTGACGCAAGGCGGAGGCGAGAATCTGGGCAGTCAGCTGCAGGGACCGGTATGGCTGAACTCGGTAACATCCTTGAGGCATACCGGCGGGACACCAGTGAGGTAAGCCAGCTTGCGGAGACCCTCAACCAGCTCAAAGAACAGCAGGCAGAGCAAATAGCCAGGCAAGACCTGCATTATGGACGGGTGGAGGCACACCAGGCTCAGCTCTTGATGGTGCATAGGGACATTGTCCATGTGCTACGTCAGATGGCTGCCAACATGCAGCCCCCTCCCTGTGTCACAAGGCCAGCAACATCACGGCAAAGTGCAACACCAGCCACAGGGAGGGAGGAGAGGGAGGAGGATGAACCCTCTGACGTAGCGTCCCATGCATCGTCCATGCCTGCACATGAGGGTCCCCCAAGGAAGGTGGGTCGTCCACGCCGAAGACGTTGAGGGCCTGTGGCCCATGGACTTCTCCCAGGACACTGGACCTGGCATATAGCCCCTGGGTGCAACAGCATCCCCTATGAGACTCTCCCACATGGACTTGCTGGTCCCAGTCTGCCCAATGATGTCAGGCACTGTGGGCTGGACTCTGTTGACTGAAACAGTAAGGCATCTCATCTCCAGCAGTGAATTTTGGATTCCCCCCCTTTCTGTACAGCACCTATTCACGTTTCATGCACTAGAGCACCCAATAAATAATTTATACATCATACGCATTTGGTGAGTAATCTTTGAAACAGCAAACATGTATATGTGTCAGCAAATGTCATAAATGCAAGGTATACAACAAACAGCAGTCATCCACACACTTGGATCAGAATCTGAGTGAGGACACACATTGGCCAGAAATTTCCACAAACTACATACATGGATGGTAAGACACACCTGTGTGGGACAGTCAATGCTGGAGGGGGGATTGAATCCCAATACTGCTAGCACAGGCAGGCCCAGGAGAGTCACTTTGAGGAGTACATGTCAGTGTCACAAAAGTAGTAGTCCATGTAGGGAGTACCTACAACTGTGCCCTCAGGTATGTGAGCTACCATCAGCATGATGCATTACTGTATATGTGATTAATGCCGCACAGGATTACGGTGGCAGGACAGACTGTGGGCAATGGGCTGGAGCACTCTACACAAGCACACCTGATTAGGTGACCTACCCCTATGGAGCTACAAGTACTATACTACTGTAATGGGAGCAACGCATACAGAAAAACGACACACATCAGACAAATAGCAACCCCGGAACGGCCAAATCACACCACACCCAAGAGACAGGGTCATGGTGTGTGTCCCATGTGCCAACTTGACTGACTGTGACAGCAATGTTGAAGTGGTGTGAGCATGTTGTGTTCTGGCACGTGACTGTAAGCTAACAGTTTTCGGATCTAGTGGTGTTGACAAGCTAACACTGTACAATATTGTGCCTATGTAAGGTGTGTGTGTGTTGGACACGCCACATGACCTGGTGGTACGTAGACCCAATGTCATGTGAATCTGCATAGTTGTGCCAGTATGTGTTGCACACACACGCATAGCAGCAGCTATGGCTGAGTACACAGCATTTTCATAGCACGAGGGTGAATGTCTGGTGTTGTCTGTGTGTAGGGTGGCCGGAGCATGCTCTATTAATGGATGGAAGGAGGGTCATCCTGTAGGTGTCTGTGTTCCTGGATAGTGTGCGCTGCATGTTGGCTGTGTATGCAGCTGCAGCAATGAGTGAATACATGACGGCAGGAGGGGTGTGACTAATTGCTAAACAAACACATAACACAAGGGCAGCCGCAATGCACAAAGTGACATGTGGATGTGAAGGCAGGAGTGTCTGCCTCACTCAGGATCACTGACAACTAAATGGCACAGTAATCACCACACATCACAGTCAGTGGATCAGGGCCCTTACGGTCAAGTGGGGCACAAGACACACAGCGTCTGCAGGTGTATACAAGAGCTAGTATGTTCAAAGGAAAACTGCACCAACAAAGACATGTACCTCACACACAACATAGTATTCTAGCCTTCACCCACCCCATGCGTGTGGTCAATATACAGTTACACACCTAACAAGCATGAGGTAACTACGTTCAAAATAGTATATGTGCACGTAAGACGGACATGTGTGTAGAGCCACAAGCAGGCACTATATTCTGTAGGAGTCAGACGTCATGCACAACATGATAATCTACATTGTGAGCCCATGGAGCTTTCACAATCATACATGTGCATTGTCAATAAGTCCAATTTACACTAATCATGATGTCACCTATAATGCCGCTTTACGAATACCTACAAGGCTGTCAACGACTGGCCGTACCTTTCTTCATCAGACTGGTGTGATGCTCTAAGGGTTCCACCTCCAAATAGCCCATTGGTCTGAGTACAAACAACAGACACAAAAGGGTGATCAGGCGAGGGAAGGAGAGGATGGGAACTGCTGGGAGGGAGACCTGAAACAGAGGCAATTAAGCATTAGGACAACATTCTCATGTCACAGACACTTCAAAAACCTCATTAGCTACACTGTACCAGTCACACCTGTGAAGTGTACTGTCTGGTGACAAATAATGATGATTAATCATGCCATCACATCAGATTCGATGCTGTGACACAGACACATAAAAACTGGGACAGTCTGTCATCCATTAGAGTCATGTGTAACGCTCACAAGTGAGCACCCATGCAAAAAGATCTATGTAGTATGAACACATTCCCAGGCACAGATGAGGGAGACCTCAGTAACAAATGGAAACATATGGAAATCCAACTACCGCTAACTCTAAAGTCTGTATGTGATATTGGTTAGCCATAAGGGCCCTGTAGGCTAACTTGAGCAAATCCACTACAGCTGTTACTATCACATATGATGAGGAAGCTAATGATCGACATGCAATGAAGGCACTCTGTAGCCAGTCTTCTGGCGTGTCAAGTATGCATCACAATGCTAAACATGATATGCATGTACAAAAAATATTACGTGCAAGTGATGTCCATCCAAGCTACATAATCAGACCCTACCATAGCACAGTCATGGTGCCGGCGACCAGAGATTCATGTGAATGACCGCACTCCACTGGTGCTACACAGAAATTCACATATGCATCTTTCACACTTTTTACTTTGTCATGCTAAACATACATGGCATCATGTGCATCTAAACATCACGGCTACTCACTGTGAAGGCTGGCGTAGCAGTATTCTCAACCTGCACTGAGGTAACGACATGACAGTGACATGATATACTGCTGCAAGGGGCAATGCATCCATGTTAACTGATTCACAGGACAGTTGTCTTAAGATGTGGAACATACACTGGGCAACACCAACACCAACACCACATGGTTTCATGGTAATCACACTGGACTGGCCCACAAGCTGGAGGTGAGGATCCAGTCACATTCTAATGCACACAGTGAGGCTGCAATCCCCCACAGAGTCCGTGGTTGTGACCTCTGACACAATGTCATGCCATGGTATGTGCAATGTTGCTGTGGCAATGTCTACACACATTGATGCATTCACCAGAGTATCAAAGTACAACAGATGACAGAAGGGGTGACTATCCTGTCATGGGAGTGGCCATACATGTCATGAGGTACATAATGGAGTAGCATGTATGCAAGATGACACCACATGCACATGAACATATACCACACATTTCTACACATACCAATGCTAAACAGCCTCATATGAGTCCTTACCCAAATTGACTTCTCCACATGTTCAAGCATGCTCCGTTGATGTGGCTGACGTTGCAATCATAATGAGCAGTAGCAGGATGACCACGATGTACCCCAACGGACAACAGGCAGGGCGAGCTGTAGATGAGAGTGGCACACAAGGGGTCACGTTCGGTATAATGTCATTTTGTCAATGTCTGTTGAATAGCCAGATGTAGTATGACACCTGTACATTCCGAGTGCACTCATAGCACGTATGTGTGTAGCATTACAACTGAACATGTGACACAGCACAACACACATCCAACTGATCTTGCTTACAGTCTGTTGCATACACAGCATGCTACCCATGCTACTCTATAGTCCATCTTTTACTTAAAAGATGAAAGGACTCACCATCATGAAAAGAAGTTGCGGATGAGGTGACCGCGGATATCATCTTCACCCTCCTCATCACTGGCATCCTGGCCAAGGCCTTCATCCTCAACGGGCAGATGTTCCAGCTCATCAGGATCCAGGTAGAGTGGCACAGCCTTCTCCACTGCCATGTTGTGTAGCATGCAGCACACGGTGAAGATGTCACACACCTTGCGTGGGCTGTATTGGAGGGCTCCGCCTGTCTTGTCCAGGCACCTGAAGCGGCTCTTCAGGAGTCCAAAGGTCCGTTCGATCACCTGCCTGGTCTTCACATGTGCATTGTTGTAACACTGGTCTGCAGCTGTCCTGGGGTTGCGTAGCGGAGTCATTAGCCACGGCATGTTTGGATATCCAGCGTCTCCTGCAATTTGACATCATGTACAAGAGTGAATCATATGATGCAGATCATGAAGTTGTGACATACTGACATACAGAGCTCACAGTGTATACTCACCAACTAGACATGCCCGGTGGTTGTGCAGCTGCAGCATCATCTGTGGTACCCTGCTACGCCTCATGATGAAAGCATCGTGGCATGATCCTGGATAACGTGCACAAACATGTGAGATAATCATGTTGGCAAGACACACCACCAGGGCATTTATCGAGTGGTAGTGTTTCCTGTTGCGATACGCTTGCTCCTGAGCCTGTGGTGGGACAAGAGTAACATGTGTACCATCAATTGCACCAATTACATGTGGCATACGGCCCAGGGCATAGAATTCCCCCTTGACATCTGTCAACTCTTCTGGAGTAGGGAATGTAATGAATTCATCAAGGTGGAGCAACATTGCTCCCAAAACATCACCCAATACCCGGCTAAACATGGTCTGAGACATCCCTCCCACATCAGCTATGGTAAATTGGAAGGTACCTGTGGCAAAGAAATGGAGGGCTGCCATCACCTTTACCTTGGGTGTCAGTGCACCTGATACCTGTGGCGTGGTTGTAGGTGAGCCTCAAGCCTGCCCGTCAGGTCCTTGATCAACTGTCGGCCGAAGCGATATCGACGGATGCAGTTGCGCTCCCTCATGGCTTCCAAGTCAGGCAACGGCCTTTCCAGAGGGGGTGCCCTGCAAGACACAATTTTAAGGATATGTCTACAACTGTCTGACTAAGACTATAACAATGTACATGGCACAAGCAACACTTCTTCAAATAATGTAGACAATTTGGAGTGTGGTGTGGGATACACACAGATGCCAGCTCCCACACACTCCTCCGTGGCAAAGGAAAATACCTGTAGTGTGTGGAATGGATGTGACATGCATACAAGCCTTCAGATGTAAAGGTCTTAGTGACCATGACAATGTATCATGTCAGTGAGACACGTCATGTCAATGTCAGTAGGAGGTTGTCTGCACACCCAGAGGGCAGACTGCAATACACACACACACCACATGTGCAATCATTTGCACTGTTCAGCCTTAGTCATGTCGCGGTGTGTACTTTCAGTGACAATTACATGACCATCATCATACAGCATGATAATTACATTTGTCACTGACGGTCTGTGATGCCATCACACATGTGAAGGGGTCATTAACACACGTGGCATGGTGTGTGTACATTAGTCACCCTGCCATCACAGCAAGGACACAACATAGATGCTCCTACAGCAGATGCACAGTACTTTCAAGGACTAGTTACTTACCTTTTGTAAACCAATATCTGTAAGGAACAGTAGGCAGTAGCAAAGTGTCACGTTTCAATACATACATAGCTTTGGACTAATTAGCCTCCCTGGGTGTCATCGATCTGACCAGTGAGTGGTGGCTATCCAGGCCACACTGGAACAAAACTAGTGTTGTTGATTGGCATCCGACAAGGGCGTGGCCACGTTTTGGCCGTACCTACAACGCATACACTGGCAGCTGTTACACAAACATATCCCACAGAGAGTGTGGGTAGCAGGCAAAGATGCATGTCAAGTAGCTAAACATCACTCCCAGAGTCAGGGAGGATGATGACATCTTTGCGTAGTGCCTGTACCTCTTGGATACCCTCTACAGCGTAGGTAACGGGAATGTGTTCTGTGGTTTTGAGGGCTGCATGCAGATGCTTCCTGGGATGGGGTGGTAGGACAGGGAACATGGTCAGTCCGGGTAGGGCAGTGGGGGTCTGACAACGTGCCTATGTACAGACAAACATGCTGCGTGGCTGTACATGCTTGCAAATATACATACAGTACTCTCATCAAGATAGGCCTGCAGAGGCTCAGCGTAGCTTTAGTGTAGTTGAAGGACCTGAGTGACAAGTTGGCCCTCACCGCAGCAACAGGGAGATGAAGGGCCATGGTTCCAACCGCCCACATAAACACTACACTGAACGTTGCCCAATCATCCAAATACATCTTTTGAGTTGAGACATCACCTGTGTCTGGCTAGGTGTCCACAACACTCGCATCCCCCAGTCCACCTGTCCTGTGGTGTTGGGACTGACACTCACATGCCAGTGGGTCTTCTTGACCCTCCCAATACTCATTAGTGCCTATTGTAATGAGGTGTGGCCAGCTCATTGATGTTTACATTCCTATGCAGCATTAAGAGCGGTGTTCTGCCACACAGTTACCACGGCGGAGCCGTACAGTGTGTGGTATCGGGCCAGCACCACCCCAGAATGGCGCCACGGCTGACACCTGGGGGAGATCTGGCAGTGAGGTTGTGAGTAGAACCAGCGGGGACCAGGATGAACATTCCGATCATGTCTGTCACAGCGGTTCTGGGACGTATGCACCGCCTGCGTCCGTCACTCAGCGAATGATGGCGTCAGGGGCATATCAACAGAGGCGCAACTGCCCCCTGACGGGTACGGTGGGCCAGAAGCTGATGCGGAGTCAGTGGGTGGGGTGAGGGACATCATGGACATGAGGAAGTGCACTTACTCCTCCTGTGTCACATGCAGGGCTGGGACCGTAGGTCGTGGTGCTGGCTACGATGGCTGCTATTCTGATGGAGCCGTGTGGTCGCCGTCACCCTAATCCCATGCAGCATTGCACTTGCATCGTGGTTATTTGTCAATGCAATTACACATCTCTGACTTTTGTTGTTTACCTGACGAGTTTGCCCTGGGGAATGATGTACTAATGAGGGGCTCACATGTCTCCACACCCACACACATGCACTGGTCCTACATCCCAACCATGAGCTATTGTGGTGCTGTGCCAACTGCTGGAGTCTAAGTGGCTTGTGGGACATATCACACCTGGATTCATATGTCAGGTCCCCGCAATTGGAGCAGCTCTTGTTGTTGTGCCTGACGTGAAAACCGTGGAGACACAGACGGTGAGGGTCACTCACCAACATGAGGCCTTTTCATTCCTCACAGGCTTTGTAAGTGACATCCCTATTGGCACGGTCTTGAGTATGACAATAAAAGATAAATGTTCTGAAGTGTTAGTACAATGATTTAGGGTACAAAATGTGTAAGCTTTAACTTAGACCGGACCTGCGTTGGTGTTGAGAAACAAACAGAGGACCTGACGTGTGGACGCAGAGGTGACATATGACTACTCAGATAACGTCATCAGGGCAGACACAACGCCAAGGATACTTGCAGAGCCAGAGGATTTACACACCAACACACAAGTGTACGGTATTACGGAAATTGCCATGTCCAGGATGACATGTGGGGATTTTCTGAGGTGAGTAATACTTTACTGACCTGTTCATGGCATATGCTAACAGCATGCACAATGTAGCACATGGCACACACATGACGTGGTCACACAGGGTCATGCTGTGCGGCTATGACACCTCTGTGACAGTGGGCATGTTCCTGTCATCATGTGCCAGTTCCCTGTACTGAATTGTGGCCCATTCGAGTGTTCATGTGCCTCGCTACATGTTGCAGACGTTAATCGTGTTGAAATTGTTGAATGCATGTGATGCACATGTGCATCATGAATGATGACATGTTGTGCAAGCTATTCACACATCAACTGAGGCACAGGGTCACAATCCCTGTGCTTCTTCAATGTCTGCCAAACCTGGCACATACTGATGTATGTGTGCCATGCTGATGTATGCATCCACATCGTCGACATGAGTGTAGACTACATCCCTGCTGTGTGATTTCCTAGTGTGACTCTGCCAATGGTGACATGAAGGTGGACAGGGACGCAGCCTACACAATCGTTCACTTGACCATGTCTGACACAATGTACCCCAATGGTACGTGCCTGTGTACGCATCGTTTCCCTATCGCCTTTAGGCTCTGCGCGAGCTGAGCGTACCCCAATGGTACGTGCCTGTGTACGCATCGTTTCCCTATCGCCTTTAGGCTCTGCGCCAGCTGAGCGTACCCCAATGGTACGTGCCTGTGTATGCATCGTTTCCCTATCGCCTTTAGGCTCTGCGCGAGCTGAGCGTACCCCAATGGTACGTGCCTGTGTACGCATCGTTTCCCTATCGCCTTTAGGCTCTGCGCCAGCTGAGCGTACCCCAATGGTACGTGCCTGTGTACGCATCGTTTCCCTATCGCCTTTAGGCTCTGCGCCAGCTGAGCGTACCCCAATGGTACGTGCCTGTGTACGCATCGTTTCCCTATCGCCTTTAGGCTCTGCGCGAGCTGAGCGTACCCCAATGGTACGTGCATGTGTACGCATCGTTTCCCTATCGCCTTTAGGCTCTGCGCGAGCTGAGCGTACCCCAATGGTACGTGCCTGTGTACGCATCGTTTCCCTATCGCCTTTAGGCTCTGCGCGAGCTGAGCGTACCCCAATGGTACGTGCCTGTGTACGCATCGTTTCCCTATCGCCTTTAGGCTCTGCGCGAGCTGAGCGTACCCCAATGGTACGTGCCTGTGTACGCATCGTTTCCCTATCGCATTTCGGCTGTACGCGAGCTAAGCGTACCCCAATGGTACGTGCGTCGGCCTCGTTTCCCTATCGCATTTCGGCTGTACGCGAGCTAAGCGTACCCCAATGGTACGTGCGTCGGCCTAGTTTCCCTGTCGCATTTGGGCTCTACGCGAGCTAAGCGTACCCCAATGGTACGTGCGTGTGTACGCATCGTGACACCATTCAATGTGTAGCATTGGCAATGGCAATGTCACCGTACTTGGGTGTGAATTTTAAAAAATGCATAGGGAACAACTAGGGGAACAGTGTACTGTTCAAAATGCAACCAGGTTGTCATGGATACAGAGTTTTTTTACACTCCTACAGGTGTCCTGGAAGAATCAGTTTGGAAAAAGTATACAATGTTGCGAAAGTTGTTGTTCAGCTCTGGCTATATTTTCAAACCATGCATATGTGTGTCATGGGCTTAGGTGTGATGTGATTGGATGGAACATAGGATGCAAATTATGGTGGCCTATCACACACTACTCCTTGGACTCACAGACCCTCTGCAGCACAGATATAAGGCAGCATGTGGCTGTGGGAGGGCACTTGCCTGCACAACATTGGTGTGCTAACCACAGCTGCTGTCTCTGAATCCTCTGGCCCTGATTAGCTGAACATGGAGAGGGCACCTGCATTCACTGATGGTGAGAACAAGGCCCTTCTGGATGCCCTCCTGCCAAACTTCAGCAAGCTGTATGGGAGACCAGAGGATCAGGTGAGTGATGTGTGCAATACCTTTGAGTGTGCACCTGTTGTGGGTGTGACATCATAGCCACTGTGTAGTAATAGTGGATAGATGCAATGTTGTTGTGAGTGAGTGCCAGGGTGCACAGTGTTGTTAGAAGAGAGTTATTTGTTGTAGTGTGGTGTGTGACAGCATGTCACGTGCTGCATTGCACCCAGACATAGCATATCTTGTTCAGTGAGTGTCATGCTCAAAGAGTGTTTTACAGCCCTCATGTAATCTGTAGATTTTCAATGTCATGCTAAGCAGTTGTGTTAGCACACAGGCCACATACTCCTGGACAATGATGCTAATGTGTGTGCCATACGTTGCCCTATTGTCATCATGTATTTTGTGGACATATGGGTGTCTTGGGAACATGCACCAGGTATACTGATGTTCTGTAACTTTACATTTGTGACAGGTATCTGCCTATGAGAAGGGTGAAATCTGGGTGGACATCGCCAGGGCTGTCCGGAGAGAGGGGGGGCCTCGCAGGAGGCTTCGAAACATAAAGAAGAGGTGGCAGGACATCCGGTGCTGGAGCCGCCGCATCGCCCGAGTCCAGCTGAAGCTGGAAGCTCCACGCCGGCATGGCGGCAGCCGCCAACTCACCCCCAACATGCTCCGGGTCCTGGAAGTGGTGTTGCCAGACCTCCATAGGCAGTTGCAGGAGGGACAGCAGCACGAAGGGGGTAGGTACATGTCTGTTTGTAGTCATGTGTGTGAGAAATGGTACCTGAAGAGCTCTAAGGCATGGTCACACTCCCATAGTTTGAGTGGTGTGGTCAGACAGGCAGTTCATGCATTGGAATTCGATTGTCCCTCTGTCAGCAGCTGCTTCTTTCCATGCCTTGCCCTACTCCACAGTAGAGGTTTGCTTTGGCTAATGCTTGTTTTTGACATGTACTCCTATGGTGCAGTGTCTCAAGTTGCATCTTCCTTTGCACATCTTCATGTTGTAGGGGGGTATGTGACACCTGTTCGTACCTTAGATGTAGCACCACATGTGCACTATGTCTGCCCTTCTTCATATTGTGGCACTGTTCTTGAGTCTCAACAAGTGTTTTGTGCACAAGTCAGCCTCAGTGGCCTGTGTCCATGGTCCACTTTCTAATTATCTTGTGTTAGCTGCAGGTGCACAATGTACATGTGCTATTTTTTGGACTTCTGCATACTCACACTGGGCAGTGCGTGTGTGCATATTCTCAACATCTGTGGCATGTTCTTTGTACATAGTATTGATGGTTTGCCACACAATGTGACTCTGGATGTACAAAGCGGTGATGGCAGTGTGAGGTGATGGAAGACTTGTTTCAGGTCCCAGGATGGCATCACATGGCAGTTTGCCCAGGACTTTTCTAATGTGGCACAGAGTCAAAGCGAATCAAACATGGACAGGTCTTCATTTGGGTGGCAGGGTTGGCTAATGAACTGTTATGCATCATCAGCTATCCTGTTGTCAGGCAGTGGATCATGATTGTGTCTCTCATACAAGTATTTTCCTTGCCTATACCTTGTCTCCTACCTTACATTGAGCTTTGTGTCTCTGACATTTCTCCACAAGTAGAATTGTCTTTATGAAGAGTTATGTGTCATATGACTCATGATGCATGCCATGTTGACGAAAGAGGCCATATGATTTGCAGCTGATATGTCTGATGTGTACAGGTGACTGATATGTTTTCATTCTTCTCCTTGCTCACAGCATCATCATCTGAATCTGGAGGAGACAGAGGCGCGGACCAGGCGGAGGCACACACCGACAGTGCCACCTGCTGGGAGGTGTCAGAGGGAGGCAGTGGCACAGAGTGGGAGGAGAGTCTACAGGCCGCACGACATGTGACTGACACATCGTACCATGCCGACGAATCCGAGACAGACTCTCAGGAGGGGGGGGAATATGCAGCAATGGTCACTCATACATCTTTGGCTGCCCTCCCCTCCTCCAGTCCCATCTCCAACCTCCCACTCCTTGGTGTGCCTAGGGTCCGTGCTAGCCCCCGTGTCTCCTTTGTTCCCGGCACCGCAGCCCCTGCCCCTGTGTCCCCTGCTGCCCTCAGTGCTGAGACAGTGGACCTACTCCGGCAGATTGCAGTAGGTCAGACATCCATTCTGTCTGTCCTCCATGGACATACACAACTGATTACACAGGTGGTGTCGTTCATGGAGGGCATGTCATCAGCCATGTCTGATCTGCGTCGGAGTGTGGCTGCCATTGAATCAACACTGACGGCAGCTATGTACACCCAGCAGCATCTGTCCCCCCCCCATCCTTCAGAGCCATCCACCTCTGCCTCTCACATACCTACACAGCATACACGCACACGCCACAGGTCAGACACACCCTGCGCACACACACAGCATAAGAAGCTCAAAGCTCCACGCACACAGTCTCAAGGGCAAGTAGGCACACCCACAGGGAGAGGGGAGACACCTCACACACGCATCCACACACCCAGTAGGACTGACTCACAGCCCTGTACCTCCACCCCCAATGTGTCCCCGGGTTCAGGTGGTAGTTTTTCCGCCCTGGCTGAGGTGTGCAGCAAGGTTTTTGAATCTACTTTCTGCGATGCCCCAACCTGTGTGGATGAATCCACTACACCTGCACCCACTCCACCTGTCCTTCCCTCTCCTGTCCATGCGGTGCCGGAGGATTCAACAGATGGTGCCCCCGTAGTCAGCACAGCTGATTAAACGCCATGTGCAGGCAGGTTTGGGTGAGATGACACCCATGGAGGCACAAACTATTGCTGAGACTCTATTGGACTGGCCATTGGCCTTTAATGAGCGAGGACTCTCATTTGCTTTTATTTTGTGATTCCGCTGAATAAAGCTAATTTTTGCTTTTCAGATTTGTAGTTTGTGTGATGATGTCTGTGACTGCTGGGTGCCTGGGAGCTGGTGTGATGTTCACATTTAGGTATACTAAAATGTGTCTATCTCCTGAGGGTAATGAGGCTGACAATGGTATGTTTTTGATGTACGAGCTGGGCAGTGGTGGGCACTCTGATGCTGGGCAGTGGGGGGCACTCTGATGCTGGGCACTCTGATGCTGGGCAGTGGTGGGCACTCTGATGCTGGGCAGTGGTGGGCACTCTGATGCGGGGCAGTGGGGGGCACTCTGATGCTGGGCACTCTGATGCTGGGCAGTGGTGGGCACTCTGATGCTGGGCACTCTGATGCTGGGCAGTGGTGGGCACTCTGATGCTGGGCAGTGGTGGGCACTCTGATGCTGGGCACTCTGATGCTGGGCAGTGGTGGGCACTCTGATGCGGGGCACTCTGATGCTGGGCACTCTGATGCTGGGCATTCTGATGCTGGGCAGTGGTGGGCACTCTGATGCTGGGCAGTGGTGGGCACTCTGATGCTGGGCACTCTGATGCTGGGCAGTGGTGGGCACTCTGATGCGGGGCACTCTGATGCTGGGCACTCTGATGCTGGGCAGTGGTGGGCACTCTGATGCTGGGCAGTGGTGGGCACTCTGATGCTGGGCACTCTGATGCTGGGCAGTGGTGGGCACTCTGATGCTGGGCACTCTGATGCTGGGCAGTGGTGGGCACTCTGATGCGGGGCACTCTGATGCTGGGCACTCTGATGCTGGGCAGTGGTGGGCACTCTGATGCTGGGCAGTGGTGGGCACTCTGATGCTGGGCACTCTGATGCTGGGCAGTGGTGGGCACTCTGATGCTGGGCACTCTGATGCTGGGCAGTGGTGGGCACTCTGATGCTGGGCAGTGGTGGGCACTCTGATGCTGGGCAGTGGTGGGCACTCTGATGCTGGGCACTCTGATGCTGGGCAGTGGTGGGCACTCTGATGCGGGGCACTCTGATGCTGGGCAGTTGTGGGGACTCTGATGCTGGGCACTCTGATGCTGGGCAGTGGTGGGCACTCTGATGCTGGGCACTCTGATGCTGGGCAGTGGGGGGCACTCTGATGCTGGGCAGTGGTGGGCACTCTGATGCGGGGCACTCTGATGCTGGGCAGTTGTGGGGACTCTGATGCTGGGCACTCTGATGCTGGGCAGTGGTGGGCACTCTGATGCTGGGCAGTGGGGGGCACTCTGATGCTGGGCAGTGGTGGGCACTCTGATGCTGGGCAGTGGTGGGCACTCTGATGCTGGGCACTCTGATGCTGGGCAGTGGTGGGCACTCTGATGCTGGGCAGTGGTGGGCACTCTGATGCTGGGCACTCTGATGCTGGGCAGTGGTGGGCACTCTGATGCTGGGCACTCTGATGCTGGGCAGTGGTGGGCACTCTGATGCTGGGCACTCTGATGCTGGGCAGTGGTGGGCACTCTGATGCTGGGCAGTGGTGGGCACTCTGATGCGGGGCAGTGGGGGGCACTCTGATGCTGGGCACTCTGATGCTGGGCAGTGGTGGGCACTCTGATGCTGGGCACTCTGATGCTGGGCAGTGGTGGGCACTCTGATGCTGGGCAGTGGTGGGCACTCTGATGCTGGGCACTCTGATGCTGGGCAGTGGTGGGCACTCTGATGCGGGGCACTCTGATGCTGGGCACTCTGATGCTGGGCAGTGGTGGGCACTCTGATGCTGGGCACTCTGATGCTGGGCAGTGGTGGGCACTCTGATGCTGGGCAGTGGTGGGCACTCTGATGCTGGGCACTCTGATGCTGGGCAGTGGTGGGCACTCTGATGCGGGGCACTCTGATGCTGGGCGCTCTGATGCTGGGCAGTGGTGGGCACTCTGATGCTGGGCAGTGGTGGGCACTCTGATGCTGGGCACTCTGATGCTGGGCAGTGGTGGGCACTCTGATGCTGGGCACTCTGATGCTGGGCAGTGGTGGGCACTCTGATGCTGGGCAGTGGTGGCCACTCTGATGCTGGGCACTCTGATGCTGGGCAGTGGTGGGCACTCTGATGCGGGGCACTCTGATGCTGGGCAGTTGTGGGGACTCTGATGCTGGGCACTCTGATGCTGGGCAGTGGTGGGCACTCTGATGCTGGGCACTCTGATGCTGGGCAGTGGGGGGCACTCTGATGCTGGGCAGTGGTGGGCACTCTGATGCTGGGCACTCTGATGCTGGGCAGTGGTGGGCACTCTGATGCGGGGCACTCTGATGCTGGGCACTCTGATGCTGGGCAGTGGTGGGCACTCTGATGCTGGGCACTCTGATGCTGGGCAGTGGTGGGCACTCTGATGCTGGGCAGTGGTGGGCACTCTGATGCTGGGCACTCTGATGCTGGGCAGTGGTGGGCACTCTGATGCGGGGCACTCTGATGCTGGGCGCTCTGATGCTGGGCAGTGGTGGGCACTCTGATGCTGGGCAGTGGTGGGCACTCTGATGCTGGGCACTCTGATGCTGGGCAGTGGTGGGCACTCTGATGCTGGGCACTCTGATGCTGGGCAGTGGTGGGCACTCTGATGCTGGGCAGTGGTGGCCACTCTGATGCTGGGCACTCTGATGCTGGGCAGTGGTGGGCACTCTGATGCGGGGCACTCTGATGCTGGGCAGTTGTGGGGACTCTGATGCTGGGCACTCTGATGCTGGGCAGTGGTGGGCACTCTGATGCTGGGCACTCTGATGCTGGGCAGTGGGGGGCACTCTGATGCTGGGCAGTGGTGGGCACTCTGATGCGGGGCACTCTGATGCTGGGCAGTTGTGGGGACTCTGATGCTGGGCACGCTGATGCTGGGCAGTGGTGGGCACTCTGATGCTGGGCACTCTGATGCTGGGCAGTGGGGGGCACTCTGATGCTGGGCAGTGGTGGGCACTCTGATGCGGGGCACTCTGATGCTGGGCAGTTGTGGGGACTCTGATGCTGGGCACTCTGTTGCTGGGCAGTGGTGGGCACTCTGATGCTGGGCACTCTGATGCTGGGCAGTGGTGGGCACTCTGATGCTGGGCAGTGGTGGGCACTCTGATGCTGGGCACTCTGATGCTGGGCAGTGGTGGGCACTCTGATGCTGGGCAGTGGTGGGCACTCTGATGCTGGGCACTCTGATGCTGGGCAGTGGTGGGCACTCTGATGCTGGGCACTCTGATGCTGGGCAGTGGTGGGCACTCTGATGCTGGGCACTCTGATGCTGGGCAGTGGTGGGCACTCTGATGCTGGGCAGTGGTGGGCACTCTGATGCTGGGCACTCTGATGCTGGGCAGTGGTGGGCACTCTGATGCGGGGCACTCTGATGCTGGGCACTCTGATGCTGGGCAGTGGTGGGCACTCTGATGCTGGGCAGTGGTGGGCACTCTGATGCTGGGCACTCTGATGCTGGGCAGTGGTGGGCACTCTGATGCTGGGCACTCTGATGCTGGGCAGTGGTGGGCACTCTGATGCTGGGCAGTGGTGGGCACTCTGATGCTGGGCACTCTGATGCTGGGCAGTGGTGGGCACTCTGATGCGGGGCACTCTGATGCTGGGCAGTTGTGGGGACTCTGATGCTGGGCACTCTGATGCTGGGCAGTGGTGGGCACTCTGATGCTGGGCACTCTGATGCTGGGCAGTGGGGGGCACTCTGATGCTGGGCAGTGGTGGGCACTCTGATGCTGGGCAGTGGTGGGCACTCTGATGCTGGGCACTCTGATGCTGGGCAGTGGTGGGCACTCTGATGCTGGGCAGTGGTGGGCACTCTGATGCTGGGCACTCTGATGCTGGGCAGTGGTGGGCACTCTGATGCTGGGCACTCTGATGCTGGGCAGTGGTGGGCACTCTGATGCTGGGCAGTGGTGGGCACTCTGATGTGGGGCAGTGGGGGGCACTCTGATGCTGGGCACTCTGATGCTGGGCAGTGGTGGGCACTCTGATGCTGGGCACTCTGATGCTGGGCAGTGGTGGGCACTCTGATGCTGGGCAGTGGTGGGCACTCTGATGCTGGGCACTCTGATGCTGGGCAGTGGTGGGCACTCTGATGCGGGGCACTCTGATGCTGGGCACTCTGATGCTGGGCAGTGGTGGGCACTCTGATGCTGGGCACTCTGATGCTGGGCAGTGGTGGGCACTCTGATGCTGGGCAGTGGTGGGCACTCTGATGCTGGGCACTCTGATGCTGGGCAGTGGTGGGCACTCTGATGCGGGGCACTCTGATGCTGGGCACTCTGATGCTGGGCAGTGGTGGGCACTCTGATGCTGGGCAGTGGTGGGCACTCTGATGCTGGGCACTCTGATGCTGGGCAGTGGTGGGCACTCTGATGCTGGGCACTCTGATGCTGGGCAGTGGTGGGCACTCTGATGCTGGGCAGTGGTGGGCACTCTGATGCTGGGCACTCTGATGCTGGGCAGTGGTGGGCACTCTGATGCTGGGCAGTTGTGGGGACTCTGATGCTGGGCACTCTGATGCTGGGCAGTGGTGGGCACTCTGATGCTGGGCACTCTGATGCTGGGCAGTGGGGGGCACTCTGATGCTGGGCAGTGGTGGGCACTCTGATGCGGGGCACTCTGATGCTGGGCAGTTGTGGGGACTCTGATGCTGGGCACGCTGATGCTGGGCAGTGGTGGGCACTCTGATGCTGGGCACTCTGATGCTGGGCAGTGGGGGGCACTCTGATGCTGGGCAGTGGTGGGCACTCTGATGCGGGGCACTCTGATGCTGGGCAGTTGTGGGGACTCTGATGCTGGGCACTCTGATGCTGGGCAGTGGTGGGCACTCTGATGCTGGGCACTCTGATGCTGGGCAGTGGTGGGCACTCTGATGCTGGGCAGTGGTGGGCACTCTGATGCTGGGCACTCTGATGCTGGGCAGTGGTGGGCACTCTGATGCTGGGCACTCTGATGCTGGGCAGTGGTGGGCACTCTGATGCTGGGCACTCTGATGCTGGGCAGTGGTGGGCACTCTGATGCTGGGCAGTGGTGGGCACTCTGATGCTGGGCACTCTGATGCTGGGCAGTGGTGGGCACTCTGATGCTGGGCAGTGGTGGGCACTCTGATGCTGGGCACTCTGATGCTGGGCAGTGGTGGGCACTCTGATGCTGGGCACTCTGATGCTGGGCAGTGGGGGGCACTCTGATGCTGGGCAGTGGGGGGCAGTGGGGGGGGGGGGTTTAGCCATGCACACACTCTGATGCTGGGCACAGGTGGCCAGGGGGGGGGGTCTCAGACACACACTCTCATACTTACACATACAATTACTTAGCAGACGTATGTCCCACACGTCTATTGCACTGGTGTTGTGCGGTGAGCTGGATGACATACATCGAGCTGGATGACGTACATGCGGCACGTATGACACTGGTGGAGTTCGGTGACGTACCGTACCCCGAAGTCGATGACGTAGGTGCGGTACGTCTCCGTATTACACTGGTGTTGTGCGGTGACGTACCGTACCCCGGGCTGGATGACGTACATGCGGCACGTATAACACTGGTGGAGTGCGGTGACGTACCGTACCCCGAAGTCGATGACGTAGGTGCGGTACGTCTCCGTTTTACACTGGTGTTGTGCGGTGACGTACCGTACCCCAGGCTGGATGACGTACATGCGGCACGTATGACACTGGTGGAGTGCGGTGACGTACCGTACCCCGAAGTCGATGACGTAGGTGCGGTACGTCTCCGTATTACACTGGTGTTGTGCGGTGACGTACCGTACCCCGGGCTGGATGACGTACATGCGGCACGTATAACACTGGTGGAGTGCGGTGACGTACCGTACCCCGAAGTCGATGACGTAGGTGCGGTACGTCTCCGTTTTACACTGGTGTTGTGCGGTGACGTACCGTACCCCGGGCTGGATGACGTACATGCGGCACGTATAACACTGGTGGAGTGCGGTGACGTACCGTACCCCGAAGTCGATGACGTAGGTGCGGTACGTCTCCGTTTTACACTGGTGTTGTGCGGTGACGTACCGTACCCCGGGCTGGATGACGTACATGCGGCACGTATAACACTGGTGGAGTGCGGTGACGTACCGTACCCCAAAGTCGATGACGTAGGTGCGGTACGTCTCCGTATTACACTAGTGATGTGCGGTGACGTTCCGTACCCCGTGGTCGATGACGTAGGTGCGGTACGTCTCCGTATTACACTAGTGATGTGCGGTGACGTAACGTACCCCGTGGTCAATGACGTTGGTGCGGCCTCTATCCGTATTACACTAGTGATGTGCGGGAGTGTGTGGTGCAACGTACCCAGACATGACAGTCGTGCAATGGAGATGTGCCCGAGTGGCAACACGTACAGGTATGTTGGAGTTCGTTGTACTCACCTTCTGTGCCGTCGTCGGTTTCTATATACGAGGTGGTGGGCGTACAGGATAGGGATGACACGGACGATGGCGTTCATGTCTTGCTTGTCGTGTACCGGGTGCCGGGTTTGCCGGAGTGTGGGTTTACGGTAGTTTAGAGCTCTCGTAGCAAAAGAGCCGTACGGTGTGTGTTCGACACGGATCGTACTTCCTGGGTCGGAAGGCGCGGTCTATTTACGTACGGACGCTGCGTGGTGCGTCAGCCGACTGCAATTCGTATGGATTTTCGATTTGTACGGTGTTTTTTACGAGTCGTACGGAGTCACGCATAAATTTGTGATCGTACTTGCTGAATCGTACGGGGACGCCTACGGGTGCGATTCGTACGGGGAAAAACGCTCCGAACTGCAATTCGGAGCGCTTTTTACCGGATCGGAATCGGCCCCCATGTGAGAAGGATTTGATCTTTTGATTCAATCTCTTTAGACTTGCATTTTATTTTAAAGTTTCATTTTTCATTTCATTTTTTTCATTTAAATATTTAGACAAAGCATTTCAAAAAAGAAATCACAAAAACCAAAGCATTTACTAATTCTTGTTGCTCCTCCCTTCCGAGCTCATTGGACTGATTTTCCAGCCAGACAAAGGTATAATTTTGAGGCGGATTGAATCAATGCTCTGCCTGGTTTCACCCACACGCCACTCACAACACACATTAATAATCTATCTTGTAAGCAATGATTGTCCTGCTTAGAAGGTCCTTGGGTCAAATTACATCCTCCATGCTAAGAAGCATCCCAGGTAGATGGAATACAGTTCAGGGTGACTTTGAATCATCATTCCATCTGTGGTAGCTTCCTAAAATAACAACAGCGCCCCTTTAGAAACCCCAATCCGTGTTCTCAATTTTATATCTGCAGCACCCGTGTCAATAATCGCTACCAGTCTTGGAGGTGGACATCCATATCATGAACGTCATCCATGCGGCACAATGCTTCAGAACACAGAAGTGACATCACAGGACCTTTTACATCCCAAGAAGTGATATCTCTTGAACATGATGCTGCATTTGAAGGTTATTCCAACAAATATCTTTTAAACTCCCATTGTGTGAAGTTTTAAATACCTTGATCCATAAGCAAGACACACATCTATTTGTATTTGAAAATTATGAGGGCTATTTTACATGCCTGGCTTTTAATACCAGTCAGTTGCATTCTGGGAATCATAGTATTGCATTTAGCACTTAAATAAGTAGCTCCAGTATGCCAGGTGTCGTTGACCTAAAACCTATGATAGGTAATGGTGGCACATATGCTATGGGCCACATGGCACTCATGTTATGTGTATTTGCAGAGTAGGGTATCCAGGTGTTGCTAGTAGGGTTTGTGGGAAGCCTGGGCCGAGGCTAGTCAAAGAGCCATGTCTTTAGTTTATAGTGGAATTTATGATCTGAGAGGCAGCTCTGATGTGCAGAGGCAGGCCATTTCAGGCTTTGGGGTTGAGGCAGGAGAAGGCATGACTGCAGAACCTGGTTCTGCATATGCAGGGGATGTGTGCAAGTAGCACTCTGGCTGAATGGAGGGGGCTGGTGGCTTTGTGGAAGTTAATTATTATTATTATAAATGTATATTTGGATAGCGCCAAATCACCACAGGTGTCTAGGCACACACCAAACCCTAAACCTGGTACTTAACATGCTTCCCAAAACTTCACACCCCGGATAAGCCTATCCAAATGCCTTAGTAAAAAAGAAGTTCTTAAGACCCTTCCTTTTGGAAGTAAGGAAGTTTCCCTACGCAAGCTATCAAGTAGCTTATTCCAAAGCTGATTAATCACAACTGAGAAGGCACGCCCCACCAGAGTATTATTATCTAAGCGTGGGCATGCCAGCAGGCTTGCCTCAGCCAATCGGAGGCATCGGCCGGGCACATATTTCTTCAGACGATCTTTGATGTAACCAGGTGCTGCTCCAGGGAGGGCCTTGTGTGCAATGCACAGCCCCTTGAACTTGACCCTCCGCCTTATTTGGAGCCAGTGCAGTTGTGGTAACAAGGGTGTAGCATGTGCTGTTCTCGCGAGTTTAAAAATCAATCGTGCTGCATCATTCATTACCACCTGAAGTGTTCTCAGAAGCTTGCCAGGTAGCCCTAAATATACTGCGTTACCGTAGTCCAGGCGCAACACAGTTAAGGCCGACACCACAGTACGCAAGGTAGAGAAAGACCACAGGGGTACCAGTCTCCAAAGCGGCCTCATAAGACTCACGCAGCTTCCCAATACGGAGGTCACCTGATTATTCAGTGTTAACTTGGAGTCTAATCTAATGCCCAGGCTCTTTACCACTGGCACTGGTGTTGGAGTTGTGCCTAGCTCCTTTAGCCAGAAGGCATCAGATGAGGGATTAGCCCCTGTCCTGATGGCGAGTACCTCTGTCTTGTCAGGGTTCACTTTCAGTGAATTGTTAGTCATCCAATTCATGGTTAACCTGAGAATATTTTGCACGTTAGCCTGTGTCAGTGAAGAGTTGTCAATCCTCAGGATTAATGTAACTGTTGAGGTCTGTGGGGCAAATGTTGTGCAAGGCTTTGTATGTGTGCAAAATAAGTTTGAAGAGTATCTATTTGTGGCAGGGGAGCCAGTGGAGGTCTTTGATGTGTGGGGTGATATGGGTGCAGCTGTTGTCTGAGAGTTAGTTTGGCAACTGAGTTCTGTATGGCCCACAGTCTTCTGGTATGCTGTGCATTGATTCTTCGGAGAGTGAGTTGCTGTATTCCAGATTGCTGGGGATGAGGGCTTGTGTGACAGTCTTGCAAGAGTTGGGAAGAAGCCACCTGAAAATCTTCTTGAGCATCTTGAGTGTGTAAAGCAGGAGGCGAAGGCTGCGTTCACTTGGTTGGTCATAGGGATCTGGTTGTGTGCTACTATTCCAAGGTTCTTCGCATGGTTGGTTGGGTTAGGTGTGGGTCCGAGTTCAGCAGGTCACCAGTTGGAGTCCCACAGTGAGGTGTCTCTGACAAATATGACTACTTCTGTTTAGTCTGTGTTGAATTTGAGGCAGTTGGTTTTAATTCATCTGGTGACATAGGATATGCATGCGGTGAAGTTGGTCTGGGTGTTCTGTATTTTGTTAGAAAGGAAGAGAATGATCTGGGTGTCATCTGCCCAGAATATAACGTTGATGCTATTTGCACGTGTGATCCTGATGAGTGGCCATGTAGGTGTTGAACATTGTGGGGTTGAGCGAGGAGCCTTGTGGCACTATCAGATGAGGCTGGTGGGGGCCGAGGTGAAAGGAGTCACGATGACAGACTGGTTGCAGCCTGAAGGATCAGACCCAGCAAAGTGCATGTCCTTGAATGCCGACGTCATGTGGATGGGATGGGAAACAGTGTCAAAAGCAGCAGGAGAGCAGCGGTGTTTACTCTGTTCTCGATCAGTGAGTCGTTTGCCATGGCGAAGATGAGGGCAATCTCAGTGCTGTGGTTGTGTCTTAATCCGGATTGAGTGCTGTGAAGGAGGTGGTTATCACTGAGGTAGTCAGTGGGACATTTGTTCTTGATTTTCTCCATGCCCTTTGCAGGGAAGCATCGGCTAATGTATTTGGGTCTGATGAGAGATTCTTGAGGAGGGGGGGGAACCATGGCATGTTTCCAAGCATCCAGGAAAATGGCTATGTTGAATGAATCATTAAGGTGGGGTGAGAGGGAGATGGCAGTGCTGATGGGGTCCAGTCCTTAAGTGAAGATAAGATGAGGTCACGGATATGGCGGCTGTTAGGATGGTGGGGTCTGGGTAGGGATTCAAGCTGTCGTAGATGTTGTTGCAGTAGCTTTTTTTAATGTGCAATTTTGGGTGCCAAATTAATTTTTGTATACTAATGATTTTTGTGATAATTTTAGTTGCAACCAATGAATGGTTTATGTTGCTCTTAAAACCATGTTTTTGGGGTGTTTCGAAGTGTGTTTATTAATGTAGTTTAGTTGTGTCACATTTTTGTAGAGACTCCATTTTATTAATATATGATGCTGTTTTGGAGTTTGGTTCTTCCTGCTCCTGCTCATTACCCCTCTCAATCAATGTCCCTCTGCATGTCCACTCTCCCCACAATCTTCCCAGAATGCAGGACACTGTGACACAACTGTTTATTTTCCTTACAGAGCATGTATTGTGATTGGAACTTTCCTCGTGTATTAAATGTATCATTCCCAAGGACACTTCAGCTGGAAGTTGTGATGTGGACCTGCTAGCATACACAAGAGTATGGGTCTTTGCTTGAAAAGAAAATCATATTATGTTGTGCATCTCCGGTCTGTGTTGTTGCTGCAGAAGCTGATGCAGTTTTCCTTTCCTTAAAAAATGCTTTAGTGTTATATTTTTGTTGGTGACTATCTCAATTCTGATTTCCTCAATATGTGTTATCATTAGTCATGCCATGCTGAATTTGCAGTTTTTGCTCATCTTGTGTTCATAAAACCAGATGATTTTCCTTTTTGTACCAGGGTCTCTGTCAGTTCCATTTATTATTTTTGCTGTTTATTGGCACTTGAATAATTCTGATTCAGACTATGTACTTTGTATCTGAGCATTCATGACATATTCTGCATTTCTCTGTAAGGCCTTGTAGTGTAGTTCCTATATTCCCAATAGGCTCTGCGCATTGGAATAATATATTCAGCAGTGTAGACGTAGGACTGAGGTCGACTAGGTCTCTACTGACTATATTAGACTTAAGGTTTGCCAGCTAGCTCAGAGGTCACTAGAAACCTTCTCGAATAAACGAGGAGGAGTTTAACATCCCTGGATAGACAAGAAGAAATTAGCTTCTGACAACCATAAAACATGACAACTTTGCTCCCTCAGAATAAGAGTGTATCTCTAGAGACGTGTGAAAACAATAGACAGCTATTTCACTCAGTCAAGTGTGCATACTTAGTTTCACCAGAGTGCAGAGAAAAGAGAGCCGGGCGTTTTCAATAAAAGGTGTTATTTATTGAGCAGTCTTCTTTCTCATACAAGATAAATGAATTGCCACAATTGCAATACTTAGCATAAAGTAAAGTGCGTACAGTAAAAGAAGTATTATAAAATAATACTGTAAAAGCATTGATATGGTTTCTTAGCCATATGATACTTTAAAATAGATAAAATATATACATATAAATATACATTGACTAACGTACTCAACTGGTGGTTCTAAATACGCCTACCCCGGTGTACCTGACCTAAGCCTAATACTTGGGAAGGAGTAAGTAAGTAGCAGTTTAAGTTAAGTTGGTTTTGCCAAGGAATCTGAATCAAGAATTCTCTTTAAGGGTTTAGTCCGCTCCGTACCGGGGAATTAGAAAGCAGGAGGTCTGGTATCTCTCTCTCAGGACTCGATATCCCAGTAACCCGCAAGGGTATCTGGAAACACCGGAGCTGGATTTCTCGGCAGGAGAAAAGACAGCGTCTCTCTCAGTGCATCAAAGGGGAGGGGCGGCGTCCGTGGGCTCTCGCATCAGCTGGGCTCTCGGGCAAGTAGATAGCCGCTCTGCTCCAAAACCACCACCGTGTGTTTGCTTAAGGCAACGTTGGTATATTTATACCTGAAAGGTGCCGGGTTTTGACGTAAGGTTGGACATAAGACGTCAATAAAGATGTCACTAAGAACTGGCCGTTCTTAGAGTGCTCACAGGAGTTCTAGGACGAAATCAAAACAAAAGCAATGGGGAATTCCCAGGTTGCTGGAGGTTTGGTTTGTTTACAGAACTCGTTGTACTTTCTAGGAGCCTGGGGAAGTAGCCTTGCTTAATTTGGACAGCATGGGCTATGACTAAATATGGATATGATTCTTATGCCTGTATAGGGATATTATTTATTATAACCACACAAGGGCATAAATCAGGAATATCGAATTAGGGTCCTAGATAGAACTACAACACCCACTCCATGATCTAATGTCCCTCATTACTTAAAACTAAGCAATAGTAAACATATAAACATATAATGATGCATGTGTTTTCCAACCCACCCCAAAATACATAAATTTGCATATTGAAATGGTATATGGTAATACACGAAAATGAGTATTGGTACTGTACGCTTTTCAAGCAGTGGTATCATTCAGTTAAAAAATGCATATATATATCAGCTGAATGAATTGCGAAAATGTACACATGAAATGGCTCTTAATACAGAAAAGAAGGTCGAGACCATTCCATCACATATTAATACAAAAATGCTGTACATGTGCTAGAGGCTGAGGTAAAATATTGTCTCTAGAGTTCCTAAAATAGAAGCTCTGTTCTCTAAGAATAGTTCTACTTTAAGCAGAGTACATGTGCCTAAAAAAAGGTAAATATTTTGGAATTGGAAAAAAAATAATTTCGTTTTCAAGGGAAAAATAGTTCCAAATGTTTTCAGTAGCTTTTGTTTATCAAAGCTGAAGGCCCAATTCAGAGTTCAGGGAACGCTGTGTGCTCGTTGCTTAAAAAGTTATTCTTTTTGTTCAGGGGAGAACATCATTTCAGACAGACTCTCAAAAAATTGGTCTACGGCTTCAGGTGAAAGTTCGACCAAGTTTGAAAATGCCGCAACAGTACAGTCGTGAGAATGATTGCTATCATCGATGTCAGGATCAGCAATGCTCACAGAAGGTCGTACCTGGGTGATGCTGCTCTCACCTCGTACTTCACTACCCCCTAATCGTAGTGGTGAAGTCTCAACGAATGCCGTCATCAGAATGGGTAGCCGCTGGGGACAACACGATGCATGAGCCGTTACAGGACTTAGCAAAGTATCTGTATCCAATGGTACTGCTGATGGTAGTGTAAGACAGACATCCAACACGCATTCTTCTCCGCATAGCATACATCGAAGCACAGGTAAGATGCAATTCTGCCATATGGGTCTGAATGAAAGAAACCAGGTCATATTCAGATCTCTTAGCCGGGCTAATCCAAGGACTTTAGTTATGCGGTCCCGATAGCGTGTAGCTAGGATCGTTTCTTCCATCGTTGCCGGAGACTTGTCTGCGACTTGGCTTGCCATATCGGAGCAGAAGGATCAAAAATCAAATTCCTGCTACGAGTCCCAAAAGAAGTGGTAGGCCGCCAAAGACAGAATGGACAAAATTAGGAAAAAAAACCAGGACTGTTTCGAAGGGTGTTAACAGTCCCGAAAAAATTGTCTTAAATACATGTGGGATACCACTGGTATCTGACATATTTAGGATTTGGCTTAGCATTTCTACGAAATGCACGGGGCAATTTGTTGATAAAAGGGTATGTATCTCTGCCGTTGTCCTTGCGACTTGCAGATCATACGTTTGTTTTGATGACGTTAAGGGCACCGTTTTCTGTAAAAGAACAGACTTTATTCTGCTTAAAGTATCAATTCGAATAGAAGAGATATTCAAAGAAGGCCAAATTGTTGCATCCGTATCTGGAGTGCAGTTTGGATACAATACTTGCATACAGCAAGTGACCATGGAACTCACGCTGACGAGATAGGCTTTTCCTGGCACCATGCCACAACAGCTGTGGTCCACTATAAGAATGTAGCTCCCGTTAGAAAGCCGTCTAAAGAATGGCTCTATCTGTGTTGTAGGAGTGCCGTGCAGGTGACATGAAAGGTTATTAGAATACCCATCGCAGGCTCCGTGCAAGTTAATGCCTTCACAAAGAAGTGTACCGCTCAGTGATCTTTTACATTTGTTACCACTAAGAAATACATTCTTTTTCTTTTCACTGTAGCATGTGTGTGTATAAGGTAATTTCCATGTTGACTTGATGTACTCTCTACCCAACCTTTCATACTGGCCCGCTGGTATATACTCTTGGCAGTATTTAAATTGGAAAGTTGTTATCGGAATTGTAATTATTCCGTGTTTTATCCATTCAATGACAGGTCTTTCTGACATTGTCAATGGTAATCTCTCAAGTTTTTCAATGCTCAGAATCGTATAGTCTGCTCCTTTTTGTGCCAAACTGATTTGTTTATCAGTAAGGTTAAAGATAGAGAATAAGGACGTTGTGTTGATTAAACGCCATGGTACGTAGCCTGAACGCAGATTTTGCAACATCCAGCCAAGCTGTACAATAGAACGCAATTGGGACTGACCGTGTTGTAACATTAGTAAGTCCTGCTCTATTATATCAATAGCAGATGATACAGTACTGTCCAGTGAATATATTCTGGAGGACAGAGTCATTAACCCACTGTCCACAACAGAAAGTGATTTTTCCAAATTAATTCGATCAATTTCTCGTATTTTTTCCGCTGTTTCAATTTGCATTACTTTCCAAGCTTCGTTGTACGTAGCGTATATACCGGCCGCTATGTTTTTGACGCTGTTTGCGTGGTCCCAGAATGAAATCACGCAAGTCAGCACCGTCTTTAAGTAACGTCAAGTGTTGCTTAATTTCAGCCAATGTGGATTTTTGTAGCCACTCAAGGCATAGTTTGCCTACACTGTATGTTGTAACTATCCCTGGATGTTGTCTCTGGAAGTATCTTGGGTCTGGCCTGTTCAGTTTTAACCCCTGTAATTTGTTCAGGAATCTATCTTGACAGTTATTTGTGTCTGTGGGCCAGATCAACCATTTTTTCCAATCAGGATGTGTTCGGTTTTGGTTTAAAATTTTAGGTACGTCTATCTCCATGTCTGTAGTGCTATTATTATCAGGTATGGGCTTTGGAATAGACGGTTTGTTTAAGTCTTTAATTTTGGCTAGGCCAAGACAGGTTGTCTGTTGAATGGTATCATTCAAGAATATTATTTGTTCTAGGATCATGCAGGCTCTAAATAATGCTTCTAGGCCTTGTACCTGCCAATCTTTTGTACCCCAGATGGTTTTTGTTTCAATGTTGTTCTTCCAGAAATCAAAACCGAATGTATTCATTTTTTCATAAAATGTTTCAGAATAAATCAATTTAGTATTTGTCAACATTGTTTTCATTCCTGTCTTATTTAACATTTTAAAATAAAACGTTTCTGCATCACTTGTGTTAAACCCTGAGAAGTATGGGAATTTCTCATACAATGTTTTCGAGCTGCTTTTAGGTGGAGTTGCACAATGTTCCCATTGATTATAATTAAAAACATTTCTAGGCTGAGCAGATTTATGCAAATAGTGATGTGCAAAGTGATTGTAGCAATGCATTGCTTCATAATTTGATGAACCCTGTAAGTAATCATGTTCTGTAAATTTTGCTGACATTACTAAATCTGACATCATATCATTAATACTTTCAAAGTCCCAATCATCAGAGAATGTACTCTGTTTTACAAAGTCACTTAATGAAAACTTGAACTGATGTAGATATTTCAAGAGCTCAACCGGGCCATAGATTTCATAATCCGTTTTGTCCCATGCTACCCCACCGGGTGTTAGATTGGCTGTGACATTCACTGATGATAGTTCTCTTTTCTCGATGTGAGATGACTTGTGAGGCTTTAGGACCAAGTTGATGTTCTGACTTGCTGTGTCCATTGTACTGTATTTTCCTTCAATGAATTTTCCCAAACAAAGAATCATGATGAGCCAAAGCAGGAGGAAAAGTACTCCTAACACAATCCAAAATTCAATCCATGGAGAAATCAGATAGGTTTCTTTGAGTTGATGTAGAAGTTCAGTTACTTTGTCTTTAAAAGTTTTTGTTGCTGCCGTTTCTTCCGGTTCGCTTGGATCTTCAGAAAAGTTATTGAAATTGATGAAGTAGCCAGATGCAGTTCTGTCAATTGTTGGAATTGCTTCCGATTTTTCATTTGCTTTTGGATTTTTCTTTGTTTCACTAGCATAGTCTGAGGCTACATCATTGTAGACTGGTGTTTCCTGACGAACTGTTGCAATTTGGGTTTCAAGAGGCACAAGTTCCATGGCATTGTTGCATAGTCCTTTTTTATTCACTGCAGGTTTATCAAATGTGATTAGTCTCTCAGTTTGAACCTCTTGTATTGTAGCAAATTTTGGTACTCTGCTATTTCTTGGGAGTCCACTGGGCCTACTACTTATTATTGGCCACATGATTGTGGTTTTACCAGGTCGATAGATACAACTCGGTTCTCCTTTTTACCAGCAAGGGGCGTTAGTACAACTGATCTTGTTCCGCTGACAGCTAAGACAGGTACTGCTTTTCTGTAAGAAGGCCCAAATCCCTTCTTCACCGCGATCTTCTCTCTGACCAGATCCCCAATCTTTGGAATCCAGACAGGCCTTGCTGGGACAGGTGGTTTATCTTCAGTGGCTATTGGCTGCTGTTTTAACTTTACGTTGCTCAGGCCTTTTCTTGTTTCATTTAAGTCCTGTAAAATAGCCAAACGATCTTTGATATCAAAGCATTTTTCTTCTACCACTGAAGTATGACTATCAAGGTCCTGAATATGCATTCTAGTCCTGAACAATAGTTCGTACGGACTGAAACCTTTCAGAGAATTTCTTGGCAGATTAATAAGACTACGTTGGACACTTGTTAAATGTTGGACCCACCCATCACCCGAACCTAATACCCTCGCTGTTATAGATTGCTTTATGTCCCGGTTTTTTCTTTCCACTACCGCATTTCCCTGAGGATGGAAGGGACAAGAGTACCGCAATGCAATGCCCATGCTGGTCATGGCCTCCTTATAAGCTCGAGAGCTAAAAGCAGGACCCTGGTCAGAATGTAGCATGCCAATTGCGTATGTGCCGATATGGACTCGCAAATCTTTTATAACAGTTCTGGCGTCAGCCGAGTGCTGGTGTCTGCATTTTTAGTGAATCTAGTCTTAAACATTATGGGGACGCATTTCTCCTGCTGGATTTTTGCGTATAAATAGCCTTATGCTTTCTAAAAGAAGGGTCCTGGCATTACTCCGGTCGGTTCGCCACTGCGATCTCTGTTGCAGTTTGGACATCCCATTGCAAATTTGTAGTTATGCAGGCTCATCCCCGGCCACCAGTATTCTGATTGTAATTCTTTCAGAGATTCCTTGATCTCCTGGTGCCTTAGACCTAATCCCATATGTGCTTCTTGAATCAAGAAGATTCTCCTGTTCGTGTTTGGAATCACTCTATCCCCCACTCCAGGCATTCGAGCAAAAGGAACGGAGTTTGCATCAATTATGTATGTATAAGTGAGTGGATAGTTCAGAGGCAGTGCTGCACAGTCGCCTTTTAAAGACGTTTTTACCGCCAGCATGGTTTCCCCGTCTATGTATTTTTCTGAACGCCTTTTTGTGGCTACGGAAGCCGGTTGAGCTGCTTCCGCTGTGGCTGTGTTAGCCAATGAATTCCCTGCAGCGCGAACGCCATCCCGCTGATGACTCAGTGTATGGATCACGTGAGTCTTTTGTAGTTCTTTCTGCAAAAGAACTACCTGTTCCCAAAGCTTCTTATGCTTTATTGTGGCACCTGTGTCATCTTTGTAATCGTTTTGAACCCAGATCTGCAAGTCATTATTGTAAGATTTGACGCAGTAATGCGAATCGCACACTATTAGTGTGGGGAATTCGCGATCGGCATTTTCAAGCGCCATCTTTAAGGATCTAATTTCAGCTCGCTGAGTTGAACAGTTTCTGAGTGATTCAGTTTTGGTAATTAACGGTCTGAATTTACCCAAGCGCCAGCAACCTTTAACAATCGCGCACGCTGCGTTGTAGGATTTTTTCTCTACATCGTAATGTTGTGCAAATCTGTCCATGTAGATTACACATTTGTATTGTTCGAGAGGCAGAATTTCGATTGGCAGAGGATATTCTTCTTCATATTCTAGATTTTCTAGTTTTTTCATTTCCGGGTCAAAATAGTATTTCACGTCTTCTGCAGCAAGAGAATTTTCCCATTGTATCCATTTTGGATCTAATGCCACATTAGTCAAATTGTGTGGCCTTGTTAATGCTTCAAAGGCTGATTCTGCTATTAAAACAGTTATCCTTTTGCCTTGTGCTTGGGCTCTTTCTTTTGCTACAGCAGTTTGAACCGCATTAACAATATTTTCTGTAAGACTGAATGTCTTTTCAGCTTGTGTGTACAAGTGTGATTTATAAGCAATTGGTACCGTTTCTACCTCCTTAGAGGTTAGGTACGTGAATCCACATCTTCCTGGGATCACTCGGATTACAAGGTTGCGTATGTTTTCGCGTGTTTGTAGTTTTGTTTTAGCTAACTTGTCTGTTTGCAATGATCTCAAAATTTCTGTGTGTTTCTGAGTCCAATTGATTGGTTTGAAATCAGGTTTTATTAATTCATAGAGAGGTTTAACCCTCTCCGCATAATTTAGAATGTATGTTCTTCCGAAATTCAGGAAACCTAGTATTAATTGTAAGTTCTTCAACGTTTTAGGTGCTTGGAGTACAGCGCACTTCTCTAAGAAGTTGTCTGCTAGGCTTTTGCCTTCACTTGATAATTCATATCCTAAACACAGGACAGTTAGATGGGCAATTCGTGACTTTTTAAAGTTGAATTTGTAACCCTCAGCTGCGAACCCAAGTATTATGGTGTTCACTCTTTTCAAGTGAGTATCCAGGTCATCATCTGTGAGATAGATGTCATCGACATAAGATAATGCTTCATCATCATATATTTGTAGTAACTCTGTTACTCTTGCTGAGAATAATCCTGGGCTATTCTTGAATCCCCATTATTGAGAACGCGGTCAAATACCTGCTCTCAGGTGCAATGTTTTGACAAAAGAACCCATTAGAGATGTCTAATGTCGTTTTGTATTTTTTTGCGCACAATGTTATTCATTAGTGCTGCACTGTGTGAGTTTTGTACTGCAAATGTTTTGCAACATGAGTTAAGATGTCTGAAGTCCAAAACTAGACGATATGAATCGTCTGGCTTGGAGACAATCGTCTGGCTTGGAGACAGGAAACAAAGGATTGTTCATTTGTGAGGTGCATGTTTCAATCACCCCCTAGTATTCAAGTTGATCTAAGATCTCCCTGACTTGCTTTTTAGCTTCTTGTTTGATTGGGTACTGCCTTTGTGCAGTGGGTTCACATTTTAACTGGATTTTGTGAGGAGGAGAGTCCTCATCTCATCCTACATGATTTTTGTATAATGCAGGAGCTTGGGCTACTGCCCATTTTCTTGCATATGTATATTTTCTATGAATCGGAATATGATTTGAGAAGGCAGGCATAATCATTTCTTCGCCATGAGGGCACTCCCTGACAAACTCTGGTGGCCAGTCTTTCTCAGCTAAAAGGATGTCATAGCCTTTCAAACGATTATCCCAAAAGAGACCTCTTACTTTCCTGGTCTTATCTCCCTCTATACGTAAAGTTATCTCGTATATTTTATGAGGTTTGCTAACTCTGGTATCTGCAGTTTCCACCTGAATGTATTCATTCGTGTCCACTGTCTCCAGAAGATTTATCAAGATCTTGCGAGCTATGGTCACTTCTGCTGCGCTGTCTAGCATTGTCTGGGCCCAAATGGGGGTGGGGTCGCACACTACTCACACACCGGCGGTGTCGCCCCTAAGGACTCTGGTCAATGTAGTAAAGTGTTCGCGATGCATCATCTTTCGATCTTCTGCTATCTTCGCTGTCTTCGCCATCCCAGGACATGTGTTTCGGGGTATCACCCCTCGTCAGCAGGGATAGGCCGTGTACTGGGGTTGCCGATGGCTGCCAATATCTGCCAGGTATAGTACCACTCAGGCACGTAGGTGGGGGATCCCAGGCTCGTCAGCCCACTGCTCATGGGAGCTTTAAAGTTACAAATGGGGGTGGGGTCGCACACTACTCACACACCGGTGGTGTCGCCCCTAAGGACTCTGGTCAATGTAGTAAAGTGTTTGCGATGCATCATCTTTCGATCTTCTGCTATCTTCGCTGTCTTCGCCATCCCTGGACACGTGTTGCGGGGTATCACCCCTCGTCAGCAGGGATTGGCCGTGTACTGGGGTTGCCGATGGCTGCCAATATCTGCCAGGTATAGTACCATTCAGGAGCGTAGGTGCGGGATCCCAGGCTCGTCAGCCCACTGCTCACGGGAGCTTTAAAGTTACAAATGGGGGTGGGGTCGCACACTACTCACACACCGGTGGTGTCGCCCCTAAGGACTCTGGTCAATGTAGTAAAGTGTTCGCGATGCATCATCTTTCGATCTTCTGCTATCTTCGCTGTCTTCGCCATCCCTGGACACGTGTTTCGGGGTATCACCCCTCGTCAGCAGGGATAGGCCATGTGCAACCCCACCCCCAATTGTAATGTTAAAGCTCCCTTGAGCAGTTGGCTGACGAGCCTGGGACCCCGCACCTGCGCGCCTGAGTGGTACTAAACCTGGCAATATTTGGCAGCCACCGGCAACCCCAGAACACAGCCTAATCCCTGCTGATGAGGGGTAAATACCCCGAAACACGTGTCCAGGGATGGGAAAGATAGCAGAGAATCGAAAGAAGATGCATCGCGGAACACGAACTAAACTTACCACAGTCCTTAGGGGCGATCCCGCTGATGTGTGAGTAGTGTGCGACCCCACCCCCAATTGTAATGTTAAAGCTCCCTTGAGCAGTTGGCTGACGAGCCTGGGACCCCGCACCTGCGCGCCTGAGTGGTACTAAACCTGGCAATATTTGGAAGCCACCGGCAACCCCAGAACACAGCCTAATCCCTGCGGATGAGGGGTAAATACCCCAAAACACGTGTCCAGGGATGGCAAAGATAGCAGAGAATCGAAAGAAGATGCATCGCGGAACACGAACTACACTTACCACAGTCCTTAGGGGCGATCCCGCTGGTGTGTGAGTAGTGTGCAACCCCACCCCCAATTGTAATGTTAAAGCTCCCTTGAACAGTTGGCTGACGAGCCTGGGACCCTGCACCTGTGCGCCTGAGTGGTACTAAACCTGGCAATATTTGGCTGCCACCGGCAACCCCAGAACACAGCCTAATCCCTGCTGATGAGGGGTAAATACCCCGAAACACGTGTCCAGGGATGGCAAAGATAGCATAGAATCGAAAGAAGATGCATCGCGGAACACGAACTACACTCACCACAGTCCTTAGGGGCGATCCCGCTGGTGTGTGAGTAGTGTGCGACCCCACCCCCAATTGTAATATTAAAGCTCCCTTGAGCAGTTGGCTGACGAGCCTGGGACCCCGCACCTGCGCGCCTGAGTGGTACTAAACCTGGCAATATTTGGCAGCCACCGGCAACCCCAGAACACAGCCTAATCCCTGCTGATGAGGGGTAAATACCCTGAAACACGTGTCCAGGGATGGCAAAGATAGCAGAGAATCGAAAGAAGATGCATCGCGGAACACAAACTACACTTACCACAGTCCTTAGGGGCGATCCCGCTGGTGTGTGAGTAGTGTGCGACCCCACCCCCAATTGTAATGTTAAAGCTCCCTTGAGCAGTTGGCTGACGAGCCTGGGAACCCGCACCTGTGCGCCTGAGTGGTACTAAACCTGGCAATATTTGGCAGCCACCGGCAACCCCAGAACACAGCCTAATCCCTGCTGATGAGGGGTAAATACCCCGAAACACGTGTCCAGGGATTGCAAAGATAGCAGAGAATCGAAAGAAGATGCATTGCGGAACACGAACTACACTTAACACAGTCCTTAGGGGCGATCCCGCTGGTGTGTGAGTAGTGTGCGACCCCACCCCCAATTGTAATGTTGAAGCTCCCTTGAGCATTTGGCTGACAAGCCTGGGAACCCCCACCTGCGCGCCTGAGTGGTACTAAACCTGGCAATATTTGGCAGCCACCGGCAACCCCAGAACACAGCCTAATCCCTGCTGATGAGGGGTAAATACCCCGGAACACGTGTCCAGGGATGGCAAAGATAGCAGAGAATCGAAAGAAGATGCATCGCGGAACACGAACTACACTTACCACAGTCCTTAGGGGCAATTCCGCTGGTGTGTGAGTAGTGTGCGACCCCACCCCCAATTGTATTGTCTGTTCCCACTCTCCGTTTTTCAGTTGTGTCCTCAGTATCCTCGGCATGTTTAAATTTTTTAATACTGGCTACCTTCTTTCTTGGAAATTGTAATTTTTTACTTTGATGAGCAGGTTCCTTGTCTTTAGACTTGACTTGCTCTTCCCTGTGTTCTGACCGTCCTCTTCTTTCCGATTTCTGTGAAGAAGTCTGAAAAGATCGAGAGGGACGTGTATCAATATCTTGATATCTATCAGGTTTTTTCAAATTATCCCTATTTCTAAGGTTGTATCTTTTCTCAGAGGGCTCCCTCTGGGGAGACTTGTTTCCTCGGTCAGGAGATCTTTCTCTTCGTTGAGGAGACCTTCCTCTGGACTGGAATCTTTTATCTTTGGGAGTGGATTGTTTATTTCCATCCCAACTCTTTTTTGGAGTATTTAGATTATTTTTTAATGAATATTTTTTCAGGATTTTCAGTTAGTTGGGGTTTTACTGGTTTCCCACCCAAACTATCTCTACCTAGTTCTTCATAGGACTTTTCTATGATTCTGGCAAGTTCAAATGGCTGTTCTGCTATATCTGTTTCTTTCAATTTCTGGCGGATCGCAACAGATGCTGCTTCTCCTTTTATGTTGGCTAATAATATAGCCGAGACCTGCTTGAAGTCTTTCAGTAGTTTCATACCCAGAGTTAAAGCAGGTTCTGGACCGTATTCATTTTAAATCTGTCTTAGCACATCTGGTATTACCGCCATGGACGGAACACCATGTGTTTTTGTGTAAATGGAAGCAAAGTCTGTGCCCCAAGTGTCACAGTCCTCCACATGTGGTGCAATCCCCATTGGAAGACAGATAGTCAGAATTCTGTGTTTCTCAGTAGGTGTAGTATCAGGTAATACTGCCTCTATTTGAGGGATTTTTTGTGCTAACCAGAATGGAATTTGTTCCCGTTTTGCGGGTGTTTTACCAAGACAGGATTGTATGTTCTGTGGTGTTATTTTGTTTGTGTTCCCCTGATGAGGGGTCAGCTGTGGAATGTTAATTGCTGGTTGGACCGTTGTAGTCCGCATTACATATTGGACTAATTGTCTATGTATTTTAATCAGTTGTTTTAGCTGGGCTAAAAGTTCTGGTACTGACATTTTATCAATGTCTGGATGTGGTGTGTAGCTGGCTAGAACCGGCCACGTTGCTCCTGGTCTACCTAGTGGACCGAGCCTGGTGATGTGATTGTTATGTTTTAGGGCACCTTTAAACCAGAGCAGGTGCTCTTGGTAATTTAATGGGATTTCAATCTCCTCGAAAGGAGTATATACATCCGGAGATTCCTCTATTTTGTAATAGTGGAATTCGTGTGTTACAGCGTTTGCTGCTGGAAAGTTTATCCATGAATGGAATACCTCTGTCTGCTGATATTCATGGGCCTCTATCACGAATATGACTATACCACCTCGTGATGTCAGTCCATTTTCTATAAGTTTAAGAGTTATAGTTTTTCTTATGTTGCCCGGAATGATTATAACACTCGGGTCATTTTCTTGGAGACTTGTGTCATCCGCTAGGAGATGAGCTGCTATTGTAGCTGCCTCCCTTTCTTCTTCACTTTCCGTCATTTTTACGAACAGAAAGGTTTTTGTTGCAGATCAAGTTTCAAGGAAACAAAGATTAGGTGCACAATATTTTGGAACACTGTATCCTTCAACGTTGACTAAACCAAAAACTATACACAGGAATATCTTCCTACTAAGTTCCGGCGGATTTTAACCTATTACCCACTCCAGACGTCTTTTGGAGTATTTACGGGGAAAAGGGTCTGTGTGAAAAAGCACGACTGAGTTACTCTAACGGCTTGCGTTAGATTATCGCCTTACCAAACGTTGGTCGCCATGTAGTGTAGTTCCTATATTCCCAATAGGCTCTGCGCATTGGAATAATATATTCAGCAGTGTAGACGTAGGACTGAGGTCGACTAGGTCTCTACTGACTATATTAGACTTAAGGTTTGCCAGCTAGCTCAGAGGTCACTAGAAACTTTCTCGAAAAAATGAGGAGGAGTTTAACCTCCCTGGATAGACAAGAAGGGATTAGCTTCTGACAACCATAAAACATGACAACTTTGCTCCCTCAGAATAAGAGTGTATCTCTAGAGTCGTGTGAAAACAATAGACAGCTGTTTCACTCAGTCAAGTGTGCATACTTAGTTTCACCAGAGTGCAGAGAAAAGAGAGACGGGCGTTTTCAATAAAAGGTGTTATTTATTGAGCAGTCTTCTTTCTCATACAAGAGAAATGAATTGCCACAATTGCAATACTTAGCATAAAGTAAAGTGCGTACAGTAAAAGGAGTATTATAAAATAATACTGTAAAAGCATTGATATGGTTTCTTAGCCATATGATACTTTAAAATAGATAACATATATACATATAAATATACATTGACTAACGTACTCAACTGGTGCTTCCAAATACGCCTACCCCGGTGTACCTGACCTAAGCCTAATACGTGGGAAGGAGTAAGTAAGTAAGTAAGAAGCAGTTTAAGTTAAGTTGGTTTTGCCGAGGAATCTGAATCAAGAATTCTCTTTAAGGGTTTAGTCAGCTCCGTACCTGGGTATTAGAAAGCAGGAGGTCTGGTATCTCTCTCTCAAGACTCGATATCCGAGTAACCCGCGAGGGTATCTGGAAACACCGGAGCTGGATTTCTCGGCAGGAGAAAAGACAGCGTCTCTCTCAGTGCGTCAAAGGGGAGGGGCGGCGTCTGTGGGCTCTCGCATCAGCTGGGCTCTCGGGCAAGTAGATAGCCGCTCTGTTCCAAAACCACCACCGTGTGTTTGCTTAAGGCAACGTTGGTATATTTATACCTGAAAGGTGCTGGGTTTTGACGTAAGGTTGGACATAAGACGTCAATAAAGATGTCACTAAGAACTGGCCATTCTTAGAGTGCTCACAGGAGTTCTAGGACGAAATCAAAACAAAAGCAATGGGGAATTCCCAGGTTGCTGGAGGTTTGGTTTGTTTACAGAACTCGTTGTACTTTCTAAGAGCCTGGGGAAGTAGCCTCGCTTAATTTGGACAGCATGGGCTATGACTAAATATGGATATGATTCTTATGCCTTTATAGGGATATTATTTATTATAACCACACAAGGTCATAAATCAGGAATATCGAATTAGGGTCCTAGATAGAACTACAACAGCCTAATTTGAGATTTTGTAATAAAACCCTTTAATTTTTCGCTGATCTAGAACTTGGTTATCGACTGGTCCAACTTACTTATTACTCAGTGTTCAGGACGGTGGTGACTCTTACTGAAAGGTTAATGGTGCTAGAGCAGAACCTTTGGGGTGATATAAAATATTGTATGCATTAGAAAGTTGTTCTGTTCTCACAAAAGTGGTAGCAGAGGATGGAGAACACCTCCTCTTTCTTATGGATTCCCAGAAATATTCCTGAGGTTTTCCTATGAGTTCCTGAACGATTTGGAGTGTTAGTATGAATAGGGTAAACTGATGTATGCATTTGTGATGCATGTTGGTGTATGTATTTGAGAGATAGATTTCTGTTTTTGTTGGAAGTTGCTTGGGTATGCAATAATGATTGTGGGTTCGATTGGAGGATTGGTTACTGTTTGCATTGGAAGTTCTGTTGGTGGGTTTCGCTATTGATTTGTCAAAATCCAAGATCTTAAGAAATATTGGCTTTACTTATCTGTAATAGTGTTGTGTAGAGCAAGGTGCTGCACACACTTTGATAGGGATTCTGTACTAACATGTTTTCTTTTCTAGGCTGAGTATTTAATTTGAGTTGATGATTCTTGCTTTTGAGGTCTGACTAGGGTGGATGGACACTAGATGGGATTCAACCTAGTGGGAATTGTGGTTTAAATGGGGCTTTCCATTTCTCATTCTTAATTTGTGAATCAATCGTAAACCATTGGATTGAATTGTCTTATTTGATTTATTGCCTTTTTCTTCCTATCTAGAGCAAAAAAGACAGGGGTTCATTTAGTTTATTGATTTAAAAGAGGTTTTGCAATTGCTTTCCTGTTCACTGATAAGTTGTGCTGTGATTGGTTAGTCAGCCAAGTAGCCACTCTCAGATTGGTGAGCCATCACCACAAAGTAGTTCTCTGATGGTTGGTTGCTGATGAAGCAGTGCTGTGATAGGTTGACTTTTAACAGAGCTCTTCTATGATAGGCAGGCTGTAGTTCGTTTATTGAGATTTTGAGGTGGTGTTCCAGTTTGTTTTTGGACAAAATAACGGGGAATATATTAAAAAACCTGAGGTTTCAGTTGTGCCTGCTATAGAGAGTCAGAAGATACCAGCAGAGGGAACACCTGCATACGAAATGATGACATTGGGTTGCAGACATGCCCCTGGATCTCTAAGTGGAATGAATATACAGCTTCTGACAAAGATTTACAGTTTCTTTTAGAGGGTACCTTTATCAGTGGGATGGAATGGCAATACAGAAAGAGCGAAAGAAAATGGCAAAACTGGTGAAGGCTTCATTTAGACAGTGGCTTGAGAACAAATGGAATAGACAAGACAAATGCTGGAGGGAGGATATGATCGAGTGTGTAAAGCCTTTTCCTATTATAGCTAAGCAACAAATGATGAAGACAATACAAATAAAAAAAAGCAGAATAATGATTCTGATGAGAAGGACAATTCTTTAACAAGCTTTTGAGCTATGGGCCTCCTCCATAAACAGCTTGAGCTGCAGGGACAAGTGCAACTCACTCAGGGACTTTTAAGGGGGCTTGTGGGGATGGTGATGCAGTTGTGCAGAGTTCTGCTACTAATGTAGTGGTACCGAATGCTCCGACACAGACAGGGAGGACCGCTGTGCCTAGCACAAGTGGAGATACACAATTGAGAGCACAGACTCAGGATGCCCCACCTATAAGAACAGTGATGTTGAAGAAGCTCCTAAAGAAATAATATTGTCATTTAAAAAAGTTAATTTGGTGAACTGTTGCAGGGAAATGTGGACTTCAATATGTTGTTGACTTGCAATGCAGATAAAATGAATCAAAGAAGCAGCCAGTTCCTAAAGAAATTAATATTGTCATTTAAAAAAATTAATTTGGTGCACTGTTGCAGGAAAATATGGACTTCAATATGTTGTTGACTTGCAATGCAGATAAAATGAATCAAAGAAGCAGCCAGTTGTGCAAATGAAGCCCACGATAAATTGGAAGAATTAGCTGATGAAATAGAGGTTTACATCAGGCAGATGAAGAATGTATAAATAAAAAAGGTTTAATCACATTGAGAGCCCATATTTAAGATCTCATTGAGAAAATAAGGGATTGGAGTGACTTGAAAAAATATCAATAAATATAGAAGAAAGGGACAGCAAATAAAAAGAGAATGAAATGGATTGAAGGTAGGGCAAGAGGTGTCACTAGTGATCCAGAAGTTGAGACAGGAGTAGTTTTAGAATTTTCCTTGAGAGAAGTTCATGGAGAGAAACTTGTGCATGTGCCATGGACTCAAGCTGATTTTAATGCGTTTATTAATAATTTCCAAAAATTGCGAGAAGATCCAGCAAAGTGGTATGATGAAGTACACAAATTGACACCATATCTCAGGTGTTGTGGACGGATTTGTATTCATTGTTTGAGACTGTGGTTCCTGGTGATTTGTTGTTAGAGTGCAGTGAATGTCCAACAAAAGAACCAGCTAGAATTGGTCCTAATATTGAACCAGCTGTAGAGGTAGCAGTCAAATATATATGTATGATTGAGTCTTTGAAGAAACAAGTTCTTAAAAAGGATGTAGATTGGAAAAGATCTTGAGAACTTCATAAGAGCCGAAAGAGTCAGTACATTCATTTTTTGAAAAGCTTATGCTATATACAAGATACACAGGAGGGTTGAAAACCTGTGAATGATGGGGTCATCTGATTGGTAGCTGTTTCTGTGTCAGGGTTAACACCAGACCAGAGTTTAGAAAACACATTCAATGGAGTGAATTGTATTGGCAGACAAAGAGCATGGACGAGATCTTGATGATGGTGAAAAATAGTAGTGATTACTTTTAGACAAAGCAGGATAAGCTTAAAGAAAACTGATAATTGGCCAGACAAAGCAGTTTGAGAAAGAGTCCCGAAATTAATTGGGTTCAAGTTTAAATTTTATTCAGTATAGTATGAGTGGAGTGAATCAAATGCAGATGCAAAGTGGTGGTAGAGGGGATGATATGAATTTGAATGTTGAAATGATGAAAAAGAATGCAGCTTGCCACTTCTTGCTAAGATCGGGCACTGGAAAAGGGAGTGTCATCAGAATCTTAGTAGGATTCAGGTAAATAAAGAACAACTTTCAAAGATGCAAAGAAATAATGTGATGGTTCCTACTATAGAATGGAATATTGGGGTTTTACTCCAACACTGGTGATCTTGCTGCTGAAGAAGAAGGACAGCTGGGTGTAGAGGTACCTTGAGTAGGTGATGTTATGGAGCTTGCTGCTGGAGTGGTGAAGTATTTCACGATGGTGAAGATTTCCTTGAAACTCACGGTGCTGCTTGCGATGCCCTCAGTGAGAACGGATCGTTTAGTGGCTCTGATGTGTTGATGGTATTGTCTAGGGGCTGATCTGTAGTGCTTTCAGTGTCATCCTGGTTAGTCGGCATTTTCATCCTAGTTGCTTGAAGTGGCTTTTGTTGCTGATTTTTAGCCCTCCTGTGTATTACTTTGCTTTCGGTCTGGTTTTGTTGGCCTTGAGCGGGCCAGTCTGTCTGTGCAGGAGGTAATCCAGGTATTGAAGTTAGAGATAGCTCTAGGGAGGTCGTTGAGGTGTTGCGGTTGGTGGTGTAGGAACTCCGAGTTCCAGGATTCTGGATCTTGTTCCAGTCACACTGTGAAGATCTGGAAATTGCATTTCTGCGGTTGTGAGGGACAGGAATTTTGAAGCGGATGAGAACATGGTCAGACCAGGTGATAGATGTGGGCTTATTCACTGTGATTTCACTGAGGCAGGTGACGATGGGGTTCATTAGGCATCCAGCAGCATGGGTGGGGCCTTTCACTTAGTGGGTGAGTCTGAAATTTGTCAGGCCCTCTAAGAGGTTGGTAGTGTTGGGGTCAGTGAGGTCCTTCAGGTGGTAGTTGATGGTCTCAGAGGAGGATAAAGGTGCTGGAGTGGAGTGGAGTATCAAGGGGGCAATGAAATCTGAGATTGTACTTCCAAAGTTGGTTTCCTGGTCTGGGGGTTTGGTAGACGAGGGTGCTGTTCAGGGTGTAGTTGATGGTAATGCGGAGTTTGAGAATCAGTTGTTCCAGCATGTTGCTGTTTGCTTAGGTAATAGAGCACTGGATGTGCTCTTGGAAGATGATGGTGAGTCTGCCTCCAGGTCTTTTAGCACTCTCCTCTCTTCTGATCTTGTTTCCGTGTGGATCGCCATGGCAATATTGGGAGCTGACGTGGGAGTCAGCCAGGTTTTAGTCAGTTCCGGTGAGTGGTTGTGCTGCAGGTCCCAGCAGGCCCCTGAATCCAGTGGCGTGTTTGATGAGGAAGTGGTTGTTCAGGAGGAAGCAGGATAGGGGCTGGGGTGTGGTGGGAGTACAGTGCTCTTGGCTGTGTGTGAGGTGTGTGTTTGGTATGGTGCATGCAGGAGAGGCATGGGGTGGGAGGGTGCAGAAGTGGCAGGTGGAACAAAGGAAGCACCTTTGAGGTCAGCCAGCGCGGCTCAGGAGCAGCAATCTGAGGAGTATCTGGGTTCAAGGTGAGGAGGCAAGCAATGTTGGGTGGTGGTGGGTAAGATGAGGGCCAGGGGTCCTGGCACTGGGCGCTGGCTGGGCACAGACAGGTGGAGACAGGCTTACCTTTGAAACTACCTCTGCATGTCCACACTGAGGCTGCCATTAAGTAGGAGGGGGTGGAGCTTCAGGTGCATTGGGTAGGACTGCGTGCAGCGGGAAGGGAGCCCAGCACAGGAGAAGGTCCCACAAGTGCGGGAAAGGAAGAAAAACTAGGGGTAAGTGAAAGAGGCAAGCTTGAGTGGAAAAGGCACAGAAGGCGACTTAGAAAGCACAAAAGCTAAAAAAAATAAAAGAGAATGAGTGAGTAAGGGTACAAAAAAGTGGCAAAGAAATGGTTAAAGCACAAAGGGAGAGAGAAAGCACGAATAAGTGGCAGAAAAATGCGCAAAAAAAGGTGGCATAGAATGAGTGAGTGAGAGTTAGAAAAGCACAAAATGGAGGCAGAGAATGAATTTCAGACAGTGAGAAGGCGCACAAGTGGCAAAAAAGGGTAAGAAAGCACCAAAAAGTGGCAAAAAAAGCCCAAAAATCAGCAAAGAATAAACCAGAATGAGTGAGAAAATCACAGCAGAGGCAAAGAGAAATGCACAGAAAAATGACAAAGAAAGAATGAGGTACAGAGAGTGTCAGAGAGAAGGAGTGCAGAAAGAGCAAAGAAACAGTGGAAGGTCAAGAAAGAGAGAGAGAGGGGAGTTTAATGCAGGGTGCTTCACTGGACCCAAGAGGGCAGGGCCTTGTAGGAGGTGTGTGCACAGGTAAGGGTGCATGCACAAGGAAAGGGCCAGACTAAGCCTGCTTAATGTTATGTTTCAAAGGCTGGCAATGTATGCAGAAACATAAGAAAAGCTAAATTACATCACTGGCATGGATGAGATACAAGCATCCGATTCCTATGTATTTTATTTTTAAAAACACCTCTCATTGATGGGGTGAATGGACATCCTGGATTTGCTGAGACAGACCGGATTTTCACCATCTATGCCAGTAGCTTTTTGTAAATTTAGTACCTGTCCCGGGTTTCAGAGAGGCTTGACTGAACACAGAGGGAGGCATGTCTTCAAGTGTCCCAGGGCAGTCCTTATCAGAAAGTAATGTTTTTTTGTGATCAAATTCTTTATTCTATTATTTTGTAAGTTTTATACGTCTGTTGCAGGGTTTCTGTTCTCACACAGAACTGTGCACAGAGGAGTGGAACCTCGGCGAATTAGGGTGTCCCAAAACTCACCTTAGTATCCAACTCACCCCTTACCGAGCTAGCTACAGTGTCTCATTGGACATATCAAACTCCCAATGTTTAGACAAACCAGAACATGAACTTACTGTACCTCAGGGTACGTGGAACTCATGAACACTCTTTCGTTATATTATCATTACAAACCAGAACATGGAGTAAAGAAGACACATGTGCATTTGAAATGTTTATTTACTAATGCCGTCTTCTCAGGCGCAGTATCTTAGATAATACAAGTATACTTATTATCAGTAGCAAAATTACCAGCATAGTTACTAAGACATAAAAAGCGAATGGTGACAGCATGTTAACATGCTGTAATGAATAAGAGTTAACAACACTTATATCTCACCCTCCCTAACACATATATTATATTATTAGCTAAGAAGGTCTCTTTGGGTTGTTTTAGGGCGGGCCCATACCTTAGTGTCCTAGCATGAAGGAATCACATCAGCATACACCAGCTCTCTCTGCATGTGCATCGCATCAAGTGTGTTCTATGTGCCTCGTGCAAAGCAATATCAATCCCGCCTGAAACCAGAGTTGGCAAAGGCTGCACTTGTGTTATGACTATGAAGGCGTAGAGATCAGACCTCATAACAATTCCATATCGTGTTGTTCCTGAAACTTCAGCACTCTTCGTGCAGACATAGTTTATTAAGCAAAGCTGATACCAGAGCAATAACATATTATTCTCACATAAACCACGCCAAACTACTAGGTTGAAAGCTAAGTCAACAATTAAGTGTCGTGTGCAGAAGTTGCAAGAAAGAAAAATGGCGTTTAAACCTCATGTTAACTTAACACGATATAAGGATATACAGGAGCTATATGACACCCCCCCATGATCCGAGAACGGACTAAATATGATAACAGAAGTGCCATCACATGAGAGCAGAACTCAACAGTAAGCGAGAATGACTCAAAACTAAACTTTAAAAAGTAATGCTAAAAAATAGCCCAAAAAATATAACGTGGCTCAAGCCAATAGGCAAAGAAAATAAAAAGTTCTTGACAAATAAGTCAATAAAATCAATGAAATGCTATTGATCAGCACGTCAATCCGAGGCAGTGTCTATGATAAAACTGTATATGAAAAGTAAGCAGCAACAGCCTCTAATAGGAAATCACTGTCCTCATCCGAAAATAGTTCAGCCATCCAATTTAAAAGATGAAAGGAACATACATGTTCTCCCAGCACCGGATCCTCTATAACCATCAGAGGACAGCTCGGTGGGTTTTCAAGAAAACTTTGTTCCAAGAAAGTCTGTGCTGCCGACAATATATCCCAGGGACCCATTAGTCCATGCGCCACTGCTAAGGCCATAATCCTCTCGTCAGAACAAACCAACTCGTGAGCAATGATAGGACTCATCAGCTGATTAAAATCGACGTCAGGAGAAACCGGTCCGCAGAGACACAAATCAATGGCCCAATGGAAATCACAGGTCAGGCAGTGAAATACAGGTTGGACACAGGTGAAGTAGGAGAATCGAAAAGATAATCCATATGCCATGCTCAAAGTCGCCAGCGGCAGTGTGCCATAATATTCAAGCATGCGGTTGCGAAACCGCGTCAGTAGCTGTTGCGCGGGGTCGTGCACAGGAAGGACATCCATATTTAAAAAGACAAAAAACCACTAGTGCGCCAGCCGCTAATGCAAGTAAAAATGGGAAACCTCCAAACAAGGACGAAAAAATAGAATGGAAGAAAGCAGGGACGACTCCAAAAATCTTTTCAAATGAAGTCACGAGACCACTGCTAACAACTTTTAAAAAAATGTGCTAGGCCTTTTGTGGAGGATGCGTTAAAGATAGTGCGAACCATAGCTCCGAAATGCAGAGGCAAATCAGTATTCAAAAGAGCCTGAACCTCTGTACGGGTGTTTGCAATGTGAAGCACGAAAGTTTCACGGGCCGAGCTCAAGGCCACCTCTTTCTGGGACAAAAGAGCCCTTATTCTTGCCATGCCGCTGAATTCTGCTCCCAAGGTTGGTATCTGTGGCCAGATGGATGACTCCCTATGTTCACGTGTGGGAGGATAAAGCACATTTCTGCAGCAAATAACCCGCTCACTTACTGTAACTATGAAAGCTATACCTTTAATTAACCCACAACAGTTTTCATTATTGAGCATCAAATAACTACCATTCTCTAATAATTTAAACGTGGGGATGATAGCAGGAACTGGCGTGCCTTGTAAAACGCAAGCCATATTGGGTCGGTCCTTGTTGCATGAACCGTGTAACTGTATGTGTCTACACATTAATGAATGATCTGGCGTCTCAGTGCACACCTCCCCTGTTAGATAAACTTCCTGGTCATCCTTAAAACATCTGTATGTGTATGGGAGTGACCAGACTTCATGAAGGAAACCGCTACCTAAAGGTTCATAATGACCTATTGGTACATATTTCATGCAATTTGAAAACTTATATAAAGCAAAAGGCAGCGTTATTAAACCGTGGATAAGCCACGTTGCAGCAGTGGCTTCAGCCACGGAAAAAGGTAAAGATTCTAACCTTTCAATATGTAACATAGAAAAGGAAGCATCACGCATTGAAAGTAAGCGTTGTTTGTCAGTCAAATTAAACGGTGCAAATAAAGAAGAAATGTTCATGTACCCCCAGGGAACTTTACCCATTTTTAGTGTTTGAAGGGTCCATGCAAACTGCATGATTGATCGTAGTTGATTTTGACCATGGTATAATACTGACACTTCATCATGTACAATATCGAAGACTGACGACACAATATTATCCAAAGTATAAATTCTAGAGGAAAGCACATTAATGCTATTGTCAACAACTGCAAGCACCTTCTCAAGATTTGCTTGATCAATAGCCCTAAGGCGTGTAGCAGCCTCAATCTGTGATAGCTTCCAAATTTCATTGTAAACCCCATATAACCACCTTTTCGACCTGCCACTAGCCGGGCCTTTAATGAAATCATTCAAGTCCACTTCTGCATTTAGTTTAGAAAGGTGATTCTTAACCGCAGGTAAAGTTGAATGTTTCAGCCAGTTTTGACACAATTTGCCTACAGAATATGAGGTGACAGTATGACCTAAGTCAAAACGGGGATCAGATCTAACAGTTTTAAAACCGTCAGTTAAATTCAAAAATCTATGTTGGCAAGAATCAGCACTACGGTGCCAAAGCAGCCAACCCTTAGGATTCACACTGGAAATGTTGAAGGAGGAATTAAGGAGTAGAGTCTGTAAGTCTCTAATGGACAACTGAGTAAAATTACTCCAACCATCATATTCCTCCAACTCCGGGAAAGAAGGAGCGTTTAATTTTTTAGAAGTAGCCAATCCAAAGCATGTGGTCTGGGAAATTGTTTCATTCAGAAACAGCATATGATTCGGGATGAGACATGCACGGTGCAAAGCCTCAGTGCCTTGTACCTGCCAGGCCTTCGAACCCCAAACTGATTTAAGGTCTATTGTATCCTTCCATAACTCATAGCCTCCAGTAACTAATTGATCAAGGAAGGACTTGGAATACAACAATTTAGTATCGGTAAGTCTAACCTTGGACATTGGCATTTTTCGAAACCTAAAATAAAAGGACTCGGGATTGGACTGATTAAAGTCAGTGAAGTAAGAATACTTTCTCAGAAATGTTTCAGAACTCCCCTGATGAGGCGCTGGGCAATGTTCCCACTGAGTAAAGTTAACAGTATCCCTCCTGGATGATGTTTTGTGTAAGAAGTGATTGCCATAATGTTGGTAACAGAATAATTCACCATAATTAGCAGATTCTAAATATAAATCCTCAGCATCAAATGCAGCATAGTATTGCAAATCAGAAAATAAACTTTCTACAGCATTGACATCCCAGTCATCAGAACGAATGTTTTGTTTCACCACATCCCCCATATTCACTCTAAGTACATTAGGGACATTAACGACTTCCGTTGGGCCATGAATCTGAAACCGAACTGCATCCCACACGATTCCATCAAGGACAGGCCATGCTGTGATGTTAACCAAAGTCAAGTCTCTTTTTAATCTGTGTGTAGAATGTGAAGAGGAAAGTGGGGCCAAAGTTCCATTTAAATGAGTAATGCAAGTTCTCTCCTCGACATAGTGTCCATTCATAATTCGAAAAAAATAAAACAAAAAACCAAGTGACATAAAAAGGTAAACTGAAAAAAGGACCAGCCAAATGTATGTCCAAGGGGGTATCAAAACATTTTTTTTAAACAGGCTAGCATAAACTGCAACTCGAGAGGGTTTCTTCGAGGCAAGGGAAGCAGAGTCAAATGAAAATCTGGATTCCGTGGCTAAACGAGCTTGCAGGTCAGGCATGGACAAATCAGTGGGGTAGGTATAGTCCAACTCATCAATGTTAGTTTTGGGTAAATTATTTAATAATGGACTGGAAACAGCAGGTAATTCGATGGCCACTTCAGGTTCAATATTAGAAGCAGTGGGCATAACTGAATTTCTCACAATGGAAGGACAGGAAACAGCCGGTGTCATGCTAAGAAGAATCGGCCACTCTGTGTATCTTGACATTGTCAATTGAAATAAACCTGTTTTCCTTACGACCAGGAAGCGGTGGTAAAATGACTGTTCTTGTGCCCTTCACTCCAACGACGGGAACCGGAGCTCGATAGGAAGGACCAAATTCTTTCTTGTTATCGATCTTCTCTCGAACCAGTTTGCCAACTTGGGGTAGCCAGCCAGCTACCGGGATCTGCAACGCATCATCCGACGTGGAGGGCAAATGTTCCTTTGCAAGACTGTCTCTGGTCTTTTGTAGATTCTGTAAAACATTGCAATGTTCATCTGCGTCAAAGGAAGTGGCGCGAACCACATAGTCTAGACCGTCAAGGTCAGGGACGTACATCCTAATGCCAAAGAGCATTTCGTATGGGGTCCGCCCACCCAGAGACCTTCTAGGGAGATTATTAAGAGCACGCTGCACGCCATAGAGGTGAGCCAGCCAGTTTCTGCCAGTGCCTATAACTCGGGCTGTCAAAGATTGCTTTAAATCACGGTTCATTCGCTCAACTACACTGTTACCCTCAGGTCTGTAGGGAGACGAAAACTTGACTTGGACCCCCATCGAAGTCATGGCATCCTTATACGCCTTAGAGGCGAAAGCCGGACCCTGATCGGAATGGAAGGTACCACAGGCAAAAATCCCTATAAAGACACGCAAATCTCTAATGACAGTCCGTGAATCAGCGCTGCGATGTGGCCATACCCACACAAAGCGTGTGCATGAGTCAACTGCTACTAAGATGTACTTATACGCAGTATCAGATGAAAAAGGACCGCAGTGATCTAAATAAACACAACCTAGTGGTTTATTAGAAATGTACAACTGAGTCTGTGGCGGACGCGTAGCAGTTGAAGGTTTAATCTGCTGGCATATGTCACAAAGAAGGACATAATCACGCGTCTGTTTGTACAGTCCCCGCCACCAGAAACGTTGTTGTAATTGAGTTACAGTGGCCGAGACGCCCGCATGCGCAGACGCCACACCCTCATGTGCCGCTGTAATCAAGTCTGCTCTGCGATCCGAGTTGGGAATCAGCCGTTCCCCAACGTCAGGAATTGTCACAAAAGGAACCTTTTCGGGACTTAAGTGGTATTTGTATTTCGAAGGGAATCCCGCAGGATGCTTACTTCCCTTCTCAGAGGCAGCAACTGCCGCCAAGATGTCGCCATCAATCTTGGTTTTTGACCTAGTAACTGCTGCAACTAAGTATGTAGATACCGCTGATTTCGCTGCTTCATCAGCAAGCGAGTTGCCAACAGCGTGAACTCCTACGCGCTGATGACCGAGAGTATGAATCACATAAACGAGTGGCAACATAGCCTTAAGCTCTGCCACTCGAACCCAGATCATTTTATGTTTTATTGTGCTACCCTTGGAATCATGAAAATCATTTTGAATCCAAAAGAACAAGTTCTCATTGTAAGACTGGACACAGTAGTACGAATCACTTACAATCAGAGTAGTCACCCTAGGATCTGCGTACTCCAACGCTAGTAAAAGAGCACGAAGCTCAGCCAATTGTGCAGTGCAATCGCCAAGGGGCAAGGTGTGTACTCCCCAACGCCCTGTTATCACACCCATTCGGTACTCTCGTGGTCTCCTCATGTCGCTGAAAGCCTGCTCCTGTCTGTGCTATGCCTCATGGGAGGTGGCAAACAGTGCCTCCCGGGTCTGCCAGGTGTGTAAATACCGTTTTCAGCCCACGCTTAACCCTTTGCCTCCCCGCCCTGTGGCCCCTTCACTGGTCCACGCCGGTTTGATCAATGCTAGGTCACTGGTCAAACATGCAGCAGACATTTGTGAGCTGCTGAGTGACAATCAGCTGGATCTCCTTTTCATTACGGAAACCTGGCTCAATGATACCTGCGCCCCCTCTGTTGAATTGGCCGTTCCACGCGGTTTTAAAATTGTTAGATCTGACCGCCCTCTAGGTCGAGGCGGGGGGATAGCAGTTGTCTTTCGAGAACATTGGTCCTTTTCTTACGACTCCCAACAACAATTGCCTGAAGCCGAGATGCTCCATTTTTCCCTAATCTTTAACGCCCACTCTTCCATAGGCGGCACGCTGGTCTATCGCCCTCCAGGTCACGTTGGTAACTTTGTGCAGGCCCTAGAAGAATTGATAGTCCCTCGGATTTTATGCCATTCCCGGTATCTTCTCCTAGGGGATTTTAACATTCATGTTGATAGCCCGGACCTACCAGAGGTAGCTCGCCTTGCAGAAGCTCTCTCTATGGCCCAACTAAGGCAATGGGTAGCTGACCCTACCCATTTAGGAGGCCATATTCTCGATCTGGTATGCTCTAATTTTGATATCACTATGACTCATCCTGAGCCAGTAACCTGGTCGGACCACAAGCTTATCAGATTCTCTTGGCCTCTGATAACTGCCGCTATGATCCACCCCCAAACTGTCCATACACAGAAGATTAATCTTAACACCCTCTCTGAGGGTCTTGCTGCTTCTCGCCCTTCGCTACCTTCTGATATCGAGGCCGCAGCCAACGCATTTAACTCATGGGTGGAATGCGCTACTGCTGCATCAATTAATAGTAGTCGGGTCTGTAGACTCCGTTCTACCCCCTCCAAACCCTGGTTTTCCCCTGCCCTCCGAGACCTTAAATCAAACTGTAAAAAGCTGGAGAGGCTGTGGAGACAAGCCTATCTTCCCGAGGCAAAAAAGGATCTGCGGGTTGCACAAAAAAAGTATTATGCAGCCATCAGATCGGCTAAACGCAGCTATTTTGCAGGACGCATTAATAAAGCAAACAACAACAGTAGGGAAATCTTTACGATCGTAAAAAGTTTTGTGTCCCCCTGTGCATCACAACCTTTGTTGCCTGCTTCGAAGGAATGGTGCGAAGAACTATCTGAGTTTTTCATTGAAAAAATCGCTAAAATTCAGGAGGACCTACAAAATGTTTGCAATGGCCCCACACCACCTCTAACCACTCTGCGTCCCTTAATGCCCACACGTACTGAGCAATTGGTTACGTTTACTCCCCAATTAAAATCTGACATCACTTCTATTGTGGCTGCTCTAAAATCAGGATCCCCCTCTGACCCCTGCCCGGCTAGAGTATTTGCGGGATTAGCGGAAACATTGGGAAATGAGGTTACTCAGCTGATCAACCTTTCGCTCCTTACAGCTACGGTCCCTGCATGCTGGAAGCAAGCCAAATTGCTCCCATTGCTTAAAAAAAATGGATTAGATCCGGCCACGCCGTCTAATTACCGGCCTATATCTTTGCTCCCAGCTCTTGCAAAGATTTGTGAAAAGACTGTCTTTAAGCAGCTGGATAAATTCGTTGAGTCAACTGAGGCCCTACATCCAGCTCAATCCGGATTCCGGGCCTCCTATAGCACCGAGACGGCCTTGGTCGAAATCTCAGAAGCTATTCGGGAGTGCCTTGACGGAGGTGGCAGAGCGGCTCTGATTTTATTGGACCTCTCTGCTGCCTTCGATACGGTGCCTCACTCCCTATTACTCGCCAGATTAGCAGATATTGGTGTCACTGGTCCAGCATTTGACTGGCTGACTTCTTATTTGAATAATCGTACTCAACAGATCTGGCTGCCCCCATTTGCTTCCACCCCTAAACAACTTCTCACAGGTGTTCCCCAGGGGTCCATTTTAAGTCCCTTGCTTTTTAATATCTACCTCACTCCGCTGATTTATCTCGCTGAACAACTAGGGGCAAAAATTATGGCGTATGCCGACGATACGCAGCTTTTGTTCACCTGGCCTAAAGATAATTTAGATACGTCGGATGCCCAACTCTGTCTGTCCTCTGTTTTTCAATGGCTGGCACACGCACAATTAAAATGCAACGAGAGTAAATCCGAGGTTCTGCTGTACGGCTCTTTTCCTGAGGATTTTAGTGAGCGTCTTTGGCCTGCTGATCTCCCCCCCCCAAAAGCCACTTCTGGCCCAGTGAAAAACTTGGGAGTCTGGTTTGGCAAGAACCTTAAGTTCGAGGACCATATAAAGAAACTCACGGGGGTTTGTTTTGCCACCCTAAAAACCCTACGTAGGTTCTTCCCTCTTCTACCACAAGAAGCAAAAGAGACAATCATCCGTGCCTTAATTCTCTCTAGACTAGACTACTCGAACGGACTGTTCTGTGGATTGCCGGCATACCTGATTCACCGCCTTCAGGTCATTCAGAACGCCGCCGCCAGACTCCTGTTTAATGCACCTAGGCGCTCCAGCGCCCGTCCCCTGCTTTGTGCTCTCCACTGGCTCCCGATCGCCCACAGGATTTTGTTCAAAATTCTAGTTCTGGCCTTCCGAGCCATCTATCAAACTGGCCCTGTCTATCTGAGAAAAAGGTTCTGTTTGTATGTACCTAACCGCCCTCTACGATCGGCCAACTTGTGCCACATGTCTGTCCCCAAATTTAAATATTGCAGACTTGGCGGCCAATCAATCTCGGTAAAAGCAGCAAAATCCTGGAATGCCCTTCCCTTCCACTTAAAAACTGCACCGTCTCTTAATATTTTTAAGAAAGGACTGAAAACTCACCTTTTTAATATTAAAGTCTAATCCTTTCTGCTATGTTTCTTAATATTTGTCCTTTCCCAGTCTGTTCCGCCTCTACCGCGCCACGATACTATTTTTTAGTAATAGAGCGCGTTATAAAAGCCTTTAATAATAATAATAATAATAATAATAATAATAATAATAATGAACTCATCGTTCAACATAGAACCCACCACAATAGCGCATGCGGAAACGTAGGCATGTTTAGAGCCATGCGCAACCTGCGCTGACCCATCAGTGTAAATGATGCAATGGAAGTCCTCCAAAGGTCGCATAGCCAGAGGAGCAGGATGAACGAACTCATACTGCAAGTACTCTTGCGACCGTAAGGAAGCGTCAAAAATGAACGTGACATCCGTGGATGTCAATGACGCAGCCCACTGAATCCACCGAGGGTGCAAAGCTTTTGAATTCGGTACACTGGCTTTCGTGACTGCCTCCAAATGAGGACAGGGTGTTACCACTAACATGCGCTTCCCCTGTGACAGAGCTCGTTCTTTAAGAATCGCCATCGGTACAGCAGTTAAAACTTTCTCCACAGTGGGAAACCGCAATTCAGCCGAAGTGTACAAGTGTGACTTGTAAGCAATAGGCACTGTGTCTCCTTCATTAAAAGTCAGGTACGTGAAACCCACCGCCCCTGGGATTATTCTTATCACCAGGTTGGTGTGGTTATCACGAGTCAGTAAGTATTTAGAAGCGAGCAGATCAGCCTGCAAGGATTGCAAAATGGCTGAATGCTCAGGCAGCCAGCATGATTTTGAGAAAGTAGGTTGTATTAACGCATACAACGGCTTGACACGCTGGGCATATTCCGGAATGTATGTCCTTCCGAAATTCAAAAAGCCCAGTAAAGATTGTAATTTTTTCAGTGTTGTAGGAGCGCGCAATTGTGCGCACTTCTCTAAGAAGTGAGGAGCCAAACCTCTACCTTCATTGTTGAGCTCATAGCCCAAAAACAACACTGTGTGTTCAGCAATGTGCGATTTTGCAAAGTTAAATTTGTAACCCATGTCAGCGAAGTTGCAAATAACAGAATTTACACGACACAGATGCTCCCAAATATCGTCGTCTGTGAGATATATGTCATCCACATACGAAAAAGCATCAGGGTCGAGTGCCTCCAGAATAGAGACAATGCGAGCGGTAAATATACCAGGACTATTCTTATAGCCCATTGGAAGACGCCGGAATTGTTTTTGGACTCCAGCGCTCGTAAAACTGGTCCATTGGGAGCTAAAGCTGTCCAATCTGTGGGCATAAAAACCATTGGATATGTCAAGCGTTGTCTTGAAACGCTTACGCACGAGACTATCCACAAGGGCAGAGCCGTGGGTATTCTGTACTGCACAGTTACGGCAATGCGAGTTTAAATGCCGGTAATCTAAAACCAAACGATATGATCCGTCAGGTTTGTTCACAGTAAAAAGGGGATTATTCATCGGTGACACACACGTTTCAATAACTCCCTCATATTCCAATTGCTCAAGGATTTCCGCGACGGAAGTTTTTGCTTCACGCCTAATGGGATATTGTGGTTGAGGCTGCGGCTGAGACCGCAACGGAATTTCGTGGCAAGGCGACAATTTATCCCAACCACATTGGTTACGGTACAGAGCCGGCGCGAGAGCCCGAGCCCACTCTTCTGCAAAATGCTGCGCATGCTCTTTCGAGACAGTGTTCGCGAAACTGGGGAGGATTACCTCCTCCCCTCGCGGCGCCGCGAGCACAAAAGGTGGGGGCCAGTCAGCCTCCGAAAGTAAAATATCATATGTAGAAGACAGATTTTCCCAAAATACACCTTTAACGGTACGCTGTATGTCACCTTCAATTAACAGGACAATTTCATAAAGTTTTTCAGGGGGAGCAAGTCTTGTATCCGCTGTTTCTATCACAACGTAGACATCAGTCGCTGTCACCTTCAGTAGTGGACGCAGCGCCTCTCTGACTATGGTTATCTCCGCCGCGCTGTCCAGCAAGGTCAGAGCCCACGTCAGATTCCGAAGCCGCGTTCTCACTATCTGTGGCATATCGATGCGCTGTTAAGGCTGCGACTTTCTTTTTCGCAAACTGCGGTCTCTTAGGCGTAGAATCTTCCTGCTTCCATGCGCCTTCTGTCTGGCGGGGCTGGCCACGTCCCTGTTGGCCACCACGTCCCCGTCCGCCTCCTCCTCCACCGGTCTTCTGGGCCGATGAGTCCTGTAAGGAACGAGGAGAGCGTTGATCAGAAACCTGAAATCGATCAGGTGATTTAATCATCGCGCGATCGCGCAAATCATAAACTTTTTCAGCTGGCGCAGGGACTTGTGTTGCAGGATAAGATTCCTGCGTTTGCTGCTGTTGCTTCCCCTGTTTCTGTTTCTGAGGCCAATTTTGTTTTTTGGACTTCGGTTGTATATCTGCCGTGGCAGATTGCACTTGTGGTTGTTTCTTCTCCTTAACCGCGAAGTACTTTAAACCCTTACTTGTGCGACCGATAGTTTTGTAAGCGGCCACCACAATCTTCGCTAACTGGCGGGGCTTTTCGGCATCGGGTAACGCTGCCAGTGCATTAAAAACCTGGAAGTTCACCGCATCTCCCTTGATGTTGGAGAGTATGAGATCACTCACAATCTCAAAAGAACCACACAGGCGCATACCCAATTCAACCGCTGCCTCAGGACCGTGATCATCCTGAACACGTTTTATGATCGTAGGCAGTACAGCCATAGATGGGGTGCCGAAGCACCTCGCATAAACAGCCGCAAAAGTCTTACCCCAGCTTTCACAGTCAACGAGTTCGGGAGTAATATCCTTAGGTAAAGTAATCGTCAACATTCTATGTTTGTCAGCAGGAGAAGAATTGGGAAACACGGCTTCAAGTTGGTCAAATTTCTCGGCCAGCCAAAAAGGAAAATCATCTTTATTATCAGGGCGTTGACGAAAAACAGAATTTACCATAACTGGATTAAGCCGTAAACCACCACGTTCCGTTTGAGCGGCCGGACCCCCCGGGGGACCACCCGGGAGATGACGACCTATGTATTGTACTAATGCTCGAATCACGGAAATAGATACAACATGTAACCTGCGAATTTCCTGCAGGGTACAAGCGCCGTGATTCGGGTGCGGGGTAAAACCACCCAACGCAGGCCAGTTAGTACCTGGAATCGAGAGTGGACCTAACCTCGCAGCGGACAAAGAGTGGGGGAGGGCGCCATCAAACCAAACGCGATGCTGCCAATGATCAATAGGTATTTCCAGGGCCCTGTACGGTGTATATTCAGCCGGGACAGCTGAGGCGGTGTAGGAGTGGAACAAACCAGAAGTTGCGTCCACAGCCGGAAACGTAACCCAAGAGTAAAACAACTCGTAAGGGAACGCCGGATCTGCACACACCACGAAAATCACAGCCATCCCATCCACCGGTACTTGGTACGTCTGAAGATGGTTGCGCACCGCCACGCGACTATGCTGCGCAATGGCCACCGCCGCCATGACAACACTGGAAACTTAAAAACACAAAGAATACTTTGTAGCACAACTGGGTAGTAATTCAAAGAAACCGTTTAAGAAAGAATCAAGCTTGAATAAGACCTATTTAAAAAAATAGGTAGGTTTCACCGACACCCCGCTTTCCGGAAACGGTGGTGAAGGGGTTAAGGTATGAACGATAAACTACTCGAGTGTCATGATATAAGACCACCGAAACCGTTGGGCGCCATGTTGCAGGGTTTCTGTTCTCACACAGAACTGTGCACAGAGGAGTGGAACCTCGGCGAATTAGGGTGTCCCAAAACTCACCTTAGTATCCAACTCACCCCTTACCGAGCTAGCTACAGTGTCTCATTGGACATATCAAACTCCCAATGTTTAGACAAACCAGAACATGAACTTACTGTACCTCAGGGTACGTGGAACTCATGAACACTCTTTCGTTATATTATCATTACAAACCAGAACATGGAGTAAAGAAGACACATGTGCATTTGAAATGTTTATTTACTAATGCCGTCTTCTCAGGCGCAGTATCTTAGATAATACAAGTATACTTATTATCAGTAGCAAAATTACCAGCATAGTTACTAAGACATAAAAAGCGAATGGTGACAGCATGTTAACATGCTGTAATGAATAAGAGTTAACAACACTTATATCTCACCCTCCCTAACACATATATTATATTATTAGCTAAGAAGGTCTCTTTGGGTTGTTTTAGGGCGGGCCCATACCTTAGTGTCCTAGCATGAAGGAATCACATCAGCATACACCAGCTCTCTCTGCATGTGCATCGCATCAAGTGTGTTCTATGTGCCTCGTGCAAAGCAATATCAATCCCGCCTGAAACCAGAGTTGGCAAAGGCTGCACTTGTGTTATGACTATGAAGGCGTAGAGATCAGACCTCATAACAATTCCATATCGTGTTGTTCCTGAAACTTCAGCACTCTTCGTGCAGACATAGTTTATTAAGCAAAGCTGATACCAGAGCAATAACATATTATTCTCACATAAACCACGGCAAACTACTAGGTTGAAAGCTAAGTCAACAATTAAGTGTCGTGTGCAGAAGTTGCAAGAAAGAAAAATGGCGTTTAAACCTCAAATGTACCTATGTTAACTTAACACGATATAAGGATATACAGGAGCTATATGACACGTCATAACAAAGGCATAGCAATAAAACCTATAAACATTCTGCATCCAAGATATAATCAGTCCACGTTCGAAGCTCCACGCACAACACAATGACAACAAAGATTGGCATTTCGTTGACCCTCCTATGTAGCGCCACTGATCCTGCCAAGGGAAATTGTAGAACTTGCCATTAAAAAGCAGTAGCAGCTAGAAACACTGCTGAGAGTAGTGTGTATCTCTGATCACAATAGCATAAAAGGATAAGTATTGGCTAGACCAGGTGGTCTCAGCAATACGAGAGCTATTGACTTTGTCAATGTGTTTCAGCATTTCATGACCAGGTGGTAAGTGTTCCCAAGGCAGATGCAGCACCGAAGCACCCACAGCTGATGTGCCGTTGCTCCTTTGTGCAACCACAAGCATAAATGAACAAGGCATCCCCAATTAAATTTACTATGTGATAGAGAGCAAAACATAAGGTAAAGGTATCAAGAGCTTTCAAAATTACCTAATAAAATCACTATTTTGTTTACCCTTCAAGAAAAGCAGGTACCATCTGGCTTAGTGCAATTCATACTTGTGACTTGCATGTTACTCACACATGCGTGCTACGGGAAACATCCTTTACAACACAACCATTACATCGCACTACACTTACAATGCAGTCATTACATCGCAGCATCCTTTACAACGCATGTCACTACAACGCAGGCATTACAACGCATGACACTACATAGCATGACACTGCATCGCATGTCACTACATCGCAGGCATTACAACACATACCATTACAACGAATAGTACCCCTACACTATCCAACACTTACCCTACTGTTGCACCCCCTGGAGTTAGAATAGTAATTTTTACCCCTATGCTATCCAATACTTCCCTTACATGCAATGTAATGGTATGCGTTGTAATGGTTTGCGTTGTAAAGGTATAATGCGATGTAATGGATTGCGTTGTAAAGGTAGTTTCTGAAAATGTGATGTAATGGCATGCTATGTAAAAGAATGCATTGTAAAGGATGTTGCGATGTAAAAACTGCATTGTAAAGGCATGCGTTGTAAATGTTTGCGTTGTAATGTCATACATTTGCGTGCTACAGGCAATTAACCCACTGAGCTATCCGACTGGCTAGAAGTATCAAGGCTAACAATCATCAAAATGCAGAGGTCATTGCATGCACATATTCAAATTCAGGAATCCTGTATTAAATCTATTCCCTCTTCCTATTGTATGTTGTTTTGTCGGTCACTGTTGTGCCTATCTGGTTTGACATAAACATGGTATAGCCTGACCATACCTCCCTTCCACTCAGTGAATTGGATTTACAATGGCCACCTAGAGAGCAAAGCCAATGCGTGTAAATGTTAAGCCAGCTCATTAGGCCACTATGGGTCATGTGGCAGGGCTAACTCGGCCTTTGGACATTCTGAGGTTGATAAAAATGTATCCTGTTAATTTGTTCCACAGTGACAAATTCTTGCAGGCCTTAGATATGTCAGCCTTAAAGTGTTCTGTAAAAGTATTGAATTATTTTTTGCCACTGTTGTTCTTAACCCCATCGACGCTGATGACGAGGAGGTACACCTCTCGTACGCTTATGACGAGCTGAGCTCGTCATGAACAGCGGGTTTTTTAAAACTTCAGCGCACAGCGGGAAAATGCGCCGCACCGATGCGGTTAAGATTCTCATCGGACTTAGAAACTGTGTGCAAGCAAAGTGCCTCTATGGCGCACTTGATAGGTTTCAGTTTCATAATCTGAGTAATGTAAATTTACTTGGGTGCTGGCATCAACATTTACCAAACCTACATCTCAAAGATGAGATGCCATCTGTTGAAAATACATATCCTCTTCTAAGGAATCTATCATGCATCACGTCAACTTGTCTTGCGTATTCCTTGTCCTTGGAGAAGTTCCTGCGAGCCCGCAGAAACTCTCCGTATGGAATGCTCCACTTTAGGCCTTTGGGGTGTGCACTATTTGCTGATAAATGCTGTGGACTTCCGAAAGAGGGTAGTGCATACTCTCTCTTTCTCAATGTAGACCCGTATATCAAGATAATCAATAGAACTCCTACTGTAAATGTGGGTAAACTGCAGGTTGAGGGAGTTGTTGTTTAATGATATCAAGAAATCTTTCAAATCACTTTCCTCTCCGTCCCATATGAGGAAGAGGTTGTCGATATAACGGACCCATAGCATCATCCTCTCCAGATTGATGTTGTTTTCTGACCACAGACATTCTGCCTCCCAAAAGCCCATTGTTAAGTTTGCATACGTTGGAGCGAATGACGTGCCCATGGCAGTTCTTTGGTTCTGACTAAAAAATTTACCATAAAAAAATATATATTGTTGGTTAGGCAAAAGGACATCATTTCTTAGAGCATCTGGGTGTGACTCCATAGGTTCAAGGATCATGAACTCATGAAGTATTCACACGCTTTCAAGCCATCCTCATGGATAATTGAGGTATAGAGAGAGACCACATCCACCGTGGCCATGATGTAACTGTGTTTCCAAGGAGTGTTATTAATTCTCTTGAGAAAGTCCATGGAGTCGTGTATGTAAGATGGTAGAGCTGCAACGTATGGAAATAGAAAAATATCTCGGAATCGGGAGGTGTTCTCTAGAAGGGAACCACATGAACTGATGATAGGACGGCCAGGGGAATTCTCGAGATTTTTATGTACTTTGGGCAGCACATAAATGGTCGGGATAATAGGATGTTTCACCTGTAAAAATTGTAGTTGACCATCATCAATAAGGCCCTCCTCATGGCCAGTGATGTCATTTATGGTAAATGGACATTGTATCGTTGATAAAATTGTTTTTAATCTCTCATAGTTGAGTCCCCCAACTGTCTTCTGACCTCTTGAAGATATTTGGTGCAGTCCATAACTACAATATTTCCGCCTTTGTCGGACTCTTTAATTATGATATTTATATCTTGCCGTAAGTTTGTAAGTGCCCACCAATCCTCCTTGTTCATATTAGAACATCTGTGAATTCTATTTTTTTCCCCTTTAATGTAAATACCCCTCAGGTCTTCTGCCACAAGTTCCTGAAAGATATCCACTTTGTTGCCCGGGGGCAGTTGTGGGCAGAACTTGGATTTGTCTTTACATTTGCTACTCACAGACTTGTCCGTTTCAATATCCATCACTGCACAATCATCAGAGGTTGTTGCCCCCTCAGGCAAGCATGGCTTCCTGGGATTCTCCTTCATGTGTCAGATCTTGTAGTGTCCTCAGAGGTTGATGTCTTCTCCCGTGTATGCTTATTTCTAACGCTGCAATGACACTTACTCTCTTTAATCAAAATGAAGAGAAAAATAATTCTGGTTGTCTCCCCTTTAAAACAAATGTATGTTTTTAATTGGTGGTGGGGAAAGGGTAGTGATTTCCCATTAAATTGACACTCTATGTATCACTCTATGACCCAGTAGAAGGCTCCGGCCGAAATGTGTAGGTCAGCTTTGGATGTTATGCACTCTGCACTTTGCTTGTTTATGGCGTTTGATTGATTATGAAACTTAAATAAAGCACCTTGTCGCAAAGGATTCTGTTGTGCCATTCTTCTGTCCGCCCTTGGAATGCAGTGTGGATTGCAGTACATTCATTACAGAGGCTGGCAGGGACCGCAGGGCTTCAAATGGCATGGGGGGGGGCACACAGCCCCCTTTCCTGAATTAGAAAAAATATAGGAACAGGCAACTTTCACCACTACTCTGCAAACACGCCTCATGGCGTGCTCTTGGTTGGGGGTGAATTCCCCATCACTGCTGAGGGTCCTTGGGGGCCAACTAGCCCACGAGGTACCTCCAGTAAGCCCCACACAGTGGGATTGCTGAGAGGTTGTCAAAGGCCACGCCCCTTTTTACAACACTCTGCAAACGAGCCTCCTGGTGCACTACTGGCTGGGGATGAAGTCCACTTTACTCCAGAGGGGCATATGGAGCCTGGAAGCTCTCCTGGTAGCTCCTGTAAGTCCTACGCAGCGGAATTCCCGAGCACTGGTTAGAGTCTCAGCCCCCTTTCTCCACCACTCTGCAAACACGAGTTCTAGTTAAAAAAAACCTTAGCAATTCACTGGAAAAACCACAGGTTTCAGGGACGTTATAGTTAGAAATTAGAATTTAAAAAACCTTAGAAATTCACTGAAAAACCACAGGTTTCAGGGACGTTATAGTTCAATATTAGCATTTAAAAGACCTTAAAAATTCATTGAAAAAAACAGAAGTTAGAGGGGTGTTATAGTTAGTCTGACATTTCACTCGTACAAAACCAGAGAAATTCAGCCCTTATAGTTAGCTGAGGTAACTATAACTCACGCCCCCGCAATGCACTGCTTATGACCTCATATATTACATCACTCATGACATGGTCAGTGACATCACAGATGACATCTCAAATAACATCACTGATGACATCATCCACAGCATCTCTGACGCATCCACTCTCACCACTATAGAATCTTTCATTCACCCAAAGCCCCTTCCACACAACCATTTACAAACCCGTTCACAGAGCCATACCAGTACTTGCACATCCACTCACTGATTCATTTATCTATACACACACCCACTCACTCACTAATACAGCCATTGACAAATCCACTCATACAGGCATAGAGATGCTGACACACTAAGTGAGTCACCCATAGAACTACTGGCAGACCTAGACACTCACCCATACAGTCAATCATACATCCACTTACTCACCCAAACAGTTACACACACACCCACTTACTTACTCATACAAATAGGAACACATACTCACTCAGCTATACAGTGACTGACAGCATGCACTCATCTATTTAGCCACTCTCACAATCACTCACTCACGCATTTAGTCACTCATATACACAGTCACTCATGTATACTGTCTTTCATATACTCAGTTACTCACCCATCCTGACACATGCACTCAATCACTGACAAAGCCATACAGACACTTACTCACTTATATAACTTTTCACACACGCAACAGTACCCCATACCGCCACTGACTCACCCACTTACTGATCCATAAAGGCAGTAACACACCTCTTCACCCACAAACACAGACACCCAGATTACCATAGACATAGTCAGATAACCAATTAATCACCCATATAGCCATTCATGTACCCACTAACACACTCATACACCCACTTGGACATTAACTGACAGATATACACATTCACACAACCAGTCAACCACCCATGCATTCACTAAGACACCTAAACACTCACTTATACAGCCATACACACACCCAGTGAGTCATCCATACAGTCACTCATAAACCCACTGACTCACCAATACACCGTGGTATATATATCTAACAATATAAACAGAGAGAGACAAAGGGAATTATAGTGGAGCCACTCTTGGTCCCCTTGTAATCAATAAATAAACAAAGAAAGAGTGATTTCAAATGATAAGCATTACCTGAGGAGTCACAGAGTGTTTTAAGAAGAAACCTCACTCACTAACCTAGTTGGTGACATGCTTCTTCATAGGGTTCCCACCCAAGGGGCCGAATGCCTCTCGGGTGTGCTACAATGCCTGATTACAGCGGAGCAGATTTTTGGGACTGTGCAAGAAGTAAAAATTACACTGTGGTGGTTAAAATTACCTTTACTTTTCCTTTTTTTTTTCTTTTTATTTTCAGGTTGCAAACACACAGAAACTAACACAGTTACATGTTATATATATCAACGTAGCTGTAGCCTCTATACCTGATTGGGTATAGTTGTCCCCCTGGGCACTGATTTGTGCTGTGTACCAGCTATGTATTTCTGAATTTCCCAATTTTAGTAGGTTCAACCAAAATTCATAATGCAATAATCATAAGTCGGTTATTCCATTGTCTGTTTGCTTTGCTTTTATTTTCCTTTTAATTCCAATGCATTTCGGCAGGCTTAGCTGCCTTCATCAGGGAAATCATTTATCTGTGGACAATCAAAGAAAACACCGTCTAAAAATGCATTCTAAACATATAAATAATCAATAATTATAACAATTTATTTCTCCATTGTTATTGTGGTTGCTTCACCTCTTTATATGTTAATTGCAAAACGTTTCTATTATTTCTGTTACCTTGCCTCTTAATATCTAATGTTCGGTCGCTTTCCGTAATCAAATGCAACTTCTACGTAAACTCAGGGCGGTAATGACTAGCCGCGCTCCGTTAAACTAACATGTTGCACTTCGATTTAGCTTCTCGCTATAAAGCGCTGACAGCTTATTAAGGCGATATCCTTTTGGTTAAAAACTAAAAGCTAAAAGTTCGTTACGCGCGTTATATATGCGCTTTAATCTTTCCTTCGCTCACCTCGGCGTTTAGATGCCTCTCCTTGCGTTCGCGTTCTGAATCTGTTTGCTTCCGGTGTTTCGAATTACGCGCATGCGCTCTGCCTAGCCTAATAGCTGCCGCTTTTTTTTGACGTGTGTGTTTATTATAACTTTATTGATTTGATGCAGTTTAACACTCGCTACTCCATGGGTCAAATATCACTGTGTGTGGTTGCAGTGTGATATGAATGCGTTATTTTTACTTGATGTGAAACTGAACACTGCTATTTACAAGTAACATAAGAATTCAGTCCGTTCATTTAATCCTCCTGGCTTCAGACTTCCCAGGTGATAAATCCAATAATTTTCTTGTTTCAATAGTCTCGTTTTATTTGTAGATCCTTCTGTTTTTGGTAACGTTTCCAATACGCATACTCTCAGTTGGGTCACATTGTGTTGCATTTTGGTGAAATGTTCTGCTATGGAGGTTTTCTCGGATTTGAGTCTTATTGTGCTTTTATGTTCATTTATTCGCACTTTTAATTTCCGTTCTGTGTGACCCACATAAACATCTCCACATGGACATTTGATCATGTAGATTAAGTTACTCGTGTCACATGTTGCATTAACCTTCAACTGTATGGGGTACCCCTTCTGCGGATGTGTTATGATGGAGCCTCTCATGATGTTATTACACGTATTGCAGTTATGACAGGGTATGGTTCCACCGAAATGCGTTTTGGTTGTTGCTTCTTCTGTTGTTTTTAACAGCTCTGCTATGTTCTTTGCACGAGAGTGTGCAAAGATTGGTTCCTGAGAGAATATGCCTTTGAAATCTGATTCCATTTTTAGCATTGGCCAATGCTTTAGGATTATCCTTTTGAACGATGTACTGGCTGTAGAAAATGTACTGACGCATGTTATGCGGTTACTGGGTTGAATTTCTTTCCGTTTCAACAATTCTTGTCTCGTTTTTTGTTGAGCTCTGTTTAGGGCCTGTTGTGTGATGTCTGGGGGATATCCCCGTTCGTGGAATCTTTGAATCATGTTACTCGTTTGTTCTCTGTATTGTGAAGCCTCCGAAACTACTCTTTTCACCCGTAGTATCTGAGAATACGGCAGATGTTTTTTAAGAGAAGGGGGGTGATGACTGTTGAATTGTAAAAGATTATTCCTGTCTGTATCTTTACGATATAGATTCGTAGAGAAGGTTGTGGTTTGTTTGGTGATCTCAACGTCTAAATACTGTATTTGTCGTTCGTTGATGTTCCACGTGAACCCTATTTGGTCTAGTTTAGTGTCCAATGTTCTTAATTGTTGTTCCAACAAAGCTTTAGGACCTTTCCATATTGTGAAAATATCGTCTATAAACCGTACATACACGACGGTGTTATTCATCCAAATGGGATCTTGATATATGTGTTCTTCCTCGAATGATGCCATGAATAGATTAGCATATGCCGGAGCGGCACAATTTCCCATTGACGTTCCACTTTGTTGCATGTACCACTTTTTATCTTGTTCAAAGTAACTGTTCACCAGTGTAAATTGCATCAATTCTAATAGAAATACTTGTTGTTCTTGTGTGTATTCGCTATCTAAAAGGGCCCTTTCGACAGCTTCTAAGCCTTGTTGATGCGGTATTGAGGTATAAAGTGCTTTTACATCAATCGTTGTCATGATCATGTTAGCATCTGGTTCAATGGTTGACAATTTGAGTAAGAAGTCTGTAGTATCCTTCAAAAATGATTTGGTTCGTATTACTAGTGGTTGAAGGTATCTGTCCAGATATTTGCCTACTGGTTCGTGAATGCTTTGTTTAGTGGACACTATCGGTCTACACGGTGGTTTTTGGAGATCTTTATGTACCTTCGGTACTAGATAGATGTTTGGTGTTCTGTAGTTCTCTTGAATGAGATATTTGAGTGTTTTCTCTGAGATGGTTCCTTGTTCATGTGCCTTGTGCACTATGGTAATCAAGATCTTTTTGATTTCCGGTAATGGGTTGGTATCAATTTCCATATATAAGTTTGTATCTCCAAGGTGTTCTCTCATGGTTTCCTGGTAATAGGTTTTATTGAGTATCACTAGGGCTCCTCCCTTATCTGCCTTTTGACACACGATGTTCTGGTTTGCTGCTATGGATTTTAAAATTCCAAATTCTTTTTTCGTCATGTTTCTTTTGTGTTGTTTTTGTTTGGTGTTGACTTGACGTAATTCTTTACTGCATAACTGCTCATAAAGGTCAATAGTTTTGTGGCTGATAGGTGGCATGTAAGTGCTTCGAGTTTTAAGACCCTTAAGTTCTTGCGGTTCTTCTGTTGGCTGTATGTTTATTACATTCTCAAAGAAATGTCTTAAACGCAGTTTTCTTGTGAGTTTGAATAGACTCACTTCTAGTTCCAAGGTGTTAGTATGTGCCGTTGGGACAAATGATAACCCTTTTTGTAAAGTTGCTATTTGTGTGTCACTGAATGTGTAATCCGAGATGTTCAACACTAAGTTTTGTTGGTTTGTTGTAATTTCTTCTTCTCTTTCTTGGTTAGTACGGACCGTGTTTGCGGTTGATTTGTACCTGTTTCTTTTTCCACGTCCCCTCCGGAGTCTTCTGTTTCTACCCGGCCTTCCTCTAAAAAAGGTGCCGCTGTTGATGTGGTCGCTTGATCTCTTGGTTGTTGTGCCCGTTGGGGTCTACTCTTAGTTTTAGTCGTGTTTTCACTGTCTGTGGAAGAAGTATCCGTATGTGAAGTGTATCCCTTAGTTTGTCTTTTTCTGGCATAAACTTCTGCCCAAGTATAAACTTCTTGCAACTTGTAGTCTAGGGTGTCCCGTTTGTATTTGCGTAGTTTACGCTCATTCACCTCCTGAGTGTGTTTGATTAATTGTGTGTTTATATCTTCTATTATCGTGGTCAATTCTTCCGGGGAAATTAATTTGCTTATTTCTGCTTTGGTTTGTTCTATATCTTGTTTGAGTTCTTCCAATATTTGTGCGAGTTCCTCTATGATTAATAGGATAAGATCCAAACTGCACTTGTTTAAAATAGCAAACCATTTATCTGTGAAGTTTTTGGAATTTTTGCACAAACTGGGTTTGAGGGCGATCCTGAGGCCTCTTGGTATCCTCTGAACTTTGTGATATTTTATCATGGTAGAAGCGTGCATTCTCTGATTAATTTCTTTTCTTGTGAGATATAGCAAATGCTTGACATGCTGTTCTTTGTTTTTAGAATATACTTGTTCTTTAGTTGACGTTTGGATTAAAGAATACATTTTTTCACTCGCATCCGTGGTGTATGCGAATGTTTCCGCTCTTCTGTCTGTTGAGACCGTAATTTCTTCAAATTGCATTTTGTACTGCGTGCAACTCTCCTGGGTGGCGGGTGAAATAACAATTCTATGTTGGTAGGATTGTGCACCGCTTTTTTGTCTGTGTGCGTTTTTCGTGCTCCCGGGCTCACTCCCCGTCTGGAGTGATCTGTAATTAACCTTGCTGTAGCCTCTATACCTGAGTGGGTATAGTTGTCCCCCTGGGCACTGATTTGTGCTGTGTACCAGCTATGTATTTCTGAATTTCCCAATTTTAGTAGGTTCAACCAAAATTCATAATGCAATAATCATAAGTCGGTTATTCCATTGTCTGTTTGCTTTGCTTTTATTTTCCTTTTAATTCCAATGCATTTCGGCAGGCTTAGCTGCCTTCATCAGGGAAATCATTTATCTGTGGACAATCAAAGAAAACACCGTCTAAAAATGCATTCTAAACATATAAATAATCAATAATTATAACAATTTATTTCTCCATTGTTATTGTGGTTGCTTCACCTCTTTATATGTTAATTGCAAAACGTTTCTATTATTTCTGTTACCTTGCCTCTTAATATCTAATGTTCGGGCGCTTTCCGTAATCAAATGCAACTTCTACGTAAACTCAGGGCGGTAATGACTAGCCGCGCTCCGTTAAACTAACATGTTGCACTTCGATTTAGCTTCTCGCTATAAAGCGCTGACAGCTTATTAAGGCGATATCCTTTTGGTTAAAAACTAAAAGCTAAAAGTTCGTTACGCGCGTTATATATGCGCTTTAATCTTTCCTTCGCTCACCTCGGCGTTTAGATGCCTCTCCTTGCGTTCGCGTTCTGAATCTGTTTGCTTCCGGTGTTTCGAATTACGCGCATGCGCTCTGCCTAGCCTAATAGCTGCCGCTTTTTTTTGACGTGTGTGTTTATTATAACTTTATTGATTTGATGCAGTTTAACACTCGCTACTCCATGGGTCAAATATCACTGTGTGTGGTTGCAGTGTGATATGAATGCGTTATTTTTACTTGATGTGAAACTGAACACTGCTATTTACAAGTAACATAAGAATTCAGTCCGTTCATTTAATCCTCCTGGCTTCAGACTTCCCTGGTGATAAATCCAATAATTTTCTTGTTTCAATAGTCTCGTTTTATTTGTAGATCCTTCTGTTTTTGGTAACGTTTCCAATACGCATACTCTCAGTTGGGTCACATTGTGTTGCATTTTGGTGAAATGCCAACTGAGAGTATGCGTATTGGAAACGTTACCAAAAACAGAAGGATCTACAAATAAAACGAGACTATTGAAACAAGAAAATTATTGGATTTATCACCTGGGAAGTCTGAAGCCAGGAGGATTAAATGAACGGACTGAATTCTTATGTTACTTGTAAATAGCAGTGTTCAGTTTCACATCAAGTAAAAATAACGCATTCATATCACACTGCAACCACACACAGTGATATTTGACCCATGGAGTAGCGAGTGTTAAACTGCATCAAATCAATAAAGTTATAATAAACACACACGTCAAAAAAAAGCGGCAGCTATTAGGCTAGGCAGAGCGCATGCGCGCAATTCGAAACACCGGAAGCAATCAGATTCAGAACGCGAACGCAAGGAGAGGCATCTAAACGCCGAGGTGAGCGAAGGAAAGATTAAAGCGCATATAGAACGCGCGTAACGAACTTTTAGCTTTTAGTTTTTAACCAAAAGGATATCGCCTTAATAAGCTGTCAGCGCTTTATAGCGAGAAGCTAAATCGAAGTGCAACATGTTAGTTTAACGGAGCGCGGCTAGTCATTACCGCCCTGAGTTTACGTAGAAGTTGCATTTGATTACGGAAAGCGACCGAACATTAGATATTAAGAGGCAAGGTAACAGAAATAATAGAAACGTTTTGCAATTAACATATAAAGAGGTGAAGCAACCACAATAACAATGGAGAAATAAATTGTTATAATTATTGATTATTTATATGTTTAGAATGCATTTTTAGACGGTGTTTTCTTTGATTGTCCACAGATAAATGATTTCCCTGATGAAGGCAGCTAAGCCTGCCGAAATGCATTGGAATTAAAAGGAAAATAAAAGCAAAGCAAACAGACAATGGAATAACCGACTTATGATTATTGCATTATGAATTTTGGTTGAACCTACTAAAATTGGGAAATTCAGAAATACATAGCTGGTACACAGCACAAATCAGTGCCCAGGGGGACAACTATACCCAATCAGGTATAGAGGCTACAGCAAGGTTAATTACAGATCACTCCAGACGGGGAGTGAGCCCGGGAGCACGAAAAACGCACACAGACAAAAAAGCGGTGCACAATCCTACCAACATAGAATTGTTATTTCACCCGCCACCCAGGAGAGTTGCACGCAGTACAAAATGCAATTTGAAGAAATTACGGTCTCAACAGACAGAAGAGCGGAAACATTCGCATACACCACGGATGCGAGTGAAAAAATGTATTCTTTAATCCAAACGTCAACTAAAGAACAAGTATATTCTAAAAACAAAGAACAGCATGTCAAGCATTTGCTATATCTCACAAGAAAAGAAATTAATCAGAGAATGCACGCTTCTACCATGATAAAATATCACAAAGCCCAGAGGATACCAAGAGGCCTCAGGATCGCCCTCAAACCCAGTTTGTGCAAAAATTCCAAAAACTTCACAGATAAATGGTTTGCTATTTTAAACAAGTGCAGTTTGGATCTTATCCTATTAATCATAGAGAAACTCGCACAAATATTGGAAGAACTCAAACAAGATATAGAACAAACCAAAGCAGAAATAAGCAAATTAATTTCCCCGGAAGAATTGACCACGATAATAGAAGATATAAACACACAATTAATCAAACACACTCAGGAGGTGAATGAGCGTAAACTACGCAAATACAAACGGGACACCCTAGACTACAAGTTGCAAGAAGTTTATACTTGGGCAGAAGTTTATGCCAGAAAAAGACAAACTAAGGGATACACTTCACATACGGATACTTCTTCCACAGACAGTGAAAACACGACTAAAACTAAGAGTAGACCCCAACGGGCACAACAACCAAGAGATCAAGCGACCACATCAACAGCGGCACCTTTTTTAGAGGAAGGCCGGGTAGAAACAGAAGACTCCGGAGGAGACGTGGAAAAAGAAACAGGTACAAATCAACCGCAAACACGGTCCGTACTAACCAAGAAAGAGAAGAAGAAATTAAAACAAACCAACAAAACTTAGTGTTGAACATCTCGGATTACACATTCAGTGACACACAAATAGCAACTTTACAAAAAGGGTTATCATTTGTCCCAACGGCACATACTAACACCTTGGAACTAGAAGTGAGTCTATTCAAACTCACAAGAAAACTGCGTTTAAGACATTTCTTTGAGAATGTAATAAACATACAGCCAACAGAAGAACCGCAAGAACTTAAGGGTCTTAAAACTCGAAGCACTTACATGCCACCTATCAGCCACAAAACTATTGACCTTTATGAGCAGTTATGCAGTAAAGAATTACGTCAAGTCAACACCAAACAAAAACAACACAAAAGAAACATGACGAAAAAAGAATTTGGAATTTTAAAATCCATAGCAGCAAACCAGAACATCGTGTGTCAAAAGGCAGATAAGGGAGGAGCCCTAGTGATACTCAATAAAACCTATTACCAGGAAACCATGAGAGAACACCTTGGAGATACAAACTTATATATGGAAATTGATACCAACCCATTACCGGAAATCAAAAAGATCTTGATTACCATAGTGCACAAGGCACATGAACAAGGAACCATCTCAGAGAAAACACTCAAATATCTCATTCAAGAGAACTACAGAACACCAAACATCTATCTAGTACCGAAGGTACATAAAGATCTCCAAAAACCACCGTGTAGACCGATAGTGTCCACTAAACAAAGCATTCACGAACCAGTAGGCAAATATCTGGACAGATACCTTCAACCACTAGTAATACGAACCAAATCATTTTTGAAGGATACTACAGACTTCTTACTCAAATTGTCAACCATTGAACCAGATGCTAACATGATCATGACAACGATTGATGTAAAAGCACTTTATACCTCAATACCGCATCAACAAGGCTTAGAAGCTGTCGAAAGGGCCCTTTTAGATAGCGAATACACACAAGAACAACAAGTATTTCTATTAGAATTGATGCAATTTACACTGGTGAACAGTTACTTTGAACAAGATAAAAAGTGGTACATGCAACAAAGTGGAACGTCAATGGGAAATTGTGCCGCTCCGGCATATGCTAATCTATTCATGGCATCATTCGAGGAAGAACACATATATCAAGATCCCATTTGGATGAATAACACCGTCATGTATGTACGGTTTATAGACGATATTTTCACAATATGGAAAGGTCCTAAAGCTTTGTTGGAACAACAATTAAGAACATTGGACACTAAACTAGACCAAATAGGGTTCACGTGGAACATCAACGAACGACAAATACAGTATTTAGACGTTGAGATCACCAAACAAACCACAACCTTCTCTACGAATCTATATCGTAAAGATACAGACAGGAATAATCTTTTACAATTCAACAGTCATCACCCCCCTTCTCTTAAAAAACATCTGCCGTATTCTCAGATACTACGGGTGAAAAGAGTAGTTTCGGAGGCTTCACAATACAGAGAACAAACGAGTAACATGATTCAAAGATTCCACGAACGGGGATATCCCCCAGACATCACACAACAGGCCCTAAACAGAGCTCAACAAAAAACGAGACAAGAATTGTTGAAACGGAAAGAAATTCAACCCAGTAACCGCATAACATGCGTCAGTAAATTTTCTACAGCCAGTACATCGTTCAAAAGGATAATCCTAAAGCATTGGCCAATGCTAAAAATGGAATCAGATTTCAAAGGCATATTCTCTCAGGAACCAATCTTTGCACACTCTCGTGCAAAGAACATAGCAGAACTGTTAAAAACAACAGAAGAAGCAACAACCAAAACGCATTTCGGTGGAACCATACCCTGTCATAACTGCAATACGTGTAATAACATCATGAGAGGCTCCATCATAACACATCCGCAGAAGGGGTACCCCATACAGTTGAAGGTTAATGCAACATGTGACACGAGTAACTTAATCTACATGATCAAATGTCCATGTGGAGATGTTTATGTGGGTCACACAGAACGGAAATTAAAAGTGCGAATAAATGAACATAAAAGCACAATAAGACTCAAATCCGAGAAAACCTCCATAGCAGAACATTTCACCAAAATGCAACACAATGTGACCCAACTGAGAGTATGCGTATTGGAAACGTTACCAAAAACAGAAGGATCTACAAATAAAACGAGACTATTGAAACAAGAAAATTATTGGATTTATCACCTGGGAAGTCTGAAGCCAGGAGGATTAAATGAACGGACTGAATTCTTATGTTACTTGTAAATAGCAGTGTTCAGTTTCACATCAAGTAAAAATAACGCATTCATATCACACTGCAACCACACACAGTGATATTTGACCCATGGAGTAGCGAGTGTTAAACTGCATCAAATCAATAAAGTTATAATAAACACACACGTCAAAAAAAAGCGGCAGCTATTAGGCTAGGCAGAGCGCATGCGCGTAATTCGAAACACCGGAAGAAAACAGATTCAGAACGCGAACGCAAGGAGAGGCATCTAAACGCCGAGGTGAGCGAAGGAAAGATTAAAGCGCATATATAACGCGCGTAACGAACTTTTAGCTTTTAGTTTTTAACCAAAAGGATATCGCCTTAATAAGCTGTCAGCGCTTTATAGCGAGAAGCTAAATCGAAGTGCAACATGTTAGTTTAACGGAGCGCGGCTAGTCATTACCGCCCTGAGTTTACGTAGAAGTTGCATTTGATTACGGAAAGCGACCGAACATTAGATATGAAGAGGCAAGGTAACAGAAATAATAGAAACGTTTTGCAATTAACATATAAAGAGGTGAAGCAACCACAATAACAATGGAGAAATAAATTGTTATAATTATTGATTATTTATATGTTTAGAATGCATTTTTAGACGGTGTTTTCTTTGATTGTCCACAGATAAATGATTTCCCTGATGAAGGCAGCTAAGCCTGCCGAAATGCATTGGAATTAAAAGGAAAATAAAAGCAAAGCAAACAGACAATGGAATAACCGACTTATGATTATTGCATTATGAATTTTGGTTGAACCTACTAAAATTGGGAAATTCAGAAATACATAGCTGGTACACAGCACAAATCAGTGCCCAGGGGGACAACTATACCCAATCAGGTATAGAGGCTACAGCAAGGTTAATTACAGATCACTCCAGACGGGGAGTGAGCCCGGGAGCACGAAAAACGCACACAGACAAAAAACCGGTGCACAATCCTACCAACATAGAATATATATCAACGTAGCACAACAACATTGTCATATTTAGAAGTTTACACAAATGAATATTTTTTTTTTGTTATTTTAAATTATTTCCTCTTGAATCCATTGTTGTACCGGAGCCCAAATTTTCATCCCTAGTTGTCTCTTCTTCCTTCCCTTGGTTACATATATAGCTGATTCAAAATTAAACTTTGCTAAAAAGCGGGCTCTCCATATCGAAAACGATGGTGGAGTTGAATTAATCCATTCCTGAGTTATACATGCTCGATATTCAGCTAACATAATAAAAATCAAATGTTGTTGTTCAAATATTAATGTATCAGATGAAAGTCCAAATAAAATCAATTCCGGTGTAAGAATTATCAGTTTTCCTGTAATTCTTTCAATATAGAGTTGTAATTGCTGAATCAGCCCATGTAGTTTGATGCATGAGAAAAACATATGTATTGAGTCTGCTCCTATATGCATACATCGGTTGCACATTATACCTGCTGTGCCCCCCCATTTCATAATTTTTTCCGGTGTGTGATAGAGGTTAAACATTGCCATATAATGCTGAGTTCTTGATCGTCCTGTAATCAGAATATTATTAGCCATTATAATTGATTCCTCCAGCATCAGATTATCTACATTCAACTTTTCTTCCCATTTTTGTTGAATCCCAGAAAGATCATCAGATAGAAAAGTCATAAAAATTTTGTAATAGTATCCTATTTTTCTTTTAACATACAGACTATCTATCAACAAGATCGATTTTAAGTCTTGATAATTATTAAGCATTAATGAGTTTAGAAAGCTAGATACCTGTAGATATTTAAAGTAATCTTGCGAAGGAATTTTAAATTTCTGTTGTAAATCGGAAAAGGATATTAGAGTATTTGCATTAGTCAGATATAAATCACTCAAAAAATATATACCGCTGTTATTCCACCTTTTCATCACTGCGTCTCTAAAAATGGGGGGAAAGCAGTGTGGAGAATTTAGGGGAGTATATCTAGTAACCTTGGAGATCCCCACCAATTTTTTAATGATTCGCCATGCTTTAAAAGCTGCTGATATGATCTTAAATTTTGTTTTTTTGTAGTAGCTTGGTTCTATTATTCTTAGAAATTGATTATTAGAATCCAAGCCTAAAACTACTTCATAGATCGAAGGAGAGTGTGCATTTGAAATGGGAGTTTTTTTGCCCACAATTAATGGTGCGATACACGGAAGTATTGTAGCAAGATAATAAAATAACAAATGCGGAACAGACCATCCCCCTCTATCCCTTGGCAGTATCATTTTTTTATATGCCCTTCTGATGCCCTTGTACCCCCATAAGAATCTTCCTGACATTCTTTCAAGTTGTTTAAAATACTCTAACGGGAATTCCAAAGGAATTGTTCTAAATAAATATATACATTTTGGCAAAATTAGCATTTTTAGTACATTATTTCTGCCGTATAGGGATAGATGCAAATGGTCTATTCTTTCCAATGTTGAGTTCGCTTTCCTCAAAATCGGGGCAAAATTTAGGTCTGGAATTTTTATTATAGGAGTAGTTAATTTAATCCCCAGATATGTTGCTTCACGGACTATATTGCCAATAGATGGAGGGTCTTGACCGACATAGATTATTTGCGTCTTAGATAAATTTAATTTGTATCCTGAAAAGGAGCCGAAATTATTTGCCAGATCTTCAATTCTAGGAAACGTCCTCTGTATATCCGTAGTAAGTATGACTAAATCATCTGAGTATGCAAGGGCTCTGTAATTTATACCCCCCACTGTCACTGGAGCAATATATTCATCTTGGTTTAGTTGGTTAAGAAAGATATCAATATAGATAGCAAAGAGGAGTGGGGAGGATGGGCAGCCTTGACGTGTTCCACGTTGAATTGGAAATACTTCTGATTTCATAGCCCCAATTTTAACTGATGATATTGGATTTCTATATAAGGTTTTGAAAGCAGTTATGATTCCCTCACCAAAGCCCTTTATTATTAACAAATCCCATAGATAGGGCCATGTCACCCTATCGAATGCTTTTTCGGCATCCAATAGGGTGATCCCTATTGATGTCTCGGTTCCCTCAGCCCAGTCCATAATAGCTACGACCCTCCGTACATGATCTGCTGTATCCCTATTTGGGATAAACCCGTGTTGCCACCGGGATACAATTGTTACAATTATTTTTGACAATCGTGTTGCTAATATTTTTGAGTATAACTTACTGTCTGTATTAATTAGAGATATCGGTCTATATGACGCCGGGTTTAGTGGATCTTTATCTTTTTTAAGGAATGTCATTATCAGCGACTGGGCCCAGGACTCCGGTGGAAAACCTCTCTGTGCTTCTAGGAAGGTGATAAGTATATCTTGTCTTATAGCATTTCTAAAAACCCTACAAAATTCCAACGGGATGCCATCAGGTCCAGTGGCTTTTCCTAATGCTAAAGAATTTAATGCTTTTTCAATTTCTTCCCAAGAGATTTCAGCCTCTAGAGCTAACATTTGATCATAAGATAGTAGTGGTAGAGTATTAGCTCTAGCGAAGTTCATACAATCTTGCGAAGAATAAGAATCATCATTATACGTATATAGTTTTTGGTAAAATTGTCGAAAAGTTTCTAGAATTTCTTCAGGATTATTATGTACATGTCCTGCTTCATCTTTAATTGAATCAATTGTATTGTAAACCTCTTTTTGCCTAGTTCTTTTAGCCAAAATTTTCTCTGCATTCTCAGCCATCTCATACAATTGGGATCTATGAGTCGCTATTATCCCTGCCAATTTTGAAGCAAAAGATTCGTATAAAGCAGCTTTATGGATTGCTAAATTCGTTTCAATATCTGCAATTGGAAGACTTTGAATAATTGCCGTTGATAATTTTTTTTCCCATAATAATACATTTTTAAAGCCTTGATCTACCCTTTCTCGTATTATTTTTTGTTTTTTAATAACATATGATAATGATTCTCCTCTGATCCCCGCCTTAAATGCATCCCAAACATTTTGTATTGAGGCCGTCCCTCTGTTTATATCGAAAAATTCTTTTACCCATTTAGTCATAATATCTACGTATTCAGTATCCACTAACAATTTTCTGTCAAAAGTCCATGTCCTAACCTGGGGAGTCATTAAATTGATTTTGATTTCAATTAGAATCGGGTTGTGATCCGAGATTATTTGCGGATAGATCTCAAATTTGGTATCGCACAGTAGTATTTTTTTAATAAGAAAATAGTCAAGACGTACAGATTTTTTGTGGGGAAAAGAGAAATATGTGAATCCAGCTATCAAGAGATTTTTTTCAAAAGCAACATCAAACAACCCATGATCCATTAAAAGAGTATTTAGAGATTTAAAAGATTTTTTTTTAATCCCTTGATAATGTGAGATGTTACGTACATTCTTCTTTATGTCTATATGAAGATTAAGATCCCCACAGAATATTAGTAATGGAGACCAATTAGCTAATTCTAGATTTAAGAAGTTTAGAATCTCTGGGTCGTCTGAATTTGGGGCATATACTGAGCAAATAGTCCAGATTTTGCTATCAATTTTTATCTCTACTATTGCCCATCTACCATATTGATCAGCCTTATTCCTGATTAGGATCCCCCACCCTTTTCTAATTAAAATTGCTACTCCTTTGGTTGTTGTACCTTGTGAAGTACATACTAATAATTTCATCCCCAGCTCATCATACATTTTTCTATCGTTCCATGCAATATGTGACTCTTGTAAGCATAGAATGTCCAATTTCATCGTCTGTATAATCTGAGCAGCAACTCCCCTCTTTTTTCTATTATTAATCCCGCATATATTCCAAGAACAGATTCTCAATTTTTCCATTTATTTGATATATTTTCTCTATTCCTACTATCACATTCAGCATAAATATGATATTAATGAGAGCATAAATGTCATAGTTCATCTCAGATCTTATTATATGTCTCATACCTTTCACAGAGCTTAGACAACAACTGCATTTGACAAAAAAAATAAGGAAAGTTCCTATAACTACACCATTAGATAATTTCTGTTTTTGTTTGCAACCCTTTTTTTCCCCATTTTACCCTCCCAGCTGGCCCACCCCAAGCTCAACCTGAGCCAACCCACCCCTTCTCCCTCCCCCAATCTATCAGGGCAAAGGGACTGGTTTGTCCCTCTCATTGATGATGTGATAAGCGCTAAGAGGCTCTCACCCTATGGTTCCACATCATATTGTTACTACTACTCCAATATCATACCAAGTAAGAATCTTTTAGCCCCGCTTCTTAAATCTTGAAAGCTTATGCTTCAACATATAGTATACATCCTTTGTGCATTTAAACTAATCACTGTAGCGAGCTACTGAATCAGAAAACAGAAAAACAAAAATACATTGATACTTATAAGGACATATAGAGAAAAACCTTTTTTTCCCTACTCCTGCTCCCTACTCCCACTCCCGCTCCCTTCCCCCGTCACCATGTCACCGTGTCACCATGTCACCATATCATAACTACTGTTCACCCTTTTTTTTTCCCTTCTTTTTTTAACTTTATATTCCTCCCCTCCTGATCACAGTGAATTTAATAACTCTTTGGCAGCATCCTCGGAAGTTAGAAAGTAAGTACGTTCTTTGTGAATTATCTTTAACTTTGCAGGATTTAGCAGAAAAGTCTGTGCTCCTTTTGCCTGGAATTGGGGTATAAGCTGGCGTAATTGCCAGCGAAGTTGAACCGTTGCGTGACAAAAGTCAGGACGCACAAAAAATTCAATATCTGTGCCCTTACGTTTCCTATTTGGTCTGGCCAAATCATAAAGGGCTTCCCTAGCTAGAAAATTATTCAATGAGATCAGGATAGCTCGAGGTTTTGCGGCCATATCTTGTCGGCTCTTTTGAAAAGGGAATCTGTGCGCCCTTTGAATTTCTGTCTCCCATCTCCATTGTTTTAGTTCAGGAAAGGCTTCTGTAAAAAGATCAATCATGTATTGTCTGGGATTAGATCCTTCATTTCCTTCGGGGACACCAAGAACTCGAAGATTGTTCCGGCGTGATCTATTTTCCATATCAACCATTTTCCAATTTATATCTTCTTTTAGCCCCTCCATAGCCTTTATTTTTGAATTTTGCTGAGCCATAGAATCCTCTATTTGCGATATCCTGGCCTCTGTCTCGGTGACCCTTGCCACTGTGTCATTAGATATCTTCATTACTTTCCTCAGATTATTTTGCAGTTTTTTTACTGCCCCTTGAGTACAGAGGTTCTCTGTTCTTGTCTCCTCCCTATGATGTAGCATGACCTGATACAAAATCTCCAATGTTATTTCAGGTGTTTCATGTCCTTCCTTACTTATGCTAGCTGCGTTAGGTACGTTGTCGTCCTGTCTTAGTCTGTTAGGAGATTCTTCCGGATCTGATTCCGCTGAATCAGATAAATCATTATGTTCCGGATCAGAAAAAGATTTTTCAAAATCTTGCAGAGATTGGCCCCTTCTTTCCAAATCCTGTTCCTCAGTACTTTCTGAGTCTAGGGCTTGAGACAAGTCTGTCATGGAATAAAATTTTCCTGCAGAGTCTATAGATTCCAAATCCTCCCCTAGAATCGATGGTCCAGAGCCCATTTGTTCTGACACCACTTCAAGTTGACTCATTTCTTCATTCGCCAGAGTATTTATATTATTACTGACTAACCCAGTAATGGGTACTTTACCAGGAATTGTATTCAAAGCATCAGGACTTTTTGAAAGGTTAGTTGAGCTACCGATTTTTTTCACAAACATTCCTGGTATTTTTTTTGGAATCGCTCCTTGCCTACAACTCCCAGAATCCACCTTGTTCAAGTTTTGTACATCCGTTAATGTTTGTACTTCTGGTATACTTTCACCGCGAGAGGGATCTGTTACAGTCATATTTTGAGAGACTCTCTCATATGAGGCTCCAGCAGAAACTGTGCTAGTTGTACTCACTGCGCCAGTTGCTGATAACGCTGTCGATGTTGCCTCTCCATTGATCTCCTGTGTTGCCGCTGTAGCCGCCCTTGTCTTTGGCTTCTGCTGTCTTTGAACCACTGTATTGGGGGTTTTTGGCGCCATTATCTTTGTCCGCCCACCGGGGTAACGCTTTTTCCCCTGTAATTGTGGCCGCTGTAGCTGCTGCTGGCGTTCTCTGCTCTTCGGTGCTGTTTGGTAATCGCTCTGAATTCTCTGACCAGGTGTGGAGACGGGGGAGGGGTAGGATCGCTGCTGCCACGCTGCTTGCAGAAAACGCGAGTAGCTCTTCCACGGGTCTAGCCGCATACCAGAGCCGACAGCCAACAGCTATCCGAACAAATCTGTGAGTTTTTAATTTATTTTCTCCAAATATTCAGACGACTGCAGTCCGTCTCTGCTAATACTGCTGCTGCTGCCGCTATGCCCCGTTATCAGTCCGTATCCATTGCGGTGACTTGTGGAGCCGGTCGAGAACCTCTGCTGCGCTGCTCACACGGACACTATCGCGTCCGCCATCTTGCCCCCCACCTTTACTTTTCCTAAACAATATGTAATTTTGGAGAAGTAATGTAAGATTAAAAGGTGATGATAATGGATGTTTTAGTTGGTTTAATTGACCAGTAACATCCTGGGTGAGTAAGTGATGGCTGGTCTACATGTTTCAGCCTCCTTACGCAATTAGCGAGGCTATCATCAGGACCAGGTATGCCAGGGAGGTATGTACATGATAAGGTGCGCCCTCACCTGTGGCAAAAGTTACTGTTAACTTATGGTTTTGGACTTTCAGTGTTGTCTGGAGGAAAAATAAATAGGGCTGTAGAAGATTCACACCCCATGGATCATAGCGGGGGTGTTGGTCTGTTGTCACACAAATACCAAGACTAAATGCCTGCTCGACACCTGGTTCAAACCCGATCAGGGACCCCGTGGATGAAAACCAAAACAAGCCAGATGATGCCTCAAGTGAAGAAGAGGATGATACACATGGTGTACAGTCTTAGGAAAAACATATTAAAAGTTACTTTTAATGTTTATACTTTGTTATAAACATGTAGTTAACGTTATATATAGAATCATTATATACACAAATAATAAAGCAAAAAAAAAAAATTTCAGATCCAAACAAATATATACCTTTTATATGTGACAAAATAATTCATAGTTTCTTTAGGAAATGAACATGAGTGTTAGAAATGTTGATAATAAGGGCTCACGGAGCCTTTTTTTTGGAAGGTGTATCAGAGGGCTTAGATGATTGGTCTGCACCTGCAGGTCTTCTTAGATTTGATGGAGTACCTGCTCTAAGGTTTATGAAAGTAGGTGGTGGTGTGTAATAGGCAGTTTAGCTTCTGTCCTTTGAGATGAACCAAACCTGGGATCCTGAGCCATACTGGAGTGGATGAGCTAAAATCTTCTTTCTCCATAGTAGGCAGGCTTTCCTTCACAGAGCTGATCTGCAAAGTTTAGTGGGGTATCTGCAAATCCATCATTCTTCAATTAGCCCTCTCAGAATGAGTTGCCGTGGCTCTGGGATGCTGAGTGGAGCGCCATCATCTCCTCTGACGAATTTGATGCAAGACTGACGAACGTTCCTCTTGCCATCTCAAAGTGACCAACTCCCTCAGTGTCTCTAATCTCAGTTAATGTGTACACACTTACCTAGCTTGATTCATAAACAGGGTATCTGATGCCTCCATTGCTCCCAGACTCTTACTAACAATTGCAAAGGTTTGTGGGAGAACTACAGATATCTCTGCTCAGAAGCTGGTGTTGCACCCCTTGGTGGCTCAGGTCTAAAAGGTGTAGATGGTGTTTGTTGTTGCTGAATCCCTCATTTAGGGCCTGATTTAAATATTGGTGGATGTGGTTCACCTGCCGCTTTTTCCATGGTTTCTCTGCCCGCCCATTTGGCAGTCCACCCGCCATATTTAGATGTTTTCGAAGCGATGGACGAGAGACTGCCTGAGTCCAACTGACTCCGCCAGGATTATTCGCCCACGTCGATGGCATCATAGGCAAAATTGGCTGTCGAAGGGAGTCTAGCCAAGAATACAGCCAAGCCAATTATCATATACGTTTCCATTGAGGAAACAGTGGCGGGAAAACCTCCATACTTGGATTGGCGGAATCAAAGAAAAGGAGGTGAAAACGTACCTTTTTTCTGGTTCACACTTCCGTTTCATCTTGAGCCCCATTGTCCAGGTCCTCTCTGTGCTGCTACTACTTGACCACAATGCTAAGCCACCCCGTTCGTTGCCAGAATCTGTGGGTGTACATTCAACAGTGTGTGTATATTGTTGTTGTGTAATGTTATATGTTATAAAACAGGACATTACACATTACCTACCTATACATATTGACAGGTTTACAGCATATATGTGAAGTGAGATAATGATGAGTAGTACTTACCTGTCTCCACACCACCATGAGCTCACTTCGTCAGGACTCCACCGCCAGGACACCGACAGCACAACAGGAACATCTAAATCGGGTTGCCACAAACCCACCGGCCTGATGGCGACGAAGTACTGTTAGGCAGCTGAGAAGACCTCCGATGTGGCGGACCACAGTCTGGTGGTACCACATCTAAATACGTCGGGCAGTTCGCCGTCAGCTCAATGGACTACTTCGAACCGCCAAGATCTAAACCAGGTCCTAAATCCGCCAGGTAGTCATTTACAACTAGTCGGGAAGGTAAGTCTAAGGGTTGAGCCAACAGACGCCCCCATCCCACCATTCTCCGGCCTAACCGTGTGGAGTCTGTTGCTGGAGCGGCATTCTGAGCATGTTTTCGGAAATGAGACAAGTGAAAGTACAGTCCATTCATGGGATTTTGTTCATGGTTCCCACTATGGTGTTGGCGGCATGCAGTCAGCTAACATAAATGCAAAGGGCCTATACAGATGTAGGAGGCATAGTGACACTGAAGCAGCTCACCTGCAAGGAGACACCACAATGCATATTATACCCTTTGCATACATATAAACCTAGCAAGTATCATACACTGTTAGACTGTATAGAGTCCTCATAAAAGGAAAAAGCCATTAAGCATAGGACATAAGCAAACAGCACAAACTATATATGTGGAGCAATGAGTGACCTCAATGATGATTGGCCTGTCCCACGGGACCGTACTCGTAGTGCCCAGAGTTCTAGGGTCCCTGGTGCACGCGTTTTGGGGAGCTTAGATAACTGAGGATCACTCAAGATTAGGCGCGTTGTGATGAGGAAGCACCTGAGGAGCATCTGAGACACCACGTTTTGGTAATGAAAGGTAGGCATGAGTCTACAAATAATAAAGGATTGTGGAGCAAACTGACGAATGGAGTGCAGCGTGAAATCAAAAGGGGGTTTGCACCACCTCAAGAGTGAAACTCTGTCTCTGGTCATTAATTGCTACTACTGAGATGTAACAACCTTGCTATGCCGCTAATCGCGAAGTAAGTGACAACCTTCCATGCCACCTCGCAGAAGTGGGAGTGCAGGGGACTGCAAGGTAAACCCACCCGAGACCTCGTCGGCTGCTGAGAAGTTGTGACCAGTCAGCCATGTCATTGGTGGTAGTGGTGAACCACCAAAGGTCCTGCAGGGGAAGCAGCACATAGGGCAGTATCACCAGCAGGGGTGGAATCCACTGGTCCCAGGTTCCAACCAGTGAGAGGATTGACTCACTGAGGAGCGCAGGCTCGAGAGGCCCCTCCTCCCGTGGGCCATCTTCAGAACTACAGCAAGCATATTACAACAAACAGTAGCAGTTCTCAGGTTCTTCTCTCACACCACCCCACAAATGAAGTACATCAACTCTTTCTGCGGGGTCTGGTGGCTTAGTGGACTAATGCAAGCACTCTAGGGGTCTGTGTATGACCTCATGGTCACAGGGTCAAATCCCGGCAGGTCCTCCCAGCCTTTCATCCTTCTGAGGTCGATAAAATGAGTACCATTGAGTTGGGTAACAATGAACATCTGTTATTCCGCACCAACAGACCCTCCTGGGTGGACGTCTGCTTTACAAATACACATTATGTTCCTCACTGGGCCTTACCTTACTTCTGCATAGATAATCATATGCGCATGTGCAGGAAATGTTCAATGAGTTACGTCTATGACACCAAGGCCCCTCCCCAGGGTGCAGACGCTTACAGCTTTCCTGAATCCTATCAGCTGTCTTTGGATATTTCCTGACATTATCATTGACTCACCCCAATCACAAGCAAACAAGAGAGAAGTCAGCCACTTCCTGGGCTCTGCTGTCTGTAGGTATATTTGATGTCATTTTATATCAATCAGAAGTGTTCTTAGTCTTAACATACAGGCTGAGTTCTAAGGGGCTTATTTATGAACTCTTGTGTCACGTTTGCGCCGCCAGTGCGTCACTTTTTGTGACGCAGCAGTGGCGTAAAAAATGCACCTTGTTGCACCATATTTACAAAGTGACGCATCTAGGTAGATGCGTCACTTTGTAAACCCCTGCTCCACATTATACATGCACCAGGTATAATGTATGCAGGGGGAATATGTGATGTTACAACGCAATCAAAATGATCGCAGTATGTAACATCGCAGTATTTACAACGCAAGTCGTTACAATGACTTGCGCTGGGCTTAGGAGTAGTAAGATTTACTATTCCAACACCAGTCTACGAACAGTAGGGAAGGTGTTGGAATAGTAAATCTTACTATTCCTTAGGTTATAGCGCCATCCAGTGCAAGTCGATGTAACGACTTACGTTGTAATGGCTGCTTTCTAAATGAATTGCGGTGTAATCCCTGCGATGTAAAGGATGTTTCCCATGCAGGGGGGGCATTCAGATGCAAGAAAGGGTCATGGAAGTGACTCAGTGAAATCTATAAGATTTCACTGCGCCACTTTTAGGACGCAAATGTGTCAATATCTTACGCCTGCCTCATGGCAGGCGTAAGACTGACGCAGGCACATTTCACATGGGACTTGCCCATGTGTAATGACCCATTGCTAGAGTTGCGTCACTTTTGTGACACACTCCAGCCATGTGTCATGCTTGCACCTACAGAAATACTGACGTTATCTGTAACTTCTTGCGAAATGATGCGTCATACTGTAAATATGATGCATTAATGGTGTCCCAAGGAGGGCGCAGTGAAAAGTGATGCTTCGCTGTTTTCTCGCAGCGATGCGTCACTTTTCATAAATGAGGCCCTGAGACTCTAATAGGCCAAAAGGCCATTTAATTGTTGTTGTACATTTGCACTTGTTGTAGTAGAACTGTCATTTCATACTGATAATTAGCAACTCGAAGCATGAGTTTAGAAAAATATTGAAGCCAGTGGAATATCCCGATTTATTATCTCCTTTCCAAGGACTTCTCACATCACATCCATGTCAACGTCCTACCACCAGCTTCGTTAGATAAGTTTTTTTAAAACAATAAGTTACGTTCACATGTTTATGTCCCATGGATTTTTATTTAACCCTGGGCGTAGTTTGCGATGTAGCGCAACGCCTAGCTACGCGAAGTGCACTTCGCACTACGCGAGCTACACGTAGCTTCGCAAACTGCGTAGTGCACTGTGCAAGATGCTGTTTGCACTGATTGCACAGTGCCGGAAGCTTGTCCGCACTGTGCAAACTGCTTCTTGCACAGTGCAAGCGGTCGTTTTCTGCCACTCGACTAGATTTCTACTCGGGCGGCAGCATTCTCAGCGCAGACTTGTAGTTTCTCATCGCGAGCGGTCGCGAGCATACGCGACCACTCGCAATGAGAAACCTGACCTTCCCACATTGAGAAGCTCGCTGGGAGGTTTATTTTCCACGCTCGTGATCGTGAACTTGATGTTGCTGATCGCGAATGATTAAAAAGTCTTACCGTGATGTCATTTTGCTTGCTCGTGGTCGCCAACTTGACGTTGAAGACCACGAGCCAGAAAAAAACGACCGCTGCAGTATGCTAAGCGTGTTTGCACTGTGCTACATGCAATTCACGTGGTGCGAAGTAGTGCAAACTTCGCAAACAACGCAAGCGTAGCGTAGTGCTTTGCCCAGGCTTACTTTTATTGAGTAAAAGCATATAGAAACTGTCAAAATGTTATTGCTTTTAGCATTAATTTCCAGCTGACCTCATTTTGGACAAGCGCTCTGATCAGTTGAAATGGCAATTGTCTCTTGGTTATTTGTGTTTGCTGCTTTTTTTGCATTAAACACAAATTAGACTGCTGGGCTTTCTGGCGTGTAATATTTTATTCTATCAAAATTGTGCAACCCTCCGACAGAGTGGCCCCAAATGCCAGTCCTCAACAGAGAATGATGCTAAAATGCATGGCCTGTCTTCCTGCATTAGCGGGCAGAACCTGAGCATCATTACAGCCCTGCTGGGGGGGGGGGAGGTACAGAAGTCAATTCCATGTGGGAAGTAACAACTCAGGCCTCGTCTACACGTGCAGAGATGCAGGGACCACACGTCTCGTTTAGGAATGAGGATGAGGGAGCACCACATTGGTCCATCAGTGTCCTCAAGTGGCCAGTATTTATTCTTTTATTTTTATTTCATTTTTTGGTCTGGTCTCGAGACAGCTTTAGCTGTCTTGGCAGCCTGATGAAATCAAAAACATGCATGAATAAAAAGACAGTTTCATACTTAGAACACAGCTCCAATCCATTGCTCTGTGCATCCATCAATCACACTTCAGCATGGGGTAGTGGCTCTGTCTACTTCCGCCATGTGCTCCCTTGCACTGTGAGTGGCAGCTTTGGGTCTGGTCACATGAGCACATTGACCTAAAAAGAGGTTCACTTCAGGTCCAGGCCTGGTGGGCCAAGACTTTATTTTGCCAATAGTTAAATCTTTCATCTTTTATGTCTCCGATCTCTGCGATGGTCTCCATGTCTATCATGGAATGCAGAAGCAGAGGTTGGAACATTATTGATCGAGCTAAGAAGACAACATTCTATCAGTTGAAACATCTGCCTTCTCGAGAGAAGCTCTGATTTGTTGCTGACGGTTTTTGGAAGGACTCTAAACTGCTGTTTTTCATAACCTCCTTTTTACGATCCATATTTACATCAATAATTTTTCATTCCATTCCTTATCCTTTTTTAATGTCTGGCTGAAAGACAGCTTTAGTTGTCTTGTCAGACTTCTGTTTTAAAACAAATCTTATCATAGGTATGAGGGGGCGTGGCTTGGACGGCAGTGGAAATGGCCGCCTAATCTGTTCCCTGCCGCGTAGGGGAGCGACTTCTTTCTCCCCAGGAGATCACCACAAAGTCCCCAGACCTACCGGTGACTGATTCTGCCTCCTGACTCATCAGGGATCACACAGAGCGAAAACTGGAGCATGAAGTGACGGGGAAGTACTCCTTTCAGCCCCCGTGCTTAAGCGCGCGTGCAGCCACCTCATGTTCCCCTAACATGGCGCTGGACACGGAGATCCGGAGATGTGCTTGCTACGAACTGCCCCCCCATCTGCTAACACTACCTACTTCACTTCGCCGACTCTGCCAGGTGAGCCGACCTCCGCGCAACTATCCGTGAGTTGCTCCGGCGATTTCTCTGCTGCTTTGACCGGTCTTGTGTCTCCGCGCCGCCATGCCTGTCCCAGCAATGGTGTACGCCTACATACTGACAGCAGATTCCAGTGCTCCAAGCGACGCTACAAGTGACAGCCCCCATATCACAGCACTTTAAAGTGTGCCTGCCCACCTCGCGCTGCCAGCGATACCAGGGACAAGTCTGCCTGCTTTCAACCCTGGCCCCCACAACAATCGGATCTGCTCACCGACTCGCCTGACTTCAAAATGGCGGCGCTTTAGACACTACAATAGCGCGAAACTGGGGAATACAACACCATTGGAGTGAGCCTGTCTGTAGCCATTGGGTCTAGCTTATGCCACTGGAACTGATAATAAATTAGACACTGTCACTAACTTAACCTCTGGAAATGAACACTGGAAAAAATACTGTATACTGAAGCACTGAAACACTGAACACTGCCACTACCACTGTCACTAGTATTAAACTGGTATTAAACTTCGTGCCCATATTTGATATGACATGTAAAGGAGTAAAGGACATCCCAGCAATGTGGTGATTTGACTCAGAAAGGCCGAAGAATAGTGCAGTGAGACTGCTGTGACATCGGTGAGACGCCATCTTCTGTCAAGGGGCAGTGCCACTACCACTGTCAGTGGGTTGGCGAGGTAGTGAGGCATTGGAGAAAGACTCTTGTAAGTAACCTGAATCCTGAAGAAATATACTGCCGCAAGGTACACCCTGCACTCATCCTGCGTACTCACTTAAACCTACACCCTGCACACTGACTGAACCCGATTACTCCCACAGACTAACCTTACTCTCTGGGCCTGTTCCCACGTTCAAACCCGGAAACATCCGCCCTAACGCAAGTCTTGCCCGTAAACCTGGTAAAATGGCGGAGAGGGAAGACAAAAAGAACAACAAGAAAGTGCGGGCTGAATCTACCATGTCGGAATCGCCCATCAAAGCAAGAGCCGACCTCAACAGCACTTTAGACATGATCCTCAACAAGTTGGCAGAGGTTCATGACCTAGCCTAATCTACAAAAGGTAATACCGACACCATGCAGCTTGAACTCACTGCGATAAGGGCAGACATGAACTCAGTACACAAAAGCATCGGTGAGGCAGAACAGAGAATAAGCGATGTTGAGGACAAAGCAAACCTTTCATCCAAGACTATACTACAACTTCAGAAGACGACCAACACCCTCAAACGTCAGAACGCGGAATTGGAAGATAGGAACAGGAGGGGAAATGTACCCATTTTTGGGGTGCCTGAAAACGCGGAGAAGGACGCTGAATCTTGTGTTGCTTTCTTGGAAGCGTGGATCCCGGCAGTCACAGGTATCACTTTTAATCATGGACTAGAGCTTGACCGGGCTCACAGGATACCGATCTTCGCCCTCCATGGGAAAAAGGGCCCTCGTCCCTTGATCTGCAAGCCATTGCGCTTCCAGCACACTAAAGCTATCTTGCAAAACGCCAGAAACAACCACTATGTCACTTGGGAGGGCCATCGAATTACCTTTACTCAGGACTACTCCAAAGACACGGTTGAGATCCGAAAAGGCTTTCTATCTCAAAGAGAAAGGCTGACATCGAAGGGAATACAATTCTCATTCGCAGGTCCAGCGAAATTCAAGATCATAGTCCACGGTAAGCCTCGCATCTTCTCTGATCCTCGTGAACTCGCCCAATACCTGTAAGACTCTCCTCCACAATCAATGGACTCCTCGAGTAGCTCCTCGAACAAACGGAAGACAGACGCTCAAGAATCTTCTAACCCCAGCACAGGACACGGTTGAGCTGGTCGTTACCGCAACTGCGGGTAGTCAATGTTTTTCACCTGCTCGCTGTCCTTGGACCTAGTTGCACCGTCAGTCGGTCAATGGTGAGCTCTCGCTTGCCCCCACTTTAGAGTAGGTCGTCTGTCTATTAAGGCCACCTTGCCAATAAGTTCTCAATTCTGTTTCTGTTCTGTTATTCTTTTATCACAGACCGAGTCACGCATCAGCACCAGGTATGAATGTCTTTTCTCCTCAATTACGATCAAGGCTAAACCGTAAAGATTATCACTCCTCAGAACCACTGTGAGGTTTAGAACAATTTATGCCTGACTCATACCAGCATTCTACGTTTCATTTGTAGCTTGCATACCTATTAAGTTCCAATGCTAATTAAGTACCAATGCTCTACGTTTCATATGTAGCTTGCATGTCTATTAAGTTCCAATGCTTATTAAGTACCAATGCTGAGATGACGCACGCTATAACTGTTGTTACTTTTGCTCTAGAAGGGTGTGTCCATTATAGTTAATATGTTGAAAAAGCGCTCTGTTGTGCTATCAATAGTCTCATAGAATGTTAATTCGACATATCAGGCTCACTATTTGTTGTACAGTTGTACTATTTGCTGCACAGCTATGCACAGTTATAGCATACTAGCTAGTAATGTTTACTATCTGCTGTTATATCTACGCCTAACAATTCATCCTACGTTGAGCTTGGACGGTACTGCCGTCGCTGATCCTAAATTCAATTTCTGGGGCAGGGTGGTGGGCGGCGGGGGCATTGTGGGTATGAGGGGGAGGTGAGGGGGGGAGGGAGAAAATATCCTCTTTGGGTTGTTTCAGTATGTTTTCTGTTTTCTTTTCTTTCCTTATTTGTTGCCTTATTCTTAACAGTAGTAACACTTTCAATAAGCCCGGCTTGCCTCTCAGTGGTTGCTCGTCTCGTATATTCACAGCCCTTTTCTGAAGTTCGCGAGCCTTATAGCCCTGTTATATCATCTCCCAGGTTCACAACCTTCACAAACTTCAATATAGTACGCTGGCAACATCAGAGGCAACACATAGCAGCCCTATGACCCACACCAAATCTCTGTCAGACGGCCTCAACATAGTCTCCCTAAACGTCAAAGGGCTTAACCACCCAGTTAAACGTAGGAAAATCCTGGAATACTTAGCTAAATCCAAGGGTGACATCTTCCTCCTCCAAGAGACCAAACTGTCAAGCGATGACGCTGATTTCATCAAACAACATTGGATTTCGCACACTCTATGCTCTCCGGCAGTACACAAAAAAAGGGGGGTACTCACCCTCGTTGCGTGAAAATCCAACATCTCCCTGGTATCATACACTCAGGACAACAATGGTAGGCTAATTATGGCACACCTACTGAGAGATGACGACCCCATTCATGTCTTGAATATCTAAGGCCCAAATGGGGATGACCCGGATTTCTGGGATTCAATCTCACCTACACTAGAGAACATACCACAGGATGAATTAATAATTGTTGGAGGGGACTTTAACCTCCCTTTAGATCCAACAATCGATCGCCAGTCTAATTGCGCTTATCACCCTACACGTTCCCTCGATAGCTTAAAACGTCTCTGCTCCAAACACGACCTACAAGATTCATGGTGCTTACAGCACCCGGATGGAAGGGACTACACATTTTACTCGACACCCCACAATTCTTATTCAAGAATCGATTACATCCTAGTCAACAGACCCTTCACACACCTCATAGAAGAAACCAACATAGCACCCAAACTGATCTCCGACCACTCCAGCATACAAACCAAACTAGCTGGCTCACGCTCCATTCTTCCCCCAAACGGTGGCGCTTTCATGAAGACATTTTAACCAAACCTGAAAACAAAAAAAAGATTGAGACCGCCATAAATGAATACCTTACTTCAAACGATATTCCAGGCTCAGATATATCAAATGTCTGGGATGCACTTAAGGCCACCATAAGAGGGGTGATTATTGGCATCCGCGTACAAACAAATTAGAAATTAAACCTTGAACTTGTAAACCTGGAGAGGGACATTAAAGCTCTGGAATTAGCTCATGCAGCTGATTTACAAAACAAACCAATTCTGAACGACCTCACTGAAAAGAAATATGATTACAACGCGATACTTAGCAGAAGGGCTGGGGTTTGGATTAATACATTTAAAGCGTTGAAATTATGCGAGGGCAACAAAGCCGGGAAGTTACTGGCATCCTACCTCAAGCATAAGAAAAAGCCATTCAACATTGCCTCAATTAAAGATCAGAATAACGCTGTCCAAACCAAGCAAAAACACATTCTACAAACCTTCAAATAATTCTACGAAGACCTCTACAAAAATAAATTAGACTTTGACCCCCAGGCATGCACTAAATACCTGAACTCTTTAGGTCTCCCACAACTTAATGAAGTAGATAACGCCAAGCTAAATTCCCCCTTCACAATACAGGAAATCTCGGCCTCCATTAAGTCCCTCAAAAGCAAAAAAGCACCAGGCCCTGACGCAATGGTGTACGCCTGCATACTGACAGCAGATTCCGGTGCTCCAAGCGACGCTACAAGTGACAGCCCCCATATCACAGCACTTTAAAGTGTGCCTGCCCACCTCGCGCTGCCAGCGCTACCAGGGACAAGTTTGCCTGCTTTCAACCCTGGCCCCCACAACAATCGGATCTGCTCACCGACTCGCCTGACTTCAAAATGGCGGCGCTTTAGACACTACAATAGCGCGAAACTGGGAAATACAACACCATTGGAGTGAGCCTGTCTGTAGCCATTGGGTCTAGCTTATGCCACTGGAACTGATATTAAATTAGACACTGTCACTAACTTAACCTCTGGAAATGAACACTGGAAAAAATACTGTATACTGAAGCACTGAAACACTGAACACTGCCACTACCACTGTCACTGGTATTAAACTGGTATTAAACTTCGTGCCCATATTTGATATGACATGTAAAGGAGTAAAGGTCATCCCAGCAATGTGGTGATTTGACTCAGAAAGGCCGAAGAATAGTGCAGTGAGACTGCTGTGACATCGGTGAGACGCCATCTTCTGTCAAGGGGCAGTGCCACTACCACTGTCAGTGGGTTGGCGAGGTAGTGAGGCATTGGAGAAAGACTCTTGTAAGTAACCTGAATCCTGAAGAAATATACTGCCGCAAGGTACACCCTGCACTCATCCTGCGTACTCACTTAAACCTACACCCTGCACACTGACTGAACCCGGTTACTCCCACAGACTAACCTTACTCTCTGGGCCTGTTCCCACGTTCAAACCGGGAAACATCCGCCCTAACGCAAGTCTTGCCCGTAAACCTGGTAAAATGGCGGAGAGGGAAGACAAAAAGAACAACAAGAAAGTGCGGGCTGAATCTACCATGTCGGAATCGCCCATCAAAGCAAGAGCCGACCTCAACAGCACTTTAGACATGATCCTCAACAAGTTGGCAGAGGTTCATGACCTAGCCTAATCTACAAAAGGTAATACCGACACCATGCAGCTTGAACTCACTGCGATAAGGGCAGACATGAACTCAGTACACAAAAGCATCGGTGAGGCAGAACAGAGAATAAGCGATGTTGAGGACAAAGCAAACCTTTCATCCAAGACTATACTACAACTTCAAAAGACGACCAACACCCTCAAACTTCAGAACGCGGAATTGGAAGATAGGAACAGGAGGGGAAATGTACCCATTTTTGGGGTGCCTGAAAACGCGGAGAAGGACGCTGAATCTTGTGTTGCTTTCTTGGAAGCGTGGATCCCGGCAGTCACAGGTATCACTTATAATCATGGACTAGAGCTTGACCGGGCTCACAGGATACCGATCTTCGCCCTCCATGGGAAAAAGGGCCCTCGTCCCTTGATCTGCAAGCCATTGCGCTTCCAGCACACCGAAGCTATCTTGCAAAACGCCAGAAACAACCACTATGTCACTTGGGAGGGCCATCGAATTACCTTTACTCAGGACTACTCTGTCATGTATTCCTATAGGTTCTGAATCGATCCCCCTATTCCTGACCCTATTCTAGTTAAACAAACCAACAAGTTAACTAGCAGTCAGCCCATGAGGCAGAAAACCCCCATGATGCAGATACCGTTATCTGACGCAGTCACACTACGGCACAGGAACGTGTTATCTGATTAGGTCATAACGCTTGCGATCTAATTAGACAAGCGATATTCCTCCAGCCCCTGATAAGGCATACGGAGTTCTCATAACAAATCAAACCTATGACAACCTGGGCAAAACCCTGCGGCCATTGTTTTGATTTCACCGAGAACTTTAGTAAAAGAATGTGCTAACGAGCAAGTCGTATGACATCCTTATTGACGTATCTATGTCCATCCTTACGTCAATCTCGGCACCTTAAAGGTATAAATATTACCGATCTTGCCATATGCAAACACACGCGTGGTGACGAGACGGAGCAGCCATACTTGCCGAAGCGAAGAGCAGAGCAGACGCCGCTGGCAGCAGCCCCGCCTTTCTGACGCGCTGAGAGACCCGCTGCTTTCTCCTGCCGAGAATCCAGCACCGGCGTTTCTGGGCAGCCCTCGCAGGCAGCCTGGAATATCGAGACCAGAGAGAGAGATACCATTCCTCATTCATCCTAACTTCCAGGTACAGAACTGAATAACCCCTCACAGAGAATTCTTTAGTTATTCACTTGGCAAAAACAAACTTAACTTAAACTGTAACTATCTATTCCCGCCCACGTATTAGACCTAGGTCAGGTACACGGGGTAGGCGTATCTAGAAACACCAGTTGAGTACGTTTAGTCAAATGTATATGTGTATGTAATATATTTTATTCATTTTAAAACATCTTATGGCTTAGAAACCATATCAATGTTTTTACAGTATTATTTTATACTATTGCTTTTAATGTATGCACTTTACTTAACTATAAGTATTGCAATAATATCGATCCATTTCTCTTGTATGAGAAAAGAGACTGATCAATAAATAACACCTTTTTATTGAACACGCCCGTCTCTTCCTTTTCTCTACATTCTGATGAGACTAAGAATGCACATACTGACTGAGTAAAATAATTTGCCTTTTGTTCACACGACTCTCGAGATTGACTCTTGATTAGGGGAGAGCAAAGTTGTCATGTTCTATGGTTGTCAGAAACTAAATCCCTTCTTGTCTAATCAGGGAAGTTAATTCCTCCTTGAACATTCGAGAAAGTTTCTAGTGAACTCTGAGCTAAGCTGGCAAACCCAAAACTTTAAGTCTAGTATCGCCAGTAGTAGACCTAGTTAACGTCTGGCCTAGGCCTTTACTGCTGTAGGTATTATTCCAATGCGCAGAGCCTATTGGGAAGATAGGAACTACACTACATGGCGCCCAACGCGTTTGGAAAGGGCGATAAAACTAACGTAAGACATTTAGAGTAACTCAGTCGTGCTTTCTCACTCAGACCCCTTTTCCCAAATACTCCAAAGACGTCTGGAGTGGGTGAAAGGTTAAATCCGCCAGACCTCGCAGGAGGGAACTCCTATGTATGGTTCTTGGTATAGTCAACGTTGAAGGATAAACAGTTCCAAAATATTGTGCATCTAATCTTTGTTTCCATAAGAAACCTGATCTGCAAACAAACAAAATAACCTTCAGGACAGTAAAATGTCAGAAAATGAAGAAGAAAGAGAGGCAGTTAGATTAGCAACTGAACTCGCAGCGGCTGATGCTGCAGCACTAGATGCAGACGGGGATATAATACTCATCCCAGTCATCAAAAGGAGATCTATAACCCTTAAACTTATAGAAAATGGACTGACACCTAGAGGTGGCACAGTCATATTCGTAATTGAGGCACACGAATATCGGCAGACAGAGGTATACTATTCATGGATACATTTTCCAGCAGCAAATGCTGTAACAAAGTACTTCCACTATTACAAAATAGAGGAACCTCCTAATGAGTACACTCCTTTCGAGGAGGTGGAAGTATCACTCAAATTTCAAGAGCATTTGCTCTTATTTGATGGCGCCCTAAAACATAATAATCACATCACCAGGCTCGGTCCTTTAGGTAGACCAGGAGCAACGTGGCCGGTCCTAGCCGGATACACACCACATCCAGACATCAATGGGATGTCTGCAGCAGAGCTGTTAACACAGCTAAAACAATTAATAAAAATTCATAGACAATTAGTTCAGTATGTGATGCGGACATCAACAATTCAGCCAGCGATTAAACTTCCACAGCTGACCCCTCATCAGGGGAACACAAATAAAATTACACCATAGAACATCCAATCCTGCCTAGGTAAAGTACCGGCTAAACGGGAACAAATACCATTCTGGTTGGCACAGAAAATTACCCAAATTGAGGCGGTGTTTCCTGACACCACCCCGCTAGAAAAGCACAGGATTCTGACTATCTGTCTCCCAATGGGAATCGCACCACACATAGAGGACTGTGACACTTGGGGTACAGTCTTTGCTTCCATCTACACAAAAACGCACGGTGTTCCATCCATTTCGGTAATACCAGATGTGCTAAAACAAATTCAAGATGAATATGGTCCTGAACCCGCTTTAACTCTTGGTATGAAATTACTGAAAGACTTCAAGCAGGTCTCGGCTATATTATTAGCCAACATAAAAGGTGAAGCAGCAAACGTGGCGATCCGCCAGAGGTTAAAAGAGACAGATATAGCAGACCAACCAGCTGAAATTGCCAGAATCATAGAAAAATCCTATGAGGAACTAGGTAGAGACAGTTTAGGTGGAATACCAGTAAAACCACAACTGACTGAAAGTCCAGAAAAAATATTTTTTAATAATAATTCACCAAAAAAGCACTGGGATGGAAACAAACAATCCAATCCCAAAGAAAAGAAATTCCAGTCCCGAGGAAGGTCTCCTAGGCGAAGAGAAAAATCTCCGAACCAAAGACACAGGTCACCTCAAAGTGACCCCTCTGGGAAAAGATATAACCTTAGAAATAGGGATAATATAAAAAAACCTGATAGATATCAAGACATTGATACACGTCCCTCTCAATCTTTTCAGACTTCCTCGCAGAAATCGGAAAGAAGAGGACGATCAGAACAAAGAGAAGAGCACGCCAAGTCCAAAGACAAGGAACCTGCTCAACTAAAAAAGAAATTACAATTTTCAAAAAAGAAGGTAGCCAGTATCAAGGTAGTTAACAATGCCGAGAATACTGAGGACACAACTGAAAAACGGAGAGTGGGCTCAGACAATGCTAGACAGCGCAGCAGAAGTGAGCATAGCTCGCAAAGTCCTTATGAATCATCTGGAGACAGTGGACACGAATGAATATCTTCAAGTGGAAACTGCAGACACCAGGGTTAGCAAACCTCACAAGATATACGAGATAACATTACGTATAGAGGGAGATAAGACTAGGAAAATAAGGGGACTATTTTGGGATAACCTCTCCAAGGGTTATGACATCCTTCTAGCTGAAAAAGACTGGCCAGCAGAGTTTGTCAGGGAGTGCCCTCATGGCGAAGAAGTAATTATGCCTGCCTTCTCAAATCGAATTCCAATTCATAAAAAATACACACTTGCTAGAAAGTGGGCAGTGGCTCTAGCACTTGCTTTATATAAAAATCATGTAGGATGGGATGAGGATTCTCCTCCTCACAAAATCCAGTTAAAATCACAACCTACTGCACAAAGGCAGTACCCAATTAAGCAAGAAGCTAAAAAACAGGTAAATGAAATACTAGATCAGCTAGAATACCAGGGGGTGATTGAAACTTGCACCTCACAAATGAACAACCCTTTGTTTCCGGTCTCCAAACCAGACAATTCATATCGTCTAGTTTTGGATTACCGACACCTTAACACATGTTGCAAAACTTTTGCAGTGCAAAACTCACACAGTGCTGCACTAATGAATAACATAGTGCGCAAAAAATACAAAACAACCTTAGACATCTCTAATGGATTTTTTTGTCAAAACATAGCACCAAAGAGCAGATATTTAACTGCATTCTCAGTAAATGGCACTCAAAAACAATTCTGTCGGTTAGCCCAGGGGTACAAGAACAGCCCGGGGGTATTCTCAGCGAGAGTAACAGAATTACTTCAACTATATGATGATGAAGCATTATCTTATGTCGATGACATTTACTTAACAGATGATGACTTGGAGACTCACTTGAAAAGAGTGAACACCATAATACTTGGGTTCGCTGCAGAGGGTTACAAATTCAACTTTAAAAAATCCAGAATTGCCCATCTGAAAGTCCTATACGAAGGATATGAATTATCAAGTATAGCCTGGCTGACAATTTCCTAGAGAAATGTGCCGTACTCCAAGCACCTAGAACACTAAAAAACCTACAGTCGATTCTAGGCTTCCTAAATTTCGGAAGAACATACATTGCAAATTACGCAGAAAGGGTCAAACCCCTTTATGATCTAATTAAACCAGATTTTAAAAGATCCAATTGGACTCAAATACACACAGAAATTTTGAGATCCTTACAAACAGACATGCTAATTAAAACAAAATTAGAAACACGTGATAACACACGCAATCTTGTGATTCGAGTCATCCCAGGGAGATGCGGATTCACATACCTGACCTCTAATGAGGGAGAAAAGGTACCAATTGCATTCAAATCACACTTGTGCACAGAAGCTGAACAGAAATTCAGCAACAAAGAAAAAATTGTTCATGCAGTTCAAACCGCAATAGCTAGAGAAAAAGATCAAGCGGACGGTAGACATATCACAGTCAGAACAGCAAAATCAGCCTTTGAGGCACTAACAACACCGTGTAATTTACCAACAACAGCATTGAATCCGGAATGGATACAATGGGTGAATTCAATCACAACGGACAAAGTGTACTACTACTTTGATCCAGAACTAGAAGAATTAAAAAATCTAGAATATGAAGAAACATATCCTCTGCCAATCGACATTCTGCCTTTACGACATTACGCCTGTGTAATTTATACAGACGGACATGCTCAACCTCCCGTTTGGGGAGAACAAGCATACAACCCCACATGTGGGATTACAAAAGAAGTGTGGCGCGGAGGTAAACTAAAACCTCTATTAACAAAAACACACTCAGTAGAAACTAATTCAGAACAACAAACTGAAATATTAGCTTTGAAAATGGCGCTAGATAATGCGGATCGCGAATTCCCGACACTTATAGTGTCAGATTCATATTACTGCGTCAAATCATATAACAAGGATTTGCAGACATGGATTCAAAACGGTTACAAAGATGACACAGATGCACCAATAAAGCAGAAACTGCTCTGGGAACAAATAGCTCTTTTACAAAAAGAACTACCAAAGACTCACGTGACACACTCACTGAGTCATCAGCGTGATGGCGTTCACGTTGCAGGGAATTCATTGGCTGAAACAGCCACAGCGGCAGCCACTAAATCGGCTCGAAAAAAGCGTACATTAAAATACATTGACGGTGAAACAGTGCTGGCAGTAAAAACGTCATCAAAAGGCGACTGCTCAGCGTTACCGATCAACTATCCACTCAATTATACATACATAATCGATGCAAACTCCGTCCCTTTTGCTCGAATCCCTGGAGTGGGGGATAGGGTGATTCCAAACATGGACAGGAGAAATTTGTTAATCGCAGACGCACATATGGGCGAGGGTCTCAGACACCTTAAACTAAAAGATTCTCTGGAAGAATTACAATCACGGTACTGGTGGCCAGGCATGAGCCTGCGTCACACCATGTTTGTAAAAAACTGCCCAAACTGCAACAGAGATCGCAGTGGGGAGAGAAACAGTTTAATACCTCGTCGTTCTACTCCAGGAAAAATCAGGAGTAAAAAGGAAGGGTTGCGATTAACTTATACAGGCTAGTTCCACTTATAATGTAGATCACCAGCACTCGGCTGACGTCCGGACTGTTATACAAAGATTTGCGAGTCTAAATGGCATATACGCTAAGAGCATGCTATGTTTGACCATTGTCTCCACTCTAGCCCTCAAGCATAGGGGGAAACATGGCCAAATGAGCATAGCCCAGCGGGAATCTTCTCACTTCCTTCCTGAGTGTACGGGATGGTGTAAACCCAGGCATAAAGCAATCTATAACGGAAAGGATATTAGGTACGGGAGCTGGGTGGGTCAAACATCTAATAAGTGTCCAACGTAGTCTCAATAACTTGCCAAGAAATTCTCTGAAGGGATTCAGTCCGTACGAATTATTTTTCGGAACTAGGATGATTATCTCTGACCTTGACAGTCAGACTTCAGTGGTGAAAGAAAAAACCTTTGATATCAAAGACCGTTTGGCTATTTTGCAGGACTTAAACAAAACAAGAAAAGACCTGAGCAACATAAAGTTGAAACAACAGCCAACAACCACTGAAGAACCACCACCTGTCCCAGCAAGACCTGTCTGGATTCCAAAAGTCGGGGATCTAGTCAGGGAAAAGATCGCGGTAAAGAAGGAATTTGGGCCTTCTTACAGAAAAGCAGTTCCTGTCTTGTCTGTCAACGGGACAAGATCAGTTGTACTACCGCCACTTGCTGGAAAAAAGGAGAACCGAGTTGTATCAATCGACCTGGTAAAACCACAACATGTGGCCGATAACAAACAGTAGGCCAAGTGGACTCCCAATAAGTAGCAGAACACCAAGGTTTGCTACCAGTACAGAGGTCCTAACGAAGAGGCTCATCACATTCGAAACGCCTACAGAAGAACAACAAGGACTATGCAACAATGCAATAGAACTAAGACCTCTGAAAACCCAAATAAAAACATTTAGCAGAGACACACCAATCTATAATGAAGTACCAAGTGAAAATGCAAGAAACAAAAATCCTGAACCAATTGGAACAATTGACAGAACTGCATCCGGCTACTTCATTAACTTCGATGATTCCTCTGAAGGCTTCAGTGAATCAAAAACACAGCCATCATCAAAAACCTTTAAAGATAAAGCTAAAGAACATTTGAAACAACTGAAAGAAACATATCTGATTTCTCCATGGATTGAATTTTGGGTGGGTTTTGGTGCATTTATCCTCATACTTTGGCTCATCATGATACTAACTTTGGGACGCTTCATTGAGGGAAAATATGCAAAAATGGACACAGCAAGTCAGAAAATCAACTTGATCCTCAAACCACACACATCTTCACACGTCGAGAAAAGAGAACTTTCTTCAGCCAACTTCACAGCCAATCCGATACCTGGTGGGGTAGCCTGGGACAACACTGACTATGAAATTTATGGTCCGGTCGAGATCCTGAAATATCCACACCAAATTAAGATCTCATTGAGTGACTTTGCAAAACCAAACTCATTTGCTGATGATTGGGACTTCGAAAGCATTAATAATATGATGTCTGACTTAGTAATGTCTGCTAAATTTACCAAACATGATTATTTGCAGGGTTCTACAAATTATGACAGTATGTATTGCTATAACCACTATGGTAACCACTTTTTACATAGATCTGCACAACCTAGAAATGTTTTAAAATATAATCAATGGGAACATTGTGCAACACCTCCAAAAGGGAGCTCAAGAACCGTTTACGACAAATATTCATATTTTTCAGGTTTTAACACAAGTAATGCTGAAGCATTTTATTTTAAATTGTCGAACAAGACAGGAACCAAAACCATGATAACCAATACAAAATTGTTATATTCAGACTCATTTTTTGAACAAATGAATACCTTTGGATTTGATTATTGGGACAAAAATGTTGAATTGAAAAGTGTTTGGGGTACAAAAGAATGGCAAGTACAGGGTATAGAAGCTTTGTTTAGAGCCTGCATGATCCCAGAACAAATGATATTTTTAAATGACACTGTTCAACAGACCACCTGTCTTGGCTTAGCCAAAATCAAAGATTTAAATAAACCGTCTATTCCAAAGCCAACAATGTTTAGCAATAACTCTGATACAGATGAAGAGATAGACGTAAACCATATATTAAACCAAAACAGAACACATCCTGATTGGAAACAGTGGTTGATCTGGCCCACAGATACTAATAACTGTCAAGACAGATTCCTGAACAAAACACAGGGGTTCAAAATGACCAGGCCAGACCCTAGATATCCTCAAAGACATCACCCAGGGATAATAACCACCTACAGTGTGGGCAAATTATGCCTTCAATGGCTACAAACTTCCACACTGGCAGAAATTAAGCAACACCTAACTTTACTTACTGATGGTGCTGACTTGCGTGATTTCACTTTGGGACCACGCAAACAGCGTCAAAAACGTTTCATAGCAGCCTCTGTATATGCAGCATACAATGAGGCCTGGAAGGTTACTCAAATTGAAACAGCAGAGAGAATATGGGAAATTGACCGTATTAATTTGGAAAAATCACTTTCTGTAGTGGACAATGGGTTAATGACTCTGTCCTCCAGAATTTTTTCTTTGGACAGCATTGTGTCGTCAGCAATCGATATATTATCGCAAGACTTAATGTTATTACAACACGGTCAGTCACAATTGCGTTCTATTGTACAGCTTGGCTGGACGTTACAAAATCTGCGTTCAGGCTATGTGCCTTGGCGTTTAATCAACACAACGTCACTATTCCAAATCTTTAACCTTACTGATAGACAAATCAGTATGGCGCAAAAGGGTGCTGATTATACAATCTTGAGCATTGAAAAACTAGAAAGATTACCAATGACAATGTCAGAACGACCTGTCAGTGAATGGATAATACATGGGATAATAAATATTCCAATCTCAACCTTCAGGTTTCAATACTGCCAAAAATATATACAGGCTGGCATGTACGAGAAATTAGGAAAGGGGTACCTTAAAACAACATGGAACCTGCCCTATTCACATGCATGTGTCAGTAATAAAGGACAGAAAGTGTTTCTTAGTGGCAACAATTGTGCGATGTCACTGAGTGGCACACTTCTGTGTAACGGAATTAGTTTGCATGGAGCCTGTGAAGGGAATTCATACAACCTTTCATGTCACCAGCAAGGCGCACCTGCAACAGAAATAGAACCATTCTTTCAAAGACTCTATAATGGGAGTTACATTCTTATTGTAGACTGTAGATGTTGTAGTCTTATGCCCGGGACTCCTTATCTAGTAACTACTACTGCGAAGGTCAAGTGCTGTGGACGCTCATTGTTCCCCAGCTCCTTCCCAGACAGGGAGGCAAGGGCATGGCCCGATTTGAAAATTACTTCTATTCGAATAGATACTTTAAGCAGAATGAAAACAGTCCTTCTTCAGACGCCTACCAGGCTCTCGTCATCAAAAGAAACGTATGATCTACAAGTCGCAAGGACGACTGCAGAGATACATACATTATTATCAACTAATTCCCCCGTACATTTCGCGGAAATCCTGAATGAAATCTTAAATATTTCTGATACCAATGGGGTCTCAAAGGTATTTAAGACAGTATTTTCGATGGCATTAACACCATTCAAAGCCATACTGGGTATTTTTCCAGATTTCGTCCATTCGATTTTTGGCGGACTTCCCCTGATCCTGGGACTAATTGCAGGAATCCTATTCTTAGTCCTTATTTTTCGTTATGGCAACCCATGTCACAGACAAAACTCTTGCGACAAGGGAAGAAACAATCCTAGCCATTGGATACCGGGACCGGATATCAAAAATCCTGGGACTCTCCCGGCTTAGAGACCTGAACATGACTTGGTTTCTATCATTTCGACCAATGTGGCAAAGATGTGTTTTACCTGTATTGAGGTGTCTGCTATGCGGAGAAGAATGCGTGTTAGACACCTGTCTGACGCTACAATCGGATGCGCCAATGGATGCAGAAACATTGTTGAGCCCGATCAAGGTTCATGCTTTGTGCTGCCCTCAAAGGCTACCAATCCTGATGACGGCATTCGTGGAAGCTTCACCACTACGATTGATGGGTAGTGAAGTTCAAGATGAAAGCAGCATCGAACAGGTACGACCTTCTGTCAGTAATGCAAATCAGAATGTCAATGGAGACAATCATGCGCAAGAATGCATGATTACACCTATTTCCGAGTTAGTGGAACTTTCCCAGGAAGCTGTTGACAGTTTCTTCGAAAGCCTAAATGATATGATGTTCTCACCCGAACAGAAATAGAGACTTTTGAGCAAGCTCGCACACGGCGTTCCCTGAATTCGGCCTTCAACTTTAGAAATAAAGTCACATGAACATTTTCGCTCCAGTTCACGGACAGCAGTTTTTCCCGCAGCCCCAAATATTTTTGCATATTTTTCGGGACACTATCTTCTGCTTAAAGTAAGAACTATTCTTAGAGAACTAAGGTTTCTAAATTTTAGATAACTTATAGACATTAGCTGCCCGCTGGCATGTTCATAGATATTTTATTCTGTGATGGAATGGTCTCGAAACTTTTTTCTGTATTTAAGAAACCATTTCATGTGTAATTCTCATATACCAAATAAGCAATAATGTATACAAATGCGATTACTTTGGCATTTTTCTACAGCTTGAGTGCATACCATATATATATGTCTGCAATTTTTCAGTATATTTGAAAATTTCAAAATGCATTTATGTATTTTGGGGTGGTAAGGTATACACACTACTCTATAGTATGTTGTACTATGTTATACTATGCCTAGATTAGTAAATATGTCCATAGTTAGCGTGGAGTGGGTGTCATGTATTCCTATAGGTTCTGAATCGATCCCCCTATTCCTGACCCTATTCTAGTTAAACAAACCAACAAGTTAACTAGCAGTCAGCCCATGAGGCAGAAAACCCCCATGATGCAGATACCGTTATCTGACGCAGTCACACTACGGCACAGGAACGTGTTATCTGATTAGGTCATAACGCTTGCGATCTAATTAGACAAGCGATATTCCTCCAGCCCCTGATAAGGCATACGGAGTTCTCATAACAAATCAAACCTATGACAACCTGGGCAAAACCCTGCGGCCATTGTTTTGATTTCACCGAGAACTTTAGTAAAAGAATGTGCTAACGAGCAAGTCGTATGACATCCTTATTGACGTATCTATGTCCATCCTTACGTCAATCTCGGCACCTTAAAGGTATAAATATTACCGATCTTGCCATATGCAAACACACGCGTGGTGACGAGACGGAGCAGCCATACTTGCCGAAGCGAAGAGCAGAGCAGACCCCGCTGGCAGCAGCCCCGCCTTTCTGATGCGCTGAGAGACGCGCTGCTTTCTCCTGCCGAGAATCCAGCACCGGCGTTTCTGGGCAGCCCTCGCAGGCAGCCTGGAATATCGAGACCAGAGAGAGAGATACCATTCCTCATTCATCCTAACTTCCAGGTACAGAACTGAATAACCCCTCACAGAGAATTCTTTAGTTATTCACTTGGCAAAAACAAACTTAACTTAAACTGTAACTATCTATTCCCGCCCACGTATTAGACCTAGGTCAGGTACACGGGGTAGGCGTATCTAGAAACACCAGTTGAGTACGTTTAGTCAAATGTATATGTGTATGTAATATATTTTATTCATTTTAAAACATCTTATGGCTTAGAAACCATATCAATGTTTTTACAGTATTATTTTATACTATTGCTTTTAATGTATGCACTTTACTTAACTATAAGTATTGCAATAATATCGATCCATTTCTCTTGTATGAGAAAAGAGACTGATCAATAAATAACACCTTTTTATTGAACACGCCCGTCTCTTCCTTTTCTCTACATTCTGATGAGACTAAGAATGCACGTACTGACTGAGTAAAATAATTTGCCTTTTGTTCACACGACTCTCGAGATTGACTCTTGATTAGGGGAGAGCAAAGTTGTCATGTTCTATGGTTGTCAGAAACTAAATCCCTTCTTGTCTAATCAGGGAAGTTAATTCCTCCTTGAACATTCGAGAAAGTTTCTAGTGAACTCTGAGCTAAGCTGGCAAACCCAAAACTTTAAGTCTAGTATCGACAGTAGTAGACCTAGTTAACGTCTGGCCTAGGCCTTTACTGCTGTAGGTATTATTCCAATGCGCAGAGCCTATTGGGAAGATAGGAACTACACTACAACTCCAAAGACACGGTTGAGATCCGAAAAGGCTTTCTATCTCAAAGAGAAAGGTTGACATCGAAGGGAATACAATTCTCATTCGCAGGTCCAGCGAAATTCAAGATCATAGTCCACGGTAAGCCTCGCATCTTCTCTAATCCTCGTGAACTCGCCCAATACCTGTAAGACTCTCCTCCACAATCAATGGACTCCTCGAGTAGCTCCTCGAACAAATGGAAGACAGACGCTCAAGAATCTTCTAACCCCAGCACAGGACACGGTTGAGCTGGTCGTTACCGCAACTGCGGGTAGTCAATGTTTTTCACCTGCTCGCTGTCCTTGGACCTAGTTGCACCGTCAGTCGGTCAATGGTGAGCTCTCGCTTGCCCCCACTTTAGAGTAGGTCATCTGTCTATTAAGGCCACCTTGCCAATAAGTTCTCAATTCTGTTTCTGTTCTGTTATTCTTTTATCACAGACCGAGTCACGCATCAGCACCAGGTATGAATGTCTTTTCTCCTCAATTACGATCAAGGCTAAACCGTAAAGATTATCACTCCTCAGAACCACTGTGAGGTTTAGAACAATTTATGCCTGACTCATACCAGCATTCTACGTTTCATTTGTAGCTTGCATACCTATTAAGTTCCAATGCTAATTAAGTACCAATGCTCTACGTTTCATATGTAGCTTGCATGTCTATTAAGTTCCAATGCTTATTAAGTACCAATGCTGAGATGACGCACGCTATAACTGTTGTTACTTTCGCTCTAGAAGGGTGTGTCCATTATAGTTAATATGTTGAAAAAGCGCTCTGTTGTGCTATCAATAGTCTCATAGAATGTTAATTCGACATATCAGGCTCACTATTTGTTGTACAGTTGTACTATTTGCTGCACAGCTATGCACAGTTATAGCATACTAGCTAGTAATGTTTACTATCTCCTGTTATATCTACGCCTAACAATTCATCCTACGTTGAGCTTGGACGGTACTGCCGTCGCTGATCCTAAATTCAATTTCTGGGGCAGGGTGGTGGGCGGCGGGGGTATTGTGGGTATGAGGGGGAGGTGAGGGGGGGAGGGAGAAAATATCCTCTTTGGGTTGTTTCAGTATGTTTTCTGTTTTCTTTTCTTTCCTTATTTGTTGCCTTATTCTTAACAGTAGTAACACTTTCAATAAGCCCGGCTTGCCTCTCAGTGGTTACTCGTCTCGTATATTCACAGCCCTTTTCTGAAGTTCGCGAGCCTTATAGCCCTGTTATATCATCTCCCAGGTTCACAACCTTCACAAACTTCAATATAGTACGCTGGCAACATCAGAGGCAACACATAGCAGCCCTATGACCCACACCAAATCTCTGTCAGACGGCCTCAACATAGTCTCCCTAAACGTCAAAGGGCTTAACCACCCAGTTAAACGTAGGAAAATCCTGGAATACTTAGCTAAATCCAAGGGTGACATCTTCCTCCTCCAAGAGACCAAACTGTCAAGCGATGACGCTGATTTCATCAAACAACATTGGATTTCGCACACTCTATGCTCTCCGGCAGTACACAAAAAAAGGGGGGTACTCACCCTCGTTGCGTGAAAATCCAACATCTCCCTGGTATCATACACTCAGGACAACAATGGTAGGCTAATTATGGCACACCTACTGAGGGATGACGACCCCATTCATGTCTTGAATATCTAAGGCCCAAATGGGGATGACCCGGATTTCTGGGATTCAATCTCACCTACACTAGAGAACATACCACAGGATGAATTAATAATTGTTGGAGGGGACTTTAACCTCCCTTTAGATCCAACAATCGATCGCCAGTCTAATTGTGCTTATCACCCTACACGTTCCCTCGATAGCTTAAAACGTCTCTGCTCCAAACACGACCTACAAGATTCATGGTGCTTACAGCACCCGGACGGAAGGGACTACACATTTTACTCGACACCCCACAATTCTTATTCAAGAATCGATTACATCCTAGTTAACAGACCCTTCACACACCTCATAGAAGAAACCAACATAGCACCCAAACTGATCTCCGACCACTCCAGCATACAAACCAAACTAGCTGGCTCACGCTCCATTCTTCCCCCGAAACGGTGGCGCTTTCATGAAGACATTTTAACCAAACCTGAAAACAAAAAAAAGATTGAGATCGCCATAAATGAATACCTTACTTTAAACGATATTCTAGGCTCGGATATATCAAATGTCTGGGATGCACTTAACGCCACCATAAGAGGGGTGATTATTGGCATCCGCGTACAAACAAATAAGAAATTAAACCTTGAACGTGTAAACCTGGAGAGGGACATTAAAGCTCTGGAATTAGATCATGCAGCTGATTTACAAAACAAAACAATTCTGAACGACCTCACTGAAAAGAAATATGATTACAACGCGATACTTAGCAGAAGGGCTGGGGTTTGGATTAATACATTTAAAGCGTTGAAATTATGCGAGGGCAACAAAGCCGGGAAGTTACTGGCATCCTACCTCAAGCATAAGAAAAAGCAATTCAACATTGCCTCAATTAAAGATCAGAATAACGCTGTCCAAACCAAGCAACAACACATTCTACAAACCTTCAAATAATTCTACGAAGACCTCTACAAAAATAAATTAGACTTTGACCCCCAGGCATGCACTAAATACCTGAACTCTTTAGGTCTCCCAAAACTTAATGAAGTAGATAACGCCAAGCTAAATTCCCCCTTCACAATACAGGAAATCTCGGCCTCCATTAAGTCCCTCAAAAGCAAAAAAGCACCAGGCCCTGACGGCTTCTCAGCCGGCTTCTATAAAGAATTCGCGGCTCCTATTAGCCCGACTCTGCTAAAGCTATTCCAATCCTTCACTTCAAAGAAAGGGGTAACAAACTCAATGAGTGAGGCTACCATCATCTTCATCCCTAAAGATGGGAAAGACCCACTACCGACAAAGAATTATCGACGAATATCATTAATAAATCTGGACTGTAAGATCTACACTAAAACACTCTCGACCAGAATGAACTCGCTCCTCCCTAAGCTGATCAGTAGCTCACAGGTGGGTTTCCTAAAACACCGCTTGTCTAATGACAACACGAGGTTGTTATGTCATGTTATAGAAAAAGCCAAGTCGACTGCCACTCCCTCCGTTGCCATTACTTTGGACGCAGAGAAAGTGTTCGATAGGGTCTCATGGATCTTCCTCAAACATTGCATGATCACCTTCAACTTAGGGAACACCTTCATAGACACGGTAATAGCTCTATACCTCTCCCCGTTCGCCCATATAGCCATAAATGGCTCTCTTTCGGAACCATTTAAACTTGAGCGGAGAACCAGGCAGGGCTGCCCTCTCTCCCCAGCGATCTTCCTTCTGGCAATGGAACCCCTCCTCACTGATATTAAAAAGAATGATAATATTAAGGGAGTTCATTTTGGAGACACCTGTGATAAACCAGCCGCCTATGCGGATGACATCTTAGTAGTCAATTCAATTCAAATAAACTTTATTCGACAATTAAGTCATAAAAGTGAACCATAAAATCACATTTTCCAATGATTCAAAAATATCATTAAGAAGATTATACAATAAATATATTTTAAAAAGAATTAAACACCAAAGGTCAATTGCCGAATATCACATAGCTAAAAACACATCCTTAAAATTTATAAAAACTCAACAGTTATGTGGGTCAGATGCTGTCTTGCAAGGTTCATGTCCCAGCTACATCCCAGCGTTTACAGTGCAAATAAACAGGTTAGATAATATTCTCAATCTATTTTCATAGTGCTCTTGCCCGAATTATCCATGCCCATTTTAAAACTTTTGCCACTGCTATGGCAATTGGGGGGTTGGGGTCTGTACACAAGATTCTTAGCGCCTCCTCATGTCTGCGGATACCAATTAATTTACATATTGGTTTAATCCACAGCTCTCTAGGCGCCACATAGAGGGGACAGAAAAAAAGGAGGTGACTTATCGTCTCTTGTTCTTCTCTACACCTAGGACATTTGTCGTGATGGTTTTCGCCTACCCAATTAGCTGTGAATGACCTTGTTGGAAGGGAGCCTACTCTAGTTTGAAAATAGAGTTTACGGTTCAACTGCTTTTCAATGACATCCCAATACGGTTCCAGCTTAGGGTATCCCTTGAATTCCAGGAAGCGACCTGTAAGATCCAGGGAGAGGCCCTTCATTCTTGCATTTAGTGTAACCATCTCCCAATATTTTTCCTTCAGAACTTTTTTAGAGGGAAAAACAGCATTTGCCGGGTCATCCCAAAGTTCCCTCATCCCCAGGCTAATTAGCAGAGACTTTATAGCCTTTAGCCAATGGATTTTTTGTGAGGAATCTTTAGCTATTATTTCTTTAGGCCCTCTGCATAGTGCTGAAGCTCTTCTGTGGTCCATATCCTACGCCAGTACAGGAGCGGGCGTAGGAAAGCAAGATCTTGGACAGATTTTTTCCCAAGGTCCCACTTTAAAGGTAACAGCGGGGTACTTGTTGGGACACTAGTCGCTTTTCTTAGAAATTCATTTTCTGCTAGTGTCAGACTCCCCAATTTTTCAAAACCCCATAGTTCAGCTCCATAAAGAGCCGAACTAAGTACCTTCATCCCATATATTTCTAGCAGTGGGCTAATGGGTTCTGATTCAGAAGATTTAAACTTTTTAAGAAGGATACCTGCCTGCTGGCGATGCTTAAGGACTGCTAGTTCTAGTTGGCTAGTCCATCCCAGATCTTTCTGAAGGGTAACCCCCAGGTAGGTAAAGGCTTCAACCTGTTCAAGCGGGGAATTATTCATGGATATCCTCCCTCTATAGGGTTTGGTACACCCAGTAAACTTACGGTCAGTAAGGACCATATACTTGGTTTTGGCTATATTTATTTCCACACCCCGTTCTAGGCAAAAGTCCTCAAAGCGCTTAAGAGCACGCTGTAGGCCACTGGGAGTTTTTGAAATTAATAAGGTGTCGTCCGCGAACATGAGGATCGGGACTCGCTCACCACACATCACAGGGGCATCAGTCAGGACCAAGGAGAGAAAACTCGCTACCCCATTCACAAAGAGAGAGAACAGGGTAGGCGCCAAGACGCAACCCTGCCTCAGCCCTCGTTCAACAGGGAAGGGTTCCGTAACATCTCCCTGGCCCCCCCACCGTACCCGAGCAAACGTACCCTCATGTAACCAGACAACCAAACACAACAGTTCGGGTGGTATCCCTAAATCCTCCAGCACTTGCCACAATTTGTTGCGGGGCACCAAATCAAAAGCCGCCCTTAAGTCTACAAAGACGGCATAAAGAGTACCTTTATCCAAAACCACAGTGCGCCAAAATAAAATAATAAATCGGAAGACCTGGTCTATGGTGCTGGTCTTGGGTCGAAACCCAGCCTGGAGGTGACTCAAGATGTTATCATCATCCATCCATGTCTGGATTTTTCCCAAAACCAGCCGTCCCATGATTTTTTGGACAGAGTCGATCAGGCTGATGGGCCTGTAATTGCCTACTAACGACTTGTCCCCTTTTTTAAATACCGGAACTATTTCCGCATTTCCATGAAAGTGGGACTTCCATCCCCCGGTCGATGGCATTTGCCAAATGCATGATATACAACCGCCATCTTCCCTTATTGTATAAAAACAAATCGGCGGGGACACAGTCCATTCCAGGTGCGCGGCCCGCGGTCACCAGATCTAAAGCTCTGTCCACATCTCCTACTGTGAATACTACTTCATTATAGAAAACGTGGACCCGCGTTACCTCTGTACAACCTGCTTCATTAGCGGCATATTGTGGTTTAAAGTAATCAACCCATGCACTTTGGGCTACATTATTTTGGGGTGTCTCATTTTGGCCATCCCTACCCCATTTAAAAAAGTCCCAAAAAGCTTTTGTATTTTTAGCTTTACAAGCTTCTTTAAGGTCCTGCCAACTAGACTCATCCCATGCTTTTTTAGCAGTAAACTGTTTGAGCCTATAGTTGGCTCTAGCCGCCTTTACTTTGCTTGGGTCCTTTGATTTTAATGCTTTGGATAGCTCCCCCCTAGCTTTACGACAGGAGCCATCATACCAACTCTCTACTCTACGGGTTTGCACACGTTTTCCTTGTCGAGACTTACAGAAGTAGCTTTTCAGTCTAGTAAAGTAAGTATCATGGGCATCCATAAAAGCTTTATACGGGAGCCCATCATTAGATTCGACCTCCATAGTCGCCAGGACACCTTCCAAGCCATCCTCAATTTCTGTAATGATGTCCTGATGTTCTACCACCTGGCACCACTTTAAGCGTCGCTCATCATTAGCTAGAACTAGGTTCGACTTACTGGGACCCCTAGACATTTCATCCACCAACTTTAAACCCAAATTAAACAGCGCGGAGATAGGGTTATGGACACTCTCAATGCGGTCCACTATCTCCATATCAAGAAGGGTGTACCACAACTTGAGAGGAACAAGTAGATAGTCTATATGACTTGCTCTATTACCATTATCAAACGTTGCTTTCCCCATTCTATCCGACGGTGTACGACCATTAGCTGCCCTCAACTGGTGTCCCATACAGAGGCCCTTCAATTGAATTGCAGCCTCAGTCCACTTTCTAATAGAGTTAGTGTCTAGCTGGGGAACTCCCCATCTACTATCCTCTTCATCCGTTAGGTGCATATCATCGGGACCCAGTGGCTCGAAAGTGGTATTAAAATCACCTGCTATTATTGGCAATACATTTCCAGGGGTTGCCTGAAGCATTGTGTCCAGGGCTGCTACCACCTCGGATTTCTTGCCTCCTGGGAGACCCCTGGCATAGACACTAAAAATGTCTATTTTCAAATTCGAAGGGAAGCAGAGCCTTACGGTAAGAATATCACAGTTTGACCCGGGGAGTAAGTGGCTATGGCAGTTAAGACTCTGCCTGACCCAAATAACTAAGCCCCCAATAGGGCGACCTGGGTGGCTTTTAACTGCGGGGACATAAAAATTTAGATAACCCTCTTTAAACACAGGATCAATCGCCCAAGTCTCCTGGAGCAGACAAATGTCAAATTTATCGATAAATTCCATCCAGTCAGGTGAGTTAAGTTTAGTCCCCACACCCGCCACATTCCATGAAATGAACGATGTTTGGCATACCACCCCAGCATGCCCATAAGCTAAATTTCCTGATTCTGGAGAACTCACGGGTGCTTGGGATTCCTCGTTCTGCATAGACATTGCTCCCGTTCCTAGTACCTCATTTATGTTTCCAGTACCTCTCATGACTGGGCTGCAGGCACCTTTCTCTATGCGTCTGCAATCATTGACAGTCACTTCAGCTACCCACTTATCACACCCATCCTCACCTATACCTGGAGACACAGCATTTAGTGCAGGATTTTGGGGCACACAGCGTCAGTCACACTCACCCCACCCCGACAATGCCTCAAACCTATTAAACAGCCCTAAATTACCCAAAGGGCATGCATTAGTTTGCTCTTCCGATCTGAAAACATTCCTTCCAATGGGTGCCCTAGGGCAATAAAAATATGATAGGGGAAAGTTTGTATCTGAGGGGACCGATCGGATCGTGGCCAGCTACAAATGTAGTTTACACTTCTCCAGTCTTTGAAATTAATAATAACACAGTCCCCTTCAGACGACTTAGGGCTCCTTCCCAACCAGTTCACTCTCCTTGCAAACAGAATTTCTGTAAGAATGTTCGGTGGTAATGGGCGATACTTGTTGAGCCAAAAGACACACTTATTTTTCAGCTCCCCATAGGTTTCTCGGTTGCCATGGGCTACTGGAGGTACTCCCACGAGTATTACCACATACGGTGCTGATTCAGGTGGGAGATCAATAGTCGGTAGGGTAGCCACAGATCTTGTTGCAGGCCCCACGGTACTTGTTACAGGCCCCAAAGATGGATTTGACAAAGGTACTGCTGGACTAGTCTCTGTAACATGAGGCCCTTGCTCCATCCCCACTATGTTCCCAGTGGCTGGCAGTGTAGATGGCAGTGGTGCCAAAGAAGGCACCATGTTAACTGCCTCAGAGACTCTGGCCCCCACACTAGTTGCCCCAGAAATGGAAGAATCCGGTGGGTTTTGAGCTGTTAGTGAATGACGTTGCTGGTTAGGAACACTACGCCGTTTTTCAACCTGCTTCTGGACTGTTGATAATGAGAGTTCCAGACACACCAGTCTATTTTCAATAGACTCCAATCTATCATATATTGGGTTGCATAGCTTTTTAATGGTTCCCTCCAGTTTTTTCCAAAAAGGTTGGCCCAGATCAAAGTGTGACTCGTTCCTTACAGGAACCTGTAGCCCTCCATGTCCTTCAATAGTTGGTGGTACAGTCTGAGATTGGCTACCAGATGATGTTACTACTACGTCCTCCTTTGGAGCAGTCTTCTTTGGACACTTTGCTTTCCTTCCCTCAGCTTGGATCGATGGACCGGGACGTTTTCTTTTCGCTAACATCCCCCCTCTAACTGTGCCGGGCCTGATTTTAAATTACAGGCTGAGCGGGTTTTAATGTTAGGTGAGGGAACTCTTCGGGCACCAGGATGGGGGAGTAAAGACATAGATGAAGACATGCTTAGCTCGTCAGTGAGGTCTAGGTGGGAAGAAGAGATAATCTCCACCACCCCCGAGGGAGGGAGTGTACCCTGGATGTCTTCCTGCCTGGGTAACAGTGATCTAGCTGTTGCTAGATTCCCCAAAGATGAACGTTTATCAAACACGGTGTCCAAGGATAGTCTATTTTCCGTAAGTTCAATATCCTTGGCAAGGGCTGACGATACCCTAATCAAGAAATTATCCAGTGTTCCCAATAGAGAGCCTCCTGTAGACTTTCTACCATTAAGGGCTGCTTCTGATGGAGTCGCCATGCTCACTGTTATATGATTACTAATCCTCCCAACCACATGGACCACACAAATGATGATCTAGCTTGACACTAACCTTGTGCCTTTATTGGAGATATTAGTAGTCTGGCCCATCCCGTCCTTGCTCGATCTTGAATGCGCCGCCCGCGCGTGTCCCGCGATGCGGGGGAGGCGGCGGGTTTTAACAGTGCCTCCGGGCGCGGAAGTGGGCGTGTGCCGGTCCCCCAAGGTGTTCTGAGAACTATAGTTCCCCTCCTGACAACGGCAATGACAATGATGTCACAAATAATGACTCTTCACACAAGTAAGCATTGGGTAGTCCTGAGAAAACGCTTATTATAATGAGTTCCTGTGAGCGTTTTAAAAAATGACAGATTTGCCTTTGTCTTTTATAACCCCCCGGTTTAATCGTGTTTCTCAGAAAAGCTCTGATTAAATGTTTCTTCTGAGCACAATGTGTTGGAGCTTTTCCAGCTCTGTAATTCGGAATGAAATTATACTGAATAGTCTTAACGGCAAGAAAGAGTTCAAAATCTCCACCTGCTGTCGCTTTTTCCTTGAAATAGTCTTAAAACATACAGCGCATCTCCCACCTTGCAGCTAACAGTCTCTGTCTCCCTGCTCTGGATTTGACCCCAAGCACTCACCAGATTCGTTGTACTCAGAAATATTGCGGTGCTGGTGCGGTCGAGCAAAAAGCCGAGGGAAAAGCAGATCAAAAGCAGTCTGACCCCAGAGAATGTTTTTGTTAAGCGTGTGTCTCCAGAGCCTGCGGCGAGCACTACATCACAAACGCCGTCCTCTGCAGACCCAGCTCAGGTGTGCCGTGATTCAAAACTGCCGCTTGTTACCGTTCCAGGCCGCTTGCCTGCATACAGCCTGCTCGATATTTTCAGCTGAGGTTTTTTTACCAATGTCTTTAATCCTCCACGGTTTTTCCACAATGGCTTTGTGTAGTTTTTAGGAAAGAACTTGTTCTCGCTGCTGCCCCGCTGCCGCCACAATTTCACCGGGAGAGGTGAGAGACCCAGGAGCTGCTCTCTGTATCGCTTTCACATTGAACATCTCACATGGCTTCCATTGATCTTAGTAGTCACTGAAAACCCAGAGCCTTCCATCGCAGCCTTGATGTACACCATTGAAACGTACTCTACCCACTCGGGGTATAAACTTAACAGGGAAAAATTTGAGGTCAAACCTTTAAATATTCTAGCAACCAAAGATATGTTAAGCAACTCTGGCCTCTGCTGGCAGTCAGGGTTTATCAAATACCTGGGAAAAGAGTTTGGAGACTCCCTTATGGAAACTCTTCAGCAAAACGAGAAAACAACCTTGACTAAAATCAAAAACCAGCTAGAAGGATGGTCTCCTCGCATCTTCACTTGGTGGGGTAGAGTTGAGACCATCAAGATGATGATCTCACCTCTGGTGCATGCTGCACCTAACTCTTACCCAAGACTTCTATCACAAACTTGACAATACACTCACCACCTTCCCTTGGAAAGGGAAGAAGGCACGGATCAGCATTAAAAAACTATGCCTAGACAAATCAATAGGGGGGTTAACCTCCTGGACTTTAGACGTTACGAAACCACTTTCTTGGCAAAGCAGGGCTCCCACTGGTTAGCCCCCACGGCGGACTACACTCCTGTCTGGCTGGAGGTTGAACAAGCTATCCTAGGAGGCATCACCCCTGCTGCTGCCCTCTCTACCAATTTGAACATATTAACCTACTCAAAACCAATTTTCCGAAATACGAAAGCAGCCCTCCTTATAATCGATAAATTTCTTGATCATAGCATTCGTCGCTCGGGATGGGAGTCCTTATGGCATAATCGGTCAGTACTTCACAAGGGTAAGCCACAGTACAACCCACACTGACTAAAAAAAGGCATTCTCTTCCCACACCAACTATTCAAAGGGTCATACTCTATCCCGTTTAAAGACCTTCAATACATCTACAATCTCGAACCAATAGAGTCTATACCTTTTTAAATATAAAGGCGGCAATCACTAGAGCAAAGTTTTCACTATCACCACCATCTCTCCCGTTGTACCTCTCCAGATTAAACAACATAGGCCACCAGGTATCCTCTCTATACCAACTCCTACGCCCCCAAAATTCCAGCCTAACATCACCGCTCACACAGTTCTGGTCCTCACATTCCTCTTTACCGATTTCAGAGGCGGAATGGGCCAAAACCTGGGAATCCTGTATGCGTTACAAAGTTAGCCCTACCTTATCCCAGACCAAAATTAGGCTCCTTCATAAAGCCTTTTGGACACCAGAGTGTCTCTTTGCTCACAACATAACTGTAAACGGATCGAAGGTGACTTAGCACACCTCATTCTCAATTACGACTGTGTGGTCCCTTTTTGGGACAAGATCTTCGAGTTCATTAGCAAAGTCTTCCCCATCTCCCCGTCCAGAGATCTGCCCTATCTGGTCTTCGGCTTTTTACAAGCTCCCTCCCTTAATGCCGATGACAGGGCGCTACTGGATCTTCTGCTCATAACCGCGGTAAAGGTAGTCCTAAACAACTGGAAGAACACGAGCAAAGCAAACTTTGCCTGCTGGCTTAATTGGGTAATTACCTCAGAGGAGCTGATAACATAGCTCTCCAACAATCGCCATGGCGCCCCCCTAAGAGACGTTTGTGGTCTGCCCTTGATAGCTATTTCACCACCCATAAACCGCCTTAGCTTTCTCTATCCCCCCTACACAATCAGGCCGCACTGACACCGCTAGGTTTCGTGAGTTCGACCTTATTTTACTAGCTTTGTGTACCCGTGAACCTGAGCTCCACTCTCATGACATTATTGATACTACTGTATACTGTCTGCTATCCACTTTTGTGGTGAGTTACTTCATTATCGAATGTTGAAGTTAGATACATGTACCTCCATAGTTGCTATTTGAATGTACTTGTGAGTTAATCCCTTACAACTTCAGTTCTGCTCCTGTGTTTGCCTCACATATGTATCATTCTGAATTATTCTACATGATTTTGTACTACGCTACTCGTCCACACTATTATAATGTATTATTTGTATTTTTTTTATACTGAAACTCCCAATTTTTTTTATTTTTTTACATTTAAAAAAATACATCGGTATAGTGGGGTTCCCAGTCAACCATTTTTTGCCATTCGTTTATTCAAATGTCACACAAATTGTGCTCCCTCCCAGCCCAGAACAAAGTGTGTGTGTATATATATATATATATATATATATATATATATATATATATATATACATATATATATATATATATATATATATATATATATATATATATATATCTCCAAACAAGGTTACCCTCCATTGGGGACGCCCTCCCGGAAAGTAAACCTCTGACAGAGAGGGCTGCAGACACAGTAAGGTTCTCACTCTAACCACTTTAATCAGGCTTAACATGTTTCAAACTGTCCATTCTTGTTCACAAGCCAATAGGAGAGAGACAGCTACTTCACCAGTGGATCATCTACTTGTTAAATAAATGAAGTCCCGCCCCATTGGGCAAGTACTACCGCCCCAGTGGGTGTGTGCACGAAGGCAATCTGGTCCAAGTAGTTCCCTCTGGTCAATACTTCCACAGTGGGTGCTGTCAAATGTCTCACCATAGGGCATTGTACTTTTGCAGATGGTGTTTTTTACCTGCCGTGCTGTACCACTTCAAATTAAAGGTATCTAAACCTTCCGCAGTGGCATCTTCATGTGGGGCGACCTCTTGGATTTTATATATATATATATACAAGTCAGCGCACTTCAGCCATTGGATACCTTCACTTTCAGTGACTCCTGAAACGCACCAGGTCCACTTTATTTCCACCCTAAGTAATCCACTTTTTCACCAGCATCCGGATCGTGTGTGTTTTACTGCACAGGAGCAGTGTAGCTAGAGCTGGAGAGGTGGATTTCACACACACATACACACACATGTGCACATACATATATTTTTTCACTGAAAAAAACAAGGGTTAAAGTAAAGTTATAATTCGATATTGTTATTTATTAAAAACCAATGCTAATTTTTTTTTTTTTAAATCACCAGTTATAGTCCAGTGAGATAACTATAACTAGCGCACCCCGCCATCCACTACTTTTGACCTCAACTATTACATCGTTCATAACATGGTAAATGACAACTCAAATGACGTACTGGCCCTGCTTGGTCCATTGAGCTGCCACTGTCCCTCCCTCCAGTCCTGTGTGGTTCGCTTGTTGCCCCAATTTCTGCTCTCCGTTGTATGAGTTGTTGCCCCATCCCCTCCCTCCTGCCTTCCATGGTCTGTTGGCGTAACCCTGCCTCCCCCCTTCTATGTCCATTGTACTGCCACAGCCCCACCTGCCTGCCCTGCACGGTCAGCCTGCTGCCCCTTTCTCCCTCCCCCCACCATCCGTTGTCCGTGTGCATGCCCCTGTCCCCTCCCTCTTGCCGTCTCTTTTTCGTTGTGCTGCCACTGGCTTCTTGTCCGTCCTGTGTGGTGTATTGTCCTGCCACTACCCCTGACCTGCATGGTCAGCTTGCTGCTCCTGCCACATCTCTCCTGCCCCACATTGTCTTAATCCTTGTCATCCCTACCCCATTCCTCCTGTCCACTATAGTCTGTTGTGCTGCCACTCCCTCGCTCTCCTGTCTGTCATGGTTTGTTGTGCTGCCACAGTCTCGCTCTCCTGTCTATCATGGTTTGGTGTGCTGCCACAGCCTCTCTTGTCTATTCTACATGGTTGTTTTGCTGTCCCTTCCCTCCTTCTCACTGCATCCATGGCCCATTGTTCTGATGCTGCTCACTGTCCCGCCTGCCCTGTGTGGTCTGTTCTGCTGCCACTGCCATTCCGGCCTGCCCAGCATGGTCAACTTGCTGCCTCTGCTCCTGCCCCCTCCCCCTGTCCTCGTGTGTCATCCTCACTGTCTTTGTCTGTTCCATTGATTAGCACGTGGTCTTGCTGGAGGCTGTGGACCATCTTGCAGCGGGCCATGATTGATGTTTCCTTCTACCCTACTACTAGACAGTTTCTGAAAAACAGAAGAACATCTTTAAAGCAGCACAGAAGTGTCCTTCCTAGGAACAAATCATATATCATACAGTCCATGGTAATGTTTGTCTTGGGTATCAGGGCCCAAACTGTGCACTTTGAGCCCTCAGTAGTTCCTGGGCACAGGCGCATCTCCAGAAGAGGTGGCAGGTCATCTCATCTGGGGTGCATCCAGTGCTTAATTTGAGGCGGTGCTTTTCGGTTCTGGCACTGGCACCTAATTATCAACACCACACTTAGGACATTCTGCCACAAGGTGGGGCTGCTCATGTAATTTAGAGATGAGCAGTATAACACTTGTTTAGTAAAACAATACACATAAAAAAATTGCTAATACCTGCCTCCCCAGCCATTCCATTAGCTTTGGGGACCTAGAAAAATCTGAACTGTCGCATTTACATGCGAGAGAGATGGTTAGTAGTTATTTTGGCAGCAATGACAGGGGCGATGGGTGGTGCGAGCTGCAGTGGCCTCCTGGTCAGAGCCATGGCACTTCGTATTTTGCAAATTAAGTACTGGATGCATCCTCCAGGACAGGATTTGAAATGGTTGAGTCCTCTCTGTGCATGAAGGCTCTCACTGTCAGAGCACCTGGAAATGCCAGACATTCTAGTGATTCCTGAAGGGCGCTGGGGGACGAAGGGCAGAAGAAGGTTTCGCCCTGATGCACAGGCTTGGCAGGTCAACACATCTCTGCTCCTGTGACACCTGCAGGCTCACCTGCAGGACAGGTCTCCATCGAGCCAGAGACCCTCCTTGTCTTTTACTTCTCATCGAATTTCTTGGAAGCGTTGGTTGGATAGGTAGCACCCATCAAGGGCTCGGAGGCTTTCCCCTATTTTGTCCCTTCCTTGTGTGCCCCTTTCCCATCATGTTTGACTGCTCAGGCGCCTAAGGTTCTGCCTTCTGGTTGCCAAAAACCTAGTTCACAGAACTAGTGCTACTAATCTTAAGAGGGTGCACTTGCCTGGCACCTGAACTACCCATCTCAGATGGCATCTGGGCATCCATTGGGGGGATTCCTTGCTAAATGTTCACTGAGTAGCCTGTATCTATTGCTGTCTTCATTTTCACAGGTTTGTCACCTGCATTAAATAAGTAACAGAAGAGGGACCCTGAAAACAAAGCCTAATGTCTCAAGACAGGTGGGTTAGAGACAGAATAGGGCTCCAGTGCCCTCGGGAGCGGCTAGAGAGGCCGCTCCCTCCAATACTATCGCTGCTCTCATGCAGCATGAGAGCAGCGCCAGGATTGGTTCCGGCAGTTTCCTGGAGCCTCCCTGCCCGCCCAGAAAGAAGTCTCAAGTGAGGAGGAGGAAGTTGCGGCAGGAAGAAGATAACTGGATTGATTTTTTCATTGATTTTTTATTTTTGTTCCCCTTCCCGCCTCACCACCCTCCTTATATGCCAGCCACCACTGATACAGAGACTTGCAGCCCGCTCAATGCTTACCATTGTTTGGTTTGGTTTTGCTCTCCTCCTGTTTGCTTGCTTGCTATTGGATGGCTTTCCTTGTTTCTGCCTGTCCATCTTGTGTTTGTCTCTCCCATGGATCATAGCCTCTTTGCCTTCTCTTTGATTTTCTGGTATCTATGCTTTACCCGCTTTATTTTTGGGAACTATTTTTTTTTCTTTGTTGAAGCACTCCATGAGAGGACATGTGTTTTCCAGCTATCTCCCTTTTGTGCTATTCTACCCCGTCGCCCATGTTCTTCCATAACCTTAATTGCACTTGTATTACTATCTCTCGCGTGTACGCTTCCCCCTCCGTGCTCCACATCACTCTTTGGGCCGTGTTCTCTCCATTGTGTTGCTTCTCCCCCCACCAGCAGTGTTGCTTCACCCCCCACCGCCTGTTGTGTTGCTTCACTCAGCACCAGCCCCCCACCCCACTCCCGCTCATCTGTTTGAGTACGTTTTTTAAATTCTTTCTTGCCATGTTTAAAAGAGCACTTTTGCACCACTTGGGAGCATATTATCAAGGCCTAGTGATACTTTTATTGCCGCGTTTGCGTCCGTTTTCAGACGAAATGCGACGATAGAAATATTGCTTTATTTACAAGAGCACACTAACGCGTGTTCAATTGGATTAGCGCTGGCTTCAACATCGCATCGCCTTGCATCTCTAATGAGATGCAAGGGAGGCGTGTCATGTGAAACAACATGGGATATCATCACTAACCCTGATACTCTATATTTTCAAGTGTATCGCTAACACGCATAGCGATATTAAAATCAGCGCTAACCGGGTTTTTCGCGGTTTGTAATGCCTGCTATTTTCCTTACTAAGCCATATCTATAATGGGAGGTGGATTGTTATGCTGAGTACACGTCTCCCATTATAAATTAGGTTTTCCCTAACACGGTTTTCAACGCTGGAACTCCGGCGATTTTGACTCTTTCTCCTCGGCGATGCGTGTTGCTGATATTGCGCTCACCAGGCGATAGAATCCGGCGATATGCGGCGTTAATTTTTTGCACGCTACACATTATCACTGGCCGTTGATGATATGCCCCTTGGTTTTTCATTTAACCATCTTCGGATTGATAAATGAAAAAAAAATCCTGGTTCCTTTTTAGGTATACACACACACATGCGTGTTGAACATGTGCCCGCGCCTACAAATGACTAGCGGCCACGTCATTGCATCTTTTTTTCCCTATTTTTTTTTTTATACCTATACTGCACATCAATCGCAATACTGCACAGCATGGCTACAAAAAAATAATTGGCAAAGCCAATACATCGTATAGGCGATTTGTGATCTACAAAACAAAAAGTATGCCAGATAGTATTATTTGGTATGGGAGGGTAGTGTTGAGGGCGAAGGAAGTGGGTGGCTAAAAACCTGAGGGACCAGAGTGACATGAAAGACAACTCGAGCTTTGCTTTTTGTTGTTTATTTGATCTCGCTTTCATCTTATCAGTGAAAAATATCTCCACTATTCAGTTACCTATCTTTAACTCTACATCTTGATGGGTAAATTACACTCTTGTTTTGTGTGATGTCACTTAGAACAAATGCTCATTATTGACAGCTGCCCATCTACAGTCCTGTTAGTTTAAGTGTAAAGACCACACAAAACAGCTTGCCTATATGCGAGCATCTGGTGGCCGCAAGGAGCAGTGAATTCAGGGACATATTAGCAAGGGCAATATCACCGCTTTAGCAGGACTTTTTCCCGCTAAAGCGGCGATATATTAATCTCCCTATTAGCAAGCTGTCGCTAATAGCAGTTAGCGTCAGCTTTTCGGCGATAGCTACAGGTTTGGGGCCCGCTTTGCATGTCAGCAATATTTATCGCAAATGACAAGCAAAGTGGGCGTACCCAAACTGTTACCGACTGAAAACAGTCGCTAACACAGCTATCGCCTATTAGCAAGGCAGGCAAATTGAATAAACAAAATCGCGCTAAGTCAAATATCTCTATAAATTAACGCCCTCTAAAAAGTTGACTTACCTGTAGACAATGGGGGGTGGATTATCAGATTAAGTCCCCAATGGCGTTAATGCGAGAATATCGCTGGATTTCCAATGATATTCTCGCATTTCACCGCTATCGCTGGATATTTTAGCACAATGGAGAAAAACGTTGCTAATAGCATGTTTTCTCCGCTAAAATATACAGCGATAGGCAGCGATAAAAAAAATTCGCTAACCATGTTTTGCAATAAATATTGCTATTTCTTGCTAATAGGCCCCTCAGTTTTTTTTAAATGATTTGGTTATTAGACAATGGGGCAGATTTACCAGTTTCTCATGCAGCGCAGTGCAGCAGCCACAAATGCTGCCCTACGTGAGAAGAGAGCTGGAGAGCACCATGTCTACAGAAATTTGACACCCTGCGCCCCTCTCCATAGCGCCAGGCGCGGAAGTACGCGGCCGTGCGTCACGTGCACACCTGTGCACTATAGTGTAAGGGTGCCTACGTGAGTCTAGGATATGTTTTGTACTGGAAGGGAAACCTTTCAGTACAGAACACCATGCTTAGACCAACTTGAAATCTTTCCCCACTTTGTATGTGTGCGGTACAGAGCAGCACATATAGAAAGTCGGAAAAGGAAGGAGAATTGAAAGCTCTTCTTTGAAATGGGTGCTAATTTCTCACGCTAAACCTTGCCTACTTTTGTAAGTAAATAAGGTTTAGCTCAGAAACCGTGGGTGGCTGCATGGGAACGTCCATGCCCCACCCATCGTACGCCTCCTTGGGCTAAGACTAAGTAATGCAAGGCAGCGCTATGAGCTACTATGGGGCAGATTTATGTTAACTGGCGCATCCCCTTGATGCGCCAGTTAATGTGCGCCACAGTGCGCCACTGCTCCGCCACCCATGGTGCGCCGCATTTACAATGCGGCGCACCATGGGGCAAAAACGGCACAGATGCGTGACGCATCTGTGCCGTAAAGGTGGCGCATTGCTGCAGTTGCGTCGCAAGCGTGACGCAGCTCCAGCAAGGCTCAGGGGTGCCCCATCTTAACAATGCTGCGTCAAGACCTACGCCTGCTTCAAGCAGGCGCAGGCTTTTGACGCAGCATTGTCCTGAAAGTGACTGAGTGAAATCTCATAGATTTCACTCAGCCACTTTTGCGAGGCGCACCTGCCCCGGAACGCCCAACCTGCGCCGGAACGCCCACAAGCGGCGCAGGGCTTTACAACGTGACGCATCTCCTAGATGCGTCACGTTGTAAATCGTTCATAGGGATGCGCCACGTTTACGCCGCCTTGCGTGACGCAACAGCGGCGTAAACGTGGCGCAAGTGCCTCATAAATCTGCCCCTTAGTGTTTTCCAGCGCTAAACAGGTTTAGCGCTAAAAGGTAAATTAGCAAAGAAAATATTTACCGTCACTTTTGTAACACAAACGGGTGTTAAATCTTAGTAAATAGACCCCAAAGTGTGCACTTCCCATTGTTTACGTCCTATACCGGTGATTTCTGATTCATGGGAAAGAAGACAGAGTGAAAGGTTTGTTCAGTAGCAGCCCAGTGTCCACTAGGTGTAGCTGTTGTCTTTTAAACTCGATGCTACAATCATTATTACAGTTATACTGCAGGCTTGTCATTGATAACTTGACTGCTATAGGTCTTGACAGGACCCGCTTCTGGGTAAGGATCGCGGTGCATGATAGACATGGCCATTGTTAGCCGTCATGCAGAGGTCCTGATTGCCTCTCCCTGCTCAAGGCGGATTTCTCATCTCTTCTCTGTATACAATCTCATTTGCACTAACTTGGGAGGCTGCTCAGGGTGTGTGTCACATGTTAGAATGCTGGCAGGGCTGCCTCAGCCTTTCATCCTTCCATGCCAATAACATGACTGCCATTGAGTATAATTGAACCGAATAAGCCCGTATATTTAAGCGTTTAAATTGAATTCATTTGGCTGCGGGCGCTGTCTACTCATTATTAGGCGCTAGACAGACGTCTTGTTATTATTAGGCGCTAGACAGACGTGCCTAGAGGACGACCTGGCTGTATCAAAGGCATGTCCTGCAGGAGGGCGGGTACTTGGCGGGAGGTACATCTGAGCCTCTGCGTGAATTTATGTCTTTCTAGAGTGACCGGATGTCTGGAGCTAAGGGTTTTCTTTAGTAATGTATAGTATGTATGCATTGATCAATGAATGTATGCAGTTTTATATTAAGCACACATTTCTCAGTGGCTTCAGAGCAAGTGTAAAAGTAACAAAAAAAAACAGAACAACCACCACAGAGAGATCAACCAAGTGGGAACTCAAAATGGGATCCATATGGAAAGCCCAGAAGACAAGGGCAGGTCAAGAGTCTGAAGAGAGCTGGAGAAGGACCCCCGGTGGACAGACACATGATGACAGGTCTCACAGGCAAGCAAGAGACCAAGGCAAGATGGAGGCCAGGAGAAGGGCAGGCAGTGGAATCAGACATGGAGAGGGTGGAGCGGGATGGGGTACTCATGGTGAACGCAAGGCTGAGAGCTTGAGGAGGGGTTGCTTGGAGGGTGGGGGAGAGAGGAAGGAGAAGAGCCATGGCAGCCTGGGGTGTGAGGACAAAGAGATGACGCAGCAGGACTTTAGTCTCAGGCAGCCATGTAGGGTCCTTGGAGGAGAAGTTTCAGCTCATCTCAGAAGGATGCCAGTGAAGATGTGGCGCATACACTTGGTGGGAGAGAACTCATTACTCCTGTAACATTGGGGTGATGTGGAGAGTTCTGCACCCCTAGAATCCAGAGGTGGCACATGGTGGCAGCCTGGGACACTATGCTATTGCAGTTTAAAGAACTCGTGGCTGAGGAGTCCCTGCTCATAATGTATCCTAGGAGAACTCGTGGCTGTGGAGTCCCAGCTCATAATGCATCCTAGGAGAACTCATGGCTGTGGAGTCCCAGCTCATAATGCATCCTAGGAGAACTCATGGCTGTGGAGTCCCAGCTCATAATGCATCCTAGGAGAACTCATGGCTGTGGAGTCCCAGCTCATAATGCATCCTAGGAGAACTCATGGCTGAGGAGTCCCTGCTCATAATGCATCCTAGGAGAACTCATGGCTGTGGAGTCCCAGCTCATAATGCATCCTAGGAGAACTCATGGCTGTGGAGTCCCAGCTCATAATGCATCCTAGGAGAACTCATGGCTGTGGAGTCCCAGCTCATAATGCATCCTAGGAGAACTCATGGCTGTGGAGTCCCAGCTCATAATGCATCCTAGGAGAACTCATGGCTGTGGAGTCCCAGCTCATAATGCATCCTATAAGAACTCATGGCTGAGGAGTCCCCGCTCATAATGCATCCTAGGAGAACTCATGGCTGTGGAGTCCCAGCTCATAATGCATCCTATAAGAACTCATGGCTGAGGAATCCCCGCTCATAATGCATCCTAGGAGAACTCATGGCTGTGGAGTCCCAGCTCATAATGCATCCTATAAGAACTCATGGCTGAGGAGTCCCCGCTCATAATGCATCCTGTGGAAAGTCAGGAAAATGGCCAGGCGATTTAGTCGATGTTTCTTAAGTAATTTTGCCCGGCGTTAAACGCCTCTAATACCATACGAAGGTTATCAAATAAAGAGGCAGGCGCTGGAGACAGGAAGACAGGAAACAAGTTTTATTCCGACGGAGTAGAACACATCAGATCGGACAACAAGGTATCGTCTTGAGGTGCTCTCTAGCAGCCTCTCTGAGGCCTGGCCTTTTATACACTGGTTTACGACATGTGACCGCTCTTTATTACAATAAAGACATTGTGAAGTAATGAAAAATGACATCCCCGGTACCCCCCCAGTTCCGGCTCATTCCAACACGTGGCTACAGTAGAGGTCCTCACCCCCCATACAACAGGAGGGGGCTATCACGCAGCTGAGTGTTCCGCCGATTCCTTTGGAATGTGTGCGCCTGATCGAATCTCAGGGGGTGGGGAGGTCATGATCAATAGTAGCGCCTTTGAAGAGGGGCGAGTGCATACAGTAGTGGGCAATAAACTGTATCCTCAGGCCAAGGGATGACCAGCGGTCCGTGCAGACAATGGGGCTGAGAGGAAGGGGTCATCAAAGGAGAGATATTCATGAAAGAAAGGATCGGTGTGGACAATCGAGCATAGAGGAAGGGTTTATCAAAAGAGGGGTATTCATGGAAGGAAAGGAGGTGTTGGTCAGGCGCGCGGGGTGTGATTCCCAGAGACAGAGTCATGCGGAAGAGGAGGGTTCATGACTTGTGCATGTGAGCGCGGGGGCAGCCAGGGTGCATGGGGGATGCTTGCAGGGTCAGGGAGTGCGCTGATGATCGATCGTGAACAGGGAGACCATGGTACCTAAAATGGCTGTCGTGTATGTTCATACGTGAGTCTGAGGGATGGGCAAGATGGCGCAGATGATGTTCAGTTCACGAACTAAAATTCCACAATCCTAGGAGAACTCATGGCTGTGGAGTCCCAGCTCATAATGCATCCTATAAGAACTCATGGCTGTGGAGTCCCAGCTCATAATGCATCCTATAAGAACTCATGGCTGTGGAATCCCAGCTCATAATGCATCCTATAAGAACTCATGGCTGAGGAGTCCCCGCTCATAATGCATCCTAGGAGAACTCATGGCTGTGGTGTCCCCGCTCATAATGCATCCTAGGAGAACTCATGGCTGTGGAGTCCCAGCTCATAATGCATCAAAGAAGAACTCATGGATGAGGAGTTCCATGCTCAGAATGTATTCTAGAAGAACTCATGGCTGAGGAGTCCACGCTCATAATGTATCCTAGAAGAACTCATGACTGAGGGGTCCCCGCTCATAATGCATCCTAGAAGAACTCATGGCTGAGGAGTCCCATGCTCATAATGCATCCTAAAAGAACTCATGACTGAGGAGTCCCATGCTCATAATGCATCCTAGAAGAGTCCCCACTCATAATGCATCCTAGAAGAACTCATGGCTGAGGAGTCCCATGCTCATAATGCATCCTAAAAGAACTCATGACTGAGGAGTCCCATGCTCATAATGCATCCTAGAAGAACTCATGGCTGAGGAGTCCCCGCTCATAATGCATCCTAGAAGAACTCATGGCTGAGGAGTCCCATGCTCATAATGCATCCTAAAAGAACTCATGACTGAGGAGTCCCATGCTCATAATGCATCCTAGAAGAACTCATGGCTGCGGAGTCCCATGCTCATAATGCATCCTAAAAGAACTCATGACTGAGGAGTCCCATGCTCATAATGCATCCTAAAAGAATTCATGACTGAGGAGTCCCATGCTCATAATGCATCCTAGAAGAACTCATGACTGTGAGGTTCCGTAAATTCTGAACCCGTGTTTTAAATGTCATGGTTCCGTTACGATTTTGGAACAATGAACCGTAACTAATGAGTTCGGCAAGTATGAGTGTTTTCGCCATGTTACACACAAGGATTCACAGTGTATTTAAAGATTCCGTTCCGAACCATAGTTTTCATTTTGTGTAAGGCAGCCATTTTGTGGTTGCCCTCACATAGGCCGATGACTGCGGCAGAATGAGTCTTTAAGACTCGTGCCCTTTTGCTGGGGTTTGTGCTGACTTTTACATGACCCGAAGTGAACTGACCTCGTTGCCTGAAGCCGCCCTTGCTGAGCCAGTTCTTGCCCTTTAGCTGATCAAGACTAAGATCAGAGCGCAGAACATCGTAAAGTTTTTATTACACACAAATATGCCTTATCCTACTCTTACCTGTTTCTGTTTCTTTCTATATGGTCTATTTATGATATGGGTCGTGGCCTTTTTTATTATGGGTTCGTTCGGCCTGTCTAAAGAAGAATATTGGGTTTGTCCGATGATCGATCATGGGCCGAACAATTGAAAAGTGGGTTTTACCGTCATGCGATACTTTTGGTGTGGATACATGTGATTGGGCAGTTCGTAAATGTTAGGTATTTGTCTGGAATGTGATTTTTGGCATAAAAGGAATGACTTGCTTTGTAAAATTGAGCAGTCTCCTGAGAACTCATACCGTGATGATTTCTAGGATTTCAGTTACTGGCTGCAGTCAATAAATTCGAACTTTGACGTCACCATGAAGAGTCCCATGTCTCTGTATTCTAAGACAGGTGAACCCGAAGACTTTGGGCATGCCCCTGGCGCCACCGGGTTCTAAATAACCCGGTTTTTCAGTTGGCGCCCAACGCGGGGCGACATCAAGCGGTACCGGTCCAAGCCTGAAGATCGTGAGGATCTTCGTGAGGAAATTCCGGAAGAAGGGCCCCCACTCCATCGACCCCGGTATGTCAAACTTGGACTGAAGGTCTTTGCTGCGAGGTTTCCCGCTTTCTAGACGGCTATGAAGGACCGCTGCCCTGACTGCCCCCTGTCTTGGACCCCCCTTTGTGCAGCTTTGTAAGGCGAGACGATAGACGGGTCTTCTGGTGACGTGACTGATACCTTAGTTAAGTATACGTGGGTCGCGCCCAGTTCTTTGTTTTTTGGTTCTTTGAGTACTTAGTTTTTGGGTCTTTGATTTGGGTATTGCAATTTCCAAAGCCGAGGGACTCGTATATTTGCGAAACTATCATTGTAGATAATCCCTTGAAGTTTGAAGCTAGATTAGTGAGCGAAGATGCCTAGTCTTAGCAAAATTAGGAGGATATTCTGTTGTGGTTGTAACAGGGATTCCCGATTGGAGGATTCATGTCCGATACCTCCAGTTGGAACACCGACTTATGAACTCTTTTCTAAACACGGCGTGGGCCCCATTACGTTCAATGAAGTGTGGGTCCGCTATACCAGGAAAGATGGGGATACTATTACAAGTTCACCTGTGTTGTGAAGGGTTCTACATGACGATGTATATCGCTGTACAACAGTTGGGTGAATTTGCGCTAAATTTCACAGATATGATATTTTTTCATCCTGTGAGCGAGACAGACAACACTTCACCGGTGCATGTCTATTTTGGCTATATAGTATTGAAGTAAAATAAAAGAGATATATAGGAAACAAGGTTTCACCTACAGTTAGTCACATTGCTGCCCCCTTTCCTGTAAGGAACAGGCAGCCCTAAATTTATGTATCCTGATTGAACGTAAGGATAAATTATAGATTTGTGACTCTTGTACATGGTGACCTAATTTTTATATTACATTAGTCAGTTTTGTTCTGCTTCCTAAATAGTGTATGGCCTTGTACCATAAAGGAAACAAGGTTTAATTTTTTTCCCTGAAAAAGGGAACTGGAACATTAGCTGAGATTACCGTATGTGGTGTAGAGGCCAGCGGTAGAGCTAACGTTCGTGAACTATTTTGATTTTTATGTATCACCCCCACTCTTGGTGTTGTGTCACATGCCTGACTATCATGAACTATTTTGATTTTTATGTATCACCCCCACTTTTGGTGTTGTGTCACATGCCTGACTATCACCCAAGTAATTTCTTGTTCTTCCTATAGATTTTTCTTTCGTCACTTCTCCCCTGATTGATGTTGCATCGTCCCTAGTAATTGGGGATGTTAGCGGTGTCCTAGTCCCATTTTCCCTTTTCCATATTCCTTTCACCAGTTAGCCTTCTTTTATTATTGTATTAGGTTCACACTTCCAGATTGCAGTAATGTACCAGAGACCCCCATATTATGTATAAATCCCTTTTGTATAACAAGACTGGTTTTTAGGAGATGGAGAGGAACATGGCGGCAGGCTGACGTCGGCCGTGGGAGCTCCAGCCCGGGAGGTGGTTTTCCCCGAAGAAAGCGCTGTAGCAGAGATGCTTTAACGGTGAGATGGTGTGGATATCCTGCTTTCTATTGTAATTCAACCTCTGACGGGAATTTTCTCCTTTTCCTTAAATTTTCGGAGAAGTAAAATGAAGACGAGAGAAACGGCGTCTCAATACTCCCGGATACACTCCCGGCGCTAGGACCAGGCGGCTTCAGGCGCAGGAAGGCGGGGGAGTGACGAGCGAGGCGAGCGCCTGGGTGGTAGGCTATGGGCTGCAGCAGACAAACATCCGGGCCCACGGGTACAGAAGGCAGAGAAGCGGCTGGTGCAGCGGGACAAGCAGCGGCAACAGGTACTGGCTTTTTGAAGGGGAGGAGGAGGAGTGCCTGTGATACAGCAGGGGACCAAAAGGATCGGGCGAGTATTTGGAGGCAAGCTAGGAGGCTATTGGCTAGAGTAAGCCTCAGATCGCCTCTGACCCAAAACTTCTCTTATCCCCTATTGTTTTGTAAGGAGCCCCAGGGGGCCCGGGGGCCAATCTGTTCTGTGGGCTCCGCAGGGCGAAAGAAATGCGGAGAGGAGATAACATCCGATGCAGGGTGGATGAAAGTGGACAGAAACGCAAGTAGGGGTCCTGTGACTCTGAGCTTTATACGGCGCAAGGGTATGGACCTAGGCACAAATCCTGACTTAGATCATCCACACTCCCAACCACACCCTCACTCATACCCCCAGCGCAGAGTGGAACCAGCTAAATCCCGCGTGATTGATGCCCTAGAGGGTTGCCCTGGGGGAGAGTGCAGGAATAAGAACAAGGATAAGGGCAAGGATAAGGAGTCCTTCCAAGCACCCTCAGTCCCACAGGTCAGGAATAGGTATCAACTGAGATCCAGACTTGCGCTGCAGAAAGCGTGAGCTGAGTGCCCGAGCCCCGTAAGGGTAGGGGTTATACCGACTTTCCCTAAGGAAAAGAGGAGGGACAGGAGGAGCAACTCTCCCAGGACAGGGGAGGTGAATAAGCAAAAGCAGAAGCTCCCGAAAGCGCGTTGGACATTGCCAAAACCCACTACTTCTCTGAAATCCTATTTCAAAATCAGGGAAAAGGTGGTTGACCCTAAGATGGGAGGGGACAAGAAACAGCTCGAGGTGGAACATACGGACAGAACCCCTAGCTCAGGCTCCCCTGGTCCCCTGCCGATGGATGACCCTAATGTAACAGACGCACCTAGTACCCTTAACTCACTCAATCATGGACCACCTAGCATGCCGAGTATGTCCTCCTCAGTACCTCTCACCAACAGATATATGGTGCTGGCAGAAATAGAGGATGCTCTGGTACAGGAGAGAGAATCAAAGCAAACAGAAACAGATGTAGCAGAGGATATATCTGTAAGACAGAAGCTCCCTCACGCAGCTCAAGACGGTTCTTTAATCCCGGTAACTTCACGGGTCGCTGAAGCCAGGGCCAGTAATGTGACATCGGAATCAGCAAGCCCAGAAGCGGGTCTGTCGCAGGTCGAGACTTTTCTTCTTAGTCTTAGAGAAGACCTTTTGACAAAACTCGATAAAAAATTTGATACATCTGAGGCCAATCAAAAAGTCATCCAGGAGCAGTGCGCCAGTCTAGAACTAAAATTGGCCGATGTTTGCAAACGTACGGAGGTGTTAGAGGAAAAAGTATGTTTACTAACAGGGGCCTCTAAAAGACATGATAGAGACATTGAGACTTTAAGAGTGCAGAACAGAGCCCTACAGATGGACGTGGAAAGACTTGAAATTCATTCAAGAAGAAACAATTTGAAGTTCTTGAAAATACCGGAAGGAGTGGAGAATGGGGATGTCAAGGGCCTAATATGTAAAATTCTCACAGAGGGTGTACTTAAGGATAGTCCAGACATCAACCGAGAGGCCGAAATACAAAGAGCGCACAGAGACCCTTTCAGGCAGCGTCAGGGGAGGTCAGGTCCAAGGAAGATCCTGGTAAACTTCCTGACCTTTACGGTTAAAGAACTAATTTTGAGCCGAGCGTTGCAAGAGAAATCTCTACAATTTGGTTCAGCGAATTATCTTATTCGATCAGATGTGGGGAAGATAACAGCGCACAGGCAGTGGGAGTTAGGGAGCCGGATGCCGGACTTGAGGAGTTTGGGGGCGCAGGTGCAGATGAAGTTCCCAGCTTTCTTGTGAGTGGTCTGGAAGAATAAGACGCACAATTTCACTTCAACACAAGAAGTTGATTCCTTTCTCACCCTAATGCAAGATAATGCACTCTAAGAAAAGAGAACTGTAGATTCCAGTAATTCTTAATAAATCTGGAGGTGGGTGCCCTTGGGTAACAGAAGCTACAGCATAGGCCTCTACGGCGGCTATAAAAGTGAAGACTACAACCAAGGGTACAGTCAGAAATTAAGCAACACATATATTAAGGTGAATAAGTGGGGTTCTGAGGGGGGGGAAGGAATGGAAAGAAGGGGAAAGAGAAGGAAAAAAAGAAAAAAAAAGTATAAAAGAGAGGAGAAAGGGAAGAAAAAAAAAAAAAAAGAAAAAAAAAAGGGGGTACCAGGTATCTTTGCATGTTTTTTTTTTTTTTATAAATATATATATAATTGAATCTCAGAAAGTAGGCATACTTCCGAAGTCTAATTTACTATAGCGGGGCACCACCAGTGGTCTGGAGAGCTCTCAATTGGTGACATGTTCGCCAGAAGAATCAAGGGGGGGGTTCCTCAGGGGAGGGGGTAGGAGGGTGGGGAGTAGGAGAAAAAAGGAAAAAAATTAATCCTCATGTATATATGAAATCAAATTATACACACGCGGGGAGCAGGCCTGGAATCCCTAAAGTAGGAACAGAGCACAGAGCAGCATGGCCAACATGATATGTAGAATAAAACTAATAAGCTGGAATGTCAACGGGTTAAGGGACAGGAAGAAAGCGAGAAGGATTATTGATTTTCTGTTTAATTCAGTGGCTCACATCTGCCTACTCGAGGAGACGCATCTAGAGAACGAAGAGTGTAATCTAATATTCGGTAGATGTAGGTGGATACAGGATGTGGTTTGCTCGGAACAAGGTGGCAGTACGCGAGGGGTGGCAATAATGATCAGAGCAGGCACAGGGATTAGGCTTATTAAACACGAGACAGATAATTCAGGAAGGTGGTTGGTGACATCTTTGATTGCGGGAGCATCCCACTTACGTGTGCAGTCTATTATGGTCCGAACATGGATGCTCCTGGGGCTCTGTTGAAACTTAAAATTAATCTAATAGAGACAGAAGGCCCCATAATTCTCGGGGGCGACTTAAATCTAATTTTTGATAGAGAACTGGATCGACCCTCAAGAGTGAAATTTGCACCCCCCAAAAAAACTAGGGTGGAGCTAAAGAACATAATACGGGACTTTAACTTATTAGATATTTGGAGGTTCAGAAATCCGGGGAAAAAGGATTATTCCTTCTACAGTAGAAGATATGGACACCATTCTAGGATAGATTTTTTTCTATTGGATAAGACTCTCACATCAGCAGTCGACTCGATAGCATATATCCCAGCAATTCTGTCAGACCATTCAATAGTGGAGATGGTGATCAGTCTGAAGCAAAAAATGCGGCAAAGGAGATGGACATTGGATCGGACGTTGCTATTGCAAGAGGGGGTCAGACAGGACTTAGTGACCCAGTCGGAGGAATACTTTAGGATCAACATTGGGACAGAAAGCATACAAACGGCCTGGGACACATATAAAGCCTTCTCCCGAGGTCTCTTAACAACCCAGATGATAAGGAGGAACAGATTGGGGAGAGAGAGAAGGGAAGCAAGGATTTCGAGAATCAAATCCAAAGAATTAGAGTTGCAAAGGGCATCAGCAGATGATTCCGACAATAGACTATCCCTTCAGAAGGAATTGGATTGTCTGCGGGCAGAATATCAAGCTGTAATAGATAAAGCTTTGAAGGAAAAGTGGGATACAAGCAATCTGCAACACTTCGCATATGGTGAGAGGTGTGGGAGACTCTTAGCGTGGAAAGCCCAAGCGGACAGAACAAGGAACCAAATAGACAGTTTAGAATTAACAAGCACGGGGGAAAAAACCAATGATGACGACCTTATTAGGGAAGAGGCAATGAGGTACATGCAGTCTCTTTACGGAACCAACCCTTCTCTGAATAGGCAGCAGGCAGAAACATGGCTGGTTAATGCACAGCTCCCTGAATTGGCAGATTCAGACAGGTCCTTTCTTAGTTCCGAAATAAGGGAAGAAAAAGTGAGGACTCAGTTGTTGAAGATGGTTAAGGGCAAGGCCGCCAGTCCAGATGGGCTCCCAGTGGAATTATACAAGATCGTACAAGAACAAGTAATAGGTGTTTTGACTTTACTATTCAACGAAATTCTACTTCAAGGGGGGCAGGCTCCAAGATCATGGGCTGAGGCTATAGTAACATTACTATTGAAGCCAAATAAGGATCCAAGCAGGATAGAGTCTTATAGGTCAATATCCTTATTGAACGTAGACTATAAGGTATTTGCAGGGGTGTTGACAACTAGACTAGCCAAGGTAGTAAAATCAGTGGTACATTGCGCTCAAAGGGGATTTATTCCTGATAGGCAGCTGAATGAGCTGACCTTTCAAGTAGTTGCCGCGATAGATGTCGCTCAAGAGAAGAAGTTGCCCCTGACCATTGTGGCAGTCAACGCCGCCAAGGCCTTTGACCAGGTAGATTGGGACTATCTTTGGATGGCGATGGAAAAATTTGGCTTCCCAAAAAGTTTCATAACAGCCATTAAGCTACTGTATTCAGCCCCAACAGCAAAAGTCCTAGTGAATGGCTCCTTGACGGAGCAGATATGCATTACCCGAGGCACGCGTCAGGGCTGTCCTTTATCCCCCCTTTTGTTTGATTTATATATTGAGCCTTTTGTTTGTATGTTAAGAGCAGAACCATTAATCAAACCTTTTAAGATCGCCAACATGGAATTGAAGTTTGCATTGTATGCAGATGATCTGCTGATGTATACGGCAAATCCAGAAGAAGCAATACCCAGATTATTAGATCTCGCCGAAGGGTTTGGTAAAATCTCTGGGTACTCTATCAATGTAGAAAAAACTGAAATAATGGAATGGAACCAGCAGATAGACTCGGTAGGGAAAAAAATAACATGAGGTATTTGGGAGTCCATCTGGTGAACAGGATAGAAGATATCCCAAAAGTAAACTTGGACAGAGTCACTAAAGACATAATAGCTTCATTACAACGTTGGTCCTCTCTCCCTTTAAATATTTATGGAAGAGTGAACCTCTTGAAAATGATAATCCTTCCAAAAATCACTTTTTTGTTTAATGCTATCCCTTTATATTTCCCGTTAGCTTTAATTAAAAAACTACAAGGAAAATTAGGGTCATTTATTTGGAATGCCAAAGGCCCCCGAATAGCTTGGAAAAAATTAAGGAGAGGTCTAAAGACAAGAGGGCTTGCTCTTCCTGATTTAGTTTTGTATTGCCAAGCTTTTCATTTCAAGCATTTTAGAACCATGGCTGGTCCTTTGGATCAATCATCGATGGGTTTGCTATTCTCAGCCTTGTTAAAAGATGTCCCTCAGGGATCGAGTTTCTTCCTTTTTAAGTTCGGGGACCCAAAATTCTTCAAGAAAGTAAGGCTGAAGATATTGGGGACAGCTTTGAAAAAATGGGTATTTGTGAGGAACAAACTGAACATCCCTTATTATAGGTCACAGGCCCCGATATGGGATTCTCCCGGTCTTCCAGCATGCCTAAATGACCTTTTATCACTACCACTAAAACTGGCTGGGTTGGAATGCTGGGGGGATCTGCAGGAAGATGGACAGCTCTTAAGCTGGGACAAGCTCTCCAACCTAACAAGGGGGACCCTGACTAGGTTTAAATATTATCAACTATCAGGTTGGTGGGCAATGAGACCCGTAAGACCCGCGGATAATAATCCCCCTAATCCCAAATTTGATGCGGTAACGAGAGGGGGCAAGTGGAAGAGTCAAATATCTTTCTGGTATTCAGCACTGCTAGAGGGTGAGGAGGTGACAGAGGCTGAAATTAGCAAAGTATGGGGAAACGCTATCAACCCGGCTAGTGGGTCCTTTATGGAGCTTTGGCACGATTCTTTCAGACTGTTAAACGCTGTAATTAAGCCAGCAGCCCTGAAAAGAAACCATCTGTTCACAATGTATAGGGTCTATATAACACCTAAGAAATTGGCTAAATATTCTAACATAGATTACCACTGTCCGAGGTGTGGCTGTTTGAAAGCAGATGATGTACATATGTTCGTTGATTGTCCCGAATTAGAGGAATATTGGAGTAAGATAAGGGAATTTTTGGAAGATGTCCTTTCAATGCCCATATCAGTTTCAACAATTACTATAGTATCAGGGCTTATCACAACCTATCAGACGAACGATCTCCCCACGAAATTTGTTTTTTACATCATCCTACTGGCAAGGCGAGAGATCTGTAGGGTGTGGAAGGATCCAACTCCCCCTACCTTTGCTAACTGCCTACGGCAGATCATGATAACAAGTAAATCAGACTTGGCTTGTGATCCTACGAGTGAGACCAATGTTTGGGAGGCCTTGGTGGCATGGCAACTTTGGTGATTGGTATTCCAATGATTTGTCTGGTGCCTTGCTGGTTCCCCGCACTCCTATGTAGCATGGGTGCCCAAAGATCGGCGAAAAAAAAAAGGAGTACGGAGGGGAAGGTAGTGGCTACTTGAGGGTGCAGGCTAAACCACTTTGCTTTTGGTCGTAAACAATGAGGGCCGGTACAGAACGACCAATGGTGCATGGAGGTGCCAGCTTCCCATCAAGAGTTCCATTCGTGATATATGAGGATTACCAAGAAAAAAAAAAAAAAAAAAAAGACTGGTTTTTAAGAATTTTCTTTGGGCCTACCTCGATGTTTTCCAGTCTGACCGTCATGGTAGTGATGGACTGGTTAACTGACTCAATGCTATTATAAGACTAGTTTCCACGTTTTGATCATTAGTCGGTGTATTGCACAGTGCACAAGATGCACTGTTGTTAAAATGGAGATATTTACATGTCACGTGTAAACTGTATCATGCAATTTCTCTTTTGAGATGTTCTAGATAGGGAATTTAGGAACACCTAGACTTAATCATTGAGAGAAAAAAATATGTTTACCCCATTAGACGATGTCATCATGCGTGAGGACATCCATTCAGATAGAATCCCTATGTCGCTATCTACCTTTAGATGGTAGAGGATATGCTCTCACATGGAAATGAATTGAAGAGGCTAGAGGCACTGTTTTGCCTACTGCCTTTGTCTTTGTATTGCTTTTGAGAATGACAGTGTGTTCTAGACCAGAATAGTCTCATGGCGTATGGCCACTCCCTCGCAGATTGCAGACCACCTGCTTGCAATCTTCTTGTTAAAGACAAACTGTTTTTTTGTACTAAATTGAAGGTAACTAATAAATGTGTCCCATTTCCTACGTCACTAGGTTCTGCGGGATTAAGTCATAATTACCTGCGGACCTTTGATGAAAAGCTAATTCCCATCAATGACAGTCCCAGCACCCAGAAAAGCAGCAAGGCTGGACAGCGATCGCCAGTGCGCCATCCATGGTATCTCCAAAGAATCGTACTTGCTCCATCAGACGACATTGGACATCACAGAACCAGTTTCAGTGCAAAAGAGCGAAAGAGAAGGATTTAGTTTTTCACCTGCCATGTGCTGGTAACCTCTGACAGTAGGCAGTCCATTGAGCCCCTTGGCCTGAGTTTTGGCCACACACCCCTTTTATTTGCTCCAACAGAAAGGCAGTGCACCGGAGGATCCAAGACCGGCAAAAGGCACTACATTGTGGTACCTATGATTAAATGAAAGAGCAGCCCGAGCATCCTCTGACACTGAAAAGCGAGTGTTGGAGTCTGAAAGTGTTGCTGAGTATGAAAGCCTGTTGCTCTTTCCTGATTAATAGTACTTGGGTCTGCATGAGATGATCTGTGCCCATGATCAATGGAGAGCACACTATCTGTAGTGCCTGCCGCAGAGGAGAGATATTGGTGCACTGCCTTGAGACATTGAGACTTTCAAATAAGCTGCGAGTGTTTGCCAGGAGGGCACTCCAACGGATACTGAGAAGGACCATTTTCATGAAAGGCCTGAATGAAGAGGCCCATGCAGAAGAAAACAACAGAAGAGGATTTGATGAACAATAGAAGCCTGCCAGAGAGGCTTGGACGGACTCTGGGTATTTAACCGTGCGATTGCATAAAATGGGTGTTAGGAGACTGATTTTTGCTCTTTTGCTGGCATTGTTTTAAAGTAGTATTCTGTTTAGTAAAAGCAGAATAAAGTCCATTCCCTGTGGAAGAGTATCCCTTTTCAACTCAGAGCCTTGATGAGGATCACCACTGTTTCACCTGAACATATAATAAGTTACTGAAATGCATAGGAGCCATAAAAAAATGTTACTAGATAATTTTAGGATTTGCTTTCTGCTTAGAGTTGTGAAAAATGATAATTTTGTTTGTAATAGTGGTCATTACTTTCTCCTGTTGTCCATATGTTCTTAATAACATGTTTTCTGGTATTTTTAAGCATGACATTGTCTTTTGTGGGTTGGATTGTTTTTGCTACCCAATTGACATCTGTACCCACCTCCCAACAAATGTCTCTTCCTACTACTACTTCTTCGCATTCTTTCCATACTTTACCTGAGCATGAACTGGTTAGGAGGTCAGAGTTTACTAATAATTCCTTTGTACAGCTTCTGCATCAACACCAGTTAGTAATGAACACCACTAATTGTTGGGTGTGTGGTCTTATGCCACATACTACAGATAGAGGTATTCCCTATTTGGTTCTGTCATTTAGTTACAATGGGTCTGTATGGGCATATTAGACGATGTTTATTTATGCCAACGAAGTCTATCCCTTGCGTTCCATGAAAGATAACTCGAGTAATAATGCCTTAGTGAAGGGAATAACGGATAATATTGACATCGATTCAGATACAGACTGAGTGATTGCCTATGTAAGGGCAAAAGAAGGGTCTGAGGTTCTGTGAATTCTGAACCTGTGGGTTCCATTTTGTGTATGGCAGCCATTTTGTGGTTGCCCTCACATAGGCCGATGATTGTGGCTGAACTAGTCTTTTAAGGACATGTACACCTTAGCTCGAGTTCATGCTGACTCCTGTTTGACCTGAGTGAACTGACCCTGTTGCCTGAAGCTGACCTTGTTAAACCAGTTCCTGCCCTTTAGCTGATCAATGTTAAGGATCAGAGCACAGGACATCATAAAGTTTTACTGCACACAAACATGCCTTATCCTACTTCTATCTGTTTCTGTTTCTTCTTTTATGGTCTATTTACGATATGGGTTGTGATCCCTTTTATTATGGGTCTGTCCGGCTTGTCTAAAGAAGAATGATGGGTTTGTTCAATGAATGATTATGGGCCGGACAACTGTAAAATAGGTTTGTCGTTTGGCAGACCTTGCATGTCCATGTTAGGCATTTTTTGCATGCTTGCAAAAGCAAGGACTGCCCCTTACTTTTATGCTGAATTTTGTAACCCTGAGCAGATATAAGGCCTCTGTTCTTTTACTCCTCAGACTACCTCATTCAGTTGCTACGGCTTCTGTGTGATGTGGCCTCACTTATTAAATTTTATAAAGATGTCTTTTCATATTTTTAGCTTCTGTGCCAAGTTCTTTTTTCTATTAGTAAGTATTCCCTGAGAATGAAGATTACAGTTCTTCAAAGTGCTTGTATTGTCAAAGCTCCGTCCATCATCCCCTTTGGTTTTGCTATGAATATGGAGAGGCCACTGGACATTGTTTAGCCCAGAAGTTACGCATAAAAGAGGCTCAAGAAAGAATAACTGGTATTAAAAATGTGGCTGGGGTTATGGTGTTTGACCCTCAGGAAATCCTCAAAGTTTTTTTTATTTGTATACAGAACTGTACACAGGGCAAGATAATGGGTGTTCTTTGATGGATCTAGGGCTCCCAGACTCATTGTGGGGCCAATTGGAACAGGCAGTCGCCGAGATGCTAGATGTGCCTATTACGTTAGATGAATTAGAACAAGCCATTAATACTCTTACAATAGGGAAAGCTGCAGGACCGGATAAACTTCCGTTGGAAATCTATAAGACCTTTTTTCAAGACATGAAATTCGATGGGCCTCATTTATAAGAAGTGACGCATCGCTGCGTGAAAGCAGCGATGCGTGACTTCTCAGCTCACCCTTCTTGCGACATGATTGATGCGTCATATTTACTGTATGACGCATCATGTCGCAAGGAGTTACAGATACGTCCGTATTTCGGACGTATCTGTATGGCGCAAAAGTTGCGCATTGCTGGAGTGTGTCACAAAAGTGATGCAACTCCAGCAATGTGTCCTTTCACATGGGGCATGCCCCATGTGAAAGGGCCTGCGTCAGTCTTACGCCTGATGTGAGGCAGGCGTAAGATATTGACGCATTTGCGTCCTAGAAGTGGCGCAGTGAAATCTCATAGATTTCACTGCGTCACTTCTACGACCCTTTCTTGCATCAATACACCCCCTTGCATACATTATACCTGGCGCAGGTATAATGTGGCGCAGGGGTTTACAAAGTGACGCATCTACCTAGATGCGTCACTTTGTAAATATGGCGCAACAAGGCGCATTTTTTACGCCACTGTTGCGTCACAAAAAGTGACGCACCGGCGGCGTAAAAGGGACAGAGAGCCTCATAAATGAGGCCCGATATGCTTAAGGTGTTTCAAAAAGCACAAAAAGGGGAGATACCGCGATCCTGGACTGAGGCCAATATCTGTATTTTTAAGAAAAAGGGGAAGCCGTCTGAGTTACCCGGGTCCAACGTCCAATTTCTCTTCTTAAATGTGACAACAAAATGTATGCAAACTTTTTGGCTACAAGGTTGGCAAAGTTATAACACCCTTAGTATCTTTAAAACAACCTGGTTTTATTCCAGTAAGGGGGACGGTAGGCCATGTGAGCAGAGTAGTGACCCTTTTTGATATACCACAGGTAGAATCTAGGGACTTAGGGCTGGTCTTACTCGGTGCTGAAAAAACATTTGACCGTGTGTCTTGGAATTTGTTATGAAGGGCCCTACAACAAACGGGGTTTGGGCAGGGACACATTCTAGCTTTCGAGGCCTTATAACACCTCTCCACTGCTAAAATATTCTCAATGGGGCGTTTTTGTGAAACTATCGTGATTTCTAGAGGCACGCGACAAGGATGCCCGTGCTCACCCCTTTTGTTTGTGCTTTATATTAACCCCTTTATTATTATGTTAGAACGGAGTAAGAAGATTATACCCTTCACTGTACGACAAGACCATTTGTGTGTACGGGAGTACGCCAATGATATTCTGATCGTAACCTCCAATCCAGGGCTTGCACTACCTGAAATGGAATATCTAGCGCAGAAATTTGGGGTGACATCAGGGTATAAATTGAACACATCCAAAACCAAAATTTTATGTACAAGTCAAATAATGGGCAATGATCCTAAAGTGGTTAGTGAAGCCACAAACCTGGGCATTAAGATACGTACTTCGGCAAAAGAGATTGTAGAGGTCAATTGGGGTGATATTATTGTAGGAGTAAAATGGTCACTGACGATGTGGGAAAATGTGCATCTTTCATAAGTAGGCAGAGCCAATGTACTCAAGATGAATGTTCTGCCTAGGGTTATGTATTTTTTTAGGGCAGTGCCTTCGGAGGTATCAGGTAAAAAAATTCAACATCTACAATCACTGTGTGGCAGGTATATGTGGGCTCCAGGGAAACCGCAAAGAGCTGCGCAATTTATGACCCTCTCCCGAGAAAGAGAGGGTGGTCTGTACCTGATTTTGCTTTTTATTATTATGCCTGTATTTTGGTTAATGCACATATTTTGTTGACTGGGGAAGAGGTTAGCAATGCAGCTGAAGCCCCCTCAATCTACCAGATGATTCTGGGCCCTGAGTTGAAGCATTTTCTGTTTAAGAGGTTGGATAGCAGCTACTTTAAAAGAACCCGTTTTAAAGTGTTAAATGCTGTGTTCAAAATTTGGAACACAGTTCGGAGAAAGATTCCTGTACTCTCTGTTTATACACCTACGGTTGCAACTGGATTGCTACCATCGATCTTCTGGGATCATGTGGCTGCCATCTGGAGGGAGAAGGGCATTATTTGACTTGGTGATATGTATCAGGCGGATGGGATTTTATTTTCGTTCTCAGAGTTGGTGGATAAATATCATTTATCTACAACCCAATGTTTTACGTTTTTGGAATTGAGGGACTTTTTAGGAAAACATCCAAGTTGTACTACACAATTTATAAAATTGTAGAAACTATTAGACGACAGGGAAATATTGGCTCAATATTCAAAATATTGTTAGAGGGTAGAATAGACGACTTAGAGAAGTACAAGATAAAAATCCTCAGATGGTTCCGGGTATCCCTTTATTCTTGGAATTGATAACGCGGGATTTCTGGTCTATTGTTATCTTACCAGATCCCAGCTCAGGTCGACTGAATCGTTGGTACCTGTCATTGAGTAAAAGGCAATCCACTACTAGGTTAATCAAGAAAGAACTCACACCACTCTAAAGAACCACTTACCACTGGAAAAGGTTAAAAAGTTTAATTTAAAGCCAAAAGTATCTGGAGATACAAACATCTCAGAATAAGGTTCAAAAGATATACAGGTATCAATATAAAAAGGAACTCTCTGAATGCTCTCAATCGACAAAAGGAAATTATCAAAAATATCTCAAATACCATGAGAGTGGCAAGAATCGCTGTTAGTTGCAACTTGAGAGTCGTTTACAGAAAAGAAAAATACAGGTTAGTCTGTCCCTACACTAGACTAAGTGACATCCCTACTTAACAAGATCTTTACCTAAAAAGGTGTCAGCAGTGGTGTCTTCCAAAGAAGATCACACACTTCCCTTAGTCTTTGTCTCAAAGTCGAAGTTCTTTCAATTCTCTATCTGCCTACCCATCCGCTCTCTTAGGCTCCTCAGATCATCTGCCCTAACTCCACCCCGGGGTGCTTTCCCTAATACAAAATCACATTTCCAATAGGAACGCCTCTTGAGACGCCTCTCATGTGGTGCAGTTTGAGCGGCAAATTCCGTGCTGGTGCTCCTCGGGACTCTTCATTAAAGTTGACCTTGCTTCCCAGGCTTCTCTTCGACCAGGCGGTACCCCCTAAAATTCCTGAAGACTCCTACAGGCCTGTGCCTGGCGCCTCTGAACAAGGGCCTATTCATTATTTCTGATTTAAGTTCCCCTTGCACCTGCAAACAGACACTCTCTCGGTAGGCCCCAAATTCCAGCATCTACCATATCTAGAAGTCATAAAACATCTTGGACAGACCTATCGTTCGTGCGACCTCTCCTTAACGAGCTCATGCAGATCAAAGAAACGACTTTATCTATTCAGGCCTACTAGAATTACATGAAACGGGCCTCTGCAATATGCACATTTAATTTCTTTGTTTAAACAGTATTTTAACTAACACACATTACTAAAATATAACACATCTATGTAAAACATATACTTCAGTTCTACGCCTAATAATACATTTGCAGTAAAATAACATTAGAATCCAAGTCACTAAAAGTGTAGCAGCATCTTTCGTTTCTTGTGAAATGCCATGTGGCCTACACATTTTCATGGTTTGCAGAATTACATTTCGTTTCACTTAGTCATCTAACGTGTGACTCCAACATCATTTTAGCATTTCTACAACCTCTACATTCGTTTTTCACATTTATATATGCATCTATTCTAATTAAACACTCATATATTTTCTCTATATAAGTTGACACTCTTGTATATTCCACACTAAACTAATACTACGTGCTTGTAAATATGGTGCACTTCTACATTTTCAGATTTGCGCTCTCTCAATCCCCCCTTTGATGACTTACAGTAGTCATCATCATCACAACACCTCTCTAAGGTACAGAGTATCAAACTGAAGTCGTTGCAATCTTCCCTCGTTTCATCTCCTCTAGAGCCCTCAGACTTCGGTACTGATTCTCCTGCATCGCAGCTAATCTCCTCCCCTGCTCTCGCATAGATCTTTGCAACCTGTTTGCTCTATACCATTTGTACAGTTTCACCAATCCCCACAAAGAGATTATACAAATCACTATTATGATGATAGGTTTCAATATGTACCAAATGATATTCTTTCCCAGGTTGGCAAACCAACCTCCAACTTTACCCATTCCTTGACCTACCTTTTCCCACACTGTTACCTTAGTCAAATCTTCTATCTCATTATGTATTTCAGTAATGTTTCGAATGTACTTTTCGAGAGGTTTTGAATTGTCTGGAATGTAAGTGCAACATTCCTGGACCTTCAAAGCCTTACAGACTCCGCCCTCTTTGGCCAACAGACCGTCTAGAGCAAGTCGGTTCTGAAGAACCATGGCCCTTATCGATTGCATCTCTCCCTCCACCAGCATTAAAGATCTAGCAGTACTGGCGGACAACCTATCTACAACTGTTGCCAATCGTCTTATCTTAACATCATTTAGTGCTATCCCTAAAATAGGAAACATAGCACCAAACACATCTCCAATTACCTCTTCAGCGCTTACATCCCTTCTTCCTCTAGCTGATGTTTCTCTCTTTTTGGTTTCTAAGTTCTCAGCATGGTATATTTTGGGGAAGACAATTGCTAAATAACATGATCCATACCAATTATCTGGTAGTTTCACGTATGCATTTCTTCCACAGACAAAATACACATTCGGGATCACCTGTCTTTCCTTCAGAAAATCCTTAGAATAGTACTCTAATTGGAAAGCATGTTCACAATGAACTTCTCCTACAAACACATTCTCATAATATGTTTGACTTCTGTGTATACATAGCTCTCCCCTTTTCTCCCTGTCTAAAGCTATTGGACGACTGCTACCCTTTCTTTGGTGTTCTCTTTCTTCCCGGGTCCAATCTGTTTTCCATTGTCCTGAAGCTTTTAGGATCTTTTGTCTCCTATATCGATCATCCACCTGCCATATAAACTTTTTCTCAATTTCTGACACTTTACAAGTCAAATTATTTCTCCGGGCATGTGAAGTATCTAATGTTTTCCATGGAATGAAAAATTTCTGGAACCTGTCCTCACACTTATAATAATCCCACTTGTTTAGATGTTTATAGTTCGGCACCTCTGGCAGTACCGAATCAAAGTTCGAAAAATAATACTCAAACCCCTCTCGTTCATAAAATATGCTCAGCAACAAACTACATGAGATTCCATAGGTCAATGGAAGATGATGATATCTGATGCCTTCATCTACAGAAGCTGGCAACTGCATACAGACGTAGCAATTCTTCGCCTCCATGACATCAATATATTCATAAAGCAATTTGGCATAAGCATTCGTTTTAAAATTCCCCTGTGACTCATCTGCATGTAATCTTTTTATTTCAGCATCTAATAAAGCGTTTTCTTTCACTGTATTTTCCCCCTGTTTACCAATCGTAGGAGGTTTCTGTGTTGGTACACTTTTTGCTTCTTTTTCTGCTTTCACATCATTTTCATGTCCCACTATATAAGATACAGTAACTACTAAAACTATAAGAGAAATTACTACCCCTAAAAGTGTGCCTATTATGCATTTTGCCCTGCGGTTCGGGTTGCCAGCCTCCATGGTCTCAAAACAGTGTAGTTCTGGTTTTCTTTCACGGCACAAGTCTCTTGTCTTTGCTTCTCCAATCTTGCAAACCACACCTCTTGGAAACTGAAAAATCCCCTCCGCAGAAACAGTCTCTGAGTTCTGTAGCAATAAGCAACCCTAGCCCTTCTCCATCCACTAAAAGGGAAGTCCCTAATTCTTTCTTCTTCCACTCGGCGCTAGGTTATCTTTCAATCTATATTTACAAAGTTCTTTACAAAGTCTTTAATAGTCCGAAACTATGCGTGTTCCCAGAGCTTCCACCACTAGCTCAAATATTTCCATACGAAGAAGGACTCCCTCCAGTATTGGACACCTTGAACAGCAACACGGAAATTCAACAGTCTCAAAGATCAATTTTCTTATTCCGCTCAGGAGAGGAGGATAGACGATGTTGAGTGTCAGCAGTCTTTCGACCTCCAATCCTGGTAACAGGAACCTTACTTCTACTGTGATGATTGGGTCAGTTCTGGTCAGGGTCACTTCCCTCACCCTCCCAGTTCTGCGTCCCGCTGAGGACATCTGTAGAGAGGTAGGTCCACTCAGGAGTAGCGTATCTTCTGCAAGGCACTCGCACCCTCCTTGATCTTCTCGGACCTTCCTGCTCTTGTCCTGGTGCACTTTCTTCTGGATCTGAGTCTTCGGATATAGGAGCAAGAGTTTCCTCTCGAGCTGGCTTCAAGCTTGGCCTCCTTTTTCTTTCAGGCCAGGTAGCCGCTCCACGCCTTGTTCTCCTATTTCTTGTCCGTTCACTCAGTTCTTGATCACTCTGAACTTGCTCTGTCTCTGAGTTGGTTTCACAACAGCTTTCTCCCTCAGTGGCAACTTCAGTTTCACTGCCGTTCTGTCTTCCTTCTTCTTCTGGATCTGTTACGCTCCCAACTTCTTCAGACACCCCCACAGCTTGACTGATCCCCTCTTGTGATTCTTCCTCCACCACTGGATTTTCGTCTGTGAGAGGAGCTGTTTCTTCCAGGGGTGCTGGAACTCTTCGAGTATGGGAAGCGTGGATCCAATTTGGCAGTCCTCCGCACTTCACAGCGGTGTTCGTGATTAGGACTATCTGGAAAGGCCCCTTCCAGCGCACGTCCAAACGGTTCTTCCGGACGTGCTTCTTCACCAGCACCCAGTCCCCTGGGCACAAGTCGTGGCACTGATTTCTTGAAGCTGGAACTTCTGCGGCCTGTACCTGAAGAGACACAGAATGAATGGCGTCAGATAACCCCTTGCAGTAATCCAGGATCAGGTCATCTGTAATGTTCAATAATGCAGCTGTGGGGATAGTTGGAAGTCTCATTGCCCTCCCCATCAACACCTCATGTGGAGAGAGACCTGTCCTCCTGTCGGGTGTGCTACGCATGCTCATAAGGACCAAAAGAAGAGCATCAGGCCAACTTAGGGAAGTTGATGAACACACTTTAGCAATTCGACATTTCAACGTCCCATTTATTATCTCATCCAGGTCAGATTTTAAGCTAGTGACATCGAGTCTTTTGGCCTTTACTGCAGCTCTCAGTATGCTAGTTCTAGGGGGTCCATTCACATCTCTCCCATCCCAGCTCCGAGTCCTACGTCTAGGCTCAGGCGAGTTATGGGGAGTCCTCCCTTGTTCCCACCTCTCCAGGTCCCATGCAGTTCCATCCTCTCTGGGGGTATGGTGAAACACTTTCCCATTTCTCGTAATCCCACCAGTCCCATCCTGCATGGTTTCCCTAGATGCATGGTATGACATTCCATTACTCCCCCTTTCTTCACAATTGGTCTGTGACCTCTGATCACCCGATGTATGGCAAGATCTTTCATTGTTCCCCCTATTCCAGTGTTGCACATTCTCCCCTGGCGAGTGATGAGTGCACCTAAACCTATCTCTGTAGGCTAGTACCATTTGGTCTCCACCCTTTTCAAAGAGCTGAGACATCTCTTCACACTCCATGCCTCTACCATCTCGCTCCTGTTGGTCCCTCCCATCATTGGGACGTATCACTCCTCTGTTCTCTGGCCTGTTACCATCCCACTCCTGACTACTTGCACTAGCCCCGCAGTGAGACAATGTTCCGTTGCCTCGGCTTCCCCATTCTGCTTCTGTTCTTGGCCTGCTGGTTGGTGCTTCTGTTGACCCCTCCCATTCTCTCAAATCGGCCCTCAACTCCTTAAAGGATTTCGGCCGTGGTCCCCTCAGGTCCATCGGTCCTCTCTGACCCCCCTTTTCTGCTGCGGGACCCACTGCTGGATCAGATGGGGTGCTCCACGTCACTGGTCCTGGCAATTGTCTCCAGGCATTTGTCGTGTTATTTCTCCTTTCCATTTCTGCTCTCTCTCTATCTAACCTCACCTGTTCTTCCTCTCTGTCTCTTTCGGGGTTGTAAATCGATACTATAGGACCTATGGTAACGGGTACTTGTAGAGCGTCTGGCAACCCATAGGACTCAACTCTCTCTGTTTCCGGTACCTTCTGCACCACAAACCTTCCGACTACTGTCGGTACTGTACTAGGCTGAGGTGTCTCCTCCCCTTTGGGCGATGTCCACTCAGATATAGGAAGTGGTACATCTCCCTCTATGGCAGGCCCATCATCCCTTGCGAGTCCCCTATCCTCCATTTTCCCAACGTTCGGAGGCGGTCTATCTATCAGTAACCTATTTATCAAGTTGTCCTCCGACTCGCTCTCCTCATCCTCTTCCATGAGCCTCTGTTCTCCTGTCACCTCTCTCACTGGGTATAACTTGTACACCTCAATAGCCTGTACCCTCCATCTCTTGGCGTCCGCATCCCATTTGGCATCTCGCACTGCCCTTACTGATCGCTTCAACCTGTCTTGGCGCCTGTTCATATTTCTGTCGTGTGCCGCCCTAAGCCACGCATTAAGGGCCTCGAACTGGGTTGGTCTAGGCTGAGGATTCAATGAGGACATAATTGATTTCAGCCTATGTAACGCCTCTAACTTGAACGTTCCATACTTCGGAAACGTCAGTTCTTCATTCCCTTCCGAAATCTTATTCCATTCACTAATCCATAGTATCGTATGCAAGCCAACATTCGCTGCCATATAGTAAGCTGGTGTACCCTCTGGCGGTGCCTCTTCCCCGTAATAAGAGTTCCTTCTTTTTCTCTTAAAAATCTCTCTCAAACATTTAAAACACTTCATGTTCAAAACCTACAATATTTCTATTTTCTCTGCGTTTGTTTACTTCCCGATGACAATCCACCAATCTCAGCTCGGTTCTCGCTAACTGGCCTATCAGAACGCGACTTTTTACTGACGTCACACCAGCCGCCCAATCCCGTCGCAGCTCCTCACTAACCGCCCTATCTCAGCGCGACTCTCGCTGACGTCACTCGTCCCCCTTCGCAGCTCGTCTCCGTGTTTATGCATGCGTCCCATTCATACTCCGAAAAATGATTACTTCCGTCCAAGCGATCACTTTTCTTTGACTGTACGCCCACAGTCAATCTGTAACTGTCACCTTAACTGGCGAAATGTCTTTCCGTTTACGTCCAGACAATCGCCTTTTCTGATAGGTTACTTACACACAGTAACTTTCGACCAGCGTCCGTTACTCACACACTCACTCTTACACTCCCCCTATCTCGGTCCTGCGGCGGTCAATGGTACCTCATGACCTCCTTACCCTGGTCGACAATTACTCTGGATGTTCGATACACCCGAACCACTTAAGCTCTACCCCGAACTTAAGATTTTACCAGGTTGCGCGCGCTCACAACCTTCTCACAATCACGCTACAGGCATTCAACTCCGCAAGACATTACAATACAAATACAACACAAAACACTGCAATCTGTCCACGCATGACCCTTGTTATACTCACTCTCGTCCGATACTGCTGCTTTTCTCTCTCCGTCAGCGCCTTCTTCGGCAGGCCACCTCTCGAACTCTAGGGACCTTGGGGTAAACTAACCTAGTCTAGATTACCTTCCTCAAGAAGATAACCATCCTCACTCTGCTACCAACTGATAACGCGGGATTTCTGGTCTATTGTTATCTTACCAGATCCCAGCTCAGGTCGACTGAATCGTTGGTACCTGTCATTGAGTAAAAGGCAATCCACTACTAGGTTAATCAAGAAAGAACTCACACCACTCTAAAGAACCACTTACCACTGGAAAAGGTTAAAAAGTTTAATTTAAAGCCAAAAGTATCTGGAGATACAAACATCTCAGAATAAGGTTCAACAGATATACAGGTATCAATATAAAAAGGAACTCTCTGAATGCTCTCAATCGACAAAAGGAAATTATCAAAAATATCTCAAATACCATGAGAGTGGCAAGAATCGCTGTGAGTTGCAACTTGAGAGTCATTTACAGAAAAGAAAAATACAGGTTAGTCTGTCCCTACACTAGACTAAGTGACATCCCTACTTAACAAGATCTTTACCTAAAAAGGTGTCAGCAGTGGTGTCTTCCAAAGAAGATCACACACTTCCCTTAGTCTTTGTCTCAAAGTCGAAGTTCTTTCAATTCTCTATCTGCCTACCCATCCGCTCTCTTAGGCTCCTCAGATCATCTGCCCTAACTCCACCCCGGGGTGCTTTCCCTAATACAAAATCACATTTCCAATAGGAACGCCTCTTGAGACGCCTCTCACGTGGTGCAGTTTCGAGCGGCAAATTCCGTGCTGGTGCTCCTCGGGACTCTTCATTAAAGTAGACCTTGCTTCCCAGGCTTCTCTTCGACCAGGCGGTACCCCCTAAAATTCCTGAAGACTCCTACAGGCCTGTGCCTGGCGCCTCTGAACAAGGGCCTATTCATTATTTCTGATTTAAGTTCCCCTTGCACCTGCAAACAGACACTCTCTCGGTAGGCCCCAAATTCCAGCATCTACCATATCTAGAAGTCATAAAACATCTTGGACAGACCTATCGTTCGTGCTCTGTGCGACCTCTCCTTAACGAGCTCATGCAGATCAAAGAAACGACTTTATCTATTCAGGCCTACTAGAATTACATGAAACGGGCCTCTGCAATATGCACATTTAATTTCTTTGTTTAAACAGTATTTTAACTAACACACATTACTAAAATATAACACATCTATGTAAAACATATACTTCAGTTCTACGCCTAATAATACATTTGCAGTAAAATAACATTAGAATCCAAGTCACTAAAAGTGTAGCAGCATCTTTCGTTTCTTGTGAAATGCCATGTGGCCTACACATTTTCATGGTTTGCAGAATTACATTTCGTTTCACTTAGTCATCTAACGTGTGACTCCAACATCATTTTAGCATTTCTACAACCTCTACATTAGTTTTTCACACTTATATATGCATCTATTCTAATTAAACACTCATATATTTTCTCTATATAAGTTGACACTCTTGTATATTCCACACTAATCTAATACTACGTGCTTGTAAATATGGTGCACTTCTACATTTTCAGATTTGCGCTCTCTCAGAATCGTCTGGGATATTAAAAATTACAAGCATATAAAGGGTCACTTCGATGTTTGTAGTCCTATGACCCTACTAGGGATACCAGGAACCATCTGTGGATTTTTATTTTTAGAACCCCCTGGCCACATCTTCCAAGAGCTCCCTAAAACACGGTTGAGCCCACCCTGACCATTAGGGGTCAGGGTGACCCGATGATTAAGCATGACACCAGTAGGGTGTTTGAAGGTAATTAAAACAAAAATAATGCTTTCCTTTCCCATGACCCAGTGGGCAATAATTAGGATGCTTCAGTAGCCACCTTCCCATACCTAACCAGGGTTTATTTACTGTTATCTCAAACTGTGGGGTACTTATTGTGATTCAGAGTGAGCCCAAATATGTCCACATGTAAACACCTGCAAGTTGAGCAGCTGTTTGAAGAGGTGCTGCACATCCATCGCCTTCACTGTAGGGAGAACAGACTAGGTGTGATATAATCCTGTTTATGAGTGTTGGTGATCACAAGTGATCCAGTGTGCAGAAAACTTTCATAAGTGCTGAACCTTTCTGTCACAACCCAAACAAGTTTATTACCTTCGTCTAACAGGAGACTACTAGAGACTGAACTACTATTTCCAAGTCTATTTTTCACTAGAAAGATTTGCATTTTCATAGTGGCTCAATAAATTAAAGGCACCTTTGACCTCTGTCATGCACCTGCTAGTGGTGGCTGCTCCAATTTTGGGGTGATGAGGCAACGTGAGTGTGTGAATAGGTGGCAGGGCTGAGAGGAAATCATTTTAAAAAACACTTACGTGCTCCTGCGCCCACTGCCTCGGTGCTCCTCTGCCGACGCTGGTCACGCTGCACAGGCTTCTAAGGGGCAATCCCGGCGCTGCTCTCCTGCTGATAATACCAGCATGAGAGCAGCGCCGTGATGGGCCTGAGTGAGCTGACTTGACTCTCGCTCAGGCCCAGGGAGCCAGGGCCGGACTGGCCATACCGGGCACCGGGCAATCACCCGGTGCGCCGCACGGTTGGGGGCCGTTTTTTTTACAGGGGCCGGGCTGCAAAATCGGCCCTGTACCAAAATCTGCCGAAAACCGACCTGGCAAAGAGCTCGGCAGCACCTCCAGCCCCCCCCCCCCAAGTGGGGAGGGGGGGGCGAGCACTTTGCCGGGGCCGGTTGTGGTTCCCAGTCCGGCCCTGCAGGGAGCCTGGGGCTTTTCTCCAACCCGGCTGTTGCAACACAGCTGGGTTGGAGAAACATGAGGGGTTTACAAAATGACGCATCTACCTAGATGCGTCACCTTGTAAATATGACGCAACATGGTGCATTTTTTACGCTGCTGGTATGTCACAAAAAGTGATGCACCCCCGGTGCAAAAGTTACGCACAGGCTCATAAATAAGCCCCTTTGGATCTTGCTCATGTTACATAATTGCTCAAAGTAGAGACTTTTGGAGTAATTGAGAGAATAGTGGACTGTGTGCCTCACCACCAGGTCCATGGAGGCCCTTGCCTCGCCTTCCTGGCAGCAGACCGCCTGCCATATTTAGAGGTCCTGGCCAATAAGTGTGCTGCTTAAAAAAAAATGAGAGGGACCCTTTCCACACCAAAGAACTAGGGTTCAATCAAGAAGTAACAAAAGAGTGTCCTTTGGTAGACTGCTGTAGAACCAACACTTGCACACACCACTCACAAAGGCACATACATGCACTCTTGAGGGATACACGTGTGACAGAGAAAACAGTATGTCCATACACCCATGCCCATGCCCATACACCAAAGTAATAGTATATTTAGATATCAATTTTATTAAACATAAATATGATAGATTTCAAAATCAATTGATCATACAATATACATTTTCATTAAAAAGGGTGTTACAATAAAAATGAACTGAATAACATATACAATACAAACACACATTTTAAACAAGCATTTGCAATGCAATAAGTCTCGCATTAGGAAAGTTTGAGTTATTGGTATTGTAAATGACAATTTTTTAATTATTGTGTTGGTTTTGAAAATAGCTAAATTAATAGCTTTGTCTTTGACAATGCCAATTGTTTTAACTTTCACAAATGTGACACCTATAGCATTTGTACTGCAATATGTGTTGTATTGACGTGACTTAGATGTATTGATATTACAAATACCAATGGCTTTTAGTTTTTTTAAATAATTAATACTTAAATGAAAATTATTGTAATTTATAATGGCAATAGCTTAAACTTTTGTAAATGACTTTTGTGAAGATTATGTTCAGTGTATTTTATTGTGACAAAAATCCAAGAACAGAAGTGAAATATTAACATCTTTTTGTGACATTTGTAATAAAGCTTGAAACATTGAGAGAACATATTTGAACCAGTTGTTGTTGAATGGTTGCACAGATTGATGCTGTGGTGGTGCTGAGTGATGCGATAGATAGAGTGAGTGCAATAGATACATAGGGGGAGGGTGATAGATAGAGGGAGGCCGATAGTGGTGGTCCTGAGTGATGCTGTGGAGGCCCTGAGTGATGCTGTGGTGGTGCTGAGTGATGCTGCGGTGGTGCTGAGTGATGCTGTGGTGGTGCTGAGTGATGCTGTGGTGGTGCTGAGTGATGCTGTGGTGGTGCTGAGTAATGCTCTGGTGGTGGTCGAGAAGAAAATCGTGGATAAGAGGGAATGAAAGAGGCCGTAGGAAAACAGGGGGACAGGGGGTGACGCGAGAGTGTCTGGTAAAAGCTGAGGCGAGCACCAAGAAGGGAGAATGTACAAAGAAATGCGAGTCACGGCCCATGAGAGTGAGTGGGGGGGGGTGGAATAAAAAACGTGCAGCTGACTGACAGAGAAGCTGTAGTCGGCGTGTTTGCGTGTTTGCGCGCAGTAAAGCTAAATAATTAAAATTAACAAAAGCATCAAACTTGTCTCATATATATTACATGCAATAACGGATACAGATGAGAGTCACGGACCATGAGAGTGAGGGGGGGTGGAATAAAAAACGTGCAGCTGACTGACAGAGAAGTTGTAGTCGGCGTGTTTACGTGTTTGCGCGCAGTAAAGCTAAAAAATAATTAAAATGAACAAAAGCATCAAACTTGTCTCATATATATTACATGCACAGGGACAGAGGAGGAAAGGTGGGAGGGAACACGGCCTTCTCTAACTCCATGTTCTCTTCTCTTCTCCACTCTCTATCTATCTATCTATCTATCTATCTATCTATCTATCTATCTATCTATCTATCTATCTATCTATCTATCTATCTATCTATCTATCTATCGCCCTCACTCTATATATCTATCGCACTCACTCTATCTATATATCTATCGCCCACACTCTATCGTTCTCACTCTATCTATCTATTGCCCTCAATATATCTATCTATCTATCGCACAAACTCTATCTATCTATCTATCGCACTCAGTCTCTATCTATCTATCTATACATCTATCTATCTATCGACCTCACTATATCTAACTAACTATCTATTTCACTCACTCTATCTAGCGTATCTATCTATCCCACTCCCTCTATCTATCTATCTATCTATCTATCTATCTATCTATCTATCTATCTATCTATCTATCTATCTATCTATCTATCTATCTATCTATCTATCTATCTATCTATCTATCTATCTATCTATCTATCTATCTATCTATCTATCTATCTATCTATCGCCCTCAGTCTATCTATCTATCGCCCTCACTCTATTTATCTATCTATAGACCTCACTCTATCTATCTATTGTACTCACTCTCTATCTACCTATCTATCTATCTACCTATCTATCTATCTATCTATCTATCTATCTATCTATCTATCTATCTATCTATCTATCTATCTATCTATCTATCTATCTATCTATCTATCTATCTATCTATCTATCTATCTATCTATCTATCTATCTATCTATCTATCTATCTATCTATCTATCTATCTATCTATCTATCTATCTATCTAACTATCTATCTATCTATCTATCTATCTATCTATCTGTCTGTCTATCTATCTATCAATCTATCTATCTATCTATCGGCCTCACTCTATCTATCTATCTATCTATCTATCTATCTATCTATCTATCTATCTATCTATCTATCTATCTATCTATCTATCAATCTATCTATCTATCGGCCTCACTCTATCTATCTATCTATCTATCTATCTATCTATCTATCTATCTATCTATCTATCTATCTATCTATCTATCTATCTATCTATCTATCTATCTATCTATCTATCTATCTATCTATCTATCTATCTATCTATCACCCTCATTCTATCTATCTATAGACCTCACTCTATCTATCTATCGCACTCACTCTCTATCTATCTATCAATCTATCTATCTATCTATCTATCTATCTATCTATCTATCTATCTATCTATCTATCTATCTATCTATCTATCTATCTATCTATCTATCTATCTATCTATCTATCTATCTATCTATCTATCGATGGCCCTCACTCTATCTATCGCCCTCTATCTATCTATCTATCTATCTATCTATCTATCTATCTATCTATCTATCTATCTATCTATCTATCTATCTATCTATCTATCTATCTATCTATCTATCTATCTATCTATCTATCTATCTATCTATCTCCCTCACTCTATCTATCACCCTCCCTCTATCTATCTATCGTACTCACTCTATCTATCGCACCACTACAGTATCACTCAGGGGCACCACGACATCACTATGCGCTACCACAGCATCACTGAACACCACAGCATCACTCGTTGCTACCACAAGATCACTCAGTGCCAACACAGCATCAATCTGTGCAACCATTCAACAACAACTGGTTCAAATATATTCTCACAATGTTTCAAGCTTTATTAGAAATGTCACAAAATTTTTTTAATATTTCACTTCTGTTCTTGGATTTTCGTCTCAATAAAATACACTGAACATAATCTTCACAAAAGTTCATTTAAAAAATGTACGCTATTGCCATTATAAATTAAAATACCTTTTATTTAAGTATTAATTATTTAAAAACATTATAATCCATTGTTATTTGTAATATCAATGCATCAAAGTCACATAAAGACAAAACATGTTGCATTACAAATGCTATAGGTGTCACATTTGCAAAAATTACAAGTATTGGCATTGTAAATGACAAAGCTATTATTTTCACTATTTTCAAAACCAACACATAAAAAAAAAATTGTGGTTTACAAGACCAAAAACTCAAACTTTCCTAATACGATACCTATTGCATTGCAAATGCTTGTTATTATTATGCCTGTATTTTGGTTAATGCACTTATTTTGTTGACTGGGGAAGAGGTAAGCAATGCAGCTGAAGCGTCCTCAATCTACCAGATGATTCTGGGCCCTGAGGTGAAGCATTTTCTGTTTAATAGGTTGGATGTCAGCTACTTTAAAAGAAGTCGTTTTAAAGTGTTAAGGGCCAGATGTAGGTAAATCTCATTTACCGATTCATAAATACCGAATTTTACTGATTCGGTATTTATGAATCGTTAAATAAGATGTAGGTAATAATTCGGTATTTTTTACCGAATCGGTAAGATTCAGTATTTACCGATTCGGTAAATACAGAATCTGTATTTGCTATTGAATGCTATGGGCCTTGAAGCCCATAGGATTCAAAAGCAAATACCAAATCGGTATTTACCGAATCGGTAAAAATACCGAATTGCAAAGGGGGACAGGGTGTCACTTTGACACCCTGATGCACCCCTGTAACTGGCTTGTGCACCATGTGGCACACAGACATGCCCATAGGGCATGTCTGTGTGCCACATGGCACAGGTGTACATGCAGCGGTAAAATTTACAGATTTGGAAATTTACCGATTCTGTAATTTTACCGATTCGGTAAAATTACCGATTCGGTAAAATTACCGAATCTGTATGTTTTTTGAGCCCCTACATCTCCATAGCCCAATACCGGTCGGAAACGGCCGAAAATCGGTATGTTCGGCCGTTTCCGACCGGTATTGGCCTACCTACATCTGGCCCTTAAATGCTGTGTTCAAAATTTGGAACACAGTTCGGAGAAGTTTAAAGATTCCTGTACTCTCTGTTTATACACCTATGGATGCCACTGGATTGCTACCATCGATCTTAAGGGATCATGTGGCTGCCATCTGGAGGGAGAAGGGCATTATTTGACTTGCCGATATGTATAAGGCGGATGGGATTTAATTTTTGTTCTCAGAGTTGGTGGATAAATATCATTTATCTACAACCCAATGTTTTAAGTTTTTGCAATTAAGGGACTTTTTAGGAAATCATATAAGTTGTACTACACAATTTATAAAATTGTAGAAACTATTAGGGATATATTGGCTCAATATACAAAATATTGTTAGAGGGTGGAATAGACGACATAGAGAAGTACAAGATAAAAATCCTCAGATGGTTCCGGGTATCCCTTTATTCTTGGAATCGTCTGGGATATTAAAAATTACAAGCATTTAAAGGGTCACTTCGATGTTTGCAGTCCTAGGACCCTACTAGGGATACCAGGAACCATCTGAGGATTTTTATCTTTAGGACCCCCTTTAGGACCCCACATCTTCCAAGAGCTCCCTAAAACACGGTTGAGCCCACCCTGACCTTTAGGGGTCAGGGTGACCCGATGATGAAGCATGCCACCACTAGGGTGTTTGAGGGTAATTAAAACAAAAGGAATTCTTTCCTTTCCCATGACCCAGTGGGCAATAATTAGGATGCTTCAGTAGCCACCTTCCCATACCTAACAAGGGTTTATTTACTGTTATCTCAAACTGTGGGGTACTTATTGTGATTCAGAGTGAACCCAAATATGTCCACATGTAAACACCTGCAAGTTGAGCAGCTGTTTGAAGAGGTGTTGCACATCCATCGCCTTCACTGTAGGGAGAACAGACTAGGTGTGATATAATCCTGTTTATGAGTGTTGGTGATCACAAGTGATCCAGTGTGCAAAAAACTTTCATAAGTGCTGAACCTTTCTGTCACAACCCAAACAAGTTTATTACCTTCGTCTAACAGGAGACTACTAGAGACTGAACTACTATTTCCAAGTCTATTTTTCACTAGAAAGATTTGCATTTTCATAGTAGCTCAATAAATGAAAGGCACCTTTGACCTCTGTCATGTACCTGCTAGTGGCGGCTGCTCCAATTTTGGGGTGATGAGGCAATGTGAATGTGGGGGTGTGAATAGGTGGCAGGGCTGAGAGGAAATCATTTTAAAAAACACTTACGTGCTCCTGCGCCCACTGCCTCGGTGCTCGTCTGCCGACGCTGGTCACGCTGCACAGGCTTCCAAGGGGCAATCACGGCGCTGCTCTCCTGCTGATAATACCAGCATGAGAGCAGCGCTGTGATGGGCCTGAGTGGGCTGACTTGAATCTCGCTCAGGCCCAGGGAGCCAGGGCCGGACTGGCCATAGCGGGTACCGGGCAATCCCCCGGTGTGCCGCACGGGTGGGGGACGGTTTTGGGCCCCTGGGGGGCGTTTTTCTTACAGGGCCATTTTTGCAGCATAGCTGCAAAATCGGCTCTGTACCAAAATCTGCCAAAAACCGACCTGGCAAAGAACTTGGCAGCACCCCTACCCCCCCGAGTGGGTAGGGGGGGCAGCCAAGCACTTTGCCGGGGCTGGTTGTGGTTCCCAGTCCGGCCATGCAGGGAGCCTGCGGCTTTTCTCCAACCCGGCTGTTTCAACACAACTGGTGTTGGAGAAACATGAGAGGTTTACAAAATGACGCATCTACTTAGATGCGTCACCTTGTAAATATGACGCAACATGGTGCGTTTTTTACGCTGCTGGTATGTCACAAAAAGTGACGCACCCGCGGCGCAAAAGTTACGCACAGGCTCATAAATAAGCCCCTTTGGGTCTTGCTCATGTTACATAATTGCTCAAAGTAGAGACTTTTGGAGTCATTGAGAGAATAGTGGACTGTGTGCCTCACCACCAGGTCCATGGAGGCCCTTGCCTCGCCTTCCTGGCAGCAGACCTCCTGCCATATTTAGAGATCCTGGCCAATAAGTGTGCTGTTTATAAACAAATGAGAGGGACCCTTTCTACACCAAAGAACTAGGGTTCAATCAAGAAGTAACAAAAAGAGTGTCCTTTGGTAGACTGCTGTAGAACCAACACTTGCACACACCACTCACAAAGGTACAAACATGCAATCTTGAGGGATACACTTGTGACAGAGAAAGCAGTATGCCCATACACCAAAGTTATTAGCAAAATGTAGATATCAATTTTATTAAACATAAATATGCCAGATTTAAAAAACAATTGATCATACAATATACATTTTCATTAAAAAGGGTGTTACAATAAAAATGAACTGAATAACATACAATACAAACACACATTTTAAAAACCGGCGAGAGTATTAAAAAAGACACTACAATTTGTCGTAGGTAGACCATATCCATATAGTGAACGTTGGGGCTGGACCCTGATGTTTTACAACAATCAGCATGTAGTGTAACAGCCAACTCAATGTCTACACACACAATCAGCAGCTAAAAAGTAGGATGTACAGGAAGGAGACCTCATGTAACTCAGTATTAAATGCAATCATTTCCCACCCTAACCATCAGATAAAGGCAATACCATTTGGCGAGATGGTTAGGGCGAGAAGGAACTGTATTTGTGATGAGCAATGTCAACAGAATCTGGAGCAAATCAAAAACAGGTTCCAAATAAGAGGCTATGACAAGCACTTAATCAACAGACCCTTGAGTCGAGCCACTAAATTGGACAGAGCAGCCACGCTCTCAGATAATCCTAAAAAGAATAGTTAACAGAAGGAGCTGATTAGACCCATTATGTCATTTGGGAGAAATACAGGGGATGTAATAGAATACAAAACAGACACTGGTATTTACTGACTCGTGATAGAAACATTGCACCACACATCACGACTAATTCAAGTATAACATTTCGTAAAGGGAGGACACTGGGTGGACTTATCAGTCCAAGTTACCCCGTACAGACTAAGAAAGACAACTGGCTGACAGTCCGTAACAAAGACCCACATAAATGCAGACATTGTCCCATGTGCAGATTAAGCAGAGAATTGAGTGAACATTAACTGTTGCACCCGATTTGTGGTTTATGTATTAATTTGTAAATGTAACAAAATGTACGTAGGGAGTACTATCAGGATGCTTAGAGAGATGATTCAAGAACACTTCAGGGCAGTGAAACAAGGTGATCCCGGGTATCCTTTTGCAGTACATACACTTATCTGTGACGAACAAGACCAACACAGATCTTTTCATTTTCATGGCTTAGAAACAGTCCCACCAGCAGAAAGGAGTGGAAATAGAGAACTGAGGCTACAACGTCAAAAGGCGATATGGATCATGTGCCTTAGGGCAGTGGTTAAAGGTCTGAATATAGACCGTGAACTGCATTATTTTTTGGCAGACTGAATAAAGCCATTAGTATATTGTAAACAGCTAATCCGATTGTAGACTTCAAGTTAAATCATACTGTTCAATACATCTAATCATATGATTTTGTTGATAACACACTTAACATACCGCACTTAACATAATTTGCAAAATTCAGATCATAGATGCCACTTAACATAATTTCAAAATTTAGATCATAGATGTTCAGTAGAGGGTTTTGTGATACAAAATAAATGAACATGTGATAGGCATGAAGACTGACAGGACCAATGTATGTCAATTGTTAGTATGTATATTGATTATTGTACGAAATCTCATGAACAATGGAATTGTCATCTTAAAGTACATAATATACTGAGATGAAGATTTATTTGTTTTTGCCGCTATGTACTGTAATGCCTGATCTTACCTTTGACACCTTGGATAAGTGGTCTAATATTTCCCTTTCTTTTCTTTACTAACGTCTCTTACCTTTGATCGACAGCATGATTTACCTCACCGGTTCAGTGGACTTAGGCAAAACTTCTATCACGACTCAATAGTATGTACACTGATTGGGTCCAACAGCCTTTGTCCTTGAGAATATACTCCAGAATACTACAACAGACATCAGTGATAACTTATATAGAGGGCAGTTTGTTTTGAGAAATATTTGAGAGCAGCCATATCCGTTGTACACATAAAGAGTCATGTACGTAAATTAGGGTATCAGTAGTCATTCTATTAAAAGTCCTTTCCGGAATAATTGCATCCTGTTATTAATTCTTAGCTTTTGCTATGCCCACTGCATGACCCGTTATATACATAAGGAGTCATACATGTAAATTAGAGAATCAGTAGTGATTATATTTTCCTATAAAAGCCCTTTCCGGAATAATTGTATCTGATCATAAATTCTCAGTTACTATTTGCCCACAGCATGACGCCGGTGTTCAACTGGGAACCTGACATTTTGGCAATATATATTGACCTCCATAAAATAGATGCACGCACTCCGAAGGTAAACCACACTACAGTGACAGAGAACAACTTAAGTAAAGCCTCACTTATGAATAAACTTGATGTCTCATGGATAGTCTAAAGCAATTAAATATCATGATTTAACACAATTTCAAAACACTTTCAGCGTTTACGTGCACATGTTAAGATGGGAACCGCAGAGGATGGGCGAAACCGTGAACATGTGCTATGTGAGTATACAAGGGAGAACCAATATGAAGCTCACGTTGACCGACACGGATAATCTACACGGTGGGCAGCACTCTACCCCTGGTAAGAGATGGGAGTCGTATTAGCTAAAGTTTGTCATATATGTAAATTTGTCCAGATTAAGTAATATCTCATAAGCAGTTACCTTCCACTTTGTACGGTTATTTGGAATATTACGGGCATAACTTAAGTTGTGAGAGTATGGATGCTTTTGAGGGACACAGTGCCTCTTCTCACCCACTGATATAAGTTGGGATTTTAACGGTTAGAGACTATAATAGGCCAATCAGTCTCTGCGAGATAGTATTTTGGAAGTGATGTTTCGCCCCAGTATGATAAATTTGAATATAACGGGCGCAACGCAATCATGAAAATATAGAAAGTTCTATGACATACAGTGCCTCTGCCTTTATTTCAGAGTTGCGGAAACACTGACTAATCTTTCCAACATCCACTACGTTCAGATGCGAGATATTTTGGTAAGTGAGGCCGGAATTTTGAGATACGATAATTGGTAAAACTTACAACTTGATAGTGCATAAATATGAATTTTAATTCCAGACACTCTGATGCCCCACAGGAAACAATAACTCCTCAAAGTGACAAGGACATTTGAGACTACAGGAATGGCGAGCTCTTGTCTATCTAATATGGTCACGTAATGTTGAATAGCATGGGTTTGTGTGACAAAGGGATACACTTGGGAAGTAATGGTTCCAGAGGTGATTGCACATGGGGGTGACTTCTACTTCCATGATCTTTTATGTTATGTTATGTTATGCTGATTTATATAGCGCACAGCTGTCCCGGCAAAGGGGCGTCCCAGCACTGATAGCAGAAAACTGCAGAACTATAGACCACACAAGCAGCCTACAATGGAGGCAAGAGGTGAGTTTTGATTGCCTTATGGAATGCCAGGCAATTTTTCAAGCTGCGAATGCCGATGGGGAACGCGTTCCAAAGTTTGGCTGCCAATACACAGAAGGAACGTCCACCAGCACGAACCCTCCTCACCCGCGCAACAACCACCAGATGCTGCCCCATTAACCGGAGTTGACAGTAGGGGATATAGAGTGTAAGCAGATTGGCCAAAATGCCTGGAGAGGAGAGATTTAACATTTTGAAAGACATGCAAAGGACCTTAAACTCTATACGTTTGGCCACAAGCAGCCAATGTAACCGACAGACTGCACTAGTGGAAGGGCATGTCCTGGGAAAACCCAATAAAGTTTTTGCCGCAGACTTTTGGACCCTATGCAGTCTTGCAATTTCCGCCTTGTTGGATCCCAAATTGAGCAAATTGGCATAATCCAATCTAGACGGGATGGAAACATGAACGATAACCTGTCTAATAGACGGGTCTGCTCATTGATATTCACCCTTCCTTAAGTTTCTTAGTTGCCCATAAGATTTACTTGGATTGTCAAACACATAAAAGATGCGCATGCCACGATTTGGGTGATATACCTTGGAGATGGGTTTAATCCTAAATCCCATGATCTATCCACATTCCTTATGATGTCATAGTTTTATGGTTCAGCCCTCATGAAGTCTTGTTTTAACTCAAACAGACAAAACACGTGTTGGCAAGGAGTTGTATTGTTGGCAAGGAGTTGTATTTGTGACGAAGAACGTTATTGATAACTAGCAACCCGTCCCGACGTTGTCCGGGTATGAAACAGAATGTGTGTAATAGGCAAGGGAAATTTATTTTAAAATCTCGCGGTAGAGAACATTTTTAGCATGAAGTGTCACAATAGTTAGGCATTTGTGTGCAGATACTGTGTGTACCTCGGAGTAAGCAGTATTAGCAGATGTCTCTAGTGTGTTTGTACTCCACTTCCGTAGGTAAGCGTGTGTGAAAGTGCATTCAGTTGTAAATTTCGTGTCCCCGGAGGCACACTGAATCGCGTCATCCCCCGCTTGAGGCCCGGCTCCAGTTTTGTTTGATGTTGTGCTTGTGGTGTAAAGTCGTTGATGCAGAGAGTTGACTGGGATGACAGCGCGCGCTAAAGACGTGTGGGAAAGTGCAGTCAGTTCAAAGGTTAGTGTCCCAGCAGGCGCGCTTAGTCGCGTCATCCGCAGCCTGAGCCTGGCTCCAGCTCTGGATGATGTTGTGCGCCTGGTGTTAATTCATTTATACAGAGAGTTGAGTGTGTGACAGCGCGCAGGAGACGCTGCAGTTAGTGTTCCCGCTGGCACGGTCCTTTATGCAGAGAGTTGACTGGCTGACAGCGCGTAGGATACTGTGCAGTTATTGCCCCCGCAGGCACGATCAGTCGCGTCTGCCCCTGCCTAAGCCCCGGCAATTGCAGCGCCCATTGGCCACGCCCCAAAGCACGCTTTTTTTTGGGATGTGCCGCGCGATTGTTGCCGGTTGTCGCGCCCATTGGCCATACCCCTTGCTGCCGCGCAACTGCAATTGCCGCGCCAATTGGCCTTGTTCACGCCCCCAGCACACGCCCCCAGCACAACACATACGTTTAAGAAATGCTTTTTTTTTTCGTCATGTTGTGCCCCGCCCACGCCCACGCCCACAAGGGACTACTTTGGTGGTAAAGTTCTTTTACCTTTCAAATGTATATGGTGGGCATCTGTATAGCCTATGTCCTTGTGCTGCAACGGCCCTTTCCAATGCTGTTTTGGGTGTTGTGATTGGTGCTGTGGTTCCTGAGATTACCCGCCTCAAAGGTTTGGGCTCTCTCTTTATAATATTAGTATAGATGGCAATTTGAAAAGAAAGCCTGGATGTTTGAATAAAAGACATTGGACATTACAACATATCCGATATATTAACTTTCGACTCATTGAGTGCTCGGAGATTTTATGGAACATTGAGGAGACGTTTTTCTTTTCCAAACTGAGGAAGCTTTGGTGGCTCTCCCTCCTCCTGAGCACTGACTGAAGTATATGGACATTGAAATATTGACTATTTAACTGTACCAGTATTGAGTGTCTTTCCCTAGCCATCACTATTATTTCTGCATATCCTGTGCCTCATGAGAACAGTCCAGCCCTAACTGCCAATCTAGGTCTTCCCTGGACCAGAAAGAAGCATCCTGGGATCATGCTTTACATGTCATCACTGAAGCTAAGGTACATATGGTACGGGAATGACACCCTGCTCTATATCATGGCAGGCGAGTTGACCTCTATGACAAGCTAATGGAAGTCGTAATGGAAGAAAAAGAAATGGACTATGATTGCCTGATTGATTTTAATTAGTTTTATTGATCAGAAAGGACCTTTGATCATTTGAATGGATCTGAACCTTCCCACTCTTCTTTATGAAAGCCATTACATAAAATGAAGTGTAAAGAGATCAGGGGTAGTGTGAGGTACACAGTAATGTTGTTAAATCAGTTATGTATATGCTTAAGAAGACCTTTTGCAATATCTTTGGCGATCATGATAAGGTATTTGGCAAATGACCATCCAGACTATTTGCCTGTAGGACATTATGGTCATATAGATGCTGGGTGCCCAAAATGAGTCTGGAACGTTGGCGAAGGTCCTATAGAAAACAGATCATATCTGTAGGCTTCAGAGAGCCCTTTATTGCTGGTGTTCCAGATTACTGGATACAGAAATACTGTCTTACATAAACAGTGTGTCCTAAATATTATTTATAACAAATTTGGATGTAGATTATTTATTATTAACACAAATAATTGATATTTTTTGTAAACAACTTTTAGGATTCCATTTTTATGTGAGTCAACATTCTGAAACGTATATCCGGTTACTGCACCCTCTGCGTAAGGATCCCGATGCTGTATGTGTTATAACATTTTTAAGTCCAATGTACCTAAAAGTATGATTCTACCATCGTAGTTTTCTTCAAAGGCTTCATTTTATGGTCATTCCAATCTGAAACTATATTGCAGCCGAGAATTAATATTCCAGGACCTGCCACTTTCAGCCAATCAAAAGAGGCACGATAGCTGGTGGTCAAATAATCTATTTTACTTGGACTTTGTACTCAATAGTTTTAAGCTAACCTGTGTGCCCCCTTTTAGGATTAAATAATTTTTTCTACTCCTCAGTTCTAGAGTTAATTAGCGACATTCAATATCAAGCTATGCATCACCATCAATCTCCTCCGTATACCACACTTGGGCTATCGGCATGGGCAGAATAGTCGACTTTCAGATATGAAAGAAGAAAAAGAGACAGGTCTGTGCAGGGCATCCGCGTGCTCGCCATCTTTGCTGCCAACGAGCTGTCAGGGGTGGCTCCCTTTGGGGCAGAAACCCCTCAGCCACAGATTTCTACACCTCAGCAACTTCACTGGGATCACCAAGGGCTGATGAAACAAAGCCGACATCAGGAACCCAGAAGAGGCGTCTCCATCTTGGCCTCTGGTCTCTATCACCGCCTTCTTGGTGTTCTCCTTTTAGGCAAACTAGGGCTTTGCCACTAGTCTTGGCAAATATCCTAGGTCCCCACTTCCTCCATTCATTGTTTGAGCCTTAACCCAGTTGATGTCTTTGCCTCAACTCTGCTCTCCCTGGCAGCTCAATTAGAGCCCTGGTTCTATTTCTTTTGCTGCACTTGTCTTAAGAGCCCTCTCCTTCTATGGCCCAGGCAAAGAGCAGTGAAGCACCATGGGCCAGATGTAGGTGGCCGTTTCAGGCCATTTACCGACCGGTAACGGCCGATTTTGGCCGTTACCGATCGGTAAATGGGTGACAGGTATGTAGGGGGCATTTTTTGACCAAATCGGTAAAATTACCGAATCGGTAATTTTACCGATACGGTAAAATAAAAAATCGGTACATTTACCGAATCTGAGGCACCCAGATGTAGGTGGGACTCTTCTGAGTCCCAGAGGCCTTACCGAATCGGTATTTTACCATCAAATCCAATTTGATGGTAAAATACCGATTCCGGTGTGCATGCACATGTGTGCATGCACACCTATGCCATGTGACAGGCAGACCTGCCCTTAGGGCATGTATGCCTGCCACATGGCACCCAAGCCTGTTTTGGGGGGGCCAGAGGGTGTCAAAGTGACACCCCCTGCACCCTTGTGAAAATCGGTATACCGAATCGGTAATGCCCATTCATTCCTATGGGCTTCAAAGCCCATAGGAATGAATGGACATTACCGAATCGGTATTTACCGAATCGGTAAATACCGATTTTTTCCGATTCGTTATTCCAGCACATCTGGAATACCTACATATCCACCCCTCAGATTTACCGATTCTTAATTACCGATTCGGTAAAATTCGGTAATTTTCAGTAATTAAGAATCGGTAAATCTATTGTACCTACATCTGGCCCCATGTGCCTTGGGGATCTCTCCTCCCTAATGTTGGGCACAATCAGTTCCAAGAACAGGATTATGGGGCCTGGAACTCCAGGGAAGTAATTAGTAAGATATTTGAGGGAGGTGGAAGGAGTGTGTGTGTGTGTGTGGGTGTGCGTGTGCGTGTGTGTGTGGGTGGGTGGGTGTATGGGCGTGTCTGCATTGGTATTTTTAAGCTGTGACCATATGATATACATGGTCTTTGAGGCTAAACCTGGGCACCTGAAGTTGTTGCTTACATGTGAGGCAGCAATGAACTTATGAGTCCACTAAACTCCAAGGCTGACCCCAGAATAATCTTATCATTTCATTAAAATTAGAAGCTGCTATTTGGGGACCCAATGAGAGTATTTTTAGAAAATGGCACGTTTTGTGGACAAAAGTGGATTTTCAGAAAATGCCAAGCTGAGGTATGTCTAAGTAATACTTTATAAAATGAAGGGGCATATCAGCAAGGGCCTGCGATAATTAACGCTCAGCGCTTTTATCGCGAGGATAATTATCGCAGGCTAACGCTGGATTCTATCTTGGAGATAGCGTGCTATCAGCAACGCTTATCTCCCGAACAATAGGAATCCATGCGTTAGCTGGAAAACAGTGTGATTATCACTGGAAATCCAGCAATAATCACACTGCAACCAGCGAAACTTTGCAGATAGGGCAGGGTGGTTTTAGCCATGTAATCCACCTCCCATTAGATTACAAATCTAAATCAGATTACAAGCAGGCGTAAGGAAAGTAGCGATAACTGTGGTTAGCGCTACTTTTCTTATAGCTCTGCTTGTTTGCGTGCAGCTTGATAATTGGAGAAATGTCGGTTAGCAACATTTCTCCAGTTATTTTGGCATGGAACGCCCACTTTGCATCTCATTAGAGATGCACAGCTGGGAGTTGTTGTAAGGGGTGCAAAATCGGCAAAACACGCGATAGCGTGTCTTTGCTGATAAGGCAATGAAATTATCGCCGCTTTTCGCCTGAAAACGGACGCAAAAGCAGCGATAATTTCCTAGCGCCGCCTTGCTGATATACCCCGAAATCTTGCACTTGAAGACAAATGAGCCTTTAAGTACAGCACACTTGCATTTTTAGAAAAGCAATGTAATTTCAGAATATGACAAACAGAAGCGAGACAACAGTGGATTTAAGATGGCATAGGGGGACTTTTGTTTAATTACTGAACATTTAAAGGGGTATTCAGGTATGAAGTGTGAGTATCATGAAAATAACAAACTGACATTCAGGGGTGACAAAGATTACCAGATACTGACAAGAAGATGTTTGTAGACATCAATGTAATTATAGTAAATGAAAAGCTGGTGTTTGGAGGCGTATTTAGGTTATTAACTCACAATGAAAAGCCGTCATTGAGAAACAAACGATGTGTTGTTTCGGAAAATAGAAAGTTGATAATTGACAACAACACTGAATCTTGAAACTATTACTCACTGGTATTTTGGACGTCTTAGTATGTTCAGGGGATGAATAGCTGGCATTCGGAGGCAATCAGGATATTTTCAAAATTAGATCCGCTGTTTCCAAAAGCATTGCTTTATTTACCAAAATAAAAAGCTGATAGTTCTTGTCAACATGAGTGTATTTCATAAAAAATGACAAGTTAATGTTTCCGTCTAAATTTAGTTAACTGGCTAAATGTTATAAGCTGTTTGAGGCTTAATAAGGCACACTTATTGCTGATGGGGTTATATTACGTACTTTCCTTTGTCACAGATTACCCTTTTCCTGTTATGGAGACTATTTAATGACAATGGAAAGTATTGAATTACTCACTTAATGAGTATTGGGCATATTCACAAGGAGGTAATAGCGGAATTAACTGCACTTAATCGCAGCCAATGTCGAGATAAATTTACCCCACCATTCACAAGCAGGTGCTAACAGCCCACAGCACCACTTTTCCGGCGATAGCAGCCGCAAAAAACATCGTCACAGAGGACCCCCGCAACTATCGCTGATGAGATGCAGAGTAGGTGTTCCCGTGCAAAACCCTGCGACAACACCACACCTCAACATTCACAATGAACAGACAGATCGGTGATAAGAACACAAAACATGCGAAAAGGCGTGTTAGCAGCAGGAATTTTACACCTGCTCTGACCTGGTGTAAAGTCAGACGGCAGTCCGCACCAGAAAAGGGAGCCCTGTCCAGGGCATCATCGGAAGGGCAACAGATGCCATGGAGCAACTGAACATGCAACCTGGACACCCAAGAGGGCCACAACACCCACCGACAGCACACCCAGTACCACACCTCCCTGGCACCACCACAGGGGCAGCGCAGACAATTACAGCGGCCCTCTAGGAAACGCACCTACCTCACAGGCCCAACATCTGACAATGTCACTGTCCACTACAGCCTAAAAGGGACAAACATCCTATGCATCCTGGCCATTATCACCTAATAAGCTTACGGCTCCAACGCAGCCGACAACCAACATCCCACCCCACACCAAGCAGCTGGCTGTGCACCACCTGTTGGCCCCTGGCAGACCCTAAACAACACCTGCCTGAGAGGGCTGAGTCTCACAGCCAGCCACATCCAAGTCCCCCACACCTGTCCTGGACATCACCATCATCCTGGCACCCCCGTCCCCGTATGGCCAACACAATGCGCAGGACCCGCTGGTGACCAAGAAAGGACCATACGCCATAGCCGTATACACGTACGTGTAGGGGGCATTCCACTGCACACATATCCCACCTGTGCACCCTTGTGACACAGCACACAATCAGCACAACAGGAAGCACACGTCACACATCAATGTGCAGGCAACATCCGAACACCGTGGGACCCTCACCAATGTCGCCTCCAAATACACAGCGAGTGTGGATGATCCCTTCACCCTCTGACAGTCCAACAGCAACCAGCCGTCCCAAGATCGCACAAAGGGAAATGCACAGCCCCTTGACAACTTCCCAATTAAACCCCACTCACCTCAACTCCACAACCATGCAATCCTCAACACTGGCAATCCCTGTGGTCTTGTAGTAACCATGTGGTCCCTGGGCCCTACTTCTTTACATTGTGCAGTGTACCACGTATGCAGACATGTCACTGGAGGCAGCGGTTTGGGGCCTGGGCATGTAGCTTTGTTGTCGCCCACTCCATTCATGAGGGGAGTGGCCAGGGCGGTCGTACGCACAGCCAACATGGGTGCGTGACTGCTAATTGCGCGCCCCTGGGCATGGTTCTGTGCTATGCATGTGCATCTGCATGTGTCGCTGTGGCAGCGTGGGTCTCCTTAGTGGGGTGTGGGTGGGCCCTGTAGGGTGATAGACCCCTACGTATGTGTCCTGGTTCGCATTCCATGGGTTCGGTCCCCTCTGACACCTGTTGGGCCACCTCCTTTTGGCGTGCTGACACATGCCATTGGGGTGCCATGTGTGGGTGGGTGAAGTGTCGTGAGCCAGCTGTGCCTGTGGGTGCTTCCTGATGTGTTGTCTGTTGCAGGCTCAGTGTTCTCCTCTGGGTCTCTTGGCTGTCCGGGTCCTGGTCGGGGGTTGCGTGGGATGTCCATGGGCTGTTGTAGGGCATCAGTGTCAACGGTGTGGTGGTCCTCTCCAGCATCACTGATGCGTTGATTATGTGCTCTACTGCAGGTGTTGTGTGCCCCTCTGCGATGTGTAGGGGAGGTGCGTGTTGCCTTTGTGTTGGCATATATATTGGCTCATTGTGCTAGTTTGCATGCAGACTGTATGGCGGTGTACATTGTGTCTGTTTGGGGGTGCTGGATTGCTCTGCTTGTGGGTCAGTTGCTGGTAGTGTTCTGCCATGTTACTGACGCTGGTCTTGTTTTCCTGCGTTCTGCACCCTGTCGTCCTTTCTCTCTTCTCCTTGGCCTTCCCCGACGGGGTTGTGGGGTTCGCGTTGGGCTCTGCGCTGGGTCAGGGTGCATCCATGTTGCTACGTGCTTTGGCTTGTCTCTGGTGTTTTTTTCCCGGGGTTTTATGGCGCATTGTCCCACCAGAGGCGTGGGCTTTACAGGCCTGTGGCTGGTTTTCGCTACTTTTTGTACCGCGTTGGCCTCATCGCATGTTTTTTTGCGTTCGTGTATATCATTTTTGCGGCATAGCGTTGATTTTCACACGGACATTTGCCGCGTTGTCTGGTGTCTATCGCATGCTACCGCCTTGTTGTGAATGCCACGTTGCCACGGGGTTATTTTCCCACGATGGGCTGCAATGTTGAAAATTGCGTTACGTTACTCTTGCGGTAGTTATCACACCTTCTTGTGAATACCCCTGAGTATTTAGAACTGACAGGAAAAACCTACAGCATTTGCATCAATATTAATTGCAATGTATTAAAATACTTTTAGCATAAATGCATTTCACCAATTTCAAGACATTGCTCACGGCCTGCGTAGGCAAGAATATTTATAATTGTTAAGTTGCTCTGCTTGCCATTTCTATGCATGCCTCTCACAATTCTCCTTCAAAATTATTCACATACACGACACAAAGTAGTTCAATTTTTTTCATCATATTTAAAAGTTAAATATATAATGGAATGATTATAGTTGATTAGTAGCCTAAACAATTTAATAGCTATATATTTAAAATTCATATTCCAGGTAAGCAGATTATGAAATGTATAATAAGCCTTTAGTAGAAACTATTGTGTTACATTTATTACATAATGTTGTCTGTGATATATTTGAATACATGTGTTTTTATAGTTTGTAAATTTGTAGAAAACCTAAATAATAGAAAGTATTTTCTGAGAAACCAAAGTATCCAAAATCCATTTATTCGAAAGCAAGTTAAAAGAAATACTGTTTGGTGAAAAGTAATTAACCTCCAATAACAGTCAAACAATGAGCATTGTTTTGATATTAAAGGAGCAGAAAGGAGGTAATAAGATGACAGTAATGTATTGGAAGGTTTGAGTGATGGATTGGGGGTACATTAGGTCCCCACCAAAAAGAAAAGTGTAATAAAGAAGCAGGCAAATAAGGGAGTTGGGAAGTTGTTCCATTTAAATAAAAGAGGTGGGAGGGAGAACGTAGAAGGTGGAGGAATTAGAAGGTACGTGGGAGTGGAAAAAAGCAGTGGCTGAGGAGAGGAGGGTTAGGTGATAGCTCCACCACACACCTGGTTTTAAGTTAGAAACAAGCAAAATGTCCCCTAAAGATAGGACATGGGAAGGGAAGGTGCATATGAGAAGCACTTTCTCAAAAGTGTAGAAGAAAAAAACATGCAAACGGCAATTTAAAAAAAAGCATCTAATAAATTGATTTATATCAGGTGATAAGTGCAATTCTTCTTGGAAAGTTTTATCAAACATCATAGATTAAATGCTTTTTTAGAACTGGTATTCTACATGAGTACATACAACCAATCTTTGGTGGCGGAAATTCACAATTTTTCTCCCACAGGAATAACCATAAAGAAATCCAGAAAAACAGATAAAACATTTTCCCAAAATAATTAAATTTCCACTATGTGAACATTTATTTTATGAGGCAATTACATATAAAATGTTTTTAAAATGTTGATATTCTTCCTAAGAATTTTTAAGTAGTTCATAAAATAGATTGTATTATACTTTGAATATAATAGAAAGTTGTTTAAAGATTAAAAACTCATTGACTAAATGAAAAGGACTGTACAGTGCAAATCAGAGACTGTAAGAAAACATACTTTACAGAAACATCCAAACAGCATATAAAAAGACATATTGCTGGCTAAAAGGCTTCCTTCTGTCTAATTGATTTTTTTCAGTGATCAGTCTAATTCATACAGTTCCTTCAGTTAACCATTCCCAAATTCTTTCATCGTAACATCTGTATAAAAATTCTGAAATGTGGATCCATGTTCATTAAGGTATTTGAAAAAAATATTTTACATTATTTATCTTAGATTTTATTTCTATTTTCATTATTTGTATTACTATTTGAAATGTAATTTATCTTGTTTTTTGTCTACACTGTTGTCTTTTTGATCATTCCATACTCGACTGGCAAGGTGCACAGGCTGAGCAGTTAAAACCCTTCTTATTGAAGTGATGTGGGGTGTTCGAGCTCAGGACTCAACAGCTAACCAAAAGAAGCTATAATGTATTGTCCAGCTAAGTGCTCATATTAGTAAAAAAAAAGCACTTTAATCTCCCGGCAAAACAAAATACTGCCGAGTTGAATTGGGAGAAGGTTACAGAGTTGCAAACTCCTCTGCAATTCTCAGTGAAGTGCTTAAACCCCAATCCTACAGCACCCACTCTCCATTCAAGGAGCTCTCTTCATGTCTACAGAGACTCATATGGACCATTGATTAGAACAGGTGCATTTGACTATGGATTGCCTAACTTCTCACAGTTACACTTCACTTTACCTGCTCTGTGAGGAGAGGTGTGGTGCAGCGCCAGGGCAGCTGCCTTCGGAGCACAGGTTCACGGTTTGATCCGTGGCAGCTCAGCTCAGCACTGTGTGACTCTGGGCAATTGCTCACTTAATTTCCACGATGGCCCCCAGCGCCTTGAGACCCGTAAGGGTGAGTAGTTCGCACTTTACAAATAAGGATTTACATTTTTTTTGTGGTGCTTTGGTTCTTGTGGTGCTAGCAGGTATGTTCTGCAAAACCGTTCCTGGAGAAGCGTTTGAGACATGGACTGGTGGATGGCGATCAGCACTATGTGCCTGCACGATGGGCAGTCATTTTATGCCGTTGCGCCTCGTAGGCCACACGCTGACAGGTGCTAGGCTTCAGCAGTTGCAGCACCCAGGCTAAATTTGAAGTAGCTGTTGCAGCTCTAATCTGTATCAGGGCTACTGCATCTGCAGCAAAAATGGCCCCTCTTGCGTGGCAACAGCAATGTTGGCTAGGAGCAGCCCCAGTCATTCCGTAATACAGCGGGGGTACCAGACAGCGCTTTGCAGCTTTCAGTTGAATGTCTTGGTGCCGTTTGCAAAGGGACCTGCTCTAGGAGACACCTCTTGACATTGGACCTTCGTCTTCACCCCTATGGATATTCAGCTCTTTCTGGGTGTTCCATACGCTGGGAGCACCCTCGGCTTCTCCTTCTGGGCAGTCAATCCTTCTGCAGGGCCAGGCATTTTCCTTCCCTCTCTAAGCAGGCAGGCAGACTTCTGTGCTCTAGGCAGCCCCTCGGCTCTTCTAAGAAGTTGCAGACTTCAGGTGATGTCTGCTCACCTTTGGAACACTGGCTGTCCTGCAAACATCAATGATTCTTACACAGAGGTTTTTCAAGTACTCTGCGAATCACCCCCTTCCTTGGTCAGGAAGAACTTAGAACAGGAACAAAGTGGAGTGATTTGTGTCCCACTTTTATACTCCAGACAGAGGATGTGGATCCATTAAGGCTCTAGAACTAGTTTCGGGTGCTCCCCTTTCATATATTACTTACTGGCTGTCTTACAGACACAGGCTTTGTGCAAGTTGATGGCTCTCACAGCAGGTGGCAATACTGTTAGCTCCAAGTAGAAGTATCCAAAACAAATGCACAATGAAATGTGCAAACTCTGCACCTGGCTGTCATCAGCCTTCCTGAAGCAAAAATGAAGGACAGACAAAAAGGCTGCCACTGTCTAGAAGCTTTCTTGCCTATAATCGCAGAAACTGTTGACCACCATGACCCCTACCATCTAGCAAATGGCAGTGCTCCCTTCAGGTCTGGGAGTCCATCTTACTGCCACAGGTATGCAGTCAATACATTACATCACTTGTTCCTGCTTAAACTTTCTGTAAAAGAAGCCAAACGAGAGGACTTCATTTCCCATCATCCAGCTGCACAGGAAATAAAATCGATGTTTTCCTACCAAAACCATCTTTAAAAGAAGACGTCAGGGAAGAGGACTTCATTTTCCATCATCATGCATAGAAAGTTCAATTAACTTTTCAGGACATCTCATTGCCCAGGCGTCACCATAAAGGCACACACAGAGGGGACACTCCTTGTTTGAGCCCGTTAGAGCTAGGAAGGGCCTTTGGCTAGACCTCCTGTTCCATTGAGAACTACAAGGTAAAATGTAATGGTGTGCCTCATCTAGCAACACATACTGGTGCTACAGCGCGGTTCCAGAAATCATTTCTAAACAATACTCACCAATTTCCCTGAAACCTTAAAACTCACAAATCATGCATCAGTGGGGCCCATAACACTGCGCATTTACCCTGTTCACTTACACTTGGCTTCAAGGCATTGGTGAAGCGCAATGGAGAAATGCTGTAACATTTGGTGGAGCGTCTAAACCTATTTAACTACTTATTATTTACACCTGCAGATTATTACACTTTACCATGGTTTTATTCAAACTTTTAATTTATTCATACACACCACCATTGTGGCAATGGATCTGCTAGAAAGAAAAGCTTTTAAAATTCCATTTTCCCAATTTTATTAACAGCAAAACTTTATTGTGTCTGACATTTATGCATTAGTGAATTCTTTGTTCAGAAAATCTTAAACTTTATTTCAAAATGATCATTTTATTTAGAGCTCGGGAAAGAATCGCTTTATTTTAGAAAACAGTTAAAGTTTAGCAAAGAACAGATAGTTCAAAAATTCATTCTCTCCTAACATCCCGAACTAACACCCTCATCTTATCCTTCAATCCTGCAAAGCAAACAAGTAAAAAATCATTAGAGTCTTACATCCAGGAATCGGTCATCAGTCGGACAGCACTTCCAGATGAAATCGAAAAAGCGACCCCTTCTAGATAAAACCAGGGGGTTTTATACCTTATTTCTCTAACTTAATCTATCTAAAATATAACTATCACTACTTATTCAAACTCTGATTGGACAAAATCGGGGTGGGTGAGCATCATCTCACCATTACAACATCATTTTCTCGATGGTTCAGCAAAAAAATAAAGGGTCTTTGTTTTAGGACAGTCCATAGCTTAACTATTTCTTTTTGTTGTAACATCGCCTCCGTTTCTCACGATCTCAACATTCAAGCGTCCATGTTTGGCACCCATCCTAGGTTCCGGGCCAAGGCATCCTTGAACCTCCTCGAGCACAGGCAGTTCACTCTGACTTGCAGGTTTTGGCGCGCCTGCGCTGTCCAGCTCTTGTTCACTGTTTACCCGAGCGTCCATTTTTATTAGGGCCTAAGAGGCCACTTTTGGAACTATCATAGAAACAGACACAAATTCATGTTAAATATTGAATTTAAACCCGTTCTGTTTACCTCCCACCATACTATTGTTTCCCATTAGTTGTTACCTAGCAAATAAGCCACACAAATGCGTTTTATACTTACATAATCAACCATTTCTTAGCACAAAAACGTATACAATAAGCACATTTAATCTGTGTTTGTTTATATTTAAGCTGCGCATTAATTCACAACACAATAACAACACATATTAATTAATTATATGGCAACATACAAGCAAAATTAATACTCCCGTGTATAATAAAATGTGTGCATCTTATTCTATGGTTGATTAATTTCACAAAACACTTTTAGTAAATGTTATCGTTATGGGACATTGACTTCAAGAGGGGTACACAACATTTTGCGTTTGCCACCTCGCTCCATCTATTCCCTCTTCTGGTGATTTTATCTCCAAATAACTCTCAAAATTTTGGAAAATTTAGCAGAACATGTTTCAATTTATTTCTGTTTATGTCATCTATACTTTTGTCTCTTTCTCTTTTGAGTCTTTGAAAAACTTTTCTTTAATTTCTTCCATTTCTATTTCGTTCTTTTCTCTCAGTCTTGCCTGCTGTTCTTCATTCCTTCTCCTTATTGACTTTCTAAAATCTCTTCTACCTTTGTATATACAGCATAACCTTATCATAAAAATTACTATCACTAAGATTGTTATCGGTATTAGTATTTTACCTATAATTGAACAACCTATTTCTTGAAACCAATGCTTAATTGCTGAGAAACATTTACCCAGCCTTTCAAGGACACCTTCAACCTCCAGTGGTTCAATTTCTCTATGCAAATCTGTAATATTTATAATATACTTTTCAATATTCTGACTTTTATCTGGAATATAAGTACAACAATGTTGAACTTTCAAAATTCCACAGACTCCTCCCTCTTTTGCTAAAATTATATCAAGGGCAAGTCGATTTTGCATAACCATAGCTCTCATAGCAACCATTTCAGTATTTACCATTAGGAATCCTCCTGCTGTATCTGTTGATAATGTATCAACTATTGTAGACAATTTTCTGATTCTATTTGCATTAAACGAAATTCCCACTGCTGGTATCAGTGCTCCAAATACATCACATATTATTTCTAACACACTTTCTCTTCTTTTCCGACTTAGAAATTTACCTATCTCATGCTTTCCCTTAGTACTTCTATCTACATGAACATTTTTAGGAAAGACCAAACCCACATAACATGTCCCATACCAATGGTCCGGTAGTCTATAATAGGCTCGATTCCCACAAATGAAATAAATTCCAGGAAAAACAGGATCATTTCCTCCTTTAAATCCCCAACCCCCTATAATTCTATAGGTATCTTCACATTGACTTGCACCCACAAAATAATTGTCATACATTGAGTTGTCTCTTCTTATACAACATTTTCCCAACATTGGTGCATCTATATTGATTGCTACATTCACATTCTTGTCCTCAATATTCTCATCATCAAATGTGTAATATTTAGACTTTGTATGTTTCATTTTCTCATTTTGTTTGTAAGCAATTCTTCTTTCTCAACCATGTTTTAGAATGCTTTCTCCTCAATTCTCATTTTACATGTCAAATTATGATTAAAAGCGTACTCATGCATTTACTCGTCTACTTCTAGAAAATATTCTCCCATTTCCTTAGCAGGTTTCCTTTTATTTAATGTACCATCAATTTTTAATTTTGCAAATATTTCATCTACATTGGAATAATGATATTCCAATTTCCCAGTCTTGTAAAACAAACTTGCAATTACACTACAAGTTACTCCATATGTAAGAGGAAGGTGGTGATATGTCACCCTTCTGACACTGATGCTGGCAATTTTACACAAACATAACAGTCATCAACATTTCATAGCTTTAATATACTCAAGCAATAACTTCGAAAAAGTATTTTTAGTGAAATCACTGATAGATCTATCTTGATGTAACTGGCTTGTACACATAAGTCTCATGCACCTTTTCTTTCTCAATTGGCTTACTTGAACTCACATTTTGTTTCAATTTTGTTAAGTTGCTTTGGAAAGGAATCACAATAGCTAATAGTATCCACAATATAATCAACAACCCCATACATATTGTAAAGCATCTACACCATTTTCTAAAAATAGAACATTTTGTTTTGTGATTATTCATTGTCATCTTCCCTAACACAGTTTCTTCGTCCTTATGTCACTTACAAGTTACACACCACTCACCACACTAACAAGTTTTCTTCGACCTTGTATCAATTACTATTCTAAATTATACTATAATTAGATTTTTCTAACAAGTTTTCTTTGACCTTCTGTCAACTCCGACCTCTCCTATATTTACAATATCCGTCTCACAGGACTTTAGACTTTTTATTTTAATATCATCTACTTTGAGCACCTAACTTTTCATTTCTTAATTGACTTCTTTACTCACTTTTCCCAATTGGCTTTGGGTTGTACAGATTTTCTTGACTGCTATTAACTTCAACAATTGGTGGCAGGACAATATATGTCCACACAGGTGATTTGTACCTCTGATTTGGACGTCTTACTCTTTTTGGCCTTTAAATAGTCTCTATTTTCTTTCCCAGTGTTTCTTTCTGACTGGTAATTTTGTTCATTTGATCTTCTTGCTCTTTTGTTTTATTTACTATTTTGAATCTTAATCCTACAGCTCCTTTAGGCCAATTGTCTCCTTTGCAGACTTTCTTAGTCTTCGGCTCTATTGTATTATGCTCCACTCTCCAAGCTTTTTTTCTTGTGCTTTTTCTTAATGGAGTTTCGTCTGCACTGTGATCAGTTTCACTTTCAGTGTCTTCTACTGTATCATTTATTATGATCTTCACAATGTCTTTGTCTCCATCAGTATTAGTTTTCCCTACTGTTACCCTGTTAGACACACCTTCATAACTGGTACTTGGAATCTCTTCCCCAGTTTCAGGATTTCCGTTCCTGCTTTCTGAGTCTTCAGATTGCTTTACAGTTTTCTCCTTTTCAACAACTTTCTCTTCACTCTCTTTTGCGTCTTTACTGGTGCTTATCTTTACCAATTCTCGATCTTTAGGTTGATCTTCTGAATCTGGTATTTCAACAATCTCCCTTTCACCTTCACCTTCAGACGCAGAACTGACTTCTGATACTTCCAGATGTCGACGTTCTTGTTGATCTTCAATATCTGGATCCTTCTCTGGTTCACCTTCAGAATCAGAGTCAGTTGTACTTTCACCGTCGTATGGGTATTCGGGCTCAGGCACACGGATGGTGTGACTAGCATGAACCCACATTTTCAGTCCAGCACACTTAACTGCAGTAGTACTGACCAAGATAACTTGAGGTGGTCTTTGCCACCTTGGTACCAAACAATTCCTTCTGTGATGGACTTTCACTCGTACCCAGTCCCCAGGGACTAGATCATGAGCTGGACTTTTCTCTTTGGAATTTGATTCAGTTCCCACCTGGTGGAGCACAGAAGTTACCACATCAGACAGATTTTTGCAGTATTCCAGTATGATGTCATCATTAATTTTTCACAACTTATCAACAGGTACATAGGCCTGTCTCATCACCCTGCCAATCAAGATCTCATGTGGACTTAATCCAGTTTTTCTGTTAGGTATGCTTCTCAGTGTCATTAAAACAAGTGGCAAAGTAACAGGCTACTTCATTCCTGTTGCCAAACACATTTTTGCAATTCTATTTTTAATTGTTCCATTCACCTGTTCAACTACTCCTGAAGCCTCAGGTCTATATGCACAATGTAGCTTCTGGCGAATGTCCAGAGCTTCGCAGATCATCTGCATTAATCCTTTTTGAAAATGCGGGCCTCTGTCCAATTCAATCGTCACCGGAAACCCGAAGCGTGGTATTATCTCACGCAAGAACAGTTTAGCAACAGTCAATCCATCATTCCTCCGCGTGGGGAAAGCTTCTACCCATCGAGAGAACAAGCAGATTATCACAAGAACATATCTAAGTCTGTTGCATGGAGGTAGCTCAACAAAATCCATTTGAACTCTAGTGAATGGGCCACCCTCCCTTCCTATGGTTCCCAAGCTTACAACAGTTTTTCTGTTTGGATTAAATTGCTGACAGACTAAGTATCTTTGACACAGGCTTTCAGCAATCGTTCTGAATTTAGGATTATACCAAGTCTGTCTGAAGAGACGAATCATAGCATCTCTACCAATATGGGCTTGACCATGGTACATTCGGGCCATATCTGAAATCATGCTATCGGGCATTACTGGTCTTTCATCTTTGTAAACCCAAATTTCATCTTCCTCCCTTTGTCTACATCCTAATTTTAGCCAAATATCTTTTTCCTCTGCTCCTGCGTCTTCCTGCATATGCTTCACTTCCTGCCAAGTTTCAACTACAGTGGTTAGCATTAAAGGACTTGGAACATGTTCTTCAGTTTTCTCTCGATTGATTGAAATTTGATTCTTTGCGCAATGTTTTGCAATTGCATCAGCGTAACTGTTTCCTCTGGTGATATAATCCTCACCCTTTTTGAGGCCGAACATTTTACCACAGCCAATTTTTCAGCTAACTGTATCACGTCTATCAGTGTCTTCACAAACTCTGCATTCCGAATGGGTGTTCCTGCAGAGGTCAAATAGCCTCTTTGGGACCAAAGCTGTCCATAATCATGAACAACTCCATAACCATATTGACTATCAGTCACTATGGTTACTTTTACCTCTTTTCCCAACTCACATGCTCGTATCAAAGCAATCAACTCCGCTATCTGAGCAGAATGAATTCCTTTCAGACAAGATGCTTCCAACACTTCTGCCAGTGTACAAACAACATATGCAGCACTTAGAACACCACTCTCTGTTCTCAAGCATGATCCATCCACAAACATTACAAAATCTGATTCGAGCAAAGGTTCATCTTTAATGTCTGGACGAGGCTTTGTGCAATACTCCAGAACATCCAAACACTTGTGATCAAGCTCACCTTTCACTTCTGCTTCAATTGTATCAGGTAACAATGTCGATGGGTTGACATTCACACATCTTGTAATTGTCACATTCTCAGCTCCCAAAATTATTTTCTCATAACGTGTCATTCTGCTGTTAGTCATGTACTGGGTCTTTGCACTTGTGAGGAGAATCTCCACTGAATGAGGTACATACACCCTCACAGGAAATCCCATCACAATTCCTTCACTTTGCTCCAGACTTACGCTGGTTGCTGCTACTGCTTTCAGACAACCTGGCAAAGCCTTTGCAACAGGGTCCAAAACAGCTGAGAAATACGCAATTGGTTTTCTCATTCTTCCATGCCTTTGAATTAATACTGACAAAGCACATCCTTCTCGCTCACTGCAGTACAGTTACAATTATTTTTCGTAATCAGGCATTTCCAAAGCTGGTGCTTCACACAACTTAGTTTTTAGCTGTTCAAATGCTTCCATCTCTGTTTTGGACAGAACAATATGGTCTCTGATGTCTGCCTTTGTCAGTCTCTGCAATGGTTTTGCAATCAATGAAAATCCACTTCTCCACTGTCTACAGTAACCTACCATTAATAAGAACATTCTTACATGTCTTTGAGTTTTAGGTGGCTGCATTCCCTGTATCATTTTAATTCTTTCAATTGTGACCTGTCTAATTCCTTTAGAAATCTTGTGGCCTAAATACTGTACTTCTTTTTGACAAAACTGTAATTTTGATGGAGACACTTTATGTCCATCCTCAGCCAAATGATTCAACAATGCCACTGTATCAGTTATACAGGCATCCTTTGTTTTTGATGCAACCAAAAGATCATCAATATACTGCACTAACATAGATTCTCAAGGCATACTCATATTTTCTAATGAGTTCTTTAGCAGCTGATTAAAAATCAATGGACTCTCAGTGTACCCTTGTGGAATTCTACACCATGCTAGGATACGATTTTGGAAACAGAACGCAAACATTGGTTGACCTTCTGGATGCAATGGAACAGTAAAGAAGGCATTGCATAAATCAATCACTGTGTACCACTCTGCATCATGAGGTATTTGGTACAAAATCACTGATGGATTCGGAACAATTGGACAACATGGGACAACAATTTTATTAACCTTTCTCAGGTCCTGCACAATTCTAAATGTTCCATTTCGCTTTTTCAATCCCATAATCGGTGAATTACAAGGACTACTCTCAATTTCTCTTAGAATTCCCTGCTCAATCATTTTGTCAATTACTGGAGTAATTCCTTCAATTACCTCTCCAGTCATTTTATATTGAGGTATATTTGGGTAACTTTCACCTTCTTTTATAGACACTTTCACAGGATCAACCTCTTTCATCAAACCTATATCTTTTCCAGTGAAATCCCACGCGCTTTCTTTCACTGCCTCTTTCAGTTCAATAGGAATTTTCTCTTTATCAAAAACAGGAAGCAGTTTATCTTGTTCTGCCTCAATCATGAGCATTGTCAATTTATACAAACTATCTTCATCTGAAGTTTGCAAATCTATGCCATCTGGTGAACAATATATGGCACAATTCATTTTACACAATATATCCCTGCCTTGCAAATTTACAGGACTGCTGTCGCACATCACAAACTGATGCATTACTTTGTATGTCCCAATCTCTATTCCAACTGGTTTTGTCAAAGGAGTATTTATTTGTCTATTAGCTACACCTACAACCTGGATTGTCTCACCCGAGAGAGGAAGATTTTGAATTTCCACTGATCTAACAGTAGAACGGGTAGCACCAGTGTCCACGAGGAAAGTTATTTCCACATCATTCACCTTTCCACTCACAAATGGACCAGACTGATCTACCTCAAGAGTGGCTCCAAGCATACACTCTTCTTCCTCCCTCAGGCACCGTCAGAAACTTTCATCCGGCTCACTGCCATTCTCTTCCTGTAACCAATATTGAGGACACGCATTTACTCTTTGCGGTCTTTTTACCTGCTCACCTCCGCTGAATCCTGTCTCTGCACTGTATCTTTGCTGATTCCCACTGTATGGCAGTGGCAGTTGCGGCACCTGACTTTGCTGATTTGCTATCTGCTGTTGCTGTGGTTGCTGCTGATTTGCCTCAAACTGCACCTGTGGATTCAATGATGTATGTTCACCATTAACTCTAGGTAGACATTTACACTCTCGTTTCCAATGCCCTATCTTGCCGCAATTGAAACAAGGCATTTTCTTTTTCAATTCATCAATATTCCCTACCAGTTTAGGTCTGCCTTTAAACCCACCTTGATCCCCGGCATTCTTATTCTCCATCTGTGCTACTTGTTGTTCCGCTACTTTTACTTGTGCCCACATGGCTTTCTCTTTCAACTTCTTTTGTTTTGCATCAATCTCCTCACTACAATATTTTGCTTGTCTCAGTACCTTATCTACTGAGCTCGACTGCCAATCCATCATGCTATGTCTAATCATGTCTGAAATTTCTGGTCTTAATCCATATACAAACCTATACTCAAAATGGCTCATATCCTTTTCATTTAATTCCTCAGAACCACTATATTGTTTGAAAACCAACAACAACCTTTCATAAAATGAATGCACAGTTTCTTTCGGCTCTTGAGTGGTCCTGTCTATCTTTACCCAATCAGTTTCTTTTGGAGGTATTTTGTTTTTCAACCACACTATCACTTTTTCGTATTTTCTCATCACATCTGGTGATTGAGCTCCTGTTTTCTCATCTCTGGGATACTCCTTGGCCAATCCACAGATATTTTACATTCTGTCCATAAATCTGTTGGTACTACTATGTCAAACAATCCATCCAAATCAATCCACAATACCTTTGACACCTTTACAAATCTGTCAACTTGCCGATATCACTCTACTGGTTTTTCTCTCAGTCTAGGGAAATCATTCGTAAATGACAATATATCTTGTCTGCTCCAAGGCACATGTACATATCCTCCTCTAGGAATTTCTCTCATAGGGAATTCAGTTGCCACAGTTCCCTTTTCTCTACTGGGGAAAGCTAATGTAGATTTATCACTATTCTCTTCTTTCTTCTTTGCCCACTTGACTCTCCATTTACCTACATCATCCCATTTGCGCGATAACACAATCAAATCTTTTATCTGAACTAATCTCCCTGCAGTGTTCATGTTTTCAATGTCTCTTTCTGCAAAATCTACTCGATAAGTTTTCTGCAATGATTTTATTTTAGAAAATTCTATTCCACATTCACTTGCCACCTCTTCTAAGTGATCATACATTGTCTTAGCTCTCCATGTTATGCTTTTACATAAGAACATAAGCTCATCATCCTGGTAAATTTTTAATCTGTCTGTCCCAATTGTTCCGATTATTAATTCTTCCATATCTATTTTTAATTTAGCCACATCCAACACTTTCGATTCCTGCTCTTTTAATTTTAACGTTTTTATCCATTCACTCAACTCTCTTTCTGATGGTCCCATGGGTGTCTGCGTTAAATCTACTTTGTTTGCACTTCTCTCTGGAGTGGCAGAGTCAGATTCTGCTCCTGTCGGGTATCCGCATGACAAATTTTGATTAAAAGTTAACTCTGGTGGATTTACACTTATATTCTGCCTTATTTCCGATAAATCAGGATAAGTACTCTCTTTTGCTCTCTGTAGACTTTGTTGTAATGGAATAGTTAATCTCGGCTCTTTTATTTTCTGATCTTCAAATACTGGTATCACAGGTCCTATTGTTAATGGTACAGTTACAGCTTCCATATTTTTAGTACGGTTTTGAATCATCTCATGTGCAGAACGCTCCTAATCAGACATATTTGGCTGTTCATTACTTCGTCTTTCTGCACTTAGCACAATTCTTTGTGAATCATTACTTTGTACAGGAGTACCTGTAATTCTAGCTTCTCCTATCGGTGTACTCGGGACATATCTTGTTTCTACTCTTTCAGGAAAATCTCTGAAATTTGATGGTTGTCTTGGCGTTTCATTGATTCTGTCTTCTGTCATCGGGGCATTTTGTGTAGTCCATAAAGAACTTGGTTTATATGGGGGTGGTCTCCTATTTAATATTTCTTCTAAGACAGCATCCTCTGATTCACTTTCACCATAGCTTTGATTTCCTAATTCAGTATTCTTTTTCTTCTCTATACTTTTTAGTCCCTCATATTCTTCTACCAATCTGACTGGATACATGCCATCGCACATACTTCCATTCCTCCATCTTCGCATTCTAGTCTCATGTGTCTCTCCCCACAAATCTCTACCTCTACCTCTTGGTCTAAGATGTCTACTTAACCTCTGACTCTCCATTTGATGCATCTCATCTTCCCAATCAACCAATGCTTCAAATTGAGTTGGTCTAGGTCTCGGTTCAAGTTTCATCATTTTGTCTCTCAAATTCCTCAAAATAGCCAAATCAAATGATCCTCCTTCTGGAAAGCCTAAAACACCATCATCCTTGGTATAGTGTACCCAATTTTCCAACCAAACACACGTATGATAACCATATTTCGTCAACATATAGGAAGCAGGTGTTTTCGGTGAAGGAAGTATTTTCTCTTCTCTCGTAACTACCTCTTTGTCTTTTACAAACATATTTTTCAGCCTTTTAAACCATGAAGGTTTCTTCTTGTCATCATCATAATAGTAGTATGATATTTTCGTTACCTTTTCCTGCTTTCAAAAGATCGCTTACTATTCTGTTGCTGATTCCGTAACACCAACCTATCACAGCGCAGTTCGCACTAATGCACCAGTTAGAACACGATACGTCACTATAGTGCTTAACCAATAGCCTTTGCTGCTTTCTGTGATGAATCAATCAGCTCCTACTCTGTCTCGGTCACGTGGACCAATCCCAGCGCGACACTTTTGACGTCACCAGCGCTCCGGCTTCTGCAGCACTGACTGACCCTCCTTTACAGGATTTCTCAAGAAGCCGCATTTACAAGATATTTTACAAAATCAGTTAGTAACTTACACAAAACAATTCCACTAATCTGTTTCACTAATAAAGTGATAGAATTTTCAATCGCACAAGTATTCTGTAACCGGAGTAGACGACGCTTATCTCCTCAGAATTTTTTAGACTCGTTGATAAAGCAACACTACTGGCCTTACCCTTCTATCAGCCAATAACAAACTTGTTTCTCTAGGAAAGCACATACAGAGATCTTTTTCACCTCCTTAGAGACAATCCCAGAGTTTCACTTGAACGCGTATTGCAATTTCATTCACACACATTCATACGGAAAACCCTATTCATATACGCATGAACTCTGTGTTACCAGTAGGCAGCGCGTCCATCTAACCTACCACAGAATTCCTCTATCGTTAGTAAAGTAGATGCCGCTGCTTTACCTTCTTTCAAGCTCGGGTTGAGTCCTACTACTCTGCCAACAGTAAGTTTTAATCAGGATACACAAAATGGTCCCTGTGCTTGAAGGCTGAGATTTCATAGACTGTCCTCACTATACATTTATCCTTTCATACCTATGGTCCTTAAACAGTGATATACGACGATACCACCGCAGTATTCAGCGATACTCCTTTTTTGAAACAGACTAATTCACTGTGCGACTTTACCTTGCCACACTTCCTCCGCCTGCAGACAGAGGCACTGGCTTCACCCAACACTTGGAAGCCTTTTCAGGACTACATATAACGTAATACAAACTCAACAGATGTTAGTCATAAATCTATGCATCAAATTGTATATAATACTTTATACATAATCCTAGCTAATTTCCTTAGCAACCACTACTCTGCTACCAAGATGTAACTGCTACAGCGCGGCTCCAGAAATCATTTCTAATCAATACTCACCAATTTCCCTGAAACCTTAAAACTCACAAATCATGCATCAGTGGGGCCCATAACACTGCGCATTTACCCTGTTCACTTACACTTGGCTTCAAGGCTTTGGTGAATCGCAATGGAGAAATGCTGTAACATTTGGTGGAGCGTCTAAACCTATTTAACTATTTATTATTTACACTTGCAGATTATTACACCGTACCATGGTTTTATTCAAACTTTTAATTTATTCAGACACACCACCATTGTGGCAATGGATCTGCTAGAAAGAAAATTAGGCGTAGGAAAATCACAATACCAGCTTTTAAAATTCCATTTTCCCAATTTTATTAACAGCAAAACTTTATTATGTCTGACATTTATGCATTAGTAAATTCTTTATTCAGAAAATCTTAAACTTTATTTCAAAATGATCATTTTACTTAGAGCTCGGGAAAGAATCGCTTTATTTTAGAAAACAGTTAAAGTTTAGCAAAGAACAGATAGTTCCAAATTCATTCTCTCCTAACATCCCTAACTAACACCCTCATCTTATCCTTCAATCCTGCAAAGCAAACAAGTAAAAAATCATTAGAGTCCTACATCCAGGAATCGGTCATCAGTCGGACAGCACTTCCAGATGAAATCGAAAAAGCGACCCCTTCTAGATAAAACCAGGGGGTTTTATACCTTATTTCTCTAACTTAATCTATCTAAAATATAACTATCACTACTTATTCAAACTCTGATTAGACAAAACCGGGGTGGGTGAGCATCATCTCACCATTACAACATAATTTTCTCGATGGTTCAGCAGAAAAATAAAGGGTCTTTGTTTTAGGACAGTCCATAGCTTAACTATTTCTTTTTGTTGTAACATCGCCTCCGTTTCTCACGATCTCAACATTCAAGCGTCCATGTTTGGCACCCATCCTAGGTTCCGGACCAAGGCAGCCTTGAACCTCCTCGAGCACAGGCAGTTCACTCTGGCTTGTAGGTTTTGGCGCGCCTGTGCTGTCCAGCTCTTGTTCACTGTTTACCCGAGCGTCCATTTTTATTTAGGCCTCAGAGGCCACTTTTTGAACTATCATATAAACAAACACAAATTCATGTTAATTATTGAATTTAAACCCATTCTGTTTACCTCCCACCATACTATTGTTTCCCATTAGTTGTTACCTAGCAAATAAGCCACACAAATGCGTTTTATACTTACATAATCTATCATTTCTTTGCACAAAAACGTATACAATGAGCACATTTAATCTGCGTTTGTTTATATTTAAGCTGCGCAATAATTCACAACACAATAACAACACATAATAATTAATTAAATGGCAACATACAAGCAAAATTAGTACTCCCGTGTATAATAAAATGTATGCATCTTATTCTATGGTTGATTAATTTCACAAAACATTTTTAGTAAATGTTATCGTTATGGGACATTGACTTCAAGAGGGGTACACAAAATGTAGCGTTTGCCACCTCGCTCCATCACTGGCAGACCCAGCAATCACAGTCAGACCTAGACGGCCCAAACACTCAGATGGCATTTACACAACACAACCTTGTACACATCCCATTTAAACACTTCCTCTAACTGCAGAACACACATGCCTCACATACTTTTTGCACATCTTCCAGACCTGGATGTCCAGTGCCTACCTAAAGCTCACCCCAACTAATATATAATTGGTGCAAACCTGTCCCGATGACATGAACCTTGAGGGTTCGGAACCCCAACTTTTTCCAAATGACAAGTGACTTGGATTTACCCTAACATCAACTTTACCCTCAAGGAACACAATGGCACCAGCTGTCTTTTCTAAAGTAAGTGAAACCATTTTTTCTTGAAAACAACAGCAGCAGACTTTTAAATCTATGTCCCATCAATCTAGAACAACATACCTGTATCCTTTGGGACTACCAATATTCTTCTCCAATTTAGGAAACAGTTGAAGATGCATCTCTTTAAAGAACATTACATCACAACGCGTTAACCGTTCACAAACTAGCTGCCTCTACTATCACTTAATGGTTTTATAGCTTGTCTTTGACCCTGTACAGTGCTCTGATGCACTTCCGCTAGGCTTCTGCTACAGAAATAGCACATACATTCATACATGCATTCACTGTCTGTGGAAGCGGTATCCACCCTCCATCCTGAGCAATGCTCAAATCTGAGCAATCCAAAAATGGATCCCACTGGTCATAGTACTCCAACTAACAATAAACAGTCTTACTGCCGCACATGTGCTACACATCATCGCACATAAAAGCACACGTCACTCACACGGGGTGTCATTGCAAGGATCTGAGACTCACACTAAAGTGGAACTTCACATGAGTGGGGTTAATAGACCACACTATCCTCTGAGGCAGAAAAAGGTCTGGTCAAGACTAATGATTCACAAACCTTTGTACACTGACACCTCCTCTCTAGATGAGTAACCCAGGCCATGGACAGTAGTCCCATGTGTACTAGGAGGGCATGCGTGGTGCGCCCCTGAAAGTCACAGCACAGGTTCAGGACATCAAGTTACTATGGACAGGATTAGGTCTCTGTGCACACGCTGACTGTGCATGATTGCAGGAGCAGACCAAACTCAACATACTAGTTTCACAAGTAGTTTGGGAATTCAGGGCAGGGGCACATGCTCAAATCTCATACAGGGTACAGTCCCATCCCAGGAAGTATTCCTAAACTGTAGGGCCACATAGTGCCTAAACAGACAACAACAAAGTACATAGACCATATGACCACAGCATAGGGTGACCAGGCGTCCCAGGTTTGCCGGGACAGTCCCAGTTTTCCACCAGCTATCACCACAGATTTTGGGAAATTAAGGTCTTGTCCCGGTTTTTAGAGAGTGTAGAGTGAAAATAATGGGAAGTGCCTTTTTATGTTTACCAAATAAGGGATACATAGCAGCTGTTATAAGAAAGCAATTTAATTAACAGGCATGCTGCTGGCTTTAAAATTGCATTTCATTGATTTTTTTTTTACTGGCTGTTCTGTATTTCTCTGCTAAGGAGCACTGTCATTCTGTGCGCTCGGTTGACATAAAATTGTAGTCCTTCTTCTATTTTCGTGAAATGTCCAAGTTTTTGGCTTTAAAATTCTGGTCACCCTACCACAGCAGTCTGTTATTTTGTGGTGAGGTTCACCCTATATACATCTACATACATGGTATAATACATGAATGAATGCATTTTGTAAATATGTACATGGATTAATAAAACATTCAGCAACATTTCTACTTCCGATTTGATGATTTCCTGCTTTGACCGCCCAAACTATTTGTTAATGGACAAACTTGGGAAGCCCTGGGTGACTGACAACAGCATGTGTGAAGAGGGATGGGAGTGTGATATGGACATGATTTGCTGGTCTACACAGGCACATAGACAAGGGGGCTAGGGGTAGTAATATCTGCTGAGCTACATTATTTTGGTTAGAAAAGTCTACCTGCATTTTGCCAAAAGCATTGTTGCTAATTTTCATAGTAGTTTTTCAATAAGTCTGTGTTTGCATATATCAATGTGTGTTTTAATAGAGAAAAGGGAGGTGTGATAGGGTGCACTTGTGCATTTTCTTCTGGGACTTTGAAAGCTATAGCACCATGGCTGCCCCAAGGTACCCCAAGGTACCAAACATACAAACCTGTTCACTCAATTTCAGAGCTCAGATCAGCATCTTGCTCCCATCCCAGCCTCCAGACTGAACTCTTGAGACAGAGGTTTGCGGTCCAGCTGTCCCAGACCTTTGCTCTATTGACATCAGATCTCCACTCTGCCACACCCTCCTGTATATCCGGCAGCTGTTCAAGACACTCCACTTTTAGAGCATTACAGATGTTTACGTGGTGATCCTCCCAGTCAGAGAGAGCTCTACACATATTGTAACCCGCATACACAACATTGATCCAGAGCTGACATTATTTTAATCTAAGTCTAGTTGTTTTATTTAATTGCAGTGTTGTCTGACCTGTATATAAGTGCTTCCATCTTTGGTAGAAACTGAAAATAAGGCACATGGAGAAGCACAGATGGGCCAAGGATCACACACATCTGGTCAAGTGTTCCCCACTGTCAGCAACATATCTGCAAGACCGCGTCTTCGTGTACTCTTTACTAAAAATATCCAACTTTTTAAAAACTTCTAAATAACTGGTAATTTCTTTTAGGAAATATTGGTTTTATGTCCTGTGCCTGGTCCCTGAAATATCTTCTTTAAGCCATTTAAAACTACAAGTAACACTTCAAAACTACTTCCAGGTTTTAAAATACGTGTATAATTTGACTAAAGACCACAGCATATGGAGTAAGTATATTTCTTAGCCTTTAACCACAATTTCTTTTAACTGTTACAAACCCTTAAATAACTCTTAAACAAAATAGTCAATCTCTTGACATATTGAAATGCACACAAATTGTTAGAGTTTTTTTAACTTTAATAATAACTTTGATGATAATATGGGCTTTATGAAGTGGATGTTTTTGATTTCTAATTTACCAATCACGAGGACAAGTTATAGTTTGTAAGCAGGCTGCACATACCAACAACTAATGTATAACATGCAAATATGTTGGTCCACAATTCCCATATTAAGACAATATCCTTGGTTTTAATATTCTGTTAGCGGCCTCCTGAGTGTGCCATAGAGCTGCATGAATCAGGAAAGCACATTTTGGCTGAAGTTATATTCTGGTGCACTACCATTATAATGTTTTTGCTGTACTTTGGTGTTGCATAAGAACGAATGACTATTGAATTCACAGTTTTTGATGTACTGGAACTCAGGTTGGACAGATGTACAGTTTTGCATAATAGTAATTCTTTGAAGGCAAGTTCTATACTCTAATTACAAGCATAAAGCTGCAGGTCCTGAAAGTGATTCTAGACCATGCCACCATTGAAAAATAAAAACAATTAAATGTGGCAAGTGATGTCCCTTACTCTCCAAATAGCTTTTCTTCATTTCCTTTCCCTGCTGACTGCACCAGTGCACCATATTATGCTGATGAACCATTCTATAGATACCACTATATTGAAATCACCACTACTAAGTACTAAGCCCTGGCACTCTTTGAGCAGCTTAGGTTTTGTATTGAAAGGGTCCCCTTCAGGTTCAAAATACTCTGCTTAGACATACTTTTGAATGCTTCTTACATGTGATGTGTGCTGTGCATTGCAGTAATGTCGGAAAAGTTTGGAGAAATTTAAAGATGTGTCTAACTCAATGCTTGCATTGAGTAGGGGTTACCTTTTAGTGCTAAGCCATGTCTACCATTATTAGCCAATAGGACTGTGCATCAAAACCCAGGGGTGCGAGCATGGAAATGCCCATCTACCAGCCATGGGATGCCCCCTTGACACAGAGTACCGGAAAGCTCTATTTGCGTTACTTTGCAGGATACCTTCATCACAAATAAACATGAGCACAGGAAAGTAAGCACTACAACAAGACTTTGCACTGGTTTGTATCTTTTTTTCTCATTTCAACTTTCAAAGCACAGTAAATAGTAGATGGTGACCTTAAAGAGCACCAGGTTACCCATATTCTTTAAAGCACTGTGAGTGCAACTACTTTTGTCAGTGTATGGATAGTGTATCACTATTCATTGTCACACTTTTCTGAGCATAGCTATTTCCACTGGGACTAAGAGTGCTAGCCCCGTTGGCACGGGCCCCATTGCTCCACATCTTATTGTCAGTGTGTGTGCTTGTTTTCAGAGCAAATTCTTTTGCACTATCAGAATTTGCAGCGACCAATCTGCACATGGTATTTGTATTTCTTGCGTGTTCAGATTCCCAAATTTGATATTGCTCAAATTTCCACCCATTTGCTGCCACGGTGTGAAACTTTCTGTTTGCACTACCTAACTTGCTTTGCACGGGTCAGACCTGCTGTGGCTCGAGCAAGCGTTAGCACAGCAAACAGCATGAGCATGCTTTGAGGTCTCACCACAGCGTGCCCCAGATGGTCATCACGAGCCAGGTGTGAATTCACGTTACCACGGTGCTCATAGCAATTCTATTGGGGATTTTGATTAGTCAGATATCTGCCAATAAAAATCTTACTATAGCTCAACATCCATACTCCACATATTCAGCATCGCTGTCGTGGTCTCCCTGACCCCGCCTGCTCAGCCATCACTTTCACATTTTTAGGACTCGATTATTATGTGAACTTTTTAAGGAGACCCACGAATCAAGGGTTAATTTCATTATTCCAGTGGCCGTGTCTGTAATCACTTTTCTGCCAACACTGTACAGCCCGGGGAGATGCCAGAAGTCACTCTTAGGAAAGTGAGGTGCACTTGGTGTGCCCTTTTAAGCTCTGGGGCTACTCTCACTCCAGATCACGGATAGCCCTTAGTGCACATGCATGATCATTGTATATGCTGAGGCGAGGGACAAAACCTTACAACTTCCTATGGGACTTCGAGACAGGGTTGTGCGTTCTCCGGAGCCATGCAGGGGACTTTCTCCAGCTCAACAAGCAAAAAACTCACCTTTTTGTGCAAGCCTGATTTTTTTAGTTACTCATTGTATGAGTAAGTCTTCTTCTTTTTACATTACTGCAACAGTGTAACTTCGCTTCTAGCCAGTTCATGTGGTTTATCAAGAAAATGTCTTGAGGAAACTGTCAAACTAGATGTGTGCCAATCCATGGCTACGCGTGCTGCGACATTCATTGCACAATTATAGAAACTGGTTGCACACAATGTACCTGTAAAGCGGATGGTGGAAATGAGGCCCTTGCTATAAAAATGCATCAAAAAAGCCCTGATTTCGATTTTCATGTTGACCACCAGCAGGCCCCCCGCTCCCGCACCTCACATGACGCACGAGACGCGTCAATTTCACAAGCATTGCACATATTAAATGTAGATGTTTACGCCACCCCTCTTCTTTGAAGTGTTTCAGCTTTTAACAAATAAAATAAGTTTCAATTGAAATGCCTGGACATGGCTTACCACAGTCAGTGCCAAAATGTTTGATTTATTGCTGCGACATGCGCAACTCAAGCAGGCCTGAACTCAAGCCACCTGACCTCGCTCTGCACTGCTCACAATTAAATCCACAGTGCGCAGTCAGATTAGAACCAGGTCGGGCCTATACCTTTTGCCTTGTTTAACCCCTTCGATGCTGATGACGGAGCGGTTCCGTCATCAGCATCGGTTGGGCTGTGCTGATGACGGAACCGTTCCCTCATCAGTACAGCCCTGGGGGGGAGCGCTGGCGCTCCCCCCCCAGTGCAGCGATCTTTGTTTTTTTTGCAGGGGTGGCAGCGGAAGACTTTCCGCTGCCTTCCCCTGGCCCCCCCACGCTTCCTGGTGACGTCAGCGCGCACAGCGCGCGCCGACGTCATCAGGAAGCGCTAGACCCGCTGGAAGCCATTTCTTTCCAGCGCGTCCAGCACAGAGGTGGGTGTTCGGTGCTCCGGTGGGGCGGGGGGGGCGGTTTTCGGTGCCTTGAGGCATCGGGGGGGAGGAAACTGTGTTTCCTCTCCCCTGATGTCCCAATGCAGGGCATTCCTGGTGCACGATCGCGCACAGCGTCGCGATCGTGCACCATGAATGCCCCACTAGACACCAGGGATTGTATTTGGCAATGTATATTTGTGCAGGAAGCGACCCCTTGGGCAAGGGTCGCTTCCGTTTTAGGGGCCAATAATTTTTCAGACTTTTCTGCCCCCCCTGGGGCAGATCGGCCGTTTTTTCGGCCGATCTGCACCCAGGGGGAGCAGAAAAGCCCACTAGACACCAGGGATTGCGTTTGTGTGGTTTGTTGTGTGCTGGAAGCGACCCCTTGGGCAAGGGTCGCTTCCATTTGGGGGCAAATAATTTTTCAGACTTTTCTGCCCCCCCTGGGGCAGATCGGACGTTTTTTTGGCCGATCTGCACCCAGGGGGAGCAGAAAAGCCCACTAGACACCAGGGATTGTTTTTTATTTATAAAGGAAGCGACCCCTTGGGCAAGGGTCGCTTCCTTAGGGGGATAAAATATTTTTCAGACTTTTCTGCCCCCCCCCCCCCGGGGCAGATCGGCCGTTTTTTCGGCCGATCTGGACCCAGTGGGAGCAGAAAAGCCCACTAGACACCAGGGATTGTTTTTTATTTATAAAGGAAGCGACCCCTTGGGCAAGGGTCGCTTCCTTAGGGGGATACAATATTTTTCAGACTTTTCTGCCCCCCATGGGGCAGATCGGCCGTTTTTTCGGCCGATCTGCACCCAGGGAGAGCAGAAAAGCCCACTAGTCACCAGGGATTTGTTTGGATTTGAAAAGGAAGTGACCCCTTGGGTAAGGGTCGCTTCCTAATTTTTTTATAGACTTTTCTGGGGGCAAAGTGGCTGTTTTTTTTTACCGTTTCTGGACCCAGGGGGGGAATAGAAAAGCCCACTAGACTCCAGGGTTATTTTTTTTAGGGAGCGACCCCTTGGCCAAGGGTTGCTTCCTTGGGCCCATTTGTTTTCAGTATGTTCTGCCGTGTCTTTATCTGGCCTCTCTGCCCTCCGTAGGGTTGCTTCCAGGGGGCCCACGTTTATAATGATTTATAATCTTCTCCCCTTGGGGTCAGACACCCCATTTGTGACATACCCTGTGACATAGCCTGTTGTAATGTGTGTTGTTTGTGTTTCTTCTAATGTGTATTGTTTTTTTTTCTCTTTAGATTGTTGCAGTGTGCGGTTCTGTTACTGGTGGTTCTGTTGTTCTGCTGTTTCTGTAGTTGCATGTGTTTGGTAAGAGACCTTTTTTTGTTCAATTGTAATGTAATTGTTTATTTTGCAAAGTGTGTAGTAATACGAGTATGTTTTGCTTCTGTTTGTTGTGATTGTAAAACATGTTTTGCATTTGTTTTTGATGTGTCCTTCTGTAGATGTCAGTTTTTTTTTCTTCTTTCTAGTGGGATATCGTTGCCTATTTGCTGTGTCTTTGCAGAGTAGGTGCTGGTGAGTGTAGTTGTGTCTTGTAAGTGAATTGTATATTTTTTCTAAATATAGTTTTTTGTGAAAAAGTCTTACATTTTTAATCTTACTTTGCGCAGTGTTGGGGTTGTTGAGTTGTTTGTGCAGACTCCTTTATTTGTAAGGATAATGGCTAGCCACCGGATTACTGCTCAGCAAGTTGTTGGAATGCTTTTTGATTCTTCCTCTGACCATGGTCCAGAGTCTGACTCTGATTCTGAGCCAGAGGTGGGAGGTGAAGATTCAGGTAGTGAGTTTTCTCTACACATGGCTTCATCTGATGATGAAGACACTTTGAGTGCTGATGAAGCTACTTTTGGTGTGGATGATGTGCCTGTGGTTGGGGAGGACATTGCTGTGTTTACGGTTTGGGAGGACATTGTTGTGCCTGTGGTTGCGGAGGACATTGATGTGCCAATAGTGCGGCAAGAGACATCTGGGCTGCAGCCTGGGGCTGCTAGACTTCCAGTTGGTGTAGTGAGACAAGAGGCAGCTGGGCGGCGGCCTGCGGCTGCAAGACTTGACGATGAAAGTTCTGACCTCTGGGTTGCACCAGGCATGGTGCAGCCGGCATTGCCTGAATTTACTGGTGTTCCAGGGTGTAGGGTAAACACTGAAAACTTTTTGCCTATTGATTTTTTCAAGTTGTTTAAGGATGATGTGTTTTTGGCAGAGATTGTAGAGCAGACTAATTTGTATGCTGAAATTTTTTTGAGGGTGAACAGTGCCAGCCTTAAGCCCCACGCTAGAGCTACCCGGTGGACTCCCACAAATTTGGAGGAGATGAAAAAGTTTTTGGGTTTAACTTTTTTGATGGGCTTGCTTAGGAAACCATCAATGGCTTCATCTTGGTCTACTAGTCCCTTGATGGCAACAGCTATATTTCCGGCAGTCATGAGTCGTGATAGGTATTTGCTTCTGCTGCGGATGATGCATTTTGTTGACAATAGTCTTGCTTTGCCACGAGATCACCCTGATTGTGACCGTCTTTTCAAGATTCGGCCTGTCATTGATCATTTGGTTGATCGATTTTCTGAGATCTTTTATCCTGGGAAAGAAATTGCAGTGGATGAGTCTTTGCTGTTGTTCAAGGGCCGCTTGGTATTTCGGCAATACATTCCTAGTAAGAGGGCACGCTATGGAATCAAACTGTATATGCTGTGTGACAGTGAGACTGGATATGTCTCTAATTTCAGGGTGTACACTGGTAAGGAATCCAGGATTAACCCCCCTGGTTGTCCGTCGACTTTTGGAGTGACTGAGAAAATTGTGTGGGAACTTGGTCGTGGATTGTTTAACAAAGGCCATCATTTGTATGTCGATAACTTCTACACTGGTGTGCGGTTGTTCAGGGAATTGGCCAAAGTGGATACTGTTGCTTGTGGCACAATCCGCTCAAACCGTAAAGGTTTCCCAAAAGAACTTGTTTGTCGAAAGCTTGCTCGGGGACAGTGCAGTGCATTGCGTTGTGAGGAGCTTCTAGCTGTGAAGTTTACAGACAGGAGAGATGTCTACATGTTGACTACAATACATGATGAAAGCACTGAACCGCGGACTGTTTGGGGTCAGGTTGCAGAAGTGCGCAAACCTGTGTGCATACTGGACTACAATAAGTACATGGGTGGTGTTGACAGAGTTGATCAGAGGTTGGAACCGTATGCTGCTCTTCGTAAGGCTTACATTTGGTACAAGAAGTTGGCTATCCACCTTTTCCACTTGCCAACCTTTAATGCTTTTATTGTGTTCCAGAAATCTTGTCCCCAGTCAAAGTTGTCTTTTGTAAAGTTTCAGGAGTCTGTAATAGGCAGCCTTGTTTTAGTGGAACAGGCAAGTGTTCCTAGAGTTGGAGTGGTGCAGGATGTTGCCAGATTGAAAGATCGCCACTTTCCTGATACAATTCCTCCTACAACCTCAAAAGACTTTCCCAGACGGAGATGTAGAGTCTGTTGGCGAAGAGGTTTGCGGAAGGAGGTTCGCATGTACTGCCCCGACTGCCCTTCAAACCCCGGGCTGTGTGTACCTGCTTGTTTTAGATTGTACCACACGCAAAATAATTTTTGGGAGTATCAATGAGTGGTAAAGTGAACTGGTTGGTCTTTATTCTGTAAAACTTATTGTTCAGTTTCAAAGTTAGTATTTGTGTAGTCTTTTTAGATTTAGTTGTCGAGTTAGTAGATTTGTATCAATTTGCAATTTGTTTTTGTTTCTCTTTTATTTAAAAAAAGAACTAAAGTATGATGTTGGTTTGCGTGTAGTGTCCATTGTCTGACTGTGTGCATGGTTTGGCGCTTGGCTGCCGGTGTATGTGGACTGGTGTTTGTCTGGCGGTGTCTGCGGACTGGTGCTTGACTGGCGGTGTGCGTGGTCTGGTGTTTGGTTGGCGGTGTGCGTGCTCTTGCGCTTGCCTGGTGTTGTGTTTGGATTTGTCTTTGGCTGGTGGTGTTCGTGGAGTGGTGCTTGGCTGGCGGTGTGTGTGGCGTTGTGCTTGGCTGGTGGTGTGTGTTGAGTGGCGCTTGGCTGGTCGTGTGTGTGGAGTGGCGCTTGGCTGGTGGTGTGCATGGAGTGGTACTTGGCTGTCTGTGCACAGAGTGGTGCTTGGCTGGTGTTGTGTTTGTGGAGTGGCACTTGGCTAGTAGTGTGTGTGGAGGGGCGCTTGGCTGGTGGTGTGCATGGAGTGGTACTTGGCTGTCTGTGCACGGAGTGGTGCTTGGCTGGCGGTGTGTGTGGAGTGGTAATTGGCTGGCGGTGTGTGTGGAGTGGCGCTTGGCTGGACGGTGTGCGTGGAGTGGTACTTGGCTGTCTGTGCACGGAGTGGTGCTTGGCTGGTGTTGTGTTTGTGGAGTGGCGCTTGGCTGGTGGTGTGCGTGGAGTGATGCTTGGCTGGTGGTGTGTGTGGAGTGGTACTTGGCTGTCGGTGTGCGCTGAGTGGTGTTTGGCTGGCGGTGTGCATGGTCTAGTGCTTGGATGGTGGTGTGGGTGGACTGGCACTCGGCAGGCGGTGTGTGAGTAGTTACTTTCTGTTGGTCACTACACACACTGCTAGTTGAGTGACACTCCACACAGTCCATCATTTTGTGTAGTTGCAGTGTCAGAAATGTGGGCGTGTGAAAGAGATGGGCCCTTGAATGGCGCTGTTTGCTGGTGTGAGTGTTGAAATGTGATGGGTCCGCGGCTGGCGGTGTGAATGTTTTGTATGTGTCAAGCGTACGAAAGGTGTATGAATGGCCTGTAAAGAGGTTGGTGCCTTGACGTGGCTTTACAGCTCACGAGCTGTGAGTCAGTGGTTCAGTTTATCATACTTTCAATTATACACAGTGTATTTCATTTTTGTGAAATTACTTGCGTATACAATTGTATGTACTGAATCATAACTCACCCTCGTGCCAAATCCAACCAGTATGTGTGTGTGCTTGCGGATTAGATGGGTGTGCAGTAATAATTGTTTTTTTTCTCTTTCTGCAGTAGGGTGTACCTTGTCCCTTATTGTGATTGTTGTTATGTGTTGCTTTTCCATTCGGATGGTGTCAATGGTCTGGTTTGTATCAGGTATGAAAGGTGCGTGAATGGCCTGTAAAACGGTTGGTGCCTTGTCGTGGCTTTACAGCTCACGAGTTGCGAGTTACTGGTTCAGTATTTATGCATTTATTTATTGACAGAGCATTTAATTTTTTTGAAATATCTTGTTAATAAAATTTTATGTACTGAACCATCACTCGCCCTCGTGCCAAATCCAACCTGTATGTGTGTGTCTTTGAGGAATAGATAGCCGTGCTTGAATGTTTTACTTTTGAGTAACTCTGTTAAGGTGTGGTATCATTTTACTCGGGAGAACAAGGGGAACGCTGGGTGGTAGGACATTTTTGCTGGCACGGCGATCCCACGCCAAAAAGTTTTGAAAAGTGCAATTTTTACCTAATTTTAAGGTTTGCAAGGAGTTCTGGGTAGGAAAACATTGGGGGACCCACGCATGCCATACCTCCCTGGACTCTCCCGGGTGTCTAGTTTTCAGAACTGTTTGGGTTTGCTACTTTCCAAAGAATACCACCCAGCCCCGGGCCAAAAACTCAGGTGCCCGCCCCCCCAAAATCAAAGTTATATTGCTTCAGGGTATTTTGAATTCACCACCGTACGATTTGGACCTTTTCCTGTTGCAGCCACTATGGCTACCCATGCAAGTGAGGTACAGTTTTTATCGGGAGATCTGGGGGAACACTGGGTGGGAGGTAATTTGTGTGAGCCCAGTGATGCCACGCTTTCCCACACTAAAACGTGTGAAAAAATAGATTTTTTTCCAGCTAAAAATGAGGTTTGCAAGGGATTCTGGGTAAAGGAACGTTGGAGGATCCACACAAGCCATACCTCCTTGGAAGCCCCCGGGTGTCTACTTTTCAGAAATGTGTGGGTTTGGTAGGTTTCCATAGATGGCTGTCTCGCACGGGGCCAGAAACCCAGGTAACCCCTCTTGCAAAAGCTGGTGAATTTAACAATGGTGAAAATGTCAAGTTCACCAGCTTTTGCAAGAGGGGTTACCTGGGTTTTTGGCCCCGTGCGAGACAGCCATCTAGGGAAACCTACCAAACCCACACATTTCTGAAAAGTAGACACCCGGGGGCTTCCAAGGAGGTATGGCTTGCGTGGATCCTCCAACGTTCCTTTACCCAGAATCCCTTGCAAACCTCATTTTTTGCTTGGAAAAAATCAGTTTTTTCACACGTTTTAGTGTGGGAAAGCGTGGCATCACTGGGCTCACACAAATTACCTCCCACCCCGCGTTCCCCAAGGTCTCCCGATAAAAATGGTACCTCACTTGCGTGGGTAGGCATAGTGGCTGCTTTAGGAAAAGGCCCAATTCTTACTGTGGAGACCAAAAAATTACCTTTAGCCAAATAATCTTATTTTTTGAGGGGGTCACCTGAGCTTTTGGCCCAGGGCTTGGCGGGCATCTTTGGAAACTACCAAACCCAAACAGTTCTGAGAACTAGACACCCGGGGGAGTCCAGGGAGGTATGGCATGCGTTGGTCCCCCAATGTTTTCCTACCCAGAAACCCCTGCAAACCTTAAATTTTGGTCAAAAAAACCCACTTTTCAGTACTTTTTTGGGTGGGATCTCGCTGCCGGCACAAATGTCCTACCACCCAGCGTTTCCCTTGTTCTCCCGAGTAAAATTATACCTCACTTGTGTGGGTGGGCCAAAGGCATGTAACTCAGGCTGGGGGGCTTAATTTGTAAAACTTAAATATGACTAAAAACTACTTTTTTCAAAATTCATTTTTGGCATGTTCTGCTTTGGGGCACCCACACAAGTGAGGTATCCTTTTACTCGGGAGAACAAGGGGAACGCAGGGTGGTAGGACATTTTTGCCGGCACGGCGATCCCACGCCAAAAAGTTTGGAAAAGTGCTATTTTTACCTAATTTTAAGGTTTGCAAGGAGTTCTGGGTAGGAAAACATTGGGGGACCCACGCATGCCATACCTCCCTGGACTCTCCCGGGTGTCTAGTTTTCAGAACTGTTTGGGTTTGCTACTTTCCAAAGAATACCACCCAGCCCCGGGCCAAAAACTCAGGTGCCCGCCCCCCCAAAATCAAAGTTATATTGCTTCAGGGTATTTTGAATTCACCACCGTACAATTTGGACTTTTTCCTGTTGCAGCCACTATGGCTACCCACGCAAGTGAGGTACCGTTTTTATAGGGAGATCTGGGGGAACACTGGGTGGGAGGTAATTTGTGTGAGTCCAGTGATGCCACGCTTTCCCACACTAAAACGTGTGAAAAAATTGTTTTTTCCAGCTAAAAATGAGGTTTGCAAGGGATTCTGGGTAAAGGAACGTTGGAGAATCCACGCAAGCCATACCTCCTTGGAAGCCCCCAGGTGTCTACTTTTCAGAAATGTGTGGGTTTGGTAGGTTTCCATAGATGGCTGTCTCGCACGGGGCCAGAAACCCAGGTAACCCCTCTTGCAAAAGCTGGTGAATTTAACAATGGTGAAAATGTCAAGTCCACCAGCTTTTGCAAGAGGGGTTACCTGGGTTTTTGGCCCCGTGCGCGACAGCCATCTAGGGAAACCTACCAAACCCACACATTTCTGAAAAGTAGACACCCGGGGGCTTCCAAGGAGGTATGGCTTGCGTGGATCCTCCAACGTTCCTTTACCCAGAATCCCTTGCAAACCTCATTTTTTGCTTGGAAAAAATCAGTTTTTTCACACGTTTTAGTGTGGGAAAGCGTGGCATCACTGGGCTCACACAAATTACCTTCCACCCCGCGTTCCCCAAGGTCTCCCGATAAAAATGGTACCTCACTTGCGTGGGTAGGCATAGTGGCTGCTTTAGGAAAAGGCCCAATTCTTACTGTGGAGACCAAAAAATTACCTTTAGCCAAATAATCTTATTTTTTGAGTGGGTCACCTCAGCTTTTGGCCCGGGGCTTGGCAGGCATCTTTGGAAACTACCAAACCCAAACAGTTCTGAGAACTAGACACCCGGGGGAGTCCAGGGAGGTATGGCATGCGTGGGTCCCCCAATGTTTTCCTACCCAGAAAACCCTGCAAACCTTAAATTTTGGTCAAAAAAACCACTTTTCCATACTTTTTTGGGTGGGATCTCGCTGCCGGCACAAATGTTCTACCACCCAGCGTTTCCCTTGTTCTCCCAAGTAAAATGATACCTCACTTGTGTGGGTGGGCCAAAGGCATGTGACTCAGGCTGGGGGGCTTAATTTGTAAAACTTAAATATGACTAAAAACTACTTTTTTCAAAATTCATTTTTGGCGTGTTCTGCTTTGGGGCACCCACACAAGTGAGGTATCCTTTTACTCGGGAGAACAAGGGGAACGCAGGGTGGTAGGACATTTTTGCCGGCACGGCGATCCCACGCCAAAAAGTTTGGAAAAGTGCTATTTTTACCTAATTTTAAGGTTTGCAAGGAGTTCTGGGTAGGAAAACATTGGGGGACCCACGCATGCCATACCTCCCTGGACTCTCCCGGGTGTCTAGTTTTCAGAACTGTTTGGGTTTGCTACTTTCCAAAGAATACCACCGAGCCCCGGGCCATAAACTCAGATGCCCCCCCCCCCAAATCAAGGTAGTTTTGCAATAAGGTAACGTAAATTCACCACCGTACGATTTGAACCATTTCCTGTTGCTGCCACTATGTCTATCCACGCAAGTGAGGTACCGTTTTTTTCAGGAGACCTGGGGGCACGCTGGGTGGGTGGAAATTTGTTGATCCACGCAGATTCCAGAACTTTCCACCACAGAAATGTGAGGAAAATGTGTTTGTTTGTCACATTTTTATGTTTGCAAGGGATTCTGGGTAACAAAACCTGGGGGTAGACAGACGAGTCACCCCATCCTGAATTTCCCTGGGTGTCTAGTTTTCAAAAATGTATAGGTTTGCTAGGTTTCCCTAGGTGCTGGCAGAGCTACGTCGCAAAAACAAAAGGTAGTCTTTTTGTCCAAAACGTGCTAAATTTCACTGGGAAATTGAGGTGCGACCATGCTGCGTTCTGCGCTGTTTCATGTCGCAGCCACTATGCCTACCCACGCAAGTGAGGTACCATTATTTTCGGGAGAGCTTGGGGCACACTGGGTGGGTGGAAATTTTTTGATCCACGCAGATTCCAGAACTTTCCACCACAGAAATGTGAGGAAAATGTGTTTTTTTGTCAAATTTTTATGTTTGCAAGGGATTCTGGGTAACAAAACCTGGGGGTAGGCAGACGAGTCACCCCATCCTGAATTCCCCTGGGTGTCTAGTTTTCAAAAATGTATAGGTTTGCTAGGTTTCCCTAGGTGCTGGCAGAGCTACGGCGCAAAAAGAAAAGGTAGTCTTTTTGTCCAAAACGTGCTAAATTTCACTGGGAAATTGAGGTGCGACCATGCTGCGTTTTGCGCTGTTTCATGTCGCAGCCACTATGCCTACCCACGCAAGTGAGGTACCATTTTTTTCGGGAGACCTGTGGGCACGCTGGGTGGGTGGAAATTTGTTGATCCACGCAGATTCCAGAACTTTCCACCACAGAAATGTGAGGAAAATGTGTTTTTTTTGTCAAATTTTTATGTTTGCAAGGGATTCTGGGTAACAAAACCTGGGGGTAGGCAGACGAGTCACCCCATCCTGAATTCCCCTGGGTGTCTAGTTTTCAAAAATGTATAGGTTTGCTAGGTTTCCCTAGGTGCTGGCAGAGCTACGGCGCAAAAAGAAAAGTTAGTCTTTTTGTCCAAAACGTGCTAAATTTCACTGGGAAATTGAGGTGCGACCATGCTGCGTTTTGCGCTGTTTCATGTCGCAGCCACTATGCCTACCCACGCAAGTGAGGTACCATTTTTTTTGGGAGACCTGGGGGCACGCTGGGTGGGTGGAAATTTGTTGATCCACGCAGATTCCAGAACTTTGCACCACAGAAATGTGAGGAAAATGTGTTTTTTTTGTCAAATTTTTATGTTTGCAAGGGATTCTGGGTAACAAAACCTGGGGGTAGGCAGACGAGTCACCCCATCCTGAATTGCCCTGGGTGTCTAGTTCTAAAAAATGTATAGGTTTGCTAGGTTTCCCTAGGTGCTGGCAGAGCTACGGCGCAAAAAGAAAAGTTAGTCTTTTTGTCCAAAACGTGCTAAATTTCACTGGGAAATTGAGGTGCGACCATGCTGCGTTTTGCGCTGTTTCATGTCGCAGCCACTATGCCTACCCACGCAAGTGAGGTACCATTTTTTTTGGGAGACCTGGGGGCACGCTGGGTGGGTGGAAATTTGTTGATCCACGCAGATTCCAGAACTTTGCACCACAGAAATGTGAGGAAAATGTGTTTTTTTTGTCAAATTTTTATGTTTGCAAGGGATTCTGGGTAACAAAACCTGGGGGTAGGCAGACGAGTCACCCCATCCTGAATTGCCCTGGGTGTCTAGTTCTAAAAAATGTATAGGTTTGCTAGGTGTCCCTAGGTGCTGGCAGAGCTACGGCGCAAAAACAAAAGGTAGTCTTTTTGTCCAAACCGTGCTAAATTTCACTGGGAAATTGAGGTGCGACCATGCTGTGTTTTGCGCTGTTTCATGTCGCAGCCACTATGCCTACCCACGCAAGTGAGGTACCATTTGTTTCGGGAGACCTGGGGGCACGCTGGGTGGGTGGAAATTCGTTGATCCATGCAGATTCCAGAACTTTCCACCACAGAAATGTGAGGAAAATGTGTTTTTTTGTCAAATTTTTATGTTTGCAAGGGATTCTGGGTAACAAAACCTGGGGGTAGGCAGACGAATCACCCCATCCTGAATTGCCCTGGGTGTCTAGTTTTCAAAAATGTATAGGTTTGCTAGGTTTCCCTAGGTGCTGGCAGAGCTACAGCGCCAAAACAAAAGGTAGTCTTTTTGTCCAAAACGTGCTAAATTTCACTGGGAAATTGAGGTGCGACCATGCTGCGTTTTGCGCTGTTTCATGTCGCAGCCACTATGCCTACCCACGCAAGTGAGGTACCATTTTTTTCGGAAGACCTGGGGGCACGCTGGGTGGGTGGAAATTTATTGATCCACGCAGATTCCAGAACTTTCCACCACGGAAATGTGAGGAAAATGTGTTTTTTTGTCAACTTTTTATGTTTGCAAGGGATTCTGGGTAACAAAACCTGGGGGTAGACAGACGAGTCACCCCATCCTGAATTCCCCTGGGTGTCTAGTTTTAAAAAATGTATAGGTTTGCTAGGTTTTCCTAGGTTCCGGCTAAGCTAGGGCTCAAAAACAAAAGGTAGTCTCTTTGTCCAAAGAGCGCAAGATTTCACTGGGAAATTGAGGTGTGACCACGTTGCATTTTGTGCCGTTTCCTGTCGTAGGCACAAGGCCGACCCACACAAGTGAGGTACCGTTTTTATCGGGAGACCTGGGGGAACGCTGGGTGGGTAGAAATTTGTTGATCCACGCAGATTCCAGAACTTTCCACCACAGAAATGTGAGGACATTTTTTTTTTTGGTCAAAATCTTAGATTTGCAAGGGATTCTGGGTAACAAAACCTGGTGGTAGGCAGTCGAGTCACCCCATACTGAATTCCCCTCGGTGTCTACTTTTCAAAAATGTATAGGTTTGCTAGGTTTCCCTAGGTGCCGGCAGAGCTAGGGTGCAAAAACTACAGGTAGGCACTTTGCCAAAAAAGGGTCAATTTGTAACTGCAAAATTTAGGTGTGACCACGTTGCATTTTGCGCCGTTTCCTGTTGCAGGCACAAAGCCGACCCACACAAGTGAGGTACCGTTTTTATCGGGACACTTGGGGTAATTCAGATTTGTAAATCAACTGTTATTACCAATTGAGCTTTTATGCATTTCTCCCTTTCAATGAAAGACATTGTGTAAAAAAAAAATCTTTATGAAAAATGACCAATAATTCTCATGCTAGTATGAGTATTCCCAATTTTGAAAATGTGCAATTATATACTGTTTCTGAACTCTATAATTTGTACCCAATTCAGAAATACATAGGTGTCTTTCATACAGATTATTCCATGTATACATTTTCCAAGACAAAGTGCACTATACCCAGTAAATGAAAAAATACCATTGCAAGTTGCTGCTCAGTTTTTGGATCTGGGTTCGTCGGGTTCTTGGTGAAACTACAAGTCCTATATATCCCCACAACCAGGAAGGTCTAACGGATGTAACAGTATATTGCTTTCCAAGAGCTGTCAAAATGAGAAAAAGTTATAGGTGAAAACGTTGAGACAAAAGGCTGTTTTTTTCAACAAATTTTCAAATATTCAAATATCTAACTGTTAGTTTCTATAACGAAACCGTCATGGATTTAGACAAATGACCCCTTTCTGAATTCAGAATTTTGTCTACTTTTCGAAAATGTAAAGTGTTCCAGGATCCATTATTGCTTTCAAACTCATTTCTACCATTAACTGGAAGGAGGTGGAAAGCTCTGAAAATAGCAAAAATAGGCTATGTCCCAGAAAAATGCCAAAACTGAGTGAAAAATGTCGGTTCTCTGACAAAAGACTCTCATTCCCTGAAAGCTGAGAAAATGGAGATTTCATCCCCACAAACCCTTTTTTGATACCATTTTCAAGGAAAAACCCAGAGGCTTTCATTTGCAGCCCGTTTTTCCCATTTTTCTGAAAAAAACAAAAAAAATCACTATATTTTGGTTAATTTCTGGGACCACTCCAAGGGAATCCACAAACCCTGGGCGCCTTTAGAATCCACATGATGTTGGAAGAAAAGGACGCAAATTTGGCGCGGACACCTTATGTGGTCAAAAAGTTACAAGGGCCTAAGCGCGCACTACTCCAAAACGCCAAAAAAAGCCTTAGCACAGGAGGGGAAAAGGCCTAGCAGCGAAGGGGTTAATAATCCCGGCCCGGCCGCGACGCCCGCCCAGTGCCCACTGCCCATGAGATGATTGCCAACAAGGTGGACAGACAAACTCACCTGCTGCGGGCGGCAGACAGGGCCCAGGCCGGGGGCTAGAAATAATTAAATTATGGCTGCATCGGTGCCTCGGCTCCAGCCTCTGTGTCTCTCATGCCAGGCATTCACGTGCACTTGTGCGAGTCCCAATGCGCATGTGGCATGCAGCTGCAGGAACCCACCAGCCCCACCCTAAGGGTGATCTGCACGCTGCGCTGCCTACACATACTCCTGATTATTACATTCACCTGGCTTTCTGCTGCTGCACTTGCACCACTGCAGTTGTGCTTTTATTTTTCTCGAAGACACGGGGAAGTAGACAGCCTGTCTGAGTCTGACTCCGCAGCTGAGCTCAGAGAAAACCAACCGCCTGTGAAAAAACCGGCCCCCACCCTATCCAGCCTACCGAATAATTTCCCAGTGCCCGGAAATGCCAGTCCGGCCCTGGGGAGACTGCTCCTTCTCCTTCCACGCTGCCAGAGTCAGGAACGACCTTCCGCTCCACCTCAGACAGATAACATCGCTCTCCATCTTCGCAAGAAACCTCAAAACCTGGCTCTTCGACAGACCCCCTCCTTGATGGACTGGAACCTGCGAATGCCCTCCTACACCCCCCAGCACCGTTAGACCCTTATGGGTGAGTAGTTGTGATAGAGCGCGCGAGGCCACCCGACCAATAGTTTTCGCCGTTTTCCGGCTTCAGGGCCCATATACTTTCAAATCACCATATACATCGATCAGGTGACTTCACGAGCTCTACCAATTTGTGTGTGTGTTCCCTACTATTAATTTCCAGTGCACCCGACTTACCATCCACCGATGCGGGTACCTAATGACCACAATGAATCAGGGAGCTAGCTGTAAAGGAAAGGCAGCAAAATACAAACCCAACCAATAACATTCAAATACTGTTTAAATGACCACGGACAACTGGAAGTTTTAAAATGTTTATCTAAAGTTCGTTTTCTTCATGCATCAAGTATACAAGAATGAGACAATCAATGACCAAGATAATGTAAATTATGTAGCTATATAAAAATAATGATAGGGTAATCATTGAAATACTGATATAAAATGCAAGAGAAAAATACTATGCAATTCAGTAATATCTAAGCATGGGCAGACTATGTATGGGTAACTATAGGAGGGCCTATAATGAGTAACACGCTTCACTTAAAGTAAAGGGGCCTTTGAACAGTCTAGGTAATGAAGTTCTAGACCATATCAGAAAATTACAAACTGCAATGCAAAATATAATCTCTAACAAGTGAGAAGACATAGGAACAAACTTATGAAAATATGAAATTGACTTTCAATAGTTGTGGAAAGGCATGGAAAATATAACATATGCAATGATGAACTTTATTAAAGCAAAAGTTAGAAATTCAGAAGGTGCAAGATTTTAAGAATTTCAGAGCAATATTTACCTAGAATGGTGTGGAAACCAAACCCTGGCCACGGGTCAGTTAAGGACAGGAAACCCTCAAGGAAGGATACCCCTCAAAGGACAGCAGGTGCAGAATGGACACCCAGGACAGGACAGGATACCCTCGAAATAGGAATCAGGACAGGACCCTCAGGACAGGACAGCAAACCCTCAAGACAGGACCGCTCAGGACAGGACCGCTCAGGACAGGACCGGAACCCACAGTTCGGAAGCAACGCCTGCGCTCCACCCGCTCTGCAGCTATCGATCAAGACCCCGATTGGGTCAGCGAACTCCCAGTTAAGTGCTTCGCCAGCACTTTAAGGTTCAGTAGAACCTTAGACTATGGTCAAATTCGGACAGAGTGCTCCGCAGCTCTCTGTATGTTCAGTCACCTATTGAGTGCGTTGGGTCAGTGACAGGTCAGCTAAACCAGACAAGTCGGACGGCTCCCTAGGTGAACCCAGGGTAGATATACAGTTTGGGGACAGTGTACCACCCCCCAATGTTGCAAAGTGTCAAAATCCCTCAATTTGGATTGGTCCTAAGGTAGGATTTGGGTAGCACACCAATCACAACATAGTAATTCAAGCCTACATTTGCATAGTAGGGTACCGCCTAACTAGATTGGGGTTCCCATGAGAAGTTGTGCAGAAATACAATGGCAATTTTAACAATGTTGCACTGCGAGAACATGTGATTGGTTCAGCCGAGTTTTCAGGTCGTTTCTCAGGAGCATCTTGCTCGTCACTGCCAACTGGCTGTGTTCCATCAGTCAAGGTCTGCTGTGCCTCGGCAAGTCGCGCAGGCGCAGAAGGGACCTCCAAGATGGTTCTCGGTACATACAGAACCCCATTTCCCGCGGTACATGAAAAGTAAGCGAAAACAAATTAATACATAATAATGTCATTATGAAAACACATCACAGGGTTTGTACTTTTAACTCATCATCAAGAAATAAACTTATGCGTTTAAATGTTAGCTACATTGATACGGGTACAAGAGCAGTGGCACGAGCAGTACCACATGATAAGCACAGCTATGAATTACGCATGCGCATAAATTTCCCTCCACTTCTGCAGACGCGTCAGGACACGTGAGTGTGGCTGACGCATGCGCAGTAACCAAAATACAAGCAGCGGCCATTTTAGGTGACTCGAGTAAATTATTTTAGTAAAACACATGTGCAAGCTTCACGATCCTTATCCAAACTAAACATAAATGTTAGTAAAACATACACTTGTTACCGTATTACACATAAACGAGGTTCTTGACTTCGGCAAGCCGCAAAATATGCGAAGCTTTGCTTCATCAATCCCCTCTTTGATGATATTTACTATCATCATCAAAAATAGAACCAGATGCCAACTTTCTTTCATACTTTATATAGCTCTATCTCTTCCAGCAATCGTTCTAACTTTTCTCTCTCAGTTTTAGTAGGGTGAGAAGTCTTCACCTTTTTGTATATCTGATCATTCACTTCCTCCAACTCAATTTCATCCACACTCCGTTTCAACCCTCTTGCATTTACCTCGTGCTTCTTGGTGCGCTTGCGGCATTTACAACAGATAAAAATGAGAAATATAATAAGACCTATAATACCAATTGGCATCAGTATCTTGAACAACAAGCTTTTACCTACACTAGCAAGCCAATGACCTACATTTGTAAAACCATTGATCTGATCGCAACCATTTCGGTATTGACCAGCAGAAATCCATGAGCTGTTTCAGTAGACAGCACATCTACTATAGTAGACAATTTGCAAATTCTGTGAGTGTTCAGAACCACTCCCACTCCAGGTATCAGTGCACTGAAAATACTACCCATAATTTCACCTATACTTTCTCTTTTACTACGCACTAAGCCATTAGTATTTTCATTGCTTCCAGCTTTTCCATTCACATGGTATATTCTCGGGAAGACAATGCCAAAATAGCAGCTTCCATACCAGTGATCCGGCAATTTGAAATAAGCCTTGTCCCCACAAATATAATAAATTCCAGGAAACACAGGCTCTGACCCATTTTTGAAACCCCAACCTCCAATTACCTTGTAATTATGTTCGCATTCACTGGAACCAATGAAAACATTATTATAATAGCTAGTCTTCTCGCGATGAAGACATAGCTTGCCTTTCTTTTCAAAATCCAGCAACAGAGCAGGTCCCGCCCCACCATTTGAGGTGCCTTCCATGTTCTCTGCCCACTTTGGCTTTTTCTGACTTTCATCATTAGCCTTCTTTTGTATTTTAATTCTTCTTTTCTCTGCCATGTTCAGGAACATCTTTTCCTGTTCACGCAAAGAACAAGTCAAGTTATCTCTGTGTGCATCTGCTATGTCAATGTTACCTATGGTCAAGAAGTAGTCTCCCATATATCTTATGGTGTCGCTTTTAGTATGTACAGCATTCAAGTTCCCACGTATAGGAAGTTCCGAAAATATTACGTCATTATTAGAGTAATAGTACTGTAACGGTCCTCTTTTGTAAAATAAACTAGCTAAAATGCTACAGGATATTCCATATGTTAATGGCAAGTGATGGTATGTCACGCCTTCAGCCACAGAAGTAGGTAGCTTCATGCAGACATAGCAATCTTCAATTTCCATAGTCTCTACATAGTGTATCAACAAGTTCGCAAAAACATTTAAGTGTGTCCTGTTCTTAATTCCATGATAATGTAGTCCTCCCTCATCTGATGCTTCTAAGTCTTGTTTTGTTTGTCTCAGTGCTCTCTCATGTCTTGCTACACTCTGTGTTGTCAACTCCTCACTGTCCGTATTTACAACTTCAGTAGGGACAATGTTAGTATCTTTACTTACAGCAAAAGGAATGAAAATTGTTAGCCCTATCCAGATGACTATCAGTACTACTACACTACATATACACACCTTGCAGCACGTCTTGAAACGACTGTAACTAGGTCTACCATTCACAGTTGAATCAGACATTTCGGCTCAGAAGAAGTTTCTCGACCCCTCTTTGTGTCTTTACACAGCTAGCTTACTTTGTGCAAATTCACGGTGGTTCGTCTTCTTCTTCAGCAGAGTACTCAGGGACGGGCTCTCCGTCGCTTACGTCAGTTATATCAAGATCTTCAAGTTCTTCCAAAACGAGTGTCCATTCAGGAGACTTGTATTTCTTGTTTTGTCTTTTTAATCGTTCACTCCTTCTTTTGGAAGAGTTTTCTTCTTGCTCTGCTATCCGTGCACTTCTCCTTGCTTCTGCACGTTTCTCTTCCACCGTCTTTATCCTTAGCCTTAGTCTTTTTATGAACCTAGGCTCAAGGTTGTTTCTTTTCTTTAGTCTCTTAGTGGGTACTTGGACTTCACCTTCTTCTCTTATCCTCTTATCCTCTTTAGCTTGTGGCAATTCTGCTTCACTTTCTTCTTCTTCTTCCCTTATCTCGCTAGTTCCAGGGCTATCATCAATTTCTTCTGCCTGGTTACTAATCTGGCCTAGTTCAGGAATATTTTGTTTTTGGCTTTCGATTGTCTCTATTTCTGTTTCTGTTTCTGTTTCCTGAACCCGTTCTTCTAACCCTATCTGATCCTGTTCAAGCACTTCGATCTCTTTATTTTCTTCTGCTCGAACTATCACTCTATGTCTAAGCTGTCCCTTATCCTCATCAGGAGTTAGTGGAGGTGTATCGAACACCTGTTCTGTCCCTGTCTGACCTTCTCCTTCCTCAGTTTTGATGTGAATCTCAGGTAGCTGAGGTTCTTCGCCTGTGCCTTGCTTTTCCTGACTAGTCCACTCTCTACCTTCACTAAGTCGTTCTCTTGTTCTGATAGGATCTTCGGTCAGATCAATCATCGGTATCCATTCTTCTGGCCATATGCTTGGCAGCTCGTCATCAGCTACTCCTGGCTCAGCTTCCTGGACCTCTTCAGCAGGCTGGATTCTTGGCAGTTCGTAGTCAACTACTCCTGGGCCAACGTCTGCTGTTCCTGCAGCCTGACTGGTGCTGGGCTGCTCGTTGTCAGCTACTTCTGGTCCGTCTCCTGCAGAGTCATCTGCTCGTTGCCCTTCTTCTGCAAATTCTTTGTCTGGTAATACCTTCTGGGTGTGGCCAGCGTGGATCCACTGGGGAACACCTGCGACCTTCACTGCAGTCGTTGTTACCAGCATTACTTGGCGTTTCTTTCCCCACCTTGGTGCCAGACAGTTTGATCGAGTGTGCTTCTTTATTTTGACCCAGTCTCCTGGAACCAAGCTGTGGAGAGGAGTCGTTGGATTGAGGATGCCGTCGTCTCCAATCTGGCGAGAGATAGAACGCACTTGGTCACCCAATCTTCTGCAGTATTCAAGCACCAAATCATCAGTAATACTCAACAGTTTGCTTCCTGGCACCCATGCTTGTCTCATCACTCTTCCTATAATCATTTCATGGGGACTTAGGCCTGTCTTGCGGTCAGGAACACTTCTCAGTCCCATCAGGACCAGGGGCAGGGCCTTCACCCAGGTCATGCCAGTAGCATCTGTCAGCTTTGCTAGTCTGTTTTTGATAGTTCCATTTACTTGTTCCACTATTCCAGAAGCCTCTGGGTGGTATGCACAGTGTAGTTTCTGCCTTATTCCAAAGGCCTTACAGAGTTCAGCCAGTATTTCATTCTGGAAATGTCCACCCTTATCTTATTCAATAATGAATGGCACCCCGAATCTAGGTATCAGTTCTTTTAGTAAACACTTCGCTACTGTCAGTGCGTCACTTTGGGGAGTAGGGTAAGCTTCTACCCATTTTGAAAATACGCAAACAATGACAAGGACATATCGCTTCCCTTCACAACGGGGCATGGTGATGAAATCAATCTGTATCCTTACAAAGGGACCCCCTGATCTCCCAATTTTGCTCAGTTCAACCATTGTCCTCTTGCCTGTGTTCATCTGTTGACATGACAGGCACCTCTGGCAGAGGGACTCTGCTACTTTCCTGAACTTCTTACTATACCAAGTCTGTTGAAATACCAGAATCATGGCATCCCTACCAATGTGTGACCCTTCGTGTATTAATCTTGCCATTGTGCCAAGCAAGTGTCGGGGTAATACAGGCATACCAGTTGGGCCCAAGATGACACCATCCACACGTCTCGGTCTACACCCATCCTCCTTCCATTTCTCTCTTTCTTGCCAAGGAGCCGACTCCTGCCATTCTCTCACTTCATCCCAAGTAGGCACTTCCTCAAACACCTGAAGTTGGCAGCTTGTTCCTGGCCCCCCTCGTTTTGGATTTACGATATACCGATCTCTGGCGCACCATTGGGCCACTCGGTCAGCATAATCGTTTCCCAGTGATACTTTGTCCATGCTCTTCTTATGAGCACCACATTTTACCACTGCCAGTTCCTTGGGTAACTGGATGGCCTCTAAAAGGTCATGCACAACCTTTGCATTCCGAATGGGAGTACCTGAGGAAGTCAGGAATTCCCTCTGTAGCCACAATTGGCCAAAGTCATGCACAACTCCATAACAGTACTGACTGTCAGTATACACTGTTATGCGTATATTCTTCCCAATTTTGCAAGCTTTTATCATAGCAATCAATTCGGCTACTTGTGCAGACTTGATGTTATATAGGTAACCTGCTTCTTCAATTTTTGTTAAAGAGACTACTGCATAAGCAGCACTCAGGCCTCCTAGTTCATGTCTTAGACAGGAACCATCTACAAACAGCTCTTTATCATGCTCAGGCAATGGCGTTTCTTTTATGTCTGGGCGTTGTTTTGTGCTGAACTCTGTCAGATCAATGCAATCATGTTCATCATCATCCCCACCTTCCATTTCCAGGGAGTCGGGGAGTAAAGTGGCAGGGTTCAGAATACCGCACCTAACAATGCTTACATTTGCTGCACCCACAAGAATCCTCTCGTATTTAGTCAGCCGACTAGGGGTGAGATACTGCGTTTTAGTTCTGGTCAATAGAATTACCACTCCATGTGAAACATACACAGTCACAGGATGTCCCATGACTATGGACTCACTTTGTTCCAAACTTGCACAGGTAGCAGCTACTGCTTTCAGACAGCCTGGCAACCCAGCAGCTACTGGGTCCAAGGTGGCAGAGAAATAGGCCACAGGCCTTCTGGTCGTGCCATGTTCTTGAGTCAAGACTGACAATGCGCAATTATCGCGAGTGTCACAGAATAGGGCAAACTCTTTGGAATAATCTGGCATTCCCAGCGCAGGGGCTGTACACAGACAGTTTTTCAGTCTTGTGAAGGCCATTAGGCTTTCATCGTCCCATTCTACAATGTCTGGCATTCCTCTCGTGGTCATTTTTATCAAAGGCCGGGCTAAGACTGCAAATCCCAGAATCCACTGCCTGCAGTATCCTAGCACTCCCAGGAACATTCTGACGTCTTTTTGAGTACGGGGCAACTGCATCTTTTGAATTATTCTCACTCTTTCTGATGTGACTTTTCTGACACCCTTTTCTATCTGGTGTCCTAGATATTTCACTCATTTTGCACAGAACTGTAGTTTGTCAGGGGCCACTTTATGCCCTTTCTCACACAGATCATTTAGGAGGGCAATGGTGTCAACTACACAGTCCCTATGACTTTTAGACGCCAGTAGAAGGTCGTCTATGTACTGCACTAAGACAGAGTTCCCAGGTAAGGTCAAAGTCTCCAAACATTTTTTCAAGATCTTATTAAAGATAGAAGGGCTCTCTGTATACCCCTGAGGGACCCGGTTCCAGCAATACACGTGACCTTCGAAGGCAAATGAGAAAAGAAATTTGCTGTCGGGGTGCAGGGGTATCGAAAAGAATGCATGACACAAATCAATCACAGTAAACCACTCAGCATCCCAAGGAATCTGGTACAATATCACTGCAGGGTTCGGGACAATAGGGCAGCAAGGAACTACAATTTTGTTTACCTTTCTCAGGTCTTGCACTACCCTATACTTGCCACTAGGCTTCTATTAATAATTTTTTATTTATATATTTATATATATATATATTTATAAAAAATAAATAAAAAGAGTTATGACATGCCGGCATCATGGGAAACAGACCCTCAACAATCATGCTCTGCCTCCACTGTTTCATCCTTTTATCCCTGGACTCCTGTTTCAGTCTGGGGTACCACTTGGTCAAACCCTTGTCCATTCGGGGTCTTTCTCTTTCAAAAGCCTCAATCTCCCATTCCTCTAATGCCTCATACTGCGTTAGTCTCGGTCTGGGATGCAGTTCATTCATCCGAGTTCTTAAATTAAATAGGATCCTACCATTGAAAGTACCATCTAACGGAAAAGCCAATACTCCGTCATCTTTTGTGTACTTCACCCAATTCTCCAACCACACACAAGTATTGTACCCTCGGTCAAACATCATGAATGAGGCAGGAGTATTAGGTGGTGGGACAAGAACACCTTCTCTAGATTTAATCGGTTTGTCCGTTTTGAAATAATTTTTCACCTTACTTACAAGGGACAATTTTCTCTTGGTTCCGTACATAATATCGTATCTATTAGTCTTCCACTGATCCCTTTCAAACCCTAGGTGCCTTGGATCAGGTCGAGTTCCTGTAGTCTGCGAGTGCCACATACGACTTCTACGCTAAACTTTGTTTACAAACTACCTCCAATCAGAACGCGCTTCAGAAATCCGTGCGACCAATGGGTGCGCGACTCTGAATAATCTCCGCCAATGGGTGCGCGGCCCCTTCGTGAGACAGTTCCCACGCTCTGTCGCTCACCCCTCCTTTAGAATCTCAGCTCCGCTACCCGCCCGCTGCTTCTACCAATCCCAGCGCGGCACAGAGTGACGTCAGAGGCGCTTCGCGACTGACTCCCTCCCTTCACAAGGTAACGGAAACTTTCTTTCTTTTAAAGTGCTCAGTGCTTGGTTATTTTACAACAAATACACATTCGCCACAGTGCTCAAGTGTCTAGACAGAGAAAGAATTGTTTTACTGCAAGTAAACTACTTCCATTTACTTTTCACTCGCTGCGGGCAGATCTCTTCCGCCTACCCTTCACTCTAGCATTGGTGAACCTGTTATTCCCCTAAACTCATCCACTTCTTTCCGGGAGTTTAAGGTTTCTCAGCGGACCCCTCTGCTTTCACGCTAGCTCCGAGGAACCTGCTACTCTTCCGATGTGACCCTTACTAGGTTACGCCACTATGGGAATTTTGCCAATGAACCCCGTTACTGTCATTTATTCACACATGTATTCAGAAAACCCTAGTTAGTGCTTCCCGGTTATCCTAACCTGCACCTAACTTTCCTCGAGCCTGTGACCTCAGGACAATGGATTCTATTCACCACTTGCCCTTTCAATTCCCCGGGGAGTTCGGACAACAAGAAACAATACGGTTTACAAATGCATGGATTAGTACATATAACAATATAAGAACAAGAATAATAACAATACAAAAATTCATGAGTTTCAGCAGCGTATTCACAAGAGAATGATCAGGTCTCTTAGAACAGCCGCTCTTCTAGCAGCATCAATATACTAGCAGCTTCCGACTCAACTAGTTCAACTAATCCCTGCCTTACTCTCAACTAGTCCCTAACCATCCTCTAGCTACCAGAAAAACTGATAGAGCGCGCGAGGCCACCCGACCAATAGTTTTCACCGTTTTCCGGCTTCAGGGCCCATATACTTTCAAATCACCATATACATCGATCAGGTGACTTCACGAGCTCTACCAATTTGTGTGTGTGTTCCCTACTATTAATTTCCAGTGCACCCGACTTACCATCCACCGATGCGGGTACCTAATGACCACAATGAATCAGGGAGCTAGCTGTAAAGGAAAGGCAGCAAAATACAAACCCAACCAATAACATTCAAATACTGTTTAAATGACCACGGACAACTGGAAGTTTTAAAATGTTTATCTAAAGTTCGTTTTCTTCATGCATCAAGTATACAAGAATGAGACAATCAATGACCAAGATAATGTAAATTATGTAGCTATATAAAAATAATGATAGGGTAATCATTGAAATACTGATATAAAATGCAAGAGAAAAATACTATGCAATTCAGTAATATCTAAGCATGGGCAGACTATGTATGGGTAACTATAGGAGGGCCTATAATGAGTAACACGCTTCACTTAAAGTAAAGGGGCCTTTGAACAGTCTAGGTAATGAAGTTCTAGACCATATCAGAAAATTACAAACTGCAATGCAAAATATAATCTCTAACAAGTGAGAAGACATAGGAACAAACTTATGAAAATATGAAATTGACTTTCAATAGTTGCGGAAAGGCATGGAAAATATAACATATGCAATGATGAACTTTATTAAAGCAAAAGTTAGAAATTCAGAAGGTGCAAGATTTTAAGAATTTCAGAGCAATATTTACCTAGAATGGTGTGGAAACCAAACCCTGGCCACGGGTCAGTTAAGGACAGGAAACCCTCAAGGAAGGATACCCCTCAAAGGACAGCAGGTGCAGAATGGACACCCAGGACAGGACAGGATACCCTCGAAATAGGAATCAGGACAGGACCCTCAGGACAGGACAGCAAACCCTCAAGACAGGACCGCTCAGGACAGGACCGCTCAGGACAGGACCGGAACCCGCAGTTCGGAAGCAACGCCTGCGCTCCACCCGCTCTGCAGCTATCGATCAAGACCCCGATTGGGTCAGCGAACTCCCAGTTAAGTGCTTCGCCAGCACTTTAAGGTTCAGTAGAACCTTAGACTATGGTCAAATTCGGACAGAGTGCTCCGCAGCTCTCTGTATCTTCAGTCACCTATTGAGTGCGTTGGGTCAGTGACAGGTCAGCTAAACCAGACAAGTCGGACGGCTCCCTAGGTGAACCCAGGGTAGATATACAGTTTGGGGACAGTGTACCACCCCCCAATGTTGCAAAGTGTCAAAATCCCTCAATTTGGATTGGTCCTAAGGTAGGATTTGGGTAGCACACCAATCACAACATAGTAATTCAAGCCTACATTTGCATAGTAGGGTACCGCCTAACTAGATTGGGGTTCCCATGAGAAGTTGTGCAGAAATACAATGGCAATTTTAACAATGTTGCACTGCGAGAACATGTGATTGGTTCAGCCGAGTTTTCAGGTCGTTTCTCAGGAGCATCTTGCTCGTCACTGCCAACTGGCTGTGTTCCATCAGTCAAGGTCTGCTGTGCCTCGGCAAGTCGCGCAGGCGCAGAAGGGACCTCCAAGATGGTTCTCGGTACATACAGAACCCCATTTCCCGCGGTACATGAAAAGTAAGCGAAAACAAATTAATACATAATAATGTCATTATGAAAACACATCACAGGGTTTGTACTTTTAACTCATCATCAAGAAATAAACTTATGCGTTTAAATGTTAGCTACATTGATACGGGTACAAGAGCAGTGGCACGAGCAGTACCACATGATAAGCACAGCTATGAATTACGCATGCGCATAAATTTCCCTCCACTTCTGCAGACGCGTCAGGACACGTGAGTGTGGCTGACGCATGCGCAGTAACCAAAATACAAGCAGCGGCCATTTTAGGTGACTCGAGTAAATTATTTTAGTAAAACACATGTGCAAGCTTCACGATCCTTATCCAAACTAAACATAAATGTTAGTAAAACATACACTTGTTACCGTATTACACATAAACGAGGTTCTTGACTTCGGCAAGCCGCAAAATATGCGAAGCTTTGCTTCATCAGTTGCGCTTAACAAACACCTGATTTGATTTGATGTATGTGTGCCAGCACTATTGGTATTACAGAAGGGGCTGCACAAACATAATACCAAATACCAATACCAAAGTGTCCCTGGGGCACACAAAGTGGGCCCGACGCCGTTGCTCCCCTGGGGCACTTTATGTAATACGGGTTAGGTTGTCTTTTTCTCCCCAAGGATTCTCTTTTTAGTATTTTCTCCCTGAACCTGGGGGCTAATCTTGGCCCTCGCTAGACTATGATGAAGAGGAGGTTGTTCCCACATGGAAGTGTAACCAGGTGGAACATTTTCATGAATTGATATTTATCTGTCTAGTCTTAAGATTTCTGAGGATGAAATATCTAGGTGTATGGTGCATTTTTTCCCAAATGCTAAATCGGAAACAGATATTCCACAAAATGAAATAGTTAATCCTTGATTGGAAAGCATTATAGGACAGAAAGCAGTAATTATGGAAAATGCAGTAGTGTTGGGTCCAGTAGACAAGAAGGCAGAGCCCTCACTAAAGGAGCATTGACTGTGCTAAGACTTGCTAATATGACAAAGATACATGCCTAGCATGCCTCCCAAATCGCTAGTCAAAGAGTTTGGGGTTTTATCTTCCACAATCTAAGATTGGTTTCAAATCTCAAAACTCATTGCTGAAGGTTACTGAAATGGAATCAAGGGTGGATTAATGCAGCAAAACTTCATCCTCATTTAAGGGGTTGGAAAGTTGCACGAAAGTCTTTTTTTTAAGAATGCACTTCACAGCCACCAAACTGATTGGAGATGAACTTGAGGCAGTCTATCAGACACCCTTCAAAAATCACAAACATAGTCAAGTCAACCCATCAACAATCCATTCAATAAGTAAAAAACCATGTGGCATCCTCAGCTTTGAGGATTTGATCAGCTGGCAAATCACTTGTTTCCAGCACAGAGGGAACCAGACTATTTACAGGTCTATGGCAGAAGCAAAATGAAATGCCCGACAGTGCTCCTGACTATGCCAGTGTCTAAGAGGATTTAGGTCTAGTAGTGGGCAACTTTTCCATGCTTCAATATATATAGAGAAGTTCTGTGGTGGAAATTTGGGTATTTGAAGTTGTTCAAGAGAGTTAGAAAATAGTCTTTGCTTCAATCCCTCTAAATTCAGGAGTGATAATACCTCCTGATCACAGGACAAAAGGACAACAATAGAAGGAAATATAAAATCTCTGCTTAAAACGAAAGCCATCATTTAGATTCCTTCTCAGAAAAAGGTATTAGGATGGTACTCAATTTTGTTTTGGTCTCCAAAATTATAGGGGAATAAAAACAGGTCATAGATTTGGTCATGGAGTTGAAGGATGTGAACAGTAACACAAAAAACAGTTCACTTCAAAATGAGAAGACAGAGTTTGACATCAATAGATCTACAAAATGAATATCTAAGTATCAAAAGTATCCTGGTTTTTGTATATCATTAATATCTTTGGCAAATCACTTTTTCAGTTCAGATTGAAAGTCTCCCTGTGAGTGTTTACAAAGGTGTTGGCATCACTAATGGCCTTCTTGCATGTGGTGGGTATCCGGGTGCAATCATATTTTGACAATCTCCTGGTACATTCTCCATCAAATACACAGTCTCAAATGGATGTTTATAAAACGATTCTTCTTCAGAATGATTGATGTCTTATTAACTGTAGGAAGTCACATCTGGAACCAACTCAGAGGCTGATGTATGGAAGAGCATGATTCTACCTGAGTGTGGGAATTCTGTATCCTGCCTCCAGACAGAGCAGTCAAGATTCACAACAGTTTGCCCCTGCTGCCCCCGAAGAAATGGGCTACAACATGAGATGGACTTCTTGTTCAAGAGGATATAGTAATTAGAACTATTGAGGTTTGGTTTTTCTATGGTGCAAAACGCATGCATCTTGAAATTACTTTTTTCCCATTTCTCTTTTCTTATGTCTTTGTTAAACCATTGCCACATTTACAGTTGGGTCCCCTGGTAATTCATATTATTGACTTTTCGAACCCAGCATTAAATGCCTCCAAGAGAAGGATTCCAGTAACAAAAGAGGTACCTTCTCTTCTTCAATGGTGGCTGAATCTGATCAAGCTAACAACAGCAAAATCTCTGTCTCTGCAGACTCACCTAATAATGATGATCAATGCCATAAAAAGGGTGTGGGAGACACCCTGGAATTGCTCTCAGCTCAGAAAAGTTGGCCGAGCTAACTAAAAACAAGTGGTCTTCCAATTTGAGGAAGATGAGAGCAGTTTGGGAGGTAGTTGAGGTATTTTCTCTTTAGATTCAGGGGTCTCATCGAGTAGTTCGAACAAACAGTACACAACAAATGGAATCTAAATCACCTGTTTGAGATGGGGTCACAAACCTCGAATTAAATAACAAATCAGATCTTTCAGTCTTCCAGGAATTTTCTCTGGCTTTTCCAGTTTTCAGGAAATTTGACAGAGATTGAGTACTACAATGATAGATCTATTCGTGAGCCCCTCAAATCTACCTTCTTCTTTGTTTTTTTCTCGAGATTTGTAGATGTGAGAATCAAAGGGGCAGATGCATTACTCAACCCTCACCCAGAAGAACAGTTTTGTGCATTTGCACCAATTATATTGATTCCAAGAATATTGGTAAAGATCCAGGGCCTCATTTATGAGAAATGACGCATCGCTGCGTGAAAGCAGCAATGCGTCACTTCTCAGTGCGCACTCCTTGCGACATACCTGATGTGTCATATTTAATGTATAACGCATCATGTCGCAATGAGTTACAGATACATCAGTATTTCTGATGTGTCTGTATGGCGCAAAAGTGACGCATTGCTGGAGTGTGCCACAAAAGTGACGCAACTCCAGCAATGCGTCCTTTCACATGGGGCAAGCCCCATGTGAAAAGGCCTGCGTCAGTCTTACACCTGCTGTGAGGCAGGCGCAAGATTTTGACGCAACGGCGTCCTAGAAGTGACGGAGTGAAATCTCATAGATTTATTTCACTGCGTCACTTCTACAAGGCTTTTTGCGGGGGAACAAATGCCCCCCCCCCTGCATACATTATACCTGACGCAGGTATAATGTAGTGCAGGGGTTTACAAAGTGACGCATCTGCTTAGATGCGTCACTTTGTAAATAGTGCACAACAGGAGGCATGTTTTACGTCATACAAAAAGTGACGCATCGGTAGCGCAAAACTGACGCAAGGCCTCATAAATGAGCCCCCCAGAGACTCAGGTAATAGTGATACTTACTAACTGGTCAAGAAAGTTGTGGGTTTCTGTTTTATGAAAATACTAGCAGAAGAGTGCCCAAATTAGCTAAAATGGGGCTATCAGGGCGCACATCAGTGCATCCCTGTGTCCAACAAGTAGCCACACAGAAACACAGGAGTAGAATCCCAAGCTCTGTCCAGGCTTCTGATAGGGCTTGGATTCCAGCACTATTGGAAGCTGAGGGGGGGGTTTGAGGAAGATCTTCCTTGTGCCTCTGCTGCCCTGTCTGGCTTCTCGTTTGCACCATCCCTTGTTGGATCCTAACTCCAAAACTTGATTCCAACGCTGCTGCTGCAATGGAAGAGTCAAAAGCAGAAGCAAGAGTAGTAAAAATAATAAATCCAATGTTGTTGCTTTTTGCCCTTGTGAGTGAGAGTGAAATGACTGAGAGTAAGAAGAGAGCTAATGGGTGACAAAGGTGAGTGTGTGAGTAAGAGGGAGTGAGGTAGTGTGAGTTGGAATGAGTCGCACCCTGAGAGAGCGTGTGAGAGTTAGTGTATGCATCTTTGAGTGTATGTAAAAGTAAGAATCAATGAGAGAAAGTGAGAGTGGGGGAAGGAAGGAGGGGAATGAGTGAGAGGTGGTGGGAAAGAGAAGAGAGTGAGTTTTTAGAGTAAGGGACGGAGTGGAGCAAAAGTGTGAGAAAGTATGTTTAAGCGAGAGTGAAAAATAACGAGTAAAAGTAAGAGCGTGAGAGACAGTGAGTGAGTAAATATGTGTGAGTGTGTGAGTGTGTCAGCATATTTGCCTGAGTGTGTGGTTTGAGTATGAGTCACAATGAGAGAGTAAGGATGAGGGATTATGAATGTGAGTGAATGAGGAGGAGTGAGTGTGATTGAGTGGGAGGCTGCGTGTGAATAAGCATGTGTATGTGTGCGAGCACATGCGTTGTGTGAAGGGCTCCTTTATAATGTAAGTGGAGGGATAAGGAAGGCGGAGTCAGAGTAATGATGATTACCAGTAAGCAATCCAGACATTTACCGTTCCTCAGTAGAAGAGGCTTAGAGGCCCTGGCGCGAACTGAAATTAGTGCACACGGAAGGCACTGAGGATGAAGGTGGATTGTCAACATAGATATGGACATTATTATTTATAGGATCCAAAAGGCAAGTCGTGGTAAGTTGCTAAACCTAAACCAAGTGAGCAAGGTGCAAATGCTGACAGTCCACCAAGACACAAATGTGATGCTTAGGGAATCTAAAACCTCACCTGAATATCATCTGCTAGAGGAAGTAAAGAAAGCATCCCCATGTTTAGTTCACATCCCTTCTCTCACTGAATGATCTCAGTTTCTCAGCACAAGCCTGTGACCAACGACAACAGGAGGAAGGTCCTTCTCCTACCTGGCTGCCAAGACCTGGAACTCCCTCCCGACCGACCTGCGCCTGACCCAAGACCACCTCGCCTTCAGGAAGAAGCTCAAGACCTGGCTGTTCGGGCAGTAACGGCACCCCCCCCCCCCCCCCTAGCGCCTTGAGACCCTCCGGGTAAGTAGAGCGCTCTATAAATGTCTATGATTGATTGATTGATTGACCAAGCGAGGCATAGGAATAGAGAATGCAGGGGAGGGTCAGGATTGGCTCTCAATGCACTGCAGGTTGACGATCAGCAAATCACCAGCTTCGGGTGCTATATGCCCCTTTGTGCACAGAATTTGGTAAATGCAGTGGTGCCCCCAGACATTGGGCATTTTCAACGCAGGCTCTGAGGCTCACCACAACCAAAGGACTCATAGCAGAGCTGTCAATCATGTGTTATGTGAAAGCACCACCCATGGCGGGCCTGCCCCCAGAGTGACTGGACCTCTGTGGTTAAGAGGGGCAAGCCTGCCATCATTTTATTTTTCACTCATGCCCAGAGTGGTGCTCGTACATGGCGCGGTCGGGCCTTTGGGGAGGAGGAGTCAAGGGTGGTAGGCCTGCCCAGTACTTTAAACCTGCGAGTCCTTGGGTACCTGGAACTTTTTAGGTAAGGTAAGATTAATTCTCTTGCTGGAGAGATCTGTCCTGTGTAGGCAACTTTTTTGCCTCATCTTGAAGTAGCATATTTAATTGCTGGAATGTCCTGGGACAAGGTTCACACTATGTATAACTGGCAAAAATAAAATATAGATTCTACCTGTTAACCACACTCTACTCTTATCCTCCTGGAGTTAAGAGCAAAGCTGATGATTTATTTTTGGGTGGACGAAGTTTAGTTGGCCTTTACTCCGCCACCTGACGGAGTAACGCCTGACAAATTTGTAAACGACCTCTAAGCCTACGGTAATTTCTGAAGCATTGGCAGAAACTGCTGTCCCGGCATCTCCTGTTAGTGCTTTTCAGTTTCAGTTTGACGCATGACTCCATCAACTTGATGAAGGCAGGCACCAAATTATTTGTTTTTTTATTAAAAATTAAAATTAAAATCCAAAGCAGGATTTTCTTTTTTAAAATAAAAAATATACAATGCCTCCCTCGCCATGGCAGCCATCTGCCATGGCAGAGGATCAATTTTTAGTTTTTCACTGCCCCTTACTGCCAGGGTTTTCCTGGTGGTGACGGCCCAGTAAAAAACAGTTATAGTCCAACCATCTAAATTGGGCAGTCAAGCGTACAGCCATTTCTCCGATGGTAGTCTCTGCTATTGCCAAACTATGGTTTGCCACATTTACTCGCACAAGTGGCCCACCAACACGATCTCAACATCATCTCCTACGCCGACACCCAGCTCATCCTCTCCCTCACCAAGGACCCGCACACCGCCAAAACCAACCTCCACAAGGGGAATGAAGGCCATCGTAGACGTTGAACAGCATAGGTCTGAGGGATGAGCCATGTTTGCCCAGCTGCAAACACAGTTTGCTCAATTTCCTATTACAGAAACAGAAACACTATCACCAATGAGTTCTATAGCAGTGCAAAGTGTCTGTAACAAAGTCCCTGTTACCCTAAGAAATGTGGCCGCATTGCTGATGTAGTGCATCACTGCTACCTGCATCAGAGAAAAAAAAAACCCTGTGATTCTGGGCAAATCACTTAATCTCCCCGTGCCTAAAATGAATGTGTGTCTGTCCTCATGTAACGTAACTGGTGCTATGTAAAGCGCTCTGATAACTGATTCGGTTCGGTTCTAGTTCGCGCTATATAAAACTCTGCAAAAAAAAAAAAATAAATAAATAAATAAAAATTCATAAGTCAGGCTATACAAAGATGATCAAAATGGCACACATTTCTTTAACTCTGCTTCAATGTACAGTGGAAGTGGCGTTGGACTGACGGCATGATATCCTGAAGAGCTGTTTTAATGTGGGTGCCCATTGTTGTTGTATATCTGATCCTTATGGTTAATTTAGACCAGGGGTCTCCAATCTCTTGTGTAATAAGAGCTACTTATGTTTGATGAAAATCCTTGCGGGCTACTAGTGCTGTAATAGTGCCCATATCAGACAAGATTATATTAGTGGCTACCATTTACGTGACTAATAGCAGTGATCACATCAGTGCATCTGGAAGGATTGCCAGCTGTAATGAAGAAAAGACTTTGTCAAATTGGTATGCCTCTACATGGCTAACACATAACAGCCACAGCTGAAATGCTCATAACATAAAAGTAATAGTATTGGTAATAAGTCTCACCACATGATTTATTAATCTAAATCAGATTTAAATATATTTTGGAAATTCTGCGATTTTTCTCCAAAAGTCAGCTTATGAGCTCTGAAATTACACACATTTTTGTTTTGAATATACAGTTTTGGCAGACAGACATTAATCCAACCAAGCAAAAGGTTATAATTTAATCGGATGGGATGCACACAGAAGAGCTACTCACAGGTATCTGGAGAACTAGTAGTAAGTACTCCTGGGAGAGGCCTGATTGCTAAGACGGTTGTATTAGTACTGTTTAGGCAAGTGCAGATTACACAGGTCATAGTTTGTGCTTGCACTTTTGCAAAAGTTTTTGAGAGATGGTAACTGCAAACGAATGGCAAGGGAAATACAGAAATAGCATGCACATACACCATTTGTGGGTGTTTAAATGTTAGTAGGAAACTGTTAAGTGAGCTACTGAGCTTTTACATCTGTCTTTTTTCTACAACCTCTAACAGCCTCATTACAAGGTCGCAGGTTCTGATTCTAGGGCTTTCCTCTCTCTTCTTGTGTTTCTTCCGCCCAAGATTACTTCGGGTTTACAGTGCTCCAATGGAATGATGTATCCAATCACTCCTAATGTCAGACTTCAGACCTTGTTGAGCAGTGCTTGGAAAGGACTATTTTTTTTCCTCTCTCTTTATTCCCCATGCCCATTTCTTCACTGGTGCTCCCCCATCCAGCGTCCTCTTGCCAGACCCAGACCTCTTATTTAACACTTGTTTTCACTTTTCAACAATTTTATAATTGCTGCCCAGATCTGTACATGAACACACGTGCTCATCAGGCACGCTTTTGCTTTATTTTTGACAAATGCCATTCAAAGATGGCCGTCACAGATGCATACGTAGGCACTGCGGTCATCTTTGAATGGCATATTTTAAAACATCATGAATGCTTTCAAAGATGGCCACTATGGATGTGTATGCATCTGCACTGATCATCCTTTATTGTGTTTAAGGCTGGTTTAAACCCCACTCAAACATACTTGCCAACTTTTGGGAAGAGCAAAATGGGAGCTTTTGGAGAGCTAAAATGAAGACATTAGGCATGGAGATCCCAGGAAAGAACTTTTTAGAGTACAGCCCTAACCCTAAAGCAGACAACAAAGCAGAGAACATCATTTCCTGCCACAAGCTCAGCCTGCGCTTTACACGCGTTGTGCCCTCCTTAGAGTGCATTGTCCAGCCACATGGCACCATCAACACAGGACCCTCTATCCATTTCAACCTCATACATTTCTCTGATCCCGCCCTAATCTGCTAAACGTCCAATAGGAGTCTTGCTGCGCTCCATGGTTCCACCCACTTTTCCTTGCGCCAGGTTCCGCCCACTTGGATCTAGAACTTGAAGTCACAGCTGTGACGCAAGGACACTGCTAGCACACATGCGCACTTCGGAAAGAGGCGGCACTGAGCCTTCTGGGAGGGATTTTGCCTGACGCCCAACTATTATTCATAGACTGTCATCTGTCTCCTTATCTGTGCACTACCTTACTGTTAGACCTGGTACCATTGGCGTGAGTCTCCCTTCCATTTTTCACTGTTGTCTCATCTGTGTTTGATATGTTTTTGCTGGTTTCCATGCTTTGGGCACTGTGCCACTGCTATTCAGTGCCACAGTGCAGGTTGTCCCTATTGTAAATTGATGTAATGGATTAGTGACTCCATGATTGGCTTATTTGATTTACATGTTAGACCCTAGTACAGTGCAGCATGTGTGCCCAGGGCCTGCAGATCAAATACTGCTGGTGGGCTTGCAGCACTAATTGTGCTACCCACAGAACCAGCTTATAAGGTGTGTCTCAGGCCTGCCATTGCAGAGCCTGTGTGCAGTCTAGTACTGCCATGTCGACTTGGCAAGTGCACACACTTGCCAGTCCCTAAACCTTTCCTTTTCTACATGTTAGTCACCCCTAAGGTATGCCCAAGGGCAGGGTGCATTGTAAGTAAAAGGTAGGATGTGCACTGGTGTGTGTGGCATGTCCTGATAGTGAATTACAGCCATTTCCGTTTTTCACTATTGCAAGGCTACCTGTCCCCATAGGCCAGAATGGGCAGTTTGATTATAACATCCTATAATCCTAACTATCCCAGGGAACATGGTAGAAAAACAAATTTAGTATGCCTGAACTCAGAATGTTGAGTGAAGGTGATTTTTACATTCTGTGTTTGAAAATACCACTTTTAGAAAGTAGGTATTTTCTTGCCTAACCATCCAGCCTGCCTCTGCTAGGTTGTGTATTGCATGTCTGATTGATTTGTGAGTGACAGGAGGGCTTGGGGTCCAGCAGTCTGATGAGTCAGAGCTGGGCTGAATGCGACCATGGCTGCATAGAGAGTGGGGGGGGGGAGCGGCAGGAGATTTCCTTTCACTCCCCTGAGCCCTCATAGAATAGAGAGTAGGGGGAGGAGATTTCATTTCAGCTACCTGGGCCATGTCTGCTTTCAACAATGCTGTCTCCACCTCCTCACAGTAAGCTGAACAGAACTGGTTTTGGCCAGGCACAGGCACCTTCTGCCTTCAGAGGACAAATAATTTATTAGTATAAATATTGGGGCCCAGACCCCAAGACTTTAGATCACTTCTGGGAATCAAGATGAACCTTTGCTAAGGAGAGGAACCATAAGAAGCGGAACGAGTTGACTGCCCCTGTGCCAGTGTGCTATTTTCTGGGGTTTGCCTGCAGTGGTTGCTTATTTGCCAAGGAAAGGAGAATGAACTTTTTTATTGAACTTTCATCATCTTGAAGAAGAATCTCCAAGGGCTTGAATTGGGCTTGCCTCCTGCTGAAGTCTCAGGGATAGAAGACTTCACCACCACCTCCCCCCTGAATTTCCTTGCTGGGAATTCTATCTGTATAAGTCTGTGTTTTGTTGGGAGCTGGAAGCGCGACTCAACAAGAAGAAGCGTGTCGCATCTGCAGCTGTTGCCATCGCATCATCGGAGCAGCGTGTCGCCACCACAAGGGTCGCCTTCGCATCACCGGAAGCGTGTCTCTGTCGCAGCTGTTTGTCGTCGCATCACCGGAAAAGCATGTTGCCACTGCAAGGGTCATCATCACATCACTGGAGAAGCGTGTCGCAGGGCCTGTCGAGGCTCAGAAGTTCCAGAGTCACCGCACGGCCGCCGGGCGTGCACGCATCGCCTTAACATCGTCGCATCGCATCAAAGACACCATCTTGTCGCAACGCACCAGATCGTCGCATCACATCGAGCCGCCATCTTGTCACATCGCAACCAGAATGCAACACAAGATCGACGCTTCACTTCCTCTCCGGTAAGGAACAGACACATCGCTTACTATGCACAAGCACTGAGGAACAGACCCATCGCCTCCCCCGAAGCAAGGAACCGACGCATCGTTTTCCCTGCAAACCTTTTGTTTAACTTGCATGACGCATCCAAAGGTATTTTGTGAGAAATGTTTCACATTTACCATCATCTTTGAACTATTTCTACCATCTAAAAGTCATTTTTCTTAATACTGTATTGTGGATTTTTGTTGTTTGTGGTCTTGTGTTAAAACTATATAAAAGATACTTATTTTTATAAAACCTGTGTGGTGTACATCTGTAGTGTTTTCACTGTATTACTGCATGTGTTCACAAATGCTTTACACACTGCCTCTGAGATAAGCCTTCCTGCTCGTGCCAAGCTACCACAGGGTTGAGCAGGGGTTATTTTAGGAGTGTAGCCCCCTTACCCTGACTAGAAGCAAGGGATGAATTTGGACAAAGATGCAAACCATTGCCAACTAGAGACACCCAGTTCTAACATTTATGTCACTGTGATGGTTTTTCTAGGTCACGGCCTGCTCTACAGCCACTCAGCTTCCCAGTAGAAGTATTGAGCGCTTCAAAGCCTCGTCGGAGACAGTGAACCCTATGTAAATGTAATAACGGTAAAATACAAAAACAGACGAGCGAGAGCACTGAGAGCAACGACTCCCGTGGCCGGGTTTGCGCTCGGGCGTGGTAGCGCACCTTCCTCTCCGCCTACGTCATACGTCAAGAAGGGCTGAGCATGGTCCCGCCCATGCGCACTTCATTCTCGCGCCTGCGTGGCCCTGGTGAGAGCGGTGTGTGCTCTGCAGCAGAGAGTTGCTCGGGGCCCGGCCTTGAGCGGCCCAGTGGGGGTTCTGGGTACCTTTGCCTCACAGAGGGTCACGTCAGGACTCTCCCTCTGCCCGCGCCTAAGGTTTCAATATGTATTTTTCATTAACCCGCTCATATGAATTCAGTTTATAGATAACTTCAGTTTTGGCAGAGCTGGGAGTAGTAGCAGCAGTAAAAGAGTGTTCAGTAATGAGGCCGGTTTGCACGGCGGCCTCTCTCCGGGAGATGACCGTACTAAAGATAGCCATTTCAGATGCACGCGCATTTACAGCAAAAGAACAAAAAAGCATTGGCAAAGGCAATACATATCACTATTGAGATCCATTGGCTTTGCCAACTCTTGTTCAATGTACAGCAAGCGTGCCATGAGGCAGAGGGCGCACACGGCTTTGATGTACAGCAAGCGTGCCATGAGGCAAGGGCACACACCGCTTCTGTAGACAGGAGAAAGAAGTAGCACAAGGTAACAAAATCATGGGCCCTGGAGACGCCTACTCTTTGCTGGGAGTGTTCCAGCTCATTCTTTGCATGTGCCCTCCGTTTATAAACCTAATTTATTCTTCTGTTCCACAGTTCATGTCTGTGTGGTCAGCAGTCGGGCCTCCTTCTCGTTAATGACAGGGCACTATGCAGAAAATGTCCTCACATGTGGTATTTCTGTTACTAATTTTACAGCTCAATCTTCAGTGCGACACCTGGCCTTGCTCTACCGTTTCCAGCTGTTCAGCTAATCCTGGCGTGCAGTGTGTGGCAAACCGCACTGCAGAAGAAGAAAGCAGGGCCAGTGGCAGCACGGGGGAGGCGCGCAGAGGCCGCAGCCCAGAAATGCAGCGCTACAAATGAAAAGCCTTCAAGGAGCACTGACAATGACTTGTCGTGGATAAGAGAGGAGGACAGAGCCCAAGATATGTTCAGGTGCTTCTGCCAAGTGAACAGAAATGTGGTGGGCATCTGTCTACAGGAAGGAGATGTAGACATGTCACTAGGATGCTGACCTTATGACCTGTACACTCGGGGCCTCATTTATGAGGCTATGCGTCACTTTTACGCCGTTGGTGCGTCACTTTTTGTGATGCACCAGTGGCGTAAAAAATGTGCCTTGTTGCGCCATATTTACAAAGTGACGCATCTAGGTAGATGCATCACTTTGTAAACCCCTGCGCCACATTATACCTGCGCCAGGTATAATATATGCAAGGGGGCGTATTGACGCAAGAAAGGGTCGTAGAAGTGACGCAGTGAAATCTATGTGATTTCACTGTGCCACTTCTAGGACACAAATGCGTCAATTTCTTACGCCTGCCTCACAGCAGGCGTAAGACTGAAGCAGGCCCTTTCACATGGGGCTTGCCCCATGTGAAAGGATACATTGCTGGAGTTGCGTCACTTTTGTGACAAACTCCAGCAATGCGCCACTTTTGCGCCATACAGATACGTCAGAAATACTGACGTCTCTGTAACTCCTTGTGCAATGATGCGTCATACTGTAAATATGACGCATCATTGGTGGTGCAAGGAGGGCACAGTGAAAAGTGACGCATCGCTGTTTTCACGCAGCAATGCGTCACTTATTATAAATGAGGCCCTTGGTTCCTTATACTGACTGCAGCACTATGCTCCACAAATGTGTGATTCTGGGCCAATCAACATGTTGTGTTCCGTGATATATGGGATAAAGTACCCCATGCTGTATATTAAAAGGATTTTGCAAGACACCAAGGAGTTCCATGATCCTATAGAGGAACGAGGCCGAAGGCCAAGTTCCTGAATACGATTAAAATAGAAGAATAAAATTCGCATCTCTAATTCAAAATTAAACACACCAAAAAGCAAAAAGATGTTTGAATCTGTTTAAAACAAATAAGATTTAAAAAATGCTGTAGCTGAGAATTATAGGAAGATGCAGAGAGACTATCTTTTTTATAAATACCAAAAGCGTGGAAAAAATACACTTGTTGCCATATAAATATCTCCTTTTTACTTACCACTTCCATCTAGAAAAACAGCAGCAGCAGGAAAAGCCACATTTCTTTTTTTAAAGTGTAGCTTTAATTATGCTCGGTGTCCTGTCTTTCTTCTGGGATGCTGGCTCTGGCTGCAGGGATTGTGAGGGCAAAACTCAACTGTGATAAGTTATTCAAGTTGAGCGGCTGGATGGCACAAGTTGCCAGTAAGAAGGAAATTATAGAGTTGCTTGTATACAGGCATTGCAGCCTCCCATGTATGATATTGTATGTTTTAACCACGGCCTTGTATCCCGAGGGCTGCTTCAAGACATGGGGCGCTCTTTATCTCCTGTGACCACAAACTGGCAGTATTCACAGTGTAATGAAAGTAGAAGGGGCATTTTTTTGCAGTTGCCAGACTACCCAGAATTTTGCATCCTATTTTTTTTTGTCTTCTAAAGCGCACAGCTACCCCAGAGGGTTTCCTGGCGCTAGACCCACGTAGAGGGAGTGTAGTCCAAACACTAAAATAGCCAGGGGCCTCATTTATGAAAAGTGAGGCATCACTGCGTGAAAACAGCGATGCGTCACTTTTCACTGCACACTCCTTGCGATGCCAATGATGCGTCATATTTACAGTATGACGCATCATGGCGCAAGGAGTTACAGATACGTCAGTATTTCTGACGTATCTGTATGGCGCAAAAGTGACGCATTGCTGGAGTGTGTCACAAAAGTGACGCAACTCCAGCAATGTGTCCTTTCGCATGGGGCAAGCCCCATGCGAAAGGACCTGCGTCAGTCTTACGCCTGCTGTGAGGCAGGCGTAAGAAATTGACGCATTGTGTCCTAGAAGTGGCGCAGTGAAATCTTATAGATTTCACTGCGTCACTTCTATGACCCTTTCTTGCGTCAGAACGCCCCCCTGCATACATTATACCTGGCGCAAGTATAATGTGGCGCAGGGGTTTACAAAGTGACGCATGTACCTAGATGCATCACTTTGTAAATATGGTGCAACAGGGCACATTATTTACGCTGCTGGTTAGTCACAAAAAGTGACGCACCGGCGGCGTAAAAGTGACGCACGGCCTCATAAATGAGGCCCCAGGTCTTTAAACCCTTGCGTAATGCCATAATCAGGTATGAACAAGAGCCTCCCCACAAGTCCCCCTCCCCGCGCTCGGCGAATTCTTGGCACTTTGCACAGGGGCTGGGAAAATAACCAGAGGTTGCGAGTGGGCTCACACCAGCTCCTGAATGTACCGCGGGCAGTGCCCGATGGAGCCCTGTGCACGTAGCATAGAGCTTTAAACTGAATGCGCTTGTCTATGAGCAGCCAGTGGAGGTCGCAAAGCAAATGAGACACCAATACAGATTGCAGGAGACGAAAAAGTAGCCTGGCTGCCGCATTTTGTACTGTTTGCAATGACAGCTTCTAGGCCCCCCAGATATGAAGGGGCAGACTTACAAGCCCCTTGCGACACATTTACGCCGCCGTTGCGTCACTTCTCTGATGCAGCGACAGCGTAAACCATGTGCCATGTTGCGCCGTATTTACAACGTGATGCACCTAGGAAGCTGCGTCCCGTTGTAAAGCCCTGCGCCGCATGAAACCTGCATTAGGTTTCATGTGGGATTTCCGGGCCAGCGCAGGGTGGGCATTCCCTCGCAGGTACGCCTCGTAAAAGTGATGCAGTGAAATCTACAAGATTTCACTGTCACTTTTACGGCCATGCTGCGTCAAAAACCTGTGCCTGCTTGAAGCAGGTGTAAGGAGTGGCGCAGCATCTTAGGTATAGGGCGTCCCGAGCCGCGCTTGCGACGCGGCTCCAGCAATGTGCCGCCTTTTACGCCGGGGGATGCGACACGCATCTGCCCATCCGTACGCCAAGGCGCACCGCATTGTAAATGCGGTGCATCGGTGGTGGCGCACGGGTGGTTTTGCGTGTCGCATCTGTTCTGGCGCATCCCTGCTGATTTGCAGAGATGCGCCAGAACTCGTAAATCTGCCCCGAAATATTTCCATAATCAGCTCCGGATGGGATCAGAGCTTGGATCAGTGTTTTCTGAGCAGAGAGAGGTTGCAAACCAGTGTTCTTTATCAGGGATCCTACCAGAGGCTCTTGTAGGTTAGTCAAGAAATAAGCGAAAGCTCTGAGAAAATATTCAGCAATTTCGCCCTCCCTGACTCAGCACCTAAAAGAAACTGCAATGTGAGCAGGAAAGGGCATATACATCACCAGACTACAAGAGATGCCATGCTTCTTTGAGCATGTTAGATAACAATATACACGCGTGCTTTGAAAGAGCATTATTAGAATGTTACTCCAGTGGGTCAGCTACATCACAGGCCCCGTGGTCATTCCTACTCTATGGGCTATTCCAGGGCATTGCCCCCCTAATTCTGCTCTTTGGTGGGGGTGCCAGGAGCAACCGGTCCTTGTGTGCATCTTTATTGTCTGGCCCTTGTCGAGCGAGGGGGGAGTGGGGCTGCACTACTGATGCCTGCGATTGAACTGTTTCATGTATATTATGAAAACATGCATAGCTGCTGAGCATGCAGCACGTGGGTGGGGTGTGCGAAGGTTGCCCTGGCTGCTGCCTGTGCAATGCTTAAGGGGAACATTACTCTGTGTTGAATCTGGGCTGTGCCCATTTCACGTTTGTGATAGGACTGTTCACTGCCACTGCAAGGGAGGCACCAGTTCTTTATGAATCCTATCGCAACCACTGCTGAGAAAGTTGCACTGGCTTCCGATAAAACAGAGAGCCTTTTTCAAAATCTGTTGTCTCACTTTCTGTGCGCTTCATGGTCAGGGGCCAGTGTATCTTCAAAACAAATTGAAAAAATACATCCCAACTCGCTTTCTGAGGTCCGGTACGCAGCAGCTGCTTCAGGTACCTCATATTAGACGCCACCGATCGGGGGGCTTAGCTTTTTCTTACATTGCCCCCAAATATTGGAACAGTCTTCCATTATACTTGCAAGAAACTCCCTGCTATCTCACTTTTAGAAAACATTTATAGGCATTCTTGTTTTTTGGCCCGTTCCCTGTTTCTCCTTTGCTACTTACTCATTGGGGTGATTTAGAGTAAAGCGCCGAGATGCCCCCAGGTGATTCGAGCTCTATAGAAAAAAGCTTAACATAACATAACATAACATTGAGAGAGAGTGATTGTGTGTGTGTGTCTGTGTTTGTGTGTGTGTTTGTGTCTGTGTATGCGCTTGTGTCTGTCTGCTGATGTCTGTGTGTCCCCGTCCTGTGTGCCTCCTGAAGTTTAAGAGAATATTTCGATTTTTCAAAAACCCAAATGGGCCAGAATGATTTCGGTTGCCAGTGCTTCTTTCTTCTATGCATTGCCTGCCCCCTCCACAGACTGCACTCCTGGAGCCCTGCTCACCTCTGGTGCTGCGGTGCAGATGTGAAGATCACACAATTATAAAGAGTCTCCTGATGTTTTCAGTCAGAGGTATGCATATGAATACAGCAGCTGAGGTGCACAAAAGACCATGCAATGGATGATGCCAGCCAAATGCCAGCCAAATGCCCAATCTGGATGCCCCGTAGACTAAGCCTCACTTGTAGTGTGCAAGCGGGAGGCTCAACCGCCAATGGTAACGGCGACAGGGGGCACCCATGACGGGTTCCTTTCTCCATTGACCAGGAGTCTGATATTATAACCCATGTGCAATTACATACTAGGATCCTTATATAGCATTTTACTCATCCTATATAGTCAGGGCCAAAAGCCCATATATGTTATGACCTCCCACAGGTACTGCCATTTTAGCATAAATAAAGCGCCTCCTTCAGGATCATCAGTAAGGGAGCTGCCCCTCCCATATGCCTCCCTAAAGACCTCAGGAATCCTATCTGGGAGAGAGGGAGGGATTGCTTGGTAGAGTTTTGCTGGAAGACTGCCCACTCCAGGGGCCTCATTTATGAGAAATGACGCATTGCTGCGTGAAAGCAGCGATGCGTCACTTCTCAGTGCGCACTTCTTGCGTCATGATTGATGCGTCATATTTATAATATGACGCATCATGTCGCAAGCAGTTACAGATACGTCAGTATTTCTGACGTATCTGTAGGCGCAAAAGTGATGCATTGCTGGAGTGTGTCACAAACGTGACGCACCTCCAGCAATGTGTACTTTCACATGGGCAAGTCCCATGTTGTTAGTGCCTGCGTCAGTCTTACGCCTGCCATGAAGCAGGCGTAAGATTTTGACGCATTAGCGGCCAAGAAATGGAGCAGTGAAATCTTATAGATTTCACTGCGTCACTTCCATGAAACTTTCCTGCGTCAAAACGCCCCCCTTGCATACATTATACCTGGCGCGGTATAATGTGGCGCAGGGGTTAACAAAGTGACGCATCTACCTAGACAACAAGGTGCGTTTTGTACGCCACTGGTGCGTCACAAAAAGTGAGCACCGGCAGCGTAAAAGTGACGCACAGCCTCATAAATGAGGCCCCTCGAGTATTGCTTTTTTTGCTAGCCTTATTTCATCTCCTCAATTGTTTCGTGTATTCCTCATGTGTCCCACTAAATGCCCCATCAGAGAATGCCTCTGTCTTCACTGTCTAAAGTGGTACATGCGGCCTGACACGCACTGGATCAAAATCAAGGGTGAGTGATCTGACAAAAATCTAGTAAAATAGACAAGTTATCAATCATTGCAATATCTTCCCTAAGTCCCAGCACATAATCCAGTCTGAACACATGAGTGGTAAGAGAAGACTTATGATGGATTCACCATATCTCCCCCAAATTTAAATATCATTGTGTTCAGGGATGCTTCCATTGTAGGTTTCTTCCAGGCCTAGGGGGAATCTTGTCTAAGCGCTAAATCAAAATGCCATTAAAGTGAGTCTGTTATTCAACTAGAGAGCAATTATTCTCATGAGCTCAGAGAAAAACGTTTTATCCATTTTGGTTGGCATGGATATTTATCAAATAAGTGTTAAAACTTTCAAAGAGCCCCACCGCTACTACATACCTCCCCAGTGGATCGACAATCATTATGTGCAGCTTAAAAGTGACCCCAACAGCTATCTAAGTAATCACTTTCCTGCCGTAATTTAAATATGTTGATGGATTAAACCCAGATCAGTTGACTGGGGGTGAGTGTTTGCAATGTTGAATACTCCGTCCATCATCCCCTTTGGTTTTGCTTTGTTCGCCCTAAGTTGGTAGGGTATGCCCAGATGTGGGTACCTTGCGCACTTTGCCACGGATTCAAGCTAGCCTGGCTGATGACGGCTGATTAGCCAGAAACCGGTCCCAGGATGCTTGTTTCCGGTCCAGGGAAGACATGGCTTGGCACTCTGGGCTGGATTGTTCCCATGAGGCACAGGGTCAGACTGATTTGCATATGGCCATGTCTGAACTGGGGTGGCGGAGTGAGCTAAAGAATGATGATGGATTACACCCAGATCAGTTGACTTGGGGTGAGTGTTTGCATTGTTCAACACTCCGTCCATCATCCCCTTTGGTTTTAATTTAAATATGTGGTAGCATGTAGGAAAATATGTCTTCTATTGCAGGCAACCCACCCCCACTTTTAACCTGGTGTCTGATGCAAATTTGACTGAGTGTGTACTGGGTCCCTGCTAACCAGGCCCCAGTCCCTGTATTTTTTCCCAAAACGGTACCATTGTTTCCACAATTGGCACCCCTTTCGCTCACATATAAGTCCCTTGTAAAAGGTACCAATGGTACCAAGGGCCTTGTGACCAGAGAGGGTCTCTAAGGACTGCAGCATGTATTATGCCACCCTGAGAGACCCCTCACCAAACACATGCAGATGTCCATTACAGCCTGTGTGTTTTGGTGCAGATAAAAGTGAAGAGCCGACTTGGCACACATCCCTGTGTGCCTGGCCTACAAACCAATGCCTGTTGCATAGGCAAGTCACTTCTCTAGCTGGCCTCACAGTCCTAGGGCAGGGTGCACTATACCTCATGTGAGGGCATAACAGCATGAGCAGATATGCCCCTATAGTGTCTAAGTCCATTCTGAGACATTATAAGTGCACATTGAAGCCATACTGAGTACATTGGCTGGGAGCTGGTCAATACAAACCCTACAGCTCCACCATGGTTTCACTGAATCCCAAGATGTTTGGCACAAAACATCTCAGATTAATGAGCCCACACCGATGCCAGTGTTGGATCCATTAATAAATGCACTCAGGGGGCACCTTAGAGGTGCCCCCTGTAAACCTACCAAACCACTAGTGTGTGCCTGACTGGTCTGCTCCAGTGTGCCACTTCTAGACATGTTTCCAAACCCCTGAGGTGGGAGCCTTGTGCTCTCGTGGGTCAGAAACAAAACCTGCTCTGGGTGGAGATGTTTCACACCTACCCCAAAGCTGGAAAAGCACTGAAGGCTGGTGAGTCTCAAAGACTTCCTGCCCTTTGTTATGCTAACCAGGGCCTCTCCAGTATGTGGAAATGCCCACCCCCCTTACCAAGCCCCCTTTTGATGACAAGGTCAGTGGACAAATTAGCAAGCAAGAGAGGTGTGTCTCCTCTCAGTCAGGACCACCCCTAAGGTGTCCTGAGCTGAAGTGACACCCTCCTTGGAAAATCCTCTATATTGTTTTGGAGGATTTCAGCCAATAGGATTAGGGGTATAACCCCTCCCCAAAGGGATTGGACCTACAAAGGATGTAGTCACTCCAAAGATAAGTAGTCCATGGCTACTACCTTCCAGCCCCTGGAGCGCCCGAAAATGTAGTAATTAGGGGCACAGCTGAACCGTGATCCTTAGTTTCCTGACAACTAAAGAAGAAAAAGGACTGAAGAGCCATACCAGCACTGAAGACTCCAGACGACAACTGACTTAGCCCAGCCCTATTGGCCTGTTTGCAGCCCTTGAAGAGACCTGTTCCAAAAAGAGACTCGTCTTGAGGGCCCAGCAACCTCCAAAACATTGGGAGGACTGCTTGCGTTCTCCAAAGACCAAGCACTCCCGAGGACAGTGGCCCTGTCCACATAGAAACCAAAGACAAGAATTCCAGGGCCCTGCTGAGCCACACAACAAGACCGCCGGACCCACCTCTGCACCCGACGCCTCTGGCCTGTGTCACAGTGGCCCACAAGGCCCAATAAGGTTCCCAAGCTGTCCTGATTCAAGTCCACCCAAGAGTGATCTCTCCTGGACTCCACAACCACGCCTACAGCCTCAACACAAAACCCCAACCGTGATCAGCTCTGGTAAGATTTTTCTGATATCCAAAGACACCCCTGCATCCACAGCCCCCATGCCTTGGGGAGCTCAACCAATGGTGTCCCTGAGTCTTCAGCATCCCATCTTACCTCCAGAGGCATCGGCCCCCTTCGTACAACTTCCTAGCCCAAGCCTGCAGCCTTGATTTGAAACTGTTGCCCTCCTTCGATTTGTATTTGATACCCAACGCTGTGTTGGCACTCTGCACCTGGACACCTCAGAACTGCTGAGGGTTGTGTTTGGTGCTGCCTTGTGGCCTCCACAATGCTGGTCAAAACCCCCGCAGATTGACTCCCAACTCCGGTTTTACCTACCTTCAACCGACAGCTCTTCGAGTGCCCCAGTCTCTATTGATTAACACTGGGCCCCAGTGACCAAATTTGATCTCTACACTTACCTGACCCTTGCCCAGTGTTGATCCTAAAACCCGAAGACTGAAACTGTAAGTCGTGTACTTACCTCTGAATTTGCATTATTGTTTTCCTTCCATAGGTTAACAATGAATTGTTTGAAAAATGCACTGTGGGCCTTATTTACAAGAAAGTGCTGCAGTGCAGCACCACAAGCCCTTTGGCTGCGCCATGCTGTGGCACTTTCAAAGCACAGGGATGTGTCATACTTATAACAATATGACACATTCCTGTCCATTCCTTTTATCTTGCACCCAGCCAGGGAAGTTGCTGTGTTATATGAAAGAGAGAGAGCAGAACTGTACCAAATCTACTAAGTTCTCCTTGTTATGCCAGCCACTGGTAGGCACACCGTATGGCCAGAGTGGTGTGCCTACCTGAGGCTGGCATAACAAGGAGAACTTAGTAGATTTTGTAAAGTTCTGCTCTCTCCATTCACACAAGACAGCACAGCATCTTCCCTTGCTGAATTGCCTTGCATGAAATATTAGTCAATCCGGGCCTAAGTCTGAAGGTAGAAATCTTGACTGAGTGAAAGTGCAAAAAGAATTCGCATGATGAGTGGACTTTGGTGGTCGCAAAATTTGAGATTTCCTGAACTCAGTTTTTCGCACCAAAGCCATTAGCTTCATTGGGACATTGTTGGATACATCCTTCAACCTTGCCCCGCTGGAAGATTTCAACTTCCATTTCTGAGACTAGGTCACGGCAATTAATTTGACAGGGACACCCGTTTTGTGTACCCGACCTACACTCCGCCATTGTTGACCTGAAATCACACCTGGCTCCTGGTGAACTGTGAACAGTGACTTCATTTTAATGCTTAACATTTTCTTGGCACTTTTTACCCTAATTTTTTTTAAAGCATATCTCCTAGTACCCTGATTGTATTTTAATTATTTTTCTGTGATATTTCTAAATAAATGTTTCTTTAGTATTAGAAATTGGATGTAAGATTTTAATATGTTGTGGTTTGACTTTTTAACTGTTTTGGCACTGCTAAACACTTTATATAGTTTTCCTTATGTTAAGCCCATCTCTTTCATCCTATAGCTACAAGGCTTGAACCCAGGTGTATATACTGTACTTGTGTGTGGGACCCACAAGATTTTGGAGTTATTACACGTGAAGGACACACATCACCCAGAGAGTAACCCATGTTCTTACACCAACAAGGAAAGCAAGCCACACCCCCTACCTTATGTTTATCCTATAGGTTGATGTGGGTTATGTGTCAAAGGCCAAGGAACGATCAAGCATAATCATGACAGCTTGTCCTCTACTCGAGCCTCCAAAATTACCTTCATTCCAAAGGAGGAACAGAAGCTAAACGGATATCAGCATGCTGGTTTCTAGAACATCAGATAGAAAAGAATTGGGAATGCTTTGCCCCTTAGAAGAAAAAAGGAGCAGCGGGGTTATTGGCCTGTAGGTGGCAAACATGGTGGGTGTGGCACAACCCGTGTGGAAAGGGCAGTATTATACATATGCATGACTTCAGGAATAATGAACTGAGCAAATTCTTTATATCTTAATTGGCAGGCAAACACTTTCAGTCGTCAGACAATCAAGTCGTGTTTGTATAGCGCAGCTAATCACCCCGTGGGGTATCCAGGCGCTGTGCTGCAGGTATCAATTGCAGAGGCAGGTCTGGAGTCCCTTCCTGAAGTGCTTCAGCGAGGGTGCAGTGCGCAGGTTGAGGGGGAGGGTGTTCCATGCTTTGTCAGCCGGGTGGGAGAAGGAGCGTCCTCTGGAGCGACTGCGGCGAATACATTTTGTCGGAGCAAGGGCGAGGTGTGCAGAGCGAAGGTTTATGGTTGGTTGGTGGAAGATCAGGAGGTGGTTCATGTAGTCTAGTCGTTGGCCAAGGAGGGCCTTGAAGGCATGGGTCGGGTGCTTAAACTGGCATCTCTTGTAGATGGGGATCCAGTGGAGGTCCTTCAGGTGCTGGGGGATGTGCGTCCTCTTGGGCAGGTTGAGTTTTAGTCTGGCTGCTGCATTCTGGATTGTCTGGAGTCTTTGCATGAGTTTGGTGGAGGTGCCTGTGTAGAGAGCGTTGCCGTAGTCGAGCCGGCTGGTGATGAGAGTCTGCATCACAGTTTTTCTTGTGCTGATGGGGAGCCATCTAAAGAGGCACAATGTTCCCCTATAAGACCTTGGACATCAACTGCAACTCTGTGTTCCTACTTACAGAACAGGGATTGCCTTCTTAGGGCCAGACCACACCTTTAAAGCCTGACATCCCCAGAACTATAGATTATACTGATATGGTGGTTCAAATAGCTCAAAATCACAACCATCAATCACAAAAAATATGCCACTACCCTGAGGCCTAGGATGAAAGGGGACAGCCTTTAAACTTACCCCAGGTTGATATAGATAATCCAGCTCTAATATAAGCAGGAAAAAAGGAGTAGTGCAGACTCTTTCAATATCTCCTACAAATCCCTGACCCCTTCATTGTTCAGACAGCTTTCAATTCGGTCACAGCCAGTTTTTGGCATGTCACGATAGCTCCTGCACAGCTCATAACCCAGAAATAGACCTTTCATCCGCTTGGACGTGCTCTGTGTTTTCCTAATCATTATTGTAGTTTGAGACCCATAGTCTTAAATCTCTGGGAGTCTAGAATGTAAAATATGAGAGCAGGATGCCATAGTTGGCAACTGAAGAGAAACAGTGGACCCCTTTTTGTGGCCCTACACTTGACGCTGGTAGCCGTCACAAACTTTATTTGAGTGCCATGAGAAAGTAACTATTATCGGAGGAAGGATGACTTTGGTTAGACCACTCTGCAGTACCTTGGTATTGGAATGTTTATCACTCTTGAGTTCAGGGATGCACTTTCAGGGGACACCTTGAGTTCCACTGAGAGAGCAAAGGTAACCTTTTCCCACTATTCCACTTTGACAGATCACTGACGTGTTCCAGTTGAGGGAAGTGTGCAACATACACAAACCAAAAGATCTTGCACACAGGACATGTTACGTACCGTTATTTATCTAGTTCAGGGGTCTACGTTTCATATGGGGGTAAAAACATAGCGCGAAACGCTGCCTTCAGGAATGAGCTGCTCTAGCTAGTAGATTTCCAGAACCCTTGAATGCTTAGCCACCATTTTTCCCCTTGAATGCAAATAATCCTTCTCCTGTTTTAGGAAGCCACGCCCCGGGTACAGCTCAACATTCATCTACAGATGATCGCAGTAGACCAATGGTTGGAACCGCAGAAGTTTAGATGCGGGCATGAGGGAACCCCCCTACATATAAAGTGCAGTCAATTATTTCCATAGCTCGAAGGTGATTGGACAGATGTGTGAATTTGAGACACAAAAAGAGAACCCCTGTTTACTTTCTTCACTGATGACTCATAATCACTACTGAATTGTGGGAACATCTGAATGGCCTTCGGGGATACCCCATAACCTGGGCCAGTGATGGCATAAAATCTTTAGCTGAGCAGCTTGTCCCAAACACATTTTATGCATCATTTTAGCCGATTTATGTTTTGTATATTAGGCTGAGAGCATTGATGGATTCCACAAATAGACATCTTCATGTACCGAAGGAGGAGATTGCAATCCTGATTGGATGAAATGGAAACCATGTCAAATAATCTTCACTCATGACCCCTGATCTGTGGAGTGTTCAATTGACTGTAAGTCTGAATAATTCACACTAAAGAAGGATCCTGAGCCGCTGGAGGCTAAATTCTACTCTCAAGTTTGGGATTTAGTCTTCCACAGTCTAGAGTCCTCCAAACCCAGGGATCTGCCTCATTGCTTCAGCGCCTTCTTCAGGATAATTATGTTGCCGAGTTAGAGTTTCAAGGTGGGCCACATTGTCAAGATAGTATTTGCAAGTATTTTTTCCCGTACTCTATTAGTAATGGGGAAGGTGCAGGGGACTTGAATGAGATCCATTCATCTACTAATAGTGTGGGGTGAGGGGCGTTCAGGATGCCTGGTTCTGCAGTCATTGCAACGACTTTCTTATGATGACTGACCAGCATAGATCACACTGCAGGACTGAAGTCCAGTTGTGTCATGACAGCGGCTGGTGCCAGTGCCACCTGGTGGTCGGTTTGGAGTACTGCAAAGATTTTTTTGACTACAGAAATATGCAAATTAACAACCTGGGACGGGAATGTGAGTTGGGAGTTGAAAAGTGTCCCCAGGTTCATATATTTCCAAGAAGATGGTGAATGGGTTTCTGAGGCATGAGGAAATTAGTCAGGAGCCTTGGATGAAATAAGTGGCCAAAATTAACATTTTTTGAAAAATTGCATATTGTGTCTGTTGCATAACCTTGTAATCTTTGCACAATATTTTCTACAAATACAATCTTGCAGAATTATCTCACTAAATTTGCATTTTACAGAGTTGTTTCGTCAAAGCCTTCTTTATAGGATATTTTTCTCACAATTATTTTTTTCTTTCTAATTTGCAATCTTTGTACAGTGTGAGAGTCTTACTGGGTTTTTATAAACATGTAGAGGCGAAACTCTGCATATCCCGAATATCAAAAGGATGGTTACTCTTTGCGGCACTTGCTTCTCTCTCCTTCTAGACTTTTCAGAGTCACAGAAGGACAAAACCAAATCGAACCAACCCACTTAAGTAAGGGGTGTCCCACCAAAAGTGCAGAGCTGTGAGCAGAGATCTATACAAATAATCCTTTTTTTATTAGATGTGTCCCTGCTTTAAGACATCATAATCACCTCTGCTTTTCCCATTACCTTCCATTCGAGCTACAAGAATTTATTTGTGCCTTTGAACTTTATTTCAGTCTGCCTGGCCCCGGCCGAGGTCTGGCATTTCTGGGTGGGTCTTTGGTGGCGGAGATTTCCGACTCTGTCTGGACTCTTACATTCCATCGCCTTTTCCACCTGAAACACAATAACGGGCTACTCAGACGTGGAGCCTCGTAAACGAGCAAATTCACAGCTGGCCGAGCTGTCACCTTCCCTTATAGAAAGTGAACCTTCCCAGAAGCCACCGGGATTGTTAAGCACAGCAGCAGCTGCTGGGCCCTGGTGAAGGGCTCGCGCACAATGCTCTGAAATGGATGCCTGGCTCTTTGGTTCACACTTTCAATGGGCCATCCATTTCCAGAGCACACTGGCCCTTGAAGGAGCAGAAACTAAGGGGCAGATTTACAAGCTTTTGCATTACTTTTAACATGGGAAAAGTGACGCAAAAGTGGCGCAAGGGGCTTGTAAATCTGCTCCTTAGAGAGAAGAGCCATGGGTTTTTTTATTTTATCTTTTAGAGTTTGATATAGCGCGAACTCAACCCGAAAGTATCAGAGCGCTTTACATGAGCACCAGTTGCATTACAGAGGGACGTATTCATTTTGTTAGGCACGGGGAGATTAAGGGCCATATGTATCAAGCAGAATTGATTTCGCAAACGCCGAAATTCGCAGAATTTCGTTGTTTCCAATCGCAATTTTGCCAAATGGTATGTATGATGCAAATTTTGGTGCAAAATAAGGAATCGCAAAATTTGCGAATCCTTATTTTGCGATTGCATTTAAGGAATCGAAATTTTGCGATTCCTTAAATGCAATGTAAGAAGCACCAAAGAAGTGCAAATTGGCCTTAAGGAATCGCAAATTACCACCAACTTCAAGTTGGTGGTAATTTGCGATTTCTTTGAAAAATTCACTTTTTTGTATTTTTCAAAGTGCAATGTGAAGCACATACATGCCCTTAGGGCATGTATGTGCGCCACATACACACACATGTACATTTCAGGGGTGCATCAGGGTGTCCTTATGACACCCTTGCACCCTTGAAATTATTCTCAAAAAGCAATTCTCAAATAGTGATTTCTAAAAAATCACTATTTGAGAATCGCAAATCAGGATTTTGATACATATGGCCCTAAGTGATTTTGCCCACAATCACAGGATGGGGAGCGTTGCTGCCGAGATTTGAACCTGGTACCCCAGCTATGAAGCCCACCTCTCCTTCCCACTGCGACAGTGCTTAATTTGTAAAGAAAAATTAATTGCCAGGGCTCTCATCAGGAGGCCACTGCAGCTTGTATCACACATTGCCACTGCTATACTGGCAATGAGAGTAACAACACAACTACGAATCATTAAATTCCTACAAGTTTGATCATTTTAACTATTCCAGGCCCCCCTAGCTAGAAGAATGGCTTGGGTGGCAGATAATGGCAATTTGTAATGCATATTGAATTAATAATTAACTGTTGTTGTGGTCATCTTTAAAATTAGCTAGAAAACGCCACCTTGTGGCAGACTGTCACAAGCACCAGTGTTGACAATTAAATGCCGTCGAGCACCGGAAACCACGGGCTCAAATGAAGCACTTCACTGCGACTCAATAGCACATACAAGTCTGTTGTAGGGTTAAGGGCGGGACCTGGGGGTCTACCCTCTGACATCACTGATGGACAAAGAGGACAGAGAGAGCCACAGACAGTTTCTCGTTTTCAGGCTTTTGAAAGGTTTCATCGTTTACAGTATTTCATTTTCTGGGTTACTCTAATGGGAATTGTTATGGTACTTTCAAATTTATACATAACATAACCTAATAACAGAACACAACACTAATATGTAACTATTCTCCTCAAATTACGTTTTTATTGCTCTAAAAGTCAATTCTGAGAGCCTGATTACGAGTCTGGTGGGACCACCAAACTCAGAGTGGCGGTCCACCACTTTGCCGATTACGACTTTGGAAATTCTACTGGCGGTGGACCGCCGTCTGAGCCAGGGAACAGGACAAGTGAGATCTGTGAAAGCAAGGTTGTCACAATCTTCAACTTCATGATTACATTTATTTATTTATAAAGTTTTATATAGCTCAAACTTGATTCAGAAGGATATCAGAGCGCTTTACAATTTGAGGCAATTAAATAACTTCCCACCCTATTCGCCTATAAACCCACATCCCACTATGGAACTAAAAAAGCAAAATTAGAACAAAAAAATTTAATAACTACTAAAAATTTTAAACAGATAATAAAAACAAAAACAAATCTTATACCAAAAATACATGCATCACACACATACAAAATAAATACAACATAATTACATTAATATGTTGATGTAAGTGCGGCATTAGGGCGTTACCCATTAAGCCCATTGTCTCACCAATTTAGTTATTTACTTAACTCCAACTCTACCCGAAGGTATTGCAGCCCTTTACATGATCAAAAGTTATATTATACAGGGACACATTCATTTTATTTTTCTCACGGGGAGATTTAGTGATTTGCCCAGAATCTCAGGATGCTGTGCCCACGCTAAGACTCCGACTGGCTCTCAGTTCCAAAGTCGGTTGCGCTGCCATTATGTCATATGGACTTTTTTTTAATTATGAAACAAATTATTCCACAAATCCTTAGAAGTACGAATGGGCACTGACACGCACAAGAAAGCCATTCAGTCATGAGAACACTCCAAGCCCATTTAATGTATTTTAACAATAGCTCTATGACAACAAACAGCTGACGTTGTGAATGTGCAAGACCTAATAAACCACCTAGACCAACATTGGAAAAGAACCAAAACACAGCAGAAAATGGCCACATTAACCCCTTCCATGCTGCCACGATACTGCTCCTGTGCTGGACATTCCAAGCACGGGTGTGGTCATGACGGCCCCAGCCGTCATCAGCATATGAGCACTAGGGTGACCAACTGGCATTGGTGCAAATTCAGGACGGTGAGTGTAAAAATTCAGGACAAAGGGTCGAAATTCAGGACAAAACTACAGGACAATTGGATACGTTTTACAGACACATCAGAGGTCGCGCAATAGTATATAAGTAAGCCCAGCCATTTCCAAACATATTCAACAATTTGCAAACCTATTCATCATGTATCCTTCCATCTATTATTTCACTCACCCATCCCCTCATCCATCCTTTCACTCATCCATCCATTATCCATCCATCCACCCTTTCACCCTATCCATCTGTACACTCATCCATCCACTCTTCTACCCATCCATCCATCCATTCACTCATCCATCCAGCCATTTACCCTTTCACCCATCCAGCCATCCTTTCACTTACTCAACCATCCACCCAGTCCCTCATCCTTCCACCCTTTCAGTCATCCATCCTTCCTCCCTTTCCCTCTCCATCGACCCTTTCACTTAGCAATCCTTCCTTCCATCCATCCACCCACCCATCCATCTACTAATCCACTCATGAATCCATCCATTGACCCTATCACTCATCCATCCTTTCTCTCATCCATTTATCCTTTCACTCCTTCACACATCTATTCATCATTTTGTCCATTTACCCTCCCTTTCACTCACTCATCCATCCTTACATCCACCCTTTCACTCATTCGTCCATCCATTCACGCTTGCATTTTCCATCTATCATTTCACTTATCCATCCACCCACTCACTCATCATCCACCTTTTCACTCATCTATCCTTTCACTCATCCATCCACCCTTTCACCCATCCAGCTACCCTTCCACCCATACATTCAGCCATTTACCTTTTCTCTCTTCTATCCTTCCACTCACTCATCAATCCATCCATCCTCTCTCACTATCCATCTATTCAATCTTTCATTCATCCATTCACCCTTTCACTAATTCATCCAGCCATCCACTCATATAAATTTTGAGCAGAGCCTTTTTGACAAGAGGCACATCAAGAACTTCACCCTCGCTGCATGAGCCACTCCAGGACTGGAACAGAAGCCACCCAGGGCAGAGACAGGATCCACCACAGGAGGGGGACAGGAGCCATCACAGCCGGGGGGCAGGTGGGGGGGACAGGAGCCATCACTAGTGGGAAGGGAGGGGCAGGAGCCACCACATGGGGGTACAGGAGCCACCACTAGGGAGGAGGGCAGGAACAAATCCCAGGAGGGGGAACAGGATCCACCAGAGTGGGCACAGGGGTGGGCATGCAGTCTTCTAGTATCATCTTGGTCTCTTTCAGGGTGGGGTAGGGCTCCTCACCCCTCCTGGACAAGACAACGAGAAGACAGGCTCTCTTTCCAAAATGTTAGTTTTGCCACCCCCCACTGTGATGTACAGTACTTACAGGAGATACTCTAAGAGAACTGATTGAACTGATTGTCCTCCATACTTTGTTAATCAGTGTGGGTGCGATTGTGCCTTTTCTTTATTTTATTACATTATAGACCGCATGTTTGAAGAACCGAGGTTTGTTTACAATTGAGTGACAGTAATTAAGCTCAGTGAAGAGAACCACGGGCTGCCTCTGTGTAATCTGGCCGAGTCTCGGATTTTTGGGGCCCTGGGTAGAAATGGAATGTGTGAGCCCCCCTCTAAATAGCAGAGACGTGATGCATTCAGGGCTGTTTGCATCTGAATAGATGCCCCTGCTCCTGAAGCTGCAGCCCCCCCCCCCTCTCAGTCACCTTCAATCACCTCTTAACAGCTCGTCAAGGGCTGGAGGTGTCAGGGCTGCCATCCCGCTGTGCCTTTCCAATGCTGCGGGGTGTCTGAGCTTTGCATCAGAGTCATCAAGGGAGGAGGGTGGAAGCTGTGCCGGCTTTAGGGTGGTGCGACCGGTGCCCGGGGTTAAAATTACGGACAAATGGCGTCCGTTAAAGAGTCCTTCACGGACAACGGACAGACGGCCGAAATGACGGACTGTCCGTGAAATTTACGGACGGTTGGTCACCCTAATGAGCACTGTAGTGCATGACGGCTGGGGGCCGTCATCAGCATGCAAGGGGTTAATGCAAGAGCATCATCCAAAGAATTTGACAAGTCAAGTTTTTTGTGTGAATTTTAGTGCATGCCAGAGAGTGTGAGAGTGAAAAACATTGCCATTTATAATGCGGCTGCTACATTTGCTTGTACCTATTGTGTGAACAGCACAGGAGTGCCACAATGTATTATGCTGAGCAGGGACTGGCAATGTCACGCTCAGCATATTTTGAGTTCCTGGACCAGCTGGACTGTTCCCATTGGGTGCAAACCTTTCATGGCAGAGCCCGCTGTGAAAAGGCTGGCAGTGCAGGAACAAAGGGGGCCCTACAAGGCACCCATGTCCCCCCCGCCATGGGAATATATTCAGGGGGGCACAACATACACCCTTTCTGTATTCCCCGCAGTTCTAGCACAGCATGGACGTCGCTGTCCATGCTGTGCTGGAACTTTTTGCCCATTTCCATTGCGGTGCCTGTTTGCAGTGCACCGCCATGGGAAAGGCCAAAAGACCGCCAACCATATTACGAGTTGTAATTTTACAACTCATAATACGGCTGGCGGTCAATGCATGGGTTTGGCGCAGGGGAGGCAGCGTTGAGCCGGCGCCGCTGCACCAGACTCGTAATCTAAAGACCTGGGACTTTGACCTCAAACTCTCAGAACTTGCATCTGAACCTTGGCATTGCACCCACATGTTTTGCTCTTCACTTAACTTGTCCCTTTTGCATACAGCAAGCCCCCTTAACCTTCAGTCCTTATACATGGGGGTAGTTTATCCATGATGACCAGGGCCAGACTGGCCGTAGCGGGCACCTGGTGTTTCCCCCGTAGGCTGCCAGGGCAGCGCTGGTTTTGGGCCCATGGTGTGCCGCTTTTGTTACAGGGGCCGGCAATATTGACCCCTGTAACAAAATCGGCCGAAACTTGCCCTAGCAAACTGCTCGGCCGCACCCCCTCCTCACCTCCTTGGGGGCCGGCCGAGCCTTTCGCCAGGGCCGGTTTCGGTTCCCAGTCCGGCCCTGATGATGACTCTAAATGGGGGTATATTTTGAGTTAACAGCCAGGCCCTGTACCCAACCTGTAGTCAGCGGCCAACCACCAACTGTGCACAGTGGGGGTTGGCCGCACGTGACAGGATTAAGGCACAGAAGCAAGCAAGAGAAAGTTATTTGGTGCCTCACATAGGAATATTGCTGGTAAAACAGAATTATTATTCCTCAAAGGAATTACTGAATTACCTGCTACAGGGAGAACCGAGGTTAGAAGAAGAGACAATAGCACCTAAGATGTGAGAGCACCGGTACCTCCTGTTCAGATCTCATGCGCTTCACAAAATGGCTTCCGGTTGCCAAGAAAAAAAAACATTTTCATTAGGTGGAAAGTTATCTGAATGTAACAAAATGTGGTGTGTTATATGGAGTGGAATGCACTGTGGAATACCATCTTGGGTCCATTCAAGCTTGTTTGCTAAACCTTAGCTCGACCATGAGTAGCTGTGGTTAGATCCGTCAGGCTTAAGCAAAAGAACAAACGTAGAGCATTTAGAAGAGACAAAAACAAATAAAAAAGTCACACAACACAAAAGAAATCTGATACCAATTTATAAAAACATCTCATTTTTATAATTTTCTAGGCACCAAGATAAAAAAAATCAAGAGTTTTCCGGGGATATAACAAATTGTAAATCTCAGCTTTTCACTAGAAATCGTGAACAAACATTGATAACTGTAAAGTTAGAAAACTAAAACTTTTAAAGTGTTGTGTTCGGCTACTTCAGCGCGCTTTGGGCAACCTACTCTGGCTGAGGGCAGGTCAGGGGGGCCAATGAAAATTAGTAGGACAGTTACCTTGTCATCAATGCAGTCTCAAGTCCAGTTCCAAGCTCTATGTGTGAACTACCCTAGACTTTAATGGAGTGGTCTTGATGCAGGAGATACAAGATGCTGGTGATGTCATAAGATGCTGTGAATGTTGTGTATTTGACAGGGGTCTTTCTGGGTCTACCCCTTAGTCCACGGTCCAGATGGGGCAACTGTGTCCATAGGGGTCGATGTCCCTCGAAGTCATCTTTGGTTCAGCAAAAGTTCAGTTGCCGCTGGACTACTGGTCTATGGTCACAGCAAAACTATTGGTTTCCTTTGGTAAAGGTTAGGGGCAACCAAACTGCACACTGACGACTCTCCCTCATTCAGCAGACTCGGTACAACTTTTAAATGTCGGGACTTGGTCATCCGGGCTGCCCATTGGTGGCCAGCAGCGGTCAAGCAATTGTGGCTACTTACTGGCCAGAATGGGCTACTACAACTGGTACCATAACAGAAAGTCAGCCAACTGATTCTTGGAGTTCACCTTTTCTGCCTTGGGCTCGGCAGCAACTTTTCCATGAGCCAGGCACCACAGGCATTCTTTGGATAAGCAGGTGCAGTCCTGTGGTTGGTGAAGCCTCTCTTGCCAGGTCCAGGGAACAGCAGGGTAGTCCTTTTATGGTCCTCTCTCCAGCCCAGATGTGAGCTGAGGTCTGTGTGTCAAGGATGCCATATTTATGTCCAGAAAGTGCACTCTGGAGATGTGGCTGTTACTAGCCAATGGTCTGATAGGACCGCTCCTGTCTGATGATGTCCTGCAAAGTGTGTAATCTAACTATCCCAGAGTGCACTATTCTGCCCACTCTCAAGATGGCAGAACCCCCTCTCAGTGTCTGGAGCTTGGTAGCCGACCCTAGAGGGTTGGTTACTTGAAGGCTACACATCCACGGACAAATGGTTTGGTAACTGGTCTTCCCTCTGTACCTGACACCAACCCATCTACCTTAACCAAAGAACAGCCTCACTCGTGAGTTGCCAACATTTGCCCTTCAAAGTGGCTTCCCCTTTGAAGCTTGACTTTTGGACTCACATCCACGCCACCCCAGTTTGAACCCAGCCAAATGCAATTCAGTCTTGACCCTGTCCCTCGTGAGAATAGTCCACCCCAAACTGCCAAGCCAGGTCCACCCTGGACTGGAAACAAAAAAATTTTCCTAGGCCCTTGGATGCTTGTTTCCAGTCCAGGGAGGACCTGGCTGGGGAGCATAAAAACGATGGATTTAGGCCCAGATCCCTGTACTGGGGTGAATGTATGACATTGTTCTACATTCTGTCCATAAATTGTTCTTTTTGCATTTGTCACCCCGAGTGGGACGGGTATGCCCAGACATGGGTCCCTTGCTCGCCATGCCACTGGAGTCAAGCTATCTTGGCTGATGCGGGGTGAAACCCAGAAACCGGTCTTAGGATGCTTGTTTTCAGTCAAGTGAGAACCTGGCCTGGCCGTTCAAGCTGGACTGTTCCCATTGGGTGCAGGGTCAAGACTGATTTGCACATGGCTGGGTTAAAACTGCAATTTCATGGTGAGCAAATAAACGATGGATTTAGGCCCAGATCTCTGTACTGGGGTGAATGTATGACAATCAGTTTTTGCTTTCTAATATATAGCTTCCTGCCTTAGGACTCAATAGGCCTACTGTAGGGAGAGGTTTGAGCTTTGCTATTAGTTTAAATGATGAAGTCGAGTTAGCAGTTTAAAACTGCTCTGCCAGTCTGCAGGCACAGACCGGGAGACATATTTTTACATTGTCATATCCAGGGTGGCACAATCAGTGCTGCAGCCCTGGTAGGACACTTTAACTTATTGTCACTGGGTACCTCCGGTACTATATACTAAGGACTTGTGAGTAAGTAAAGTTATGCCAATTGGGTATAAGCCAATACAACATTACACTTTTAAGGGTCAAAGCACTGGCACAGCGGCTTGGTTAGCAAGCCTCTTTGCGCTCTCAGAGTCGAAAAACCATCAGCCAAACCTAGGGGTAATCATGCAAAAAGAGGCATTTCCTTTCACTGAACTTTCAACTAATGACAAATCTCAGAATGCCCTTAAAATGTGAAATAGTTCACGGATTCTAACAGAAGTCAGCGGGCTACAGAGGAGGAGCAGCTCTCATTTATAGAGACTGCAGAATCAGCGTATTCAAAATATGTCGGTTCAACTGTGATTGCCACCTTCTAACTCATATTGATGCCTGTCTACATCTAAGGAGATATTTTTGTGAAGACAATAAGGGGCCCATTATGATGTCAGGCGGATTGCCACCGCCAGGCTGGCGGTAGCCACCGCCAGCCTGGCGGCGGCAATCCGCCTGACATCCACACTCGTTTCCCCCCCGCCATATTAGTATGGCGGGGGGGACGTCAGCGGACGGAAAGACCGTCCGCCCCTTTTCCGCCCCGGTTGCCTTGCGGCCGGGGCGGAAAAGGAATAATATGGTGGAGGTGTCTATCAGACACCGCCAGCCATATTATGATGGGCTTCTTTAGGTGCCCGGTGCAGAGAGCACCGCCCGCCACAATGCTAAAAATGCAGGATGTGCCCGCCACTGTGGCGGGCACATCCTAATACCCCCCACGGGACCCCCGCCCTTATGGCGGGCGGTCCCGAATTCCGACAGGATGGCGGCCGGACAAAGTCCGCCCGTCTTCCTAATGAGCCCCTATGTACTTAAATTCAAATGTTTAATGGTGCATAAATGTGCCGGCAGTCCGTGCACTTTTTTCAAGACCAGGTACTTAAAGCAACAAAAATTGTGCCCGTAGTCCATAACTTCGGTACTGGAACCACAGAAATGTAATTCTTCATGCCCATCCCGAGCACCTCTTTAAACGCTAATTTCTCAAAAACTACTGAAAGGATTTACACCAAGCCAATAAAAGCACAATCCTTGAGTAAAGTTCTTACTTAGTGGCGTGTTTGCTTTTATTCGTTCAGCCATATTTTTCTGTACCAAAGACCAAATAACCCTATGTGAATTAAAATTGTAAACCTCAGTTTTGGGAACCCCCTTTCTTTTTGCCAGATCTACACATATCTGCATGAAACTTGCCATGACCGAAGACCGAGGTGGATGAAATAGTTTTTGGGAAAAGTTCATGCAGATTCTCTAAACGACTCCGCATTATTAAGAAAAACAAAAATGCACGTGCTAGAAACTCTAACTCAACCATAACTACACTGGTGCTATCAATTCAATTCAATTAATTACATAAATTTGACCTCAATCGTTAAGATCATAAAAGTGTGGAAGTCATACAAACAATCGATTCATATATCTCATTATCATGGCATAATAATCAGTAATTACAGATAAATACAAGGTAAAGAAAAAATCGAGTGGTGCTATCGCCAACAGTATGCTAGTGTAAGCTTTACAGAGGGGTGGGCATCATAGTGCCAAGACAACCACTATCTATACTAATATAATGAAGAGAGAGCCCAATAATTGAGGGGGGTAATCTCAGGAACCAAAGCACCAATCACAACACCCAATACAGCGTTGGAAAGGGCAGTTGCAGCAGAAGGACATAGGCTATGCAGACACCCACCATATACATTTAAAAGGTAAAAGAACCGTGCCAGCAAAGTAGTCCCTTGTGGGCGTGTCTGCGTTTTGCTATGGGCGTGTGCTGGGGGCGTGACAAACGCTGGGGGCGTGTGGTACGTTCCGCCCTTCATGCCATGTCTCATATCATGTGCTAATCCCACCCTGCTCCCCCTAAATACCCCTGCACCCCATAATCATAACCCACCCTTACTCCATAAAATACCCCAACACCCTTAAACACTAACCCATCTTAACCCTATAAATATACCCTGTACCCCAAAACTCAAACCTATCCCTAAACCCTAAAAATACCCCTGTACCCCAAAACCCAAACCTAGCCCTGAACCCTATAAATACCCCTGTACCTCAAAACCCAAACCTACCCCTGAACCCTAAAAATACCACTGTACACCAAAACCCAAACCTACCCCTGAACCCTAAAATACCCCTGTACCCCAAAACCCAAACCTACCTCTGAACCCTAAAAATACCCCTGTACCCCAAAACCCAAACCTAGCCCTGAACCCTAAAAATAACCCTGTTCCCCAAAAACCCAAACCTACCCCTGAACCCTAAAATACCCCTGTACCCCAAAACCCAAACCTAGCCCTGAGCCCTAAAAATCCCCCTGTACCCCAAAACCCAAACCTAGCCATGAACCCTTAAAATACACCTGTACCCCAAAACCCAAACCTACCCCATAACCCTAAAAATACCCCTATACCCCAAAACCCAAACCTAGCCCTGAACCCTAAAAATACCCCTGTACCCAAAAACCCATACCTATCCCTAAACCATAAAACTACCCCTGTACCCCATAACCCAAAACTATATCTGAACCCTTAAAATACCCAAACACCCCAAAACATATACCTCAGTACCCGAAAACATATACCCCTATACCTATACTTACCTTATCCAAACATTAAAAAAAACATGCTTTTACCATTCATGCATTTACAACAAATTTCGTTGTAAATGTATGCGTGGTAAAAGCATATAAAATGTAATGCCATGCGTTATAATGGCATTGCGGAGTCATGGTACCTTCGTAATGAAAGTATGCGGAGTGATGGTATGCGGAAAGAAAGTTGCGGAATAATGGGTGTTTACCCTCCCCCGGTAAGTACATTGGTGGCACGGCGGCCCACATCTCCAGCAACATACTCATATTTTTTCACCACCCATTTGAAAAATGCACAGGTCTCTCTCATTGATGGCCAGCACTGACATACACTTTTAGACACACCTCCCGCCACAAGTTCTAGAATTGCGAACTTTAGAGCTTGGGAGCTACGTTCGAATCTCGGCATCAGCTCAACATCCTGTGATTCCAGGCAAATCGCGTTGTCTCCCCGTGCCTACCACAAATGAATGTGTTCTGTAATGTAAATTGTGCTCATGCCATGTTGTCGAGTTTGCGCTATATAATATTGCAAGGAAAAATAAAGTAGGGAAACTCGAGTTCACACACTACTAAACGCGCACTCTTAAGTGCATCAGCAGTGCACTGTGAATCGTAGCGTTTAACAGGCCTGTCACAGTTAAGAAATGCTATCAAAACGAAATCCTACATAACAATATACTACTTGCCGGCAGCAATTCATGGGAAACATCCTTTACAACGAAACTTTTACAACGCAGTGCTTTTACAACGCAGGTTTTACAACGAAAACCATTACAACGCATTGCGCTGGGGGCGCCCTAGAATAGGGAATAGATTTAATTTACTATCCAACACCTTCCCTAGTGTCCACGGGGACTGGAGTTGGAATAGTAAATTAAACTATTCACTATCCAGCACCCCAAAGCGCTATGCGTTCTAAAGGTTTGCGTTGTAAAAACTGCGTTGTAACAGCATGCGTGGTAAAAGCATGCGTTGTAACGTCATACATCTGCAATTCATACTCGGACAACGTCGGGACGGGCTGCTAGTCATATATAAATTATTCAAAAGAGTGTGTGATGCATTGTAACCATGTCATCATAAAGGGCAACACCTGACTGTGCAGCTTATTTTGCATCAGTATACATATACAAATAACAAAAACAAAACTTGTATCTGCAAAGAATCATATGTACAAAATTCAACATACGGTTTACAGACTTTTTAACATGTGTACTTATATGACACCTGTGACCAGTCCCTAACTAGAATCTAAAACACTGGGAGGAAAATTTACATTTCACCAACTGAATGTCTGTTATCTCCTGTCAGTGTATATGGCTCTGGGAACTCGGATTTAAAGTGTTGTCAATAGGAGAATACTATTAGTGTGAAAATCTCTCCTGGAACACACTGCAGGTATCTTATCCCAGACGCTTGGGTCAACACGTTTCAAACCCGGCAGTGGTTATGGGGTTTTCATCAGGACCTGGACGTGGTCGTGTCTTCAGTGCTTTGACCGTGTCCTTAGTGGAAAATTGCATGAGGAAAACGGGTGCGGAGCCCAAATTGTTATCGGATTCCGTTGTCTTTTGCAATTCTGGTCTTCAGTTTAATGCTAACTTCTAAGCCCCATGATGTAGGTTCGGCCTAGAATATTGAGTCTTACTGAAGGAGGTCTCTTCTGTGGAAGGAGGTTTTTGGCACTCGTTTCCTTCAACATCGTCACAGTTTTTGCTGTCTTCGCCTCAAGTAGCAGCATCAACATCCCCAGAAAAATGTCAGCACATCAGTTGGTTGGTCAGATCAAGATACTTTGCCACCAGGGCATAATACCACAGGTCGATACCAGTTACTTTGGAGTCAGCAATTGCACACTTTTATTACTGGAGGTCACTGGGAAGTCAGCCAAAAGTGTTCAGTTTCTGAATGCATTGAACCCAAAATACTTTTACAAAGAAAGGCCTAATACCCAACAGTTTCTTTACTTATCAGACATTTATTTCTCTAATACCAATAATGTGCTCATAGTGCTGAAACGTGAATCAGCAAGGCAAAATGTTTGTGCATTTGGAATGAATCTGAAGCAATATGTATGATCTTTACCCCTTCGCTGGGGGCGTTTTCACCTGCTGTGCGGGGGGGATGGGGCCGCGCGTGGGGCCGCTGTGCTTGTGACGAGCTCGGCTCGTCATGAGGCACAGAGGAGCTGCACTCATGACGAGCGGAGCTCGTCACGACCACACCCGTTTTGGAACGTTCAGCACAGCGGGGAAATTATCCCCGCGTGTGAACGTTCCAATGGTCATGACGAGCTCAGCTCGTCATGAGCACAGCTTGACCGTGCCTCATGACGAGCTCAGCTCGTCATGAGCATGGAAAGTGTTAACATAAGAATGGCACTGATATAGTTTTGTCTTTTAAAGAAGACTGTGGTTGGACCTGTAGTAACAAAGCCACCAGCTGATTGTGTGGCCTTTTGCCCATCAGAACAAACCCTTTGATCTTCGTTTCAAGAGAACTCCTTAATAGAAAGCACCAATGCTGTGGTTTATTTAACCCAGGCTTCTCCAACGAGTAGCTTGTGAGCTGCTAGATGCTCTCTAGCTACCTGGAAGTAGCTCTCCTGTGTGCAGCCCAGCCTACTACATTAGAGTATTTTGCTTGGCTGTATTCACATATGGATACCAGGTTGTGTCCTAATGGCTAAAGCGGTCAACCTCAAAGCTGAGGAACTGGGTTCGAGTCTCGGCAGGGATGTTCAACATCCTGTGATTCAGGGCAAAATCACGTAATCTCCCCGTGCCTCACGAAATGAATGGTCCCATCTGTAACACAACTGGTGCTCATGTAAAGTGCTCTGACACCTCCAGGTCTAGTTTGCGCTTTATAAAACGCCCCCAAAAATACCAGAATTTAAATGTGTGTGTTCGGTATAAACTTGTGTGTGTTTTCATAACACTTAAGCTTATGTTTGGGGAAAAGGTTTCCAAAATATATCTGAAGCTGACATTTGAGCGATAAATCTTGTCTGTGTGGGTCACAATACAACACTAATAACATTAGAAGCTCGCCATGATTTTCATTGAACATAAGTAGCTCTTATTACAGAAAAGGTTGGAGACCCAAGGTTTACTGATCACACAGTAGTAATGTTTCCTTCCTTTTGATTGTCCTTCATACTCACAAATAAAGTATTTCAAAGATGTAAATGGACAGGGCAAAAGGTGTTGGAATTCAGCATTTATTTATTTATTGAGTTTTGTAAAGTGCCAACTTGACCCGAGGGTATCAGAGCACTTTACAGAGATATCACAGCCACAATTGCATGAGGCACATGAGGTGTAACTAGAAATACATAGCAACAGTATATAAAAGTAGAATATGGTAGGATATGTTGCGTAGTAGTTCGGAGGTAGTTAAGGTAGTGTGTTACGTAGCTGGGAAGAGTAGACACACAGGGCTAGCACAGCAGCAATTACATGAACTACACAAGAAGTGAATAAGAGTACATTGTAACTGTATATAAGAGAAGAATACAATATACAGTAGTATATATTGTAAAGAGTTGCATATGAGTAAATAAAAAAGGTTATCTGAATTGGCACGTTAGATCTCTTTGTGATTGGATTACATTAAATAGTGTGTTCTCCCCTATTTGGAATGTAAGATTACTCCTGCAGAAGTTTGCAATGGTAGTCGTGATAGGTCAGTCCTGGGTGAATGAGCACCTACGGTTCGGACAGAAACAAGCGACTACTATTGGGGTGTGTAGATTGCTTCTTGGCCACAGCTGTCTAAATTGTGCTTAAACACAACAAATACTTTTATTGAAAAATAACAGGCGGAAAATGTACCTAATACTTTTACATACTTATTTACATAATACCTCAAGTCATCTTTTGGTTATCCTTTATTATGTGTTGTTTTTAGAATGGAAAACACTTTATGATGGGCCCTTCGCAGTGCCGGAGGGGACTCCCTGGAGCTCGGACCCCCACCCACACCATGGCGGCTGCGGGGGCTAATGTTACGCCTCTGACTTCTGATTCTTTGGATTTTCAGCACTGGGATTAAATATATTTTTCTGAACTGGGAGATCTCGTGGGATATTTCTTAAATGAATGCACTTATGGCTGACTCCTGTAATGGGCTGGAATTCCAAGAGCGCGGTGGCAGATTCCGCCAAATGGTACTTTTCGTTCCTTTTAAAGTCCATAGGGGCATATTAAGGGGGACCGGTGTTAAAATGATCGCCGCGATAAAACGGCGATAATGGGCTTGATAATACACCCTTGGTAATTCCCATAGAAGCCCATGTTAACACCAGAACATGGGCTTCTATGGGAATTAACAAGGGCGTATTATCAAGCCCATTATCGCCGTTTTAGCTGCAGTTTCCTGCCGATAAAACAGCGATAATTTTAACACCGGTCCTTGATAATATGCCCCTCAGTTAGATGCAAATGGAGAGGTTCGCCTTACCAAGGCGCGCCAGGGCAGATCTGGATTATAACACGTGGGCTTCTGCTTCATACTTTTCTAGGTGAAGATAGAGGCCCTTAAGACGGGGTCCGCCCTGACGTCTGGGGGCCCAGGTGCACGAACTTTACTTCCTGTGTAATCTTTCCTGGAGTTCACAAGGCGGAGAGCCGAGAATTCGGAAAATACAAGCTTTGTCTTTCTCCCATTGAGTGCCACTTTTTATCAAAACGACCTTCTGTGTTGTTGTGACCCTGAAATATGGACATTGGCAGATTAAAAACTGCAGAGGACTCGAGGATTGCAACACAGAACCAACGTTCCTTTGAGCCTGTTCTTGCTTTTTTGTGTGTTTTTTTAAAGGTTGCTTAAGTTGAGCACAGTACAACATGTCTTCTCTGACCTGCCTTTGACATCTGTGTAAAACGCCTCATGTCTGCCATTGCACTCTGCTTTCCCTAACCATTAGCAGCAGTTATTTAGCTACAAGTATTTTTACCCCCTGATGCATGCAACGTGCCTCCAGCTTTTTATGGCCCTAACACATTTAACGTTTTACTGATCTCTTTTTTTCTAGCCACTTGTAAACTCATGGTAAGAGTCCCCGCGGAGCTGTTTCCAATAAAAAAAAAGAACATTTTTTCCCACATACATGTCTGGCTGCTTCCAACCACTCCAGTTTCATGCTAACTTTCAGCAGGTTCTGTTTGAAGTTGGAGGGTGGCCGTGCTTTTTCCATATTTAAAAATAAGATGAAAGATCAAAGAGTCAGGCTGACACTCGGAGACCTCGGTGGAAGTTTTCATTTGCGTTCCCAGCCCCCCCCCCCCAGCAAACGTGCGTTCCGGAGCGCGTGCAGGGCACGGCAGCTGCGTGAGGACGACTGCCCGCGAGAAGGGAAAACTGCAGGAAGGCGCCGGCCGAAGACGGCGGCCGCACGGTGACAAGCTTCGTTATCGGCAGGCCTCGCCTAAAAACCACTGCGACGCCTGCCGGTCAAAGGTCAGGGTAATACAGATGTCAGACATGCTCCGTAGCGCGTCCTGTGCACGGACGGCAGGGGGTAACATTCATTGCAAATAATCCCAAAGCAAGAGTAGTTATGGCTACGAATTTCTGCACAAATGCTAGTCTTGTAAGGTAATATAGTTGGAGGCACTCACCCTATAATGGTCAAACTACTGAAGAACCATACATACAATTAAACGGACAAAAAAAATCACAAAACAGACCAGTTAGCACTTCTGAGCTTACAGAACCTAATGGGGTGTGGATATTAAGCTGCATTGTTAATATATGGCCTTCAGTTATTGGTCTACGATAATATAGGAGCAATACGAGTGTTCCAAGAATCTCAGGGAGAACTGATTCCCTCACACTTAGGGGCCCATTATGATATCGGGCGGATTGCCACCGCCAGGCTGGCGTTAGCCACCACCAGCCTGGCGGGGGCAATCCGCCCGACATCCACACTCGTTTTCCCCCCGCCATATTAGTATGGCGTGGGGAACCTCGGCGGACGGAAAGACCGTCCGCCGCTTTTCCACCCCGGTCGCCTTGCGGACGGGGCGGAAAAGGAATAATATGGTGGCGGTGTCTATCAGACACTGCCAGCCATATTATGATGGGCATTTTTCAATGCCGCCACGGAAAGGCATGCGGAGTCCGCCTGCGGGGGCCCGTTGCCGACCCCCAGGGACTCCGGGGGGAGTGGGGGGTGCACATGGGGGGTACATTTCAATGCACAACATGACAGGCACCTCGCGGTGCCTGTCATGTTGTGCATTGAAATGCACAACGTGCATTTTTAGCATTACGGCGGGTGGTGCTTTTAGCACCGCCTGCTAAAAATGCGGGAAGCACCCGCCACTGTGGCGGGCGCATCCTAATCTGTAGGACGGGACCCCCGCCATTATGGCGGGTGGTCCCAAGCACCGGAAGGATGACGGGCGGACTTTGTCCGCTCGTCATCCTAATGGACCCCTTAGACTTTGATGTGATATTGCTGCAAAGTAATACATAAATCCTGATGAATGAAGTCCTTTCAGAGGACGAAACGCATTGGCCAGGCTGTTTCATTGATGCTTTGAAGAATAATAAAGAGAATTGTTTTGAGACTTCATACTATGTCTCCCATGTTATTTTAGTCTTAGAGAAGAGTATATTGGGATCAACACCATAGAATTATGTGTTCTTCGTGAAAGGAGGAGAAACAAGCGCTATATAATACAATTATTGGACTCTTGAGGCACTCCCTTCTGTGTGTTTTTGTCCAGTAACATGGATTGTCCTGCCCGCAGGACAGTGAGTAAGTGGTAGAGTGATATTTTTCACATACAGGACCTGTTTTCTAAAATAAGCATGGCAATGTCAGTAGGTACAGCTTTAATGTGTTGTGCTCTGCACTCTCTTGGGCACACCAACCACAGCTAGGGTTGCCACCATCGTATTTTGTTTACCAGTTTAACCTGTATTTTGAAGTTTAGTCTGGTAAAAATATTGGGAAAAGGAGTGAAATATGGTATTTTTCCCTTTTGAAACATAAACGTAAAACACATAAGAATCAGTTGAAATATATTTGAGAGCTGTCTAAATCATTTCAGAATTAGAGTAAAAATTGGGATAATTTTCATGTTGCAGAGGAACTCTGGTAATTTTAGACAAATGGATTGCCACCTAGCAGTTATTGGCTCTTCCAGAATAGCAAAATGTTAATAAATAGCCAGTATTTTCTTCTAAGAAAGATGGCAACAATAGTTACTGTACTCACACAGGCACACAACACACCTTGCACTCATGCAGGCACACAACACACCCTGCACTCACACAGGCACACAACACACCCTGCACTCACACAGGCACACAACACACCCTGCACTCACACAGGCACACAACACACCTTGCACTCATACAGGCACACAACACACCCTGCACTCACACAGGCACACAACACACCTTGCACTCATACAGGCACACAACACACCCTGCACTCACACAGGCACACAACACACCCTGCACTCACACAGGCACACAACACACCCTGCACTCATACAGACCCACAGCCCAGCCTGAACTCTTACAGGCACACCGCTTAGCCTAAACTCTTACAGGAATACTGCTCACACTACACTCATATAGGCACTCCACTGACATGCGACCACTTTTTTAAAAAATATGTTCTACTCCGTAATAGAAAAACAGATTTGGAGAGTGCTCTCTCATTTAGCAGTCTGATCAGGTGGAGTCTGGCATTCCTCTTGAATTGATGCCCTTTTAAGCTGCCGTTGCTTGAATACCTGGTGAGTTGGATGTATTCTCCTCCATTTCTGGGACTGGAGCTTTGATCATCCATCTGACCATGGTGCACATGCTAATGTGAGACAGTAACTCTGGAGAAATTATGAACATGCTCATTGGGGATGGTGGATGATGCATTAACCATCTACACCTCTGCTTCCTGTCCTCTTACTCATTGACATTATGCTTGTTTTGGTTTGTGCTATAGAAATACAACATACATAGATATATACATTGGGGTGGTGACATTAAAGAGGCGGAGAAACACGGCAGGAGATAAGCACTTGTGCAGAGAACATAAAAATCATTCCTGTGTCAGCTGCACTGAACAAATAGATGTCGTTTATTTGGTCACAGGTTGGCTTGTTTTCAGTGCACTGGCTGGAATATGGAAGCCCAGGTGCCAAAGACCAGTAACAGCTGGCAACTCGGAAGAGGGGGGGGTAGGGCAGGCAAAAGGGTGGCGGGTGGGTGCATGCATTCAAGGTGAGTGGCGACTATAAAAAAAAGAAATAGTATTTCTTACCTTGCTTGCTGCATGACATCTGGCATCCTCCTTGCTCCGGTCCATCTTCTGCCTCTGTCTCCTCCTGGCTCCGTGGACTCCATCCAATTCCTTAACCAATCCTGGTGCTTCTCTCATGATGGTAACCAGCATGAGAGAAGCACCGGCATTGGAGTGCTCTCTAGAGCCTGGAGGCCTGTGCTTCTCCTAACCCAGCTGTCTAGGAAAACTGGGGGTGAGAGGTTTAAAGGGTGCATGTCTGACTGGCCGTCTCAAGACAGCCGGCCAAAGAATCATGAGCACTTTAAACGTAAGTGCCCAGCCAGCCCACCACTTCTTCGAGGTGCAGCAATGGCCCAGCCACGTCCTGACACTCGGTTTGGGGCGGCTTGGTAATAAAATGATAATAAATACACTTTATTACCATTTTATTTTTCATCTCTGGTGCTTTCTGGGCGCCATTTTTGTTAGAGGAGCGACGCTCCTCCGCCCTAATGGAGAAGACACTCTTGCCAAAGACATAACATTCTGTCACTGAACTTAAATATTTCGGCGAAGGAGTAAGCCATACAAGCAAAAGTAGTATTGAAAGGATGTTTTTCAAGCGCTCTGATTACATCAGGTGATCTGTAACCCCATCAAGGGGAGAAGGGCAACCATTCCCGCTAACCAGTTTACCGCTGCAATAATTTCACCACAGTGCGGGCGTTCTATTATGTGGGCGGTGCCGCGTCGGCCAACGGACGTGCCAGCACTACCGAGGTAGTGCTCACGACGGCCGTTGGCTGACTGATGCACTAAATGGGTTAAGAAACAATGGCAATGGGGAACTATTGTACAAGTTGGGAGGCAGAGCTCTTAAGGTGTAGGACACGGGCATTGTAATAAAAACAAAAAAAAATGAAAGGGGTGGAGCAAACAGAACCACAGGAGTAGCTATGATGTACTCTACTGACACTTCCATTTGTTATTGCTATGTCTGCAGTTGTGAAAGATGTCCAGACTGACAACTACCACAACATGCAGCATAAGGGGCTGGACTGTTCCCATGAGGCACAAGATCAAGGCTGATTTGCATATGGCCTTGTCTGAACTGGGGTGGTGTGGAGTGCAAAACACGATGGATTTAGACCCAGATCTCTGTACTGGGGTGAATGTATGACATTGTTCTGCATTCTGTCCATCAACTGTTGTTTTTGCATTTGTCACCCCGAGTGGGATGGGTATGCTCAGACGTGAGTCCCATGCTCTCCACACCACTGGAGTCAAGCTATCCCGGCTGAAGACGGCTGATAGCCAGAAACCAGTCCTAGGATGCTTGATTCCAGTCCAGGAAAGACATGGCTTGGCAGTTCGGGCTGGACTGTTCCCATGAGGCACAGGGTCAAGGCTGATTTGCATATGGCCATGTCTGAACTGGGGTGGTGTGGAGTGCAAAAAAACAATGCATTTAGGCCCAGATCTCTGTACTGGGGTGAATGTATGACATTGTTCTGCATTCTGTCCATCAACTGTTGTTTATGCATTTGTCACCCCGAGTGGGATGGGTATGCTCAGACGTGAGTCCCATGCTCTCCACACCACTGGAGTCAAGCTATCCTGGCTGAAGACGGCTGATAGCCAGAAAACGGTCCTAGGATGCTTGATTCCGGTCCAGGAAAGACATGGCTTGGGAGTTCGGACTGGACTGTTCCCATGAGGCACAGGGTCAAAGCAGATTTGCATATGGCCATGTCTGAACTGGGGTGGTGTGGAATGCAAAAAAACGATGCATTTAGGACCAGATCTCTGTACTGGGGTGAATGTATGACAATGTTCTGCATTCTGTCCATCAACTGTTGTTTTTGCACTCACACTGGCACACAACACACCCTGCACTTAAACAGACCCACAGTTCAGCCTGAACTCTTACAGGAACACCATTTGCCTGAACTCTTACAGGAACACTACTCACGCTACATTCATATAGGCACTCCACTCACATGCGACCACTTTTAAAAAAAATGTGTTCTTCACATTTAGCAGTCTGATCAGGTGAAGTCTGGCTTTGTTCTTGAATTGATGCCTTTTTAAGCTGCCATTGCACGAATACCTGGTGAGTTGGAAGCAGTCTCCTTCATTCTTGGGCTTGGAGCTTTGATCGTCTATCTGACCATGGTATACACACTAATGTAAAAAAGTAGCTCTGAAGAAATTATGAACATGCTAATTGGGGATGGTGGATGGTGCATTAACCATCTACACCTCTGCTTCCTGTCCTCTTACTCATTGACATTATGCTTGTTTTGGTTTGTGCTATAGAAATACAACATACATAGATATATACATTGGGGTGGTGACATTAAAGAGGCGGAGAAACACGGCAGGAGATAAGCACTTGTGCAGAGAACATAAAAATCATTCCTGTGTCAGCTGCACTGAACAAATAGATGTTGTTTATTTGGTCACAAGTTCGCTTGTTTGCAGTGCACAAGCAGAAATATGGAAGACCAGGTGCCAAAGACCAGTAACAGCTGGCAACTCAGAAGAGTGGGAGGGGGTGGGGCAGGCAAAAGGGTGGTGGGTGGGTGCATGCATTCAAGGTGAGTGGCGACTATAAATATAAATAGCATTTCTTACCTTGATTGATGCATGACATCTGACATCCTCCTCGCTCCGGTCCATCTTCTGCCTCTGTCTCCTCCTGGCTCCGTGGACTCCATCCGATTCCCCTAACCAATCCTGGCGGGCTCTCATGATGGCAACCAGCATGAGAGAAGCACCAGGATTGGAGGAAGAGGCTTCTCTCAGTGCTCTTAAGAGCACTGGAGGCCTGTGCTTTTTCTAACCCAGCTGTCAAAGAAAACTGGGGTTGAGAGGTTTAAAGTGTGCATGTCTGACTGGCCGTCTCAAGACAGCCGGCCAAAGAATCATGAGCACTTTAAACGTAAGTGCCCAGCCAGCCCACCACTTCTTCGAGGTGCAGCAATGGCCCAGCCACGTCCTGACACTCGGTTTGGGGCGGCTTGGTAATAAAATGATAATAAATACACTTTATTACCATTTTATTTTTCATCCCTGGTGCTTTCTGGGGGCCATTTTTGTTAGAGGAGCGACGCTACTCCGCCCTAATGGAGAAGACACTCTTGCCAAAGACATAACATTCTGTCACTGAACTTAAATATTTCGGCGAAGGAGTAAGCCATACAAGCAAAAGTAGTATTGAATGGATGTTTTTCAAGAGCTCTGATTACATCAGGTGATCTGTTACCCCATCAAGGGGAGAAAGGCAACCATTCCCGCTAACCAGTTTACCGCTGCAATAATTTCACCACAGTGCGGGCGTTCTATTATGTGGGCGGTGCCGCGTCGGCCAACGGACGTGCCAGCACTACCGAGGTAGTGCTCACGACGGCCGTTGGCTGACTGATGCACTAAATGGGTTAAGAAACAATGGCAATGGGGAACTATTGTACAAGTTGGGAGGCAGAGCTCTTAAGGTGTAGGACACGGGCATTGTAATAAAAACAAAAAAAAATGAAAGGGGTGGAGCAAACAGAACCACAGGAGTAGCTATGATGTACTCTACTGACACTTCCATTTGTTATTGCTGTATCTGCTGTTGTGAAAGATGTCCAGACTGACAACTACCACAACCTGCAGCATGAGGGGCTGGACTGTTCCCATGAGGCACAAGGTCAAGGCTGATTTGCATATGGACATGTCTGAACTGGGGTGGTGTGGAGTGCAAAAAAACGATGGATTTAGGCCCAGATCTCTGTACTGGGGTGAATGTATGACATTGTTCTGCATTCTGTCCATCAACTGTTGTTTTTGCATTTTTCACCCCGAGTGGGATGGGTATGCTCAGACGTGAGTCCCATGCTCTCCACACCACTGGAGTCAAGCTATCCCGGCTGAAAACGGCTATTAGCCAGAAACCGGTCCTAGGATGCTTGATTCCAGTCCAGGAAATACATGGCTTGGCAGTTCGGGCTGGACTGTTCCCATGAGGCACAGGGACAAGGCTGATTTGCATATGGCCATGTCTGAACTGTGGTGGTGTGGAGTGCAAAAAAACGATGGATTTTGGCCCAGATCTCTGTACTGGGGTGAATGTATGACAATGTTCTGCATTCTGTCCATCAACTGTGGTTTTTGCACTCACACTGGCACACAACACACCCTGCACTTAAACAGACCCACAGTTCAGCCTGAACTCTTACAGGAACACCACTTGCCTGAACTCTTACAGGAACACTGCTCACGCTACATTCATATAGGCACTCCACTCACATGCGACCACTTTTTAAAAAATGTGTTCTTCACATTTAGCAGTCTGATCAGGTGGAGTCTGGCTTTGCTCTTGAATTGATGCCTTTTTAAGTTGCCGTTGCACGAATACCTGGTGAGTTGGAAGCAGTCTCCTTCATTCTTGAGCCTGGAGGTTTGATCCTCTATCTGACCATGGTATACACACTAATGTAAGAAAGTAGCTCTGGAGAAATTATGAACATGCTCATTGGGGATGGTGGATGGTGCTTTAACCATCTACACCTCTGCTTCCTGTCCTCTTACTCATTGACATTATGCTTGTTTTGGTTTGTGCTATAGAAATACAACATACATAGGTATATACATTGGGGTGGTGACATTAAAGAGGCGAAGAAACACGGCAGGAGATAAGCACTTGTGCAGAGAACATAAAAATCATTCCTGTGTCAGCGGCACTAAACAAATAGATGTTGTTTATTTGGTCAGAGGTTGGCTTGTTTGCAGTGCACTGGCTGGAATATGGAAGTCCAGGTGCCAAAGACCAGTGACAGCTGGCAACTCAGAAGAATGGGAGGGGGTGGGAAGGCAAAAGGGTGGTGGGTGGGTGCATGCATTCAAGGTGAGTGGCGACTATAAATATAAATAGTATTTCTTACCCTGCTTGCTGCATGACATCTGACATCCTCCTCGCTCCGGTCCATCTTCTGCCTCTGTCTCCTCCTGGCTCCGTGGACTCCATCCGATTCCCCTAACCAATCCTGGCGCGCTCTCATGATGGCAACCAGCATGAGAGAAGCACCAGGATTGGAGGAAGAGGCTTCTCTCAGTGCTCTCTAGAGCCAGGAGGCCTGTGCTTTTTCTAACCCAGTAGTCTAAGAAAACTGGGGTTGAGAGGTTTAAAGGGTGCATGTCTGGCTGGCCGTCTCAAGACAGCCGGCCAAAGAGTCATGAGCACTTTAAACCAACGTGCCCAGCCAGCCCACCACTCCTTCCAGCTGCTGCAATGGCCCAGCCCGTCCTGACACTCGGTTTAGGACGGCTTGGTAATAAAATGGTAATAAATACACTTTATTACCATTTTATTTTTCATCTCTGGCGCTTTCTGGGGGCCATTTTTGTTAGAGGAGCGACGCTACTCTGCCCTAATGGAGTAGTGTGGCTCACTGGTTAGAGGCGGCAGGCCCGAGAGCAGAAGTCGGCCCGGGACCAGGGTTCAATTCCCGTCGCGGCAGGGTCGTGGACCTTGGTCAGCGGACTCGATAATTCTCGCTTCGGTGCTTACTCTAATCAGGGGTTCCACTCGGCAACTCTGGGCATTAGCTTGCCTAATCTCCACAACGGCCCCACCAATTCCGGGGATGCCTGGCTCCACCATGGGGACTCCCAGCAAGGGACCATCCCACAGGGAAACCCAGGACGGGTTCCCCAGAGTTATACAGCGCCAGGAAACCTATGGACGGGTAGCAGTGCGCTTTACAAGCTCAAAAACATTTGCATTTACATTTACATTTAATGGAGAAGACACTCTTGCCAAAGACATAACATTCTGTCACTGAACCTAAATATTTCGGCGAAGGAGTAAGCCATACAAGCAAAAGTAATATTGAAAGGATGTTTTTCAAGGGCTCTGATTACATCAGGTGATCTGTAACCCCATCAAGAGGAGAAGGGCAACCATTCCCGCTAACCCGTTTACCGAGGCAATAATTCCACCACAGTGCGGGCGTTCTATTATGTGGGCGGTGCCGCGTCGGCCAACGGACGTGCCAGCACTACCGAGGTAGTGCTCACGACGGCCGTTGACTGACTGATGCACTAAATGGGATAAGAAACTATGGCAATGGGGAACTATTGTACAAGTTGGGAGGCAGAGCTCTTAAGGTGTGGGACACGGGCATTGCAATAAAAACAAAAAAGAATGAAAGGGGTGGAGCAAACAGAACCACAGGAGTAGCTATGATGTACTCTACTGACCCTTATTATTATTATTATTGGGACATTTGTAGAGCGCTGCGTTACGCACACCGGCATGTCCCTTCCATTTGTTATTGCTATGTCTGCTGTTGTGAAAGATGTCCAGACTGACAACTACCACAACCTGCGGCATGAGGGGCTGGTGGGTGAGGGGCTCTATCCACAGATAGCAAATGAACAATGGTTCCTAACATAATTTGCATCCAGCACTCTAAATGTATCCCAGGCTTAAATATAATCATACACCACACATCAAAACTCGAGATAGCAAAACAAAACATTTAGTACATTGCTCTCAATTGGGAAAAAGATGCGCTCAGTGCTCAAGTGATCACACGTGAATACAGTTCAAGACAGACAGTGTATGTGTGCATGGGGAATTAGGAAACAAAGTATACAATCATCAGAGAATGGTACAGGATCAAACAATTGTATTACAAATTTCTCCACAGAGTTTGAGAGTGATTTAGATCGCCATTTGAGTCTTTACTGGGTCATCAACAGCACAATAGAATATTGAACATCAACAGACCTTCATAATGGCCTTGGTGGTCCCACCGTTCTTGGAACCGTGTGAGTATGTTACTACGAGTGCTTGGAAGCAGCTCGTTGGAAGCCAACTTGTTCAGTAAAAAAGTCCCACAGACAATCTGAATGCCTACCCCAAGAAGATGCTGGAAACACTCTTTGTGCTTCTCTCTAGGTGGTTATTGCTTTGCCCTTGTGATTATCACTCTCAGATATGGGGGGGGGGGTGCTAAGATGCAGAACACCTCTGCCTCTAGGCTGAGAAAAGGAGCTAGATAAGAGATGGAGATTAGCTGCAGACAGGCCTGGGCTTTTGAGCAACAGTGGGAAGGCGATAGGTGTTAGGAGTCTGAGGGAAGGTAATGTCAGACCTAATGCAATAAAAACAAAGAGCTTTGGGATACTGGAGGGAGGGACTGTGGCTTCATCAGACTTTGGTTCATATCAATTCAGCTTTTGTTTTGGTAAATGCTGTGTCCTTCCACATGAAGAGGGCTTACCCTTCAAGAACTTGTCTGCAAGCTGACTGACTCAGCAGCATTATGGCCAGCTCTTTATCAAGTCAAGCTATTGTGGTATGACGGGATGAAGATTGTCCTTTAGGTCACACACAGGGCGCTGCAATGCTATTGCATTATGTCTCCTAGATAAGTAGACATTTACAGTATTTTTTTCTTCTGAAGCATGAGCACAGTTGGGAAGAATGAGTTCCTGTATTAAAGCCCCACGCCTTTCCCCTTTCTATCATCAACTTTAGAGCTACCGTAACATAGCGCTCTTTGACAGAATAATGATTTTTCTTTGTAATTCCTACTTCAAACATTTATGGGCTGGAGAGATGCCTTTTTTTAAACTCATCCGCTCCCATTGGCTTATTCTACATTTATAACAACAATCATTACTTCAGTTGTTACTTCATCAGCCTTTACATCTGCAGTCATTACATCAAGTAAGTACATGAGAAGTACCATTACATTGGAGAGTACCTTTACATAGCGTTTTATTTACATCTGAGGTGCCTTCAATTTGCAGGTGAGTTTGAAACTTGTTTCCATAGGAAGAGTGTTTCTTCTTTTGCTAAAAACCTTGCCACCTTTTCGACAAATCTTCACAAAACTTTCCCAAAAAAACTTAATCCACCTAAGCTCCTTCCCGGAAAGTTTCATGGTCATCCAACAAGCAGGGACTGAGTAAAAGATGAGGGGCATCCTCCAAAACACTTTCTCCCCATGAAGTCTGCATATGAATAATTAGACACTGATACACGCAATATGTCTGAACATAATTATGCCAAATTAGGCAGACAGTTAGATCTTTACGTAGAAATTGTGCATTTTGTGATTTGGTGTAAATCTGTTCAGCAGTTTTTGAGAAATTAAGGTTGAAAATATATAGTTACATTGACAGTTGCTCCTGCTGGACTCTCACAGGACCACAAATTAAAAAATAGAGGGTTTTGATTGGTTACAAGGTCTTTTTTGCCCATCAGCTGACTTGCTCCCACAAGAGCGAAATGGTCTGGTTTTAGCTCACGTTGTGATTTGCTGGCCACAACCTTAACAAAAATGGTGCAGCTGTCATTACAGGAATTGGGGACTTGGTCCTTGCATTCTGAAAATTAAAAAAAGGTATAAGGCGGCATAGTAGGTGCACCATGACCTTCTGGCCCTTGTGGGGTGTCCCTGAGGGACCCGATAGCCCCTGGGGTGAAATAATTAAAAAACATTTGGGGGTGCCACAATCCTGTGGGATTCCCACGGGAGCCCACAAAGGCATGGTGTACTCCTTCGGAAGCCCCGCATTAACCGGTACGAACCCTGGAAGAAGGAATGTGGGTGGGGGTCTGTGGGTGGTTGCCTACTATTGGGGGCTTGACTGACTGCGGGGTTGGCCGCAGGGCCTGCCTAGGCACTGAGACCAACCCCCTGCTAAGCACTGCCTTTAACAGTGTGCAGTGTGGTATTGGGTGCTGGGGGGAGTGGGCGCAGGTGACCAAGCCCTGCAGTCAATGGCTGTGCTCGGCGGAGCATTGGTTGCAAACGTATCTTAATGAAATATTGCTTACGTTAAAAATCACAGAAAAATTCAAAGGTTAAAGTGGAGTTATACAATAGGACAGTAGTAAGATTTTAGCTTACATTTAAAAAACTTTAAAATTCTCTGAAAAAGCACTACAATTTAAAAAACAAAAACGCACCCACTGAAATCCGCCAACTATACATAACTGACATCAGTATAACTTGAACCGCAGTGATGCACTGGTTATGACACCACATATTAAATCAGTGATGGCACTGAAATCTATGGAAGTGCAAGTTATAATTATGCCAGTTATGTACACCTGCCGAATTTCAGTGGGTTTCTGGATCAAAAATGGTAGTCTTATTTCAGTGAATTTAAAATTTTTTTTTAATATAAGTTAAATCTTACTACCTTCCTCACATAAAACTCCATATATATATATATATGTATATATATATATATATATATATATAAACAAATAAAAATTAATGTTAGATATATAACATATATCTACATATATATATTTATGTGTGTGTGTGTATATATATATATATATATATATATATATTACCTAATGGCGGTCGCCAGTAGGTATATATAGTTAGGATTTTTTCTCTATGGGATTTTTGAAAATTCTATGTCTAATAACTTTGGCGTTTGTGGACGGAATTGGCTGAAATTTTCAGGAAAATGGAACATTTCGTTTCTGAGCAGCCACTGAAAATATGGGGGGGTTCGTCAAGGGGGGGCCGAGAAAAAAGGGGGGTCCCAAAACGCGTTTTTCCCATGTTCATTTCCATAGGGCGGTTGGCCTCACTTTTAGCCCGAACGGCTCAATGGATTTGCACGAAACTTGGCAAAATTGTAGGGACTGGTAGCCCGATGTGCCTTTGCTAGGTCTCAATATATGTGCTCCAGTGGATTTTGATAAATTAACCTTCAAAAAAATATATATATCTGTAAGCGCGCTCCGGGCAGCGCCCCGGTTCGCGTACCTGACGCGTAACGAAACTTCGCGAAGCGAAGCTGATTGGCTCTCTGGTGTCTGTCAACATTCTAAACAGTCCGGAGTGGCCGCCATCTTGTCTCTCGGTAGGATCGAGAGACAAGAGGAGGCCAAAACAAAGGGGGAAATGACCATAAGGGGGCATAGTAGATCCTCCCTGACCCCCTAGGTTTGATGTGGAGGCTTTAAAAGGGCCCCGCGGGGCAAAAAAAAACAACAATTTTTTATTTTTTTTTGCGTGGGGAGCGCCCAGTACGCGCACCGGGAAGCGGTCTGGGGAGCGTACTATAAGGAAAAAAGAATGATAGACTATGATATTTTGAAATATTGTAGGTTTATTGATTGTTCTTTTTGTTGTTTTTTTTTAATTTTTTTATTTAAGTAGCAGTATTTATGATTATTAAATATACATTTATTTTTGGGATTGTGCACAGTATACTATAAGTCTGACTTTACATTATAATCAATTTGGTACTAGTTTATGAATTACATATAAAAATGATTAAAGACTCAAATAATTTTTTAATATTGAATATAATTTTATTTTTCTGATTCTTTTTCAAAATTTAATAGAACGTCTAACATTTGACTGTCCGATATGTCCTCTTGTTAAGTGAACATAACTTCCCACATTTGACCGTCCTGATAATGAAGTAAGAAATCCACAGATTCTACACATTGTAGAAGTTCATGGTCCCGTGATTCATCCATGAATTCCAAGTCAATGGGTTCAATGATTTCCTCAATGTTAATCTCTAGGACAATTTCAAAGGAAACGTTCTGTTCTCCTTCCATTTTTGTGCTGAAATTTGCATAAAAAATAAATATATCAGTAGAGATAGGGCACTGTTGGGTTTAAGTTCAGACAGGTACTTTTGAGGCGTGAAGTAGTACTATTAAAAAGGGCCTGTGAAAAAGCCTAAGTAAATTCATAATTATACCACAGAAACCTAAATCAATCCATAATTATAATAAACAACCCTTTCTCAATGTCTAACTCTTACAGAGGGATAGTATATAACTATCTGAAAATGTTTTCAAATTTATAAAATAACATCTTACCTTTTAAAAACAAGTTTAAGTTGTGAGTGAAAATGATTTTGCAATGTAGTTCAGGAAGTAGTAGTCAAAATGGCTGTGTTTCTCTCTCTTTCTTTATATATATTCAGGTACATAACCAATCAAATGTCAGGTAAAAAAAGTAGAAAATGAAAGTAACATTTTAATTGGTTGTCAATTCCAACACTTCAGATGTGTTTTGTGAAGTAATTTACCTCAGGGTATTTAGAGAGGTCTACAGGCTAAATGGCTAAATGGAATTTCAATCAAATTTGTGAAAATGGTAGGGATTGGTATGTAGTATGAGCTAATCTATATTTGGTGAAAGTCTCTGCAGTGTTTTTTCTGTATATTACTTTCCCACCTTTTTTTGAGCGAGCGCTTCCCGGTGCGCGCCCCGGTACGCGAACCGGCAGCGTTACGGGAGTCCTCCATTTTGTGTTTCGGTAGAATTGAGATACAAGATGGAGGGCAAATAATGTTGAGAATGGGTAGAAGGGGGCACGGTAGACGTATCCTGACCCCCTAGGTTTTCTGAGGGTAGCTGAGGAGGACCATATGTGCGAAAAAAAACCATTTTTTTTCAAATTTTCGCGCGGTTAGCGTCCGGTGCGCGTACCGGGTAGCGCTCCGGGGAGCGTACTTTGGTGAAAATTAGTGAAAAAAGTTAGAGTAAAATAATAATTGTGAGTGATCAGATGTAGGGTAGCTCTGATAAGAGCTTTTGGGTCCTGTGGCTGATTTAGGTACCTACAAGTAGGTACCAATGCACAGTCTTAAATTCAGGATGAAAATTCTGTTCCCTCATCTGAGAAGTGAACTCCATCTGCTCTGTAGATATCTTGCATGTAGTAACGCAAGTTATTGTTGTACATGGAGCCCATTCCATGGTCTCTCATGTAAGCTGAAACAGACTTATTTACATGCTTCCTTGATTTCTCAATTTGTGGACAAAATTGGTTCGACCACCTCCATTTCTGTCTTTGGCATATATTTGAATATACCAAGGCAGTTTGAGGAAAAAGTGCCATCAATTGGTCAAAGGTGTCCTTTAAAAGCATTTCCAGACCTACCCCAGTCAAAGTGCCCAAGTCATTTCCTCCACAGTGCACAATTAACAGGTCAGGTTTTGGCAAATGCATAAAGGTTTTCACCAATGGTATCAATTGGTGACATTTTAATCCTCTGTGGCTAATCCACTTAATTTCCACATTTTGTAAATTGAGGTTAGGTAAATTTCTGTTATCAGCAAACCTTTGAGCCCAGTGGATATAACTATGTCCAACAATCCAGACAGAAAACATGGTGAGAGAAGGTTCTGCTGCAGTCAGATGAAGTGTGGCAATGAAATGGCAGTTGAAAAAATAAGAGTGTATAATGAAAAAAACTGTGGAGTTTCTGTGGTAATTAATCAGTAGCAGTGATTGGTGGATTTTGATTGCTGAAAACAGAAAGTTAGGGTGCATGGATGAGTTCTTTGAAAGATGGAATTTGAATGGTGAAAAAAAATCATTTTATGAAAGATTGCACTGGATACGCAGGTGTACTAAGAGTTCAGAGTTCAATTGAAACATTGTTGTGTGAACTTGCAAACATGAGAGGTCTTTCAGGAGGTGGTTGCTATGCAAAAAAGGCAGAAAGGGCAGAGGGGGGAAGGGTGTTGATTTGAAAAAAGTGAGGGAAGAGTTTTGATGACATGAGAGATATGTGTGATGAATTACAGCATTTCTGTGGCATTGTTGCTTGCAGACTCTGGAGTGCATACCTTTTGCTCTGCTAAAGACAAATTGGTGTGTGTCTGAGACTGTTTTGAAAACTCATAAAGTATTTGCTAAGGTGAGAAAAGATTCATTTAATTTAAATAGAGAATAGTATGCTTTAAGGAGAAAATTATGAAGAAAGTTGTGTATTTAAAATGTTGCTTTGTGTCAAGTGTTTTAGAAATAGATTTTGTTTGTTTGAGTTACATAGCCATGTTAAAAGTGGCGCAAAAATAGTGCAAGGGTCTTACAAAAATGCTTTCATGTGTTTTAGGGCATTTTAACTCACTTCTCCATGAATGTAGGAATATAATTGCTTTACAATATGTGTTTAAAAACGTTTTTTGAAATCAATTAGGTTTCTTGATATGTACTGGTAGAGTTTCATAGGTTAATTGGGGCATATTTACAAGGTTTTTGAGTTCATTTGATGTAATTTTTCCCATTTTATTTTAAGACATTTCCTTGTGGTGCAAGGTCCTTGTAAATACGCCCCCATGTGTGCTTGGCAAATTTAGATTTTGATTCTTTGAGTCACATAGCCATGTTAAAAGTGACCCAAAAAAGGTGCAAGGGCCTTAAAAAAACGCTTTCATGTGTCTTAGGGCATTTTAAGTCATTTCCCCTTGAATGTAGGTATATAATTGATTTAGATGATGTGTTTAAAAACGATTTTTGAAATCAATTAGGTTTCTTGATATGTAGTGCTAGAGTTTTATAGGTTGCTTGGGGCATATTTATAAGGCCTTTGAGTCTCTCTGATGTTATTTTTTACAAGGCTTTTGAGTTCATTTGATGTAATTTTTCCCATTTTATTTTAAGACATTTCCTTGTGGTGCAAGGTCCTTGTAAATACGCCCCCATGTGTGCTTGGCAAATTTAGATTTTGATTTTTTGAGTCACATAGCCATGTTAAAAGTGACCCAAAAATGGTGCAAGGGCCTTAAAAAAACGCTTTCATGTGTCTTATGGCATTTTAAGTCATTTCCCCTTGAATGTAGGTATATAATTGATTTAGATGATGTGTTTAAAAACGATTTTTGAAATCAATTAGGTTTCTTGATATGTAGTGCTAGAGTTTTATAGGTTGCTTGGGGCATATTTATAAGGCCTTTGAGTCTCTCTGATGTTATTTTTTACAAGGCTTTTGAGTTCATTTGATGTAATTTTTCCCATTTTATTTTAAGACATTTCCTTGTGGTGCAAGGTCCTTGTAAATACGCCCCCATGTGTGCTTGGCAAATTTAGATTTTGATTCTTTGAGTCACATAGCTATGTTAAAAGTGACCCAAAAATGGTGCAAGGGCCTTAAGAAACGCTTTCATGTGTCTTAGGGCATTTTAAGTCATTTCCCCTTGAATGTAGGTATATAATTGATTTAGATGATGTGTTTAAAAACGATTTTTGAAATCAATTAGGTTTCTTGATATGTAGTGCTAGAGTTTCATAGGTTGCTTGGGGCATATTTATAAGGCCTTTGAGTCTCTCTGATGTTATTTTTTACAAGGCTTTTGAGTTCAGTTGATGTAATTTTTCCCATTTTATTTTAAGACATTTCCTTGTGGTGCAAGGTCCTTGTAAATACGCCCCCATGTGTGCTTGGCAAATTTAGATTTTGATTCTTTGAGTCACATAGCCATGTTAAAAGTGACCCAAAAAAGGTGCAAGGGCCTTAAAAAAACGCTTTCATGTGTCTTAGGGCATTTTAAGTCATTTCCCCTTGAATGTAGGTATATAATTGATTTAGATGATGTGTTTAAAAACGATTTTTGAAATCAATTAGGTTTCTTGATATGTAGTGCTAGAGTTTTATAGGTTGCTTGGGGCATATTTATAAGGCCTTTGAGTCTCTCTGATGTTATTTTTTACAAGGCTTTTGAGTTCATTTGATGTAATTTTTCCCATTTTATTTTAAGACATTTCCTTGTGGTGCAAGGTCCTTGTAAATACGCCCCCATGTGTGCTTGGCAAATTTAGATTTTGATTCTTTGAGTCACATAGCCATGTTAAAAGTGACCCAAAAATGGTGCAAGGGCCTTAAAAAAACGCTTTCATGTGTCTTATGGCATTTTAAGTCATTTCCCCTTGAATGTAGGTATATAATTGATTTAGATGATGTGTTTAAAAACGATTTTTGAAATCAATTAGGTTTCTTGATATGTAGTGCTAGAGTTTTATAGGTTGCTTGGGGCATATTTATAAGGCCTTTGAGTCTCTCTGATGTTATTTTTTACAAGGCTTTTGAGTTCATTTGATGTAATTTTTCCCATTTTATTTTAAGACATTTCCTTGTGGTGCAAGGTCCTTGTAAATACGCCCCCATGTGTGCTTGGCAAATTTAGATTTTGATTCTTTGAGTCACATAGCCATGTTAAAAGTGACCCAAAAATGGTGCAAGGGCCTTAAAAAAACGCTTTCATGTGTCTTAGGGCATTTTAAGTCATTTCCCCTTGAATGTAGGTATATAATTGATTTAGATGATGTGTTTAAAAACGATTTTTGAAATCAATTAGGTTTCTTGATATGTAGTGCTAGAGTTTCATAGGTTGCTTGGGGCATATTTATAAGGCCTTTGAGTCTCTCTGATGTTATTTTTTACAAGGCTTTTGAGTTCAGTTGATGTAATTTTTCCCATTTTATTTTAAGACATTTCCTTGTGGTGCAAGGTCCTTGTAAATACGCCCCCATGTGTGCTTGGCAAATTTAGATTTTGATTCTTTGAGTCACATAGCCATGTTAAAAGTGACCCAAAAATGGTGCAAGGGCCTTAAAAAAACGCTTTCATGTGTCTTAGGGCATTTTAAGTCATTTCCCCTTGAATGTAGGTGTATAATTGATTTAGATGATGTGTTTAAAAACGATTTTTGAAATCAATTAGGTTTCTTGATATGTAGTGCTAGAGTTTCATAGGTTGCTTGGGGCATATTTATAAGGCCTTTGAGTCTCTCTGATGTTATTTTTCCCATTTTAATTTTAGACCTTTCCCTGTGGTGCAAGGTCCTTGTAAATTCCCCCCCATATCTGTGCTTGGCAAATTTAGATTTTGATTCTTTGAGTCACATAGCCATGTTAAAAATGACCCAAAAATGGTGCAAGGGACTTAAAAAAACGCTTTCATGTGTCTTAGAGCATTTTAAGTCATTTCCCCTTGAATGTAGGTATATAATTGATTTAGATGATGTGTTTAAAAACGATTTTTGAAATCAATTAGGTTTCTTGATATGTAGTGCTGAAGTTTCATAGGTTGCTTGGGGCATATTTATAAGGCCTTTGAGTCTCTCTGATGTTATTTTTCCCATTTTAATTTAAGACCTTTCCCTGTGGTGTAAGGTTCTTGTAAATACGCCCCCATGTGTGCTTGGCTAATTTAAGTACTGATAGGATGTGCTTCTACATAGGACCTGTGTTGTGTTTTCAAATTATGACCAGAAAATCTTTTTTTTTTTTTTTTTTTAAACGCTTTTCACATTTATGAGAAGGTCATATTTTGTGTGCTTCTGTAAATAAATATTGAACTGAGAAATATTAAACTGAGGCTTCTGTAAGTGTCAAAGGAGGTGAGTAATGTACATTGCTCTGTTGGATACAGTCCTCATCCTCTGCGTACTCTTGGATATGCTAGACTAAATCTGCTCAATGAGATAACTAAGCTGAGGAAACACAGGTTATGTGATTCTGAAATGAGGAAAAGAAATTCCACATTTTTACATCACCTGTGTTTCCTAACTTTACGAATGACATTGTGCAGATGAGGTTTAGGCCTGTCCACGGACACAGAAGAGGTCTGGCCTTTGTTCAAGAGTGAAGTGGACATGACTCACTTCATTGGTAGGCCTGCACATGTATTATCTCCTCTGTACTCTTCAACAAGCGTAAATTTCATCTGCAACCCTGAGTAGGCCTCACCTCAAACAAACCTCTGGATAGGGCACACCTTATCGTCATCCTGAATCAATCATTTAAAATGTTAGGGACAGATTTATGATAGGTGTGTGCCTCTTTTGCGCCACTGTGCGTCACTTTTGTGACGCAGCGGCGGTGCAAAAGATTTGCTATGTGGCAATATATTTACAACTTGATGCATCTAGGCAGATGTGTCATGCTGTAAAGTCCCGTGCCACATGAAACTGATGCAGCAGTGATGCAAAAGATGCACCATGTTGCAAGACAGGCCTCACTTCATCTCCAACAAGATAAGAAGCTGAATCTTCTGTAAATGTCAAAATTGTTGTATACAGTGCTCAACTTCTGTGTACTCTTTGATATGCTAGACTCCATCTGCACTATGAGATACCTAAGCAAAGGAAAGACAGGTGATGTGATTGTGAAATGAGGAAAAGAAATTCCACATTTTTCAATTACATCACCTGTGTTTCCTAACTTTACGAATGACATTGTGCAGATGAGGTTTAGGCCTGTCCACGGACACAGAAGAGGTCTGGCCTTTGTTCAAGAGTGAAGTGGACATGACTCACTTCATTGGTAGGCCTGCACATGTATTATCTCCTCTGTACTCTTCAACAAGCGTAAATTTCATCTGCAACCCTGAGTAGGCCTCACCTCAAACAAACCTCTGGATAGGGCACACCTTATCGTCATCCTGAATCAATCATTTAAAATGTTAGGGACAGATTTATGATAGGTGTGTGCCTCTTTTGCGCCACTGTGCGTCACTTTTGTGACGCAGCGGCGGTGCAAAAGAATTGCTATGTGGCAACATATTTACAACTTGATGCATCTAGGCAGATGTGTCATGCTGTAAAGTCCCGTGCCACATGAAACTGATGCAGCAGTGATGCAAAAGATGCACCATGTTGCAAGACAGGCCTCACTTCATCTCCAACAAGATAAGAAGCTGAATCTTCTGTAAATGTCAAAATTGTTGTATACAGTGCTCAACTTCTGTGTACTCTTTGATATGCTAGACTCCATCTGCACTATGAGATACCTAAGCAAAGGAAAGACAGGTGATGTGATTGTGAAATGAGGAAAAGAAATTCCACATTTTTCAATTACATCACCTGTGTTTCCTAACTTTACGAATGACATTGTGCAGATGAGGTTTAGGCCTGTCCACAGACACAGAAGAGGTCTGGCCTTTGTTCAAGAGTGAAGTGGACATGACTCACTTCATTGGTAGGCCTGAACATGTATTATCTCCTCTGTACTCTTCAACAAGCGTTAATTTCATCTGCAACCCTGAGTAGGCCTCACCTCAAACAAACCTCTGGATAGGGCACACCTTATCGTCATCCTGAATCAATCATTTAAAATGTTAGGGACAGATTTATGATAGGTGTGTGCCTCTTTTGCGCCACTGTGCGTCACTTTTGTGACGTAGTGGCGGCGCAAAAGATGCGCTATATTGCGACATATTTACAACTTGATGTATCTAGGCAGATGTGTCATGCTGTAAAGTCCTGTGCCACATGAAACCTGCGTCAGGTTTCATATAGGCATTTTGTTGCAGGGTGGGCATTCATTTGCATGAAAGCCATGTAAAACTAACACAGTGAAATTTAGAAGATTTCACTGAGTCAGCTTTATAGCATTGCTGAATCAAATCCTTACGCCTGTTTGAAACAGGCATAAGGAGTAATGCACCATGCAATGTGTGGCTTGCTCCTGTGCATTGCAGTAGACATGTCGCGCTTACGACGTGATTCCTGCAATGTGCTGCTTTTGCGGCACAGATACGTGACGCATATGTGCTGTTTTTACTCAATGGTGCTCCACATTGTAAATGCGGCACACCATGGGTGGCAGAGCAGCGGTGCACATTAACTGGTGCATCCGTGGGGATGCGCCAGTTAACATAAATCTGCCCCTTTACATTTAAGTATGAGCAGGGGACACAGAGTCGGTGAGGCTTATCCAAGGTTAAGAAGAGATGAGTCCTGTTCACTAAAAACTTGGACATAGGCCTCACCTCCTCAGCATCGCTGGACATGGCTAAATAATAGCTGCAAAATGTTACTCTTGTTAAAGAATTTTACTATTATAGTCTCTGAGATTTGTCTCTTACTCTGCAACATCTCATTGTTGTTCTCTTTCTTTAAAGATAACGACAACATCAACCATGAGTGATAATGAGCAATCCGTTGATCTCGATATTATCATTGAAATTGTGATTGAAACATCAGTGGAAGTAGATCCCTTGGATGTTTTAAATCCTGAGGATGATGAAGAACATGATGAGGATGCCGATTTGTCAGAATTGTATGACATAGGCTGGGAAGCTGACCTGCTTGAGCCTATGGAACTATAAACATTTATTTTTAAAAGTTACTGGAAATGAAAAGTAAACATGTAAACCGTTTCATTTAAAATTAAACACAACTTCAAAAACAGCTTCTGTGTAGTGTCTTTAATAAAATACTCAAATATGCTCATAAAATTAGTTCAGATTCACATATAAAACAGCACAGGTAAAATGTAGAAGCATTCCATTTCTTTGCTACTATTTGTAACTACTAAATTTGCCAATGCACTAAAAATTATTCTATGTAAAAATGAAAAGTAGTGTGTTAAATTTTTGACGACTGTTATTGATTTACTGTTTGGTAATAGTGGTTAATAAATTTTTTTATTATATTTTACCACAGATTCAACTGGAGATCATTTCGAAATTAGAGAATGCCGTCTAAGGGTAGAATGCGAAAGGCTACAAAACGTCAAAGACAGCAGCTTAAAAACTTGTTGCAGCAGTCCTCTACAATAAAAACTCGTCAAGTCACCAAGAAAGCTCCGGGTAAGACAACGAAATCATTTATAAGAAACATTTGTAGAAAAAAAAGTATTACTACAGAAAATGTTTTAGTCCAGAAAAAGAGAAGCAATTTAAACGGAAAGGAAAGGCCAATCAAAAATGTTACTGCTAGAGCAAGAGATAACTCTGTGCATGATAGTAGAAGGAAACAACAGTTTAGGGACATTCGTACACGAATGTTCCGCAACAGGATAATTGGCAATTTGTTAAAAAATATTAAGAAAGGTCAACAGAAAATGGTTTTTTATAAGTGAAAAAAAAAGTTGAGAAAGTTATTGATCAGGCATTTGAAATTAAGCGAAAGTTATTTATTTTGATAATCAATAGAATTAGGAAGCTAAACAAGGCAATTTATGATTTGAAAAGAAATAGTAGATGGAAGAGAACAGTTAATCGTAGTAATTTTTGTGAAGTTTTTTCAGGAGAATGGATGCATAGTTCAAGTTGTGAGGCATTTTTTAATGAGGAGAGTTATTTCCAGGATAATGATTTGGTGCATGCAGTTGACACCAGTGGTCGAGCTTATGAGGAGAAAGATGGTTGTCCAGTTGAAAAAGAAAAACTTGTGACAACAGAGGCAGAAGAGGTGTTAGGTAATGAGGTTTTAGGAAGACGTCCTAAGGGACCTGTGTACACCTGGAAGTGTAGTAGTATTTGCAGTGTGCGACAGGATTCCATCAATTTGCTTTGTGATTTTGTACGGACATTTAATAAGAAAAGTTTGAAGCAGAAAATGATAATGTTGCAAGAATTAGATCCTTGCAGAGTGAGAGAAGTGACAGGTTTGCATGGTCATTCACTGGCTTGTCTTTCCAGGAGAGTATGCCAGAGTGTTTTTCATCATTTCAGGATGCTAGCAGTGCATCATAATAAAGTGAGGAAATTAGTTAGAATGTTGTATTATGCTAAGAGTCCAGCAATTATGCTTAAACAATTATGCACTGCTCTTTTGCATTGTTCTGAAATAGATGTGAAGAATATTTGTGAAGAAATTGAGTTTTGTTACTTTGGAAGTAAAGAGGAGAATGTTGAAATTAACCCAGAAGAAGAGGGTAATGTGGAAGATAGTGTACAGGTTTCCAGTACAGATAATTTTCAGAAGGAAATTGCCACGTTTCAGGTGAAATCAAGTGAGAGGCCTAATTTCACTTGTGTGTGTTGTCGACGCACTTATTATAAGATTCAGACTAAGTTAGTGGATTTATATGCGAAAAGTGAAAGGCAAAATAATAGTGAATGGAAGGATTTCGCAACATACTTGATGGTAGAAAATTGTTTTGATTTGGGATTGGATCAACGTGTGTGTACTTATTGTTGTAACAAATTAAATCAAAACCGGATGCCTGCTAGAGCGGTTCATAATAATCTGGAATTGGTTGAGATTCCTTCTGAATTGAAGGATTTAAATACTTATGAATCTATTTTGATTCAAAGTATCCATCCCTTTCAGGCTATTGTAAGAATGGAGCCAAAGACAGGGAAATTGCCTCCATCAGATTTACAGAGAGGATTAAAGGGAAGAGTTGTTTATTTGCCTCTAGATTTGAAGAAAAACATTAATACAATTGGAGTAGAAAAAGTGGAAGAGGAATCTCTGGTTATCTTAGTTAATGGGGTTCCGACAAAGAGTAAGAAAATATGGCAAGATTTAGTGGATGTTAGGAAAGTCAAAAAGGCAACATTGTATTTGAAAAAAAGCAATAAGTACTATAAGAATGTATATGTTGCAGAAGAGGAAGTAAGTGAAGAAGAGGATAGCGATTTGTGTGTTGGTCAAATTGAGAAAGTAGAACCCTCTAAAAGTGAAGAAATATATGAACATTATAGTGTTCATCCTTTGCATTCCAAGGAAGTCATGGGGAATGCTATTGAGTTGTTTCAAATGAAACAACCCAAAGGGAGTCCCATTAGTGTTTGGGAGGAAAGTTTGGAAGCTCGGTGTTTCCCACAGCTATTTCCAACAGGTCAAGGAGGAAGATATGATGAGCGACCTCATCAAATTCCTGCTTCTGAATACCGGACTTTATGATTGTAAGCAGAAGATCCTAGGTTTCGACAATGCATTCCCTATTTGTTTCATCTCCTGTTTGAAAGCGATCTGTCTGGACTGTCATATGCAGTGAACCACATCTTGAAAAGTGGTATACAGATGCAAAACATCTCGGCAAGTGACTTTATGGATAAAGTCAATGTGCAAGACAGTATTTTGGATTCTCACCTGATTAATCTCATGGCGTGTCAGCGTGGTACTAATGAGTACTGGTACCGTCGTCATGGTGATTTAAAATGTATGCTGAGGAACTTAGGAACTCCCACATGGTTCCTCACTCTCAGCTGTGCCGAGTATGGCTGGGAAGACTTGCTTGAATTTCTACGAGAGGCAAATGGAAACATTGAAAATATCGAATTCAAGACACCCGGAGAACTGTGCTCTTTGGATCCAGTGAATGTATGCAGGTACTTCAATCATAGATTTGAAGCTATGATGTCTTTCATCATGAACAAGAAAAATCCACCTCTTGGAGAGGTGTTGGATTTCTTCTGGAGAAAGGAGTACCAAGCAAGAGGTGCTCCTCATATACATATGCTGCTGTGGATCAAGGATGCACCTAAATTTGGAACAGATCCAGAAGACTTAGTGATGAGTTTCATAGAACAGTATTCTACATGTGCTGTTCCAAACGCAAAGGAGGACAAAAGCCTAAGAGAACAAGTTCTACGCTTCCAAAGGCATCGTTGTGGAAAGTACTGTCGTCGTAAATTCAGAAACAAGGACAAGTTCTACACCAAATGTCGTTTCGCCTTTCCACGACCGGTGATTTCTAAAGGAAGAGTGAACAGTTTGATGTCTTCGCTGCGACATAATGTGATGAAGAAATCACCCAAAAATACGTACAATTTGAAAAGGAACGAAGAGTCCAAGTATATCAACGACTACAACCCAGTGATTTTGTCCATGTGAATGCTAACATGGATATACAGTTCGTGGCTGATAACTGTATGGCTGTGGCTCGGTATGTGACATCTTACATCACCAAAAAAGAAAAGACAGAATTGAAGGATATGTGGGAGGACATTTCCCATGAAAAGAGCCTCAGTAAGAAGTTGTACAGTTTCAGTCTGAAGATGTTGTCACATCGAGAAATCGGAGCTTACGAATGTTCTGACCGGTTGTCTTCAGCAAGTCTCTATGCCAAATCCAGGAGTATTATTTGGGCGAGTCTTGGTCTTGCTGCAACGCGTAATCGAGTTCTGAAACCTGTGCGGGAAATTGAGTATTTGGCGGAAAAGGAGCCAAACAGTACTGATATTTTGAAGACCAACATGTTGGATACATATTATCCAAATAGAAGCAGACACCTCGAGAATGTTTGTCTGTATGAGGTTCTACAAAATTACATATTCAAGAGGAACATCAAAGAAGATATTGATAAAGGAGTGTATGCTGTAATTGGAAGTGAGGGATGTCTCGTCAAGCAAAGAAAATGCCACTTGGTAAACCATCGAAAATTGAGTGGCGAATCTCCTGAAAAAAAAGAGTTTTTCTATTTAGCACTTTTGCAACTTTTCAAGCCTTGGCGTGCAGAAGAGGAACTGCTTGGAGATTTCCTCTGTTACGAAGACTCTTTCAATGCCACCAAGGGGACCATAGAATGTCCAGTTTTTCTCAAATATCTAGAAATGTTGAATGCGGAAATCGAGCAGGAAGCAACGATTGCAGCCGAGATTGCTAGAGACAGTTCTCAGGACAGTCAGAGTTCTGTTTCATTGAGTTAGGATCCACTAGGAGGACCAGTTATCGAAAATGAAGCTGCCACTGCCATGATTGAAGTGGAAAGAGCCATGGCACATGCTCAGGAGGATGCGGTTAACTTAGAAGACTTGGAAAGAAAACTCAACGTTGAGCAGAGGAAAATATATGACGAAGTTACCAACCAAATTGATCATGGATTAAGTCATGAGAAGAAAGAGTGCTCATGTACCTCGTTGAAACCTGTCCGACTGTACGTGAGTGGAGAAGCGGGAACTGGAAAAAGTTTCCTCATTAAAGCAATTTCATGTTATTTTCAGAAAAGGACTGAGTCATCGCTGTCTTGTGTTGTCACCGCTCCAACTGGACTGGCAGCACATAACATTAAAGGTATTACTTTGCATCGTCTACTGATGCTGCCAGTGGAGCATGATAACAAATTACAATACCACAAGTTATCTGGAGATGCTTGTTGTGAAGTTTCAAGAGTCTTGAAGAAAATGAAACTTCTTATCATTGACGAAGTAAGCATGGTTTCCAATGTCATGCTTGCCTTTGTGCATTTGAGAATGCAAGAAGTTCTCAAAACAGAGTATGATGTGTTATTTGGTGGCAAACACATCATTGTTTTCGATGATCTTCTGCAGCTGACACCAGTGAAAGGACAACCTGTGTTCAAAATGCTCACGCATGAAGATACCAGGAAGTGCCTAGGGAGCATTGGCAACGTTAATATATGGTTAAACTTCAATTATGCTGAACTGCATGAAAATATGCATCAGGCGAAGGATGAAGATTACAAGAATATTCTACAAGATGTTAGAATTGGAAAAGTGACCGAGCATGGGAAAGAAGCTTTACATGCACGATTACTGTCAAATTTGTATCCAGAACAAGACGTTGTGCCTGAGAATATTTTTCAGAAAATTACTGAGAAGAAATCTGGAATATGTTTGATGCCAACTCTTGCAGAATGTGCCATCTTCAACAACAAAATGTTGTATTTAGAAAACCAAGAGATTGGGGGCGTGGCTAAGCGCCCAAGACGGATGGACGCATCGGGGTGAGGCTCCGTCTCCACCGAAGACTTTCGGCGGTTCTAGCCTTCCCCTGTCACCAGGCTTCTCCGCAAACGATAGCGGAATGCTCCAAGCACCTGCATAATCCCTCGGCGATCTCCGGCTCCTCGCTCTCACCCGGCAGCTTCAGTTTTGCTTCGGTCGCGGCTCTGCCACCGCCGCGACCGCCATCTTGATGCCTTTGCTGGCGCCTGCCTGAGGAGCGCGCTTGTCGCGCATTTCACATACAGCAGTCGGCGCATTTCACCAAAACAGCCCAAAATTACAGGAAATGACGGCGCTTCGCTCATACTTCAAAAGGTGACTTTATTTTACCTATGGAATTATTTTTTTTCGTTTTTATTCGATTTTCAGCCCTCTCCTCAGCTTTGGCGGCCATTTTGAGCCTTCTATTAACTTTATTGATTTTTCATCTTTGCTATTCACTGGGTATTGCTCCGGCTGCGCTCATTTCTCTCTCATTTTTTCTTGGCTTGTCCTGGACTTTACTTCACCTCCTCATATAACTGACTCTGTTGGTCTTTCTTCATTCCTGTGGTGCATATCTGCTCTATCTGTTCCTGGAGACTTCCCTTCACTGTCGCTTCCATGGCGGAGGGTCCTGGCAAAACCTCTAAGCGCAACTTTGTTAAAAATTCAAAGCTATTTACTGCATTGGCTCAATTAGAAGCCTCTGCAGGCTCCTCCAGCTGCGAATCCTCTCTCAACATGGAAGCCGCCCACGTGCCAGGAGTGAAAACTACTCCTAAGAGACTGAAACATAATCCTCCGTCTCCCCCAAAATCACTGTCTGCTATCTCCATGGAGCTTCTCCTTGAGGAAATACGGGCATTACGCCCATTTATGGAGGAGACCAATTCAAAACTGCAAATTCTGACTGACAACTGGTCGTTAATGGACACCAGAGTCTCTAAGGTGGAAAAGACTGTATCAACTCTCCAGGAAGCCGCCACCAAGTCGGTACATATGGATGTGAGACTCACAACCCTCCAGAAGCAGGTGGAGGACCTTGAAAACAGGAATAGGCCCAATAATTTACGCCTGTACGGCCTGAAGGAAGGTTGCGAGGGGAATGACGCCATCGCCTTCTTCAAGTCCTTCTTGCCCAAGCTCCTACATCTTCCTGAAGGCACCTCTCTTAACATACAGCGCGCACATCGGCTTGGCAGGGCTCCATCCAATGCCTCTCCTGAGACGAAACCAAGAGGCGTCATCATGTACTTTCTTGAGTATACAGATCTGCTGAAGGTTCTTTTCGCAGCTAAAGCAATACCTCATCTGAAATGGTCGGATTCCACCTTGTTTATTGCCCAGGATTACGCCAAAGCTACTGCTTCTCGCCGCAAAGCATTTCTTGACATGAGAGCGGAACTACGGTCCATTGGAGCCAAGTATGGACTTTTTCACCCTTGTTTATTCAAAGTCACTTATAACAACAAGACAATGACTTTTGAAGATCCTCTCCGACTTCGCAGTTTCCTCAATTCCTGTGGTCCGGCTGATATGGAATTCTCTGGTCCTTCCTCTTCATTTCCACCGTGACTTTGTTGCTAGTATATACTGGTTTTCCTGGAATTTATGATACTCTGTTGCTCTTATAATGTTATGTTCTTTTCTCCACAGGTTCCTCAGTTATTGCATGACCTCTTTGGTCTCAGCTTGTTCTGGCTTATTCTCATTCTTATTCTCCGATTGTTTAATCCTACGCCTTTTTCTGTTATTTAATCGTTTGCTTGTTCTAACCTCACTGTTTTTCTTTTTCTCATAGATCGTCTCATTGTGCTCCGCCATGTCTCTCCGGTGGGACGTCCCGTGACCCCGTTTGCTTGTCCTCCGTTGGTTGGCCTTTCCTCCCTCCTCCCGTCTCCATTGCTTCCCTTCTGTTTCCTGTCCTTTGAACACACCCATCCCTCATCATTTTTTGTAAGTACTTCCCCATGTTTTCTCTCTCCATTGTTGACATGACCCCTGCTTTTCCGCTAGTTTTTGTTTTCACTGTCTCCCTGTTATTCCTGGTTCTTATGCGCTCTATCTTCTTTAGATCGCTCTTGCTTTGCTTTTCATTTCTCTTCTCAAATTCCTTTCCTATCAGTCCACTGTCTTTTCTCATTCTTCTTCTTTTTTTATCCTCCCTTCTCCTTTCCTTTCAGACATCATTTCTATTACCTTTCTGCTCCTTTTCCGGTCATTTCCACATATCATCTTTCCCTTCTATTATGTCCCCTCCTTTATTTACTGTTTTTTCTCGTGCACAACTTCCTATTACTTTCCTACCACGATTTTTTTCTTTTCTCATCGAATTTTTCTATCTCATGCTATTTCCTTTTCGCGCTTCTCTGTCTCTTTTCTTCCTCACACTTTCCCATTTCCACTCCTTTTCTCATTGTTTCTTTCCCGCACTTTTTGAGGCTTACTTTCACCTTTGCTCTGCACTATCCCCCTTTCTTTCCTCTTGATGTCAGTCCGTATTGTCTCTTGGAACGTCAAAGGTTTACATTCGCCCATTAAGAGGCAAAAGATACTTTCTCATTTAGCTAAATTTAATGTTGACATTGCCTTTTTGCAGGAAACCCACTTATCTGATAGTGAGGCTGCTAAGCTCCAAAGAGGTTGGGTGGGTAAGGTTTTTTCCGCTCCTGGTGATGGCAAAAGAAATGGTGTGGTTTTGTTAATTCGCAAATCTTTCACTCATTCAGTACTTCATTTTGACTTTGACCCTGAGGGCAGGTGGTTATTTGTCAAACTTTCTTCCAAAGGTGTCCCCTTCTCCTTGCTTAATGTCTATGCCCCCACAGGTGGGAATCCTATTTTTTGGAATGCGTTTGCTTCTCGTATTACTGATTGCATGGATGATAATTTCATTTTAGCAGGTGACTGTAACCTACCATTGGACCCCTTTTTGGATAGATGCTCTAAATCTTCATTTGTTCCTAATAAATCCCATAAACTTTTTGCCCACGCCATCTCCCAGCACAAATTAATTGATGCATGGCGACTTTGTCATCCAACCGACAAAGAATTTACGTTCTACTCTCCGGTCCATCACTCCCAATCCCGCATTGATTATATATTTCTTTCTCACCACATCTCCCAATCCCTTACCCAGGCGGAGATTGGTCCCATTGTATTCTCTGATCACGCCCCTGTCCTGGTCAACATTGATTTTTTACCTAGATCCAATGGTCCTAGGAGATGGCGCTTCAACAATACCCTACTCACTGATTCCAAATTTACCGCCTCCTTTATTGAATTCACTAATGAATTCTTTGTTATTAATGAGACTCCATCCCTGCCTGCTCACACTATCTGGGACGCCTTCAATGCGGCAGCCAGAGATTATATCATCAGACATGTTGCGGCAAAACGTAAACTTGCTCGTCAACGCACTAATGATCTTCTATCTCAGATTAAAATCCTAGAGCATTCCTATTATACCTCTCATACTCAGGAGACTCTGACAGCTCTCATTACTGCAAAAATGAATTATAATAAACAATCCACTGATGATGCTTCCCTGTACCTCCTGAAGTCCAGTTCGAAATTTTATGGTGGGAAAAACAAGGCGGGAAAAATTCTTGCCAATTATTTAAAGGTCAAACAAAACAAGTTGAATGTTGAGTCTGTTTTTGATGTCAATTTAATGCTACAACATAAAGATGCTGACATCTTGGAGGTATTTTCTCATTTCTACTCTACACTTTATTCTTCTGGCACTCAACACTCTGATCACTCTATTTCCACTTTCTTATCCAGCATACATCCTCCTTCCACCTTTCCCATTGATTTGACCTCCCTTGAGACTCCCCTTACCATTCCCGAACTCCGCACTGCACTTCATTCATTTAAAAAGGACAAAGCTCCCGGTCCAGATGGTTTCACCGTCGAATTTTACCAACACTTTGCAAACCTTCTCCTACCCAAACTATTCCGCCTTCTTGATTCCTTCAAGACCAGCGATGCCTCCTTAGGCACTTTTTCGGATGCTTACATCTGCATCATACCGAAAGAGGGCAAGGATCATCAACATTGCAAGAACTACAGACCAATCTCCCTTGTCAACATTGACTATAAAATTTATGCTAAATCCTTAGCCATTAGACTGGATCCTTTTCTCCCAGATCTCCTTGGCCCTGAACAATCAGGTTTTGTTAAAGGTCGTTTCATCTCCGACAATACCAGGCTCCTCTTTAATGTTTTATCTAAGTCCCCACGATTCAATGCTTCCTTGGCTGCAATTGCCTTGGACGCCGAGAAGGCATTTGACAGGGTAGAATGGTCATTTCTTTTTTCCGTGTTAAAATGGTTTGGATTCGGCCCTAATTTCATTTCCCTTATATCCCTCCTCTATGCAAATCCTAGAGCAGCGGTTTGTGCTAATGGTCTCATTTCTTCATTCTTCCGTCTCGGTAGAGGCGTTCGGCAAGGCTGCCCTCTCTCCCCTTTTCTTTTTAATCTTGCCCTGGAACCTTTCTTATCCAGAATTCGTCAAAACCCGAACATTCATGGCTTTCCTCTTGCTCACTCGCAAATTAAATTAGCTGCCTATGCAGATGACATTTTACTGTTCCTTTCGAATCCGTCTGTCTCCATCCCGCCTTCCTCGCTGAAGTTCACACCTATTCCCATCTCTCTGGTTATAAGCTCAATAGTGATAAGTGCGAAATCCTGCCTCTCACCAAATTCACCTTTAAACCCGATTTTGCTGCATCCACTTTCACTTGGAGTCCAGCTCACATCAAATACCTCGGATTGCACATTACTCCTTCTGTTCCAGATACTATCTCGTTATGCCTTACTAAATGTTCTCAAAAATTGTCTGACCTTACTTCTAGATGGCACCCCCTGTACCTCTCTTGGTGGGGTCGCCTTGACACTATTAAGATGATGCTCTCCCCAATTGTCCTTTATGTCATTTCTAATCTACCGATTTCCATCCCTGCCAAATTTTTCACTAAAATCAATTCCATACTTTCCATATTTTTATGGTCTGGTAAGAAACCGCGTATGTCCTTATCGCGCCTCCGCCTCCCCAAATCGGAGGGCGGGGTTAACTTCCCAAATTTTCCTGCTTATCATAAAGCCTTCCTCCTGAAACAAGCAGCCGTTTGGCTTAAAGATCCGGATGACCCTCTTCCTTTATGGGCTGAACTTGAACGCCTTTCTCTTTCTCCTTTTACCTTTGCTGAGTACTTATCCTTTTCTCGCAAGCCCCAATTCCTGTCCAGTCCGATTCACAAATATACCGCGAAATTACTTTTAGCCATTAATCCGGCTCCTCCCTCTTCTATTACAGAACTTCTCGCCACCACGATTTGGTATAATAACTGCATTCTTATCAAATTGAAACCCTTTTACTGGAAAACTTGGCGGCAACGTGGTTTAATCTGGGTTTCCCAACTTTTCACTGGATCTGTCTTCACCCCTTTTCCGATTCTTCGTCGCCTCTTCTCTCTCCCTGCCTCCTTTGCTCATAAATACACCCTACTCAAACATGCAGTCATGTCTGCCTATGACTCTCTTTCTAACTCTAATTCAACTGTAACCTCTATTACTCCCGTCTCTTCTCTGCACACTCAACTACGTTCTAACCCATCGGCATCCTCTAATACCATTCCTTTCACGATCCTCCGTCACCTAGGCCTAAATCCAAAGTTGAAGAGCAATGGGAATCTGATCTCGCTATCTCGTGGCCCACATCCCTGTGGGACAGAATATGGACCAAACTTCGCAAATCTTCCAGGGCAGCCTCTCTCACGCAAACCCTTTTTTTCCTCTACAACCGACTTCTTTACACGCCATCTCTCCTCCACCAGCGTTATCCCCTGACTTTGGACCTTTGTTGGTCTTGCTCCACTCCCAATGCCACACTCTTTCATATGCTTTTCACATGTCCTCCCACGCATGCTTTCTGGATTAAAGTCTGGAATCAAATCAATTCTATCTTCTGCACCTCCATTCCCTTTTCTATTACTGACATTTTCCTTGGTTCACTTTCCTCTTCTTGGATTGATGTTGAAGCAAATGTTCATATCGTTGATTTATTATTGGCTGTTGCATTTCAGCAAATTACTGTTAACTGGAAAGACTCCAAGTGCATTACTTTTAAAGCTTGGTGGTTCAATGTATGTTATAATCACAGACTAGATACTGCATTTGTTTATCCCACTTCCCTAGCTCCGAAAAGGCTTGCGTTATGGCTCCCCGTTACCCTTTACCTAGATGCATGTGCCAAGCGCTCCTTTCCTTTATCCCCAATTCAACAAGAAGTTTCGAAGCCCCCTTGAATAACCTTTTGTTCCCTCTTATTCATTACTGTTTATTTATATGCATATTTGTGCATTGCCTCTAATGTTTTGTAGATTCAATGATTGTAATTTTTAAAATTTACGCCTCATAGCTATATCCCTTTCCTTTCTCTCTCCCCTCTCCTCCCTCCCTTTTTGTCCCTTCCCTCATTTTATTTTATCACACTTTTATGATGTTCTCAGTTATTATCCATGCTATCCCTGCTGTTTTCTCTTTGTTTATTGTACTGCCATTACCTGCTTATCTTAATAAACTTTTCCTTGAACTAAAAAAAGAAAACCAAGAGATTGTGAAACTGGAAGCTATTGACAGAGTAGAGCATATGGGATCAACAATTATTTTGTCTGAGAATTTGAAATCAAAATTGGATTCATTAGAGAAGAGTATATCTAAAACTGCGGGTTTTGAAAAGACTCTGAATGTGTGCTTAAATTGCCGTATAATTTTAAGAAGGAATTTACATGTTGAAAGAGGTCTGGTAAATGGATCAATGGGTAATGTTGTTGATTTTGTGAAATACAGAAATAGGGATGAAATTTAATTTTTAAAAATTAAATTTGATGGCATTGAGGAAGTACAGCTAATTGGTCGTTGCTCTGCTAGGTTTTTGCTTGTGAAAGACTTATATGTTCGCCGTAAGCAGTTTCCTGTTTGCTTGGCATATGCGGTGACAATCCATAAATCGCAAGGTTTAAGTGTAGACAGTGCATTGGTGAATATTGGCAGTTCTGTGTTCAAGGAGGGTATGGCATATGTGGCATTGTCACGAGTCAGAACTTTATCAGGATTGTACTTGATTGAGTGTGATGTCACAAACATTTGTGCGGATCTAGACTGTGTTAAGGAATACAATAGGTTAAGAAGAGAGTATGCGCCACATTTGCCTCAATATCCTTTGTTTGAGAAACGTTTGGTAGGCCGGAAACGAAGAAATGTGACCAATAGTAGGGAGGTTGTAGCAAAAAGACGAAAAGTCGATGAACCAGAAATTATAAGCAGAAAGGAAAAGGATTTTGTTGAAGATGTTGTTGGTTTTCAATCTGAAAACAGTTCTGGTGTCAACTGCTATGCTAATGTAGTGGTTAATGTTTTGTTTTCTCTAGAAACTTTAAAACAAGAGATTGTGGTCAAATCGGATCAGAGATTTTGCAGTTTGTTGAATTCTGTGTTAGAGAAATGTAGCACTGATAGAACAAAAATAGAAAGTGTGTCTGAAATTCGAAATCTGTTAGACAGATGTTCAGGTCAAACACAATTCTCTCAAAATATTCAGCAAGATTGTCAGGAGTTTTTAATGTATATGCTTGATGTATTGCATGATGAAGGTGTAGATGTAGATCACCTGTTTGGGCTTTCTTATCAATGGCAGCATGACTGCGAGAACTGTAGGGTATCAAGTACTACTAGTGTAGACTCAGAAAAATTTATATATTTAACTCTGCCAGACAGTAAATCAGTGTCCTTTAATAAGCTAGTAAAAGCAGCTGATCACAACATGGAGTGTAGCCAATGTAAGTCTGAAATGTTGTCAACATTATTTATACGAACATATGGCCAGTATGTTATTTTAATGTTCCAACGATGTAGGCCTGATGGAACAAAATTGACAACTTGCATTAAAAATTTTGTGCCTTCACAGTTGTCAATATCAGGAAGGACTTTTGTAACTGCAGCAATTATATATCATGACGGTCCTTCAATAACATCAGGACATTACACAGCTTATTTAAAGTCTAGAAATGGCTGGTCATTCTGCAATGATTCTGTTTTAACTTTAAAAAAAAATTGCCTTTTGACCTTAAAAATTCTTACCTGGTGTTTTTAAAACCAAAATTTTAGGGAAGGAATCTCAGGATTTGCTCTGAGGAATTTCAAGAGGTTCTAATGGCTCCTACACAATTTGGCCTTGAGGATAAGTGTAGTACAGAGTCAAAAGTTATTTTTGAGTTTTAAAAAGTTCCTGGAAAAAAAGAAGGTTTTCTTACAGAAAGTGGTGGGCACGGATTAGTTAAAGGACAACAAAGTATTTCCCAAAGCAAACGGTGTTCTTACCATAACACTTGACGTCATGGAAAAATAACTGCACTTTGAATGAGTTCAGAAAAACTGTTTCTTTTTATAGGCTAATTCAAGCAGCCAATAAAAACATGGAGTAGAGGTAATGTAAGTCTGCAATGCTGTCTAGATTATTTGACCAAACTTTTGGTTAACATGTCATTTTAAAATTTCAACTATATAAACCTGATGAAAGTAAGTCTTCAACTTTAATTACAAATGTTGTGGCTACACAGTCGTTGATTTTAGAAAGAACATTTCTAACTGCAGCTATTATATGACATGATGGTCCTTTGACAAGATCCGCTTATTACACAGCTTATTGAAAATGTAAAAAAAGCTGCTGTTTCGGAAATAATTCCCATTTGACTACGATACAATGTTGCCTTTTTACTTAAAAATATTTTTACTTTCTGTTTTCAGAAAAGAGAATTTAGGGTAGTTAATTGGCCTATAATGATTCTAGGGGTTGATATAATTTTATGTACTGTTTTAAATTGCTTTGTGATTAAAAGTGATATAGAGAATTAAATAATTGTAGTAGTCATAGAGGTAGTGTAAGTCTGCTTCATAGTAAGCAGTATCAGTGTCATAGGAAATGTAGAACATGAGTGAGCAAGAAGGGTAAGATATTACTAGTCCAGGATTGTGAAAGTGATCTTGAACGTTTTCTTTCTCAAAGTTGCGGAAATACAAAATGACGGGATTTGCTTAGAAGAATTCCAAGAGTTATAAATGGCTCTTACACGATTTGGCCTTGTGGAAACGTGTGGTAGAGAGCGAGAAGTCATTTATTGTATGTAACATATTTTTCAAAATGATGGAGGTTTTCTTTCAGAAAGTTGCGGGCTGAAAATAATAACAGCACAACAGAGTGTAAGCTGTTCATAGGACATCATTCGACGTCATGGAAAGTAAGTTAATTTTAAGGAGTTCTGATTTCTGATTTGTCATGTTGTATGGGTTTTTTAAACACAATCATTTTGATTGTGTTTTTTTTTCCCCGCTGTTATATGATGAATACCTTCAAGTCACTGTTTTTAGTGAAATTTGATAAATTCTGAGAACAGCAAAAATAAACCATTTAACATGTATAATTAATTCTGTACTTTTTGTATTTATGATATACATTTAGAAATGTGTAGTAGACATGAAGAAGCTGGGGCTTCTGTAAGTGTCAAAGTTGTTGCATACAGTGCTCACATTCTACGTAGTCTTTCATATGATAGACTACATTTCCACAATGAGATACCTAAGCAAAGGAAACACAGGTGATGTGATTGTGGAATGAGCAAAAAAAATTGCACGTTTTTCAATTACATTACCTGTGTTTCCTAACATTACACATCACATTGTGTAGATAAGGTTTAGGCCTGTTCCAGGAGATAGAGGAGGTCTGACATTTGTTGAAGAGTGCAGTGCACATGAGTCACTTCGTTGGTAGGTCTGCACATGTATTATCTCCTCTGAACTTTTCAAGAAGCCTAAATTTCATCTGCAAAACTGAGTAGGACTCACCTGAAAGAAATCTGTGGATAGGCTACACCTTATCAGCATCTAGAAACAATCATTTAAAATGTTAAGGGCAGTTTTATGAAGGCTGTGTGCCTCTTTTGCGCCGCTGTTCCGTCACTTTTGTGACGCAGCAGCAGTGTAAAAGATGCACCATGTTGCAAGATAGGCCTCAGTTCATTTCCAGCAAGATACCGTCAGTTTAAAATGTATATAATTAGGACTGTGTAGGGGGCATGCAAAAGCTGAGGCTTCAGTAAGTGTCAAAGTTGTTGCATGCAGTGTTGCACTTCTGCGTACTCTTTCATATGCTGGACTACATCTGCACAATGAGATACGTAACCAAAGGAAACACAAGTGATGTGATTGTGAAATGAGCAAAAGAAATTGCACGTTTTTCAAATACATTACCTGTGTTTCCTAACATTACGAATCACATTGTGCACATGAAGTTTAGGCCTGTCCAGGGAAACAGAGGAGGTCTGAACTTTGTTCAAGAGTGCAGTGGACATGACTCACTTTATTGGTAGGCCTGCACATGTATTATCTCCTCTGTACTCTTCAACAAGCCTAAATTTCATCTGCAACCCTGAGTAGGCCTCACCTGAAACAAACGTCTGGATAGGACACACCTTATTGCCATCCTGAAACAATCATTTAAAATGTTAGGAACAGTTTTATGATGATTGTGCACCTCTTTTGCGCTGCCATTGCGTCACTTTCGTGAGACAACAGCAGTGCAAAAGATGCACCATGTTCCAAGATAGGCCTCCCTTCATCTGCATCAAGATACTTTTAGTTTAAAATGTATATTTTTAGGACTGTGTAGGGGGCCTGGAGAAGCAGAGGCTTCTGTAAGTGTCAAAGTTGTTGAAAAACTGTTTGTCCTTCAATCTTTTCCCTTGTCTTTTCTAATTTTTAAATACATGTTTTAATATTTTTCAAATATTTAACTACTAGTAGTTCCACTGCTTCATTTCTTTAACCCTCACTTTCCTGCCTTTGCTACTTCCCTCATTCCTTTCTCTATTACTTACTTACTCTACTCCTTCCACTCCTTTTCTCAGTCCCTCTCTTCTCATAGTTCCTCACTCTTGTTCACTCACTCCGTCTCTATTACTCTTAGTGTCTCTGACTGATCACTCTTTCACTACTTGTTCATTATGCTTTCTCTGTGTAGTTGAAGCACACTAAGGGGCATATTATGAACACAGCCAATAAAATTATTGCTGCTTTTATCGGCAGAAAACTGCTGCAAAAGCGGCTTTAGCGGCAGTTTTCTGCCGCAAAAGCGGCTTTAGCGACACATTTCTGCCGATAAAAGCTGCGAAACTTTTATCGCCTATGTTGATAATATGCCCCTATGTTATTTACATTTCTTTGCTGTTTCAATTATTCCTTTTCTGTTACTTCTTCTTTTCTGCTTTCTGTTTTTTCTCTGTGTTATTCCACATGTTTTAATCTTATTTTGAACATTCACTCACATTCTCTAAGAAACTCTTCTTTGTTATTCTTCTACTCTCCTTTTTTTCTTTCACTTCCTTATCTATTTTGTTTTTCACAATTATACCCTCTTCCATCGTTTCTTCTGTAAATAGATCTATTAAACAGTATCTCTGGTTTAGTCCCTATAGCTGTCTTTCTTTTAACATTACTCTCTGTTTACTTCCCTTATACTTACTCTTCTTTTTTTAAAACATTTTTTTGGGTTCGCTCCCGGTTCGCGTACCGGGGAGCGAACCGGGAAGCGAACCAAAAGAAATAGAGGTTGCCAGAGTGCTAAACATTCTAGCAATTTTTTTATAAAGGGGAGGTAGTTCTGAAAAGAACTTTTTTTAGGTTTTTGTTGTTTTATATATATATTTTTTTCTGAACATTTTTGTTTTTTTTTGTATTTTTTGAACAATTTTATGTTTTTTTTGGTTTTTTTGGGGGGAAACAACGAAAAACAAGCATTAGAAAGGGCTCAACAGGAGCAAAACATTTTTTTATTTTTGGGGGCGTTTTGAGCACTTGTGGTTTTCAAATGCTCTGTTTATCAAATTAATACTCATATTTGCACATGAGAGTAGGTTACCACAATAAAGACACACTATCTTCATGTGCACAAAATTCTGTTGAATGTTTGGCACTGTTTCCCGTGCCTCTGGCCCCGACAGAGTTACCTGTGCCGATGTACTGGCCACAGGAGTTGGTGGGTTGTCTTGGAGGTCACGCATCTCTGCCACGCTGTAATTCAGTGGATGCCACCTCTGCATATGACGGTGCATAGTATAGTTGCCAAAACTATACTTTTTATTTGTGCCTCTAGATAAATCTTCTTTGCATATGAGGCATGTCACATAGCGAGCATTCACTTTTTTTTGCCCTTGAGGAAAAGAAAAAAACTGCCAAATAAAACTATTTTTGTGGTGAGATATCCGGGGCTCCTCACGTAAAAACTGTCTTGGCTGTACTTCCTCTTCCTCTTCTTCGTCCTCTTCCTCCTCTGTGTTGGGAAGGAACTGTGGAGGTGGTCCTCTCTTCCTAGGAGGTGGTGGTGGTGGTGGGGGTGCACCAGCTGCCGCTACTACTGAAGCCATTTTCTAGTAAGCAAAATAGGTCTTCCTTTCACAAAGTTGAAAGTCAGAGTGAGAAAAAAGGTGGGGGCTTTCATCATTTTGGAAAAAAAATAGTTCTAAACCAATGAAAAGTGTTATTTTTAGGTCACATGACCTAGCCTTACATCATTAGGAAACCAAAAGTGAAATGAACCAATAAAAAGTTTTATTAACAAGTCACATGACCTGTTACGCTTACGTTACGCGCTGCGGGCCGCTCCCCGGATCGCTTCCGGGGAGCTGTGCTTTGCGCCTCGGTTCGCGCTCCGGAGCACTTCCGGGTGAGCTAACGCGGCGCGTCATAAGACGCATTACGCGGCAACGCGATACGTCGCGCTTCCGCGACGCGTCACGATGTTGATTTCTAACGCGGCAGTTGCGCAAACGGAACGTTTACCGGTTCGCGTACCGAGTCGCGGCACCAAATTGAGCTAACGGGAAGCTACCCGGTTCGCGGACCGGGAGCGAACCAAAACATAATAATAAAATTTTTTTTTATTAATAAACATATAAAATATATTTTTTGATTTAAAGAAGAATACATTTTAAAGCTTTTGATATTTGCTATTAAAAAACCATTGAAATTCACAGAAAAAACCATAGGTTATAGACCATATATAGGGGCTCATTAGGATGGCGGACGGAAGAGCCACCGCGGCCCTGGAGTAGGCGGAAAAAGCCTTTTCCGTGTCCGCCTGCCGCGGATACTCCGTCCGCCATATCAGGATAGGAAAACGTGTCAAATTTCCGTCCGCGACGGAAAAGCACGCACCGCCGCCGAACTACACACGACCACGTGGCGGACGGAACACATTCGGAGGCCCCGCCGTACGTACTGACGTCTAAGACCGTCCCCCAAATCAAGATGGTGGAAAACACACATAAAACCGCAGCGGAAAAACAACCTGTCTGAACACGGCGGAATCCCCACAGCGAACATAGGTGACATAGCAGAGATACCCACCGCAAGCTGACCACCACCATGGACCCAGCGCTACACGCTTTCCCGATGCTCTTCGCGATCCACCACGTCCTAGTCATGGCCCACTATGGACGACGACGCAGGTAAGGCACAAACCATTGGCTGTCTGGAGGGGAATACCAGCAAGGGACGTGACGTAGGGAGGGGGAGTGTCATGTTACCGAAACCACTGACGAGAAGCATATACGAATACACATTTGTAGTACGCAAGCAGGAATGACAACGACAGACCACGAGACTTGATAGACTACCTTTATTGTACAAAATAGGGGTATAATCACAGTGTATGCGTGAGCATGGGCAAAGTGGGCACCAGAGCAGCTACATCATTGGCAGTTAACGAGAGGGCAGAATGCAGTATCAGAGCATCAACAGGGCATTGTGCAGTACAGAGCAGGTACATCATAGGCAGTAAACGAGAGGGCAGAATGCAGTATCAGAACAGCAACAGGGCATTGTGGAGTACAGAGCAGGTACATCATAGGCAGTAAACGAGAGGGCAGAATGCAGTATCAGAGCAGCAACAGGGCATTGTGGAGTACAGAGCAGGTACATCATAGGCAGTAAACGAGAGGGCAGAATGCAGTATCGGAGCATCAACAGGGCATTGTGCCCAACAGAGCAGGTACATCATAGGCAGTAAACGAGAGGCCAGAATGCAGTATCAGAACAGCAACAGGGCATTGTGGAGTACAGAGCAGGTACATCATAGGCAGTAAACGAGAGGGCAGAATGCAGTATCAGAACAGCAACAGGGCATTGTGGAGTACAGAGCAGGTACATCATAGGCAGTAAACGAGAGGGCAGAATGCAGTATCAGAGCAGCAACAGGGCATTGTGGAGTACAGAGCAGGTACATCATAGGCAGTAAACGAGAGGGCAGAATGCAGTATCAGAACAGCAACAGGGCATTGTGGAGTACAGAGCAGGTACATCATGGGCAGTAAACGAGAGGGCAGAATGCAGTATCAGAGCATCAACAGGGCATTGTGGAGTACAGAGCAGGTACATCATAGGCAGTAAACGAGAGGGCAGAATGCAGTATCGGAGCATCAACAGGGCATTGTGCAGTACAGAGCAGGTCCATCAGAGGCAGCACGTGAGAGGGGCTAAGTGCATCAACAGTCCATTGCACAGAACAGGTCCATCAGAGGCAGCACGTGAGAGGGGCTAAGTGCATCAACAGTCCATTGCACAGAACAGGTCCATCAGAGGCAGCACGTGAGAGGGGCTAAGTGCATCAACAGTCCATTGCACAGAACAGGTCCATCAGAGGCAGCACGTGAGAGGGGCTAAGTGCATCAACAGTCCATTGCACAGAACAGGTCCATCAGAGGCAGCACGTGAGAGGGGCTAAGTGCATCAACAGTCCATTGCACAGAACAGGTCCATCAGAGGCAGCACGTGAGAGGGGCTAAGTGCATCAACAGTCCATTGCACAGAACAGGTCCATCAGAGGCAGCACGTGAGAGGGGCTAAGTGCACCAACAGTCCATTGCACAGAACAGGTTGATAAAAGGCAGCACATGAGAGTGCAGAATGCAGCATCAGAGCATCAACAGGGCATTGTGGAGTACAGAGCAGGTACATCATAGGCAGTAAACGAGAGGGCAGAATGCAGTATCAGAGCATCAACAGGGCATTGTGCAGTACAGAGCAGGTACATCATAGGCAGTAAACGAGAGGGCAGAATGCAGTATCAGAGCATCAACAGGGCATTGTGGAGTACAGAGCAGGTACATCATAGGCAGTAAACGAGAGGCCAGAATGCAGTATCGGAGCATCAACAGGGCATTGTGCAGTACAGAACAGGTACATCAGAGGCTGCACAAGTACGTGTCCCTACCAACCCGTCACAGGAACCACAAGAGTGCCACGCAGTTCTCAATGGACACACCATGTGAAATAACATTTGAGTGAAGTGTTCAGCACCTCACATCACAGAATCAGGGGGACTGCGTGAACTACCTGCCTCGGACACACTGGCAGCACCAGCAACAGGAGTGTGAGACACAGCCACAGCCCGAGTGACACACACATGGGCCACGGACCCAGACACACTGGCAGCACCAGCAACAGGAGTGTGAGACACAGCCACAGCCCGAGTGACACACACATGGGCCACGGACCCAGACACACTGGCAGCACCAGCAACAGGAGTGTGAGACACAGCCACAGCTCGAGTGACACACACATGGGCCACGGACCCAGACACACTGGCAGCACCAGCAACAGGAGTGTGAGACACAGCCACAGCCCGAGTGACACACACATGGGCCACGGACCCAGACACACTGGCAGCACCAGCAACAGGAGTGTGAGACACAGCCACAGATGTAGTCATTGACACGTGAGCCACTGACCCAGACAGACTGCCAGCACCAGAAACAGGAGTGTGCAACACAGCCACAGATCTTCTAACTGACACGTGAGCCATAGACCCAGATACACTGCCAGGACCTGCAACAGGAGAGGGCACAACTGACACTGTGCCACCATCTGATACATGAGAGTCAACTGCACCAGCGCCACTGGGACAACTGAAATGATGAGCCACAGGGCTGTATGGACCAGGAGGCAGGGTGGGCCTGGGAGCTGGGGATAGCTGACCTAGAGCCAAATCGGGGTTGGCAGGTGTCAATGGTGTGTGTCTGCGTTTCTTAGGGATGTGTGAGTGCACCCTGGACAGGACAGGACTGCCAAGTGGTGGGGACTCCAAAGAATCACCACCCACCATAGGTGGAGCATCTGCAGCCGGGGATCTGGTTTCTGGGGACGTGCTGGAGCCTGCTTGTCGTTTGCTCTGTGCCTGCCGCCTGGACTCGGAATCATGTGTAATGGGGGATGCAACTACAGGGGACACCCTCCTCTGCTTCTGACTGGCCTGGATGGGAGTGGAGGTATGGGGGGACTCCGCCGCGGAGACATCTGTTTGGCGTTCAGTAGAAAACATCAGCCTCAGAGCAGCCAGGGGTGAAGTATGCCTGTCCTTGATTGCACCATTGTCCATGCTAGATGCCTTGTCCGTAGGATGTGCCTTATCCTTAGGTGGAGTGTTGTCTCTGGATGTAGCCTGTGCCCTGGTCGCCGCCCTGTTCCTGCCAGCAGACTTGTCGTCTGTGGTGCACCTGTCTCCAGTAGACACCTGCTCTCTGTGTGTGTCCCTGCCCTTGGGAGATGGACCTTGCTCTGCTGTGGGCCTGCCCTTGGGAGTCTCCCTGCTCCTAGGAGGTGCCTTTGTCTTGTCACTGTCCTTGGGAGTGTCCCTTTCCTCTGCTGTGGGCCTGCCCTTGGGAGTCTCCCTGCTCTTAGTAGGTGCCTTTGTCTTGTCACTGTCCTTGGGAGTGTCCCTTTCCTCTGCTGTGGGCCTGCCCTTGGGAGTCTCCCTGCTCTTAGTAGGTGCCTTTGTCTTGTCACTGTCCTTGGGAGTGTCCCTTTCCTCTGCTGTGGGCCTGCCCTTGGGAGTCTCCCTGCTCCTAGGAGGTGCCTTTGTCTTGTCACTGTCCTTGGGAGTGTCCCTTTCCTGTGCTGTGGGCCTGCCCTTGGGAGTCTCCCTGCTCTTAGTAGGTGCCTTTGTCTTGTCACTGTCCTTGGGAGTGTCCCTTTCCTCTGCTGTGGGCCTGCCCTTGGGAGTCTCCCTGCTCCTAGGAGGTGCCTTTGTCTTGTCACTGTCCTTGGGAGAGTCCCTTTCCTCTGCTGTGGGCCTGCCCTTGGGAGTCTCCCTGCTCCTAGGAGGTACCTTTGTCTTATCACTGTCCTTGGGAGTGTCCCTTTCCTCTGCTGTGGGCCTGACCTTCGGAGTCTCCCTGCTCCTAGGAGGTGCCTTTGTCTTGTCACTGTCCTTGGGAGTGTCCCTTTCCTCTGCTGTGGGCCTGCCCTTGGGAGTCTCCCTGCTCCTAGGAGGTGCCTTTGTCTTGTCACTGTCCTTGGGAGTGTCCCTTTCCTCTGCTGTGGGCCTGCCCTTGGGAGTCTCCCTGCTCTTAGTAGGTGCCTTTGTCTTCTGACTGGCCTTGTCCAAGGTACAGTCCATGGACATGTGAGTATCCCTTGCCTTGGGAGTACCTTTTGTGTTGAATGCCTGTGTAGCTCCTGAAGGCATGTCCCCCAACAACACTTGTGGATCCTGTGTGTGTACTCCAGTGTATCTGACGTCGTCTACGTGAACAGATTTAGCTGATCTAGGGGATGGGGTCTGTGCCCTGCGTGCCCTGACGTGCTGTCTGACGCTGCTTCTAGTGCAATAACCTGTATTTGAGTCCTGCTCAGAATAATCACTACCCCCTGAGACATCCAGTGGTGTAGATGGGGAAACAGAAGTAGCACCCTGTTCATGCGACTGTACTATTGCAGACGACACACTGCTTGCCAATGACTTCACTGTCCTGTGTAGACCTGCAAGATCGCCATGCATCCCTTCCATGAATGCCACCACCTGCCCCAACTTCCTATCATGGTCCTGGAAAGCATTTGTCATATTGGTCTGCCCCACACACAGCTGTCGCAGCAGATCAACGGCCTCAGCACACAGTGCATTTTGGCTCACCGTGGCAGGGGCAGCGGTGCCTGCACCGAACGCCACTCTGCTCCCCCTACTCCTCCGGCCACGAACAGTACATGGTGCAGTTGGCGGAAGTGTGGGCCCTGTGTGCTGTCTTCCGACAGAAGGTGATGAGTGCCCACTCCCAGTCTGTGACAACAGTGCAGGCTCACCAAGAGTGTCCGACGAGGAGGACGATGGTGTCTCCACATGCGAGTCCTCAGGGACGGTCCTGTCCCCCTCTCCGGCGCTGGCCTCCTCTGTGTCAGTCTGCGTGTGTGCGAAGTCTGAGCCGGACTCATTTCCTCGACTACTCTCCACCGTCTGTGGCTGAGTGTCCTCTGTCATAGCTGAAATGCACATAAAAGATGTGTGAGTCATGGGCAGACTGACGTACAGAAGGACCAGGATTGCCAAATTACATAGCTGACAAAGATTTTGTAGCCCTCATCCTGCACACGGCCCACCTCTACCAGTCATCCTCACATTTCCTGCCATGGGGCCATGGACCACTAGGGGATGTGCTTCAACACTCAACTACTAAGCTAGTGGCGTGTCAACATGGCGGACCTGGATATCAAATGAGAACCACCCAATGGGACCAAAATGGCATCACAGACATACATACGCAACACGGAACTCAATACTGTGTCTGTGCACCAATACATGCATAGCACTCACAGGTTTCCTACACAGACAGTATGCTCACCGCTAGTTTGCTGTCGATCGGCACTCAGATGTTCGGCCAGTTCAGGATGCGTCACTGCAATGATACGGTGCATGAGAGGGGTCATGGAGCGTCGGGCCAGACGGGGCGTCCTTGGAATCATCCCCAGTGTCACTTCCGCTACATTCTTGCTCAGCCTGGAAATGTCGTCCCAGCGTTTGTGGCAGTGTGTATGTCGTCTGTTGCACACCCCCAATGCCCGTACTTCCCGTGCTATGCTCCTCCACAGGTCCTTGCGAAGGTGCAGCTTGACCTACCATGATGGGAGACAAAAGGGTTTAAGTCAGTGGACAGGTGGCCTGTCACACACATAGGGGCAAGACGTAACTGTCAGCAGCCATGCACAATCAGGAACATATGTCTAGCCCACACTACACAGCTAAGATAGAAATAGGCCTGATTATTTGGCCCCCTCACGCACACCAACATGTCCTACACTGCACTTACCACCCGTCCTGGTGCGCCGTAGAGGCGTCCATAGTTGCGGAGTACACCGTCCACGAGGACATCAAGCTCCGCGGCGGTGAAGGGTCGAGACCGGATCTCTTTGCCTCTCGACATGGCAAGATCACGGAGTATGGCACTAGAGCAGCAGTCGGTGGTCAGCTCAGCAGCAGCAGCAGGTCGAGGTGATGGTCACAGGCAGCAGTCGGTGGTCAGCTCAGCAGCAGCAGCAGGTCGAGGTGAACAGGCAGCACTGGTCCCCAGGGTAGGAAGTGTCATTTTGGCCAACACACATATATAGGGCCCTCAGCACGTGTCAGTGGCATACGTCGCCAGCAATTGGTCAGCCCTGGAAGCGTGATCGTGAAATGGGCCAATGACTGGCCCTGTTGTTGCGGTGCACTGCTTCCGCTACTTGCGATTGGCCATATGCGGCCAGCGTCCCTCTTCCCATTGGCTGCATGTGCAGGGACCGTCACGGGCACACATCGGCAACCGCACGTGCAAGCCTCAGGCACGGATGCTTCAGTTGCAACAATGTTCTATCACTGGCGCCTCCATGGCGGTGCACGTACTCAGCGGGGGAGGTGCAGGCCTATACACCCTGTAGATGTACTCAATGGACATGCCAGTTCATGACCCCCCTTACAGTCACCTTGCATCATCCACCGTACACCGGCCGGAGCGGCCAGGCCTAGGACGGCCGTGCCCGGCCATGTCCACAACCGCCGTGCCCGGCCATGAACACAACCGCCGTGCCCGGCCATGTACACAACTGCCGTGCCAGGCCCGGCGGTTGTGTACATGGCCGGCCACGGCGGTTGTGGACATGGCCGGGCACGGCGGTTGTGGACATGGCCGGGCACGGCGGTTGTGTTCATGGCCGGGCACGGCGGTTGTGGACATGGCCGGGCACGGCCGTCCTAGGCCCGGCCGCTCCGGCCGGTGTACGGTGGATGATGCAAGGTGACTGTAAGGGGGGTCATGAACTGGCATGTCCATTGAGTACATCTACAGGGTGTATAGGCCTGCACCTCCCCCGCTGAGTACGTGCACCGCCATGGAGGCGCCAGTGATAGAACATTGTTGCAACTGAAGCATCCGTGCCTGAGGCTTGCACGTGCGGTTGCCGATGTGTGCCCGTGACGGTCCCTGCACATGCAGCCAATTGGAAGAGGGACGCTGGCCGCGTATGGCCTTTGGGAAGTAGCGGAAGTTGAGCACCGCCATGGCGGCGCCAATTATGTTATCTTGTCAGACGCTGCACCGTGATGTGTTGTGTGCAGTTGCATCATGAGGGATGTGAGCGTGATAGGGAAAGGTCATATGTCATACAATATAGCATGTGTGTCCATACAATGCCCATCGGTCGGCACACAATGGGCAACAGATGTGCATTTGTACGTGTTGACGTCGGGTGTGACCCTACAGACGTTCTTACATCTTCACAACTACACAGTACATCACGGCTGTATGGCCAAATTATGCATCTGTTGTCAGTGTCTTGTTCTGGCGAGGTGACTACAGTGGTGGTGGTACACATGCATTCCGTGTATGTGTTTTGGACGTTGTGTCACCATGCATGTAATTACCGTATGCACAACATTATTGGTGTTGGCATTTGTGCTTGATGACATGGCGTGTGTATAATTATCGTTTGTGTGCATGCAGTTGCATGTGTGTCTGTGATGTGGCTACTAAACATTAGGGTGAAGACTGAAGTTTTGTCAGTAAGGTTCACATGTGATGGAGTTGTACACGTATGCGTCGTTTGTAAGTTGACCTAAGTTACATCTCTCTCCCACACAGGAGGGCTCCAAATGTGCATCGGCCATACACTGTGCTGGAGGATATGGTTGACGAGGAGGTGATTCGGAAATTCCGGCTCGATCGACGTCGGTTTCTGGAGCTTGTGGCTCAATTGTCTCCTCATCTGCAGCCACGTAGGACGTATCCTGGGTCGATTACACCCACTGCAAAGGTCATGGCGGTACTACATTTCTTTGCTACTGGCACATTTCAGTACACAGTTGGACATGCCGGGGGGATGTCACAGGCCATGTTCAGCACGGTTCTTCGGGATGTCTTAACAGCTATGATGCTGTACAAGAATGACTACATACATTTCCCACGGCCGGAAGAGTTGGCAGCTGTCAAAGCTGACTTCTATGCACTGGGCCACATACCTCACGTTGTGGGCTCAATTGATGGCACACACATCGCTATCATTCCACCACGGGCACGGGAACAAGTGTTCAGGAATCGCAAACACTTCCATTCGCTGAACGTGCAGGTGGTGTGCCTGGCAAACAACATCATCTCCCATGTGTGTGCAAGATTTCCTGGCTCCGCACATGACGCCCACATCATGCGGAGCAGCATTGTCCCACGACTCATAGCAAATCTGCGACCCGGTCAAGCGTGGCTTGTTGGTGAGTGTGCAGTGGGGACTCTTGTGATCTCTGTGTTGCATGGGGTACCCACCATATCTTGTTGTGATGTTTGTGTCTGTCATCCCCGTACATAGGCGACTCGGCATACCCAAACCGGCCCTGGCTCCTCAGTCCCCTACGTAATCCTAGAACAGCGGGTGAAATGCGGTACAATGAAGCACATGGAAGGACACGGAGAGTCATCGAATGTACATTTGGACTGCTGAAGTCTAGGTTTAGGTGCCTCGATAAGACCGGAGGGGCCATGCCTTACTCACCAGGAAAAGTATGCAGGATCGTGATTGCCTGCTGCATGCTCCACAACCTGGCAGTACGCAATGACATTGAACTGCTGTTGGACCCTGAAGACGAAGAAGTTCCTCGGCCTCCCATCCCACCCATGTCGACTGATGAGGATAGTGGTGAGGAGGAAGGTGTGGACCAGAGGCGCCAGCTCATAGATCGCTACTTCCCTTGAATGTGAGTAACTACCTCTAGTGGCGGTTGACAATGCCTCATGTATGTTTGCTGGTGTTGTGTGGATGTGGGGTTCATCAGCTGGGTGTTGATTGTGATGGTTGCATATGTGTGTCTTCGTGTCTTTGGACATACAAGTCTCCATGATGTGTGTGCTCTCATCCCATGCTTTTGTGATGGTTGTCGTTTGTGTAATGTTGCTGTGCATTGTGTTGTGATGTGTGTGAATCTGTTTCCTGACGTGTGTTTGCTGTCTCTGATTTTCTCTAGGTCACTCCCGCAGCGCCATGATCATGTACGACTATGATCCCTGAACCTGTTTACGTCTGTTTCTGAAGGCAATCATGTGAATAAACATGGAGGCAAAACATCATTGTGTGAGTAAGTGCAATTTATTTACAGGTTGTGCTTCTGTGCTGGTGAATATTTACAAGTAAGTGGGGTGGAGGGAGTTGGAGTTGAAGGTAATGGCAGATGAAATGTCCGTGCTGACACCACATTGGGGGGTGTCAGGGTAGTCCAGCAGACCAGTGGGAATGATTGTCTGTGGGACAGGATACTTAGCTGGGTGAATGTCTGGCACAGGCAGTGACATTGTCATGGTCGTCCCCTCTTGGAGCGTGTGGATGGCGCTCCAACACTGCTCTCAGCCACTTCCTGCCTCGGCCGGCCCCTCCGTCTCTGAGGTGGAACAGAGTCAGCTGGGAGGGCAGGTTGTTGATGGGCCACATCCGTCGCCAGGGGCACAGGTGGTGGTGGCGGCGGTGGAGGCGGAGGTGACGGTGGCGGTGGAGGCGGAGGTGACGGTGGCGGTGGCGCTACGACACTTGGTGGAGGGGGGGGGGTTGTTCCGGCCAACCCATTCCCTCCACATCGTTGCCTGCTGGCCCATGATCTGCAACATCTGGCCAAGGATGCCAGAGATTTCGCGCTGGATGTTGGTGTTGTCCACTGAGTCCTGGTGTGCACGATCAGCGTTTGCCTGGGACCGGTCGTATGACGCCTGGCACCTGGCAAGGGCTTGTAGGGACTGTGCCACTGGATGGGGTAGCTGTCCTTCCTCTGCACGGCGGTGTGTGGCTCGCCTGATTGGCTGATGTCCCGTTGCCTGTGTTTGTGGCCCACTCACCCTGCTTGTGTGTGAGGGCAATGGACCAGCGTCGTGCGCTGGGTTATGCTGGGTGGCACCGGCAGGAGTCGTGGTGCTGGTGGTACTGGTGGTACTGGTGGTACTGGTGGGACTGGTGGGACTGGTGGTACTGGTGGTACTGGTGGTACTGGTAGTGGTGGGGACTGTGCAGATCACAGAGACAGGTGTCGCTGGAGTCACACATGCGACGTTGGTCTGTCCCGGGAGTCCCTGTGAGCCAGATGGCCCTGGCTGCGTGCTTGGTCCCGCTCCATCCTCCGCACCGGAGCTGCCTGTGTCCTCGTCACCAGAGAGTCCTGTAGGTGTGGGAGGCGAGGCTGGCGGCCGGGTACTGGTTTCCCCAGTCAGTTGACGATCACCTGAGGGACAAGATAGAGCTGGTCAGTAATGTGGACATTACATGGTTATATAGATTTGTAGACATTTCTGTTTCCTGTCGCACACACCCCACCCTCCACCACCACCACCCTCCCCGTGAACATGGGGGCCTGTTGGGAGTTGTAGTTTGGGCCTCTCACACACCCCACCCTCCACCACCACCACCCTCCCCGTGAACATGGGGGCCTGTTGGGAGTTGTAGTTTGGGCCTCTCACACACCCCACCCTCCACCACCACCACCCTCCCCGTGAACATGGGGGCCTGTTGGGAGTTGTAGTTTGGGCCTCTCACACACCCCACCCTCCACCACCACCACCCTCCCCGTGAACATGGGGGCCTGTTGGGAGTTGTAGTTTGGGCCTCTCACACACCCCACCCTCCACCACCACCACCCTCCCCGTGAACATGGGGGCCTGTTGGGAGTTGTAGTTTGGGCCTCTCACACACCCCACCCTCCACCACCACCACCCTCCCCGTGAACATGGGGGCCTGTTGGGAGTTGTAGTTTGGGCCTCTCACACACCACACCCTCCACCACCACCACCCTCCCCGTGAACATGGGGGCCTGTTGGGAGTTGTAGTTTGGGCCTCTCACACACCCCACCCTCCACCACCACCACCCTCCCCGTGAACATGGGGGCCTGTTGGGAGTTGTAGTTTGGGCCTCTCACACACCCCACCCTCCACCACCACCACCCTCCCCGTGAACATGGGGGACTGTTGGGAGTTGTAGTTTGGGCCTCTCACACACCCCACCCTCCACCACCACCACCCTCCCCGTGAACATGGGGGCCTGTTGGGAGTTGTAGTTTGGGCCTCTCACACACCCCACCCTCCACCACCACCACCCTCCCCGAGAACATGGGGGCCTGTTGGGAGTTGTAGTTTGGGCCTCTCACACACCCCACCCTCCACCACCACCACCCTCCCCGAGAACATGGGGGCCTGTTGGGAGTTGTAGTTTGGGCCTCTCACACACCCCACCCTCCACCACCACCACCCTCCCCGAGAACATGGGGGCCTGTTGGGAGTTGTAGTTTGGGCCTCTCACACACCCCACCCTCCACCACCACCACCCTCCCCGAGAACATGGGGGCCTGTTGCGAGTTGTAGTTTGGGCCTCTCACACACCCCACCCTCCACCACCACCACCCTCCCCGAGAACATGGGGGCCTGTTGGAAGTTGTAGATTGGGCCTCTCACACACCCCACCCTCCACCACCACCACCCTCCCCGAGAACATGGGGGCCTGTTGGGAGTTGTAGTTTGGACCTCTCACACACCCCACCCTCCACCACCCTCCCCGAGAACATGGGGGCCTGTTGGGAGTTGTAGTTTGGGCCTCTCACACACCCCACCCTCCACCACCACCACCCTCCCCGTGTACATGGGGGCCTGTTGGGAGCCATGGACATGTTAGTGAGTTGGTGTCCAACGTGCATGGGTTGGGGCGTAGGAGATGTTTCTTCTCAGTTGTGTGAGCCTGACCATGTCGTGCTGATCGTGGTGCTTGGTTTGTACTCACCGGCCTCTTCTCCTTCGTCAAGTCCGTCTAGGCTCTCTGGGTGTAGTATCACCAGCGCCTTCTCCTCCCAATCGCTGTAGGGTATGGGCTCCGGGGGTGTGCCACCGCCAGTATGATTGGCTCTAGCAAAGTTTTTAGCTCGGATGCCCTTCACCCTGGTCTTCAGGTCATGCCACCGCCTCTGAATGTCATGCTTCGTCCTCGGCACAGTCCCCGACGCATTCACCCGAGTGACGATCCTGTCCCACATGTGGTTCTTTTGCGCCACGGACGTCTGCTGGACTTGGGCCCCGAAGATGTGGGGCTCAACACGGATTATTTCATCTACCATTACCCTCAACTCTGTCTCCGTGAATTTAGGTTTTTTTTTGGGTGCCATGGTGTGTGGTGCTCAGTGTGTGAGTTGAGTGAGTTGGGGGGTGCAGGTGTGTGGTGTGTGATGTGTAGGATTTGTATGGTGGGTGTTTGTGTGGTGGGTGTGGTAGGGTGGTGGGTGGGTGTCTTCTATGTGAGTTTGCAGTATCTCGAATAGGGCCTCTTGCTGGCAGCAATGCTGTGATGCAAAGGATTGTGGTAGTGTGTGGGTGTCATTTTATAGTCGTGTCTCAATGGTTGTTGGCAGTCAGGTGGTAGGTGGGCGTGTTGACTAGTGTGCATTATTGGATAATTGGGACGTGTCATGGTGGCTTGTGCTTGGTGTTGGTGTGTGGGGGGGGGCGTTGTCAATGTTCGTATGTTTGCTTTGGACTTGCGGTACACTTTCTAACATTTGTTTGCCGCTAGGGTTGTTGTGCGTGTTGGCCTTCCGCAGTGATGCTGTGGTTATCGTAGCATTCTTTCCGCCGCGGACGTGCATGGCTGTGAGTTCCGTGGTACGGGCGGATTTATCCTAATTGCGGCCACGGAGTATTCACAGGTATGGCGGTACATGTGTTATTTTCCGCGGTCATTTCCGTCCGCGGCAGTGGTTGTTCATTGGACTCCGTCCGCCGCGGACGGAGTTGGATGTGTTCCGTCCACCGCGGACGGTGTTGGTTATGATCCGTCCGCCGCGGTCGGAGTTTCGTGACATGATTATCCCAATCCCAACCGCGGAATCTCCGCGACGCAGCCGGGAGTAAAATTTCCCCCACCATGGCGGACAGTACCCATTTCCGTCCGCCATCCTAATCGACCCCATAGTTAGGAATTAGCATTTACAAAACCTTGAAAATTCACTGAAAAAACCATAGGTTATAGACCATATATAGTTAGGAATTAGCATTTAAGAAACCTTTTTTTTACTCACACAAAACCATTGAAATTCCATATATTGTTAGTTGTACTAACTATATATCGCGCACCCGCAATCCACTGCTGATCATGTCACATATTACATCATTCATGACATGGTCAGTGACATCACTGATGACATCACTGATGACATCTCAAATGACATCACTGATGACATCTCAAATGACATCACTGATGACATCTCAAATGACATCACTGATGACATCACTGATGACAACATCCAGTGACTGTATGTTTCTGTAAAGTTAAAATATGTCTTACATATTGAAGAATGAGTGGATTTATAAGTGTCTGGATGAAGGATTTATTAGGTGCATGACTGACTGTATGAGTGACTGATTAAATGTGTCTCACTGAGTGCATGGGTTAGTGACTAAACTGTCTTAATTTGTGCATCATTATGTCTGTTGTTCTGTAAACTGCTGCATGTGTTGATCAGTAGCTATATGAGTAACTATATGGGTTATTGGTTGATTGCCTAAGTATTTGTATGGGAGACTGAGTGTGTGTGTGGGTGGCTGGGAGGTGTATAACTCTGTGCATAGATGTGTGAGCAGTTGATTCACTAGATGTATGGGTTCAAAAGTGCATGTGGAAACAGCTGTATGGGCGGTTGACTGTGTGCATGAGTGTATTGGTGAGTGAATGGATATCTAAGTGCTACATGTCAAAGTAAGTACATATGTAAAACACAGTACATGTGAGAGTTGACATATATAAATAACTATGCATAAGAGCCAGTGAATGTGTGAGTGGCTGTATGGATCATTGTGAACTTGTATCAGGGATTGTATAAGAGAGTAAATATGTGTTAGTATATGTTTGAATAAGTAAGGTGTGTATAACTGTATAGTTGAGGAAATGGAGGTGTGATTGATTCTTTGCATGACTGACTAGGTGTGTGAGTAACTCCATGGATGAGTGACAGTCTGTGAGTGTCTGTTTACACTGAGTGTATCTACGTTTTTATTAGAGTCTGAAGAGATTCATCGTATTATCACATGAATAATGTCATCAGTGATGTCATCATTGATGTCTTTTGAGATGTGATCAGTGATGTCATCAGTGATGTCATCGGTGATGTCATTTGAGATGTCATCAATGATGTCATCAGTGATGTCATCAGTGATATCATCAATGATGTCATTTGAGATGTCATCAGTGATGTCATCAGTGATGTCATTTGAGATGTCATCAGTGATGTCATCAGTGATGTCATTTGAGATGTCATCAGTGATGTCATCAGTGATGTCACTGACCATGTCATGAATGATGTAATATGTGACATGATCAGCAGTGGATTGCGGGTGCGCGATATATAGTTAGTACAACTAACTATATATGGAATTTCAATGGTTTTGTGTGAGTAAAAAAAAGGTTTCTTAAATGCTAATTCCTAACTATATATGGTCTATAACCTATGGTTTTTTCAGTGAATTTTCAAGGTTTTGTAAATGCTAATTCCTAACTATATATGGTCTATAACCTATGGTTTTTTCTGTGAATATGTATATATATATATATATATATATATATATATATATATATATATATATATATATATATATATAGAGAGATATATGTATATATTTTTTTCCACTGAAAAAACAATGGTTATAGGGCCGTTGTAGTTAGGAAGTAGCATTAAAAAAACCTCAGTAATTCACTCAAAAACTGAATGTTACAGAACGTTATAGTTTGGTTTTGATTTTACACAAACAAAAAGGTAATTATAACTCGCACCCCCGCCATGCCGAGTTTTCTCATCACTAATTTTACATCAAATGTTGCAGTGATATTATCATTGCTGTCACAGAAGATGTCATGAGTGATGTAACATGTGGTAATTAGCAGTGCATGGCAAGGGCCCATAAGAACACAAAAGAATACAACAAACAAAAAACAAACATTAATAAAAGAAAAGATAGCTATAATATTAAATGATATTGAAGAAATAAATATTGTTTAAATCAATATTTTCAATAAAGTTAAAAAGCAATATTCCTATGTTCGTCATTATTATGTACAATGATATTCTGGATATCACAATATTTCTCCCTCATTATCCTTCTAGGATTTGTCATTGACCCAAAGCTCTTACAATCTTATAGAGGTTGTAAGCTCTATAAAATAAAAAGCATATGTGTGATGAGTGTGAGTCAAAGAAATGAATACATAACATATGTGTATTGGAGATAGTTTGATCTTCTTCAAGGCTAACTAGTCACAATCCATGTTTTGGTAGTCTGCTTTGGAACAGAACCTATACTCCATTTATGCACTATCGCATGCTTGACAGTTATTAACATGTTATTATTTTCTGATTGGTAAACCATAGTGGACAAGAATGTCAGTGTACGCTAGTGTTCTATAATTGTGAATTTTACTGTAGTGTCAGTTTCCTTCAAGACAGAACCTCAAAAGCTTGTCATGATTTGGTAACAGTTATGATTATTTTCACATCATTCATGACCCATGACTTGTTATTCCTGCACTGTAACTTGGTAACGAAAAATAGTTAAATGCTAATACATTCATTATGTGCAAGTGCTTGTTGAAGTCCTAAAAATTGTGGGTTGTTCTAGACTTAATATGATTATAAGTTAACATTAATAATGTTTGCAGATTTTTTCATTCCGTTACATTATCTGAAAACCCGTGACTGAGCCTTATGCCGTGCAAACAGTACACCATTGTTCTTTCATGAACAACTATTTTATTATTGCTTCATGCAACGTTTCCTAGTAAGAGTACACGAAAGCCCTGGTTTTTGCTGTATAGGGGCAAACTCTACGGTTCCAAGGAATACTGGAAAGGCAGAGCACTTAGCTGAAGAGCCCTAGCTCCCAGTTCTATGCAGGATGCTCTCAGTTTAGCTGATCTAAGGACAGGTATGAATATGACTTTTTTTTTAAGTGTGTTTATTGATTTTATCTTTACTCTGTACAATGCAAGTCATTTACTCAACATGTATCAATACATTATGTATCAATAGGTGTATATTGTAAGTTTATATAAGAAAGAATTTGTATAACATGACTAGTATAACCCAACTTTGAAGGTGTGAATATGACTTGATCATGTATATTTCTAGAACGTTATCAGAACTTTCGATGCTGGCTCTTTTTTTATCAATAAATAAGTTGCCTGCTATTTTCTACTTGTTTGTCTTTCTCATTTTCGCCTGTGCTAATGCTCTCCTTATTTTTATAGTAATTCATGTGCATTGCCTGCTTTGCATCACATACAGCAGTTTGAATTTCAAAATATACATTTTTGATTTTCTTTGACTGCTGAAAGCAAACCAGGTCATCTCACCATCATAAATGAACTCTCCAGAGTCTCAGGCAGGTCAAAGGGAGTCTCTATTCTAGCCCATCCTTGTTGACTATGCCCAATTGAAGGGTTAATGTTACCAATGTCTGTTGGCACAATATGTGTTGGGGGTGTTTGGACAGACTATCGGAAAACAAATATTGTGATAAAATATAGTTTTTAGTGTGTATTTAATATTATTGTAAAAACTATCAATGTGGAAAATAAGTTTGTATATAACAGCATTTGTAAGTGTTCAGTAGTAAGTAATATATTGTAGTGTGTTTGATTGCATGTTATTTAAATTTTTTGTGAATTTTAGTTTAGTGATGTATATATTTAGTAATTGTTAGGTTTGTGTCTACTTATTAGTTGCTAATGGTAATTTTTGGGGGTCTTTATCGTATGTTGTTTAGATTTGTACATTTTTGGGGTGAATGATAAATATTTTGTTGATATATTTTTAGTTAAATTAAATATGTGTCTAACAGGTTTTGGGTTTATTTAATGCAATTGTTTTATGTGAAAAGTGGTTTATTAGTGTTTTATCAATGATTATTTAATTAATTTGGCAATAATAGTGTACTCAATATCTTGATATGTTCTGTTTATTTCAAGGTAACTATATTTTTTCTCCCAATATTTCTGTTTTTGATTTAGGTAAAAATCGATATTTTTAATAATTTTTGTAATCTCTATATTTATGGTTTTTATAGTTAAGTATACAGGGTCAATATTTTTGTTATCAATATTTAATTTCCGATATTTTAGTGTTTCGATATTTGTTGCATTTATATTATGTCACTGTTCCGTGTTGACTGGCCTCTGATCCAGCCTACTATGATGTTAAATGGATGCTATATGTACATAACAAAATACTGATGTAAAGTGGTATTGATGTTGTTTAATTAATACAATGTGCAGGTTTTCTGCTTAATTTCTATTAACCTCATCCATGCTCATGGCGAGCCCAGCTCATCATGAGTTACAGTGCAGCTGTGCTCATGACGAGCTGGGCTCGTCATAACGGCTGCTGTCCGCCCGCGTGCGATTGATTCCCCGCCTGTGCGGGTGAATTCATCAGTGGGCGGACTCGTGACGAGCCCAGCTCACCATGAGCACAGCTCCACTGCAACTCATGACAAGATGGGCAGGAGAACCGCGGCGCCGCAGCTTCCCTCCCCCCCGCACCGTGGGGTAATTACCCCCGCAGCGAAGGGGTTGAGAACATTTTGACAATCTTATATTGAAACGATTTTGAGTCTTCTGTAGAAAGGAGAAATAAGAATTAGTTTGTATGTTGCAGTTTGAAACTTCTAGTGTAGCCACTTGCATCATTTCTCTCCCAACAGAAGACTTTTTTCATTGTCCTTACTCTACTACCATAATACGACTGGGCAAGAATACCAAATGAATGCATTGATTTCAGTACACAGTTCTTACCCTTTAGCTTTCACTCTCAAAGCTGGTAACAAAACCTGTAGGTAGGAATGTCACATGCATAATCCAACCCACGAAATGTTCATTACCTTATTACAAAACATTAACCCATAAGAACTAGTTCAAGTCTTAGACAAGTCATAGTTTTACCTTTCACCTGAAGAGTACTTGATCCACCCACATGTAGCTCACAGAGCAGCCTCTAGTCAGTTCATTTGTCAGACACTACTCCTTAAATTCTTTCTGATAACTTGTGATCCTGACCGTCTGCTTCATCTTCAGATTCCATGCCATGAATTGACTCTTGCTTTTACTGTTAATGCCCCAACAAGTTCCAGTGCCATAGCAATTAGGTTTCTCAACTAGTCACCCTGTCAGTGTGAAGTGATACTTTGTGGTTCCCACTTCCACTGGCATGCCCACCCAACAGATTTCTCTTGAGCATGTCAGTTTTTCTTCTGATTGCGCACCAACTCTAAATGGTAGGCCTTGTGACAGCTGAATTTTGTTATTTTTGAAGGTGATCTTGCCCATTTCTTTGCAGGCAGAAAATGCCAATTACGTGTACTGTAGGAGAGGTATGTGGTTAAAAAATTGCATGGGTATTTAATATTGTTCATTTTCTCCTCACTCTTTGAAGCTGATGTTGTGAACATCTGGCTCATATAGAGCACTTGAAAAAACCTCTTTAACACATTTCCTTATACTAAATCCCTCTGTCTCCTGTTTCAAGCATCAAATTCAAAGATTTTCTTAACATGAACAATCTTACAGTGTGTAGTATTTAGCACTGCAGGTTTCAGTGGCATGTGTTGTAAGACACTGTCAGCTGAACAAGAATGCTGTGGTGGAATGTATATGTAGGGTATCCATGGTGAGCGTGGAGGTTCTGAGGGAGACTACGGTGATGCCTGAAGGGGTTAGACATATAAGGCTGGAGTATATATCATTCACTTAAATAAACACTTTCAACTTCAACTATTGCCAAGCCTGCATCTTCATTTCACAGACCTTCTCACATTTTAGTGTGCAAGGGCACTCTTTCATCTTCTAGATCTTCAGGAGAGTCCATGCTGTGTCCAGGGTGTGTGCTTTCTTCCTGCGTCCACCTTCTCCTTCTACACTCAGCTGATGCAGCCACGTGATCTTTCTTCGGTGGCTTAACGTCTTGTTTCTTTCATGTGGTAGTTGAAGGGATGTAATACACCTCTCTCACGAGATGAGCATCATGTGACATCTGAACAGTCACAGCTTCTTCCTCCTGACTGCCCTCAGTTTGTTACCATGAGCGTTTAGCAGATCATTTTTGTTTGAGATCTAATTTTCTTTGGACCTCAATTTAGACATTACACATGTGCTAATAGTATTGAAACAGTATCGGGTTTTTCCCTCATCTGAGAAGTGCGGCTTACGTATGTGGTGATCCAGAGTTTGATCCAAGCTGTGATAGGGACCATTCTGAGATGTTTTGACTGGTCCCAGGTACTTATCTGGACCAACTGGATCCAAGCTACACCCAATTAAAGAGGCCGAATAAGACTGAAACAGGTCTTGGGTTTACTTGTGTTCTGGTTCAGATTGGACCGAACACTATCTCTAACCTGAATTAGAACGTTGGAATGTTGGGTGCTCCGTTGAAGACAGTGGAGTGCTCCGGGCTACTAATGGCTGGTAGAAGCCCAGAGGATCAACATTCCGATGTTTTCCTTACCTGTTACAGTGAACAAAGACCTCTCGGAGTCCAAGGAGATTTAACCCCCCTCTGGCTCCGCAAAGCCTTTGTTTTAGTTTATTTCTTTATTTATTTGCAGAGTTTTATATAGCGCGAACTAGACCCGAACCGAATCAGGTGTCAGAGCGCTTTACATAGCACCAGTTACGTTACATGAGGACCGACACACATTCATTTTTCTTTCTTTTAGGCACGGGGAGATTAAGTTATTTGCCCAGAATCACAAGAGGTTTGTTTTTTTGGCGTCCTTACCGAGACTCGAACCCAGATCCCCAGGTCCGAGGTCGAGCACCCTAGCCGTTAGGCCAACCCCTCTCTAGGGGCAGAATGTTCTAATAGCTTTATAGCCTCTGTACAGGGCAATACCAGCCATTACAGGCTCACTCCCTTGTTAAAGGCCCTCGCCTTCTGCTCAGGCCTTTACTGCTGGAGCAGGCCTTTATTGGCCGGTATAGCGCGTTATTGCAAACTATAAGGGTATAGTAGCACGGGATGCTACACTGAGAAATTGCCAGAGTCTAGACTTAATTGCAAGCTTTTCTCCCATCACCTTTTGTATGTTTGACTCAAGTACCTACCCTCATGCTTATTTAGGCTCTGCCAGTTTAAATGCTCACCAACCACCACTTGCTTCATATGACAGTTTGCATTCGCCCAGCCAAGTTAACCTGTCTCACGTGTCATTTCCACACTAAACTGACTCTTTAAATGTGTGCCATTTTTGTCTCTCTGCCCAGAGAAATCCAAATAACCATCTCTACATATTCAAGAATTGGCAATCACATATACATGCTCTCATTCTGGAACAAAAAGACACTGTTCACAACTGTGCCATTCAACAGGCTGCACGGACAAAGGGTGTAACCGTGCAGAAAAGTCGGCAAAGGGACCTGATTTCCGGTTCAGTGCCCAGTCAAAGCCTGCCTGAGGTGTCTGCACATGAGGTAAGTGCCGAATGTCCTGCCCAGGTTCTAAAATAACTGAAATATAATGAGGTACCAGCGTGCAGGAGTCCAGAGAAACGTGGCAGGAATATTTGTTTAAGCCTGTTCACCAGGGCACGGCCGGCCCCAGCCCTCGGTACGTGGGCATGCGTGCCTCGCGCCTCGGCGTTTGTTGCCGGATTTCCATCCCCAAACCCTCGGAACGAGCGGAATGAGCCGTTTCCTCCCTTGTCAAGCCTCTGTTAATTTAAGGGTGAAAAGGAGTCAGTGTTTCCGAAGTGTTCTCGTCCCTCTAAAGGTCGGTGCATCGACATTGGTTCTAGACATATTTATTTTTGTTATTCAATGCCTGTAACCTTTAGGTGGGTCAACAGATTGAAAATAGATTTTCTGTTCTATTTTCTGAGTTTGAGATAGTGCAAACCAAGTATAAGGGTGCGCACGTGTGTAATTTGGAACGCACACTTTTGTTTTGTTTTTACCCTATATGTTTTTAAAATTGAAGACACACAACGTGGGCTGCCCATTACGTCACTATTTTTGGTTAAATACCAAACGTGGAACTAGAACCAAGGTTGCTGCCTCTAACCACGGAGACACCTGTCTTGACGTATGTATGCATGAGTTGTCGTCTGCATCTAATAAGAACATTGTGAGTCACATGTACTATGAGAACCATATGCTTTGCAAATGTAGCGAGGCATGATATTTGCAAATCACAAATCCTGAAATGGTGCGATGAACACGTAAGTCGCAAAATATTGAAGCATAAATATAGTCATTTGTACGTAGCAGATAACCAACATTGACTAATGCCGCCATCTTGCATCAGCCCGCACTGATGGCGTCAGCCCTCTGCTAGCATGCTCATGACGAGCTGAGCTGGTCATGAGGCACAGCGCTCGTGTGCTCATGACGAGCTGGGCTCGTCATGAGCAGACCCGCTCCTGTGAAACGCTCAGCACAGCAGGGGACTTATCCCCGCATGCGAGCGTTCCACGGCTCATGACGAGCTCAGCTCGTCATGAGCACCGGAGCGCCGTGCCTCATGACGAGCTCAGCTCGTCATGAGCATCGATGTGGTTAAAGAGACAGTCAGCCCCTGTGAAACCCCACAGTGCCCATTGCCCAGGACTTTGCAGCGACATACGAAGAACGAAGAGTAATTCAGGGGCGACTCCTCCGTTGGAGTGCAGCAGCATCGCCCCACTTAAAAGCCCCACAAAGCCCCAGAGATGAAAAATATAATGGTAATTTATCTCCATTTTATTTTTCACCCACCCGTCCCAAACAGAGCGTAAGGACAGAGTGGGGCCTGCTGAGTGATAGCCGTAGGGAGGAGGGTGGTTACACAAAAGGGTAAACCCGGAATCACTGGGACCTAGGTACTCAACAGTATATAAAGGGGTGGTCCCAGTATGTATAACAGCAAAAAGTGTTGATAGACAGAACAAATTATTAAACAAAAATCTAAGAAAAATAAATCAGATTGCAGTTTAAACGTCCAGTGTTATTTAATCACACTGACACTGATCATTGGTTATTCAAACGGAGTAAACATTAAACATTAAATGCATCACTGGCACAAATTGCGGTGTCCAAGGGAAGGGGTAGGAAAGGTTGTGATTCAGGTGAGGTAGTGGGATGGAAAAGAGTGCAAATCACATGTAGTACAAGCACATATCGTGTGCCGAAGGACACAAATCAAAAATCACATTCAAAATTAAAGTACATTGAATCTGTACAGGTCTGCCATGAAACATATAATAGATTAGTAATTCAAGTACTGTAGGCAAGACTGGCATTGGGCAGTTGTCGACATTAAGACCCCCTTCAGAGCGTAGGCCACCTCGGGAACCTTACAATGAGGGTCCTTCCTCAGGCCAGTGTGTAGGTGGAGTGGGGTTTTGGGGCACCATCAATGGGAGCAAAAAGGTTCTCACACATCACTGGTGGGAACAGGCATGGCGTTGGCGGCTCATGACAACGGAGGAGTGAGACAAGCACTCAATAATGGGTTGTGTTTACTCCTATCCAAACGACTCAAACGGACAGGTGGGTTGGAAAACAAATCCAAAAATCCACAGACTTCAAAAACCCGAATAAATCAGGCAACCTTCTCAGGTGTTTTAACCTCCGTGCGCATGTCTTTTTGTCCGGCCGTCTTGCTACGGCCAGCCACACATGCACACTTTAAACAGCTCTAACCCAGTTGTTTAAAGACAGCTGGGTTAGAGCAAGTGCAGGCTTCCAGTGTGCTGGGGAGCGCTGAGTTAGGCCACTCCCTCCAATCAGGGCGCTGCTGTCATGCTGTGAGCAGCTCCAGGATTGGTCAACGGAGTGGCAGCATCCAGTTCCAGTTTCTGCAAAAGGACAGGTCCGGAGCATAGGATGTCGTGTTCGGTTTTGGTAAGGGCTTTTAAAATATTATCTGTGCGCCCACCCTCCCCGTAGATGCCATCCGCCACTGGAGTCAATCCCAGCTTACTAATGCCGAGGTGGGCATCCATTCTGGGGAAGTGCCACAGAAAATGTAGGCACCTTTGACAAAACTTCCATGTGGATGCCTATGGACACTAAAAGGTAAACATATGTCCAGATGAGTACTTAATTTGCAAAATAAATAAATAAATACCTATGTGCAAGGGCCCAAGGTATTCCCTAAAAGTCCCATGCAACTACCATCTGGACCTGGCATGGCAGACAAATACATCCCGATCAAATGTCCTGGGAAAATACACCATAGCTTAGTAGAAATATCAAAAAGGTAAGCGGTCCTTTAAAAAACACACACAAATTACAAAATCAAGTTAACAAAGTAGCAGAAACCTTTGACCCAAAGTTGTAACAAGAGCAGCATAGAATTGACGGTTATTTCCACGATAGGGAACAATACCTGCAAAAAGTGGTTTGAGCTGAACTGATACCATCTTTAACAATTACATTATTTTTTCTGTGTGTATTTTAAATTGATTAAACTTTATAGATTTCTTTGAAATAAATGTGCATCTCAGATAAGTAAATAAATGAGGTTTTATGATGTTATTTGACAAGAAAGATGTGCAAGTGGCTACACAAAGAGACAGATAATAAAGACTACATTGAACATTCATTACAGCAAGCAGAGCCTGCCCAAATGAACTTACAGATTACAGCGGTAGAGCAAGACCAGCTAATGTTATAAAAGGTAAACATTTGACACGTCACCACAAGGTAAATGCAGATGGTGTTCCTTGGACTGGGACATAAAATAGGCCCAGGCACTAAAATAAAATGGCCCCTATTTGTGAATCAAATCGCTAAAAAACGGGCTCACATTTGCTAATCAGGTCGGTGCTGAACTTGTAAACACACGCTGTATAGGTATTTTGCAAGGAACAGGAGACTGTATGCATATGTGTTTGCTGCGGATGTATGTCATCATAACGCATGCTTTTACTACGCATGCCTTTACAACGCAGGTTTCACAACGCAAGTCGTTACAACGACTTGCGTTGGGGGGCGCTGGATAGTGGAATAGTGTAATTTACTATTCCAACTCCAGTCCCCGTGGATAGTAGGGAAGGTTTTGGATAGTAAATTAAACTATTCCCTATCCTGCAACGCCCCCAGCGCAATTCGTTGCAATGACTTTCGTTGTAAAACCTGCATTGTAAAGGTACTGCGTAGTGAAAGTTGCGTCGTAAAGGATGTTTCCCGTTTGCTGCGGTCAATGCATGTGGTAATATCAAGAAAATCAACAGTAAACCCTGGCCCACCTAACCATAAATCGTCCCTAAAACTCCTACAAAACAGACCACACACTGATCTGCCCGGGCAGCCAATCAGACACTGCCTGATTGCCCTATAGAAAAATATTGACAGTGTCCCAAATGTAAAGGATGCCCGTGGAAAAAGTCCCTACCGGGTATTGGGTATCTACTGCACGAGTTCGATTACTGGACGCAACCACCAGGTATCACAACAAATTAAGTACCTAACACTGATCAAAATTAAACAACAACATACAATAGTATTAATCATGAGAATGACAGTATCAAAAAAATAAATGTTTTTGTGTGACATGAGAAAACAAAGCACAAGTATTGGGCAGTGTACATACGTTTATTATACATTTATAAAAAGGTTCATACAATTTTAAAATACATCATGTTGTCCATAAGAAAATTGTTAAAAATGTTCGTGAGAACATGAGTTGACGCGGCGTTTCGGTTAAAAAACCTTCCTCAGGACAGTTTCTCAGAATATCAGTTTGTGGTGTTTTTATCTCAGCTATTCAGTCTGAGGTATAATTTGTTAAAGCCACAATAGAGGTGTCCTGATTAAGGTCCACACTCAAGGATACTGAAGTCCCATTAATTCGGGATGTGGTGATGTCTGTCTTTATCTTATTGATAAAATCTGATAATTTTATCACTGTATCGGAGGTGCCACCATTAAGGTATACGTACACAATGTTGCTGCTTATGCGATCGCTGTAGCCGCGTGCTAGATACTCTAGATAGTCTTTTTACTGAAATTAACAGAACCCCCAGACGCTGTATACGGAGGAGCAGGGAGGCCAGCTTCTTTTATCGAGATGCTTTATATAATGTGATGACCAGAATTAGCCGACAGAACGTATCTAGCACGCGGCTACAGCGATCGCATAAGCAGCAACATTGTGTACGTATACCTACTGGTGGCACCTCCGATATCCTAAAACCCGGGACATGTATCGGGTCTAGAGATTCATCAGTCCAACAAGTACCAACTTGCACCCACCTGGGTGATCCACTAAAGAACTACAAGTACCAGAGTCCCGGTGTGCGCTCCATTGATGACTATAGCCTTATAGCTCACTGGCGAGGGCTATACCGGTTATTAAAGTCCTGAACCCCTGTAACCAGGGATAGGACCTTTAGCAATCGGCATAGCCTGAGGCAGAAGAGCTAGAAGCATTTTGAACATTCCACCCACTGAGGGTAGATTGTTCTAAATAAAAAAAGGAAAAACATGAAGACAAACATTGGAATGTAGGCGCTCCAGGGTTCTACAAGCCATTATAAGCCCTGAGCTACTCCTTTGTCTTCAATGGAACTCCCATCATTCCAATGTTCTAATATAGCCTTAGAGCTGAAGGCAAGGGCCTTTTACAAGGGAGCGGGCCTTTAATGGGCAGTATAACCCAGCAACAGCGGACTATAAGGTTATTAGAAAATGTCACCACTAAAGAGCAGAATATTCAAGGCCTCACCGAGCCTGAGGAGATTCAAATCCCCTCATGGTCTATGAGGCCTTTGTTCACAGCAACAGCTGTGAAGGACAAACACTGGACTGTTGGCGCTCCGTGCTTTTACCAGACCGGAGCACTGAAGACAATGGAGCCCCCAAGATTCCAATGTTCTCATTTGTATTGAGAGAGTACAAAACTATAAATACCCAGATATATAGTGTGATGAACTTGGAGGGTCAAAAACGCATCAAGGGCCACTGAAAGCTGAGGCTCTTGTATTTAATATAGTCTGCTTAACAAATTCTCCGGTCCCGTCCTCTCTCCTGTGCTTCAGGTCGTGCCCCCAAATGCCTCCCAACCCTTCTTATAGCATAATAGCCTTTCACAGTAAATTAGACAGTTGGATGAATGTTGCTGAATGCCTCATATATACTGCTGTTCCTGCAACCAAACTCCACATTGCAAATACAAGTGCACCTGTAGTGTAACCTTTGGAGTCAAATCTCTGTGCTGAAGGCAGCAGTTATGGGTTACTGTGCAATACTGAGAGCTGCTCTGGCTCTGTCTGTTAAGGAGCTTAAGGAGCTTCTAGTTAAAGATAGTCTGAAGGGGAAAAATCATTGGAGCACTTTGTTTCTCCTCTAAAAACAAACTCAATAGATTTGGGAGAAAGCCTTGCCTGTTACAGAGATTAGAGGAACACAAAAAAGTGAGTGATGGAAGGAATCCTTGAATTCTTAGCCACGGGTAATTACTCACTTACCGCATCCCAGACATGTGCCAACTAGCCCCAGTAGGAACAGTCCAGCTCGAACTGCCAAGCAAGGTCTTGTCTGACCGGAATTCGACCAACCCAAGACCAATTTGGTTTCAGTGGCACGTTGAGCCCGGGACCCACATCTAGGATACCTGTTGCATTTAGGACATTGCAATGACGGATACAAAAAAGAGATGGATGGAATATTCTCAGCCACAGAAAATTACTCAGAGCTGTATCCCAGTCCAGTGAGGTGGTGGCATGGTGAGCTCACAATGCCACCTCAGATTAGAATCAGCTACATGCAAATCTGCCTCATTCCTGCTCCAATAGGAGCTGTCTAGCCTGAACTGCCAAGCCAGGTCCTTTTCATTTTGTCGCTGGCCTCCTATTACGTCAGGCCATCAGAGGAAGTTTTCCATCAACAGAACCAATCGGGGCTCCGCAGACAGTAACCTTACTGTTCACCCTTAATGAAGCAAGCAAACCAAGAGTTTGGTGAGCAGGGTACTGCAATCAGGCCCCAAGTCTCCTGGTTCGATAGTACAAAACACAAATCCTCAACAAGTCTGCATCTTGAGGTCATGTTCTTAATCACCCACTCAGGTCTGATCATCTATATTATCTTCAGTATTTTTCTTCAGTTTTAACATTAGTATTGCATTCCCATCAAACATTTCTTTTTTTGGGAGTCAGTGTTAACATCACTAGTTTTAGCTCTTCCATGAAAGCCTAGCTGTAACTAAGCATTGACACCTACCATCCAAGACCCTCTCCAACAAGCTCTGAAAAGTAACAAATACATAAAGAACCGACTCTTGAGGCCAAACTAGAAATAAACGGGCCTAGTTTCATCCGACAACCTTTAGCTCCTTACAAATTGGTATTAATTCTTCAAAGGATTTATAAAATTCTGCATGGAACCCGTAAATTGCTATTGATTAACTGTCTCATGTCCCTATCCAGGTCTTGCCTTCGACCTAGATTAGCTTTCAAACTTAAGAATGGTCAGGACAACATTTATCCTTGTAGTATCACACTCTTGTTTTTTGTACGGATTTTCTAAATGTAAAGGAAATCCTATTATACTGTCAGTTGTACTGACACAATATACGGAATGCCAAGATTGACATAGCAAAAGGCTGGTGGTATCCTATCTATCTATGGTTTGGCCTTTATTAGGGATTCTCATACTCTTCATGTCACTGGATTCAAGCTAGGCTAGCTGATGAGGGGTGAAACCCTGGAACAGGTCCTAGGATGCTTGTTCCCAGTCCAGGGAGGACCTGGCTTGGCAGTTCAGGCTGGCCTGTTCCCATTGGGCGAAGGGTCAATACTGATTTGCACATGGCTGAGTTCAAACTGGAATGGCATGGGGGGCAAAAAAACGACGGATTTAGGCCCATATCTCTGTACTGGGTTGAATGTATAACATTGTTCTGCATTCTGTCCATCAATAGTTCTTTTTGCATTCATTAGGCATTCAGTCACAGGGACATGAAGCCGAAAGAGAAGGAAGTAGGGAACTCTGGGTAGTTCCCAAGTATAGAGAACTCTACAACACCACCAACACTCTGAATCTGTTCACCTCAAATGTCTGTTTTTCCAGAAAAGTTTTCAACAGACAAAGGACAAAACAAACACACCTTCTCTTTCGGCTTCATGTCATATATATATATATATATATTCACTGAAAAATCCATAGGTTTAGGGGGCTTATAGTTAGTTGGATATTTCACTTGTACAAAACCATTGAAATTCCCCTGCTGTAGTTAGTTGTACTAACTATAACTCGCGCACCCGCAATCCACTGCTGATGATGTCACATATTACACCATTCATGACATGGTCAGTGACATCACTGATGACATCTCAAATGACATCACTGATGACACCTTCCAGTGAATGTGGTTTGGTTCGATATTAAAATAAGTATTATATATATATAGCAATCTGCCCAGAAGGCTGAGTGGATGTATAAGTGTCTGAAGGATTTAGTAGCAACGTGATTGACTGTCTAAGTGACAAATTTAAAGTGTCCCACTAAATATATGGGATAGTGATTAAACTGTGTGAATACCTGTATCACTCTATCTCCTGCTGTGTAAACTACTACATAAGTTGGTTACCAGCTATGTGAAAGTCTATATTAGTTATACATTAGTTAAGTGAGTATTTGTATGGGATGGTGAATGAATGTGTATGGGGTTGGGTGGGAGGTGTGTGACTGTCCAAAGATGTGTAAATAGTTGATTTAGTAGGTATATGAGGTTAAGACTGTATGTGGAAACAGTTGCTTGGGTGAGTGAATTTTCTTTATGGGTGTGGTGATGAGTAAATGTATTTCTCAATGATGCATGTCCAACAAACTAGAAATACAAAAGGCAGTGTATGTGACAGTTGTTGTATATAAATAAGTATACATAAGACTTAGTGATTGTATGAGTGACGTATGGATAACTGTATACTTGTAATAGTGATTTTATAACACACTAAGTATGAGTTACTATCTATATGAATAAATGAAGTGGTGTTTGTATAAGTGTGTAGCTTGGTAAATGTAAGTATGATCAATTGTTTGCATAAATGAGTAGGATGACTATATTTAATAGTGCTCTATTGATCTTTGTTAGCATGTATGAGTGAATCTATAGGTAAGTGTTTGGATGTGAGTGTAGATGTAGGAATCACTGAGTGGGTTTTTAGAAACTTGTATTGGTGTGTCAAGGGTTTCAAATATGGTGCTTCATATTTTATAATGAGTGTTGAAAAGTTATACTAGTGTATGATAAGATGTATCAGATTGTCACGTGGATGATGTCATCAGCGATGTCATCAGTGATATCATTTGAGATGTCATCAGTGATGTCATCAGTGATGTCACTGACCTTGTCATGAATGATGTAATATGTGACATCATCAGCAGTGGATTGCGGGTGGGTGAGTTATGGGGGAATTTCAATGGTTTTTTACGAGCGAAATGTCCAACTAACTATAATACCCCTAAAACCTATGGTTTTTTCAGTGAATTTCTAAGGTTTTTTACAAGGTAATTCCTAACTATAACTTGTCTGAAAAATTTGGGGTTTTCAGTGAATTTAAAAGGTTTTTTAAATGCTAATTCCTAACTATAACATGTCTGAAACCTATAGTTTAGTCAGTGAATTTCAAAGGTTTGTAAATGACAATTTTTAAATGTATTAATTGTTATTTTTATTTATTTTTTATACTAATTTTCTACATTTTTTTAAACTGTTTATTTTTAGATATTTTATTTTTAAATGACATTATAATTACATTATACATTACAAAATATATTTTCTCAGAATGAATTACTTTAGTTTAAATAGTTTGCAAATAGGCAATAGACTTTAAGTACAGTAGTTAAAGTTGTTATAATGCACAACACAAATTCAGACACAATGCAACATTGAGGTCAATGGGAATTTCTAGTTAAATGCAATTAGTTACTTTTTGGATTACTTTTCTAACCACAGGACTGGATCCTAAATTCAGTCCTGAGACATCACCTATAAACAGTTTAGTAAAAGCGTTTTGGTTACAGTAGTGATTTTTAAGGAACATTATTGTACTTTAAAAGTTGACACTTAGAAACTGTTTCACATAGAATCTCCAATGTTATCCTATGGGAGGAAATTCACTAATCAGGTAAGTAGTGTTAACGTTACTTTTTCTTACTCAGTGGTGGATCCTGCATCCAACACGGTGCACCTCCTGTAAACAGTCGAAAGAATGCGTTTAAGTCATACAGGCAATTTTTAAGGAATATTTTTAGTTTGTGAAAATAGACACTTAAAAACTTTTCTGGTGAGAACCAGACAATGGATTCCTATGGAAGGAAATACACGTTACTGGTAAGTACGGTTAGAATTACTTTTCAGGATCAGTAATGGGCTCAAAGAAGCAGCACTGAGGTCACTCCTGATAACAGGTGAGTAAATCGCAATTCGTAGTTCTTCTGATTTTATAGGAATTTTTTAAAGTTCAAAAACTCCACACTTCAAAGAATTTCCAAGTGAAACCAGTGAATGTTAGCCTATGGAAGGAAATTCAAGTAACTTGTAAGTACGGTTAGAATTACTTTTCATGATCAGTACTGGGCTCAAAGATGCAGCACTGACGTCTCTCCTGATAACAGGTGAGTAAATCGGAATTCGGAGTTCAGCTGATTTTAGAGGAATATTTGTATGTTTCCAAAATCAACACTCAGAAACTTTTCTGCTGAAAACCACACAATGGATTCCTATGGAAGGAAATACAAGTTACTGGTAAGTACACTTAGAATTACTTTTCAGGGTCAGTGCTGGGCTAAAAGATGAATCACTGGGTTCTCTCCTGATAACAGGTGAGTAAATCGGAATTCGTAGTGCGGCTGATTTTAGAGGAATATTTAAAGTTTAAAAAATCAACACTTAGAAACTTTTCAGCTGAAAACCACACAATGGATTCCCATGGAAGGAAATACAAGTTACAGGTAAGTACGCTTAGAATTACTTTCCAGGGTCAGTGCTGGGCTAAAAGATGCCGCACTGGGTTCTCTTGTGGTTCTGTGAATTCTGAACCTGTTTTATAAATGTCATGGTTTCGTTACGAATTTGATAGTAGCAAACCGTAACTAGCGAGTACGACAAGTACAAGTGATCCCGTCATATTAGACCGACAGATTCACTACATATTTGGAGATTTCGTTCCGAACCATGGGTTCCATTTTGTGCATGGCAACCATTTCTTTGCTTGCCCTCACATAGGCCGTCGACTGCGGCCGAACGAGTCCCTGGTACACGTACACGTTAGCTCGAGTTCGCGTTGACTTTTGGATGAACCAAGTGAACTGACCTCGTTGCCTGAAGCTGACCTTGCTGAACCAGTTCCCTGCCCGATAGCTGATCAAGATTAAGGATCAGAGCACAGGGCATTGTAAAGTTTCATATGCACACACATCCCTTATCCTGCTCTGTATCTGTTTCTGTTTCTTCCTTTATGGCCTGGGTTTGTGGTCCTTTCTATTGTGGGTTTGTCCGACTTATGTAAGAAGGAATGTTTTTTTTTTCCTTTTCGTATAATTTATGGTGGGCCGGACAACCGAAAAGTGGGTTTGCCGTTATGCGATGCCTTTTGTAATAATGCCTATGATTGGACCAATTGTAAATAATGGGTGTTTGTCTGGAATGTGATTTTTGGCATAAAAGGAGAAGACCCGCTTCACAAATTTGAGCAGTCTCCTACGAATATACGCGGTGTTGTACTTCGTGGACCTCTGTTTCTGGTTGTAGCTAATAAATCCGATCTTTGACGCCACCAAGAAGTATCTTGTGTCTCTGTATTCTAAGACAGGTGAACCCGAAGACTCTGGGCGTGCCCCTGGCGCCGCTGGGTACTAAAAGCCCAGTTCTTCAGTTGGCGCTTCCAACGTGGGGCGACTTCAGTGGCTCCGGTCCAAGCCCGAAGATTGCGAGGAGCTTTGAGAGGAAATTCCGGAAGAGGGCCCCCACTTCATCGACCCCGGTAGGTCGAACGTGGACTGAAGGTCTTTGCTGCAAGGCTTCCCACTTTCCTGACGGCTACGGAGGACTGCTGCCCTGACTGTCGCCCTGTCTTGGACACCCCCCCTTGTGATGATTTGTACGGTGAGACGATAGACGGGTCTTCTGGTGGCGTGACTGATACCTTAGCTAAGTATAAGTGGGTCGCTCCCGGTCCTTTGTTTTGGGTTTCTTTGGGTCTTTGATTTGGTTCTTGCAATTACCAAAGCCGAGGGACTCGTACATTTAGGAGACTATCGTTTGTGATAAATCCCTTGAAGTTTGAAGCTAGATTAGTGAGCGAAGATGCCTGGTCTTAGCAAAATTAGGAAGATATTTTATTGTGGTTCTAACAGGGATTCCCGATTGGAGGACTCATGTCCGATACCTCCGGTTGGAACTCCGACTTATGAGCTCTATTCTAAACATGACGTGGGTCCCATTACGTTTAATGAAGTATGGGTCCGCTACACTAGGAAAGATGGTGTCTTACGATGGCCTCAACATGGTAGTTTCAATACCGAGATTTTAAATAATTTGGAAGCTGTATTATTTAGGAAGAAAGCCTGGCCGGCAATGTTGATTTATTTATTTATTTTGAAAGTTTTATAGAGCGCGAACAAGATCATTACGGATATCAGAGCGCTTTACAAACAGAGTATGAAAATGCATACAAATGAATAATAATTAAACAAAAACATTTGAGAAAAGGTGTAAATGGTTACAAAATAAAGAAAAACAATGTAAGGTGGCAAGGATGCAAGGCAGTGAATGTACATACAGAAAACAATATAAATAGTGTCAGGAGGAAAAGTAATGAGTTACCATATTACAGTAGTCAAAGTTCAGGTAAATTTGGCTAAGAGGAGAGCTTTTACTTCTTTTTTGAAGGATGCCGTGGATGAGATAAGTCTGAGTTCTGGAGGGAGGGCATTCCATATCATGGCCGCCATTCCTGAGAAGGCGCGTTTATACGTTTTTTTCTTGTGGAATCTCCTAGGTTTCAAGAGAAGATTAACTGCGCTTCTTGTCGCTCTTGATCCACCAGAAATTGACAGTTTCAGCGCGAGATAACTGGGGGAATTGTGGTGTAAAGCTTTGTGGGTCATACAGGCGATTTTCAGATGTATTCTGGCTTCGTAGAGCAGCCAGTTTAAAGCTTTTAGATCGGAAGTGATGTGTGACCTTTTTTTAGAGCCTGTGATAAGTCTGGCTGCAGCATTAATAGAGGCTTTTAATGGTGCGATTGTTGATAGAGGGAGACCACAGAGGGCAGCACTTCCATATTCCAGTCGTGGGATGACCAAGGCTTGGACTGCAGTTTTGAAGTCCTTGGGAGGGAGGAAAGGTTTCAATTTACGCAATGTGTTGATGTGGAAATTAGCTCCCTTCGTTGCATTGCTGATGTGATGATGCATGTTGAGATTGCCGTCGAGGGTTATGACTAATGATTTCGTACGAGTCCACAATAGTAGGTTGAACGTTGAGAGCAGTGAGATGGTTTAGCCATGCCTGAGTGATGGGGATTTTGGTGGGAGGAGCTATTAAGAGGAATTCTGTTTTTAGCGCGTTACGTTTGAGGTGATTCTTTATTATCCAGGTCTGTGTGTTTCTAAGCGTTGTGTTGAGTATTTTGATGTCATCGAGGGTGTGTATTTTGAGGTAGAGTTGGGTGTCATCAGCGTACATGTGGAATTGAACATTAGATGCTTGGAGTAGTGCGGTAAGTGGTTCAATGACTAGATGGAACAGAGTAGGGGAGAGGGAGGATCCTTGGGGAACACCAAGTGTTACAGGGACTGGAGTGGAAAAAGTATTGTTGATCTTGAATTTTTGGGTCCTGTTGTGCAGAAAGGAGGTGAACCAATTGAGAACTGTCCCTGAGATACCCATTCTGAGATTCAACATATCAAGTAAATTCTCATGTTTGACCGTATCGAAGGCTGAGGAGAGATCGAGTAGTATGAGGAGGCAGGAACCATTCTGATCAAGTATTTGAAGTGCATCATCAATAATGTGGGTCATGGCAGATTCAGTACTGTGGCCTGCTCGGAAACCTGATTGAAATGGGTTGAGGAGGTGAAAGTGGTCGATGTGATTAGTCAGTTGAAGGTGTACGCATTTTTCTAGAAGTTTGGCTAGGGTAGGGATATTGGTGATAGGGTGATAGTTGTTAAGTTTGGAGGGGTCAGCTGTGGGTTTCTTTAAAATGGGAGAATCCTGTCCCACTTTGAGGGAATCCGGGATGCATCCTTGTTGGAGTGAGCTATTAATGATTTTGGTCCATAGGGGGAGAAGTAATGGGATAAAGTCCTTTACGGCGTTTGCGGGTAGAGGGTCAGTGAGGTGATTGGAAGGCTTCAGTGTGCTAAGAATCTTGGCAATTTTTTCTTCCGAGTACATTTCAAAGGATGACCACGAAGCATTGTTTTTTAATTCAGTGGGCGTTTTACTGTGAGGGTTAGAGTAGAGATTTAGATCAGTGGGGAGGTCATTCCTTTTTTTTTTTTTTCTTTTTTCAGATTTTATTGTATTTTATTGCAAGTTGATCAGGTTACAAGCATATTTAATATTGTAAAGAAACAACATAAAAGAGAAACTACCAGAGAGAATATCATATATAAAACAGACATTACATACCAAAGAAAGATAACAGTTTTCCAATCGGCATTATACATTAAATAGGCTACGAATAATGGCTCAACAAATAAAATGTATACATAAGCTACTGCCCCACTTCCCCCTCCATCCATCGTTCTACCGGTTCCCAATTTTTTATTCCTATTGCCCTTCTTTTACGCCCTTTCGTTCTATAGATGGCACGTTCTACAATATACCTTGCCAACAGACGCCCTCTCAAAGCTGAGAAAGAGGGTGGGTCTGGACTGATCCAATCTTGGGTCGCACATGAACGAAAGATCCCAACAGAGATAAATAACAACTTTTTATGGTCGTCTATCATGGATATAGATGAAACCCCAATCAATACAAGCTCTGATGTAAGTGTTACAGGAATTCCGAGTATCAAAGAGAGGAAATGTTGAATTTCTGATAGGGTTCTGCTTAAATGTGGACATAAAAAAAAAAAATACACACTACGTCCGCTGCCTGCAAACCACATCTACTACAAGCAGTACCAACTGAAGAACCCCATTTTGAGATTTTGGCTGGCGTGTAATAGAGATCGTACAACACCATGTAATGCTGTGTTCTACTCCTTCCAGAAAGCAGAATAGAATTGGCCAAATGGATGGATTCCTCCATCTTGATGGAGTCCAGTCGCAGTTTCTCAGCCCAAAGATGTTGTCTAAAGATTAGGTCATCTGGGTGTGTAGATAAAAGCTGATTATAAAAATAGCCAATCTTCCTTCATACATAGAGTCAATCAGGGGAATTCGTTGTAACGATGTACGTTCTTGCAGCGTTAATGAGTTAAAATAGCTATGCCACTGTAGATATTTGAAATAATCTGCATTCGTTAATTTAAATTTAATTTGGAGCTCAAGAAATGATATCAGTTTATTATCCTGTAAAAGATCACTAAGCTGCGTGATACCGAGATTGCGCCATCTTTTCATAATATGATCTGCACCAGCAAATGGAAAGATGTGAAGGGATATCATGGGAGTATATCTCGTGATTCTAGGGATATCAACAATTCGTTTGATAGATTTCCATGCCCTAAAAGCAGCTTTTACAATCTTAAACGTGGTTCTGTTATAATAACTGGGCTCGACGAATTTTAATAGACAACCCTTAGCCTCTACCCCTAGAACCAGTTCGTAAATAGATGGGGAGTGGGAATCCAGAATCGGAGCCTTGTCGCTGATTATTAAAGGGGAGATAAATTGCAGCACTGATGATAAATACTAATTATGGGATACCCCAGCCCCCTCTATCCTTTGGTATTATCATTTTTTTATAGGCTCTTCGGTGTCGTTTGTACCCCCAAAGAAATCTTCCTGTCATTTTCTCCAATCGTTTAAAAATAAGAAAAGGGAACTCTAAAGGAATACAGCGAAATAAGTATAAAAATTTCGGCAAAATCATCATCTTCATGACATTATTTCTGCCATATAGAGACAGGTGTAAATGGTTAATGCACTCAAGCAAAGTTTCAGACTTTTTTATTATAGGTTCAATATTTATTTCAGGAATTTGTGAAACTGGTGATGTGATCTTAATACCCAGGTATGTCGCAATGGGGACTATATTACGGAGAGGTGGGGGGTTGTGGCCAGTGTAAAGAATTTGTGTCTTAGCCATATTCAGTTTTTAGCCAGAGAAGGCTCCGAACTGATTTGCCAGGCCTACTATCTTTAGGATTGCTTTAGCTATATCCGTGGTAAGGACAACCACATCGTCAGCATATGCCAGTGCCCTGTATTGTATACCTGCCGCTACCACCGGTGTTATCTCGTGCGCGTGGTTTACTTTATTTAAAAAAACATCAATATAAATTGCAAATAGCAGCGGAGTGGCCGGGCACCCCTGCCTAGTGCCTCAGCAAATGGGAAACGATGTTGACTTGCTTACACCAATTTTAATAGATGAGGTAGGTGTATTATACAAAGCTTTTAATGCCCTCATCATGCCTGGTCCAAACCCCTTAAATAATAATAAGTCCCAAAGATAAGGCCAGGCCACTCGATCAAACGCCTTTTCGGCATCTAAGAGAGTAACCCCGACCGGTGTATTTGTGCCTTCTGCCCAATCCAGCAAAGCGATTACTCGGCGAACATGATCCGTCGTGTCACGTTTGGGGATGAATCCATGCTGCCATCGAGATACTATGGTAGGGATTATCGATGTCAGTCGTGTCGCTAGGATTTTAGAAAAAGCTTTGCTGTCGGCCTTTATAAGTGATATCGGCCTGTAGGAAGCCGGATCAGAAGGAGGCTTATCCTTTTTAATAAATGCCATGATGGTCGATTCGGCCCACGAAGGAGGAGTGTCACCTTTCTGTGCTTCCAAGAATGTAATCATCATGTCTTGTTTTAGCACATTCCTGAACATCCTATAAAATTCCAAAGGAATCCCGTCTGGTCCCATGGCTTTGCCAGTGGCCAGAGATAGTATTGCAGAGTTTAGCTCTTCCCAAGTGATGTCAAGGTCTAAAAACTGGGTCTGTTCGAAAGAAAGTTTGGCCGCATTATCATTAAGGATGAAGTTCAAAAATAAATCACTAGAATAATCTGAGGTACCTTGAGCATATAGCTTACAGTAAAATCGACAAAAGACATCTAGAATTTCATCAGGTTTGGTGTGTGACTGGCCAGCCTTGTCTTTAATTAAACAAATAAAATTTGATGTCTCTTTTTGTCTCATCTTTTTCGCCAAAACTTTCCCGGATAAGGAAGCTGAACAACAAAAAATTAGACAAGCTAAAAGAGATAAGAGAGAAAAGGGTGTATCGATAATGCAAGCTGCTAAGCAGTTTAGAGAAAATGTAGAAGATCAAGCGATTGAGGAGTTGCATAGGCAACATGACATGGCTATCGATAAATGTTATCCAGCTTTGCCATCTCTCCTACAAAGTGCAACAAAGGACCCTGAAAAGGATCCTTTGATGTCACATTTGTTGAGATTACCACCCCCTTATGTGCAGAGTGCTACAGCACCTCCGCAACCTCCTGCTGTTGCTCAGCCGCCAGCTCCTCCTCAGCTGGTTTCTCCTCCTACGGCGCAGCCTCCTCTGGGGCCGCCGCCTTTGCTATCAGTTCTGCCTCAAACTTCTTTGTCTTGCTCTCCTGTACCTTCGACTTCTCTTACTACTACTGCTACGTTGCTATCACCTCAAAATCCTTTGTCTCCTGTCCTTATGACAGCTTCACCTTCCACTCGACAAAGAATGACTGATACTGTTACTGGTCTTTTGTCTCCTCTCTTTGGGCCATTGAGTATGACCCCTGTTTCTGCACGTAAACAATTACGTAGCCAGCTTCCTGGTCCCGAAGAACGGGCAGTGTTAGATCTTTTGGCTCGTAGATGGCTTTAAAATATCTTGAGATATGATCTAGAGTCAGTTATGGATGTCTTCCAGCAGTGGGAAGCACCGAAGAAAAGGTACGCTTTTGATGTTACGTGTACTTTCCTCCGTGAGGAATGGGAAGATAATGAATCGGGTGAGGTCCCATTGGAGTTACTTAATGTACAATCCGAGTTTGCGAAAGGGACGATAGTGGGTCCCGGCGTTGAGAAAGCAGTTGCGACGATACTCGCGTTTAGGAGCGAGCTTCCTCCTCAGCCACTGTTTGAGTCTGATCCTTCTGTTAGGAGAAAAGTGAGACAGTATCCAATGAGAGAAGTTCCTCCAGTATGGCGCGATGCGGTAGCTGCTGGTGCGAATAATAATCCCCCAGCTGTACCAGCACATTTCCAAAGAGTATGGGTACATGTCTCGTGGAAGAGAGTTGAGGTTTTGGCTCTTAAACAGTCTTTACCTGATCCCCGTAAGAATCCGGCTGGATATTACAAGGAGTTGTCCCAGACAGTTGACGCATGCATCATGAATTTAGCTGACATAGACAAGTTGTTAGGTAACGTGGTTCCCCAACCTTTGTGGGCGAAGATTCGTCACGAGGATCATGCGCCAGAGTTAGGTGATACATGGGTGAATATCGCTGCTGCAGATGGTAGACAGGTTGGTAGAGCTAAGCCTGAGCCTTTAGTTGCAGATTTACCTGGCAGGATTATCAATCTTATGAAGACAATGATGCCGGCTTTACGAGTGAATTGGGATAAATTAGCCGCATGTAAGCAAAAGAAGGATGAAAGTGTGTCTGATTTCTTCACTAGGTTTGAGGAGACATTCATAGATCATAGTGGTCAGGATATGAGTACGGAAGGTAGCCAGAGGTTGTTTGTAGACAAGTTTGTCTTTAGTTTATTACCCGAGCTTTGTAATAAGTTGAAAGATTCTGAGAGTTCATGGGCTGTTTCTTCGTCGGCCCAGATATTGGCAACTGCACAGTACTACGAGAATAGGGACAAGGATGAGAAAGATAGAGTAGAGAAAAAGATTAAAGATTTAAAGACAAAGGTTCTGTTGCAGCAGGCGTATCCGCATCGCCCGACTCAACAAGAGTCACATCAACGCTCGCAGTTTCGGCAACAGCCACAGTTTCAGAGGATATCACAGAAGCCTGAGTATTTTCCTCCACAGCCGCCGTTAGGTCCGAATCAGTGTGCATATTGTAGGGAGGAAGGTCATTTCAAGGGTGATTGTCCTGTCCTACGACAACGTGCGAGTGGTACATCGGGTCCGAGAGGTCGTGGTGGTTTCCAGCAAGTATCGAGGGGTAGAGGGCGTGGCGCGTTTTCTCAGAACGAGCGTTCCTTTCCTCCACAGAATTCTATGAATTATTTTGATCAGCAGAATGTTTCGACTGGCAGATCTGCTCAATATTATGCTGATGATTATTATGTTGAGAGTTAGAGTACTGGTTATAATGATTGCTAGGATAGCCGAGGACAAAGGGAGGGAGTAGTGTCAGTTCCAGTAGACCATAGTGGACCTTATGTTGCAGTAGTTACATCGGGTGTGGTAGAGCCCTTTCTTTTGGATACTGGTGCAGTGAAGAGTTCTATCATGCACTCTAAACTCCCTGGCGCACCTTTGTCTGGCTTAAAGAATGTTTCGGTAGGATTCTTTGGCGCCCCAGTTCGTAATCCAGTTTCTAGTCCTTTGTCTCTTTCTATCGGGCCTTGTGAATTGGAAGCACCCCTTATTTTAACGACAGGTTGTGGTGAGAATTTGTTGGGTTTGGATTTGTTGAAAAGGTTGAATGCGACATTGCATTGTTCTCCTTCAGGAGTGCAGCTTACATTGGGTAAGAAAGTGATCTCTCCGATGTATTTGTCTAAAGATCGGCTTCCACCGGAATTGCGTTCTCTCCCTGATACTCTTTGGGCTACTGGTCCTAATGACGTTGGTCTTTTGGAGATTCCACCTCATGTTGTAACGCTTAAAGCGAATGTTAAATTGCCACGTATTCCCCAATATAGGATTTCTAGCGATGGTGAAAGAGCGCTTTTAGCGATCATCTACGATTTGATTGAGAAAGATGTGATTGAAGAAACGAGAGGTAATGTGTGTAACAGTCCTGTTTTGCCTGTTCTGAAGCGTACTGACTCTTCTCAGCCGCCTGTTTACAGGTTTGTGATCGACCTTCGAGAGGTTAATAAGATTGTTGTGCCACAGTTTCCTGTTGTTCCGGACATTACTGCTTTACTGACTATGATTCCTGCTTCAGCTGCTTGGTTTTCGGTTATAGATCTGAAGAATGCTTTCTTCAGTATTCCAATTGCCGAGGAGAGTAGAGATATTTTTGGCTTCTCTTTAGGAGGCCGAAGCTTCCGGTTTAAGCGCACCCCCAAGGTTTCTGTGAAAGTCCATCTATCTACAGTCAGGCTCTGAAAGCACAGCTTGATGCGATTGTCTTGCCTGCTGGTGTTGCTCTTATTCAGTATGTAGACGATCTATGAATTGCTGCTGATGATGAGGAAACTTGTAAAAAAGCTACTCTTTCTTTGTTGCGACATTTGTCTGACCTTCACCATAAAGTGTCACCTTCGAAGTTGCAGTATTGTCGACAAGAAGTGACCTACTTAGGTCATCTCTTGTCAAAGGACTGAAGAAGGTTGACCCCAGAACGAATTCAAGCGATTGCGCAAATGACTGTGCCATCCACACAGAGAGAAGTGCGTGCTTTCTTGGGTATTAGCTCGTACTGTAGACAGTGGATTCCGAATTTTTCATTACTTGCGAAACCTCTGTTGGCACTTACTCTTAAAGATACTCCGAATCCTCTTCCTTGGTCTGACAAATGTCAGAAAAGTTTTTCTGGATTACGTGATGCATTATGTTCTGCTCCAGTGTTGGGTACTCCCGACTACAGTAAGCCTTTTACACTCTATGTTCACGAAAGAGAGGGTTGTGCATTGTCAGTTTTGACGCAACAGTTTGGTGACAAGCAGCGTACATGCGCCTATTTCTCGTCGACTTTGGATCAGGTAGCTAGAGCATTGCCGAGTTGCTTGAGAGCTACAGCGGCAGCGGCTGTTTCTATTCGACAGTCTGCTGGTTTGGTGATGGATAATACGTTGATTGTGATGGTTCCACATGCAGTGGATACTTTATTGAACAGAAGGAAGACTCAGCACTTGACTAGTGCGCGGTTGTCAGGTTATGAGTTGACACTTTTGGCGAGTCATGTGCACATAAAGCGATGCAACACGTTGAATCCAGTTACGCTGTTGCCGATCTCTGTAGAGACAGATGTTCAAGAGCAGCATGATTGCTTTCTCAGGACAGAGGAAGAAACGAAAGGTAGAATCGATCTGAAAGATACCCCTCTTTTGAATTCTGATGATACCCTATGGGTAGATGGTTCATGCTTTAAGCTTCCGAATGGCGATACGACTGCAGCTAATGCGGTTACGACTTTGCACACGATCGTTGAAGCTTCACCTATTCCACAAAATTCAGATCAAGCAGCAGAATTGATTCCACTGACAAGAGCGTGTGTGTTGTCAAAAGGAAGAAGAGTGACTGTGTATACCGATAGTCAATATGCGTTTGGTGTCGCCCATAGCTTTGGGCGATTGTGAAAGGAACGTGGATTCCTTACTTCCCATGGTACGAAGATTCAGCATGGACAGTTGGTGAATGAACTTCTTGAGTCGCTTACGTTACCAACGCAAGTTGCGATTGTGAAATGCAGTGCACATAAGAAAGTTACAGATGACGTTAGTCGTGGTAATGCGTTTGCGGATGAAGTAGCGAGAGAAACGGCGAAAGATGTGACGAGTCGAATGTATGTTGCAGGTCCAGCAAGATGGGTTCCGGATAGAGGAATGTGTGAAGACACAATAGAGAGTCTGAAATTGATTCAGGCTGAAGATACTGAGAAAGAATTGAGCGTGTGGAGAGAGAGTACGGGAATGTTGGATTCGACTGGCTGTTGGATTGAGTTGTCGGAACACCAGCGATGGTTGTTGCCTGATGCGTATGTGCTTGCAGTGGTTATGATGGCACACGGAATGGCGCACATTAGTGCGAAAGGAATTTGTAAGGTGTTGGCTCCAGTGTGGGAGAATGGCGGAATTCCTAAGTGTGCGGAGAATCTGGTAAAGAATTGCATGGTTTGTCTGATGCATAATCCCGGCAAGGGAACCCCAACCCCAGCAGGTCACTTCGCGCCTCCGACGTTTCCGTTCGAGGTGTTGCAACTGGATTTTATCCACATGGAGAGATGTAACAATCTGAAATATGTCCTTGTGGTTGTCTGTGCCTTTTCAAGGTGGGTAGAGGCTTATCCCCTAAAAGATAACACTGCTTTATCCACAGCTAAAGATTTGCTCAAGGAGTTCTTCCCTAAGTTTGGTTTGCCAAGAATGGTGTGGAGTGATAATGGAAGTGAGTTTGTGGGCCAGATCATGAAGAGAGTGTGTGAGGGTTTGGGCATAAGGCAGAAATTTCATGCTGCCAATCACCCCCAATCAGCTGGTTTAGTCGAGTGCTATAATGGTACTCTGAAGCTTAAGCTAGCCAAGATTGTTGGTTAATTACTTGTATGATCTGACGGCTAAATTACGCGTTTTACATCAACAGGTTCATGATAATCTCCCACAAGCATCTGAAGATCCAGGTCACACCATCAATCCAGCGGACCAAGAACATTCAGCCCCGTTGAACCGGCACATACCAAGTACTTTTATCAACACGAACAGCAGTAAGAGTGCACGGCAAGAAAAATTGGATCCACGGCGTACATTGTAAGAAGGTACCTCTACTTCTACCGTACGACCAGTGGATCTGTGAGGGTATTGGTGATTCAGAAACAGAAAGAGTGCCGAAATTTATGCCGTTTAGCGACGCACATTTGGTAGGGACCGGGTCTGAGCGAGAGGACGACGATATCTTGCAAGCAGCTGTGGCTCCACCTTTGAGATTGGACACCACTGAGCCTGAATTGTTGTTCCAAGATCAGACGGTGCCTGGTAAAGGCCGTTATAATTTGCGACCAAGAAACAATGGACTAATAAAAAAATAATCTTTTTTTTCACTCTCTCATCCAAGAAGCTGTTTTTTTTTTTTCCCTTTTCGAACCACCATCCGGGTTCAGCTGTAGGGTCGCGGTATCAAAACTTGGAGTGGCAAACCATGTAGACACAAGGTCGACGGTTCTGGTTTGTTCTAGGGTGTTCCCTAGACTTACAGACGCACACCTGAGCGAAGAAAACCAACTGCCGCGAACAGCACGGTTAAAGGATGGAGTTTTTTGAGATTGAGAGAGCTGTTGTAAAGATGAACTTTAAGACAAAATTGTGTAAATTGATTCGTAGCAAATGTTTTTTAATAACGTGCCTTATAGTGTTTTTCAGCATGATGTTGTCTCTGATGGGTGGGATTGTTTTTGCTACCCAATTGACATTTGCACCCACCTCCCAACCTATGCCTTTACCTACTACTACTTCTTTGCATTCGTTCCACACTTTACCTGAACATGAACTGGTTAGAAGGTCAGAGTTTATTAATAATTCCTTTGTACAACTTCTGCATCAACACCAGTTGGTAGTGAACACCACTAATTGTTGGGAGTGTGGTTTTATGCCACATACTACGGATAGAGGTATTCCCTATTTGGTTCTGCCATTCAGTTACAATGGGTCTGTCTGGGCATATCAGATGATTTTTATTTATGCCAACGAAGTCTATCCCCTGCGTTCCATGAAAGATAACTCGAGTAATAGTGCCTCAGTGAAGGGAATAACGGATATGATCAGAGATATCGATACATATGAGACTATTCCTAAGGATGAGGCATTAGCTTATATCGGATGGAACGTGACTGGATATAGTATTAGTCTGAGTGAAAAGCAGAGACGAAAAAGGTCACCTCTGATTTGGATCTTACCCCATCGTGGTCATTTTTGTCTGCAAGGTAAAGGCAAGAATCCAAGAGCTCAGTTAGGGAAGAGTGTTTGTGCTCAGACGTATGTCTTTGCGTCCCAAACTTCCCCACTGTTTTTAGCAGCTAAGGGCACGTATTTTGTTTGCTATGATAGAGCATACACATGGTTGCCCCCTGATTTTTCGGGAACCTGTTATGTTGCATATTTGTTACCTCCTACGTATACTGCTGCTGCAGATTACCACAGAACGAGAGTTGTTAGGGGTGTCTTCAATCAGGAAGATACCACGGGACAAGAAGTGGGAGACTTTCTCAAGGGTTTCCTACCGTTTTGGGGACCTATGGCAAATAGTAGAAACATACGACAATTAACGAGAGTGGTTGAGTCCACCATGAATGAAACTGCCGGTGCCCTTAGTAATTTGACCGCTGAGCTTCAAGCGGACCGCCTTATGACATTACAGAATAGAATGGTTTTAGATGTCATACTTGCAGATCGAGGTGGGGTATGTAAATTGATCCAATCGAGTTGCTGCGTTTTCATACCAGCTAATGCTCCTACAGTATACCAGCCCATTTCTAGGTTACATAAGATCTCCGAGTCTATATATGTGGAGAAAGGAGATTGGTCGTTGACTGGATGGTTCTGGGGACTGTTATCAACTTGGGGATAGAAGATTCTGATGATCATCGGGATGGTTTTAGCGATTCTTTTCTCGTGTTGTCTCTGTGTACAGTGTGGTCCTGCCATATGTGGCCTTTGTGCTACAAAGTGTGTGAAAGAACCTGTCTCAAGAGAAGTACTGAGTAATAGGATGATGCTCCAGCAGCATCTTGATGATCTGATGAATATTGACATCGATTCAGACACAGACTGAGTGATTGCCTATGTAAGGGCAAAAGGAGGGTCTGTGGTTCTGTCAATTCTGAACCCGTTTTATAAATGTCATGGTTTCGTTACAAATTTGATAGTAGCAAACCGTAACTAGCGAATACGACAAGTACAAGTGATCCCGTCATATTAGACCGACAGATTCACTACATATTTGGAGATTTCGTTCCGAACCATGGGTTCCATTTTGTGCATGGCAACCATTTCTTTGCTTGCCCTCACATAGGCCGTCGACTGCGGCCGAACGAGTCCCTGGTACATGTACACGTTAGCTCGAGTTCGCGTTGACTTTTGGATGAACCAAGTGAACTGACCTCGTTGCCTGAAGCTGACCTTGCTGAACCAGTTCCCTGCCCGATAGCTGATCAAGATTAAGGATCAGAGCACAGGACATTGTAAAGTTTCATATGCACACACATCCCTTATCCTGCTCTGTATCTGTTTCTGTTTCTTCCTTTATGGCCTCTTCATGACATGGGTTGTGGTCCTTTCTATTGTGGGTTTGTCCGACTTATGTAAGAAGGAATGTTTTTTTGGTTTTTTCCTTTTCGTATAATTTATGGTGGGCCGGACAACCGAAAAGTGGGTTTGCCGTTATGCGATGCCTTTTGTAATAATGCCTATGATTGGACCAATTGTAAATAATGGGTTTTTGTCCGGAATGTGATTTTTGGCATGAAAGGAGAAGACCCGCTTCACAAATTTGAGCAGTCTCCTGCGAATATACGCGGTGTTGTACTTCGTGGACCTCTGTTTCTGGTTGCAGCCAATAAATCCGATCTTTGACGCCACCAAGAAGTATCTCGTGTTTCTGTATTCTAAGACAGGTGAACCCGAAGATTTTGGCCGTGCCCCTGGCGACGTTGGGTACTAAAAGCCCGGTTCTTCACTCTCCTGATAACAGGTGAGTAAATCTCTAAGGACGACTGGGGCATTCTGAAAAACTCACCAGGGCACACGCTGGGCTGCTGCTGTAGCTGGTCTCCGTGGCCGCCGCTTGTTCCACCACGCGGCAGGGGAACTACAGCCCCCAGCATCCTTGGCGGTGACACGCCCACCGGGAACCGCGCACGGAGGCGCTGATAAGCCGGAGGTCCCTGCGGTCGAGCGGGGGTCTCTAAGGACAACTGGGGCATTCTGAAAAACTCACCGGGGCACACGCTGGGCTGCTGCTGTAGCTGGTCTCCGTGGCCGCCGCTTGTTCCACCACGCGGCAGGGGAACTACAGCCCCCAGCATCCTTGTGAGGAAAGTCAGGAAAATGGTCTGGCGATTTAGTCGATGTTTCTTAAGTAATTTTGCCCGGCGTTAAACGCCTCTAATACCATACGAAGTTTATCAAATAAAGAGGCAGGCGCTGGAGACAGGAAGACAGGAAACAAGTTTTATTCCGACGGAGCAGAACACATCAGATCGGACAACAAGGTATCGTCTCGAGGTGCTCTCTGACAGCCTCTCTGAGGCCTGGCCTTTTATACACTGGTTTAAGACATGTGAACGCTCTTTATTACAATAAAGACATTGTGAAGTATGAAGATGACATCCCCGGTACCCCCCCAGTTCCGGCTTATTCCAACACGTGGCTACAGTAGAGGTCCTCATCCCCCATACAATAGGAGGGGGCTATCACGCAGCTGAGTGTTCCGCCGATTCCTTTGGAATGTGTGCGCCTGATCGAATCTCAGGGGGTGGGGAGGTCATGATCAATAGTAACTCCTTTGAAGAGGGGCGAGTGCATACAGTAGTGGGCAATAAACTTTATCCTCAGGCTAAGGGATGACCAGCGCTCCGTGCAGACAATCGGGCTCAGAGGGAGGGTCATCAAAAGAGGGGTATTCATGGAAGGAAATGAGGTGTTGGTCAGGCGCGGGGTGTGATTCCCAGAGACAGAGTCATGCGGAAGGGGAGGGTTCATGACTTGTGCATGCGGGAGCGGGGGCAGCCAGGGTGCATGGGGGATGCTTGCAGGGTAAGGGAAGTGCGCTGACGAGCGATCGTGAACAGGGTGACCATGGTACCTAAAATGGCTGTCGTGCGTGTTCGTACGTGTGTCTGAGGAATGGGCAAGATGGCGCAGATGATGTTCAGTTCATGAACTAAAATTCCACAGTCCTCCCTTTTAACATGTCTCGCCAGCTTGTCAATTCGGATCTATCCCCATAAGACCACGTATTTCTATCTCATAGAGGGGACTCATGTGCTCAGTTCTAAAGTCCAAAGTCTTAGGGCACATACAGTTGGAAATGAGTGAACACAAAGGTGGCAAACATTGAATACCTAAGCAACACCCACACAGTACCACGACTGGTATCAGTATAAATGTAAACAACCTCCATCCCCAGTCCTTCAAAGTGTCCCAAAACCAGCTTCCAAGCGACCATCCTTCTTGCTCCTGGTGAACCTCTGAGGATAGTCTGTGGAGGTGTTCGATTGCTTTGTAGACTGAAGGCGAGTTATCTGGCACGTAGGTGCAACAGCTGGAGCCGATGATGCGGCATGCTCCTCCACGGTCGGCCAGAATCACATCCAGAACAAGGCGGTTTTGGAGAGCCACCAGGCGGACTGCCTGGAGCTCAGCCGTGTTGTTAGCGAGGATACCAGCCGTGATGTTAATGGTTGTTTCTACTGCCTGAGTCAGGTGTCGGATAGCGCGGCTATTTGCCATTGGGCCCCACAGAGGAACAAGTCCCTTCACCGCATCCAGGAACTGTGCTCCGGTGGAGTCGGCTTGTCCAATGTCTCCGGCGCGCTTTTGCCGGTGATGGTAGGCTGGGGCCACGTACGTGGGAGGAAGAATGAAGGCGATGTAGCACGTACCCCTCCAACCTTTCGGGAGCCAAGTGTAAGCTTTGGTGCCACAAACAAAGTACATATTTGGAGAAGCAACAAAGGAGGGGGGATCAGCTGAGACCAATGTTCTGGTGATGTGGCAGGAACTGTGACCCACCAGCTGTGTTCCCTGGCCTTCGAGGCACACGAGTCCTGTGACATTGATGACAGACAGGGCCACAGTCAGAGTGGCAGCCGTTCGCTTCCGCAGGTAGGAGAAGGTGGGTCTAGCTGGATTGTGGAGCACTTGCATTTCGACTCTTTCTTTGGCAGGGATGTTCATATGGAAGGCGGAACCTGAGGTCACAGGACAAAAGGGGGCAGACGTCCTTCCTGTTTTGTTCAGCCAGAACCCATAGTAGAAGTGTGACACTGTTTGACCAGAAGCGGCGTTGTCCTTGTGGCTTTCCTGCAAGAGGATCAACCAGGCGAGGCAGGAGCCGTGAACTGAAAAAGGAGAAGGGATGAAGGGTATGGAGTGTTCAGTGGCATGCGGGAGCAACCCGCAGATCCAGCAGTTCGTGGCATTTGTAGCAAGGTTGTGCTGGTGCAACAGTTGCACGAAGGAATTGTTCCAGAACTCCTTACGCCTTTCTCGGAGCTGAGGCGAAAGGGAGATCAGGTGGTGCTCCTTCATGGTGGTTGGCTGTGCAGTGGTCGGCAATATCTGATGAGCGGGTGTGCTGTCCTCCAAGATCCAGAAGGAAGTCATGAGGAGGAGGCAAAGGAGGAAGAGAATGAAGAAGGCGATTGTCTTTGATTTGTGCAAATTGTCAGCCTTTGGGTTCCTGTAGTGGGTATTTCCGGTTGCGTCCATCATCTTTTTGTCTGGCGCTTCCATCATCTTCTTATCTGGCGCTTCCATCATCTTCAAGGTGCTCGGTAGTGGGCAGAACCACAGACTTTGTTTAGCTTCTCTCCGGGTAACCCTTGGTTGTTTTAGGCCACCGGTCTGAGATTTTAACTTAGTCCGTGGTCTACTTAGCCGAAGCTCCATTCCTTTTCGACGCAGGAAATACCCTTCCCGGGATGGCACAGTGGGATCAGAGAATTTTGCAAGTTCAAGTGCCTCGGTATCAGGATAGCAGTTCAGTGATGGCCGGTCTTTGTTCAGGAGCTCTTCTTGGGTGTCGACGTTTTCTGTCGTGGCCAGGGTCGAGGAGACCTTCTTGCAGTGGTGGGCGTGCAGCCAGTGCCTTTTTCCCTCCACTCGAAGAGCCGTCCGAGTGGTGATCAGTACTTGCCAGGGGCCCGTCCACCGGGGTTCCAGACTCTTTGCCTGTTGGAAATTCCGGATTAAAACATAATCCCCCGGTTGGATATCGTGACCGGGACCCCTGGAAGCACCGGGGATGGCCTGCTGCACCTGTTGATGAATGACAGACAATGTTTTAGTTAATTTGTACAAATAATCTGACAGCAGGACGTCGGGGACGTCGTGAATGGAGGTCGGTTTAGGGGCAGTCCAGAGGTTCATGGGTCGCCCAAACACGACCTCGTAGGGGGTCAAGTGGTGCTTAGTGGGAGTGGAGCGCATCGATAGCAATGCCAGTGGGAGGGCATCTGGCCACTTAAGTCCTGTGGTGGCCACTATTTTTGACAGTTTCAGTTTCAGTGTAGCATTGTGTCGCTCAACTAGGCCAGCGGATTGGGGGTGGAAGACCGCATGGAACCTCTGTTTTACCCCCAGCCCCTTCAAGATCAGTTGGATAACTTCAGCTATGAAGTGGGGGCCATTGTCGCTCCATAAAATTCGGCAAAGGCCGTAGCGAGGGAAAAACTCTTTCAGTAGTACTTTGGCAGTAGTCATGGCAGTGTTATCTCGGGTTGGATAGGCTTCCACCCATTTGCTGAAGGCGCATACAATGACTAGTACATACTTCAAGCCTTGGCATCTCTCCAGCTGGATGTAATCCATCTGAAGGACCTCAAAGGGGTGGTCGGGGGTCCCAAACCCTCCCCGGGGTACCACAGTTCCTTTCCCGGGGTTGTGTTGTAGGCAGATAAGGCACTGCTGGACCAGGCGTTTGGCTGAGTCGGGGATTTTGTTGTTGTGCCAGACTTTGGAAATGAGTTCAATCATGGGGCCAGAGCCTATGTGTGCAGGGGAGTGTGCCATAGTCAGTATGGGAATCAAGTATGAGTCAGGCAGCAACCACTTGTTTGTGTCTTTTGTCCGCCAGCAGCCTTCATCGTCCTTTAAACCCACCCGTGCCCACTCAGTCAGTTCGTGAGGTGTGCTGGCCGACTGGATGTCCCTAATCGTTTCCCTGGCGTCAGTCCATTTTTCTGCTTGTGACCTGGTCACATACATGCGTGCCGTCGTCCTATTCTCAGCTGTGGTTCGGGCTGTGATGTCGGCCAGTGCGTTTCCCTGTCCAACTAAGTCCGTCACCTTCTTGTGTGCCTGGCATTTGATTACCGCTAATCGTTTGGGGAGGAGAACTGCTTCAATCAGGGCGGAGACTAGATCTCCGTGAAGGATGGGTGTGCCGTGGGACGTCAGGAATCCCCTTTCCCCCCACAAGAGCCCAAAATGATGAACCACCCCGAAGGCATACTGGCTGTCTGTGTAAATGTTTGCTGTGGTTCCTGCTGCTATGATACATGCTCGTGTGAGGGCAATTAGCTCTGCCGCCTGTGCGGATCGTTGCGTGATGCGGGCTGTTTCAACTACTGTTCGGGCTGTCGTCACCGCATAGGCAGCTGAGGTGGTGCCGTCTGGGAGTTTGATACAAGAACCGTCTACCCATAGTTCTCCATCAGGGTCTGTAAAAGCAATGTCTCGGAGGTCAATTCTACTCCTGGTCTGTTCGTCCGTGAGGGTCACACAGTCGTGTATAGGGGGCACATCGGGGTCATTTTCAGGCAAGGGCAACAGTGTAGCAGGATTCAAAGTTGTGCATCTCTTAAGAGTGATGTGGGGTGCAAGTAGAGTCAATTCGTACTCCGTCAGTCGTGCACTAGTCAGGTGTTGAGTCTTGGTCTGGTTCAAAAGGGTGTCAACTGCGTGGGGTACTAACACCGTGAGAGAGTTCGAAAGTACAATTCCCTCACTCTGACGGATAGAGACAGCAGCGGCGGCTACTGCTCGAAGGCAGGCAGGTAAAGCTCTGGCGACTGGGTCAAGAGTGGCAGAGAAGTAGGCACAAGGGCGTTGTTTGGAGCCGATGGGCTGAGTTAGAACAGACACTGCGCATCCCTCCCTTTCGTGAGTGAAGAGGGAGAAGGGCTTGGAGTAATCTGGTGTTCCTAGAACGGGTGCCGAGCAAAGGGCATCCCGCAACTCCTTAAAGGACGCTTGGCATTCGGGGGTCCAAGGGAGTGGGTAGGGAACATCTTTGGCCAACAGGGAAAGTAGGGGCTTTATAATGAGACTGAAATTTGGTAACCATTGTCGGCAAAAAGAGGTAAGGCCCACCAATGAACGGACTTGCTTCTGCGTTTTCGGGATAGGGGTGTCTAGGATGGTTTGGATTCGGTCGGGCGTAAGTTTTCTCCCTTCTTTGGACAGGAGATGGCCTAGGTATGTCACTTGAGGCTGGCAGAACTGCAGTTTCTTTTTGGAGACTTTGTGGCGTCGGCCGCCAAAAGGATATCATCGACATATTGGATCAACACCACTCCATCTGGTAGCTGGACAGCGTCCAGCTGTCTTTTGAGGGCCTGGCTGTAAATGCTGGGACTTTCAGTGTAGCCCTGAGGAGCTCTACAAAATCGGTACGAACGGTTTTTTAAGGTGAAGCCGAAGAGATAACGGCTGTCTGGATGGATGGGGATAGAGAAGAATGCGTTCTTGAGATCAATAACGGTGAAGGTGGTGGCAGTGGACGGGATGAGAGTCAGAATGGTGGTGATGTCTGAGACTACGGGGTACTGTGGGTACTGTGGTACCACCACTTTGTTGACTTCTCGCAGGTCGATGATGAAGCTGTACGCCTTCTCATCTCCTTCACCTTGCTTCTTAACAATGGGTAGGATAGGGCTGTTGCAGACATTACTAACCACTTCCTCTACCACTCCTGCATCTACCAGGGACTGAATAATCGCTACCAATGCCTTCTCGCCTTCGGGCGATATCCGGTACTGTGGGAGTTTCGGGAGTATTGTGTCTGGTCGAACAGTTATGTGCACATGGTCGATCATCATTCGTCCTACATCCGAGTCGTTTCTGGCCCATAGGTACAGGGGTAGGGTGTCGAGTAAGGATAGGTCAGCATCAGTCATAGAGTACATATGTCGTGCGGGGCGGGATCTAGACATGCTCGGGTTGTCATACAGGATGACTCGGACTCCATCTGGGGAACACCTAATAGTAGCTCGGAAATGTTTTAGTAAATCAATACCCATAATGGCGTCAGGGGAGTTGGAGGAGAGCAGAAACGTTGTGTCAATGGGGTCGTTTCCTAGGTCAAAGGAGATAGGTACAGACAGGGGATTAGTGGAGGGCGTTCCATCGAAACCTATCGATGTAATGTGTGAGCCAGACAAGGGTGCCCTTGGAATCAGTCGCTTTGATAATACACTACGTGTCGCTCCAGTGTCTACCAAGAATGGAGACTTTGTACCCAGGACCTTAGCGGTGACGTAAGGACCTTGCTGGTCAACACAGAGCTCGACTGGATCCCTCCCTCGCCCTTGGCAGTCCTATGCAAAGTCGTGAGCATTGTCGCAGCCAGACTGTTGGCACTGATTCTGTCGGGGGTGGTCAAATGTGTTCGGTCTGCCAGGTCGGTCATTGTTGGTGTCATGGGTGTGCCCTCGTCCCTGCCCTCTAGTCCTGGGGCCATTTACCATGTCTCTTTATTTTTAATCATTTCCCGGAGGACCGGGCATTGAGACTTCCAATGGCCAAATCCTTTGCAAAACGCACACTGGTTCTCATCGAGGTCTGTTCGTGGAGTGCCGGGTGTGGGTGTGCGGTCTCTAGGGGGTGGATTTCTAGGGGCATTCGACTGGTAGTTTCCCCTATACTGTTCCCTTCCTATAGTCACTCCCTGTAATTAAGCAATCATCACTCGTTCTTTTAAGTCCTTTTTCTTTCTCTCAGTCGCCCTCTCGTTCTCGTTCTTTTGGTGTTCGTAATACTGAGCCATCTGAAGGATAGCTGCAGGTTTGGAGGCCCCCAACTACTCTCGCTCGTCTGTAACTTCTGGGAGACCTCTTGCAATAGCCCCTTTACGTAGTTTTGAACGAATAGGTGTTGTCCGGTTGCGGTGGTCATGTCTTGGCCACTGTAGTCGGAGAACACCGTCTCAAATCGAGAGAAGTATTCTGATACGTCTTCCTGGGGTTTCTGACGACAAGCCGTGACTACCGACCAGTCTACCTTCTCTCTGGGATCAATGTCTTTAGCTTCTGCACTATTTTGTCCGGGAGTTCCAGTATGTCTTTCACAGGTTTCTTTCCGGGCTCTCGTCGTCCATCTAGCTCACTGAGTTGATTCCAGGTATGTCCGAACAGATCTGTGTGATCGGCTTTCCGGATTTTCTTCCACACGTCAGCCGGCAGACATAACCCGAAAAACAAATCAATGTCCGCTAGAGTCATTATGGTTGAGCCCAAGGCTGTACTTAGTTCGGTATAAAATGCTGTCGGGTTCTTTCTTAAATCGGGCAGGGTTTGCCTAAAAGTTAAAATATCTTGCCGATCCCATGGCTGATAAACCCAGTTGTACACAACCCTCCCTTTTGCATCTGCGTGGTTGATATCGTCGTTTGTTCCCTGACCTCTTGGGGGAACCCAGTAGGGGGCGGCTTCTCTGATAGGCATCATAGTGTTGGCTACTTCTAATGGGGACTCAGCTGTTTCAGGGACTGTGATCTTAACCTCCGGTTTCTGTTCCGTGAGGTGGCGGAAGACTGCAAGTGTTTGCATGAAGAGGTCCGTCATATCGCGCTCAGTCCCATCTCCAACATCGACCTTTCTATATAGAGCCGTCAGCTTAGCAGGACCCTTATTTTGATACCTATCCTCATATGCGTTCAGGGTGTGGTAGCTGAACCGTAAAATGAAATGCCGTCTGTGGCTACCGGCATGTGAATTGTGCATATCCATCGTATATTCTTCGCTCTCTTTCCGTTCTACCAGTGTCTTTGCTATCTTGTCAATCCCATCCCGCTCGTCTTTGCTCAACCTATTTGGTCTGGCCGTTAGCTGCTTGCTAGTCTCGAGTTCCTCTGATGTTGTTACCGATGCGGCTGGTGTGACGGCCGTAAGAGCTGGGGCACTAGCGCTAGGGTCACCCTCGCCCGCACTCAGAGCTGGCAGGTGCTGTGCCAGAGGCTGGCAGGGGGCATAAGGAGGGGGCATGTAGATAATCGGAGGACCTAGCAGTAACTCGTCGTTTGCCCGTTGTTTGGAGGGCATCTCCGGGTAGAGCGTAAAGGGGGTCCTAACAGGGCATTGGCCTGTCGACCCTGATTCTTGAGTTTGTCTAACTTCCTCTCTCCTTCTTATCTCTTCATCTAGTTCCTTCGCGGCCAGGTGGGCTGCCTTTCGTAATTCTTTCCCTATTTTTGCTTCCTCTTTTTTCCTTCGTTGCTCTGCTTCTTTGCGCCACATGCCGATACTATCGAGCATGGTGGGCGTTGCTTTATTTATTCTAACAGCTGCTTCTAGCGCTTTTATTTTATGATCATCAAAGGAACCTATCAGTGGCCACTGACTTTCGGGGTCCTTTTTTGTATATTTATGCCATAACTTACTATAAGCTATAGCGACTAGTCCTTGTTTAGTGAACATGTCCTTATTAGGGGTGCCTTCCAATGGAGCTGGATGGTTCATCTCTAATAAGCGGTCCGGGTTGTACCAACTACCAATCAGTGGGGAGAAGACAGGCATGACAGATTACAACGGGGGACAAAAGTCCGCACTACCTATCTTTCACTACTTGCAAAGACTAGACAGAATATTGCTATTCTACGTTATTTGCAAGCAGAGAACCTCAAAAGGACTATACTCCAAACAATCTATGTTCGGACAATCAATCAGTGGGGAGAAAAATAGGTACGGCAGATTACAATGGGGGACAAAAGTCCGCGTTACCTACCCTTCACTATCCGCAAAGGGAGATAGAATATTCCTATTCCTCCCCGTTTGCAGGCAGCGAATATCTCAAAGAGCGACAAAGCAAATACTAGTATTTCAATCAATCAAACTATTAATCAATTCGCAATTCGTCGTGTGTCACGACCTTACCCGGACCGCATGGACAGTTTCTCGTCTTCCGCTTACAGCGCCCGATCGTCCTCTACTCTCTGTTGCTACCGCGGCACTCCTGATGGTTCCCAGTCAGGACCGTAGATCACTCGGGGAGAGGTCTGCTCGGAACCAGTGAAGTTCAGATGATCGGCTGTCAGACGAGGGTCTATCGGACAGGAGCTCTCCCGATCGTTGCAGTCGTTCACTCTGTCGTTGGGACCTCTCCCACTGGATCCACGTGTCGCTGATGGGCCCCACGTTTGGGACGCCAGTTGAGGAAAGTCAGGATAATGGTCAGGCGATTTAGTCGATGTTTCTTAAGTAATTTTGCCCGGCGTTAAACGCCTCTAATACCATACGAAGTTTATCAAATAAAGAGGCAGGCGCTGGAGACAGGAAGACAGGAAACAAGTTTTATTCCGACGGAGCAGAACACATCAGATCGGACAACAAGGTATCGTCTCGAGGTGCTCTCTGACAGCCTCTCTGAGGCCTGGCCTTTTATACACTGGTTTAAGACATGTGAACGCTCTTTATTACAATAAAGACATTGTGAAGTATGAAGATGACATCCCCGGTACCCCCCCAGTTCTGGCTCATTCCAACACGTGGCTACAGTAGAGGTCCTCATCCCCCATACAATAGGAGGGGGCTATCACGCAGCTGAGTGTTCCGCCGATTCCTTTGGAATGTGTGCGCCTGATCGAATCTCAGGGGGTGGGGAGGTCATGATCAATAGTAACTCCTTTGAAGAGGGGCGAGTGCATACAGTAGTGGGCAATAAACTGTATCCTCAGGCTAAGGGATGACCAGCGGTCCGTGCAGACAATCGGGCTCAGAGGGAGGGTCATCAAAAGAGGGGTATTCATGGAAGGAAATGAGGTGTTGGTCAGGCGCGGGGTGTGATTCCCAGAGACAGAGTCATGCGGAAGGGGAGGGTTCATGACTTGTGCATGCGGGAGCGGGGGCAGCCAGGGTGCATGGGGGATGCTTGCAGGGTCAGGGAAGTGCGCTGACGAGCGATCGTGAACAGGGTGACCATGGTACCTAAAATGGCTGTCGTGCGTGTTCGTACGTGTGTCTGAGGAATGGGCAAGATGGCGCAGATGATGTTCAGTTCATGAACTAAAATTCCACACTTGGCGGTGACACGCCCACCGGGAAACGCGCACGAAGGCGCTGATAAGCCGGAGGTCCCTCCCGCCTCGCGGGACGCGCGCGGGCGGCGCCGGGCTAAGCCTGGGCAAAGGGCGGGCCCTCTGTGGCCCTCAGAGGACAGAGGAGGTTGTGTCGGGACACTCATCTTGGTCGGTCTCTCGGGACTATTGACACGAGCTAAGGTATGCCCAATCAGAGACTAACTATCTATAGTCTAATAATGATTGTCCTTGTTTACTGGTATCCTGTAGCCTCTTAGTCTACCTAGATATCCATTGGTCCTGTACTAGGTGTGTGTAGCTGGGTCACAAGCTTGTTGCACCATGACCACTAAAGGGCCAGCCAAAGAATCCGCCTCTCAAGGAGGCTCACTTAAGGGGACACTGGACCTATATATAACTAGGGTGACCTCGGCTTTTGAGACTATTGAACACAGCCTTTCTAAAGATACCATATGCTACGAACAATCCCCCCCAATTTCTACCGATTCGCCGAACTCTTTACTACAGAGGGAATTAAATGCTATTTGCAATACCAGGTATATACACATAGAACAGGGAATTGAACAAAGTGGGTCCCCAACATGCCCCACGGGTATTGGAAGCCCCCAGCCCAGGAATTTGCATCAACTTTATAATAGCCCAGTGGAAACTCCCGTTGTAATATCAGATAAATTTACCCCTCAGGGGATAGCACATCCTCAGGTTCCCACCCAGAGTATAAAACGTAAAAGTATTACACTCAATGGGAAACCAGCGAAATTCCAAAAAACAAATTTAAGCTCCCCTTTGGTTACTCCCACCACCACCCCCGAGACACCCAAAGAATGTCAAATACTGGAAACCCCTATCTCCCTTTTACCATCTATTTTGTTGGCCCACTTTGAAGAATTGGTAAAAACCCTATTATCCCCGCTTATTGAAAGGATAGAGCGAATTGGGGAAAAGCTTCTAATAATAGATGAAAACATCAATCCAACCAAGTCAAACAACCAAATCCAGAGTGTAGTTGCCTCAAAAACGTCTGACACCATTGTACACAGTAAAACTGCCCAGATCAAGCCACCAGATCCTGTACTATCGGTTACTAAAAATAAGGAGGTAGTCAAAGAATTGACAATGGACATTAGCTCTGTCCCCAGCTGGGTGGTCGAAAGTAGGCAAAGGTTTTGAGGGGTTAGCTGCGAAAATTAAATGGATAAATCTACCACCAGAGGCAGCACCCTACGTGTGTGTTCTCTCGGGAGTCCCTGTGCTCACCACCGGAAAAACTGAAGGTCACCAGGACCTTAAAAGCAAAGTCCAGTTTTGGTTGACAAAGAACAGACCGCATCCATCCAATATTAACGGGTCAATTCTAAATGTGAGAAGGGTGGGGTGGATAGGCCCCCGTCCCAAGAACAAAGCGGGAGACCTGGTCATTGTTAACTTCTGGGATCACCAGGTCGTCCCTTATCTGCGAAGCTGGGAGCCACAAAGAGGAGATGGGCCTATAACAACACTTGATTTGTGCGATTTTTACCCTAGAACTGCGTATTCGCCAACTACAAGGTGGAGTGTGGAGGGATGCCATCGGGAGGGGAGGGGCCCTGTATCAATTAGATACCAGCAGATACCCACCTATATTTACCAGAACCTACCCCCTGGCTCAGATATGTTACTCCGATAGGATAAGGATATCGCTCCTACCAATTTTGTATTGTCTGATTGTAAGGAAAACTGAAGCACTTCTATTTTAAATGTCATTGTTATTTTAATGTTAATGATTTTTTGTACTCTGTATGCTTTTATGGTTAATAATTTCAACCGAATAAAGTACCTTTGAAAGAAAGGTGAGTAAATCGGAATTGGTAGTTCGGCTGATTTTAGTGGAATATTTGTACAATGGTGAAGGAAGGGGGCGGGGCCTGAGGTGACATGTGTGCAAACACGCCCTGTGGCGCTTTTTAAGTTGCGGGATTAAGTCCCCATGAATCCTGAGGTCCCCTGGGGCCAACTAGCCCACCATGTACCTCCAGTATGCGCCAGAGGGCTGCGTTGCAGAGAGGTGTTCAGAGGCCAAGCCCCCTTCCTTTTACTTGTTTGGGACCCCTCCCAAACCACTGGTAGCCCCGGGGACCCCATCCTCCGGGGCTGGCCCTCACCATTGGGGACCGTGGGGGGTCCCCAATCCCCCCACGGTCCCGCCGGCTCCCCGCCTCCTGCGGGAGCCGACATTGCTTTTCCATATGGGGAGCATCTAACATGCTGCTCCCCACATGGAAAAGCAATCTGCTTTGCTTCATTGAAGCGAGAGCAGGTTTCCCGAGGGTGGCGGTCCCTTGGGATGAAAAGGGGCCTGTCAGCCCCCCACCCATTTGATAGAAGCCCCGGGGGTGGCGTGTCCCGGGGCTGAAGGGCCTGAGAGACCCCCTCCCATTTGATAGAAGCCCAGGGGGGTGGCGGTCCCCGGGCCTGCGGGGGGCCCCGTGAGCCCCCCGCATATATTAAATTAGCGGTGGCGGTTACCGGGGCTGGGTGCCTCAGAGCCCCCCATTTAATGCTGTAAAGCCCCGGGGGTGGCGGGCCCCGGGGCTGAGGGGCCTGAGAGCCCCCCACCCATTTGATAGAAGCCCCGGGGGTGGCGGTCCCCGGGGCTGCGGGGGGGCCCGTGAGCCCCCCGCATATATTAAATTAGAGCCCGGGGGTGGCGGTCCCTGGGGCAGTGTGGGGGGATTGGGACCCCCACTCTTTTTTTAATAATGCCCCGGGTTTTTGCCCCCCCCAGGGGCAAATTACCTTATTTACTGCGGGAGACCGCGTTTCTCTTCTTTTTATATCGCTAGGATGCGCGGATCCTAGGCGCATCCCACAATTTAAAGAAAAAAAAATTTGGGGGGCCCTGGGGGTCCTTGTGAGACCCCCTGAGAAGGCCAAGGGAGTCAGGGTTTGTCTACCCTGCCCCCTTTTCGCGTTTTGCGGCGTTTGTTTTGTGTTTCTTGTGCCTCAGTTCTACCGACTTTCAGGATAGGAGCGAACCGGGGCTGGCCAAAAGTTTGGAAAATTTTGTGCAGATTCGTAAACCAGAGTTATTGGGAATAGAATGTTGCGGATTTCCTATGGATAATAGGTCCTACCTATAACTACCTACTGGCGACCACCAGTAGGTAATATATATATATATATATATTACCTACTGGCGGTCGCCAGTAGGTATATATAGTTAGGATTTTTTCTCTATGGGTTTTTTGAAAATTCTATGTCTAATAACTTTGGCGTTTGTGGACGGAATTGGCTGAAATTTTCAGGAAAATGGCACATTTTGTTTCTGAGCAGCCCCTGAAAATTTTGGGGGGGTTCGTCAAGGGGGGGCCGAGAAAAAAGGGGGGTCCCAAAACGCGTTTTTCCCATGTTAATTTCCATAGGGCGGTTGGCCTCACTTTTAGCCCGAACGGCTGAATAGATTTGCACGAAACTTGGCAAAATTGTAGGGACTGGTAGCCCGATGTGCCTTTTGTAGGTCTCAATATATGTGCTGCAGTGTATTTTGAGAAATTAACGTTTAAAAAAAGATATATATCTGTAACAGCGGACTGGGCAGCGGCCCAGGACGCGGACTTTTCGCGCAACGGAGCTTTGTGAAGCGAAGCTGATTGGTTCTCCGGCGTCTGTCAACATTCCAAATAGTCCGTAGCGGCCGCCATCTTGTCTCTCGGTAGGATCGAGAGACAAGAGGAGGCGAAAGCGAAGGGGCAAATGACCATAAGGGGGAATAGTAGATCCTCGCTGACCCCCTAGGTTTGATGTGGAGGTTTTAAAAGGGCCCCGCGGGGCAAAAAAAATAATAATAATAATAATCGAACGGCTGAATGGATTTGCACGAAACTTGGTAAAATATTAGGGACTGGTAGCCCGATGTGCCTTTGCTAGGTCTCAATATATGTGCTCCAGTGGATTTTGAGAAATTAACGTTCAAAAAAAGATATATATCTGTAACAGCGCTCCGCTTCGCGTACTTTTCGCGTTACGGAGCTTTGCAAAGCTGATTGGTTCTCCGCCGTCTGTCAACATTCCAAACAGTCCGTAGCGGCCGCCATCTTGTCTCTCGGTAGGATTGAGAGACAAGAGGAGGCCAAAGCGAAGGGGGAAATGACCATAAGGGGGCATAGTAGATCCTTCCTGACCTCTTAGGTTTGATGTACCATTTTGCCAAGTTTGGTGTAATTCCGTTCAGCCATTCAGACTGTAGACGTATGTAAATGTCCTATGGAAAATTGCATGGGGAAAACACATTTGAAAGTGTTGAAATTTAGAACCAATTAAAATGTTACTTTGGTTTTGTATTTGTGTGTGATGAAAGTTAATTGGTTATGTATATATGTCAAATGAGAGGAAACCACAGCCATTTTGTGATACTACTGTCTGAGGTACATTTGTGAGGAATTTTTGGTGGTGAATTTCTGGTGTTTGATTTACACAGTACTAACACTTTTCCTACTTTTGAAAAGGTGAGTTGTTAATTTGTAAGGGGAACTATGTTGTACACTTGAAGATAATTTGAAAAATGTTTTCTGTTATTTATTTGCAGTCCTTCTGTTATACTAAATACTTGATAAAGTTAGTTTTATATTATGTATTACTAAAAACGATAAATGAAAGTGATTATTTTTTTCTGAAATTTACAGCAAGCAATTTCAAAATAAAATGGCTCACAATGAAGAGACCGTGGCAATTTCTTTTGAATTGTCCACTACATTGATTGAAATTGAGAGCACCAATAATGAAACATTGTCACAAGGAGGACATGACTTGTATGATTCCATTAGATTGATTGAAATGGACAGCACCAAGAATGAAATATTGTCACAAGGAGATGACTTGAATGATTCCACTACGTTGATTGAAATTGAGAGCAGCAATAATGAAATATTGTCACAAGGAGGAGATGACTTGTATGATTCCATTAGATTGATTGAAATGGACAGCACCAATAATGAAATATTGTCACAAGGAGGAGATGACTTGAATGATTCCACTACATTGATTGAAATTGAGAGCACCAATAATGAAATATTGTCACGAGGAGATGACTTGAATGATTCCACTACATTGATTGAAATTGACAGCACCAATAATGAAATATTGTCAGAAGGAGGAGATGACTTGAATGATTTTTTTGATCAATCTCTTGATGGCGAATTTATCGAGTGTTTGGAGACGATAGAGTTACAAGAATCATTATTGCAGACTTTTCATGAGGACATTGCTGATGAGGACATGTTACTAGTTCTTTCAAATTTAGAAAATTCTGAAGAATAAATTTATATTTAGAAATCAAAAATTGTTTGAGACATTATTCATTTTTATTTTTAATTTATGAGGTTGTAGCGAAGTGATTGTAGTATAAAATGAGACTTATAGTATAGAGTGCAACATTTTTATGTTACATGGTAAGTTTACTCATATTTACTTCCCTTCTGCCACTATATTATCTCCAATGTGTATTTGACATCTCTTCTTCATCTCCGGCCTCCTTTCTCTCACTGTGTGTCTCCGATGCATCTTATCGGTGCTATTTTGTGTAATTACAGAAGAGAGTAAAATAAAATAGTTCGGAACGTGAAAAGGGGGCAAAGTAGAGTACTCCTCACCCCCTAGGCCTTTTTAGGCGGTCCCAAAAGGATCAGTTTCTGCTTTCCTGAGAGATTATGGTATGAGTTCCATATACCACAATAACTTGCATTACAACATGCAAGATATCTATCTCCTATTTCCAACTTTTGGAGATATTCGCGCTAAGCGCGAATATCTCCAAAAAGTAACACCTGCCCTGAGCAGTTCTTAGCCATGTTATCCAATGGGAGGTGGATAACATGGCTAAGAGCATTAGCTCGGTAATGTATGAATATCGCTGAGTTTTTAGCGATATTCATGCATTGCGGCCGTTTATTATCGCATTTGTGATAAACCTTGATAATAGCAAGGTTTATCTTTGATAATTTCTGACGATGCTTAGCGGTAAAAAATTCGTTGGTAAGCATCGTTAGCGATAAATATCGCTTAACTTTGGTAATATGCCCCAACGTCTGTTAACGTTCGATTCGAAGGAAATGAGGAAGTGTTGAAAAACATTGTCTGCGCCATCTTGCCTTTTTTGAAATGCCACACTTTTGTCGTGCACGGCAGCCATTTTAGATGTCTTGACCAGACCCACTCTCTGCACGCTGTCGATTCGTAGCATGGCTCCTCACCCTCGCAAGCATCTTCCCCAGGCACTGGTCACCCCCGCTCTCTGTCTTATGCATGGGCAATAAACCTCCCCCCATCTGCGCTGCTCTTCCCTGAGAATCACACTCTGTGCCCGCCCGACACCTCCCTTTCGCCCTATTCACTACCGCACCCTCTGACACTCCTCTTCCTCTGTGTCCGATTGTCCAGGCTATCAGCTAGCCCTGCAGATGTAGTTTATGGCCTCAGCTGTAAAGAATCACCCCTCTTCAAAGGAGTTATAGTAGATCAAGGCCCACACCCGATGAGATCCGTCACACCACACGTGTTCCTACTATCTGAAAACTATCCTGTATTGTGATTGGGGAGGGGATCGAGCCTGAAGCGGAAGATTCCAGGAATGACTCTTTGTACATCAAAGTTTTTACAATTATGTCTCACATTAAAAATATATAGCACTCCAACAAAGTAGTAGGAATATAAAACTTTAATAACATATAAATATATACAACAAAACAAAAACAGTAAAAACATTTAAACAACGAAGAGACCGTGGCAATTTCTTTTGAATTATCCAATAGATTTATTGAAATTGACAGCACCAATAATGAAATATTCTTGTCAGTAGCGGTCTGTTGTGCGAATAGTTCCAAGGCAGCAGAACGCGCTGAAATCTAGATGGCACTAAAGTGATGTCTAGCAAGTTGCCGCCCAGCACATAACGGCGTGGGGCGCCGCGGGGGTGAGTGAGTCCAGTAGGCACCACAGCTATTCTTACCGGCATTGCAGAATTACTGCTGGGGACAATGCCTGTGCTGTAGCAGGGTCACAGCAGAAACAAAAAGGATTCTGTTGAAGATGTTGTTGGTTTTCAATTTGAAAACAGTTCTGGTGTCAACTGCTATGCTAATGTAGTGGTTAATGTTTTGTTTTCTCTAGAAAATGTAAAAGAGGGGGAGGCAGTCCAAAGTTCCGTTAAAAGGGCAAAGGAAAGGATCGGTGGTTTGAACTATCAGTCAAAAAGGGGAGGGGGTGCAACAATTTTTCCTACCGGGTCACACTGTGCTTTTACCGGAAGTGAGGTCTGCAGGATTCTAGTAATTCAAAGTGAGGCTGGCGCCGACGTCCCGCGAATACAGTTTCGTCACTCCACGGGTGATCATGGCAGTCATTCCCCATCGGGGGTCGGAGACTCCCGCGGCTCCTCTAGAATCTTCAAGGTCGTGGAGGACTACGGTGGTGGAGTCAACCAGTGACCGGGCCATTTCTTTATGCTGGGCCCGCTCTTGCCAGGTCGACCGCCATTTTGAGAGTTCGGTAGCTACTGGCGATCGCGGGGTCAAATGAGCGGACGGGCTCCACCCTGCTGGGCGAGACGTTGCAGCATGGCCACAGTGGAAGAACTCTTTTCCGGGCGCCTGGAGCGCTGAGGGTGCAGCTGGGAAGCCTCCACTGGGGAGGCGGGAGAGGCCTGTTCGCACCGTCTCTCCCTCCCAGTGCACCCCACGGCGTCTCGCTTGATATTTGTTATGGCCGGACCAGGCGATGAGGACGAGGGGGGGGGGGTCGGAGGCATGTGCAAGACATCCCCCCCCAGGGTTGTTGCAGCAATTATACAAGAAAGAAGAAGTGTCCCGTCCGTCTTCGGGCCGGGCTTCCGGTAGATGTCGGCCGGACGCCCCTGGCTCTGGCCCCATGAACGGGTTTCTTGGTTTATCGGCTGCAGCCGGATCCCGTCGGCCTCGGCCCCCCGACCGTTGGTGGCCGGACCGGAAGAGCATGTGGCGGGACTACCTGCAACTCTCAAGGGCCACCGCGGCCGGACTGGGAGAGAGAGGGGAGGGTCGAGGAGACATTCCCCCCCCCCTGCAACTGTTCAGCGTTGTAAAGGCAATCCCCTGGCCGGGTCTCGCTGGTCTCGGCCTCTCCTCCGGCTACACCCTACGTTAGGATCTCCTGGCCGAGGCGTGGCAGCAGGACCTGCCTTATATGGGCTGCTCCCGGCTGGGCGTAGCCGGAACCCTGCTCCACCTTGGAAGTTTCCAGAGTGGGGGCGGATGTTCTACTGACTTGCATTTTCCCTAGTCTATCGATTTTTTTGGCGTGGCAGGCGGTGGGACAGCGAGGGGTGATTTGGTTTCTCTTACTGTTTTTCTGGTCTCTCACCAATGGCATATTTTAACGTTTTCTTGTTTCTAGGACATTAACAGGTTTTATCATTACGTTATGTTATCGTTTCTTTGTTCGTTGTTTAATAAAAGTTCATGTTCATCAGTGGCCTACTGATTTTCGTTTTCCTATTCTTTTCTTTCCAGGTTGTTTCATGCTAAAGTTTCTGTTAACAGGATACAGTGATCACTTCGTTATTATTGCATATGTCCTTTTCACTAGGGGTGCTCTCTGGTCGGGCCAGATGACGTATGTCTAGTAAATGGTCCGGGTGAAACAGGTGCATCAATCAGTGGGGAGTAGATAGGCATGACAGATTACAACGGGGGAGAAAGGTCCGCATTACGTACCCTTTCACTACTTGCAAAGATTTTCCTACGTTTATTTGCAAACAGGGAATACCTCCAAAAAGAACAAATTCCCAAACAGTCAATGTTCGGACAATCAATCAATCAATGAGGAATGAAATAGGTACGACGTGTTAAAGGCTTGCGTTACCTACCCTTCACTATCTGCAAAGGGAGAGAGAATATTCCTATTCTTCCTCGTTTGCAGGCAGAGAAGATCCTTAAGAGAACCAACTTCGAACAATTCAATGCTCGATTCAAACAATCAACAAGGGGTACTGTGAACACAAATGAACGCCGCTTATGTACATACGCATTGCTATTTTCAACAGGTTGTTCCTAATGTTTCTATTTTAGCGAGGTCAAAAAGAGATCCCATTAGTGGCCTACTGATTTTGCTCGATTCCTTTTGTTTTTTTACACGGTTTTTCGCTATCTGCAAAGACTAAACAGAGTATTGCGACTCTGTGCTTGTTTGTAAATAGAGAATGAACCAAAGAGAACAATCAATCAAATGGAGAGAGAAGCAGGCACGACGGATTACAAAGGGGGCAAAGGGCTGCGTTAACTACCCTTCACTATCTGCAAAGAGAGAGTACTCCTAATAGAAATGAGGGGTGGGGGGCAGCATTCAAAGCAGATCAGTGTGCATAAACACGAAAATGTTTTTACTTACCACGTACTTGACATTCGACAGCTTATGATATTTGCTATTAAAAAACCATTGAAATTCACTGAAAAAACCATATATAGACCATATATAGTTAGGAATTAGCATTTACAAAACCTTGAAAATTCACTGAAAAAACCATAGGTTATAGACCATATATAGTTAGGAATTAGCATTTACAAAACCTTGAAAATTCACTGAAAAAACCATAGGTTAGAGACCATATATAGTTAGCTGGACATTTTATTGACATAAAACCAATGAAATTCCATATATAGTTAGTTGCACTAACTATATATCGCGCACCCGCAATCCACTGCTGATGATGTCACATATTACATCATTCATGACATGGTCAGTGACATCACTGATGACATCACTGATGACATCTCAAATGACATCACTGATGACATCACTGATGACATCTCATTTGACATCAATGACCACATCACTGATGATATCATTCATGTGACAATACAATGCATCTCCTCACATTTTAATATAACCTCTGTTTCACCCAGTGTTAAAAAGAGTATAATTTTTGAAACCATTGACACACCAATACTAGTTACTACATACGCACTCACTGATTGCTACGTCTACACACACCTTCACTCATTCACCCATACAATCATTCATACATACAATCACTCATCTTTACAACACTATCATATGCACTCATACACCTATACAGACACTCACAGTCTGCCACTCATCCATGGAGTTACTTACACACCTAGTCAGTCCTGTAAAGAATCAATGAGACTTCCATTTTCTTGTCTATACAGTTAAACATAGAGCACCTTACATTTTCAAACATGTACTAACACATACTTAGTTTCTTATACAATCATTGATACAAGTACAGATTGATCTGCACAGAGTCACACACCTCCCAGCTAGCCACACACACATTCAGTCTCCCATACAAATACTTGGGCAATCAATCAATAACCCATATAGTTACTCATATAGCTACTGATCAACACATGCAGCAGTTTACAGAACAACAGACATAATGATGCACAAATTAAGACAGTTTAGTCACTAACCCATGCACTCAGTGAGACACATTTAATCACTCACTCATACATTCAGTCATGCACCTACTAAATCCTTCGTCCAGACACTTATACATCCACTAATTCTTCAATATGTAAGACATATTTTAACTTTACAGACTTATACAGTCACTGGATGTAGTCATCAGTGATGTCATTTGAGATGTCATCAGTGATGTCATCAGTGATGTCATTTGAGATGTCATCAGTGATGTCATCAGTGATGTCACTGACCATGTCATGAATGATGTAATATGTGACATCATCAGCAGTGGATTGCGGGTGCGCGATATATAGTTAGTGCAACTAACTATATATGGAATTTCATTGGTTTTATGTCAATAAAATGTCCAGCTAACTATATATGGTCTCTAACCTATGGTTTTTTCAGTGAATTTTCAAGGTTTTGTAAATGCTAATTCCTAACTATATATGGTCTATAACCTATGGTTTTTTCAGTGAATTTTCAAGGTTTTGTAAATGCTAATTCCTAACTATATATGGTCTATAACCTATGGTTTTTTCAGTGAATATATATATATATATATATATATATATATATATATATATACAAAATATATAAATATATATATATATATGTATATATATATATAAATATATATAGGAAGAGAGAGAGAGAGAGAGAGAGAGATAGTCAGGGTACATATAAGAGGTGTTAAACATAAGAAAAGATAGAACTTTACCTTCACAATAATCTTGTCCTCTTTATTCTTACCAGAATATTTTGGCAACACTATATTTGTTTAAAATATTTTGTTCATTCACTCTTTCTCATATGTGCCTTCACATCATAGCTCATAATTAGATAGGTGTGAGAATGTATGATGTCCACAGTTCTGTGGGCACCTTCTATCAGTCCAAACAATCCCTTATGGTGATGGTTGTAAGTCAATCGTATAGACAAGCTATCCTAGGGCTAGCATGGACTAAGCAGCCTTAAAGGCTTAACTCAAGAGGGCATGTGAAGCCAGCTGTTTTACCATATGCAATCCTGTAATACCAAATGAAAGGACACCACACAAGTTATATATTATAAAAATATATGCATTTAGTCTCAGGATAATCCCCACTACTCTTTATGAGCAATGAAGCACAAGCGTTTAAACAAAAGCACAATATAACATATGAAAGTTGCACAATTATGGATGAGGCCGGTGGCCACTCAAACCATATATCAAAAAAGCGGTATAACAATCACTATTCGATCAGTGGTAAGGCCTAGGGCCTTGGGAATCGCTTGGACTATGAGGGTCTAACACTAGTTAGGACGGGAATAGCCCGCGGGATTCGGGTACAGTGCCTAAAGCACACGCATGCACCAATGCAAAGTCAATGGTGCGTAAAAGTTATCGAGTTATAGTTTTAAGAGTCTTCCGACTGGACTAGAAGGACAAAACTTTAGACTTAGACACTAGAGGTATAAACCACTACAGGAGCACTGGCGTTCAAGAGTTACCTCACCCACAGGAAGCGGGTGCACAGGTGCAAGATGTGTCGGGTTTCGTCACGCAGATCTAGGGTACCTGGAGATGAAGATGCTGCTGGCGTCCAGAAGAGAAGTGTCCGGTGCGATCCAAGGGTGGATCGAAGTTGTAGAGTACCTGAAAGCAGAGGGGACAGAGTCTGGGTCACTAGCCAGTGACCAGGAAGGAACCAGGAAGGAACCAGGCAATGTCGGGCGCAATCAGGTTGATGTCGTGAAGTTTGTCTCTGCTGCCACGTAGACTCTGGGGCACCGAGGATGTCCTGGAGCGGATCACGAGCTGTCCCATGAAGGCTCTCACTGTCGGCGTGTCGGCTTCCGGATCGGAGTCAACAAACCTTGGCAAAGGCAACCCACGCATGATTCGAAGATCGATTAACACTCGGACCAGCAAGGTCAGAGCGGGTGCTCCTTTTCAGGGGAGCAAGGGCCAGTCTGGAGCAACCAGACCAGCTGTGTAAATTCAAAGGTTCGTTGGTTCTGGGGCCACTAGCCAACGGGCAAGCAACTGGACACAACGCGTCGAGCAGGAAAATGCAAAAGGGCCCCACGCAGCACTCGAGGAGTGTGGAGGGGTGAGCTTCAGTGCAAAAGCTGCTCAGGGCTAGAGCTTCTCACGCTCCAATGCACAGCTTCAAAGGAGCCTCGGATGCTGCACGGTCAGCGCTTCGTAGTTTTTCCAAGATGGCCGCTCCCACGCTTCAGGTCGCCTCCACGGGTCTCAGCTCTGCATAGACTGTGGATCGGGCTGTTGGAAGGCAGGATCGCTGGCTCTTGTTGATCTCTGTCGCTCGAGTTCCGGCAGGAACTGCAACAAAGCAAACGTCGAGGTGCTGGATGGTGCCTGTTTGCACAGGGTGGTCACTCCTTGACCAAAAGGGAGATTCTTCAGTCTTCCACGTCGAGTGGGATGTCGAAGGGTCCAGAGTTTCATTTCATAAGTTTCAGTCAGGATAATCTGATGTGCATTGGCACTGCTCCCACCTATATTCCAAATCTGGGGGCTGGATTACCTGCTAGGTCCCTCCTATGGGTGGGACCCAGGAAGGGGGTGGTTACACCCCTTTCCCTTTGTCCAGTTTGCCGCCAGGACTGGGGCAGGATGGCCCCAGAACCGGTTTGAATGGAATCTGCCCAGGGACACCTTGTGCGCCCCAGGTAGTGTCTAGTTTCTTTCAACCCTCCCTGCTACAATCCACTATCTCCTGTCTGGGGTGGTGTGACACCTCCCTGTGACAGGAGATCCTTTGATCAAGCGTCCTCTGCCAAGTTTCGGTCAGCAGCAGGAGGCCAGACTCGTGTCTGTGGCAGCAGCATCCATTTTGTGATGCTGGGGCTCTGGTTAGGATTAACCGCGTTTTAAGTAAAGTAACATGTCTTCTCCCTCTAGAAGGGTGGAATGCTACCCCCGTCGCCAGAACTGGCGAGGGGGTAGTATTCCAAAGTGTATGACACCAAACACAACATGTTTTGATAAAGCCAAACAAAAGTTAGCAATAACCGCGAGGATTATAATGCACTTAAGAGTATATGGTATGGCAATATCACTAGAACAGCTATAAGGAAATGGTTCCGAAAGCTGCAGACAGGCTCAGCTCATGCTAGAGCACCATCTCACATAAAACCAAGCACTCTGCCTCCAGGATTGTTAAGGCCTGCCATAGGAGTGGCTTATAGGTATATATGTGTCCAGATATAGGTTTAGATATAGGTATACTATATCTAAGCAAGGGGTGATTACACCACCTTGCCCCAGCTGAGGGATCAGCCAGTTGTGTCGATTTAAGGACCAGCCAGGGGTGGCAAAAGATATGCTTCAGCCCCTGGTATGCATTGGATGCACCTATGCCCTGGGCACCTATAGTGCACTGTATAGGATCTGATAAGGTGTCCAGTACCAAATTGGTGATGTACCTAGGGTACATGGAGTCCATTTAAAGAGAGAGCAGATAGCCTGGGACCCTGATTAGCAGGATCCCAGGCCAACTAAGTCGAAAACCAGCTAAATACTAGGCAAAAAATCTGGGGTAACCATAGTCAGGTATCCACCCTCCTACAATAGGCAATTAAAAAAAGGCAATGCTCTTTGAACCCTGAGCCTTTATGTCCTAAGCATAAAGAAATAATGCTAATTAGTGACCGGTTCTTTGCTTGTTTTGGTAAAGCTAGAAGTCATCTTTTCTCTGAGGCCCAATATCGTTGCCTAGGCCTGGTGTTTGTTACTATCAGCTCAATATCAGCTTTGACCCTTGGTGTCCCAGGATTAGAGTCTCCTATTGTTAGCATACTCATGCTTCAACATCAGCACTGTTACGTTGAGAATTGCTTAAATGCTTTCTTTTCCATTGTTCTAGAATATGATATAAAACACTCCACAAGGAGCACATTCCCAGACAGCCAGATGCTAATGTGGGCATTAAGTGGATTGTGATTTACTCTATGATATTCCTTACCAACTCGCCAACTCTGGCCTTTATCTTTTAGGGTGTGGCTATGAAGCCTTCAGCAGTATTGTTGTCAATGATCCGCTGTGCAATATTAATGATTGAAATTGCTTATTTTAAACTAGTGATTTTTGCTGTTCAGTTCACAAATCCTCTATTATTGTCATATGTCCCGTGCAGGCCAATAGTCGTTTTTACTATGTTAGCGTGAACACGCTGCAGTCCTTACTTTGCTTTGCACAAGGTATGATGCATACGTATTTTGCTTTGTGCCACTCTGTACTTTCACACAGAACCTGCTGTTGTTTTTGCATTCTGACCTTTCCTGGAATTTAGTGTGAACACAGTGTACAAGGTCAAACAATGCCCTTTGTTATTCTGTTTTGTCGGGCTCTAGCATATAGACAAAACATACAAATGCAACTGCTGTTTGGGAACACGTACTCTTTGTCATAGAGGTATGCACAGACAGGTAAATAGACAGACGAGATCACGAATACACCTGAGATGTAGAACCTTCATCTGTGAATACTAAGGTATGGGGTCTGCTGCAAACACCCAGAGATCTTTTGATATATATTAACTTTGCTTATGTAGAAGGGGAGGGGGTTAGATTACCCTTTCTATTACAATGACAGCTCCCTTTGTGATTTATGGATTACTTACTATGCTGACCGTATTTGTGTTAGGCAGCTTCTTACTTAATGTGGCACGCATACTGCATACTAGAGCACGATAGTTAAAATAAATATTTCAAACTTTTCTCGTGTCTCTGTCAGAACTTATTGTGGATAAATACGAGTGTGAGAGTGAAAGGGTGTGTTCTGTCACCGCAATTCCTGAAAGGGTCGGGAGGGTTGTGCTCTGGGGTGTTTAATCACTTGTTCCTCTGTGAGTGAGTAGGAGGGCAAGTGAGACACTATTGCTAGTCGGTCTCATGATCATGGGTACTCAGGTGGTAGGATAAATCATACCCTGCCTACTAAGGTTCTATGATCCCAATCATAGTTCTGTGATTTTACAGAATTCCTGCAACATTATGAATTGTGTACTCTTAAATGGAAAGAGCCATCCTCTGCCATGCAGTTTTATACCCAGGTCACATCTCAGTGTGAGATTCTGTTTCATTGATGCAAAGCCTCCTTACTTTATCTGGAGCATTCTGCACTGTCAAACACGTGGTCTTCGTTAACACACTTGCATCACTGGCATGGCTGGTCCCACTCTTAAATGGTTCTTCTCATGATTTTCTCAAGTAAGTACCTGCAAAAATTTTGTAAATCCACGTTTGGCTTAGGTGTGAGAACAAAGCATTTGTCCTAGGACATGTCCTTGTCCAGTATCTTGGATTGCCATCCAAGCAGTTTCAAGAGCAGGTTATGCTTAGGCGGGTAGTGAAAGTTGATGAACACTTACAAACATATATAGAATTGTACTGTTTATTAACCCCTTCGATGCTTGTGATGGAACGGTTCCATCACGAGCGCCGGTTGGGCTGTGCTTATGACGGAACCGTTACGTCACGGCCACGCCCGTTTCTTAGAACCTTCAGCACAGCGCGAAAATTCACGCCGCGCTGAAGGTGTTAAAGCAATACTGCTTTCTAAGCTGGGCGTTAAGAATTGTTAAATTCCCAAATGAGAGGGCCTACAAGAATGTGTTAGGTCAAATTCCAGCTGTTGATGTCCTCCAATATGATGGAAATTGCTACATGCAACTGACTTCTGAGGTGCAACCCCTTGCACGCTACGTCCTACCCAATTACAGTTTTACTGAATGAATAATGCAGAAATATGTAGTTAACTTCAGCATCCTATACTGTCTGGTTGGCTGTCAAGTTATAGAATTCTATAAAGGAGGCTTAAGATGATGGACATTGGAACCACGTGCTGTATTACAGAAAGTGCAACAAATGAACTATTTATGCAGTTTTCAATAGGGTCAAGAGTGATATACCCATAGAAAAGGTTTAGAAAATTATCCATTGCTTTGGATAAAGAACTATTTAGCTGTGTTGTTGAGGTAGAGTATATTTTTCCATGTTGAAAGTACATACATTGTGCCAAAATGAGGGGGAGGAAAGTGGCTGCTGAATGTGTCCAGGGTTGGCAGTAGTGTATAAATTCCCTTTGCTAATGTAACACTGTCACATAATAAATTGTGTGGACTAAGCAGTGAAACATGTTCTGCCTAAGCAACTGCAATGGGCCAAGCTCTTAGACTTGGTTTGCCTGAAGATAGATTGCATTTGAAAAGGGAAGGAATTAACTAAAACTCTCTACTTCCCGGCCATCTGCATTTTCATTTTTCAGCAATTTTATAAAAACATTCTTCGCCCCTCTGGACAGCTTATGAGCAGAGAGTGTCACTTCTTTTCTGGCTAAGGGCACAATTTACACATACACACCACAATCATTCATTCTGAAACCTGTAATTCACTGCTTATGTCATGCTCCTTTCATTGGGGTCGTCTTTCAATTCCAGTGTTTGACATTTAATGGCCCTTATTCTTTCTTCAGGTGGGAATTTATTTTGAGTGGTTTCTATTATTTCTGGACACAATCCACATGTATCCTTTGAAGAGGTGAAATATAAAACACAAACCCACTTTGATATCCAGCTAAAAACAAGGTTATGGTGGATGTACAGTAATATTATCAGGAGTCTGAAGAAAAAGGTGGGAGGGAAAATACTTGGTGCCAGAGTAACAACTTGTTGTTAATTACAAGTTCGCAAAATTCTGTCCATAATATTTCATCGGCAAGCACAATGTTTCATCTGCTTGAAGTCAGACATATAAAAGTAGTTACATAAGTTCTGTAACTTTCTTATATTACAAATACTACATGCCTCCTAAAAATAGATCATTGTGGTGAGAAATACAATTCAAGCAGTCTCTTGATTCAAGTAGTGGCGGCCAAAAAGATGTCATTGTGGTTTTTAGCCACAGGTCTATCATGAGGTGGGATTATTGGCTAACAGACTCCTGTGATTGCAATACAAGAGAACAACCCTGCAAACTAAACTGCCTACAGCTGATGCCAACTTTTGGCACATAATAGAACGAATCAACTAGCAGTTAAACTAATAACACCACTACTAAAGCCCAGGGGCCTCATTTATGAAAAGTGACGCATTGCTGCGTGAAAACAGCGATGCGTCACTTTTCATGCGCCCTCCTTACGACATCAATAATGCGTCATATTTACAGTATGACGCATCATATCGCAAGGAGTTACAGATATGTCAGTATTTCTGACGTATCTGTAGGCGCAAAAGTGACGCATTGCTGGAGTGTGTCACAAAAGTGACGCAACTGCAGCAATGCCTCCTTTCACATGGGGCAAGCCCCATGTGAAAGGGCCTGCGTCAGTCTTACGTCTGCTGTGAGGCAGGCGTAAGATTTTGACACATTTGAGTCCTAGAAGTGGCGGAGTGAAATCTCATAGATTTTACTGCGTCACTTCCATGACCCTTTCTTGCATCAATACGCCCCCCTTGCATACATTATACCTGGCGCAGGTATAATGTGGCGCAGGGGTTTACAAAGTGACGCATCTACCTAGATGCGTCACTTTGTAAATATGGCGCATTTATTACGCCACTGGTGCGTCACAAATATTGACGCACCGGCGTAAAAGTATCGCACAGCCTCATAAATGAGGCCCCAGGATTCCTGCTTCTAAAGTCTAATGGCCTGATTTAGAGTATGAGGTATATTCAAATTCACTTGTAATAATGTTGACGGAATATCGGTCAGGTGTGATGGAGGGCTCATCAGCCAAGCTCTAAATCAGAACTCTAATGCCCCAGTTTTTCAATTTTGGTTTCACTGAAGCGGAATTCCAAAGAATGTGTGGAATATATAAAGGATTCCAGCTTAAATTTGTGAAGAGTAAATTGATCTCATGTGGTAACCCTAAATATTTGGCCTGGCTCGGACCTGCGTTGGCAAACATGGGATACCTCCTGTTTATTTACACTCATATAAACAGATCCAGATGTAAGCATTGTAATAGATAACATTTAATAATGAATTGAAGGATGCTCATCACATTGGTCCCAACATAATATCTTTACAATTTATAATTCTTAGAAACCAAACGTCGCACACCTCAAATGCCCTTTACGTCTAAGTAAGCAGAAATGTGAATTGTTCAGACAAAGCAGATGAAGTGACAGGTAGCAAAGGTGGGCCCGATTCACAGAATGAACTTAAGTCTAAATCCTAAACTTACTACTATTTGGTATTCACAGAATGCACTTACTACTTTCGGGATTCACAGAGTGAACTTACTACTTTGGGGATTCACAGAATAAACTTACTACTTTCGGTATTCACAGAATAGATTTAAGACTACTAACTCTAAGTCCGAATTCGGGCCGTAAATTCCGGCCCGGGGTGGAGCTTCCGGCTTGGGGGCGGAGCTTCCGGCCCGGAGGCGGAGCTTCCAGCTTGGAGACGGAGCTTACGGCTCAGAGGTGGGGATTTTAGCCATGGCTGAAATCGCCACCTCTGGGCCGCAAGCTCCGACTCCGGGCCGGAAGCTCCGCCTCCGGGCCGGAAGCTCCGCCTCGCCCCGCCTCACCTAGCCACACCTTTGGGTGGACACAAGAGCTCAGCACAAGGGAGAAAAGGTTTCCCCAGCTTAGAATTTCAGAGTGAGGGGAACTACAGGATTGTGTGCAGTAGGACAAACATAAACTGCTGCAAAAGTGGGCAGGGTTGCCCTTGAAATTTTTAACACATTTGTTAGAGAGTGTACAGGTGTCACATAAATGCTGCTCCCCAAGCAACCCTCCTCAGAACACTTTCTAGACCTGCAGATCACATTAGGGTTGGACCCTGCTTTAGTTAACCTAAAATGAGCTCTGAAGTGCTGAGCCTGCTCACTCTTGCACCCAGGACAACGATGTGGACTCCAAGGGTCAGCTGTGTGGCTACAGGCACACAACAAGCTGCAAGAGGTCTTTTTTCTGAATATTACCTATTTTACCAGTACCAACTGGACCTGGACAGGACCTGGCTCATGGACTCTTCTGAAATGAGTCCTGCCCCTTAAGTGCTGTCCCTAAGTTACGGGGAGCATTAGAAGTGACACAGAGGAGCTGCTTCAGCAAACCCTGGAAAGATTTTGGACTTTTAAGCCCTCCTAGGTAATAGGCTCTTCAAGGCAAAGGTGTCCTATATCTTCTTTGGATAAAGCTTCAGGCTTGCCCCGCTGGATGAATTTGACCTCCATAAAAAAAGACTAAAACAGAAGGTAAAATCTGTGACTGGGACAAATCCGCATGGCATAAACGATCCGTGCTTTATTGTGGTCGGCCTGAAATCACCCCTAGGTCTCGGTTTATTGCTTTCATGGACTATCATTAGAGCACAGTGCTTTTTGGCTCTATTTTCACTTAAAACTTTACAAATTCATATATCCAGCTCCCCCAATTGGATTTTTGTTGGATTGATGTCATTTTGTTTATTACATTTTACTCCATTCTTCTAATTCAGTTTGGGAATTTTTTTGGTTGGTGTTTAGACTTATTGTTTTAGTTCTGCATAAATACTGTACACAATGTGGTAAGTGGTATGTGGTAAGTTAAGCTCATGGCTACCAAGGATTGAGCTCAGGTTAATTTAGTGACTGGTGTGTGCACTCTGATAAGTTAGTGTGATGAATTCTTGATGTGGGCAACAGGCCACCCAAAATAATAATTGACTAACTTACATTCCTGAAATTTCTTGATATAACAGTACATAACTATCTGATTTATAATGTACTTTTCAGCAGTTGAACCAAATTCACAACTAGCAGTAAGTACACACAAAGTTAGCACGTCATCTTCAGGGAGCTCATTCACAAACTGATATTCTAAACAGAAATTGTATCTCGACATGGCATCTTGAGGCTCTTCTGTGAATTGTAATTTAAGCCTTCCAAGTGTTTCAACAACAACATCCAAAGCCTCTGTTTCTACACCTTATAGAGGGTTAGCAGGTGGCAAATGCTCAAAGGTGTGTCTCAGCTCTGTGCAGATTCACAGGTATGCCCTTCTCCATAACAGCATAAAAGCATACTCTTCTTCCTAACAGCAGGACATAAATTGCCATCTATAGGGGCGTGGCTTGGACGCCGATCGGGATGGCGGCGTGAGCCTGCAGCTCCGTGCCCGATCCCGCATTTTATCCTGCAAATCACCATACACGTGCTGTTTCTAGCGCGATTATCCTGTGCGGAGCATCGGGGTATCCGGGGAGCACTACTCCGGACTGGAAAGGGGCTGTGGAGTGCGCTGAGACCCGATCGAGGTGCTCGGCAGGACGGAGCAGGACGTAACAAGATGGCGGCGACCCCGAGCTATGGAGGCTGACTTCTCCGGTACGTCGGCCCGCGGCGGCAGCAGAGAGCAGGCCGGAGCCTGGGAGTGCGGGCGGAGAACGACCGCTGCGATCAGTGGCTCCTTGGGTGAAGTGGCGGTGCAGAGCCCTCGCTGCCGCATTGCCATTTTGCGGACTGAGTATCGCTCCCCCGTCACTGGCGGTGGCGGCCGAGTTGGAGGTCGCCGCTCCCTGCCTGTGACCAGCGGTCCCCAAGAGCCTGGCGGCGCCATAGAGGATGGACCCGGAGAGTGAGGGCATATCTGGAACAGGTCGGACCTACGTCCTGGAGGACCCGACACCCGACCCTGAGCGCGACTAGCCGCTCTGACCGGGTGCTCCGGCTGGTCGCCGATCCCTGAACGAGACGACGGCCCAAGGCACCGACTGCTGGGCTGCATGCGGAGTGGACTCCGGAGGGAGGGCGACGCTGGGACACGGATCGCGGACCGCTGGACGGGGCGACGACTCCCGGCGGACTGCGCACCTGGCCCCACTCACGTTTCCCTGCCTGTCCAGGAATACACCATTGGCGTCACTATCCGGTTGGATTGGACCTTCCCGATTTCTGCCAGAGGCCTTGGTGTAGCTCTATCGTGGGTGACGAGAGACTGGCTAAGGAGCGGCCCCGGGTGCTTTCTGGAGTCAGATTAGGTGGGGGTGCAACCGGCCTGGAGCAGGGCGAGACGGTGCATAGTCGCCCATTTTGGGCGCGGGAGTGCACTCGCATAGGGCGGGCGCCTTCGCCCCTGAGATTGGTGATCGTCACATGGGGAGTCCACTGACCCGTTGAAATACCGGAAGGATCAGGGAGCCACCCTTGTTTGGCGGACGAGGGTGAGTGCTGGGCTGTATCCCCTCAAGCGAACCGGTGTTGGCGCTCGCAGGGCACAAGATGGCCACTGAAGGTGGTGGCGTCGCACTGAGCCAGGCGACTATACAGGGAGCAGATGGCGGAGCTCATAACGACCCGGAAGACTCGGCACAAGAGCTGTGGCTGAATATGCAACTGGATGGAATTCTAGAGGCAATAAATGCGACCAAGGAATCCCTGCATACGGATATAGCGCGGGTCGCCTCGGGACTGGGTCTCTTACGAGCGGATCATGCTAAGCTTACTGACAGAGTGAAAGAAAACGAGTTACTGCTCCAGGAGCTCAAACCTGCGGTGGTGACCGCAGAACACAAACTGTCTGAAATACTCGGTCGGTTGGAGACACTGGAGAAACGTGCAGAGGATTCCGAAAGCCGCAATAGGCGGAATAACGTGAGAGTCGTAGGCCTTCCGGAAAAAGTTGAGCGGGATTACGCAGTGGCCTATTTGGAGAACTGGTTTAAAACGACCGTGGCGCCGGAGGGTCTGTCCCCTTTCTTCTCTCTGGAGCGGGCGCACAGGGTCCCAGCCCGCCCTCCTATGCAGGGCCGCCCTCCCAGGCCCATGGTGGTCAAGTTGCTGCATTTCAAGGACCGGGACCTCCTGATACAGAGGGCACGCACGCTGGGCCCCTTTCAAGTGGACAACAGCTCAGTCACGATCTTCCCCGATTACACACAAGAGGCCCAGAGGCGCAGATGCGAAAATCGAAACGCATCCGCAACCGGAATAAACTCAAGAGGGTGCTAATGGACGACCACATGGCGGCGGACAGGAAAGGAGCACTGGCCGCGACAGCGTCCATTACGGGCTCACAACCGGACAGACTGTCGGTGGGCTCGGAATCTGATGAGGACAGAGGGAAATCTGGAGGAGACGCCTCGGAGGTGGACAGTGCTGGCGGCCCGTAGGTCACCCCACTATTTAACGAGTGATACTCTAAGAGGGGACAATGGCAGCTATTCCCGTTAAAACATGATACCCTGATGCTCAGCGCTCTAACAGGTATTGTGTTGCAATGTCATATGGGATCAAGGCTCGGGACGGGGTAACTGCCTGCCCCCGGTTGGTTCTGACTCACCCTCCCGTTGCCCTTAAGGCCTTCTGTAGTAACGACTACAGAGTAGTGAACTGTGTGTTGTGCTACGAGTTTGGATGGGGGCTGATGACTCGTTGTTAGGTCCTGCTCTGGGGAAGGGGGTTTGGGGATTTTTCTGGGGTGTTATGTGTGGGGGGTTTTACTGCAATGATGTGGGTGGCCGATTGATTCTGGGGAGGTGGTTAGAGGATGGCCGCAATGGGGGCGTTACCTGATTTGAAGTGCCTCACGTGGAATGTCCGTGGCCTCCGAACAATGTCAAGGAGATACAAGGTGCACTCCCATCTGGTGAGGCGAGGCATCCATATTGCACTATTGCAAGAAACCCATTTAACTAGACAGGAATGCACTGCGCTGCAGAAGAGGTGGCGTGGTCAGGTATTTGGTACTACGTACTCGGCCTATGCCAGGGGAGTGCTGATATGGGTGAGAGCGGGGATCCCATTCCAGGCCTTAAACCAGCTTGTAGACCCTGAGGGTTGGTTTGTGGCGGTGGAGGGGAGGCTGTACGGTCGGGATGTGGTCCTATGTAGTATATATGCCCCAAACACTGACCAGACTCGATTTTTTGATGGCTTGACGGGATCGCTCGCACACTTTCTGACGGGCCCACTAATACTGGGAGGCGACTTTAACTCGATCACTGATGTCTTCTTAGATAGGTCGCATCCACCATTGGTTGACTCCCCGGTGCGTAGGCTAGCCTCGCACAGGAAGGACTGGCAAGCGAGATGGGGCCTTCTTGATGTATGGAGGAGCAACATCTGGACTTTAGGGACTATTTTTTCTTTTCAGCACTGCATGCATTACATGTTAGGATAGACTCCATCCTCTGTAGTGGCCCCTTAGCTGCCCTATCGACCCACACGGAATACCTGACCAGGACCATTTCGGACCATACTGATGACGATTAGGTGGCAGAGGGTGAGGTCGGCGGTCCCGACGTGGAGGTTACGGCCGGACACGTTAGAGGACCCGGTGTTCAGTGATAGGGTCCTCCAGGGTATTGAGAGCTACTTTGTTGAGAATGAAGGGACGGCGGCCTCGAGATCGATTGAATGGGATGCGATGAAAGTGGTGGTGAGAGGTGTCTGTATGGGCAGATTCTCGAATGAGAGGGTGACGGTCCTGGCTGACCTGGAAAAGGCGGAATGTGTGTTGAGGGATCTGGAACAGCGCAGCCCTGAATGGCCTGACTTGCAGGAGAGACTGAGTGAGGCGAGGGAAATGGTTGCTACAGAGACGGAACGTCTGCGGTGTTACGATTACAGGCTCTATCTCACCAAGGTGCATGCGGAGAGAGATAAAGTGGGCACTTTGCTTGCTAAACAAGCTAATCAGGAACCTAGAGGTAGCCCGGTTACGGCCATTAAAGCGGAAACGGGGGTGATGGTCTATTCTCAAACTGCGGTTTTACATCGCTTCCAGTCGTATTATACGAGCCCGTACGCGAGTCGGCTGGAGATGACGGGCCCTGCAATAGGCGACTACCTAGAAACCGTCCATCTCCCACGGCTGGAGGACGAAACTGTAAAGACCTTGGGTGGCCCGATAACGTTGTCAGAGATTCGAGTGTTCGTCAAACAGATGGCCAGAAATAAGACACCGGGGGTAGACGGCTTCCCGATTGAATTTTATGTGAAGTATATCGATACTCTGGCGCCCAAGCTACTGACGGTATACTCGGAGGCCCTGTCGCTCGGGCGTCTGCCTCAATCGATGAGGGAGGCCCTAGTGATACCACTGCTGAAACCTGGTAGAGAGGCCTCGGATGTGACATCGTATAGGCCCCTGTCTATGTTGACTGTGGACTAAAAGATCCTGAGCCGTATCTTGGCCACGAGTTTGTTGCCTCACATGACCACGCTTGTACACGAGGACCAGGCTGGGTTTATACCTACTAGGAATACCTCCATCAACATCCGCCGCCTGGTCCGCCTATTGGACGGTGCATGGACGCCAGCCCAAAGGCCGGCAGTCCTATCAGTCGACATCGAAAAAGCCTTCGATAGCCTTGAATGGACATACCTCGATAAGGTGCTTGAGAAGTTCGGCCTGGGAGACGGCTTTGGCCGATGGACGAGGGTTCTCTACTCCTCGGCCACTGCCAGGGTGCGATTGGGTTCTGTCATATCCTCCGATTATCCGGTGCACAGAGGGACGAGACAGGGATGCTCGCTCTCTCCCCTGCTGTTTGCCTTAGCGGTGGAACCGCTGGCAGTGCAGGCAAGTGCAGGGATATGGTACAATGGGGTTGAGCACGGTAGGGACATCCATCATATCTCACTGTATGCCGATGATCTCTTGTTGTACCTGGCGGACACGGAAAGGGCTCTGGATGGGGCTGTGAAGTTGCTGTCACACTTTGGTCAGCTGTCGGGTCTCAACGTAAACTGGAATAAGACTTGTGTTTACCCATTGCGTGCGGACACGCCGTATCCCCCTCTTACAGTGGAGGTGGTCTGGGAGGGTACGTGCTTCACCTATCTGGGTGTTCGCATCTACCATGATACCGCGAATCTACTGGATGGCAATGTAGGGCGCGGTTTGCGGGCCCTGAGGGGCTGCATGTCTTTCTGGGCCTCCCTCCCTCTGTCGGTGCTAGGGCGGGTGGCGCTACTGAAAATGGTGGCACTACCAAGATTACTCTATTATTTCCGCACCCTCCCGACCTGGATTCCACAACGGATCTTCAAAGAATTGAGGACGATGATTATCGGTTTCCTATGGGGACCTGGACGGCGTAGGGTTGCGTTGGATACTCTGACGCGACCCAAATTCGAGGGAGGGATGGCAGTCCCAGATTTTGAGCTGTATTACCTGGCGGCTCAGTTGCAAGTGTTGACGCAAAACATTGCTAGAGAATTTAGAGGCCCGGACCATACACGGGGGACCGGTATCCAGCGACACATCTTATCGTACATTGTTATGCAACAGCCACTGGAATTGAGGGGACTGACTGAAGAGGAGAGGACCCTTCGCTTATGCTGGCATAGGAGTTTGAAAAGAGCGAAAGTAGTACGACCATACGCGCCAGAGATCCCTCTGGGGATGTTGACAGCGCTACCGCACGGGGGCGACTGGTCCCCATTGCTGGACTGGGAAGAGCTGGGCATACAGGTGGTGGGGATTTATATCATGACGGTACGTTGGTCCCCTTTCAGGTATTGCAAGATCGATTTGGGCTCCCGGATGGGAGCTACCTCTTGCATGCGGCAGTGATCACGGCAATGCAGAAGCACTGGAGGGGAGGGTTGACGGAGCCGAACACGACCATGGCCTGCCAGTATGTGGTAATGGCAGCGGGGACATTCAAGGCGGTGACCTGTCTCCACTCCCGGATGCTACATGAGGGTTTAGAACCGCTAACCAAGCTGAAGACGGTATGGGAGGACAGTATAGGCAAGTCCATACCGGACACGGTCTGGGGCCACATTTTGGAACGGACGTGGACGGGTTGCAGGAATGCCCGCTTTCAGCAGGTGAACTTCTTCATACTGCATAGGGCTTACTTGCCCCAGGGGAAGATCAGACAGTACTTTCGAGTACAAGATGCGGTGTGCCCGAGATGCTTAGCTTCTGAGGTTGAATTCGACCATCTACTGTGGGGTTGCCCGAAGTTGGGGACATATTGGCCTGCTGTGGGGGAGCTCCTGAATGTGGTTACTGACCGGGAGGTGGAGTTTGACATGGCGGCCTGCCTGCTGCTTTGGTTCCCCCATACGGCAGGACGAAAGTCACGAGCAAATTTATTGACCTGGGACTCGTTCTAGCCCAGAGGGAAATAACCTGGCACTGGAAGTCCAAGGAGGGCCCATCGGTGCGGAGATGGATGAATGAGCTGTTGAAATGGTCCAGGTGTGAAGGAGTGATTAGAATGCGACTGGCTGCCAGGACAGGTAACGAAAAGAGCTTGGAGAAAGCGAGGGCCTGGGAGGTAATAGTACAGGCCTTGAAGGACTACATGACAGAGGCTGATGAGTAGGATGGATATGAGTAGGGGGTTCCATGAGGCCTAGAGACACGTATGCATATACCCGATTAGTGGAGTACTCTTATGCCAAGACCCACAGTTGCCACCCACATCAGCAGAAGTTGGGGAGAGGGAGGGAAGAGGGAAGGGTGGGGGGACCGCAATAGTGAACCGCTGCAGTGATGGGGAAGGCGCCAGTGGTACGATCAGATAGCTGGGACTGATGGACAGGGACCTCTGGGACTTGTAAATTGGGGACGCCACAGGCGATTATGGGTGGACCTCAGGATCCTCCACCGTGGGGGGAGCAATAGTGTAGGCCTGACACAGCGGACATTGGGGATCCGGCGCCATCCTTACGAGATAGATGATCACATTTAGCGGTGACTTGGGGAAGGGAGTTTGGTGGTATAAAAGCGGATACTATATTATGCTGTTGACCAGACATTTCCTAGAATGGGCAACTATGTACTCTACTTGAACTTGTTGATACGCCGCCCTACCTCCGGGATGTGGGCTAAATGGCGGTGTGCAAACTTATAGATGCAGAAGTACTTTGTGATGCACTGACTGTGAAGGTTGACCACTTTTGATGTTTGTTTTATACATCTGCAATAAAAACTTCTTTTATAAAAAAATAAATTGCCATCTATGGCAATTATGTAATTACTATATAATTAAGGCTCCCAGATTTTCATTTGTACTGATTTTTACAGCTAAACACAGACAGAAAACCATATATTTCCAGCCTGCATTTATTTTTAAATATGGACAAATGCAAAAAATATGTCTTCTTTTGGAGGAATTTAACAACTGTGACAGATCTGTGGCTGTGCAGAGTGATGGGTAGAGGAGCTAAAAAAACAATTTCCTAATGAAGCTTAAATAACTGCAGATGTACAACTGTTTACTACTGGCAATACAACTCACAAAAAATAAATATGCTTGGAACTTGAAGTTGGGTCTAAAATGGAACGAGCTGTCATATTATTAAAAGTAGACTGAAGAGAAAAGATGCAGGGGTAGTAGAGAAAATGAAAAAGAGGATTGACAAAGAGAAAAAAATACTAGAAAAATTGTGGAATAGAAACTGAGGCTCAGATTTACTAAGCCATTCAAAATAACATTTGCGGGGCTAAGCATGGGATTTTACCCAAAAAAGTGATGCAACACAATGCCTTGCCATGTATTACCCTACATTGGGGAGGCGTTACGTGGGTGGCGCATTGGCGTTCCTATGTATCCACCCTATATTTTGATGCAAAAGTAGATTTCCTAAAGTATGCCATCCTGAGTGTATGCCAAAATTCTGTCCCTACCCGAGAATGGCATACAAAAGAGATATATATCATTTTCTTCACAATATTTCCTCTTTGAATGGGTGCTGCAGCCTCTAAGAATAGTATTTGTGCAAAAGGTATCCCTTGCTGCACAAAAACTATCCCTTGTGACCACAACAGAGGAACTTGTGCGTCAGTCCATATATTTTGACCTCAGCCCAGTTTTTCTAAAGTCTGTCAATCTGGGTTTCCCATAAACTCAACTACTCTCATCTGGTAGTAGCTCAAACAACTACACAAAAACATCTTTGGGCTCCCCATCACTATGATAGGGTTGTAGCCCTTAGAGACACTAGTGTGAATGAAAAGAGAAGGCCCAGATGATGAAGCATGTCACCAGGTTTGGCGAGTGATGGGAATCCAGAAATGTATTTAATATTTGTCCTTTTCTTTGCGGCGTTTATCTCAGTATTGTCTTTCTTGCAGAGTTTACAGTGTTTGGAACATTTGTTGTAGACCCTTAGATACTCTAGGTATGTGATTATAGTGTTCTGGGGCAACGTATCCAGGTTGGTCTTTAAATATTGCCTCTGACCCTATCTTAAAGGTTTTGTGTATTTTTTTTTTTTATCTGGGTTTGTGCCAAATTGGTGTGCTAATCCGAAGATGGCGTAGCAAGAAGAAATAGCTCTATTTCTCCTCGCTACCTCCTCTTTGCATGTGTGCGGTTGCTTCTAAGGATCGTTTTTGTGCAGGAAGTTATCCCTTGCGGCACAAAACTATTCTTTGTGACCACAACGGAGTCGTGTCGTGCAAGGGTGCCTGTTAGGCTGTCACAAATGACCCAGTGCAAGGATTGAGCAGAAGTGTTCTACATTTTCGTAAATATGGCACATTTCTGCTATCTCCCTGTCATGCAAAGCATCACAGAAAGTTCCCTTGCTGCGCTGCGTGTACGTTTAGTAAATCTGGGCATGGATGAATAGCATGATGGAGAAGTGAATAAAAGCGATACATCTGATGGTAAATGGAATAGAATTTGAACACTTAAGTAACCCTTGCGTACAGGAAAAATAGAAGTACATGTAACTACTACAACAGGTTGTGGGAGGATATTTCAATTAATGATTGCCCATAAAATAATGTTCATTGACCTCCAAGAAATACTTTCCAAATGTTAAGGCGTTAAGAGGTTACTGTGGCCATTATCTTCTCAAATCACTATTGTTGCCACCTCAACATGCCATGAGCACCCTCCCAATTCCAAATCATCACACACTCCCCATTTGCAAAATTGTGGTGGTACTGGCGTTTTTACTATTTTGACATGAATAATTTCATCAAAAGTAGAGGGCCCGATTCACAGAACTAACTTAAGACAAAATCCTAAACTTACTACTTTTGGTATTCACAGAAGTTAGGATTTTGTCTTAAGTTTGTCTTAAGAAAAACTTAAGACAAAATCCTAACTTAAGTCTGTCTTAAGTCTGTCTTAAGTTTGTCTTAGGACAAACTTAAGACAAAATCCTAACTTCTGTGAATACCAAAAGTAGTACGTTTAGGATTTTGTCTTAAGTTAGTTCTGTGAATCAGGCCCAGAGAGTCTGTTTCATTTTCTTTCTCCAGATCCCAATTCCTGATTCTGAATGTAGATTGTAATATAGAACTTTTGGGACACTAACTAGAATTTATTTTCCCAACGTAATGAAATATTTCGGCAGGTACCGGACATCTTTAGCCTCACTGACCAGATGAATTACTGGTGTTGTCAATCCAGATCAGACCCCGAACCACTTTCCCTGCACTCAGTGTGAGATCCTAGGGCAAGAAAACATTTCACATATATAGTCTACTATCTTACTCAAGTCAAAAATTTGTATAGCGCACTACTCACCCAGAGGGTCTCAAGGCGCTTGAGGGGGGGGGGGTGGTGTTCGTTACTTATCAAATAGCCAAGTTTTGAGTTGTATTCTGAAGGAGAGGTGGTTCTGTGTAAGGCGGAGGTGGGAGGGGAGAGAGTTCCAGGTTTTGGCCGCTAAGTAGGAGAAGGATCTTCCTCCCATGGTGGCTCTTCGGATGCATGGAATCGTGGCGAGGGCTTGATTGGACGATCGTAGTTGGCGGGTGGGGGTGTAAAAGGTCAGGCGCGTGTTGAGGTATTTGGGTCCCAGGTCGTGGAGGGCTTTGTGTGTGTGGGTGAGGAGAAGCGTGTTGAGGTATTTGCGTCCCAGGTCGTGGAGGGCTTTGTGTGCGTGGGTGAGGAGATGGAACGTTATTCTCTTGTTGACTGGGAGCCAGTGAAGGTCTCTCAGGCGACCGGATATGTGATTGTGGCGGGGTATGTCAAGGATGAGTCGGGCGGAGGCGTTCTGAATGCATTTATTCTGTAATTTGGCTGTGGTTCCGGCATAGAGGGTGTTTCCGTAGTCCAGTCGGCTTGTGACAAGAGCTTGGGTGACTGTCTTTCTTGTTTCGGTGGGGATCCAGCGGAAGATCTTTCTGAGCATACGTAAGATGTTAAAGCATGATGATGAGACGGCATTGACTTGTGTGGTCATCGAGAGGGAGGAGTCTAGAATGAATCCCAGGTTGCGAGCATGGTCCGTTGGTTTGGGTGCGCTGCCCAGGGCCGGTGGCCACCATGAGTCATCCCATGCGGAGGGGGATGATCCTAGGATGAGGACTTCCGTCTTGTCAGAATTCAGTTTTAAGCGGCTGTTCTTCATCCACTCGGCAACGTCTTTCATCCCTTCGTGTAGGTTAATTTTAGCGGTGTTTGGGTATTTGGTGAGGGAGAGGATCAGCAGGGTGTCGTCGGCGTAGGAGATGATGTTGAGGTTGTGCTGGCTTGCGATGGATGCGAGGGGGCTCATGTAGACGTTGAAGAGGGTGGGGCTGAGCGATGATCCTTGTGGTACGCCGCAGATGACTTCAGTGGCCTCTGACCTGAAAGGGGGAGGCGGACTCTCTGGGTTCTTCCAGCGAGAAACGAGATGATCCAGTCCAGTGCTTTTCCTTGTATCCCGACATTTCTGAGGCGTTGTACAAGGGTGCTATGACAGACCATGTCAAACGCTGCGGAGAGGTCCAGGAGGATGAGGGCAGCTGTTTCCCCGTTGTCGAGAAGTGTTCGGATGTCGTCTGTAGCTGCAATGAGGGCGGTCTTGGTGCTATGTTTGGCTCGGAAGCCGGACTGTGAGGGGTCGAGGGAGCCGTTAGATTCGAGGAAGGCTGCGAGCTGACTGTTGACGGTCTTCTCTATGACCTTGGCAGGGAAAGGGAGGAGCGAGATGGGGCGGTAGTTCTTAAGTTCAGTCGGGTCTGCTGTGGGTTTCTTCAGTAGAGCACTGAGTTCGGCATGTTTCCAGCTTTCTGGGAAGATCGCGGTGTTGAGGGAGCAGTTGATGATATCTCGGAGATGGGGTGCGATGATGGAGTCGGCCTTGTTGAAAATGTGGTGGGGGCATGGGTCGGTTGGTGATCCGGAGTGTATGGAGTTCATCAAGCGGATGGTGTCTTCAGTGCTGATTGGGTCCCAGGCGCCAAGGGTGGTGGTGGGGGGCTTCAGTTTGGTGGTGGTGAGGGGGGTGGACTGGTCGCCAAAGCTGTTATGTATGTCAGCGATTTTGCTGTGGAAGAATGAGGCTAGAGAGTTGCAGAGGTCTTGAGAGGGAGTGATGTAGTTAGAGCCGGCGCTGGGATTGGTTAGCTCTTTGACGATGCTGAAGAGTTCCTTGCTGTTGTGGGCGTTGTTGTGGAGTCGATCCTTGAATGTTAATTTCTTGGTGGATCGGATCAGCTGGTGGTGTTTGCGGGTGGCGTCCTTGAGGGCGGCCATGTTGTCTGTGGTTGGGTTTTTTCGCCAGGCTTTCTCGAGGGTGCAGCAGTTCTTTTTGGAGTTCTTGAGGTCATCATTGAACCAGGAGGCTTTTTTGCTACCTGGTTTGTTGTGATGGTTTTTCAAGGGTGCTAATTCGTCGGTGCAGTGGGTGATCCATTGTGCGAGATTGATGGCTGCTTGGTTTGGGTCCGATGGTCTGGTGGGAAGGTTTTGGTTTAGCGATGTGGTGAGCTGGTCGGTGGTAATTTTGTTCCAGTTTCTGCGTGGGACTTGTTGTGGGTGGTGGTGGGTTGTGGTCTTTCTGAAGTTGAAGTGGATGCAGCTGTGGTCCGTCCAGTAGAGTCCTGTGGCGTGAATGAAGGAGATATGTTTGCTGGAGGAGAAGATTGGGTCGAGCGTGTGTCCGGCGTGGTGGGTGGGGGTGTTTACCAGTTGTATGAGTCCGAGATTGGCGAGGTTGTCCAGCAGGGTGGTGGTGTTGCTGTCGTTATTCTTTTCCAGGTGGAAGTTGAGGTCCCCTAGGAGAATGTAGTCCTCGGAGGGGAGGGCGTGTGGGCTGATAAAGTCAGTGATCTCTTCGCTGAATTGTGTGCGGGGTCCTGGTGGTCTGTAGATGAGGGTGCCTCTAAGTGTGGTCTTGGGGTCGGTGTGTATCTGGAAGTGGAGGTGTTCGGCGGCGGTGAAGGTGTCGTCGGAGCTGGTCGTGATGCGGATGGTGTTCTTGTGGACGATGGCGATGCCTCCTCCTGTTCGGTTGATGCGGTCCTTTCGGATGATCTTGTAGCCGTCCGGGATGGCTATGGCGATGTCGGGCGCTGATGCGGTATTCATCCAGGTTTCTGTGAGAAAGGCGACGTCCGGCGTTGTGGTGTCCAGTAGGTTCCATAGTTCAATGGAGTGCCTGTGGACCGAGCAGGTGTTAAGCAGGATGCATTTCAGGTGGTTATTGTCGGAGCTCTGTTTGGCGTTAGTGGGCGTAGTGTAGGTCTTGATGCAGCAGAACTTGCAGGATTGGCAGGTGAAGGGTCCATGGGTGCGTCCTGGGGCGGCTTGCTGGCAGTTGTGGAGTCGGCCGGTGTTGAGTGCAGAGAGGGTTGCGGCGTCGTAAGTTAGGCGGGAGGAGTTGGTTTGGCGGGGGCCAGGGATCTGGCGCTGGGCGCGGTCCAGGCGCGGACGGGCGTAGACGGGCTTACCTTTGGCGCGCCTTCGGCGTGCATGGGGCGCGACCGCTGCGCGCGACCGCTGCGCGTGAACGCTGCGCTTGCGTGCATCTGTCATAAATGGATCGTGGAGGGGGCGGAGCGAGGGAGGAGCAGCTGGGAGGCGGGAGCGGGGTTGCGAGGTCTGGGGATGCCGGAGGGTTACGGGGAGGGGCCGTGGGGGAGCAGGAGAGGCACAACAAATGGCACGAAAACAATGCAGGACGGTATCGGGGGGCACAGTCTGGCACAGACACCCAAAGCGGTGATACCAGGCAAAGCGGAGCAATATTATGGAATGAAATGGGCATATCAAAACAAATTATTTGCAATGGCAGGCGCATCAATGCGCACAATATTATATGACGAAATAGGCAAATCAAAACAACTTATTTGCAATAGCAGGCGCAGCAATGAGCACAACGGTACCAGGCAGCCCAGGAGGGAGCAATGTGGACACCAGGCAGCCACGAACACCAGGCGGCTCAGGAGCGAGGTGGAGCGACCGGTTCTGACCAGGTCAGGACGGTGATTACTCTGAAATTGACATCCTCTTCATCACTGAAACCTGCCTTCGTGAATATCATGTCAGAAGGCCAATCCTAAGGGATGTCTAACTCTATTAAAAAATCACCAAATCATGAAAACCAGTGGGAGAAATAACAGCAGTTCACAAAAAAACTTTATCTACCACCTGCATCCAAGAGCACACAACACTGTTTGAGTCACAAAATTCAACTTTCTTGCCTCTTTTCTGCTGATCATCTACTGCCCACCCCTCATAACCAAGCCGTTGCAGACTCCCTTCTGGATTTTATATCCAAATTATCATTGATCATCCAAATCTATGTATCTTGGGTGACCTCAACACCTGGTTCGTCAAGTCGAAACTTAGTCATACCATATTGCTCGTCAATAACCTTGAAACGATTGATCTCCACCAGCTAGCCACTGGAGCAACTCACTCTGGAGGCTATTTCCTCGATACAATCTATTAGCGACGGGAAACATCTCAAATGCCTGTAATGATCATCACATCAACAACTTTGACCTCAACCGTACAAATGTAGCCCCTGCCCCACTAGCCTACTACTGCAGAACACTGGTCCGACCATGGAACAACGTAACCTGGACACATTTTGGAAAGAGCGATCGACTAACTGACTATTGGACCCTCTGATGACAGTCAATAAGTTCTACCAATGGCGCTTTGAGAACTTCGAGTAAATGGTTGCCCTCGAAGCTTCATGAAACTGACAACACAATTTGCAGATGCGTTGGCTCAACTTGAATGTAGAATTCATTGGAAACATAGTTAGAATCCTAAACAGACAGGAGAAAAACACACTAGAGTGATGTAAAAATCTACACAGATAATATGAATGTTCAAAGCCACCATTAAGACAGATAAAGAATGCTCTGTTTGCTGTATACCTCAGATGGTCTGCAACAAACCGCGCAGCTCATCAAAACCATCTAAATCACCTCTGAGTTCCGTAACCAGAACTGCAACTCAACTAATGAGAACTAGTTGTAAAAGGTCTGCAGTTTGCTGGCGGATCATTTTATTGAAAAAGCTAACAGCCTGATGCCTTACTTCTATTCCAGACCAAATGGTGGTGCCTCCATTCCACGCCTCAAAAACAGCTCAATCAAAACCATGCATGAACAACACACTCTCTGTATGTGACAACACTGAACTGAGCAGGTCAATCTCCAGCTGACCAACGGGTCCCACACCTATTCAAAAACATCTGGCTAGCATCACCTGTGTTAATCGCGGGCGAAACAAACAGTAAGTCACCCCTGCAAATTACATACATTTTTTCACAGACTAAAACCTTCCTACCTTAATCCTTGACTGGGAAGTAGCAGCTTTATGAAGCTGACCTAGCAAACTACAGGCAAATAGCCAATGGAACATCCCAAGAGAAACTCATTGTAAAGAGCAGCCTTTACACAAACCTATGATTCATTTGAACAAAACAACCTCTTCTCTGACAACAAACTAATTTCCACTTGGAAGAGGCACCACATCTGTGTTAATTACAAAATGGAGGGATTTCAAGGATATAGTAGAAAACACCACTGATCATTAGCTAGGGCTTCAGATTAAAGGCAAAGTTCTTAATTGGATTACGAACTACATTGCAGAATGAGCGAAAATTAATCCTCTTCCTCCGTTAAGTGCACTACCTTTTTTACAGTGTTAAAGTGTCTGCCCAAGCCTCAACGTCGCCACCTAGCTTTCCACTGTTTACCTTTCGCCATTCCTAGAAATCACTCATACTTTCAAATCTTACTTGCTACACCTAAGCCTACCTTAACCACAGCAACCTAAAGGTGGAAAAGTCCTGAGGCCAGGACACATTAGAACATAGCCAGTGCTTGAGGAAATAGAGACTTTGATGCCACAGAATCTCCAAAAGGTCAGCTCCTCGAAAACTGAAATCTTCATTTGAGGAGTATAGCACAAATACAACCCAACCACGGTAATGTCTAAGGAAATCAAACCACCCGACACACAAGTAAAGAACCCCTCTGTGTACATGAGCTCCAATCTCTCTCCAACTACAGGTGAACCAAGTAAATAAAATGCATCCTTCATCTCAAGGAACTGACACAGGATCTTCCCTCACTTGGAAGTATCTCCCAGGGCTCTGGCATCTAAAGCTAGTGTTTTCAGACCTCACGTATGCAAGAGAGGCTGTTATTGTTCTCCTGATATGCCGTATAGACACTTTTGTAGTGCCCAGGAGATGGCATTAGGACCCTGTGGACTCGGGGCTGGGGACAGGGGACACCGGACACCACATCCGGTCAGGGGAGGGGATCAAAGGGCAGACTGGGCTAAGACCTCGGGGCAAGAGGTCGCAGATATGCAGAGCTGTGCACGATATATGATGATGCAATAAAGGTACCTGAAACACGAGCTGGCGTCCTGCGTAGGGGTGGGCGTAGTTCGCGAAGTAGTGCTACGCGAAGCTACGCGAAGTGCACTTCGCACTACGCGAACTTCACGTAGCACTACGCGAGCTGCGTAGTAGCATGTTCGCACTGTGCAAGATGTGTTTTCAATGATTGCACAGTGCGAACAAGCATCCGGCACTGTGCAAGCATTGAAAACGGCATCTTGCACAGTGCGAGCTGTAGTTTTCTGCTGCTCGAGGAGATTATTACTCGAGCGGCAGCTTTCTCAACGCGAACAGGTAGTTTCTCATTGAGAGCGGTCGCGAGCATGCGCAACCACTCACAATGAAAAACCTGACCTCCTCGCGTTGAGCGTTGCTTGCTCGTGGTCGCGAACATGACGTTCAGGACCGCGAACAAGCAAGAATCTCGCCGGGATGTCATTTTGCTTGCTCGTGGTCGCGAACATGACGTTCAGGACCGCGAACAAGCAAAAAATGAGCGCTGCACTACGCTACGCTGCACTACGCATGTTCGCACTGTGCTACGTGCCGCTCGCGTAGTGCGAAGTTGCAAAAACTTCGCAAACTCCGCGAGCGGAGCGTAGTGCTTCGCCCAGGCCTAGTCCTGCGTGCATTTCTGGGCTGGGAACACGACAACTTTATAATGGCTTCTGAATGCTGCTGCAAGACACCATGCTAAACTTGAATGCGCATAACGATATCATTCATGCCAGCAAATCTTTGCACTGGTTCTCCTTGGCTAGAAGAATCTTATTTAAAGCTCTCTGCATAGCCGACCAGCCCATCCACAGACTAGGACGCGTCTTTCTTTAATCAAAATTCAGGCTCTACTGGCAAAGCAAGGTTGTCAGACCCAGATTTTATAGGGGAATGATTTGTTGTCTAAATCAAAAGAGAGTGTCAGGGAATTTTACATACACTATGTGAGGTGGGAACTCCTGGTCCCCGAGATAGTTTAAGAAAACAGTGGAGGAGTATCCCCTCATCAAGGAAGACAGAGAGAATTCTCTGAGTATAGGGTTAAGTGCTTGAGTCAGCACTTTACGCCTCAACCAGTTGTCGGATAATGCATATCCTTGTAGAAGACCCCTCACTCACCAACCTAGTTGGTGACATGCTTCATCATCGGGGTCCCACCCCATAGGCCGAATGCCCATAGGGTGTGCTTCGAAACCTGACTACAGTGGAGCTGGTTACGTTTTTCTTTTATGTGTGCATAACTAACAAAATTGACAAGTGTATTAAAAAGGGCCAAAACTACTCACTTCAAGTGTTTATTCTTGAGTGCTTGAACCCTTATAAAAACATAGTGTGGCACCTGTGCCTAATTAGGTAGGCTTTGGTGTCTAGAGAAGTATGGTGTGTTAAAAATAGCGAAGTGTGCTATGTGAAATTTTACAAAACTACTGATAACTAGGTCTACATGTTTCAACCATTGAAAAGATTCTTTGGTTTTCATCAGGACCGTGAAGTAAGAACTGGGTGGTCCGCACACGCTAAGGTGCATCCTGCCCTAGTTCAAATTAGAGATTGCAAATTGCGATCTCATGTAAAAAGGGTGTATTTTCCTTAATCGGGAAAAAAACCTGTAAGACAAACGGGAAAAGAGAAGGTTGGGATCACATACCGGGGTAGACAAAACAATGATTTACATTTAACACATATTCCATTGGTCATAGTCACAACCGGAGGATCAATAGATGGAGTCATGCCAGCGTTTTGGGTAAAACAAAAGGGTCCATCTATTGCGTTCAGAATGGAAGGTGCATCCGTGATTTACCGGAATGTGCCTGAAGTACAGAGCCAGCGCCAAAAGGAGGTGTCGAACTGGTTTGGCAGCTGGGAATCTGGTGTAAAAAGGAGGCCGTGATATGGGAGAGTGATTTTTATCGTGCTGCGTTGTGGGTGGCTATACAGGTGGGTTTTTGTACGTGCAGTGGAAATGTCGCCATGGTGGATCACAATGGCGACGTTGTTAAGCTTACGCTTGAGGCGGTGACTACCGCTTCATGGGCATCCACATTTCCAAGAAGGCAAGTATCCGTCACCTGTAAGTTTAGAAAACAGAGGAAAAGTGAGCTACGAGCACTCCAGATTGGACAGAGACGTAAAACCAGCGGTATCGTGCGGGAGATTGTCGTCCCGCACGTGGGTCGGCTTGATTGCACTTACTTGCGATTTCTGTTCGTCTAGCGCTAGACCTACTTGGTTACTGCTGGAGGTGCCTCTTGGAATAACCGGATTCTCTACGGGACATCGGTAATGTAAGCCGTTCGCATTTCCTGGTTGGGCGTGGCCTGGTTTCGAGATTCTACGAGAGCCAATCGGAGGGCGTTCCGGGGGAGGGAGCTAACTTCTCTGCCCGAACGCGTGTTGGCTGAAGCCTATTGCGCGATATCCTGGTTGTCATGGAGACCATGCTCGCTATTTGTTTTTACGGGGGGTGGAAGGGTGGTATGATTGTAATATCGCACGGCTTTGGGCCACAAAATGGGTAAAAGGGATATTATGACAGAGTGATCGAGGAATAGAAAGAGAGGTAAACTGCGAGGGGCAGTCTCACTATATTCGATTGTTAATTCCGTCAGGAAAAAAACACATATATATAGCCTGCTGGTTCTACAGAGCCCCTCCTGGTTAAAAAAGAGGGAGCTTGCTCGGCTATGATTGACAAGATTGTAGGAAAGAATGCTTATCCCATCACGGTATTCCACGGGATATTGTCGTTCAAACCAGACTTGTGGGTGGAAAGTCTCTACACCCACCTCTGTTCCTTCTCGAACAGGCGTTGATTCAAATTGGCTCCTGGTTTGATCTGTTCAATGATTGTCCACTGAAGGTCGTCAGGTGTATGTCCCATTGTGAAATAATGTTCAGTGAGTTTTGTATTGTTTTTTTACACCTAATTGTGCTCCTGTGCTCTCCAATACGTAATTTGACTTTTCTACTAGTCATTCCCACATAGTGTAGATTGCAAGGACATGTTAATCTGTAAACGACGTTTTCACTGTTACAGTTAGTCTGCCCTCTGATTGTCCATGTTTTGTTGGGTTCCAATTGTAGTGTCTTGGTATTATTGGTATATGGGCAGACGCTACAACTCCCGCATTTGTAGTGCCCTGTCACTTTTGGTAGACCCCATAGGTTGGTTATTGTTTCTCTCTCTGGCGTCTCTTTTTTAGGCCTTGTATTGACAATTGCATCTTTAATGCTCCGTGCCTTCCTGTATGAGAAAAGAGGTTTCTCCCATCTCAGGTTGCCTGTGTTAAGAATGTTCCAGTGCTTCCCTATTATTTTGGTTACTTCATTGGAAATTGTGTTATATGTAGTAACACAGGTCAAAGGGATTTCGTCCACTGTTTTTGTTGTGTTCTCCAGTAGCGCTGCTCGTGGTTGATTTCGCGCTCGCTTCTGGCTTTTATTTAGGATCCTTTCTGGGTACCCCCGGTTCCGCAATTTCTGGGTGAGGTCATGGGCTTGCTTCTTATAGTCCTCCAATTTGCTACAATTTCTGCGCATCCGCAGAAATTGCCCGTAGGGTAGGTTTTCACGCAGTGGTCTCGGATGGAAACTTTCAAAACAGAGTAAACTGGTTTTGGCAGTGGGTTTATAATGAGTGACAGTTGTCAATTTTCCGTTCTTTTTTGTGATCGTCAGATTTAGGAAGACCAGTGTGTTCATATCTTTCTCGTATGTGAACCGTAGGTGGTCATCACAGGTGTTAATCCAGTTGAAGAAAGATGTTAGGCTTTCTTCTGTACCTTTCCATATGGTCAGCACATCGTCGATGTACCTTCTCCATAGTAGGATATTAGAACTGTAGGGGTTGGTATTGCTGAGGATGTACTTCTCCTCAAAATCATGCACATAGAGACCCGCTACGCTCGGCGCAAAGGTGCTGCCCATGGATGTACCCCCAATCTGCAGGAATATCTTGTCTTCAAACTCAAAATAGTTTCTTTTGAGGGCTAGTCTAGCGCACTCCATAATGAACTGCCTAGGGGTTCTCGATGTCCACTCCTCCTTTTCTAGCGCCCTCCCAAGTACTTCCAAAGTTGCATCCTGGGGGATGCTGGTATACAGACTCTCTATATCAAAACTCACCAGGATGGTGTCATTATCCACGGTGAGTTGATCCAGAATTTGTAGTAAGCTTTTGGTATCTTGTAGGTACGTGCTGGTTTTTTTCACCAAGGTCTTAAAGAACACGTCGCAGAATTGCGAAAGAGGTTCCAGAAGGGAACCTAGACCAGAGACAATAGGTCTGCCAGGGGGGGGGCATTTTGTTTTTGTGTATTTTTGGGAGTGTGTAAAAGTAGGGTATCTTCCCCTCGCTTTTACACAAAAAATCTGCCTCCTGTTTTGATATATATCCTTATGTTTCCCCATACTCCACAAGTGATTTTATCTCGCTTTTCAAATCTTCCGTTGGGTCCACTGGTAGTCTACGGTAGCTGTTGTGGTCTGCCAGTAGTCTGAGGCACTCATTCTGGTAGGATGTTCTATCCTGCACGACAATTCCTCCGCCTTTGTCTGCGGGTTTTATTATGATTGTGTCACAATTTCGTAGATTGTCTAATGCAGTTCTCTCCTGTTTTGTGAGGTTCAAGAATTGTTTTTTGGGTGTGGCGTCAACATCATTGAAGACGGCTTGCTCGAAGGTGGAAATTTCCACCGGAGTCATATGTGGTAGTGGGGTAAAGGTGGATTTATTCCTTAGCCCTGTTTCATTAGTATCAAAATTCTCTTCAGTGTTGGTTCTTTTCTCAAAGAAAGCTTTTAATCTCAGTTTTCGGAAAAAAGATGAGAGTTCACAGTGAAGCCGAAATTTATCTAGATTCGCTGTGGGTACGAATCCCAAGCCTTTGTTAAGGACAGATTCCTCGTCACTGCTTATAGGTCTGGTCGAGAGGTTGGTTACTAGGTTCTCCGATTGCTCGGCCCTGCCTGTTGCGGTTTTTCCCTTTTCTGGTTCGCACTCGGATCTTCCGGTGCCCAGTGTACTTGACCCCCCTGATTCGGGTTTTTTCTTCTTCCCCGCCCCCTGCCGCCCCGGTATAAAAAAGGCGGTCTATAGGGGTTTGGTGGAAAGAATGGTTGCTGAAAGGGTGGTTGCCATCCGTACATCGGGACATTCTGTGGGTTGTAGTAAGGGTCAGGGAACCCTTGCATGGGCATTGGGTTGAAAGCCGGCCAATTGCCTTTCCCTCTGCCATGTCCTCTACCTCTTTGTTTAGTGTTACCCCCACTTGAGTTCCCACTAGAGTTTGACGTGTTGCTTGATGCATTACTGGAGGCATCTGAGTTATCTCCTCCTTTAGATGGTGGTACGAACTCCGGATCTGAATATGGGTATGCTTTAACCATTGAGAACCTCTTCAAATCCTTCTGGAACTTTTGCACTTTTTGTTGTGTCAGATTATCCTTATAATCCGTCATCTCCTTGTTCAGCTCGTCAAGCTTCTTCTTGAAACCTGTGATGGTGCTTTTTATATGGCCCTCTGCCAATTGAATCTCTATCTGAATTTTTTCAGAGAGTCTTAGGGCAGTCTTTAGGATTAAGACTATCCAGTCCTGCGTGCAGTGCCATGCTATGGCTGCCCAGTCTTTACGGAATGATTCATCTTCAAGAAAGATGCGGGGAGCGTTGGAAACTAATAGTCCCTTCGGTGCCATATTGTTGTTCAGATATTGCTTGAGTATCGTCCCATGTAGAATGGTCCTAATTCTATTCCTCTTGAGTTCTGTCAAGTTTTCCCAATCTTCGGTTGTGGAAATGCTCTGCGCTATGTTCGCGTCCGCAAACACAGATAGATCACTCATTATCTCCTCTATCTCGGCTGAGGTATAGGAGAGGCCCTGGTTTTCGCCCATGTTTGTGATATGTTGTGCCAGTGTCGTGTAGCAAGGAAACTATTGTGTGTATCTTTTGCAGCTGTGCACTGCCTAAATCTCTAAATCAAAAGAGAGAGTCAGGGAATTTTACATACACTATGTGAGGTGGGAACTCCTGGTCCCCGAGATAGTTTAAGAAAACAGTGGAGGAGTATCCCCTCATCAAGGAAGACAGAGAGAATTCTCTGAGTATAGGGTTAAGTGCTTGAGTCAGCACTTTATGCCTCAACCCGTTGTCGGATAATGCATATCCTTGTAGAAGACCCCTCACTCACCAACCTAGTTGGTGACATGCTTCATCATCGGGGTCCCACCCCATAGGCCGAATGCCCATAGGGTGTGCTTCGACACCTGACTACAGTGGAGCTGGTTAAGTTTTTCTTTTATGTGTGCATAACTAACAAAATTGACAAGTGTATTAAAAAGGGCCAAAACTACTCACTTCAAGTGTTTATTCTTGAGTGTTTGAACCCTTATAAAAACATAGTGTGGCACCTGTGCCTAATTAGGTAGGCTTTTGGTGTCTAGAGAAGTATGGTGTGTTAAAAATAGCGAAGTGTGCTATGTGAAATTTTACAAAACTAATGATAACTAGGTCTACATGTTTCAACCATTGAAAAGATTCTTTGGTTTTCATCAGGACCGTGAAGTAAGAACTGGGTGGTCCGCACACGCTAAGGTGCATCCTGCCCTAGTTCAAATGAGAGATTGCAAATTGCGATCTCATGTAAAAAGGGTGTATTTTCCTTAATCGGGAAAAAAAGCTGTAAGACAAACGGGAAAAGAGAAGGTTGGGATCACATACCGGGGTAGACAAAACAATGAATTACATTTAACACATGGTCATAGTCACAACCGGAGGATCAATAGATGGAGTCATGCCAGCGTTTTGGGTAAAACAAAAGGGTCCATCTATTGCGTTCAGAATGGAAGGTGCATCCGTGATTTACCGGACTGTGCCTGAAGTACAGAGCCAGCGCCAAAAGGAGGTGTCGAACTGGTTTGGCAGCTGGGAATCTGGTGTAAAAAGGAGGCCGTGATATGGGAGAGTGATTTTTATCGTGCTGCGTTGTGGGCGGCTATACAGGTGGGTTTTTGTACGTGCAGTGGACATGTCGCCATGGTGGATCACAATGGCGACGTTGTTAAGCTTACGCTTGAGGCGGTGACTACCACTTCATGGGCATCCACATTTCCAAGACGGCAAGTATCCGTCACCTGTAAGTTTCGAAAACAGAGGAAAAGTGAGCTACGAGCTGTCCAGATTGGACAGAGACATAAAACCAGCGGTATCGTGCGGGAGATTGTCGTCCCGCACGTGGGTAGGCTTGATTGCACGTACATGCGATTTCTGTTCGTCTAGCGGTAGACCTGCTTGGTTACTGCTGGAGGTGCCCCGTGAAATAACCGGATTCTCTACGGGACATCGGTAAAGTAAGCCGTTCGTATTTCCTGGTTGGGCGTGGCCTGGTTTCGAGATTCTACGAGAGCCAATCGGAGTGCGTTCCGGGGGAGGGAGCTAACTTCTCTGCCCGAACGCGTGTTGGCTGAAGCCTATTACGCGATATCCTGGTTGTCATGGAGACCATGCTCGCTACTTGTTTTTATGGGGGTGGAAGGGTGGTGTGATTGTAATATCGCACGGCTTTGGGACACAAAATGGGCCCTATCACTCTGTCATAATATCCCTTTTACCCATTTTGTGGCCCAAAGCCGTGCGATATTACAATCACACCACCCTTCCACCCCCGTAAAAACAAGTAGCGAGCATGGTCTCCATGACAACCAGGATATCGCGTAATAGGCTTCAGCCAACATGCGTTCGGGCAGAGAAGTTGGCTCCCTCCCCCGGAACGCTCTCCGATTGGCTCTCGTAGAATCTCGAAACCAGGCCACGCCCAACCAGGAAATGCGAACGGCTTACTTTACCGATGTCCCGTAGAGAATCCGGTTATTCCACGGGGCACCTCCAGCAGTAACCAAGTAGGTCTACCGCTAGACGAACAGAAATCGCAAGTAAGTGCAGTCAAGCCGACCCACGTGCGGGACGACAATCTCCCACACGATACCGCTGGTTTTACGTCTCTGTCCAATCTGGACAGCTCGTAGCTCACTTTTCCTCTGTTTTCGAAACTTACAGGTGACGGATACTTGCCGTCTTGGAAATGTGGATGCCCATGAAGCGGTAGTCACCGCCTCAAGGGTAAGCTTAACAACGTCGCCATTGTGATCCACCATGGCGACATTTCCACTGCACGTACAAAAACCCACCTGTAGAGCCGCCCACAACGCAGCACGATAAAAATCACTCTCCCATATCACGGCCTCCTTTTTACACCAGATTCCCAGCTGCCAAACCAGTTCGACACCTCCTTTTGGCGCTGGCTCTGTACTTCAGGCACAGTCCGGTAAATCACGGATGCACCTTCCATTCTGAACGCAATAGATGGACCCTTTTGTTGTGATGAAGCAAAGCTTCGCATATTTTGCGGCTTGCCGAAGCCAAGAACCTCGTTTATGTGTAATAAGGTAACAAATGTATGTTTTACTAACGTTTATGTTATGTTTGAACACAGATAGTGAAGCTTGCACATGTGTTTTACTAAAATAATTTACCCAAGTCACCTAAAATGGCCGCCGCTTGTATTTAGTTACTGCGCATGCGTCAGCCACACTCACGTGTCCTGACGCGTCTGCAGAAGTGGAGGGAAAGTTATGCGCATGCGTAATTCATAGCTGTGCTTATCATGTGGTACTGCTCGTGCCACTGCTCTTGTGACTGTGTCAATGTAGCTAACATTTTAATGCAATAGTTTTATTTCTTGATGATGAGTCAAAAGTACAAATCCTGTGATGTATTTTCATAATGACATTATTATGTATTAATTTGTTTTTCGCTTACCTTTTATGTACCGCGGGGAATGGGGTTTGTCTGTGCCGAGAACCATTTTGGAGGTCCTTCTGCGCCTGCGCGACCTGCCAAGCCAGAGCAGACCTTGAATGATGGAACTCAGCCAGTTGGCAGTGATGAGCAAGATGCTCCTGAGAACGACCCGAAAACTCGGCTGAACCAATCACATGTACTCACAGAGCAACAATGTTAAAGTTGCCATTGTATTTCTGCACCAGTTCTCATGAGAACCCCAATCTAGTTAGGCGGTACCCTATTATGCAAATGAAGGCTTGAGACTCTATGTCGTGATTGGTGTGCTACCCAAATCCTACCTTAGGACCAATCCAAATTGAAGGATTCTGACACTTTGCAACATTGGGGGGTGGTACACTGACCCCAAACTGTATATCTACCCTGGGTTCACCTAGTGAACCGTCCGACTTGTCTGGTTTAGCTGACCTGTCACTGACCCAACGCACTCAATAGGTGACTGAAGATACAGAGCGCTGCGAAGCACTCTGTCCGAATTTGACCATAGACTAAGGTTCTACTGAACCTTAAAGTGCTGGCAAAGCACTTAGCTGGGAGTTCGCTGACCCAATCGGGGTCTTGATCGATAGCTGCAGAGCGGGTGGAGCGCAGGCGTTGCTTCCGAACTGTGGGTTCCGGTCCTGTCCTGAAGAGGGTCCTGTCCTGAGGGTTTGCTGTCCTGTCCTGAGGGTCCTGTCCTGATTCCTATTCCGAGGGTATCCTGTCCTGTCCTGGGTGTCCGTTCTGCACCTGCTGTCCTTTGAGGGGTATCCTTCCTTGAGGGTTTCCTGTCCTTAACTGACCCGTGGCCAGGGTTTGGTTTCCACACCTTTCTAGGTAAATATTGCTCTGAAAACTCTTTAAATCTTGCACCTTCTGAATTTCTGACTTTTGCTTTAATAAAGTTCATCATTGCATATGTTATATTTTCCATGCTTTTCCGCAACTATTGAAAGTCAATTACATATTTTTCCATAAGGTTTTGTTCCTATGTCTACTCACTGGTTAGAAATTATATTTTGCATTGCAGTCTGTAATTTTATGATATGGTCTAGAACTTCATTGCCTAGATTGTTCAAAGGCCCATTCACCTTAAGTGAAGCGTGTTACTCTTTATAGACCCTCCCATAGTTATTCATGCATAAACTGTCCATGCTTAAACATTTCTGAGATTTTATAGTATTTTCCATCTGCATTTCATATTGCATTCGAATGATTACCCTGTCATTATTTCTTTATGCCTATATAATTTACGTTACCTTGGTTATTGATTGCCTTATTTTACTGTACCTCATGCAAGAAGTTATTGAATTTAGATAAACATTTTAAAACTTCCAGTTGTCCGTGGTCATTTAAACAGTATTTGAATGTTATTGTGTGGGTTTGCATTTTGCTGCCTTTCTTTTACAGCTAGCTCCCTGATTCATTGTGGTCATTAGATACCCGCATCGGTGGATGGTAAGTCGGGTGCACTGAAAATTATTAGCAGGGAACACACACACATCAACTTGGTAGAGCTCGTGAAGTCACCCGATCGATGTATATGGTGATTTGAAAGTATATGGGCCCTGAAGCCGGAAACGGCGAAAACTATTGGTCGGGTGGCCTCGCGCGCTCTATCAGTTTTCTGGTAGCTAGAGGATGGTTAGGGACTAGTTGAGAGTAAGGCAGGGATTAGTTGGACTAAGTTGAGTCGGAAGCTGCTATTATATTGATGCTGCTAGAAGAGCGGCTGTTCTAAGAGACCTGATCATTCTCTTGTGAATACGCTGCTGAAACTCATGAATTTTTGCATTTTTATTATTCTTGTTCTTATATTGTTATATGTACTAATCCATGCATTTGTCAATCGTTTAGTTTCATGTTGTCCGAACTCCCCGGGGAATTGAAAGGGCAAGTGGTGAATAGAATCCATTGTCCTGAGGTCACAGGTTCGAGGAAAGTTAGGTGCAGGTTAGGATAACCGGGAAGCACTAACTAGGGTTTTCTGAATACATGTGTGAATAAATGACAGTAACGGGGTTCATTGGCAAAATTCCCATAGTGGCGTAACCTAGTAAGGGTCACATCGGAAGAGTAGCAGGTTCCTCGGAGCTAGCGTGAAAGCAGAGGGGTCCGCTGAGAAACCTTAAAACTCGGAATATATCCCGGAAAGAAGTGGATGAGTTTAGGGGAATAACAGGTTCACCGAGGCTAGAGTGAAGGGTAGGCGGAAGAGATCTGCCCGCAGCGAGTGAAAAGTAAATGGAAGTAGTTTACTTGCAGTAAAACAATTCTTTCTCTGTCTAGACACTTGAGCACTGTGGCGAATGTGTATTTGTTGTAAAATAACCAAGCACTGAGCACTTTAAAAGAAAGAAAGTTTCCGTTACCTTGTGAAGGGAGGGAGTCAGTCGCGAAGCGCCTCTGACGTCACTCTGTGCCGCGCTGGGATTGGTAGAAGCAGCGGGCGGGTAGCGGAGCTGGAATTGTAAAGGAGGGGTGAGCGCCGGAGCGTGGGAACTGTCTCACGAAGGGGCCGCGCACCCATTGGCGGAGCTTATTTAGTATCGCGCACCCATTGGTTACACGAATTTCTGAAGCGCGTTCTGATTGGAGGTAGTTTGTAAACAAAGTTTAGCGCAGAAGTCGTATGTGGCACTCGCAGACTACAGGAACTCGACCTGATCCAAGGCACCTAGGGTTTGAAAGGGATCAGTGGAAGACTAATAGATACGATATTATGTACGGAACAAAAAGAAAAATGTCCCTTATAAGTAAGGTGAAAAATTATTTTAAAACGGACAAACCGATTAAATCTAGGGAAGGTGTTCTTGTCCCACCACCTAATAGTCCTGCCTCATTCATGATGTTTGACCGAGGGTACAATACCTGTGTGTGGTTGGAGAATTGGGTGAAATACACAAAAGATGACGGAGTATTGGCTTTTCCGTTAGATGGTACTTTCAATGGTAGGATCCTATTTAATTTAAGGACTCGGATGAACGAATTGCATCCCAGACCGAGACTAACGCAGTATGAGGCATTAGAGGAATGGGAGATTGAGGCTTTTGAAAGAGAAAGACCCCGAATGGACAAGGGTTTGACCAAGTGGTACCCCAGGCAGAAACAGGAGTCCAGGGATAAAAGGATGAAACAGTGGAGGCAGAGCATGATTGTTGAGGGTCTGTTTCCCATGATGCCGGCATGTCATAACATTGGAGCGGGTGAGAAAAGTACTGAAAAATGTAAGCATTGGGGGGCCCTGGGGGAATCAGATGATGAACTAATAGATGACATCTGTACCAGAAGTCCGCCACCTTACAATGAGGGAACCCGACCTTCCAGTGTAGGAGATATTCCCCGACGCCACTTCCTAAAGGAAGAAGACAGGTCCCTGGGACTGGGAGGGGGTGGTCAAGTATTGCCCTATCCTGAAAAACCCGAACCGGCGGAAACAAGGGATATATATCCCAAAGTGCCCGCGAGCCAGGAAGAAAAATATTCACGTACGAAAATCTTTTTTCCCAGACCCTTGTATGAAAGCGAAGAGAAACCATCGAATTCAGGACTGCCTTTTGTTCAACCTCCATATGGGGAAGAGCGCAGGTCCTTTAATACTGGAACTTTATTCCCGAAACCAAATTATGGGGGAGGACCAAGTGAAACGCATCCTACTGCCCCGAGTTTTACTCCTCCGTTGACCCCACAGATATTACATGACACAACTTTAAGAAGGGTACTTGTGGAAAAGGAACAAGAGGCTCTAGCTAGACAAAGGACAGAAATAATTCAGAAAATTTCCCAGTTAAATACCAGTCCTGAGGCATTGACTATTCCAGTAACTATTGGACCGGTGGTCCCGTTATACGGAAATGGTCAGGGAAATCCGATTACTCCAGTTATGACCCCAGTCATGGCAACCCCGAGACAGGAACCGATCATCATAGATGATCAGTCCAGTGAGTGCGAGTCTGAAGTTGCGTTCTTGGAATTGCCAAACAAACAGACTGGAAAGGGAATACAGCAGAGGCATAACCCTTTTAATACAAAAGAAATTAAATTAGAGACAGCAACAGGTACTAGGAATGTCTCTCTGGTAACTCCGGATGAAATTGAGAGTTGGAGTCGTGAATTAGAGAAGCAGACTCCGCAAACAAAACCTTTAGACCTCTACAAGCTGAGGGTCGAAATAGAAGAATTAATGGCAGGAAATGTGGGGTTGGATCGATTGAATACCTACTCTGAAGAAGAATTGTCGTTCATATGTAAAAGCTTTACAAGGAACACCAGAGTGCTCCACGAAAAACTGACCGAAACAGCAGTTAGTATGGGGGTAGATATCTCAAAATCCAAGCCCTTACAGAAACCGTACAGAGCAGACTTCTCAGACAAAGATATAGAACACCTGAATGTGGCAGGGAAGAAGTTGCAGATTAAAGAATTAATGGGGGTACTGCAGAAATGGGGAGATGTGGAAAGATGGAGAAGCAGGTGGGCGAAAAAGAGGGAAGAGGTTCGCTCCCGACAAGTGACTCCTGAGTTTGCTTTAAGGGAGGTAGAAAAACCTGAGCAGTTATGCCCCATGCGCGAAGTTCCAGGAGGGAAATATGTGCATGTCCCCTGGTCTAGGCAGGATATTGTGTCCTTCACGAACGATTTTCCAAAATTACGAGAGAAACCAGTTGACTGGTACAGGCAGGTGGAGAGGTTCGTGAAGGTACAGAAATGTCTGTGGAAAGACCTGGATGGGTTTTTCGACATTGTGGTTCCAGTAGATTTATGGACCCAGTGTAAAATAGCCATAGACTGGCCCAGTGAGGAGTATCCCAGAAACAAGGAAACTGGGGAGCCATCAAAGGATGTCATGCGAAAATATGAGCAGGTAATTCAGCATTTGAAAGAAAAGGTGCCCGCAAAGGAAACTGATTGGACAAAAATAGATAGAACAACTCAGGAAAGGGACGAGACAGTGCACTCCTTCTATGAGAGGTTATTGCAGGTATTTAAAACATACAGTGGTATTGATAACATCGATTTGAAGGACATGACGCACTTTATTTACAGGTTTGTAAATGGTTTAAGACCTGAAATTTGTCAGTGGATAAAAGATAATAAAATCTGTTGGCATACTAAGAAAATGGATGAGGTCCTGCGGTACGCTAAGTACTGCGAGGACGAGATGGCAGAGAAGAAAAAGGCCCTTAAGGAAAAGGTGATGTGGGCTCAGGTGAAGCTCGCAGAACAGCAGGAAAAACAATTGAGTAACATGGTTAAGAATGCTGAGAACAAAAGTCCTGGGGGAGGGGGTGGAGGAAAGCCCCGGCCCAAATTTAGCAGGGAAGAGGCTATGAAGAAATTTCCCTGCCATCAGTGCGGCGAAATTGGACACTGGCGAAACGAGTGTCCCCAATTAGTAGATGCTAATGAAAAAACTCCTGATTTAACTCCACAGACGCAGAAAGAAAGACCAAGAAAGACTCAACCCCAGGTAAAAACAGTCCAGGTGCCTCGAGCACCCAAGCAGGTATACAGGGGAAGACAGGCAGAAGATGAAGAGATAGAGGTTTGGGAAAGCGGGGAGAACAGAAATACAGCAACTTCGCAGTATCTGCTAAATGATACCTTCCTTTGTAATGATCAGGACTGACGGGGCCTGAGAGGGGAGGACGAGGAGTGCGTACTTGGCGCTTCCTTGCCGGTAGACCAGTCTGGACCATATACTGAAGGAAAGGTTGACGGAAATGATGTCACTTTTCTGTTGGACACTGGCGCTACCCGTTCTACTGTAAGAACAGTGGACGTTCCAAACCTACCCCTCTCGGGAGAAAATATCCAAGTAGTGGGTGTATCTAATCAATTGATTAGTACTCCTGTTACCGAACCAATGGAGATTTCAATTGGAAATTTTAAACAGATGCATAGATTTGTCGTCTGTGACACCAGTCCAGTGAATCTACTGGGTCGTGATTTGCTGTGCAAAATGAACTGTACCATCTTTTGCACACCAAAAGGTGTTGAAATACAGACCCCAGATGAAGATGGCATTTATAAACTATTGTTACTTAGACCTGACTCAGAAATTAAAAGATTGACCCTGCAGGACTTGCCCCAAGAACTCCAGGAAGCCGTAAAGCCAGAGGTGTGGGATTTCACTGGAAAAGATGTGGGGTTGATGAAAGATGTGGACCCCATACAGATAGCCATCAAGGACAATGCAGTATATCCTAACACTAGGCCCTACCGAATGAATGCTGAAGTGAAAGCAGGTGTCACTCTGGAAATACAAAAATTATTAGAAGGAGACATCATACAGGAAGTGATGAGCAGCCCATGCAACTCACCGATTATGGGCATCAAAAAGCCTAGTGGCAAGTATAGGGTAGTGCAGGACCTGAGAAAGGTTAACAAAATTGTAGTTCCTTGCTGCCCTATTGTCCCGAACCCTGCAGTGATATTGTACCAGATTCCTTGGGATGCTGAATGGTTCACTGTGATTGATTTGTGTCATGCATTCTTTTCGATACCCCTGCACCCCGACAGCAAATTTCTTTTCTCATTTGCCTTCGAAGGTCACGTGTATTGTTGGAACCGGGTCCCTCAAGGGTATACAGAGAGCCCCTCTATCTTTAATCAGATCTTGAAAAAATGTCTAGAGACTTTGATCTTACCTGGGAACTCTGTGTTAGTGCAGTACATAGACGACCTTCTACTGGCGTCTAAAAGTCATAGGGACTGTGTAGTTGACACCATTGCCCTCTTAAATCATCTGTGTGAGAAAGGGCATAAAGTGGCCCCTGACAAACTACAGTTCTGTGCAAAATCAGTGAAATATCTGGGACACCAAATAGAAAAGGGTGTCAGAAAGGTCACATCAGAAAGAGTGAGAATAATTCAAAAGATGCAGTTGCCCCGTACTCAAAAAGATGTCAGAATGTTCCTGGGTGTATTAGGGTACTGCAGGCAGTGGATTCTGGGATTTGCAGCCTTAGCCAGGCCCTTGATAAAAATGACCACGAGAGGAATGCCAGATGTTGTAGAGTGGGACGATGAAAGTCTAATGGCTTTCACAAGACTGAAAAATTGTCTGTGTACAGCCCCTGCGTTGGGAATGCCAGATTATTCCAAAGAGTTTGCCCTATTCTGTGACACTCGCGATAATTGTGCATTGTCAGTCCTGACTCAAGAACATGGCACGACCAGAAGGCCTGTGGCCTATTTCTCTGCCACTTTGGACCCAGTAGCTGCTGGGTTACCAGGCTGTCTGAAAGCAGTAGCTGCTACCTGCGCAAGTTTGGAACAGAGTGAGTCCATTGTCATGGGACATCCTGTGACCGTGTATGTTTCACATGGAGTGGTAATTCTATTGACCAGAACTAAAACACAGTATCTCACCCCTAGTCGGCTGACTAAATACGAGAGGATTCTTGTGGGTGCAGCAAATGTAAGCATTGTTAGGTGCGGTATTCTGAACCCTGCCACTTTACTCCCCGACCCCTTGGAAATAGAAGGTGGGGATGATGATGAACATGATTGTATTGACCTGACAGAGTTCAGTACTAAACCACGCCCAGACATAAAAGAAGTGCCATTGCCTGAACATGATAAAGAACTATTTGTGGATGGTTCCTGTCTAAGACATGAACTCGGAGGCTTGAGTGCTGCTTATGCAGTAGTCTCTTTCACAAAAATTGAAGAAGCAGGTTACCTATATAACATCAAGTCTGCACAAGTAGCCGAATTAATAGCTATGATAAAAGCTTGCAAAATTGGGAAGGACTTACGCATAACAGTGTATACTGACAGTCAGTACTGTTATGGAGTTGTGCATGACTTTGGCCAATTGTGGCTGCAGAGGGAATTCATGACTTCCTCAGGTACTCCCATTCGGAATGCAAAGGTTGTTCATGACCTTTTAGAGGCCATCCAGTTGCCCAAAGAACTGGCAGTGGTAAAATGTGCTGCTCATAAAAAGAGCATGGACAAAGTATCACTGGGAAACGATTATGCTGATCGAGTGGCCCAATGGTGTGCCAAAGATCGGTATATTGTAAATCCAAAACGAGGGGGGCCAGGAACCAGCTGCCAGCTTCAGGTGTTTGAAGAAGTGCCTACATGGGATGAAGTGAGAGAGTGGCAGGAATCGGCTCCTTGGCAAGAAAGAGAGAAATGGAAGGAGGATGGGTGTAGACCGAGGCGTGTGGATGGTGTGATTTTGGGCCCAACTGGTATGCCTGTGTTACCCCGACACTTGCTTGGCGCAATGGCAAGATTAATACACGAAGGATCACACATTGGTAGGGATGCCATGATTCTGGTATTTCAACAGACTTGGTACAGTAAAAAGTTCAGGAAGGTAGCAGAGTCCCTCTGCCAGAGGTGCCTGTCATGTCAACAGATGAACCCAGGCAAGAGGACAATGGTTGAACTGAGCAAGATTGGGAGATCAGGGGGTCCCTTTATAAAAATACAGATTGATTTCATCACCATGCCCCGTTGTGAAGGAAAGCGATATGTCCTTGTCATTGTTTGTGTATTTTCAAAATGGGTAGAAGCTTACCCTACTCCCAAAAGTGACGCACTGACAGTAGCGAAGTGTTTACTAAAAGAACTGATACCTAGATTCGGCATACCATACATTATTGAATCAGATAAGGGTGGACATTTCCAGAATGAGATACTGGCTGAATTATGTAAGGCCTTCGGAATAAGGCAAAAATTGCATTGTGCATACCACCCAGAGGCTTCTGGAATAGTAGAACAAGTAAATGGAACTATCAAAAACAGACTAGCAAAGCTGACAAATGCTACTGGCATGACCTGGGTGAAGGCCCTGCCCCTGGTCCTGATGGGACTGAGAAGTGTTCCTGACCGCAAGACAGGCCTAAGTCCCCATGAAATCATTATGGGAAGAGTGATGAGACAAGCATGGGTGCCAGGAAGCAAACTGTTGAATATTACTGATGATTTGGTGCTTGAATACTGCAGAAGATTGGGTGATCAAGTGCGTTCTATCTCTCGCCAGATTGGAGACGACGGCATCCTCAATCCAACGACTCCTCTCCACAGCTTGGTTCCAGGAGATTGGGTCAAAATAAAGAAGCACACTCGATCAAGCTGTCTGGCACCAAGGTGGGGAAAGAAACGCCAAGTAATCCTGGTAACAACCACTGCAGTGAAGGTCGCAGGTGTTCCCCAGTGGATCCACGCTGGACACACCCAGAAGGTATTACCAGACAGAGGATTTGAAGAAGAAGGGCAACCAGTAGAGGACCCTGAAGGAGCCAGACCAGAAGCAACTGACAACGAGCAGCCCAGCACCAGTCAGGTTGCAGGAACAGCAGACATTGGCCCAGGAGTAGTTGACTACGAACTGCCAAGAATCCAGCCTGCTGAAGAGGTCCAGGAAACTGAGCCAGGAGTAGCTGAAGACGAGCTGCCAAGCATATGGCCAGAAGAATGGATACCGATGATTGATCTGACCGAAGATCCTATCAGAACAAGAGAGCGACTTAGTGAAGGTAGAGAGTGGACTAGTCAGGAAAAGCAAGGCACAGGCGAAGAACCTCAGCCGCTTGAGATTCACATCAAAACTGAGGAAGGAGAAGGTCAGACAGGGACCGAGCAGGTGTTCGATACCCCACCGCTAACACCTGATGCAGATAAAGGAGAGACTAGAAATAGAGTGATAGTTCGAGCAGAAGAAAATCAAGAGATCGAAGTGCTTGAACAGGATCAGAGAGGGTTAGAAGAACGGGTTCAAGAAATAGACACAGAAATAAAGACAATCGAAAGCCAAAAGCAAAATATTCCTGAACAAGGCCAGATTAGCAACCAGGCAGAAGAATTTGATGCTAGCCCTGGAACTAGCCAGATAGGGGAAGTAGAAGAAGAAAGTGGAGAAGAATTACCACAAGATAAAGAGAACAAGAGAATAAGAGAAGAAAGTGAAGTCCAAGTACCGACTAAGAGACTAAAGAAAAGAAACAACCTTGAGCCTAGGTTTGTAAAAAGATTGAGACTAAGGATAAAGACAGTGGAAGAAAAACGTGCAGAAGCAAGAAGAAGTGCTCGGATAGCAGAGCAAGAAGAAGACTCTTCCAAAAGAAGGAGTGAACGAATAAAAAGACAAAACAAAAAGTACAAGTCTCCTGAATGGACACTGGTTTTGGAAGAACTTGAAGATCTTGATATAACTGACGTGAGCGACGGAGAGCCCGTCCCTGGGTACTCAGCTGAAGAAGAAGACGAACCACCGTGAATTTGCACGAAGTAAGCTAGTTGTGTAAAGCCAAAAAGAGGGGTTCGAGAAACTCCTTCTGAGCCAAAATGTCTGATTCAACAGTGAATGGTAGACCTAGTTGCAGCCGTTTTAAGACGTGTTGCAAGGTGTGTATATGTAGTGTAGTAGTACTGATAGTTATCTGGATAGGATTAACAATTTTCATTCCCTTTGCTGTAAGTAAAGATACTAACATTGTCCCTACTGAAGTTGTAAATACTGACAGTGAGGAGCTAACAACACAGAGTGTAGCACGACATGAAAGAGCCCTGAGACAAACAAAACAGAACTTAGAAGCATCAGATGAGGGAGGACTACATTATCATGGAGTTAAGAACAAGACACACTTAAATGTTTTCGCAAACTTATTAATACACTATGTAGAGACTATGGAAATTGAAGATTGCTATGTCTGCATGAAGCTACCTACTTCTGTGGCTGAAGGCGTGACATACCATCACCTGCCATTGACATATGGAATCTCCTGTAGCATTTTAGCTAGTTTATTTTACAAAAGGGGACCGTTACAGTACTATTACTCTAACAATGACGTGATCTTTTCTGAACTTCCTATACGTGGGAACTTGAATCCTGTACATACCAAAAGTGACACCATAAGATATATGGGAGACTACTTTCTGACTATAGGTAACATTGACATAGCAGACGCACACAGAGATAACTTGACTTGTTCTTTGCGTGAGCAGGAAAAAATGTTCCTGAACATGGCAGAGAAAAGAAGAATTAAAATTCAAAAGAAGGCTAATGACGAAAGTCAGAAAAAGCCAAAGTGGGCAGAGAACATGGAAGGCACCTCATCTGGTGGAGCGGGTCCTGCTCTGTTGCTGGATTTTGAAAAGAAAGGCAAGCTATGTCTTCACCGCGAGAAGACTAGCTATTATAATAATGTTTTCATTGGTTCCAGTGAATGCGAACATAATTACAAGGTAATTGGAGGTTGGGGTTTCAAAAATGGGTCAGAGCCTGTGTTTCCTGGAATTTATTATATTTGTGGGGACAAGGCTTATTTCAAATTGCCAGATCACTGGTATGGAAGCTGCTACTTTGGCATTGTCTTCCCGAAAATATACCATGTGAATGCGAAAGCTGGAAGCAATGAAGATACTAATGGCTTAGTGCGTAGTAAAAGAGAAAGCATAGGTGAAATTATGGGTAGTATTTTCAGTGCACTGATACCTGGAGTGGGAGTGGTTCTGAACACTCACAGAATTTGCAAATTGTCTACTATAGTAGATGTACTGTCTACTGAAACAGCTCATGGATTTCTGCTGGTCAATACTGAAATGGTTGCGATCAGATCAATGGTTTTGCAGAATCGACTTGCTCTTGACACCTTATTAGCGAAAGAGGGCGGAGTCTGCCGGATGTTGAAGGCGCAACATTGTTGCACTTATATTCCGGATAAAAGTGTACAGATCAAAAGATATGTGAAAAACATTACTAATTTGGCAAAGGAACTCAAACCACTCGAGGTTGATAGTGCCTGGAAGAGACTGGTAGATGGTCTCTCAAATGTAGGTCATTGGCTTGCTAGCATAGGTAAAAGCTTATTGTTCAAAATTCTGATGCCAATTGGTATTATAGGTCTTATTATACTTTCCATTTTCTTATGCTGTAAATGCCGCAAGCGCACCAAAAAGCACGAGGTAAATGCAAGAGGAGTGAAACGAAGTGTGGATGAGATTGAATTAGAGGAAGTGAATGATCAGATATACAAAAAAGTGAAGACTTCTCACCCTACTAAAACTGAGAGAGAAAAGTTAGAACGGTTGCTGGAAGAAATAGAACTTTATAAAGTGTGAAAGAAAGTTGGCATCTGGTTCCATTATAATTTGTGATGATAGAAAATATCATCAAAGAGGGGATTGATGAAGCAAAGCTTCGCATATTTTGCGGCTTGCCGAAGCCAAGAACCTCGTTTATGTGTAATAAGGTAACAAATGTATGTTTTACTAACGTTTATGTTAAGTTTGAACACAGATAGTGAAGCTTGCACATGTGTTTTACTAAAATAATTTACCCAAGTCACCTAAAATGGCCGCCGCTTGTATTTAGTTACTGCGCATGCGTCAGCCACACTCACGTGTCCTGACGCGTCTGCAGAAGTGGAGGGAAAGTTATGCGCATGCGTAATTCATAGCTGTGCTTATCATGTGGTACTGCTCGTGCCACTGCTCTTGTGACTGTGTCAATGTAGCTAACATTTTAATGCAATAGTTTTATTTCTTGATGATGAGTCAAAAGTACAAATCCTGTGATGTATTTTCATAATGACATTATTATGTATTAATTTGTTTTTCGCTTACCTTTTATGTACCGCGGGGAATGGGGTTTGTCTGTGCCGAGAACCATTTTGGAGGTCCTTCTGCGCCTGCGCGACCTGCCAAGCCAGAGCAGACCTTGAATGATGGAACTCAGCCAGTTGGCAGTGATGAGCAAGATGCTCCTGAGAACGACCCGAAAACTCGGCTGAACCAATCACATGTACTCACAGAGCAACAATGTTAAAGTTGCCATTGTATTTCTGCACCAGTTCTCATGAGAACCCCAATCTAGTTAGGCGGTACCCTATTATGCAAATGAAGGCTTGAGACTCTATGTCGTGATTGGTGTGCTACCCAAATCCTACCTTAGGACCAATCCAAATTGAAGGATTCTGACACTTTGCAACATTGGGGGGTGGTACACTGACCCCAAACTGTATATCTACCCTGGGTTCACCTAGTGAACCGTCCGACTTGTCTGGTTTAGCTGACCTGTCACTGACCCAACGCACTCAATAGGTGACTGAAGATACAGAGCGCTGCGAAGCACTCTGTCCGAATTTGACCATAGACTAAGGTTCTACTGAACCTTAAAGTGCTGGCAAAGCACTTAGCTGGGAGTTCGCTGACCCAATCGGGGTCTTGATCGATAGCTGCAGAGCGGGTGGAGCGCAGGCGTTGCTTCCGAACTGTGGGTTCCGGTCCTGTCCTGAAGAGGGTCCTGTCCTGAGGGTTTGCTGTCCTGTCCTGAGGGTCCTGTCCTGATTCCTATTCCGAGGGTATCCTGTCCTGTCCTGGGTGTCCGTTCTGCACCTGCTGTCCTTTGAGGGGTATCCTTCCTTGAGGGTTTCCTGTCCTTAACTGACCCGTGGCCAGGGTTTGGTTTCCACACCTTTCTAGGTAAATATTGCTCTGAAAACTCTTTAAATCTTGCACCTTCTGAATTTCTGACTTTTGCTTTAATAAAGTTCATCATTGCATATGTTATATTTTCCATGCTTTTCCGCAACTATTGAAAGTCAATTACATATTTTTCCATAAGGTTTTGTTCCTATGTCTACTCACTGGTTAGAAATTATATTTTGCATTGCAGTCTGTAATTTTATGATATGGTCTAGAACTTCATTGCCTAGATTGTTCAAAGGCCCATTCACCTTAAGTGAAGCGTGTTACTCTTTATAGACCCTCCCATAGTTATTCATGCATAAACTGTCCATGCTTAAACATTTCTGAGATTTTATAGTATTTTCCATCTGCATTTCATATTGCATTCGAATGATTACCCTGTCATTATTTCTTTATGCCTATATAATTTACGTTACCTTGGTTATTGATTGCCTTATTTTACTGTACCTCATGCAAGAAGTTATTGAATTTAGATAAACATTTTAAAACTTCCAGTTGTCCGTGGTCATTTGAACAGTATTTGAATGTTATTGTGTGGGTTTGCATTTTGCTGCCTTTCTTTTACAGCTAGCTCCCTGATTCATTGTGGTCATTAGATACCCGCATCGGTGGATGGTAAGTCGGGTGCACTGAAAATTATTAGCAGGGAACACACACACATCAACTTGGTAGAGCTCGTGAAGTCACCCGATCGATGTATATGGTGATTTGAAAGTATATGGGCCCTGAAGCCGGAAACGGCGAAAACTATTGGTCGGGTGGCCTCGCGCGCTCTATCAGTTGTACCCAAAACGCTGGCATGCCTCCATCTATTGATCCTCCGGTTGTGACTATGACCAATGGAGTATGTGTTAAATGTAATTCATTGTTTTGTCTACCCCGGTATGTGATCCCAACCTTCTCTTTTCCCGTTTGTCTTACAGGTTTTTTTCCCGATTAAGGAAAATACACCCTTTTTTACATGAGATCGCAATTTGCAATCTCTCATTTGAACTAGGGCAGGACGCACCTTAGCGTGTGCGGACCACCCAGTTCTTACTTCACGGTCCTGACGAAAACCAAAGAATCTTTTTAATGGTTGAAACATGTAGACCTAGTTATCAGTAGTTTTGTAAAATTTCACATAGCACACTTTGCAATTTTTAACACACCATACTTCTCTAAACACCAAAGCCTACCTAATTAGGCACAGGTGCCACACTATGTTTTTATAAGGGTTCAAGCACTCAAGAATAAACACTTGAAGTGAGTAGTTTTGGCCCTTTTTAATACACTTGTCAATTTTGTTAGTTATGCACACATAAAAGAAAAACTTAACCAGCTCCACTGTAGTCAGGTGTCGAAGCACACCCTATGGGCATTCGGCCTATGGGGTGGGACCCCGATGATGAATGATTTGTTGTGTCAGTACCTACACTAGTTATGTTATGTTATGTATTGTCTCTTTTATAGCGCACGGCTACCCAGAGGGGCGTTGTATATGGTGATTTGAAAGTATATGGGCCCTGAAGCCGGAAACGGCGAAAACTATTGGTCGGGTGGCCTCGCGCGCTCTATCAGTTGTACCCAAAACGCTGGCATGCCTCCATCTATTGATCCTCCGGTTGTGACTATGACCAATGGAGTATGTGTTAAATGTAATTCATTGTTTTGTCTACCCCGGTATGTGATCCCAACCTTCTCTTTTCCCGTTTGTCTTACAGGTTTTTTTCCCGATTAAGGAAAATACACCCTTTTTTACATGAGATCGCAATTTGCAATCTCTCATTTGAACTAGGGCAGGACGCACCTTAGCGTGTGCGGACCACCCAGTTCTTACTTCACGGTCCTGACGAAAACCAAAGAATCTTTTTAATGGTTGAAACATTTAGACCTAGTTATCAGTAGTTTTGTAAAATTTCACATAGCACACTTTGCAATTTTTAACACACCATACTTCTCTAAACACCAAAGCCTACCTAATTAGGCACAGGTGCCACACTATGTTTTTATAAGGGTTCAAGCACTCAAGAATAAACACTTGAAGTGAGTAGTTTTGGCCCTTTTTAATACACTTGTCAATTTTGTTAGTTATGCACACATAAAAGAAAAACTTAACCAGCTCCACTGTAGTCAGGTGTCGAAGCACACCCTATGGGCATTCGGCCTATGGGGTGGGACCCCGATGATGAATGATTTGTTGTGTCAGTACCTACACTAGTTATGTTATGTTATGTATTGTCTCTTTTATAGCGCACGGCTACCCAGAGGGGCGTCCCGGCGCTTTGGCAAAGAGAACCTGAGGAGGAAAACACAACACAGCTACTCGCAAAGGCCACAGAAGATCATACAGAAAAAAGCCAGGTCTTCAACTCCTTTCTAAAAGAAAAGAGACTGTTGGCTTTCCTTAAGGAGACAGGAAGCTCATTCCAACCACGTGCAGCCAAGTACCGGAAGGAGCGGCCGCCAAAACGGGCCAGTCTGATGGGAGGGACATCGGCTTTGGCCAACAAGGCCGACCGAAGGGTCCTCCTTGGCGCATAAAAGGCCATACGCTTCCCAATATATTTAGGGCCAATAGAATGAAGGGCCTTAAAAGCAAGGGTCAAGATCCTAAAGGTTATTCTTTTAGAGATAGGCAACCAATGTAGTCTCTTGAGCAGTTCAGAGGCTTTTGCCCTCCGCGGAACCCCAAAAATGGCTCTTGCCACCGAATTCTGCACAATTTGCAGCCGGGCTACCAGATATTTAGGCAGCCCTGAGTAGAGGACATTCGCGTAGTCCAATCGCGATCCTATTAGAGCCTGAACGATGATTTTTCTGTGTTGCAGAGACAGCAACAGAAGAAACTTCCGAAGCATTTTCAAAATGCCAAAACATTTCCCAGACAACCCGATGATCTGGGGTCTGAAAGAAAGGCCGTCATCACACAATACGCCAAGATTTTTGGCTTTTTCAGAGGCCACATCAGGAGGAAACATATCCTGGGGCCACCAAGTTTTCCAGCTGGGATCAGGCGTACAGCCGAAAAAAAGCAGCTCCGACTTGTCGGAGTTGCATTTCAGACTGTGCCGCCGAAACCATTCAAAAACCGCACTCAGGCAATCTTTGATCCTCCCACCATCAAAAACCTCTCCCTTCTTGCACGTAAAAAGAAGCTGGGTGTCGTCAGCATAGGATATGATCTGGGCACCGAAGGACTCCGCTACCGTCGCCAGCGGGGCCATATAGATATTAAAAAGGGTGGGACTCAGGATAGACCCCTGAGGGACCCCCACCTCTAGCGGCGGCATTTCAGCAGAGAATAGAGGTGCCCAGACCACTTGTCGGCGGCCGGTCAAAAAGGATTTAAACCAGTCCCACACCGTCCCCCGGAGACCGATCTCCCAGAGTCTTAAAAGGGCTCTAGGGCTCTTAGGATTGATAGTAGAGTCAAAGGATCACCCCCTATGCAAAAAACTCAATAGAACAAGCAGGCTTTTTGTGTTCAGATCTGGAAGCCCAGCAACACATTCCTGAAGCAATGAATGGCAATCAGCAACCACCTTGAGTCTGAAGCATTGGTCAGTAATACAAGCGCCAACCCTGCCTCAAACACTACTTCCGTTACACTGAAATACAAGCCCATCAAGGGTTAATTTACGTTATCCGCCAAGAAAAGTAAGCAACAAATAGTCCAACCTTTCTCAATGACATGAAACCTGACAGCTTCGAACATAAACATTCACTCAAAGCCCCATCACTTGGATTCACCCTCAACCTGACCCTCCAGGAGCCTTGTTCCAGCTCTGTCTTCTAAAGTGACTGATCATTCCCTGAAAGTGACTTGGGAACTGCAATCCAAGTCATCATACATCCTGCTCCATGACGCCCCGACTGTCCCCTCCCCTCTCCCCCGTAAGGGCATCCTACACATCTCTATCAGTCTTGAAAAATTATGATCAAATCACCTCTGCTGGTGCACAAACCTGTGTCTCATTTACTTGTCCAATGCATGCCAATGGCTTCGACCAGGGTGGTGTAGTCCCTCTACGGGCTTTGGCGCTCCCCAATGGACCCGCCTCTCCTTAATTAAATCCCATACATTAGAATTAAACTGTAAACATCCTCAGTAAGAATGACAGACAAGGACCAAAGTTTAAAAGTTTGCTCAAAGGGTATAGGTAAAGGAATGCATAAACTGGACCATTAAATAATTAGGAATATACGCCTATAAGTTATAAGGTACAAGAAGAACTCTGTAAAGTTATCCTGGAAAATCAGCATTGATTCACCTTCTAAGAAATGGAAACAGAGAAAAAGCAGGTCCGTTTATAGGACTTTTGAGAAAGGATTGTGTTGTGACCTGTACTTTTCCTAGCCTGCTGTCTCTTTAACCATAGAGTGTCATCAGGTGTCATGAGGTGGAATTCTGTGAAGTCTGGGAGCCCTTTGGGTACAGCTGGAGAGCAAATCGTGACCTGGAGGCTCTGTACATTGTTGGCTGGAGGTGGATGCATTGAAGGACTTGAACTTCTTAAGTGTTGGACACTTCTTGACAAATGGCGACGAGGATGGGTTCCAAACCCACATGTGCACAGCACAATGGACTAGATTACATTTCTTACACAAATACATGGCTCACAGGGTATGCACCAATGGGGAACGAGCAAGAAGAAACAGTTCACTGCAGAATACATTCGTGCAGTACATAGTATGATATTCGGTCAGAGACAGTTAGGTTGTTCTTGAATAGGTACATAATCAATGAGACTGGGAAAACCTAAGTCGTTACAGTGTAAAGCCCATACATATTTATTACAGTGAAAAACAACAGCAACAGTAACCACGTGATATCACATTGTCACATCAAAAATGGAAGAAGGCATAAAAAGTAACTTATGCTAACATGAGCTTGATTTCTCATAAGTTAAACACTAAAAATTAAGAAAAAAACAGATCCCACACCCCATCCTGATGAAACTTCACATGCTCTTCTTCTGGTCCTGCATCATCTTTAAAACCAGCTGTATCATTTATAAAGTCATCATGACCTGGACCCCGCACACTATCTCTTGTGGTTCCCGGAAAGCCAAGACACCATCAGACTGGAGACAAAGAAGTGTAAAAAATAAAAAACAAGGCTGTAGGCCGTTTCCATCTATGTACCCAGGATCTGGAGCAACATCCTTTATTCATCAGGACTGCCCCCGCCGTGCTCCAATTCAGGAAATAGATAAAGACGCGCTTTAAAGAACAATACATCTCGATGCAATAATAGTATCCTTCTGTACCCAGAGCCCAGCTGTCTCTCCAATCCCTTGTTGACTGTATTCAAACATGTTACCCTTAACAGCAACCCTACCTTTATGACTAGGTTTGAGTTACACAAATACCACATATATATATGTATATATATATATATGTATATATATATATATATATATACATATATATATAAATATGTATATTTAAATATATATATATATACACACACACACACACATATATATATTCACTGAAAAAACCATAGGTTATAGACCATATATAGTTAGGAATTAGCATTTAGAAAACCTTATTTTACTCACACAAAACCATTGAAATTCCATATATAGTTAGTTGCACTAACTATATATCGCGCACCCGCAATCCACTGCTGATGATGTCACATATTACATCATTCATGACATGGTCAGTGACATCACTGATGACATCACTGATGACATCTCAAATGACATCACTGATGACATCACTGATGACATCTCATTTGACATCATTCTTGTGCTAATACGATAAACCTCTTCAGACTCTAATATAACCTTAGATACACTCAGTGTATACAGACACTCACACACTGTCACTCATCCATGGAGTTACTCACACACCTAGTCAGTCATGCAAAGAAACAATCTCACCTCCATTTCCTCAACTATACAGTTATACACACCTTACTTATTCAAACATATACTAACACATATTTACTCTCTTATACAATCCCTGATACAAGTTCACAATGATCCATACAGCCACTCACACATTCAGTGGCTCTCATGCACAGTTATTTATATATGCCAACTCTCACATGTACTGTGTTTTACATATGTACTTACTATGACATGTAGCATTGAGATATCCATTCACTCATCAATACACTCATGCACACAGTCAACCGCCCATGTAGCTTTTTCCACATGCACTCTTGAACTCATACACCTAGTGAATCAACTGCTCACACATCTATGCACAGAGTCACACACCTCCCAGCCACCCCCACACAAACTCAATCTCCCATAGAAATACTTGGGCAACCAATTAATAACACATATAGCCTCTCGTATAGCTAATGATCAACACATGCAGCAGTTTACATCACAACAGACATAATGATGCACAAATTAAGACAGTTTAGTCACTAACCCATGCATTCAGTGAGACACATTTAATCACTCACTCATACAGTCAGTCACGCACCTACTAAATCCTTCATCCAGACACTTATACATCCACTCATTCTTCAATATCTAAGACATATTTTAACTTTACAGAAACATACAGTCACTGGATGTTGTCATCAGTGATGTCATTTGAGATGTCATCAGTGATGTCATCAGTGATGTCACTGACCATGTCATGAATGATGTAATATGTGACATCATCAGCAGTGGATTGCGGGTGCGCGATATATAGTTAGTGCAACTAACTATATATGGAATTTCAATGGTTTTGTGTGAGTAAAATAAGGTTTTCTAAATGCTAATTCCTAACTATATATGGTCTATAACCTATGGTTTTTTCAGTGAATTTTCAAGGTTTTGTAAATGCTAATTCCTAACTATATATGGTCTATAACCTATGGTTTTTTCTGTGAATTTCATTGGTTTTTTAACAGCTAATATCTGTAGCTGTAAAATGTATTCTTCTTTAAATCCAAAAATATATTTTATATGTTTATGAATAATTTTTTTTTTAAATATTTTTTTTTCTTCGTTCCCGCTTCGCGAATCGGGAAGCTTCCCGTTAGCTGACCTTGATGCCGCGAGCCGGTAAACGTTTCTTTACCGCAAGTGCCGCGTTAGAAAACAACATCGTGACGCCTCCCGTCCGCATGACGTTTCACGTTGTCGCGTGATACGTCATATGACGTGCTACGTTAGCGAACTGGTACGCGAAGCGAGTCGCAAAGCGCAGGTTTCTGGAAGCAAACCGGGAGGCCCTGCAAAGCGCTTAACGTAAACACAGCAAGTCATGTGACTTGGTAATAACACTTTTCATTGGTTCATTTCACTTTTGGTTTACTAATGATGTAAGACTAGGTCATATAATCTAAAATGAACACTTTTGATTGGTTGAGAACTCTTGTTTTTCCCAAATGATGAAAATCCCTCCTTCTTTCCTCACTCTGACTTTCATCATTGTGAGAGAAAGACCCTTTGTGATCACTGAGCAATGGCTTCTTTAGTAGCTTCAGCTGGTGCTTCCCCACCACCTCCACCACATCCAAGGAAGAGTGGACCACCTGCTCAAGTTGTAATTCAACAAGAAGAAGAAGAAGAGGAACAGGAGGACGAGCACGAAGAGAGGCAGTTTTTGCCTGAGCAGCCCAGGACGTCTCACCGGAAAGAAAACTTCATTTGGCAATTTTTTAAAATTCCCAAAGGTCAGAAAAAAGTAAATGCAAGATACGTAACTTGCCTTATATGTCAAGATAGACTGTCCAGAGGGACCGACAAAAAATACAGTTTCGGAAACTACACAATGCATCGCCATATGACTAGGTGGCATCCTAACAACTACAGTGCTGCACAGTTTCGGAACGACCTAGATAATCTCCCTATTATGGCCAGAAGATCTGTTGTACCGGAAGTAACGGGACCAGAGGGCAGGGAGATGGTGCCAAATATACAAATGAGATTTGGTGATGTAAAACACACCTGCGCATTTTGCGATGGATTCATTTCCTACGGAGAAAAAAGCATCACTCTGATCAACAGAGCTATTGACTATCATATGCAAGTGTGTCCGAAACGCCCAAAATAATAAATACTTCTTTTTTTTGTTTTGTTGCTCCTGTTGAGCCCTTTACAATGAATCGTTTTCATTGCCCCCTCCAAGAAAAACCCAAAAAAATATAAAACTGTTCCGAAAAATTCAAAAACAGTAAAAAAATGTTCAGAAAAATAAAAAAAAAAGTTCTTTTCAGAACTACCTCCCCGTTATTAAAAAATTGGTACAATATTTGGAACTGTGCCAACCTCTATTTCTCTTAGTTCGCTTCCTAGTTCGCTCGCTGGTACGCGAACTGGAAGCGAACCAAAAACAGTAAGTATAAGGGAAGGAAACACACACTTATGTTAAAAGAAAGACAGCTATAGGGGAGTAAACTAGAGATACCATTACCCGTAATCCACTGCTGATGATGTCACATATTACATCATTCATGACATGCTCAGTGACATCATCAGCAGAGGATTGCGGGTTTTTTGGCAACATGCCTTATCCACGGTTTAATAACGCTGCCTTTTGCTTTATATAAGTTTTCAAATTGTATGAAATATATACCAATAGGTCGTTATGAACCTTTAGGTAGTGCTTTTCTTCATGAGGTCTGGTCGCTTCCATACACATACAGATGTTTCAAAGATGATCAAGAAGTTTATCTGAATGGAGAGGAATGCACTGAGACGCCAGATCATTCACTAATGTGTAGGCACATACAGTTACACGATTCATGCAACAAACACCGACCAAATATGGCTTGCGTGTTGCAAGGCACGCCAGTTCCTGCTATCATCCCCACGTTCAAGTTGTTGGAAAATGGTAGTTATTTGATGCTCAATAATGAAGATTGTTCTGAGTTAATTAAAAGTATTCCTTTTATCGTAACAGTAAGTGAACGGGTTATTTGCTGCAGAAATGTTCTATTTCCTCCCACACATGAACATAGGGAGTTTTCAATCTGGCCACAAATACCAACCTTGGGACACGTTTCAACGGCATGGCAAGAATAAGAGCTCTTTTGTCTCAGAGAGAGGTGGCCTTGAGTTCGGCCCGTGAAACTTTCGTACTTCACATAGCGAACACCCGTACACAGGTTTGCCTTTCAATTTCAGCAACATGTTTCCGACTATCTTTAACGCATCCTCCACAAAATCCCTGGCACACTTTTTTAAAGTTGTTACCAGTGGTCTCGTGACTTCATTTGAGAAAATCTTTGGAGTCATCCCTGCTTCCTTTCATTGTATTTTCTGCACTCTGGTTCGTGGATTGGCATTTTTACTTGCATTACCAGCGGACGCTCTTGTGCTTTTTTACATTTTTAAATATGGATGTTCCTCCTATGCAACCTCCGACCCTGCAGCTGCTGACACTGTTCCGCAATCGCATGCTAGAATATTATGGCACAATGCCGTTGGCGATATTAAGCACGGCATATGGATTATCTTTTCGGTTCTCCTACTTCACCTGTGTCCAGCCTGTATTTCACTGCCTGACCTGTGATTTCGATTGGGCCATTGATTTGTGTCTCTGCGGACCGGTTTCTCCTGACGTCGACTTTAATCAGCTGATGACTCCTATCATTACTCACGAGTTGGTTTGTCCTGGCGAAAGGATTATGGCTGTGGCATTGATGCATGGACTACTTGGTCCCTGGAATTTACTGGCGGCAGCACAGTCTTTCTTGGAACAGAGCTTTCTTGAAAACCCACCGAGCTGTCCTCTGATGGTGATAGAGGATCCGGTGCTGGGAGAGCACGTATGTTCTTTTCCGCTTTTAAATTGGATGGCTGAACTGTTTTCGGATGAAGACGGTGACTTCCTATTGGAGGCTCTTGCAGCTTATTTTGCATACACAGTTATGTCATAGACCTTTTTCATGTTTGATATGCTGAGTACTAGCATTTCATTGACAATTCATTGACTTATTTGTCAAGTTTTTATTATTTACCTTGCCTATTGGCTTAAGACTCGATAAAGTACTTGGCTGTTTTATTTTTCTTTAGCATTAAATTTTCCTAGTTTTTAATGCTTTACCTTGCGGACCGTCCACATATAAACTTGCAATCTGCTCTCATGAGATGGCACTTCTATTATCTTATTCAGTTCGTTTCCGGATCATGAGGAGGTGTCATCTAGGTCCTGGATATCTTTACACCGTGTTAAGTTAGCATGGGCTCATTACCGGTTTAAACGCCATTTTTCCTTTTTTGCAACTTCTGCACACGACACTTAGTTGTTGCTTTAGCTTTCCACCTAGTAGTTCATCGTGGTTTACATGAGAATAATATGTTATTGGTCTACTATCTGCTTTACTTGTTAAACTATATCTGTACAGCGAGTGCTAAAGTTTCAAGAACAACACGATACAGAATTGTTATGAGGTCTGATCTCCACGACTTCATACTCATAACATAAGTGCAACTTCTGCCAATTCTGGGCATGAGGCGGGTTTTATATTGCTTTGCCGAACACACATACACAACAGTTGATGCGGTTCACATGAAGAGAGAGCTGGTGTATGCTGATGTGATTCCTTCAAATCTAAGACACTAAAGTATGGGCACGCCCTAAACCAACACAAAGAGACCTTCTTAGCAAATAATATAATATGTGTATTAGGGAGGGTGAGATATAAGCAGCCGCGGGCCGTGGAGGGAGTTACGATGGGGCAGGGAGGCGGGGAGGGGGAGAAGCAGGGTGGAGCCCTCTCTACCTTGCCCCTCCCCCTCCCCGCCTCCCTGCCCCACCGTAACTCCCTCCACGGCCCGCGGCTGCTTATAAGTGTTGCTAACTCTTATTCATTTACAGCATGTTAACATACTGTCACCATTCGCTTTTTATGTACTAGTAACTATGCTGGTAATTTTGCTACTGATAATATGTGTACTTGTATTCTCCACCCTGCTTCTCCCCCTCCCCGCCTCCCTGCCTCACCGTAACTCCCTCCACGGCCCGCGGCTGCTTATAAGTGTTGCTAACTCTTATTCATTTACAGCATGTTAACATACTATCACCATTCACTTTTTATGTACTAGTAACTATGCTGGTAATTTTGCTACTGATAATATGTGTACTTTTATTATCTAAGGTACTACGCCTGAGAAGACGGCATTAGTAAATAAACATTTCAAATACACATCTGTTCTTCTTAACTCCATGTTCTGGTTTCTAAGAAATCTATAACGACCGACTGTTCATGAGTTCCACGTATCCTGAGGTACTATAAGTTCATATTCTGGATTGTCTAAACATTGAGAGTTTGTTATATCCAATGTGACACTGTACCTAGCTTGCTAAATAGTTTTTGATTACTAACGTGAGTTTTGGGACACCCTAATTCGCCGAGGTTCCAATCCTCTGTCCACAGTTCTGTGTGAGAACAGAAACCCTGCGACAGGGGCACCCCCGACCCTTGCTGGAGCTTCATCACACTTGCGATACAACTCCAGCAATGCATTCGCCGAGGTTCCAATCCTCTGTCCACAGTTCTGTGTGAGAACAGAAACCCTGCGACAGGGGCACCCCCGACCCTTGCTGGAGCTTCATCACACTTGCGATACAACTCCAGCAATGCGCCACCTTTACGGCACAGATACATCACGCATCTGTGCTGTTTTTGCCCCATGATGCGCCGCATTGTAAATGCAGCACACCATAGGTGACGGAACAGCGGCACAGAATGACTAACACATCCCTGGTGATGCGCCAGTCATCATAAATGTATCCCTATGCTTCTTATCTTGTTAGAGATGAACCGCCATATGTATCATCAAAGTTATTTGCATTTCCTAAATAGCGAACTTTAAGGAATAAATAGCGATTCTTTACCATTCCTAGTTTGCGATGAGCTATTTGCTAATTAGCCGAATGTAGCCCAATGAAGCCCAATGTAGCCCAATGTAGCCCAAAGATGGCCGCCAGACACACAAAAAAACAAATGTAGCCCAAATATCAGCCAGATGTAGCCCAACTATAGCCCAGTGACAGAATGACCAATCAGCTTCGCAAACCTCCGTTACGCGAAGCGGAGCGCTGTTACAGATATATATCTTTTTTTGAACGTTAATTTCTCAAAATCCACTGGAGCACATATATTGAGACCTAGCAAAGGCACATCGGGCTACCAGTCCCTAATATTTTGCCAAGTTTCGTGCAAATCCATTCAGCCGTTCAATTATTATTATTATTTTTTTTTTTGCCCCGCGGGGCCCTTTTAAAACCTCCACATCAAACCTAGGGGGTCAGCGAGGATCTACTATGCCCCCTTATAGTTATTTCCCCCTTTGTTTTGACCTCCTCTTGTCTCTCGATCCTACCGAGAGACAAGATGGCGGCCGCTACGGACTGTTTGGAATGTTGACAGACGCCGGAGAACCAATCAGCTTCGCTTCACAAAGCTCCGTTGCGCGAAAAGTCCGCGAACCAGTGCGCTGCCCGGTCCGCTGTTACAGATATATATCTTTTTTTAAACGTTAATTTCTCAAAATCCACTGGAGCACATATATTGAGACCTACAAAAGGCACATCGGGCTACCAGTCCCTACAATTTTGCCAAGTTTCGTGCAAATCCATTCAGCCGTTCGGGCTAAAAGTGAGGCCAACCGCCCTATGGAAAACTCAATGTTAAAAACACGTTTTGGGACCCCCCTTTTTTCTCGGCCCCCACTGGACGAACCCCCCCCAAATTTTCAAGGGCTGCTCAGAAACAAAATGTGCCATTTTCCTGAAAATTTCAGCCAATTCCGTCCACAAACGCCAAAGTTATTAGACATAGAATTTTCAAAAAACCCATAGAGAAAAAATCCTAACTATATATACCTACTGGCGACCGCCAGTAGGTAATATATATATCTATATATGAACAAACACCTCCTTTACTTGAAAAGAGCAGAGGCCACCATTGAGGACATTACGGAAGCACTTTATTCATATCAAAACGGCGAATGCATTCCGGCAGTCATTGCCTTCTTCAGCGCCATAAGTGTCCACGAGGCTCCCATCTACGCTCACAATGAGTGTCCTGCTGCCTGATGAAGCCATGTGACTCAGGCCCCGCCCCCGATCTCAAGGACCCACCTGATGCAGTTCTTTGCGTAGTCCTGAACTGCAAACCCCAGAATGCAACAGTTTGCTTCCAGGTGAGTAGTGGAATGGAATATCAAAGTCCAGTGGTAGTGCGGGATGCAGGATTGCGCAGAAGGGACCCCAGACACTATTTTCAAAATGAACGATGCCTCCTCATGTCCCCAGACCGCTTTAGCCCCGATGCCCAGGTCCAAAAATACACAGGGGCAGCTGTGTCAGTGAACGCCTCCCAAGACGGGGATACATATCCACGTCACCGCTTCTGTTGATCCTGAACTTCTTGGCGGGCCCAGGCACTACCAATACCTTGGTGTCCAAAAAAGCAGAAGCTGACCCAGAAATGCCCGGGCCAACTTTTCAAAGCGGGGGCCTCCAAATGCGTCTCTGGCCTGTACGCATAAATTTATACTCACCTTATGATGCTGCACAGCGACACAACTCCACTTCATACACAATGTTTCCAAATTTAGGCACCCCACAGAGAATTTTTGTATGCAGGGAATATCTTGCAAAATTCGCACATTTTTCCTCATACGTAATTTGCAGCTTTGCACATTCAGACAGACCTTGAAACAATAATTTGGAAAAGGGAATCGCAGGGCGGAAACAGTTATGTCCTGGTGACATGGAGTCACCCTTAAAAACTGCTAGTTGAGAATGGCAGGCGTTCAGCCTGTCTGCCAGACTATGTGCGAAGTCCTCCATTTTGAGTTTTTAAAATGTAGGCACAATATGTGCTGGAAAGATGGCCCAGGGGGTTAAACACTCGCTGCTAATATCTGGGTGAGATCTGCAAGTCAAAACGATTCCTCCCAGCAGGGCTTGCACAGACTTTTATCCTTTCTAGGTCAGTACATTGACTACCATTAAACTGGGTTAAAGAAACACTTTTGAATGTTTCTCTATTATTCACATTAAAAAGATGAAAAACATATTCTATGCATATTTGACGAAAGCCGTATATGTGAATTAATACACTGTGCTCTAATAAACACATTAGATTTAATTATGCTTTTAGTTTTAACCTCCTCAATGTGGGAAATGAGTTGACGAATGCACCACTGTCAAATCCTTCCAGCTGATGGTCTGGTAAAGAGGCGTGTTGCATGTTTAACAGGTGGAATATCTCCCATAATCCTCCAGGGCAAAGGGGAAGCACATCTGGAGAGATCAGTGATATATTGGGAACAGCTGGCGACAGTGGGAACTTGATTTAGGATGAAGGGTGACCCAGGGGTAGGAGTTCATGTTTGCACCTCCTTGGTGGTCCCCATTATGTGTCATGTGCAGTTGTTGGGCTGCTGCTGCTGCCTGTGATTTATGTCTCTGGGGGGCCGGACCTTTAAAAGAAAACAAATACAAGCAGCTTTAATGTACAGAAAAGAGTTGTCTATTTTGCAGAGGCTTCTGGTATCAGGTGACCCCATCAGATCACTTCACCCGGTACAACCTGTTTCCGGTCTGGGCATTTTGGGAGTTGTAGTCTTGGCTCGCTCTGCATAGATGCCAACCCTCCCGATTCAGGCGGCCGACTACCGATTTCAAGGCCTGATCAAGCACGCTACAACCCCCCCTCCAAGAATTGCCTCTAACATCAAATGTTAACACTTGGTTCTTTATTCTTGGAGGGGGGAAATAGAGCACGTGACAGGCCATGACATTTTAATTTTGGTAATTTTTACATAGCGCAAACAAAAACAGACAGAGATTAGGGGCCATATGTATCAACCACTAATGCGTTTGCAATCGCCGAAATTGGCAGAATTTCTATTCGCAGAATTTCGGCGTTTGCGAACGCATTAGTGCAAAATGGTATGTATCAAAGGAATCTGCATGCAAAATAAGGAATCGCAAAATTTGCGATTCCTTATTTTGCGATTGCATTTAAGGAATCGCACATTTTGAGATTCCTTTAATGCAATGTATGAAGCATAGAAAAAAGCAAATTGTCATTAAGGAATCGCAAATTACCACCAACTTCAAGTTGGTGGTAGTTTGCAAATTCCTTGAAAAATGCACTTTTTTGCATTTTTCAAAGTGCAATGTGAGGCACATACATGCCCTTAGGGCATGTATGTGCGCCACATGTGCAACCATGCTGATTTCAGGGTTGCAACAGGTTTGGACACCCCTGCACCCTTGAAATTATTCTCAATTTGCGATTTTCAAATTGCGAATCGCAAATTGAGAATAACTTTCCATTCATTCCTATGGGCCTCCTGCCCCATATAAATAAATGGGAACGTTTTCCTTAATTGCGATTCGAAATTTGCTAATCGCAATTAAGGAATACTAAGAAATCGCAAAAAAATTGCGATTTTGTATATACATCCCTATTTGCGATTCTCAAATAGCGATTTCTAAAAAGTCACTATTTGAGAATCGCAAATCAGGTTGATGATACATATGTCCCTAGAACTCTGTCTTTGTTTGCCTGACTTTATAACTCTGTCTTTGTTTGCCTGACTTTATAACTCTGTTTTTGTTTGCACTATGTTATTCAGCTGCCAAAAATGAAATGCTGATTGTCCGTCACCATACATACCAATAGACCCAACTCAGGCAGATTGCCTCTGCTTCAATATAATTCAGTAGGGGAAATACATTCCCCAGACTACTTTATTGAAATCTCCCACTTGCCTGCTCTAAAATGTTTGCATGTATGCTAATGCATCTGCTAAAATGGTGGGAAACTGGGAAGCCCCAGCACTGGGAAATTGTTGTGCTGGTGATGTTGAGAAATGTGCAAAAGATGAGGCTCTGTCTACTACCCCTCGAATGAGCGGACTGGTCACCAGGAACACAGCGGCACGTGGAACCCAAACAGGACCCAATACGTCTACAGAGCCCGTAGCCTCTCTCAAGACTAGATGGACTGGCAACTCAGTCTGAACTGTCTTCTTTGGGGCTGGACAAAGACTGCTTTGCATATGGCTGGTTCCTCTCTCTCTGTAATAGCACATTCAATTTATTAAAAATATGAACTAGAATCCAGCCGATAGGATTACAAGTGGCTAAGGTTGAAACAAGCACGCCACTCGGGACTTTCTATCCTGCCTGAGTGAATCTCTATACATAAAAGTGAAATGCCCAAACTTGGGTTCCAAGCTCGCTGCCCCATAAGCATGAAACGGGCACTTTACTAATGAAATCTAACCTATCTGAAGCCAGTATGGGGTTATTAGAGGACCTGCCCTTTGAGTCTGGGCATGGCAGGATCAAGAATGATTTGTATATGGCTGGTGAATTTCTAATGGTGTTTATGAACTAAAAACAATAGATCGGAATGCTCTTTGGAGTATTAACTAGTAGCCAAGATTATCTAAAGCATTCCACCAATTACTTTTTTTGGGTTGAGTGTGCAATAGCATACGCTAGCGCACTGTTAACAAAAAGGGCTTGCTTACAATTTGTTGGCTTGCATGGCCCTCTTCTTTATTGCCTCGGAACTGGTCACGGCAGCCCTAGCATCATTTCTGTTCCTTTGTGTGGAGCAGGGACCAATCACTGATTGAAACAACTTAATCAGTGCCGATCCTCTGCTCCTGACGTCGTTGAGGTACTAAGGCATGAGATTGGCAAACATGTGCCCAGCAGGACAAACAAAATTGCAAAGTTTTGGGGCATATTCTCAAGAATTTATCGCAGAGTTAACAGCACTTTATCGCAGCCACAGTGGCGATAAATTTATCGCCCCATCCACAAGCTGGTGCTAACAGCCCATATCACCAGTTTACCTGCTATAGCAGGCGCGAAAAACATCGCCACAGATGACTCCGGCAACTATCACTAACAAGATGCAGAGTAGGCGTTCCCGTGCAAAAAGCTGCAACAACTCCACTCTGCAACATTCTCTACGACCAGCCAGATCGGCGATAAGAACCCAAATCAGGCGATAAGGCATGTTAGCAGCAGGAAATTAACACCTGCTCTGACCTGGTGTAAAGTCGGACGACAACCTGCACCAGAAAAGGGAGCCCAGCCCAGAGCCACACCTGAAGAACAACAGATGCCATCGAGCCACTGATCATGCAGCTCGGAGCCCCAACAAGGTAACAACACCTACCGCCACCACCCCCAGAGACCGCGCCACCCCGGGCACCCCCTCCCCAGCACCCCCGCAGGCAAAGACATGTTGCATCAGCTTCACAAAATCATCTACCAAAGAATCTGCCTGATGTCGCACAATCACAACAGGTAACATGCATGTGTTGTTACATTCACCTTCGAATTACTACACGAAAATGTATTAAAAAACCCACAGAAGAACATAAATGAAGACATATGGCAGCTCTCCTCTGGACAATCTGTAGTTCACAGCCTGCAAGACAAAAATCCTGATAAGAAGGTTTGTCATGTGCTCATCAAAGGACAGAGAGAGCGAAGGAGAGAGAGAGATACAGAGAGAGAGAAATAGCGGGAGAGAGAGAGGAAGATGGGAAAAGAGAGGGAGGGAGAGGGAAAGATGGAAAGAGAGGGAGGGAGAAAGAAAGACAGAAAGAGAGGGAGATGGAGGAAGACAGAAAGAGAGGGGGAGAGAGACACAGTGAAAAGAAGAGAGGGGCAGGGAGAGAGAGTACCGATACTGCGCACCCAGGCCTCACTGCTCACCTGCTGCCACTGGTTGTCTCCAACCACATGCCGGTATGAAGTGCAGTGCACCAGGTCCCTTATCTGAAACAGATCTCTCATCTGAAAGAGTCCAAATACATGAATGTCAAAGTACATACAATTGCACACGCCATCATCGCCTGTCCGCCCCTGCGCACCCAGCAGCTGCACCACAGCCCCTCCCATCGCCCAGCGGTTCATGCCCACCCCTGTGTACCCAGGCAGCTGCACCCCAGCCCCTCTCGCCGCCCAGCAGTGCATGCCCGCCCCTGCGCACCCAGACCTCACTTCTCACCTTCTGCCACCGTAGTGTCATAAAGAGGGCCCACCACGTATTCGTGCAAGCCCCAATCCTGGGGCCGTGAACATGGCACCCTCCACATCATGCAGCCCCACTCCGCAAGCCACCAGGTTTCACACTTGATTCTGGGTCTTGATTTCGCTATGGCAGGGGACATACCAGTGCACATGGCATCATTGCAGACTGCACACCTGCTCAGCCCTTGAGGTGCTACTAACTCTGTGACCCGCAAGGCAACGCCATGTGGCAGTAGGCACGCACTGCCCGGTGGCTCAGGCCTAAACTGCGGTCTAGCAGGGCTCACAATGATCGTCACCAGTCCAGGCCGCCAGGACGGGGCATCATCGCAGGCTGCACACCCGCTCAGCACTTAAGCTGCCCCTACCTCAGTGCACCGAAAGTCACCATCCTGTGGCGGTGTGCCTGTGCCGGCTGCAGTGTATCCGGTGCCACCAAGTCTGTGTCCCGCAAGTCATGGACCCGCTATGATTGAGTATCGTGGTGCGGACGACATCATGTCACCTCTGGCCCAGGGGAATGTGATGCTGCAGGGCGTATGGCAGTCCAGCGTAAGGGTTTGAACAATGACCCCGGGGCTCTGGGCATGGTTCCGGGGGGTGACCTAGTTAGGACACCCCCCGTGCCGCACGGCCACCAGCTGCTGCGTGTGCCTCCCGCCGCCTGCCTCGCTGCCCCGGCCGCCGCTGTGTGACCACGCCCCCTGCCACCGAGCGACGTGGTCTCCCACGGCGCTGTAGCTTCTTCGTGTATTTTTATTGTTACTGTATTTTTATTTTTACTGTATTTGTACTGTATTTTGTTTTCAATCCTGCCTGAGTGCCTGTTCTGCCCCCGTAGCGCGTAGCCCCTCTGCACTGTTTGTTTTGTCTTGCATTTACTGCTCTTGTTAACTCTCGCCTGCTGCCCCCGTCTCCTCCCTTCCCGCCTCCCGCTTCCCGCCACCACCGCTGACCACGCCCCCTTTCTCTTCTGTACCCTACCCGCTCCCGCCTCCCAGCTGCCCCGCCCTCCCTCGCACTTGGCCATATATGGCGACCGTGCGACGCAGGTGAGTGTGACCTAGTTAGGACACCCCCCGCGCCGCACGGCCACCAGCTGCCGCGTGTGCCTCCCGCCGCCTGCCTCGCTGCCCCGGCCGCCGCTGTGTGACCACGCCCCCTGCCACCGAGCGGCGTGGTCTCCCACGGCGCTGTAGCTTCTTCGTGTATTTTTATTGTTACTGTATTTTTATTTTTACTGTATTTGTACTGTATTTTGTTTTCAATCCTGCCTGAGTGCCTGTTCTGCCCCCGTAGCGCGTAGCCCCTCTGCACTGTTTGTTTTGTCTTGCATTTACTGCTCTTGTTAACTCTCGCCTGCTGCCCCCGTCTCCTCCCTTCCCGCCTCCCGCTTCCCGCCACCACCGCTGACCACGCCCCCTTTCTCTTCTGTACCCTCCCCGCTCCCGCCTCCCAGCTGCCCCGCCCTCCCTCGCACTTGGCCATATATGGCGACCGTGCGAACGCGCAGCGAGCGCGCCGAAGGCGCGCCAAAGGTAAGCCCGTCTGCGCCTGGACCGCGCCCAGTGCCAAGACCCCTGGCCCCCACCGACAGAAGCCGACCCGACGAACCTACAACGCCGCCGATCTCATCGCACTCAACACCGGCCGCATCCCAGGATGTCACCGAGCCGCCCCGAAGCACACCCACGGACCCTTCAGCTGCCACGCCTGCAAGTTCACCTGCATCCGGACCGACCCTGCACCAGCACACGCCAAGCCAATCACCAGCAGAAACCACCTCAAGTGCATCCTGCTCAACACCCGCTCCGTACACAGACACGCCGTCGAACTCTGGAACCTCCTCGACACCACAGCCCCTGACCTCGCCTTCCTCACAGAGACCTGGATGAACGCCTCCTCTGCGCCCGACATCGCCATCGCCATCCCTGAAGGCTACAAGATCACACGGAGGGACCGCACCGCCAACCAGACGGGAGGAGGCATCGCCATCATCCACAGAGACACCATCCGCATCACGACCAACACCGATGACACCCTAACCACCGCCGAACACCTGCACTTCCAGATCCACACGGACCCCAGAACCACCCTCAGAGGCACCCTGATCTACCGACCCCCGGGACCACGCACACGATTCAGCGAGGACATCGCCGACTTCATCAGCCCGCATGCCCTCCCCTCCGCCGACTACATCCTCCTGGGGGACATTAACTTCCACCTGGAGAACAACAGCGACCGCAACACCATCACCCTGCTCGACAACCTCGATAACCTCAGACTCAAGCAGCTGGTGACCACCCCCACCCACCTCGCCGGACACACACTCGACGCCGTCTTCTCATCCAGCAAAGACATCGCCTTCAGCCACGCAACAGGACTCCACTGGACGGACCACAGCTGCGTCCACTTCACCTTCAAAAGAACGACGATCCACCACCACCAGCAACAGGTTGCCCGAAGAAGCTGGAACAAGATCACAGCCGACCAGCTCACCGCCTCCCTGAGCCAGCACCCTCCCGCAGGCTCAACGAACCCCAGCCAGGCCGCCGACAACCTCACTAAGTGGATCAGCAACAGCGCGGACGAACTCGCCCCTCTGAGGACCCCGCCCAGCAGACCCGGCTGCAGAAAAACCCCATGGTTCACCGACGAACTCAAGAGCTCCAAGAAGAACTGCCGAGCCCTCGAGAAAGTGTGGAGAAGGGAACCAACAATGGACAACATGGCTACCCTCAAGCTCGCCACCCGGAAACACCACCAACTGATCCGCGCCACCAAGAAAAATGCATACAAGGACCGGCTTGACAACAACGCACACAACTGCAAGGAACTCTTCAGCATCGTAAAAGAGCTCTCCAACCCCAACGCCGGAAACAACGACATCACCCCGTCGCAAGACCTTTGCAACTCCCTCGCCTCCTTCTTCCACAACAAGATCACGGACATACACAACAGCTTCAGCATCCAACCGACGCACGCCACGACCACAGCAACGCCACCCACCACCACTCTCCGCGCCTGGACTCCGATCAGCACCGAAGACACCATCCGCACAATGAACTCCATCCACTCCGGATCTCCAACCGACCCCTGCCCTCACCACGTCTTCAACAAGGCCGACGTGGTCATCGCACCCCACCTGCGGGACATTATCAACACCTCCTTCGACACCGCCACCTTCCCGGAGAGCTGGAAGCACGCAGAACTCAGCGCTCTACTCAAGAAACCTACAGCGGACCCCACCGAACTCAAGAATTACCGTCCCATCTCGCTCCTCCCGTTCCCGGCCAAAGTCATCGAAAAGACCGTCAACAAACAGCTGGCCGCCTTCCTCGAGACGAATGGATCCCTCGACCCCTCACAGTCTGGCTTCCGAGCCAACCACAGCACCGAGACCGCCCTCATCGCTGCCACCGATGACATCCGAACCCTGATGGACAACGGAGAAACAGCGGCCCTCATCCTCCTAGACCTCTCCGCGGCGTTCGACACTGTCTGCCACCGCACCCTAGTACAGCGCCTCGGCAACATCGGAATCCAGGAGAAGGCACTGGAATGGATCACCTCTTTCCTCGACGGAAGAACACAGAGAGTCCGCCTACCACCGTACAAGTCAGAGGCCACCGAAGTCATCTGCGGCGTCCCCCAAGGATCCTCGCTGAGTCCCACCCTCTTCAACGTCTACATGAGCCCCCTCGCGGCCATCGCACGCAAACACAACCTCAACATAATCTCCTACGCCGACGACACCCAGCTGATCCTCTCCCTGACCAACGACCCCGCCGCCGCCAGAACCAACCTGCACGAAGGGATGAGAGATGTAGCCGAGTGGATGACGACCAGCCGCCTGAAACTGAACTCAGACAAGACGGAGGTCTTCATCCTGGGCTCCTCGCCCTCCGCCTGGGACGACTCCTGGTGGCCCCCCGCCCTGGGCACCGCACCCAAACCGACGGACCACGCACGCAACCTGGGCTTCATCCTGGACTCCTCCCTCTCCATGACCAGACAAGTCAACGCCGTCTCCTCATCATGCTTCAACATCCTACGCATGCTACGGAAGATCTTCTGGTGGATCCCCACCGAGACCAGGAAGACCGTCACCCAGGCCCTCGTCACCAGCCGACTGGACTACGGCAACGCTCTCTACGCCGGAACCACCGCCAAGCTCCAGAAGAGACTCCAGCGGATCCAGAACGCTTCAGCCAGACTCATCCTCGACCTCCCACGAAACAGCCACATCTCCGGACATCTGAGAGACTTGCACTGGCTCCCCGTCAAGAAAAGAATCACCTTCCGTCTCCTCACCCACGCACACAAAGCCTTACACGACCAAGGCCCGAGCTACCTCAACAACCGAATCAACTTCTACGCTCCCAAGCGCCACCTCAGATCAACCAGCCACGCCCTCGCCGCCGTCCCCCGCATCCGAAGAGCGACAACAGGAGGAAGGTCCTTCTCCTACCTGGCCGCCAAGACCTGGAACTCCCTCCCGACTGACCTGCGCCTGACCCAAGACCACCTCGCCTTCAGGAAGAAGCTCAAGACCTGGCTGTTCGAGCAGTAACGGCACCCCCCCTCCTAGCGCCTTGAGACCCTACGGGTGAGTAGTGCGCTCTAGAAATGTCGTGATTGATTGATTGATTGATTTCCGTACTGGACGGGACAAGGAAGTAACTAATGCTTGTGTTCCTGTTGTTGTGTTGGCGCCACCCGGACAGCATTCGGTAATGTGTCACCATGTGACCCAAGTCCAACCACATGAGCAACATGGATGTAAGGGGGACTCACTGAGCCTACATTCATCCATACTTCCACACTTGAAAGATCATCGACATGATACATCTGTGTGATTATGAATGTTGAATGCACATTCAGTGGAGTGTTGCAGCTGGAGCAGTACAGGGCCATGCAAACCCCACTTTACAAAGATGGCCCGTGGAGGGCCAGCCAGAGTCCTTCAGGGAATGACAAGTCTAAATGAAGAGGGATAGTTCAGTCTGCAGTATGATTGCTGTGTTATTGGCGATCAAACAGAATATGGCAGTCCATGTCGAGGTCCAAGGTCCAAGGTGAGTGTCGCAGAGTGTATCGGCGGACAGTGGAAGGTGATGATGCAGAGGGCAGAACAAAGCAGGAACAGGCCATATGGAGGAGATGAATGCTACAGTTTTATTCTTATTAGTAAGACGGTTTCATCCCCATCTTCGTCCTCTGCTGTTTCAAGTGCCTCACATGTGGGTGGTGGTGTTCTGTCTCCAGCACTGTGTGGCAGTGATACCTCTGGGGCAGGAGGTGGGATTTCTGCCGCACTGTGTGGCACTGACACTTCAGAGGGCGGAGATGTGGATGTAGTGGTAGCAGCAGCATGCATCAGCTTTGCGGCATGAATGCCATGAGGATGGTCTAGAGGTCATTGCGAAACCCTGCTACCTCTCGCTGGTGTGCAGCCATGGCAGCCGTTATTTCTGCCTGCGTCCACTCCATGGTCTCCATTAACCTCCGCATGTGTCCTGGGTGACACCTCTAGAGTCACTCTGAGTGGACAGTTGTTCTAGTCTCTGAGTCAGGGCTCCAGGGATGTCAGCCATGGTCCATTGGAGAGCATGGAGTAGACTGTGGGTGTCCGCTAGGGACCTTGAGTGGTCACTGATTGGACTTAGACACCCATGTATGGCATCTAGTTTGGCTACCATGCGGTTGAAGCCCACCCGCACCTGTTCAGCCAGATTCTCCTGGCACCCCAACACACAGTGTTGGAAGGCCATGTGTTCTTCGTGGGGGTCCTGGGAGGCAGCCGTGGTAGTGGGTGCTGCCTGCTGTGTGGGCTGTGCAGGGGGTGGGGTCTCCTCATAGCAGCTGGGTTGCCCTGCTCCTGGAGGTAGACTGTGGAGGCTCTCCACGAGCTGATGGAGGGTGTCGGAGTCGAAGCTGTGGTGTTCCTCTTCGTCATCAGGGAAGAGAGGTTCGGGCTGCTCAGAAGGAAGTGTTGATTCTCCCTCTGCAATGTGAAGGGGAGATGCAGTTTAACAATGTGTTCACATGTATGTTGTCGCATTGTACATGTTTTCATACAGACTGCATGACTGTGTACATTGTGGCTGTTTGGGAGGAGCTGCCTATTTGATGGGGGACAGTGGACATTTCGACAACATAATGGATGTGTGTTTGCACTTGTATATTATCAACTCACATTTCCCTGCAATGCCAAATGTGATTGGCCAGTTTCTACACACAAGCGGCACCAGTTGTGTCCTGTTGTGGACGTGTTGCAGTTTGTATCACATTGTTGCTGTGCTCTGCATGTTATGTGTGTGTGTGTTCCATATCTCGTGGGACTCGCCCCTGCAGCTCTGATTTTGCTACCCCTTATCCCTCTCATGCGGTGTGCCTTTGACTTCTGTGCTTATACAGTGCTGAGATGTTGGATACTTGGGTACTTTGGTCTCTTGATGGGAGTTGGGGGCTGGGGTATGGTTTGTTCGCAGATGTGCTCTACTTAATTGTACATGTGTGCCATTGTGCCCATCTTCCCCCATCCCTGGTGCTGTTGTGTCCGGTCATGTTGAGCAATGTCTGGTCCCCCAACTCCTGTCCCCATCTCCCCACTGATGACTGTGGACACCATTTCCTCCATCCCGTACAGGTCCTCATGTGGAGCAGGACTCCCACCTCCAGTCTGCATTGCTGACTTATGGTTGTTGGTGAGTTTCAGCTTAATTTTGCTCTTCACATCATTCCTGCGTTTCTTGACCTTTTCCAATTTCCTCTTCAGCACTCCGACTGCATTCACCTTGTCCACAATGGACTGCCATAGTCCATTTTTTGTTGCCAATGACACAGAGAAGGTGACAAACTGTTGTTAATGGTGTAGTACCACCTCCGTTATCAGGATCCTGTTTTCTGCAGACTGAACCGCTTGTTCCTACTCTTCTTCTCCTTGCCCTTCCCTGACCCCGAGGTCCCTGGCTCGTCGTCTGGGGGGGATTGTGGGGTTCTGGTTCTCCTCCGTTCTTGCTCCGGCAGCATCCATTGTGCTTCGCTGTTGTTCGCCATTTGTTTGTCTGTTTTTTTTTCTACTTTGATGGTGATTTTTCCTGCCTGATGTGTGTAAATTGTAGGCCTGTCACTGGTTTTCGTTGATGTTTGTATCGCGATTGGCCTCATCGCAACTTTTTTTGCGTTCGTGTTTCGCATTTTTGCAGTGGTGCGTTGACTGCATCACGGACATTTGACACGTTATCGTGAGCCTATCGCATGGTACTGCCTTGTTGTGAATGCTATGTTAACACAGCGTTATTTTCCCACGATAGACTGCGATAAGGAGAGTTGCATTAAGCTAAATTTGCGGTAATTATCACACGTTCTTGAGAATATCCCCCTTTATTTTCTATAGTTAACTTTCTTTTATTTTGCCAATTCTTCTTTTCTCACTTTGTCCTCAGGTTTTGTTTTGTTTTTTCTCTGGCGTGATTATCTTGTTCTATATATTGCAAGGCGACATTGCTTCTTTCTTATGTGTATTTTAAATTATGTAGTGCAGTACACCCCTATTTACCCCACTCGTATCCAATCTCCCATTCCAATCTACGCCATTCACGCCACAAAAATCCACTTAATCTAATCAAGCCCACTCAATCCAATCCATCCTAGACCAATCCGGTCAACCCAACTCACCCCAATCCATTCCAATCCATACCAATCCATTACACTCCAGTCCTCCCAATCCACACTACTCCTATCTGCCCCACTCCAGTCCAAAACAATCTGCCCCATTCCAATCCAAAACAATCTGCCCTACTCCAATCGAAAACACTCTGCCCCACTCGAATCCAGCAATCCAAAACAATCTGCCCCACTCCAATCCAAAACAATCTGCCTCACTCCAATCTGCCCCACTCCAATCAAAAACAATCTGCCTCATTTCAATCCAAACCAATTCGCTCCACTCCAATCTTCCCCACTCCATTTCAAAACAATCTGCCCCACTGCAATCTGCGCCACTCCAATCCAAAACAATCTGCCCACTTCACTCAGCCCCACTCCAATTCATAACAATCTGCCTCACTCCAATCCAAACAATCTCCCCAACTCCAATCCAAAACAATCTGGCCCACACCAATAAGCCCGGTGCAATCTGCCACAATCCAGTCCAGCTCACCCCATTACAATTCACCCTCTCCAATTCAATCTACCCCACAGCAATTCAATCGAGCTCAATTCAATATACCCCACTTCAAACAATCCAATCTACCCCAGGCCAATCCAAAACAATCTGCCCCATGCCAATCCAAAACAATCTGTCCCACTCTAATCTGCCCCACTCCTATTTTAAACAATGTGCTCCACTCCAATCCAAAAGAATGTGCCCTCTCCAATCCAAAACAATCTGCCCCACTACAATCCAAAACAATGTGCCCCACTCCAATAGAAAAAGGCTGCCCCACTCCAATCCAAAACAATCTGCCCACTCCAATCTGCCCCATTCCAATCCAAAACAATCTGCTCCACTCCAATCCAAAACATTCTACCCCACTCCAATCCAAAACAATCTACCCCACTCCAATCCAAAACAATCTGCTCCACTCCAATCCAAAACAACCTGTTCCAAAACAATCTGCCCCACTCCAATTTGTGCCACTCCAATCCAAATACAATATGCCTCACTTTATGCCACCCCACTCCAATCTGCCCCACTCCAATTCAAAACAATATGCCCCATTCCAATCTGCCAGGTCCAATCTGCCCCACTGCAATCCAATCTGCCTCACTCCATGCCAATTCACCCTTCCAATACAATACACCCCACAGCATTCCAATCCAGCTCAATTCAATCTACCCAACGTCAAACAATCTACCCCACCCAACTCCAATCTGCCCCACTCCAATCTCCCTCAATCAAATTTGACCCACTTCAATCCAAAACAATCTGCCCCACTCCAATCCAAAACAATCTGCCCCACTCCAATCCAAAGCAATGTGCCCCACTCTTACCCAAAACAAGCTGCCCTACTCCACTCCAAACAAGCTGCACCACTCCAATCCAGATTAATCTGCCACACTCCAATCCAAAACAATCTTCTCCACTCCAATCTGCCCCAATACAATGCAAAGCAATGTGCTCCACTCCAATCTAAAACAATGTACCCACTCCAGTCAAAAGCAATCTGCACCTCTCCGAATCAAAACAATCCACCACACTAATCCAATCCGCACACTCCAGTCCAATCTGCCCAACTTCAATCCAATTTGCCCCACTCCTTCAAATCCGCCCAACTTCTATACAATCTATCTCACCCTAATCCAATCACCCGGCTCCATCCCAGTCTACCCCACTCCATCCCAGTTCACCCCACTCCAATCCACCACAATCTGCCCCACTCCAATCCAATACACCCCACACCAATCCAATCAACACCAATCCAGCCCAATTCAATCAACCCCACTCCAATCCAGCTCACCCAAATCCTCCCCACCACACCCAATCCACCCCAATCCATTTTACACCAATCCATTGGATCCCACTCCAATCTAATCCACCACAATCCACTCCTCTCCAATCCAATCCAGCCCACCCCACTCCAATCTACCCCACACCAGTCAGACCCACCCCACTCCATTTTACCCACTCCAGTCCAATCCACCCCATTTCAGTCAAAACCACCCTACTCCAATCCAACCCACCCTACTTAATCCAACCCGCTCAAACCCACCCTATTTCAATATAACACACTCCACTCCAATCCAATCCAATCTACCCACTAAAATCCAATGCACCCCTTTTCAACCTACCCCACTCCAGTCCAATCCACCACAACCCATTCCACCCTTCCTACTCCAATCCATCCCACGCCAATGTAATTAATTTTAATCCACCCTAGCTCAATGCAGTCCAGTCCACCTTAATCGATCCCACTCCAATCCAATCCACCACACCCCAATCCAAACCATTCCACCCTAGCCCTATCACTTCAATCCAATGCATCCACCTCAATCCAAGCAAATCCACCCACTCCAATCTATCTCACCTCATTTCATTCCACCACTCTCCAGTTCATCCTACTCAATCCATCCCACTCTTCCGCAATCCAATACACCCCACTCTACTCCAATCCAATTTACCCCACTACCTCAATCCACTCCAACCTATTCCACCCCACACCACTCCACTTTACACCACTGCGCTCTACAACACTCTGTGCCACTGAACCATTGACTCTACTCGCCTCTATTCAACTCTACAACTCTACTCCCCAACTTCATTCTACGACACTGCACTCCAACAAATCCACTCTACTACACTCTACTGCCCCCTTCCACTCTAGAATACTCGACTATCCCACTCCACTCTATGACACTCCACGCAATTAACTTTTAGCCATGTTGAACAGAGGCTACACTGGGGTACAACATAAAAACTCATTGCCAAAGCGAATAGCTCTTGTGTAGGCAGAACCTATTGGCGTTATCAATGGTTGTTTGCTAAGTGAGGGCTGTTAAAGTCACACAGCTGAGATTGTATCTGCAAGGGTGTCCAACTGAGCTCAGGAGGGCAAGATCCATGCGAAGAGAGCTATCCCATTCAGGCTTAGAAATGGGAACCATGTGAACTCTGTCCAATTAGAGGCTGTCGCTGGGCTCTTGCTTCTTGTTTCAGTCTATCTACATGGTCCTTTACGTAGCAGTAGCTTTCACCTCTGTTGTAATGCACCTAATTACACTAAAAATGTGCTTAGGGCCGGTCTGAACTCTGTCAGTGTGTGCCAGCACCATTTATTATTTATTAATTTATTGAACTTGTATGGCGCAACAGCTACCCTGAGGGTATCCCGGCGCCCTGGTGTAGTGTAGTTCCTATTTTCCCAATAGGCTCTGCGCATTGGAATAGTACCTACAGCAGTAAAGGCCTAGGCCAGACGTTAACTAGGTCTACTACTGTCGATACTAGACTTAATTTTTGGGTTTGCCAGCTAAGCTCAGAGTTCGCTAGAAACTTTCTCGAATGTTCAAGGAAGGATTAACTCCCCTGATTAGACAAGAAGGGATTTAGTTTCTGACAACCATAGAACATGACAACTTTGCTCTCCCCTAATCAAGAGTCAATCTCAAGAGTCGTGTGAGCACAAGGCAATTATTTTACTCAGTCAGTACGTGCATTCTTAGTCTCATCAGAATGTAGAGAAAAGGAAGAGACGGGCGTGTTCAATAAAAAGATGTTATTTATTGATCAGTCTCTTTTCTCGTACAAGAGAAATGGATCGATATTATTGCGATACTTATAGTTAAGTAAAGTGCATACATTAGAAGCAATAGTATAAAATAATACTGTAAAAACATTGATATGGTTTCTGAGCCATATGATGTTTAAAATGATTAAAATATATTTACATACACATATACATTTGACTAAACGTACTCAACTGGTGTTTCTAAATACGCCTACCCCGTGTACCTGACCTAAGTCTAATGCGTGGGCGGGAATAGAAAGTTACAGTTTAAGTTAAGTTTGTTTTTGCCAAGTGAATAACTAAAGAATTCTCTAGGAGGGGTTATTCAGTTCTGTACCTGGAATTTAGGATGAATGAGGAATGGTATCTCTTTCTCTGCTCTCGATATTCCAGGCTGCCTGCGAGGGCTACCCGGAAGCGCCGGTGCTGGGTCTCTCGGCTTGAGATAGCAGCGCGTCTCTCAGCGCGTCAGGAAGGCGGGGCTGTTGCCTGCGGGGTCTGCTTCTGCTCTCGGCTTCGGCAAGTATGGCTGCTCCGTCTTGTCACCACGCGTGTGTTTTGCATAGGGCAAGGTCGGCAATATTTATACCTTAAAGGTGCCGGGATTGACGTAAGGATGGACATAGATACGTCAATAAAGATGTCATACGACTTGCTCGTTAGCACATTCTTTACTAAAGTTCTCTGTGAAATCAAAACAATGGCCGCACGGATTATCCAGGTTGTCATAGGTTTGATTTGTTATGAGAACGTCGTATGCCTTATCAGGGGCTGGAGGAATATCGCTTGTCTAATTAGATCTCAAGCGTTATGACCTAATCAGATAACACGTTCCTGTGCCGTAGTGTGACTGCGTCAGATAACGGTATCTGCATCATGGGGAATTTCTTGCCTCATGGGCTGACTGTTAGTTAACTAGCTAGGTAGTTTAACCAGAATAGGGTCAGGAATAGGGGGATCGATTCAGAACCTATAGAAATACACGACACCCACTCCACGCTAACTATGGTCATATCTACTAATCTATGCATAGTATAACATAGTACAACATACTATAGAGTATAGTGTATACCTTACCACCCCAAAATACATAAATGCATTTTGAAATTTTCAAATATACTGAAAAATTGCAGTCATATATATCGTATGCACTTAAGCTATGAACCAAATGCAAAAGTAAACACGCATTGTTATGCATTATTGTTTGTTGGTATATGAGAAATACACATGAAATGGCTCTTAATATGGCTATACAGAAAAAAAGTCGAAACCATTTCATCACATAAAATATATTGTGAACATACCAGTGGGCAGCTAAAGTCTATATAAAGTCTATAAAGAATCTAAAAAAAATAGAAATCTTAGTTCTCTAGGAATAGTTTCTTACTTTAAGCAGAAGATCAGTGTCCCGGGAAAAAATATATAGAAAAATATTTTAGGGGCTTGCTGAAAAAAGTTGCTGTCCGTGAACTGGATTGTAATTGTTCATGTGACTTTATTTTTAAAGTTGAAGGCCGAATTCAGGGAACGCCGCGTGCGAGTTTACTCAAAAGTCTCTATTTCTGTTCCGGAGAGAACATCATATCATTCAGGCTTTCGAAAAAACTGTCAACAGCTTCATGGGAAAGTTCCACTAAGTCGGAAATAGGGGTAACCATGCATTCGTGCGCATGATTGTCTCCATTGACATTCTGATTTGCATTGCTGACAGAAGGTCGTACCTGTTCGATGCTGCTTTCATCTTGAACTTCACTACTCTTCAATCGCAGTGGTGAAGATTCCAGGAATGCCGTCATCAGAATTGGCAGCCTTTGAGGGCAGCACAGTGCGTGAACCTTGGTAGGAACCATCAGTGTATCTGCATCCACTGGCGCATCCGATTGTAGCGTCAGACAGGTGTCTAACACGCATTCTTTTCCGCATAGCAGACACCTTAGTACAGGTAAAACACACCTTTGCCACATTGGTCGAAATGATAGAAACCAAGTCATGTTTAGGTCTCTAAGCCGGGAGAGTCCCAGGATTTTTGATATCCGGTCCCGGTATCCAATGGCTAGGATCGTATCTTCCATTGTCGTGAGATTTTGTTCTGTGACATGGGTTGCCATAACGAAAAATAAGGACCAGGAATAGGATTCCTGCAATTAGTCCTAGGATCAGGGGAAGTCCGCCAAAAATCGAATGGACGAAGTCTGGAAAAATACCCAGTATGGCTTTGAATGGTGTTAATGCCATCGAAAATACTGTCTTAAATACCTTTGAGACCCCTGTGGTATCAGAAATATTTAAGATTTCGCTCAGGATTTCCGCGAAATGTACGGGGGAATTGGTTGATAATAATGTATGTATCTCTGCAGTCGTCCTTGCGACTTGTAGATCATACGTTTCTTTAGATGACGTGAGCCTTGTAGGCGTCTGAAGAAGCACTGTTTTCATTCTGCTTAAAGTGTCTATTCGAATAGAAGTAATTTTCAGACCGGGCCATGCCCTTGCCTCCCTGTCTGGAAAGGAGCTGGGGAACAAAGAACGTCCACAGCACTTGACCTTCGCCGTCGTAGTGACGAGATAAGGAGTCCCGGGCATAAGACTACAGCATCTGCGGTCTACAATAAGAATGTAACTCCCATTATAGAGTCTTTGAAAGAATGGTTCTATTTCAGTTGCAGGTGCGCCTTGCTGGTGACATGAAAGGTTGTATGAATTCCCTTCACAGGCTCCGTGCAAACTAATACCGTTACACAGAAGCGTGCCGCTCAGTGACATAGCACAATTGTTGCCACTAAGAAACACTTTCTGTCCTTTGTTACTGACACATGCATGTGAATAGGGCAGGTTCCAAGTTGTTTTAAGGTACCCTTTTCCCAATTTCTCGTACATGCCAGCCTGTATATATTTTTGGCAGTATTGAAACCTGAAGGTTGAGATTGGAATATTTATGATTCCGTGTATTATCCATTCACTGACAGGTCGTTCTGACATTGTCATTGGTAATCTTTCTAGTTTTTCAATGCTCAAGATTGTATAATCAGCACCCTTCTGCGCCATACCGATTTGTCTATCAGTAAGGTTAAAGATTTGGAATAGTGACGTTGTGTTGATTAAACGCCAAGGCACATAGCCTGAACGCAGATTTTGTAACGTCCAGCCAAGCTGTACAATAGAACGCAATTGTGACTGACCATGTTGTAATAATAGTAAGTCTTGCGATAATATATCGATTGCTGAAGACGCAATGCTGTCCAATGAAAAAATTCTGGAGGACAGAGTCATTAACCCATTGTCCACTACAGAAAGTGATTTTTCCAAATTAATACGGTCAATTTCCCGTATTCTTTCTGCTGTCTCAATTTGAGTAACCTTCCAGGCCTCATTGTATGCTGCATATACAGAGGCTGCTATGAAACGCTTATGACGCTGTTTGCGTGGTCCCAGTATGAAATCACGCAAGTCAGCACCATCAGTAAGTAAAGTTAGGTGTTCAGGGAGGCAAGATGGCCGCCGTGGCTCTGTAGAGAGAAGTCGCATCTTATACTCTCTCCTACCCTAGGATGATGGAGTATTGGTGATCCCAGGGATGTGGGTTCTGACCGACCGGATTTCCCTTGTCACAGTGGATATATTCAGCCCAGACTGGCTGAGGGGTTCCCCTGCAGAAAAAGTGAAAAAGAAGCTGATAGACTGGCTGAACTGTTGGAGAAATCTGCTCAACGTGAAAGTGCCTCCGAAGATGTCCCAGAAGCGTAAGGCGGATAAAATCAAAGTAACAGCGGCAGGGTCGGCTAAGCCCTCAGGAGCTGCTGTGAGAGGGGGGGCTATCCCAAAAACAGCCTCTCTGAGAAAAGCGCCAGAAACCTCGGGTCAAAGCTCGAAGGACGCAGCAGCAAAGAAGCAAGGGAAGAAACTGGAAGCAGGGCTGGAGACCCGCTCAGCGACGCCTAAAGCAACGAGGGATATTCCGCCAGATGGGAAGCCCCAGCAAGCGCATGCAGCCCAATCAATCGGTAAGGATCAAAAGAGACAAGCGACCTTACCGGAGTCGTTTTCCACAAGGGCTCCTCTGATGATTCCTCGTATAGAGATCCTGGCAGACGCTCAGCAGCAAAAGGAGCAGCATTCAACAGCTACCGGCACCCAGGGGATCAGCGGAGAGACAAACGCGGAAGCAGCCTCAACGGACCGCGAGGACGCAAGCAGCGGAGACCTGGTTGCTAGGCAACAGAGAAGCAACGCAGGAGCTGGCATGGTGAATGCAGAGCGGCGAGCAGAAGCTCCAGAAGCCGCGGGAGGAGAGGAGGCAGAGGTGGCGGTCGGTAAGGTGTCTGGCTGTGACCCTCTCAATGTTAATGCCCCTAAGCAGCCTGGAAATACAAACAATGCGCAGATGTTAGACGCTCTCCTGTCAGTAGAGGCAGAGCTGTTTAATAAGCACTCGAAGGTTACTGAGGCAAGCTGGGGCAGCACGCAGAGTCTTACAGACCGGCATGGGCTACAACTGGATCAGGACTTGGGGAGAAATAATAAAAGCTTAGACAGAAGTGCGAAGGGAGGCTCGCCGGAGTTTTTTTCGGTTAATGAGGGCACGGATTCATCAGAATTAAGCGAGTTGGAATCTGAGGAAGAGGAAAGTGGGACTGAATGTACTCCTGACTCAGACATTAGTAATGGCTCCAGCGAGTTAGGCACAAAAAAGAAAAAGGCTGCTGTGGGAGCAAAAACAAGAAGCGGAAGAGGCTCAAGAAGCAGTATGACTAAGAAATTATCATGGGACTATTCCGCTACCTCAGAGACCTACAAAGAAAGTGAGCAGGAAGGAGGGGAAAAGGAGGGGACGCAAAGTGTAACCCTCGAAATGCTGTTTGGGACCCTGAAACAGATGCAAAAGGAGGCAAGAACTGAGAGCAGAAGGGCGAAAAGAGATACAAAAAAAATGCAATTATCATTAAGAAAAGTAAGTAGAAAACAGGAAGAGGTTGAGGAAAGAGTTTTACAAGTAGAGGAAAGGACAAGCAGGGTGGAAGACGAAGTGACAGACTGGCAGACTTTTAAGACGGATCAAGAGAAGGTGGTTGAAGACCTTCAGTGGAAGCTTGAAAGCTTTGAAAATCGCCAAAGAAGGAATAATGTGAGACTTTTGGGTTTGGAGGAGGGAAAAGAGGGACAGGATCCCAGAGGGTATGTGGTCAGGATCCTGGAAGAGGCCTTTCCTGATTCAAAATGGCAATGGGATGTGGAAGTGCAAAGAGCACATAGGTACCCGCTGTTCAAAAAGAAAAACCGGGGAGGGCAGGAGAAGGAGCTACCAAGAGCAATGTTGGTCTTCTTGGGTAATTTCCTAGCAAGACAGGAGATAATTGATAAAGCAAGACCTGACTCAAGAATCACAGTTGATGGAAACACTTTCTTCTCAAGGCCAGATTTCTGCCACGTCACCGTGGAAAGAAGGTGGAAACTAAGGCAGATGATTGGGTCTTTTCAGAAGCAAGGGGCAGAAGCATATCTCTTGTTTCCGTCTAGGTTGAAAGTTATCAGGAAAGGTTATGTCAAAATGTTTACATCCGAGATAAAAGCAGCAGAATATCTAGCAGAAATCTCAGAAACCAATAAAGGGAAGGAGAGGGGAGCAAAAACCAGAACCCCGCCACAGTCTCCCCGGAGAAGTCCACCAAAAACTCCGTAAGTCGGTTAGATGGTAATGCCAAATAGATCATTTGGCAATATCGGACAGAGGAGCAAAAAGGATGGGAGAGAGTAGCGACGCTGCAGAGTACGGTCGGCTACACATAGGCCAGGATTGGCCTATTTGCCTGTAGAGAGGGGGGGGGGGGGCTCCCAACGAGCGGGGGGCAAGGGGGGGGAGGGGGGAGGGGGGGGGAGGTACACATGTTGGATATGGGCACAATTATGGTGTGGTAGAAAGAGGTAAAAAAGACTTAAAAAAAAAAGTTGTATGGATCGAGGTACACAAACAAACTAGAAGGGGGGAAAAATTGTGCTGGAGGGATCAAAGCCTACAGGTATCTATCAATTCTTGTTGGCTAAATTGGGAAAATGGAAACGCTAAGAAATTTAAATGACCTGTAGAATTGTGTCGATTAATATTTGTGGACTTAATGAGATAAATAAGAGGTTAAAAGCGGCTTCACTGTTAAAATCTTTTAAACCGGATTTAGTGTGCCTTCAGGAAACACACATTGAGGGTACTAAGGCCTATTTACTTGATCAACTAGGGCTTAACGTTCTGGCGAAAACCAATCAGAACACGAAGACAAGAGGAGTGGCGATACTGGGCAGGAAACAGGATATAATAGTTAAAAGAAAGGGGGAGGACAATTGGGGGAGATGGGCTATAGTTGAATTATTGTTTAGGGGGGAGACCTTCACGCTTGTCTCAGTCTATGGCTCTACTGGGGACGACCCAGATGTTCTACAATTCCTAGATGCAGAACTCGCTCAATGGCCTGAGCCTATTATACTATGCGGCGATCTGAATATTCACGATCTAGATAGTAGCTTTTTAGATCCTAAAAGGAAGTATGCGGGGAGGAAAAAAAAAACCTATAGGGCCCTAGTAGACTTAGTAAAGAATAACTCTCTAGAGGATCCTTGGGTATATTGTCATCCGAATCTCGACGGGAGCACTTTCTTTTCAGCGCCCCACCAGATTTTAGTCAGGTTGGATTATTTTTTAATAACAAGAGGGCTGATAGAAGGTGCAAGGATAGTAAAAGAACCAAGGATCATATCAGATCATAATCCGCTAGTTTTAGATGTAAATATTGGGCAAAGGAGAAATAAGGAGCCATCACAGTGGACATTCGACAGAGCACTCCTTCAGGATAGTGAATACAGGGAAAGGATGGCGGAATGGATTAAGGAATTTTGGGCAATTAATAGAGGTACCTCATCACCTGGGATTGTGTGGGACGCTTTTAAGGCTGGTATAAGAGGAGAAACCCTAAGCTATGTTATCAGAACGCAAAGAAGAGAAAGGGAGGAACTAGAAAGAAATAATGATTTAATTAGGGAGGCAGAGGAGGAACTCATGCTGGCTATACAAGCGCACACCCCAGTGGAGCAGATCTTGTTAAAACTAGTTGCTCTGAAAGCAATGGTTATGGAAGGGATGGCAAAAAAGACGGTGGAGAAATATTTAGCCAATAAAGAAAAGGCATATGAACTCAGTGAAAGAGTGGGGCATATTTTAGCGGTGCGAGCTAGACAGAGAGATGGGATGGCCGATATTAAGGAGGTGAAAAATAGTCATGGAGCTAAAGTTAAGGGTACAGAGCAGATTAGAGAGGTCTTTAGGCAGTTTTATATGGAACTATATCAGGCAGATGGGCACGGAGGTGAGGAGGATATGAGGGCTTATCTGAGGGATATCGAGCCATCATACCTGGAGGAGTCAGACAGAATAGAGCTGGAAGAGAAGTTTAAGGTGGAGGAACTTGTAGAAGCGTTGAGGGAACTCCCATCTGGGAAGGCTGCTGGCCCGGACCAGATTCCAGTTGAATTTTATAAAGTTTTCCAGACCCCTCTGTTAGCGGATATGTTTAAAATAATGGAGTTAGCACAATTGGGTGAAACTGTTCCATGTTCCTGGGGGGGTGCAGACATCATTGTTATCCCTAAAAAAGGTAAACCACCAGATGTCCCAGGTTCCTACCGCCCCATCACCTTGATGAACGCCGATGTCAAGGTGTTTTCAAAAATATTGGCAAAAAGATTATCTAAGATAATCGAATTCTTGGTTATACCCTCTCAGCATGGATTTATACCAGGGAAAGGGACAACCCATCACACCAGGCAGGTAATTACGGCATTTGATGCTGCAGACATCCGGGAAGATCCAATGGCAGCGGTGTTTCTCGACGCTGAAAAAGCTTTTGATAGGGTCTCATGGGGTTACTTATGGGAAGCTTTAAGGTGGCACGGTATAGGACCAGGATTTATAAAGGCTCTGCAATCATTATATATAGCCCCGACGGCCAAGATAAGAGTCAGTAGAGGTTACTCAGCCGCAGTTAATATCCAGAGAGGTACAAGGCAGGGTTGTCCCTCTTCCCCCTTACTGTTTGCTCTGTATCTTGACCCTTTTATTCGCAAATTGGAAATGAATCAGCAAATATTACCATTAGTACTAAACGGTTGCAGACTTAAATCACTAGCCTACGCGGACGACGTAGCCATCCTGACTCCAGATCCTGTAGCCGCCATTAGGGCAATTGAATCGGAAGCAGTGAGGTTTGGCCAGTTCTCTGGGTATAGCTTGAACACAACTAAGACGCAGATAGTTAAAAACCAATGGGTAAGGTGTAATGATGGAAGAGTGACAAATATGGCAACTTATCTAGGGGTGCAAATGACGGCAGATATAAGTAAAATTGTGGAAAACAATATGGATCCCTTGATAACTCAAATGAAAAAAGATTTAGACAGAATGAATAATCTGCACCTGTCGTTAGTTGGCTGTACAAATATCATCAAAATGATGATTTTACCAAAATTTTTGTATGTATTTAGGGCTGTACCACTGTTGATTGAGGCCAGTTGGTTTAATTGTATAGAGGCTATTTGTAATAGGTTCATTTGGGCCCAAGGTAAAACCCGGAGAGCGTATAGGTACATGACACTCCCTAGAGAAAATGGGGGGTGGGGGGCACCAGATTTTCGTTTATATTATATGGCCTCTGTGCTGCAATATATCCAAGGTCTCATTGGTGGAAGCCCTGACGATGATAGAATGCAGAAAATGTCTACAGATGTATATGCTGTCACCCTAGGGGTAAATGCAGAGAACTGTTTTTTAAAGTGTATTGACTACAGCTATTTCAAGAGGACTAAGTTTAAAACTGTTAAAGCAGCTGTCACGACATGGAATGCATTTTTGAAGAGGGTAAAACTTGGGAGATATAACAGATATGTCGTATTAAACAATAATAGGTCACTCCCCAAGGAAATCTTTGGAGACTATATTATGGCAGAATGGGCACTAAAGGGGGTTATACAAATTGGAGACCTTTATGCACAAGATGGCTTTATGCAATTTTCAGAACTGAGAGGAAAATACGGTTTAGATAATAGGGGATTCTTCAAATATTTGCAGGTCAGAAGCTTTCTCAATAATAAAGTTGGGGGTCCAGCAGGCTTTAATAAAGTCGATATAATGGAGAAAATAAAGCTGTCGGGAGATTGCACTATTAAATCCCTTTATGCAGCACTGGTGAAAGACAAGCAGGATGATTTAGTTAAATTTAGTAAAAAATGGGAAGATAAACTGGGTATTGATCCTAGACTTTTCTATGATTCTTTGAAATTCGGATCTACGTTATTATGCGCTGCCCCGCTGCAATCGCAGCACTATAAAACTTTGTATTTTTTGTATTTTACTCCGGCAAAGATTGCACAATGGGGTGGGAATCAAGGAATCAATTGTCCCAGATGTAATGAACTGGAAGCAGACAGTGTACACATTTTTGCTTCATGCCCACAGCTAAGAACTTTGATTAGGGAAATTGAGGGGTTTTTGTCGAACTCATTGGATATTGCGATAACTCTCACACCAGCTTTGATTATGTTAGGGGTGAGTGAAGACGAGCAGACACAATATGCTGAATTTCTTTTTGTAGTAATGGCTGTCTATAGATTAACAATAGCTAGGGCATGGCTAGAAAAAAGCCCTCCGAAAATGCAATGCTGGCTGGCAAACACCCTATATGCATATAATATAGAGGAAAAAATCTTTGCGCGGAAGGGGAGGAGTGGAAGACGGTTGGGGAGAAGAATCTGGGAGCCATTATGTAAATGGAAAGAGAGCCAAAGAAGGAATTCCTAGGGGCAAGCTTGGCTCTTTTTTTTCCCTTTTTTTTTTTTTTTTTTTTTTCCCCCGTTGATCCCAGACTCTGTTTTCAACTCTAGCCGATTTATATAATTGTGTACTCCGTGTTTGGCCAAAAAGTTATTGTATGATTTATTTGTCAGTATTTAAGGCTTGTGTTATAGGTAATGCTCATAATCAATTGTTGTAATGAAGAAAAATTTAAAATAAATAAAAATAAATAAAAAAAAAAAAAAGTAAAGTTAGGTGTTGCTTAATTTCAGGCAGTGTGGAAGACTGTAGCCATTGGAGGCATAATTTGCCCACACTGTAGGTTGTTATTATCCCTGGGTGATGTCTTTGAGGATATCTAGGGTCTGGCCTGTTCATTTTGAAACCCTGTGTTTTATTCAGGAATCTATCTTGACAGTTATTTGTATCTGTGGGCCAGATCAACCATTGTTTCCAATCAGGATGTGTTCTGTTTTGGTTAAGTATATGGTTTATGTCTATTTCTTCATCTGTATCAGAGTTATTGCTAAACATTGTTGGCTTTGGAATAGACAGGTTATTTAAATCTTTGATTTTTGCTAGGCCAAGACAGGTGGTTTGTTGGACGGTGTCATTTAAAAATATCATTTGTTCTGGGATCATGCAGGCTCTAAACAAAGCTTCTAAACCCTGTACTTGCCATTCTTTTGTACCCCAAACACTTTTCAAATCAACATGTTTGTCCCAATAATCAAATCCAAAAGTATTCATTTTTTCAAAGAAAGAATCTGAATATATCAATTTTGTGTTGGTTATCATGGTTTTCATCCCTGTCTTGTTTGACAATTTGTAATAAAATGTTTCAGCATTAGTTATGTTAAAACCTGAAAAATATGAATATTTGTCATATACGGTTCTAGAGCTCCCTTTTGGAGGTGTAGCACAATGTTCCCATTGATTATAACTTAAAACATTTCTAGGTTGTGCAGATTTATGCAAGAAATGGTTACCATAGTGGTTATAGCAATACATACTATCATAATTTGTAGAACCCTGCAAATAATCATGTTTTGTAAATTTAGCAGACATTACTAAGTCAGACATCATATTGTTAATACTTTCAAAGTCCCAATCATCAGCAAATGAGTTTGGTTTTGCAAAGTCACTCAAAGAGATCTTGATTTGGTGTGGATATTTCAGGATCTCGACCGGACCATAAATTTCATAGTCAGTGTTGTCCCAGGCTACCCCACCAGGTATTGGAATTGCTGTGAAGTTGGCTGAAGAAAGTTCTGAAGAAAGTTCTCGTTTCTCGACGTGTGAAGATGTGTGTGGTTTGAGGACCAAGTTGATGTTCTGACTTGCTGTGTCCATTTTAGCATATTTTCCCTCAATGAAGCGTCCCAAGGTAAATACCATGATGAGCCAAAGTATGAGGATAAATGCACCAAAACCCACCCAAAATTCAATCCATGGAGAAATCAGATATGTTTCTTTTAGTTGTTTCAAAAGCTCCTTTGCTTTGTCTTTAAAGGATTTTGATGATGGCTGTGTCTTTTGTTCGCTGAAGCCTTCAGAGGAATCATCGAAGTTGATGAAGTAACCGGATGCAGTTCTGTCAATTGTTCCAATTGGTTCAGGATTTTTGTTTCTTGCATTTTCACTTGGTACTTCTGTATAGATTGGTGTGTCTCTGCTAAATGTCTTTATTTGGGTTTTCAGAGGTCTAAGTTCTATTGCATTGTTGCATAGTCCTTGTTGTTCTTCTGTAGGCGTTTCGAATGTGATGAGCCTCTTTGTTAGGACCTCTGTACTGGTAGCAAACCTTGGTGTTCTGCTACTTATTGGGAGTCCACTTGGCCTACTGTTTGTTATCGGCCACATGTTGTGGTTTTACCAGGTCGATGGATACAACTCGGTTCTCCTTTTTTCCAGCAAGTGGCGGTAGTACAACTGATCTTGTCCCGTTGACAGACAAGACAGGAACTGCTTTTCTGTAAGAAGGCCCAAATTCCTTCTTTACCGCGATCTTTTCCCTGACTAGATCCCCGACTTTTGGAATCCAGACAGGTCTTGCTGGGACAGGTGGTGAATCTTCAGTGGTTGTTGGCTGTTGTTTCAACTGTATGTTGCTCAGGTCTTTTCTTGTTTTGTTTAAGTCCTGCAAAATAGCCAAACGGTCTTTGACATCAAAGGTTTTTTCTGTTACCACTGAAGTCTGACTATCAAGGTCAGAGATCAACATCCTAGTTCCGAATAATAATTCGTACGGACTGAATCCCTTCAGAGAATTTCTTGGCAAGTTATTTAGACTACGTTGGACACTTATTAGATGTTTGACCCACCCAGCTCCCGAACCTAATATCCTTTCTATTATAGATTGCTTTCTGTCTTGGTTTTTTCTTTACACCATCCCATACCCTCAGGAAGGAAGTGAGAAGATTCCCGCTGGGCTGTGCTCATTTGGCCATTCCTTCCCCCCCCAGGCTGGATTGCCTGAGAAAAAGAAAAATTGGTCGAACGTAGCATGCTCTTAGTGTATATGCCATTTAGACTCGCAAATCTTGTATAACAGTCCGGACGTCAGCCGAGTGCTGTGGATCTACATTATAAGTGGAACTAGCCTGTGTATGTTAATCGCAAGCCATTCTTTTTGCTGGTAATATTATCTGCCTTGATACGACGAGGTATTAAACTGCTTCTCTCCCCACTGCGATCTCTGTTACAGTTTGGGCAGTTTTTTACAAACATGGTGTAGTGCAGGCTCATGCCTGGCCACCAGTACCGTGATTGTAATTCTTCCAGAGAATCTTTTAATTTAAGGTGTCTGTGACCCTCGCCCATGTGTGCGTCTGCGATTAACAAGTTTCTCCTGTCCATGTTTGGAATCACTCTATCCCCCACTCCAGGGATTCGAGCAAAAGGGACGGAGTTTGCATCGATTATGTATGTATAATTGAGTGGATAGTTGATCGGTAACGCTGAGCAGTCGCCTTTTGATGACGTTTTCACCGCCAGCAATGTTTCGCCGTCAATGTATTTTAATGTACGCTTTTTTCGATCTACGGGAGCCGATTTAGTGGCTGCCGCTGCGGCTGTCTCAGCCAATGAATTCCCCACAACGTGAACGCCATCACGTTGATGACTCAGTGAGTGAGTCACGTGAGTCTTTGGTAGTTCTTTCTTCAAAAGAGCTACTTGTTCCCAGAGAAGTCTCTGCTTTATTGGTGCACCTGTGTCGTCTTTGTAACCGTTCTGAATCCATGTCTGCAAATCCTTGTTATATGCTTTGACGCAGAAATATGAATCTGACACTATAAGTGTCGGGAATTCGCGATCCGCATTATCTAGCGCCATTTTCAAAGCTAATATTTCAGTTTGTAGTTCTGAATTAGTTTCTACTGAGTGTGATTTTGTTAATAGAGGTCTTAGTTTACCTCCGTGCCACACTTCTTTTGTAATCTCACATGTGGGATTGTATGCATGTTCTCCCCAAACGGAGGGTTGAGCATGTCCGTCTGTATAGATTACACAGGCGTAATGTCTTAGAGGCAGAATGTCGATTGGCAGAGGATACGTTTTTTCATATTTTAGATTTTTTAATTCTTCTAGTTCTGGATCAAAGAAGTAGTATACTTTGTCCGTTGTGATTGAATTTACCCATTGTAACCAATCTGGATCCAATGTTGTTGTTGGTAAATTACACGGTGTTGTTAATGCCTCGAAGGCTGATTCAGCTGTTCTGACTGTGATATGTCTACCATCAGCTATGTCTTTTTCTCTAGCTATTGCGGTTTGAACTGCTTGAACCATTTTTCCTTTGTTGCTGAATCTCTGTTCAGCTTTTGTGTACAAATGTGATTTGAATGCAATTGGTACCTTTTCTCCCTCATTAGAGGTCAGGTATGTGTATCCGCATTTCCCTGGGATGACTCGGATCACAAGGTTGCGTGTATTATCACGGGTTTCTAATTTTGTTTTAATTAGCATGTCTGTTTGTAAGGATCTCAAAATTTCTGTGTGTGTTTGAGTCCAACTGGATCTTTTAAAGTCTGGTTTAATTAGATCGTAAAGGGGCTTGACCCTTTCTGCGTAATTAGCAATGTAAGTTCTTCCGAAATTTAGGAAGCCTAGAATTGACTGTAGGTTTTTTAGTGTTTTAGGAGCTTGGATTACGGCACATTTCTCTAGGAAATTGTCTGCCAGGCTTTTGCCTTCACTTGATAACTCATATCCTAAGAATAGGACCGTCAGATGGGCAATTCTGGACTTTTTGAAGTTGAATTTGTAACCCTCTGCAGCGAAACCAAGTATTATGGTGTTCACTCTTTTCAAGTGAGTTTCCAAGTCATCATCTGTTAAGTAAATGTCATCGACATAAGATAATGCTTCATCATCATATTGTTGTAGTAATTCTGTTACTCTCGCTGAGAATACCCCCGGGCTATTCTTGTACCCCTGGGCTAACCGACAGAATTGTTTTTGAGTGCCATTTACTGAGAATGCAGTTAAATATCTGCTCTCTGGTGCTATGTTTTGACAAAAGAATCCGTTGGAGATGTCCAAGGTTGTTTTGTATTTTTTGCGCACTATGTTATTCATTAGTGCAGCACTGTGTGAGTTTTGCACTGCAAAAGTTTTGCAACATGTGTTAAGGTGTCGGTAATCCAAAACTAGACGGTACGAATTGTCTGGTTTGGAGACCGGAAACAAAGGATTGTTCATTTGTGAGGTGCAAGTTTCAATCACCCCTTGGTATTCTAGCTGATCTAGTATTTCATTTACTTGTTTTTTAGCTTCTTGCTTAATTGGGTACTGCCTTTGTGCAGTTGGTTGTGATTTTAACTGGACTTTGTGAGGAGGAGAATCCTCATCCCATCCTACATGATTTTTATATAAAGCAGGTGCTAAGGCCACTGCCCACTTTCTAGCAAGTGTGTATTTTTTATGAATCGGTATTTGATTCGAGAAGGCAGGCATAATTACTTCTTCGCCATGAGGGCACTCCCTGACAAACTCCGGTGGCCAGTCTTTTTCAGCTAGAAGGATGTCATAGCCTTTGGATAGGTTATCCCAAAATAGTCCCCTTATTTTCCTAGTCTTATCTCCCTCTATACGTAATGTTATCTCGTATATTTTGTGGGGCTTGCTAACTCTGGTATCTGCAGTTTCCACTTGAAGGTATTCATTCGTGTCCACTGTCTCCAGATGATTCATAAGGACTTTGCGAGCTATGCTCACCTCTGCTGCGCTGTCTAGCATTGTCTGAGCCCACTCTCCGTTTTTCAATTGTGTCCTCAGTATTCTCTGCATTGTTAACTACCTTGATACTGGCTACCTTCTTTTTTGGAAATTGTGATTTCTTTTTCAGTTGAGCAGGTTCCTTGTCTTTGGACTTGGCGTGCTCTTCTGATCGTCCTCTTCTTTCCGATTTCTGCGAGGAATTCTGAAAAGATTGAGAGGGACGTGTATCAATGTCTTGATATCTATCAGGTTTTTTAATATTATCCCTATTTCTAAGGTTATATCTATTCCCAGAGGGTTCACTCTGAGGTGACCTTTGTCTCGGGTTTGGAGATTTCTCTCTTCGCCTAGGAGACCTTCCTCTGGACTGGAATTTCTTTTCTTTTGGATTGGATTGTTTGTTTCCATCCCAGTTCTTTTTTGGTGAATTATTATTATTAAAAAATATTTTTTCTGGACTTGTAGTCAGTTGCGGTTTTACCGGTATTCCACCTAGACTATCTCTGCCTAGTTCTTCATAGGATTTTTCTATGATTCTGGCAATTTCAGCTGGTTGGTCTGCTATATCTGTCTCTTTTAACCTCTGGCGGATCGCCACGTTTGCTGCTTCACCTTTTATGTTGGCTAGTAATATAGCCGAGACCTGCTTGAAGTCTTTCAGTAATTTCATACCAAGAGTTAAAGCAGGTTCTGGACCGTATTCATCTTGAATTTGTTTTAGCACATCTGGTATCACCGAAATGGATGGGACACCGTGCGTTTTTGTGTAGATGGAAGCAAAGACTGTACCCCAAGTGTCACAGTCCTCAATGTGTGGTGCGATTCCCATTGGGAGACATATAGTCAGAATCCTGTGTTTTTCTAGCGGGGTGGTGTCAGGAAACACCGCCTCTATTTGGGTGATTTTCTGTGCCAACCAGAATGGTATCTGTTCCCGTTTAGCTGGAACCTTACCTAGGCAGGATTGGATGTTCTGTGGTGTAATTTTATTTGTGTTCCCCTGGTGAGAGGTCAGCTGTGGTAGTTTAATCGCTGGCTGAATTGTAGAAGTCCGCATTACATACTGAACTAATTGTCTGTGAATTTTTAGTAGTTGTTTTAGCTGTATTAATAGCTCTGGTGCAGGCATCTCGTCGATGTCTGGATGTGGTGTGTATCCGGCTAAGACCGGCCACGTTGCTCCTGGTCTTCCTAAAGGACCGAGCCTTGTAATGTGATTATTATGTTTTAGGGCGCCATCAAATAAGAGCAAATGCTCTTGGAATTTGAGTGGTACTTCCACCTCCTCGAAAGGAGTGTACGTTTCTGGAGGAACCTCTATTTTGTAATAGTGGAAGTACTTTGTTACAGCATTTGCTGCTGGAAAATGTATCCATGTATAGTATACCTCTGTCTGCCGATATTCGTGTGCCTCGATTACGAATATGACTGTGCCACCTCTAGGTGTCAGTCCATTTTCTATAAGTTTTAAGGTTATAGATCTCCTTTTGGCGACCGGAATGAGTATTATATCCGCGTCCGCATCTAGTGCAGCATTATCAGCTGCTGCTATTTCAGCCGCTAATCTAACTGCTTCTCTTTCTCCATCACTGTCTCCCATTTTACAGACAGGATGGTATTATGTTTATTTGCAGATCAGGTTTCTTTATGGAAACAGAGATTAGGTGCACAATATTTTGGAACTGTTTTATCCTTCAACGTTGACTATACCAAGAACCATACATAGGAGTTCCCTCCTGCGAGGTTTTGGAGGATATTATAACCTTTCACCCACTCCAGACGTCTTTGGAGTATTTGGGAAAAGGGGTCTGAGTGAGAAAGCACGACTGAGTTACTCTAAATGTCTTACGTTAGTTTTATCGCCCTTTCCAAACACGTTGGGCGCCATGTAGTGTAGTTCCTATTTTCCCAATAGGCTCTGCGCATTGGAATAGTACCTACAGCAGTAAAGGCCTAGGCCAGACGTTAACTAGGTCTACTACTGTCGATACTAGACTTAATTTTTGGGTTTGCCAGCTAAGCTCAGAGTTCGCTAGAAACTTTCTCGAATGTTCAAGGAAGGATTAACTCCCCTGATTAGACAAGAAGGGATTTAGTTTCTGACAACCATAGAACATGACAACTTTGCTCTCCCCTAATCAAGAGTCAATCTCAAGAGTCGTGTGAGCACAAGGCAATTATTTTACTCAGTCAGTACGTGCATTCTTAGTCTCATCAGAATGTAGAGAAAAGGAAGAGACGGGCGTGTTCAATAAAAAGATGTTATTTATTGATCAGTCTCTTTTCTCGTACAAGAGAAATGGATCGATATTATTGCGATACTTATAGTTAAGTAAAGTGCATACATTAGAAGCAATAGTATAAAATAATACTGTAAAAACATTGATATGGTTTCTGAGCCATATGATGTTTAAAATGATTAAAATATATTTACATACACATATACATTTGACTAAACGTACTCAACTGGTGTTTCTAAATACGCCTACCCCGTGTACCTGACCTAAGTCTAATGCGTGGGCGGGAATAGAAAGTTACAGTTTAAGTTAAGTTTGTTTTTGCCAAGTGAATAACTAAAGAATTCTCTAGGAGGGGTTATTCAGTTCTGTACCTGGAATTTAGGATGAATGAGGAATGGTATCTCTTTCTCTGCTCTCGATATTCCAGGCTGCCTGCGAGGGCTACCCGGAAGCGCCGGTGCTGGGTCTCTCGGCTTGAGATAGCAGCGCGTCTCTCAGCGCGTCAGGAAGGCGGGGCTGTTGCCTGCGGGGTCTGCTTCTGCTCTCGGCTTCGGCAAGTATGGCTGCTCCGTCTTGTCACCACGCGTGTGTTTTGCATAGGGCAAGGTCGGCAATATTTATACCTTAAAGGTGCCGGGATTGACGTAAGGATGGACATAGATACGTCAATAAAGATGTCATACGACTTGCTCGTTAGCACATTCTTTACTAAAGTTCTCTGTGAAATCAAAACAATGGCCGCACGGATTATCCAGGTTGTCATAGGTTTGATTTGTTATGAGAACGTCATATGCCTTATCAGGGGCTGGAGGAATATCGCTTGTCTAATTAGATCTCAAGCGTTATGACCTAATCAGATAACACGTTCCTGTGCCGTAGTGTGACTGCGTCAGATAACGGTATCGGCATCATGGGGAATTTCTTGCCTCATGGGCTGACTGTTAGTTAACTAGCTAGGTAGTTTAACCAGAATAGGGTCAGGAATAGGGGGATCGATTCAGAACCTATAGAAATACACGACACTGGATCCGTATTCCACCATGAGGAGATCTTAATCTATACAAAAGTATTGGTTAAATAGCCAGGTCTTAATACCTTTCCGGAATTTTCTGTAGCTTGGTTCCAGTCGCAATTGCAGCGGATGCAAATTCCACAGAGTCGGAGCCAGGTAAGTGAAAGAACGGCCGCCCAATCGCGCTCGCTTAAATCTAGGGACAACAAACCTTGCCTGGTTTAAAGAGCGAAGGTTACGGGAGGGAATGTATTTTTGGACCAGCTTACATAAGTAATCTGGGGCTTCCCCCGTGTTTATTCTGAACATAAAGCACAGTGCTTTAAAATTAGATCTATTGCCCATCTTAAGCCAGTGTAAGTTATCACCATAGAGAACACATAGTGAAAGACAGAGCCACAGTTTGAAACTGTGGCTCTGTGTATCACTGGAGGTTGCCCAGCCTCTCTTGGGCGTGTGGGCAAAGTACAGCCCTTCAGGTGCTCACCAGTCGGAGGATGCCTCTGTGCCACTTTGACACTTTGGTACTCCTCCCTAGGGGTGCCCGAAGCCTATGAAGGAATGAAACAACTTGATAAGTGCAACCTATACTCGAATGCATCTCGGTGCTAATGTGAACGAGATCAGAAGAACCCAGACTTTTCTATTGCTTAAAAAGCAAGGTGTTTAAGGATTTCCTAAAACCTCAAAAAAAAGTAGCACTTTTTTAAGGTCCTGAGGCGATCGGTTCCAGTTTGAGGCCGTGCAAGTGACACAGCTCCTGCCCCCCCAAGAGGAGCGCTTGAGGGGAGGAATGACCAAATTACTGGCAAAGCTAGAAGAAAGAGTCCTTGTAGGCGTGTACCATCTCAGACTCCTTCAGGAAGACAGGGCCCTGCCCAAGAAGAGCTTGTAAGCTATACACAGGCTTTAAAACGATACACTTCTTCACAGGAGGCCTATGGAGCCTGCTCTGGATGCAGGTTGAACGCGGGGGACATTCAAAAGCATGCGGGCTGCCGCGTTCTGTAGAGTTTGGAGATTATTTAAGGAACCTTTGGGCAGGTTTTGATAGAAACCCTTACAGTAGTCTAGTCTAGATATGACCAGTGCAATGACTACTATCTTCAAAAGGAACAAATATAGTATTTTTCAACGGTTCGCAAGGCAAAGTAGAACGACGAAGTGACCTTACTGACTTGATCTTTAACCCCTTCCCCGCCGGGCTAATTCACCCATGGCACAGAGGGGAGGGGGGCCACGCGCGGCGCCACGGTGCTCGTGGCGAGCTCAGCTTGTCATGCTGCACAGCGGAGCTGTGCTCATGACGAGCTCAGCTCGTCACGACTCCGCCCACTCAATGGAACACCCCGCACAGGAGGGGAATTATCCCTACGTGGGCGTTCCACGGCTGTTATGACGAGCTCAGCTCGTCATGAGCACAGCGCCACAGTGAATCATGACGAGTTGAGCTCGTCATAAGCGTTGAAGTGGCTAAAATGAAGTTTCTCTTCTGTCATAACCTCAAGATTCCTAACCTTCATTACTGTCTCTGGGAAAGCGTACACAGTACACACCGGCTGTCCCCTCTAGGTGGCGCACAGTCGCTGTGTCTCCTGAGAGCTTCTTTACCTCTGTGCCAACGTGTCTAATATGGCCCTGGTGTGAAAGCAAAGTGTTTTCTTATTTGCACGGGCCACACACCCATGCGAGTGAGAGACCGCCATTTGTACTTGTGCCTGCGCAAAATGCACACTGGCGCGGTCCACTCACAAGCATCTGCGTCCACTTCTGTAATACCAAAGAGCCCCTGCCATGAAACAAAACAGGTGCAAACGCCTGCTGCTTCCCCAGGGAACTTTTGGTCCTAAGGCCAAAGGTCAGTCAGAATGAGAAAATGAAGAGCAGGATGTAGGCATGAATATATTTACTCTACTATACCCTACTTTAAGATACTGACATGGTATTTTGCTTTTACGGTTTCTGTTGTATTTGCATCACAAACACCATGCACGTGATAACAAATGTATCACTAACTGTAGTAATTCGTTTTTTTTTTATATATGACTTGCTTGAAATAATACCCAGACATGTCATTTCGACCCTGGAGTAAGTGCTACAATAAGTGCAAACTAAGCATATACATGTCTTTGTAGTTACCTGATTTAAAAGATTTCAATTTAGGAGAAAATCGTCTGCAGCAGAGTGTAGAAAGACTCACAATGCACAGAAAAGCTTTGTCCGGGCGGGGGCAAAGGTAAGGCAAGAAACGTTTCAAAGTGTGAAAAAAGGGAAGTTTGTCAAACTTCCCTGTGGAAAAAATCACCTACTTCGGACCCACCTTTTCGAGTCCCGGGTTGAACTTTATAGAAGAACTGGAAGCGTCCCGTGACGCGGGCGTAGGCAGCAAACGATAAAACAGCCGTTTCAAGCAGGCAGGAGCGAAAGAAATGGAGCGAAACCCGCACAGTAATCAGGATATAAAACTCTGTCAAGCTAAACCAGCTCTCATATATTTTTCAAACTAATGCGTGTGCATTTGCAAGGTTACCAGATTACTTCGTTGTTAGGAACGCACTATTCCAGTTCAGACTTTTCTTCTGCAAACCATTGTGGGGCAGATTTACAAGAAAGTGACGCATCTTCTCTGCGCCACCATGGATGCGCTGTATTCATAATACGGCGCACCCTGGCATCATGATTGACAGAGACGCATCTGTTGGGGCAAAAGTCCTGCATTGCTGGAGTCGTGTCACAAGCATGACGCAACTCCAGCAATGCATTTTGAGGCCTATTCCCATTACACTGCGTTACTCCTTTTGCCTGCTTCCAGCAGGCGTAAGATTTTAACCTTTTCCACGGCTCATGACAAGCTGAGCTCGTCATGAGGCACGGCGCTCCGGTGCTCATGACGAGCTCAGCTTGTCATGAGCCGTGGAACGCTCACATGCGGGGATAAGTCCCCTGCTGTGCTGAGCGTTCCACGGGAGCCGGTGCACCTATGACGAGCTCAGCTCGTCATGAGCACAGGAGCGCCGTGCCTCATGACGAACTGAGCTCGTCATGAGCATGCGGGCGCTGTGCGCGCCCCCCCTCCCCCAGCACAGCGGGGGAATATCCCACACAGCGAAGGGGTTAACGCAGTGGCATCCTAGAAGTGGCGCAGTGAAATCTTGTAGATTTCACTGCAGCACTTCTACGAGGCTTTCCTGCATGGGAACGCCCACCCTGCATACATTATACCTGACGCAGGTATAATGTCACGCAGGGCTTTACAACGTGGCGCTTCTCCCTGGATGTGTCACGTTGTAAATTGGCTGCATTTTTATGCCACCACTGCTTCACAAAAGTGACGCAATGGCGGCACAAAAGTGTCGCAAGGAGCTTCTAAATCTGCCCCTGTACGTTTGAACTTTAGCCCAGCTTGTTTGGCGAACCTGGACTACAAATCCCATAATGCATTGTCTTATTAATTTACTAAGGCATAGGGCTGGCATCCCAGATGCCTGTCTCATACTTTATTCACTTTAAGCTACATGCATAAATGCGGTTAGGAACGGTGGTATATAAAGTGCTTAGACTAATTTAATATTATCTATCCCACCTGATAAAAATAAATTACTGTTTTTTTAAAATTTTGTTTATTGAAGTTTTGCAATAATCAGGCAACACTTTACAACTTGTTACTTAAACACAGGATACAAAAAAGAAGGGAATACATGTGGGGGAAACGAAGGAAAAATTAAACAATTAAACAATTCAAAAAACACCTTTTTGCTTTTTAGTCCCAGGACAGTATGCGTCACAGTATAAAACATCACAATCATCGTTTTTGAACAGATGTACTACAACAGTTTGAATGGTGGCCATTGTGAATTGCGATACACCGCTAGTACCACTATTATTCTCACAGAACATGATAGCCTCTTATATCCATTGAATATATTTTTTGCGAGTCTCTAAATACAGTGTGGTCCAGCCACCACCTCAGCACTCTTCACCACCTCCCACTCCAAGCCAATTAGTGAAAGGTTCCCATATATCCTTGGGTGGGATCTACATGGCATTAGTTCCCAATAGTGTGACAATTGGTTTTGACAATAAACCATATCGCTCACCCATGCTCTGATCGTTGGAGGAGTGGGCTTCTTCCAGTGAACTGCAACTTGCCTCTTCGCCAGGAGCAGCAATAGTGCTGTATGTTTCCTTACTGCTTTCGGCGAAGCATGGACTAGCCCTAATAAGGCCACAAACGGGGACCACAGTAGTGATTGATCTTTCATTTTCTCTATATAAATAAGTGAGGGCTGTGTGCCAAAATGTCGCAATTGATCGGCACTGCCAGGCAAGATGCACAAAGGTGGCCTGCAGGGATCCGAATCTCCAACACTTTGCATCAGGGTAAAGGCCCATTCGATGGAGATGCAGAGGTGTGCGATATAATCAATGCAGATAGTTAAAATGTATGAGCCGTAAGCGGTAGTTTGGCGATAACTGCTCCAACTGATTACAGCAAAAAGGACTATGTGTGCTTCCCACGCCGCACGGGACTGCAGCACAGTAATCTGGGACTCTGTTTGTGTAGTGGTATAAAGGCGTGTGATCAGTTTTTGGGCGGAAGGGACTGTGATAATGTGCTCCAATGCCAGCAGCGCCCGAGGTGCCATTGGGAACTTGTTGTATCTCGCACTACATGCCGCTCTTATCTGATAGAGCTCCGGTGGAGCGGGAGCTCTGCTCAAAGCTTGGGGGCACTTACTGTTGGAACTTTTGCCGCCGCTGCTTTCCTGGTCCTCGCGGCCACTGACGTTGCCTCCGTCTCACGTGGGAGTACAATTTCCAGCAACACCTGCGGCCTGGACGCTGCCTACGCTCACCTAGCGTGGGTAGAGTTTATAAGGCTACTAGCAGCCCATCCAGACGTTGTCCGGGTATGAATTGCTGCCGGCCAGTAGTATATTGTTTTGTAGGATTTCGTTTAGATAGCATTTCTTATCTGTGACAGGCCTGTGAAACGCTCCGATTCACAGTGCACTGCTGATGCACTTAAGAGTGCGCGTTCAGTAGTGTGTGAACTCGAGTTTCCCTACTTTATTTTTCCTTGCAATATTATATAGCGCAAACATGGCATGAGCACAATTTACATTACAGAAGAACACATTAATTTGTGGTAGGCACGGGGAGACAAAGCGATTTGCCTGGAATCACAGGATGTTGAGCTGATGCCGATATTCGAACGTAGCTCCCCAGCTCTAAAGTTCCCAATTCTAGAACTTGTGGCGGGAGGTGTGTCTAAAAGTGTATGCCGGTGCTGGCCATCAATGAGAGAGACCTGTGCATTTTTCAAATGGGTGGTTAAAAAATATGAGTATGTTGTTGGAGATGTGGGCCGCCGTGCCACCAATGTTCCTAACGGGGGAGGGTAAACACCCATTATTCCGCAACTTTCTTTCCGCATACCATCACTCCGCATACTTTCATTACGAAAGTACCATGACTCCGCAAAGCCATTATAATGCATGGCATTACATTTTATATGCTTTTACCACGCATACATTTACAATGAAATTCTTTGTAGATGCATGAATGGTAAAAGCATGTTTTTTTTTTAATGTTTGGATAAGGTAAGTATGGGTATAGTGGTATATGTGTTGGGGTGTTTGGGTATTTTAAGGGTTCAGATATAGTTTTGGGTTATGGGGTACAGGGGTAGTTTTAGGGTTTAGGGATAGGTATGGGTTTTGGGTTACAGGGGTATTTTTAAGGTTCAGGGCTAGGTTTGGGTTTTGGGGTATAGGGGTATTTTTAGGGTTCAGGGATAGGTTTGGGTTTTGGGGTACAGGGGTATTTTAAGGGTTCAGGGCTAGGTTTGGGTTTTGGGGTACAGGGGTATTTTTAGGGTTCAGGGCTATGTTTGGGTTTTGGGGTACAGGGGTATTTTAGGGTTCAGGGGTAGGTTTGGGTTTTGGGGTACAGGTTATTTTTAGGGTTCAGGGCTAAGTTTGGGGTACAGGGGTATTTTAGGGTTCAGGGGTGGTTTGGGGTACAGGGGTATTTTTAGGGTTCAGGGGTAGGTTTGGGTTTTGAGGTACAGGGGGTTTTATAGGGTTCAGGGCTAGGTTTGGGTTTTGGGGTACAGGGGTATTTTTAGGGTTTAGGGATAGGTTTGGGTTTTGGGGTACCGGGTATATTTATAGGGTTAAGGTGTGTTAGTGTTTAAGGGTGTTGGGGTATTTTAAGGAGTAAGGGTGGGTTATGATTATGGGGTGCAGGGGTATTTAAAGGGAGCAGGGTGGGATTAGCGCATGATATGAGACATGGCATGAAGGGCGGAACGTACCACACGCCCCCAGCGTTTGTCACGCCCCCAGCACACGCCCACAGCACAACGCAGACACGCCCACAAGGGACTACTTTGCTGGCACGGTTCTTTTACCTTTTAAATGTATATGGTGGGCGTCTGCATAGCCTATGTCCTTCTGCTGCAACTGCCCTTTCCAACGCTGTATTGGGTGTTGTGATCGGTGCTGTGGTTCCTGAGATTACCCACCTCAAAGGTTTGGGCTCTCTCTTTATTATATTAGTATAGATTCCCAGTGATCTGCCTCCAAGAGACCTGGATGTTGGATTGTAATCTATTCTTAGAGGGATACAAAGCTTTTTTTGTCCCGGCCACACCATCATCCAGCGCAGTGCTAAAGGAGGTTTGGTTACATATACTGCTCTAGCCCTGAAATGTGTAATCAATTCAATATCCTCTTCTAACACTGATATTCAAGCAGTTATTTTAACGCCAGGGAATGCAAAGCTGTGCTTGATTAACTTCTACAATGCATTGAACATTACAGGAGTCTGCAGGATTGCCCAGTTGGGTGATTTTGTTAAACAGTATTGTGGAATTGCCTCCCACTGCATCATGTTAACAGGGGACTTTAATGTCTATCCGTGTGGTAACCCGATGAAAACCGCTATGGGAGAATTGGGATGCGATTGGATGGGGGACCTTCATTTTGAGCACTCTGGACGGGGTGATGTACTGAATCACCTATTTAATGAATATGATCTGGTTTCCACCATGTCCGTGGTGGATGTTCGTAGTGAACAGCCTGTGCCCACATTTAAGGGCCATACTGGGGGGTACTTTATAGACCATATCTTAATCTCGATGGGCCTACGACCCCTTATATCGGGCTTTAAAATTCTGGAAAGTATTTATAGCGATCACAATCCTGTTTGTATCCATTTGGGCAGTAACTTATTGAATTTACTGGACAAGTCGACAACCGTGCGTACGCGTGCTGAAACTCACGGACGGAAGGCGCCGACTTAAGTGGTCAAAGGTATCCACAAATCTTGTGCCCCCAAACTAATATCCTGTGCGTCCCATGTTTCCCTCCCCTCGGATATCCTCAAGGCTTTTGAGGGGATTGTTTCTAATGTGAGCACTTTATTAACTACCCCTAAAACTGTCCCATTGCTTAGGGACCCTAAATGGTTTGATCACACATGTTCAAAAGCTGCTAGGGAGTTAAAGACTTCATTGAAAGTCAACCCAAGAGACCACTTACAGATCCGGTCTCTACGTTTAACCTATAAAAAGGCTTTGGCAAAGCGAAAAGCTGAATTAAAGGACATGGTTTGGAAAGAACTCCTAGACCCCAGCACATTGAGTAACAGTGAGAAATTTTGGGGCATAATTAACAGACCACTGTTTGATATGGTTGGGGAACATGAAGTTGGTACCAACATTACTGAAGATGATTGAGTATCTCACTTCAGCTCCATATTTAAGAGTAACACCCCTCAGCTAGAATTATACTGTGCGGGCAAGACATCATTTTACCCCACTTTACATTAAGAGAAGTTGAGAAAGAAATTATAGGGCTGACGAGAAATAAAGCACCGGGTCCAGATGGTATGCCCCCGGATCTTTTTAAATAAAACATGTCACTATGGGCGCCTTTCCTTACAGCAGTGCTTAACACAGCAGCAGAATTGGGCTGCCCAAGGCCATGGGGTACCTCCACAATCGTGCCGGTTTTCAAGAAGGGAGACCGTAACAGCACTACCTGTTACAGACCAATCTCCCTAATTGATTCCGTGGTTAAGGTTGTAGGAGGTGTAGTGCTGAATAGATTGACAATTTGGGCTGAAAAAAAAAGGGTTATATCCGACATCCAATATGGGTGTCGCCCAGGCCACTCTACATTAGTACAATGTCTAAATTTGTACATGGTTCTCGGGAAGTACACCGTAGCCCGTCTGGGCACCATCTACATGGTGTTCATGGACCTTTCCTCTGCGTTTGATTGTGTTAACCGGGGGAAACTGTGGGAGTCCATGGGCGCCATGGGGGTGGAGGCCACCCTGGTCAACTTCGTGAGGGACCTTCATGAGGACACAAAGGCCAACGTTAGATTTTCGCAGGACCTTAGGGTAGCCAGGGATTTTAATGGTGAAAGGGGAGTGAGGCAGGGCTGTATCTTGGCCCCCTTCCATTTTAACCTGTACATCAATGAGTTAGATGGGTCCCTGGTCAAAACCGGAGTCTATTTCCCTTACATTGGGCGCAGGGGTTTGCCCGTTCTGCTATAATCAGACGATGCCGTCCTCTTGGCTAGAACTGCAAGAGGACTGCAGTCCCTACTGAATGCTTTTTGCAGTTTTATGGCTGCCCGCGATCTAGCCATCAATAACACCAAATCCTACATTATGCAGGTGGGGGCGCGCCCCAAGAAACAGTATTCGTTTGTGGTAAATGCAGAGAAGGTTCCCCTGACTACATTTTCTTACCTGGGAGTCTTATTCGATGACCAGCTAAAATGGGGACCGTTGGTGCAAAGGAAAAGAGGGGAGATAACTTGGGCAAATACCGCCATCTTCAACTTTGCAACGAAAATGGGCAAGCGTCCAGTCGCCGCATTGCTGAAGATTTACCAGGCAAAAAGTGTTGCTTTGGGGAGTTATGGCAAGCGAACTATGGGGGTATGCAGCAGCCAAAGGCATCAGGGTGGTTGAGAACAACTTCCTAAAACAGCTTCTGGGGGTACCCAAGGAAACCTCTAACTTAAAAGTTTCATGAGGAAACTGGTTTACCCTTCATTGGTGACACCATAGCACTACGGCCCCTTTTATTCTGGCTGAAGTGCTGGTTAAATAAAGATCTGGTCCTCAACCATCAGTTGTTAATTGAAGTCTTGTCCTTGGACCATATGCTTGATATCCCATGGTTAAAATATCGAAAAAGCTGCTTTACTGAGCTGGGGCGCCCGGACCTTTTTTTAAATCCAGATCCAATTGTCACTGCAGATGTGGAGATCGTAAAAAATCTTTTATATTAATGAAAAAACGAAATCGAGATGGGGTGGAATTGGTAAAACTCAGCATCCGCAAATTTGTGATGCTCAAAACCACGCCACTATAGGAGCCATATTTGTCATGGCCCATAACAAGCCACGAGCGGTTTCTGATAACAAGGTTCCGGCTGGATTACTTTCATTTATTACTAGCTGTACCGGGGGGATCCCATAGAGGTCAAGTATTATCTCCCTGCGGCTGCGACAATGTGTCTCCGCAGGACCTGGTGCATTTTTTAATTGTTTGTTCCCTCTATGATGTTCCCTGGAGGTTCTTTTTAAAGCCCCTTTTAAAAAAATTGAATTTTAACCAGGTCCGCCCAGCCCTTTGCTATTTACAAATATTAAAACCCGAAAGCACCTTATTTGTGATTGGTTTCTTGAAATCAGCTCTAAAATCCAGAAACTGTAGGGAGAATTAATAGCTTTACCAATTTTTGCCACTATATCTGCAGCCTCTTTCAAAAAAAAAAAAAGTTACATGTATTTCATGGGTGTTTGTTATATTTTACATTTTTTCTCTTTTTTTATTGGAATGAGTTTTACAAGGACTGTGATCATGGCTATAGTACATGTTTTATTTGTGTTTTATGTCTATTGTCGTATTGTTGCTTTTATGGTTTTTACTCTTGTAAAACCGAATAAAGTATTTTTGAATGAAATGAAATGTCTAGCGCAGTGGGTTGTGGTGTACTGCACATTTGTTGTAAGGTGAGGAATGTGCCATCTGGGAATAGCTCTCCACGGTCAATATATTATGGGATGTCGTTCTGAGTTTTGCAGCCTTGTCAATCAATGGCAGAATTAACGGGTTCCCCCCCACCGGCATGGATGCTGCAAATAATACCTCTTGGTGTGCTCTCTTAGCAAGACCCTGCCAGGCCCATCGCAGTGCCTCAACTGTATCTATTTCCTGATTGGGATGTTTGAATTTGTGAAAAAATTGCTGCCTGCAGTGGCAGGGGAGCTACCTTGTCTAATTCTATTGCCACATGTGGCTGGAATGGCATTGGTTGCTTCCAGAAGTGCAGGAATTGTGCTTGAAAAAATAAAATACTTAAAGGTTAGACAAGATAATAAGTGGAATGTCGAAGAACAGATGATGGACAGAATGCTGAACAAATCAAACATTCGCCCCCAGTCCCAGATGTGGGTTCAGTCCATTGTTATTTTTACTCACCACCTCCTCCAGTCATATGCAAATCAGTCTTGACCCTGCCCCCATGGGAACAGTCCATCCCGAACTGCCAAGACAGATCCTCGTCTGACATGCCACTGTAATCAAACTAAACTGGCTGATGAGGGGTGATACCCCGAAACCAGTTCCAGGATGTTTGTTTCTAGTCCAGGGAAGACCTGGCCTGGCATTTCAGGCCGGACTGTTCCCATGGGGAGCAGGTTCAAGGCTGATTTGCATATGGCTGAGTTTAAACTGGAATGGCATGGTGTGCAAACAAATGTTGGATTTAGGCCCAGATCTCTGTACTGGGGTGAATTTTTGACACAGTTCAGCATTCTGTCCATCAATTGTTTTTATGCATTTGTCACCCCGAGTGGGAAGGGTATGCGCAGACGTGGTCCTGTGCCCTTCTTGCCACTGCAGTCAAGCTAGTCTGGCTGATACCCTGAGATGCTTGTTTCCAGTCAAGAAAGGACCTGGCCTGGCAGTTCGGGCTGGACTGTTCCCATTGGGAGCAGGGTCAAGACTGATTTGAATATTATTGGTGCCAAACTGGGATGGCTTGGTGAGCAAAAAAACAATGGATTTATGCCCAGATCTCTGTACTGGGTTTGAATGTTTGACATTGTTCAGCATGCTGTCCATCAATTGTTCTAATTAAGCGTCATCTTGTTTATCTAATAAATATAATGTCGAGGGGTAAACAATATTTATTTTAAAAATTAAAATCTTGGTCATATAATGCAAGGAAGCTTCCATATTATAAAAAAACAAATGAGTAAATATTTTAGTTCAAATTGGATATTTCCTCTGATGCTAATTTAAGCATCAATATCAAACAGTCTTACAGTTTTTTGGTGTTTTTCAGGTCTTCCAATAGGAGCGTAATGATTTTTTTACTATTGAAAAGGTTTTAAGTAAATGGCATGTATACTCCAGTGTATTAATGGGGGTGTCCCAGTTGAACATCACTAGTTTGATAGTTCCACATATATCGGTTGCATGGATCAAGTTGTTATTATGGAAGTGTTCACTCCAAAATGTTATGACCCTGCAACACTTTGCTGTGCCTCAAGAGCACAAATTGTAGATGCTAAATTGAAGCAAAAAGTGCTAAAATCTCCCATTTTCATGCTTACCCTACAAGAATATATTAAAATGTGTTGGGATCTGATATCCTAGGGTTTACCTATTTTATGAATGCCTCTTTTAGTGTTCGTAAGGTACCGTCTCCTTAAAAAAGGCAACAACATCACATTTATTGAAGAAACTCTCTTTGAACCTGGCTTCTACTGTTCAATTTAAAACCGTATGTGATCAAACTACTCTAGTTCATGGTCTCCGATAATCCTCAACAACACATAAAAACATGTATGATGCTTGATCTTCATCAGGCTGTAATTTGTCACATAAAGTACTCCGAACAGTCTTTGCATCCTCCTTGGACACCTTACATCTAACCACAGACAAGTGTGGTGTCTCAGCAGAGACCAAAGTTGACTAGTCAGCAGCATTTGGCATGGTTGATCACTGTATCCTGTGCAGAACATGTCTCCACATTCTTGACACTGGACTAGATTGTATTTAGATGCTAGACTAGATTACATGCTTTCTCACTGCTGATTCACCAAAGGGGATGTGTGCATTTAGATGTGCCCCAAACCAGGGAGATCCTTTAATGATCCTCTTTGATCCCCCATTGTTTGAAATTTAGGTAAAGCAGGTGAGCACCTCTGGGGCCATGTCTAAAGCGATTAAGATCCTGACCCATTCAACCTGCATGTTCCCTAAAATTGATGGAAGAACATTATCAGGTGCATGTGGGATGGAGATTGGCTAGAATGGAGGAAACGGCGCTGACAGAAACAGGTAGCTCTGGATATTTGCCAAAAGACACCAAAGAAAAAGTAACCTAAAACCTTATACCTACAGGTGAAAACTGTAGGAGAAACCAGATCAATACAGTGAAAGCTGCAAGTGGTCCAAGGAAAACAAAAGGGCACACAGTACAAGAAAAACCTGGAGACCAAGGAAAGAGTCTAACCCAATTAATGGGCCACTGCAGAAAGCGAAGGTGAACGGAATCTTGGGCACATATACACTTTTGGGGGTGATCAGCTCCTAAGCCTAGCCAGTGCCATGTATCAAATTAGATGTCAGTGCTCGCAGACCTGCAGGAACTACATCAGTGGCGGTGGGTACCAAACGGTGGCGCGTCTCAAGACTCAAGCAGGACTTTACACCTGTGTAACATTCCCTTAGTGTGCTGTGTAGTATTAATTAATGCTGTGTGATTAAAGTACTTTCTTTTACTCAACATATTTGCACAGGGATAGATAATACTTTTATTGTGCCTATTATTTGATTGTTGAGTTCTGAGCTCTTGTCCCTCACTCTGTCCCCCCGAGGGTAAACAGTCAAAATATCGAGTAAAAAATATCGAATGGACATAATATCGAGTTTAAAAATATAGAATGGACAAAATATTGAATGGACAGAATATAGACATCAAAAATATTGTTTTTAAGGTAAGTAATGTAATATCGAATGTTACAAATATAGAAAGTTAAAATATCGAAGTATATAATATAGGTTATTAAAATTATCGAATTTTTAATAATATCAAATTTTGTATAGTGTTTTTTATGTTATTATATGTGTGAAAAGTGTGTATTTATGTTATAATTAATTTTAATTAATGAATTTTGTTTTTTAAATTTTTGCGTAATTTAATTCTGTAGCGGGTTGTGGGTTTATAGGGGAATAGGGTGGGAAGTAATTTAGTTATAATTAATTAAATATGTAAATTTATTTATTGGCATTCATTTTTAATTAATTGTTAATTGATTTATATTTGGTAATTAATTAAATTTTAATTGGCAATTAATTTTAATTAATTGATTAATTGCTAATTATGTTAATTTTACTAATTTATTTTCTGTAGCGGGTTGTGGGTTCATAGGGGAATTGGGTGGGAAGTAATTTATGTATAATTAATTAAATATGTAAAAATATTTATTGGTATTTTTTTAGAATTAATTGTTAATTAATTTTTGATGGGTAATTAATACAATTTTAATTGCCAATTAATTTTATTTAATTGATTAATTGCTAATTATGTTAATTTTACTAATTTATTTTCTTTAGCGGGTTGTGGGTTTATAGGAGAATAGGGTGGGAAGTAATTTATTTATAATGCCCCCAGATTGGCCGGGTGGTGGGGGCATGCTTCGGAGTTTTAAAAACTCTGAGGAAGGTCTTGAACCTTCTGCCTATTACAGCTCATCGGACGCTGGTGCATGCCCTCGTCACCTCGCGCCTAGACTACGGCAATTTGCTGTATCTGGGGACCACGGGAAGGGCCATCAACCGCCTCCAAGTGCTGCAAAATGCAGCTGCATGCTTAGTTCTGAGGCTCCCCAGGAGATCACCCTCAAAGGCAGCGCTCCAGGCCCTGCACTGGCTTCCTGTCAGGAGCAGGGTGGAGTTCAAGGCTCTTTCCACGTGTCACCGCATCCTGAGCGGCAAAGCCCCAGTCCCGCTACAGAGTCTGGTTACTCGTTATGAGCCTACACGGGACCTGCGTTCCTCTTGTACAGGGCTACTGAAAATTCCAAAAATAAAGAAGGCTCGAATGGGGGGCAGGTCTTTTAGATATCTGGCTGCTAAGCAGTGGAATGCCCTGCCATTAGAGCTACGCTTGGAGCCTTCAGAGTCCACTTTCAGAAGGAAACTTAAGACTCACCTATACGGGAGGTAGGCGGCTGTGATGGCTGCTTGGACTGTTTACCCCACTTACCATAGCGCGGGGACACGCCGGTGTGCGTAACCAGGCGCTCTACAAATTTCCCTAATAATAATAATAATAATAATAATAATAATAATAAATTACATAATTCAATTTATTTAATTGTATTTAATTTGAATTAATTGTTAATTAATTTTTAATTGTTAATTAATGAATTGTTAATTTGTAATTAATATGGATTAATAGGTAAATAATAGTAATAATTAATTTTAATTTGTAATTTTAATTGATTAATTATTATATTAGATTAAATTGGTAATTACTTTTAATCATTTTTTATAGATATTAATTTATATTTTTTTAGATAATATATGAAGTATTTACTTTCCCTACTGTTGCACTCTCTTGAGTGGGAATAGTAATTTTTACCCCTACGCTATCCAACGCTTTCCCTACTGTTGCACTCTTTGGAGTGGGAATAGTAATTTTAACCCCTACGCTATCCAACGCTTTCCCTACTGTTGCACTCTTTGGAGTGGGAATAGTAATTTTTACCCCTACGCTATCCAACGCTTTCCCTACTGTTGCACTCACTGGAGTGGGAATAGTAATTTTTACCCCTACGCTATCCAACGCTTTCCCTACTGTTGCACCCACTGGAGTGGGAATAGTAATTTTTACCTCTACGCTATCCAACGTTTTCCCTACTGTTGCACTCTTTGGAGTGGGAATAGTAATTTAAACCCCTACGCTATCCTTTCCCTACTGTTGCACTCTTTGGAGTGGGAATAGTAATGTTTACCCCTATGCTATTCAACGCTTTCCCTACTGTTGCACTCTTTGGAGTTGGAATAGTAATTTTTACTCCTACGCTAGCCTACGCTTTCCCTACTGTTGCACTCTTTGGAGTGGGAATAGTAATTTTAACCCCTACGCTATCCAACGCTTTCCCTACTGTTGCACTCTTTGGAGTGGGAATAGTAATTTTTACCCCTACGCTATCCAACGCTTTCCCTACTGTTGCACTCTTTGGAGTTGGAATAGTAATTTTTACCCCTACGCTATCCAACGCTTTCCCTACTGTTGCACCCACTGGAGTGGGAATAGTAATGTCTACCCCTACGCTATCCAACGCTTTCCCTACTGTTGCACTCTTTGGAGTGGGAATAGTAATTTTTACCGCTACGCTATCCAACGCTTTCCCTACTGTTGCACTCATTGGAGTGGGAATAGTAATTTTAACACTCTTGCTATGCTACGGTAATAATATTGTATATTTTTTAATAATATTATGTTAATATATATATATATGTTTTAAGAAATAAAATTGTATTTTTTTTTATAACTTAAATTAATTATTTAATAATTTTACGGTTAAGTATTTTTAAGTATATTTTAGTTATTTAAATTTAATATTATTTTAATTTTACATTAATTTTAATAAATTCGATATTTTTACAAAGTACATATTTTTAAACGATATTTTTGATTCGATATTTTTGTACTTACCTGTTTGTAGATAGGACTTCGATATTTTTGTAGTCGGTATTTTGGAGTCAATATTTTAAATGCCTATATTTTTGTAGTCGATATTATGTCAGTGATCCCCCCCGAGAAGCTTTTGACTGCTCTCTCTTGCTTCTGTGGGTGGCATCTTGCAGGTAATTTCACATGATAGAGATGAAGTGCCCAAATGCGGTGTCGGGGACAGTGATCTCCTCAAGAATACCTGAGGAAATGTGTCTCCAAAGATAAGATTCAAAACAGCACTCCATGTAATCAGGACTGAATCAGAAAGTCTAGAGATCAGTAAGTTAGAAGATCATAAAGGTTTATTAAAATATTGTAGTGCAATACAAAAGACAAAAATATAGTTTTGTTTCAGGAAATCAGTTATATAGCTTAGAAGTCCATTAACATGAAGGCTCTTAGCATTTTAAAATAGAAGCAGCATGAGCAAAGTCTGAAAAAAAACAACGGCTAGAGTGTGCAACACATCTTTAAACAATTGGGCAGTATTCCTAGTATAGACCAGAACGAACTTAATTTACTCCCTAAAATATGTTCTTTTATAGACAACTAGCTTACCCGTCGCACGTTGTTGCGATCTCAGAAGAAAGGAAATTTAAGGAAACTTGTTATGATAACATTCAATTTACATTGTGTCATTTTTATTGAAACTTATTCATTTTAATATGGAAAACATTTTAAAGTGTTGTTTTAATTCTGTTTATTTATTCGAGTGCTTGTGGATACACGTTTTTTGTTTTTCCGTCTGGTGGGTAAACGAATAAATCAAAAGGTTTTCCGACGCGTGAGCTGGCCACATACAGTTGTCCATGTGAGAAGCACAGATTCTCCAAATGTAGTCCACACACTTGCAGCGATTGTCCTTGTGCTTTGTTGATGGTTATTGCAAAAGCGAGTCGCACCGTAAACTGTAAACCTTCAGTATTGGTAAGATTATGAGGGCCCTGGGGGGCCGGGAGGCCAACATTTAACACATTTTTTTATTATTTATTATTTATTTATTTTTTTGGCCAGAAACCTTCGCGGGAGTGTACTCAACAACTTCCCAAAGATTCATGGCGATCTGATGAATGGTGTAGTAATGCATAAAGGACAAACGGACTAAGCATGGGCGGATTTTGCGGATCCACGATTCGCGTATTTGCGTATTTACGGATCGTGGATCCGCAAAATCCGCGGATTTTGCGGATTTGCGGATCCGCGGATTTGGGGCGGGGCTTCCATGCGAGTGCACATGCCTCTTGTGTGTATAAAAGGTCAGAGACCGTTCAGAGCAGCAGATGAAGATACAGAAGCTCCTGGCCACAGGAACAGCACGAGGATTGCGCTTGTGAAAGTCAAGGATGCAAAGGCCTCTGTCCAGCATCACAGCTGATTTTCGATGGTATATTTGGGAAGAAGGCACATCTGCCCAGCCTTGACAACGCTCACGATTGTTTTTGGGCTGATGAATGAGTCACTGAATTTAAGCTTCAACTAGGGCACATGCTTAATTGATATCTGTAAGTGCCTCCGGTTGAGGTTTAATTTTTGTGCCTGGACCATCGTGCCAGAATAAACCCTGCCCTTCATATTTATTCAAGAAGACGCCACACCTTCCTGGCCGAATTCGCGGTAAATTCGCGGGGGTTCGCGGATCGCGAATTTACCGAAAATTCGCAAAATCCGCGAGCGTAACGGATTTTCCGCCATGCTTAAAACGGACATACTTTCGTTTTTATATATATAGATTTTACCATAGAAAGCAGTGGAAATCACCCTAGCCCCATAGGGTGAGTAATTGTACAAACACATTGTCAAACCACAGCATTTTGTAAGCGTCATATAATACCACCGTCCAAGCACTAACCCCCTAACTGAATATTAATGAATCTCTTCTGACTTAATGTGACTGACCTCCAGTTAGAACACATCTAGTTACATGAACAATGAAAGGTCTCATACATCAATAGCCTACAGTGAACAAGCAGGAAGAGCTTTGAAAATGAACTACAGTCTTCCTCCCTCCAGGGTCCTTTGGGAGCAGCATGTCAACACAAGCAACAGTGCACTTTTTGCTGTGTGTCAGGGAAAAACAAAAACACATGATGAGCAATATGAATGGTTCAAGCAACAAGATGGAGTTGAGGCATGGCTTGGCTGTTCACGCTGGACCGTTCCCATGAGGCAGAGGGTCAAGACTGATTTGCATATGGCCATGTCTGAACTGGGGTAGCAAAGTGAGCTAAAGAACGATGATGGATTCAACCCCGATCTATGACTGGGGGTGAGAGTCTGAAAAGTTTCAGCGCTCCTTGTGTTTGCATAGTTTGGCCTCTACCAGGAAAACATCTTCCTCCTCCTCTCCTCTGCAGCTCACAAAGGCACTCAAACACCACTCTTCAAGGAACATCTCATCAAAGTGTAACTATGGCTCTGCGGGTCCTTCGCGCCCTAGCTCATGTCCATTAGAACACCCTCCAGCCTCCTAGAAGTTGTTCGATGCTGACCATACATCACCCGAACCCACACCCCTCCTTGAGGTTCAAGCACACATTCACCCCTTGGAGCTTCATGACGGTACCCAATGCAGTGGTACTCATTTTATGAAAGGGTGAGAGACCTGCCGCAGCTTCAACCTGTGACCTTGAGGTCAAACATGAATCCCTGAAGTGGATGAATTAGGTCACTGAGCCAACATACCAGCAATTTTCCCGCTCAACTGGTTTTTGCCCATGTAGAGGCAAGGGATGGTGACCTCGGGTTGGAATCCACTTTATAACAATGCAGTGGGCTTTGTGGTTGCCATTTTTTGTACCATTCTTTTCCGTGCATTGTTTGTGAATGTGAGGCTGCCTACCCATTGGGTTCTGTCCTTTGTAGAAGTTTGTTAGTTTAGTTTATTGTAATTAATTTCTGGCTGAACCTGGTCATATATATTGACACACCACTGTCCTTGTGGTGTGGAAACCATTTCTGTTTGGTAATGTCTTCTTGTGGTTGTACTAATCAATATGTCCTAGTCCAGTAAATACCTGGGCATTCTTGAGTTTTGTGATCATTATGTGTGTTGTGCCTATGCAGTGCCTTCCTGTCCTGTACTACAATCTGTTTATCACTCTTATTTCGGTTTTGTAAAGGCCATTTTCAGGTCTCAGACCCAATAGCATCACTTGCTCAACTGACATCAAATGATTTACCCTTGGGTGATAAGAGTCTAAAGACTGCTAGTATTATTGGTGCTCTAATAGTACCATTTGATCAAAAACTGGTGGCGGGAAGAAGCAAAATGCAGAGATGAAGAGTAGAGTAGTACTTCCAGTCTAGAAAAAGTTTGCTGGGTTAAATTGTCAAACCAAACTGTGCGCCCCAAAAATATTTTGAACTGAAAAAGATATAACAGATTATAAAACAGTTGGTCTCTTTGTGTAAAGCGATTGTGACTTACACCCACCCCTTACAAGATTCTAAGAATGACCAACGTTAAATATTTGAGGTTTGTGCTCACAAAGTTACACTATACGTGAATGTAAACAACAAAAGGGTCAAAAGATCCAATAACAGAATAACATCCAACAGTAACAAATAACAAGTTTTGTGCGACTGAATTTGCTTACACTATTCAAAGCAAGAACATTTTCATTAACATTTAGATACCCTCCTATTACCATAAAGAATGGGAAAGAGGTTTGTCCTGGTTACCGCAAACGAAATGTTTCATAAACAGTATCAAGTATGTGTCAACATCCTTGTAATAGGGTTAGGAATGGTACATTCTCCCCCCTTGGCATGTGGCTGTCATATAATGAATTTATTAAGTGATGAAGAGATTTTCATATTTCATTGAACTAAGACTATAAATAAACTGTATGAAGAAAACAGAATGAACACAATGGAAATCATGTAACCATACTACTTTAAATCTAACCCTTACCTTAACTAAATTACACTAAATGTAACATCGTTCCTAACATTAACTCATGTCTGTACAAATATGGTGTCATTATGTAATACATTTCCCTCACTTATTGGTTTACTCCAATCTGGGTTTCGGTCTTTTCACAGCACCACAACGGCCTTACTCGGGGTAGTCGATAACATCAGACTCTCTCTTGATGCCCGACAATCTGCCATCTTGGTCCTACTCGACCTGTCGGCGGCCTTCAACACCATCTCCCAGTGCATTCTTTTTGAGCGCCTGCGGGAGCCGGGTGTCGAGGGCCCCTTGCTGAGCTGGCTCAGGAGTTACCTGACTGATCGCACGTCCAAGGTTCAAATAGGTGCCTTTACCTTAAGCAGCCAACCCATCGACAAGGGTGTTCCCCAGGGATCAATCCTAAATCCCACACTCTTTAATCGGTATGTATCACCTCTAGCCAATGTTTTTAAAGCTCATGGCTTTGAAACAGTGTTATATGCTGACGACACTCAACTGCTAATCACCCTTGGATCAGATCCCACTGACAACAAACACAAATTCAGGCAACGCATGGTAGACATTCACGATTGGATGACAAACAATCCTCTTCAACTCAACGCTAGCATAACAGAAATTATGCTTTTAGGGTAATGCACAAACGTTGTGGACCAATTACTGGTGGCCTTCCACTCTAGCCACATGCCCCCACATAAGACGGCAGCCTGCAATCTAGGAGTGCTAATTGACAAAAAACTCTCTATATCAGACCACGTCAATCACGTGTCTCGCACGTGCTATGGACTAATGCGCAGCCTACGTAAAATCCTTAAATAGGTCCCACTGTCTTCTCGTATGCCACTTGTCAAGGGATTAATAATTAGCCACCTAGACTGTGGCAATGCTCTACTGGCATCCATAAAGGAAGAACACTTAACAAAGCTCCAAGTCCTGCAGAACACAGCGGCCATACAGGTTCTAAACCTCCCTCCCCGTCTCTCCCTCCGCTCCCAATCTGAAGGCCCTTCACTGGCTCTCAGTCAGGAAGTGGATCAACTTTAAAATCTGCTGTGTGGTACATAAAACCCCTAGCGGACATCCCCACTATCTAGCAAACAAACTAAAAAGAAATCAGCCAGCTAGAACTCTTCGATCTGCCAGTAAACAGCTCCTAACCGTCCCGAAGAACCGCACCGTTAAGAACGGCGGTAGATTGTTTTCCAAACTAGCCCCCACACTGTGGAACACCTTGCCTCTGCACCTTCGCACTGAAAAGGGTCACAAGAAATTCAGTAAATCCCTCGATTCTGGCTATTCTGAGCCCATCACCACCACAGTCTGTCCCCCTTTTCTTCATCCTTTCGGTATCCGAGTACAGGCTAGCGCTATGTTTATGTTTATGTTTATGTTTTAGTGATTTGTATTGCGCGCAACTACCCGAAGGTGTCTCGGCGCATGTGTTTCTCAGGACAGATCACGCTAAAAGAATCATTGATCGAATAACCAGGTCTTGAGCTGTTTGCTCAAGACCTTTAAAATCTGCTGTGTGGTACATAAAACCCCTAGCGGACAGGTTCCCCACTAGACCTTTAAAATCTGCTGTGTGGTACATAAAACCCCTAGCGGACAGGTTCCCCACTATCTAGCAAACAAACTAAAAAGAAATCAGCCAGCTAGAACTCTTCGATCTGCCAGTAAACAGCTCCTAACCGTCCCGAAGAACCGCACCATTAAGAACGGCGGTAGATTGTTTTCCAAACTAGCCCCCACACTGTGGAACACCTTGCCTCTGCACCTTCGCACTGAAAAGGGTCACAAGAAATTCCATAAATCCCTCGATTCTGGCTATTCTGAGCCCATCACCACCACAGTCTGTCCCCCTTTTCTTCATCCTTTCGGTATCCGAGTACAGGCTAGCGCTATGTTTATGTTTATGTTGTAGTGATTTGTATTGCACGCAACTACCCGAAGGTGTCTCGGCGCATGTGTTTCTCAGGACAGATCACGCTAAAAGAATCATCGATCGAATAACCAGGTCTTGAGCTGTTTGTGGAAGCTGGTGAGAGTGGGACAGCAAGGGTCTCAAGAGAAAGAATCACTACCTATTTTTGGTATGTAGACTCATGAATACCTATTGGTTATTTGAGTGACACAGGAGAGAAAGAGGAGATACTTAGAGTTTAAGTGAAGAAACCCATCAGCCCACCAATTGATGGAGCCTCATCATCTGGGTTTTTTTCAAAAAAGATGATGCCCACTCGTCATTACCTCAATGTATCTAATGAGGATGGCTAGAATAGGGTCATCATCTGGAGAAAACCTTCCAAAAAGAAGATGAGTGTGATATAGGCTGATAGGGTTGGTTGCAGTGCTCAAAAAATAGTGAAACAAAAGTAGTGACAAAATGTTAAAAATGCCTGTTGTGATGTCTAAAGAACAAGTTTAATAGGGGTGACCATCAGAACGGCATATCTAAAAGCAAAGTGAATATAGTATTTAGAAAATATAACTATTTATCATAGATGGAGAATGGTCGACATGTTTCAGCCCTTCCGGGCTTTCATCAGGACCTACGATATACACTACTGCAACATTAATCACAACAAGTGATAGAAAAAAAGAAATTGTGTAGACCTACCAATCATGTGGTCTTTTAATCCAGAGCCTCTCCTATGAAACATGACAAAAACAAGAGAAAACATACATTGCACAATATCCATTTCATGACAGGTGCATTCACTGTATTACCCTTGATGTGTCCACTTATGTATCAAATAAACTCACCCATCACTGTAGGGAGGAAAGGCCTCACCTTGTCTGGCGCTCGCTCAGGGCAAAAGAGGCCACGCACTAAATTGAGAGAAAAAGTTGAATTTTTTTTTTATATTTTCACTTATGTACCTAAAAAACAGAAGAATTAAAAATGAAGACAAAACTAGGCAGAGAAAGCAGGTGTATGGAATTTCGAATGGAGACTCCCACAAACCCTCTCAAACTTTTAATTCTATGTAGCCAGTGTTCAGAAAACCTTTTTCCAATTTTACAAGGAGTGGCTACCATATGTGGTAAATAGCGCTTCTCCACAAAATAGACCTATTATTGATATGAACCAGGCCAACAAAACTTTAATAAAATACCAACAGGAATATAAAGACTGTTTAAGACTCCTGCACGCAGCACTCACTTACCTATCCGTCGTTACCTCGGTCTGGAACTGAGCCGAGGGGAAGGTGATGAGGCTGCGTGCAGTTCATGGTTATGAAGGGGCATAGCGGACCTGATTGGAAACGCGTTTGTTGTATTAACCCTCTTCTGATAGGCTGATAAATGTAGAATTACTGCCTATGCTCGCTTTCGCAGTCTAACTTGAAACCGCTATGATGATTGGTCACCCAATAGCGGAACCAGAAACAAACCGTATTCTGGTGTCTGCTGTGTGAACTTTAGATGTAACGAGGTTGTTTCCTATAGGTCGAATGTTTAGCCGGAAACAAAACAAAACAGACGGTGTAAACGGAAGGCTCTAAACCCATGATGTTGCGCACTCGACTTGTAAGAGAAACAAGTGAGAGGGCAAAGAAACACATATCCAAAGCGTGTGTGTCCCAAGCGCTCATATTGGATGAGTGCGTTTATGTAAATTATACTAATATACTCAGCAAAGTACAGCGGATGCTGGTCATCACCCGAGAAAGGCGGAGCGTACGATGCTGCTGCGCTGTCGTTGTTCGTTACATCTCTCATTTAAGCTGAAGAGCACACCAAATAGAACATTTATTTGGTCAGGAAGCATCGATGTCTGGTCATCACCCGAGAGTTTCATATTGCCAGAAAGAGACGGGGCGTACGAAGCTGCTGCGCTGTCGTTGTTCGTTACATCTCTCATTTAAGCTGAGGAGCACACAAAATAGAACATTTATTTGGTTGAGAGGCATCGATGTCTATTATATTTCTTCTATGCAGTATGTAACGAGTAAAAAGACAGGTTAAGGAGAGCACTTTCATAGTTTGTAAATCTACTGTTTCTGGTTACAAAGAACATGTGTCCTAATATATTTACTTAGAAGTTCAACTGTTAAATGAGGCGTCTGACTATGAGAACACCTAGACATCAACACACACTATTTCAAATGTCAGAAGGGATAATCGTCAGCACAGCTGGTGCACGAGCGGCAGATGAATATGAAATTGTGTATTGAGTGTTTGGTCCGGCATGAATCGGTATCTGGTTTTTAACATGATACCTGGGACATATGTAACCTTTCAGCACAAACATATTAGTGGGAAATCTATACATTCTGAGACTGATTTTGGACAGTTGTCATGTCAAATGACAAATATGCACACCGAAAGATGCATTTTGCAGCAAAGGGAAAATATAAAGGAGAGTTATAAATCCTATCCCTAGTAATGTTCATGATGAAAAAACTGTTCATGATGAAAAAAACTCAGTTAAAGCTGTAACCAGGGGATGTCATCATTTAAACCCTCCGAGTCACATTTGAGTTTGAAAACCCACTTCTGCTCTTTGATGTGTAAAAAATGTGAGATGTCAGACACATGTGAGGGTATGAACGGCTGTTCCAGTACCAGCCATTCCAAATCATCAGCTGAATGTTTCATGCTTAGAAAGTGAGATGTCATCCGAGTGGCTTGCCTGTTACATCTAATGGTACTTTTATGTTCTTGTATCCTGAGTTTTATTTTCCTCGTGGTCATCCCTATGTAGCGGAGGGCACAGGGACAAGTGATCTGGTAAATAACCCTCTCACTATTGCAGTTGGTATGATGTCTCAATTGCCAGGGATGTGCAGTGCCGATGTCGACTGACATTGTCTTCTTCGTCTGGGGGCACACCGAGCATGAACCACAGGGGTAGTGTCCCTGTACAGGCGGAAGGTTCCACAATCTAGACGGGATTTCATACATTGAGTTTTGTGGTCTAGTGTGGACCAATTCATCTTTCAAATTGGTGCTTCTCTTGAAAGAAAAAAGAGGCAGAGGGATGTTGTCTCCTGTACTATTCAGAATGCGCCACTTCTGTCTGATAATCTTCTGTATTTTAGACGAAGCAGTGCTGAAAGTAGTCACACAGACTAATCTGTTGAGAGGTGGTTTATCAACTGGAGGGGCAAGTAATGCATCTCGATGGTTGTTTGAGGCTCTTTTACAAGAATCCTTAATGAGCATGCTTGGGTAGAGTCGCTGTTTCAGTTTCGTAGATAGGTCTCTTGAATGCTCCAAATAATCCAATTTGTCTGAGCAATTCCTACGGACCCTGAGAAATTGTCCGAAAGGAAGATTTTCTCTTAGGGACCGAGGATGATGACTATCAAACCTTAAAAGAGAATTGCGTGACATGGGTTTGCGGTATAGACTGCTTGAGAGATGTCCTTCTTTGGAAATCACTAGCAGATCCAGAAAAGGGAGCTCCGTTTTGCTATGTTCAACCGTGAATCTGAGATATGGATTTTGATTATTCAGCCATGTATGGAAAGCCAGTAAAAACTCACTGTTACCACGCCAGACCACCAAAATGTCATCTATGTACCTCTTCCACAACACCGTTTGATGGAAATACGGATTGTTGTGGTTGAGGACATGATGAGTCTCGAAATGGTGGACATACAGATTGGCCAGACTTGGCGCAAATTTGCTGCCCATTGACGTCCCCGACGTTTGAAGATATATAGAGTCCTCAAAACCAAAGAAGTTCTCTGTCATAGCAATTCTCGCTAAATCCATGATAAAGTGGATTGGAGTGATACTCTCATGATTGGTGGTTGCCAAGAGTTCCCGTATGGTCTGCAGAGTTTCAGCTTGTGGTATACAAGTATACAATGACTCTACATCAAAGCTGACAAGGTAGTCCAAATCGGCATCGAATCGTACCTCAGGTAACAGACGTAAAACATCTTTAGTGTCCTGAAGGTATGTGGGCATGGTCTTGACCAAATCAGGCCTGATTGTCACAAATGCGCCCAGGCTATTTCTGACAGACAAAACATTCATAAAAGACTGGTCGTTGATAGCCTGGCGGTGCACTCGAGACTGGCTAATCTTGATTATCTCAACTGCTAAAAGGGTGGCGGATGCCATCCTTGTAGAAATACAGATTCTAGAAGGCCAGATAAAAACTACTTTGACCGCCAAACGCTTTGAAAAACAACAAGAAGAATCGAATAAAGCTAACAAGGAATATAAAGAACCTATATTTTTCGCAAAAATCGATAAATTTAAAAAAGATTTAGCGAAATTTACTCATGAAAGGATCTACCCTTACACCAGCGAAGATTACATTCCCATGGATTCCAACAAACAAGGGAAATCCTATGGGTCGAACTATGCCACATCTTCTGATCCAGAATCTTCTGATTCGGATAGCAATGATTCATCTCAATGGAGAGGAAGAGGCCGCAATAATCGATCTAACTGCAGGCGTAATGGGCGAGGCAACGTCTACCAGCAAGGACCATGGTGGCCACCCACTCCGTGGGGATATCCACAATTTCCACCACCAATGCCACACTACGCCATGCAACCTCAGTATTATGACAACCAGGCTTTTTTAGGGCAGAGGCGTGGTTGGAACAGAGGGAGACGGAGAGGCCCCAACCAAGTTCAATGGGCAGACGAACAAGATCCACCAATCACCCGCAGCAAGCGAGGCCAATAACCACACCTATTAACAACAAAGATTTAGTGGTGAATCTAAGTACCCGCACTCTGTCTCCCCTAGAACGTCAAGTGCTCAATAAAGGACTTGGTTTTGTGCCCACCAACAGTGGAGACGCATTCAAACTTCGCGGCGAAATTGAGAGATTCTTTCGCAGTGTAAGATTACACTTTTTCTTCAAGGATAAAAGTCAAGATCAAACACAAACTGTTGAAAACACAGGCCTTAAAACCAAATCCATCTTTATGCCCCTAACACAACAGGTACCATCAAGGGTGGACACTTTTGAAGCTGCTGTGCTGCACGAAATGAAAACACTGAACTTTTCCAAACACGGTAGTTTTCAGAATTTATCCAGAAATGAGAGACATGCTCTGGAAAATCTATCTAACGACAGGGACATTACGATTAAACCGGCCGATAAGGGGGGTGCGATAGTCATCCAGGACACCTCCTCTTATAGAGCCGAGTGTCTAAGACAGTTGAGTGACACTGAGTCCTACACACTTCTCAATGAAGATCCAACTAGGAGACTCCTAACTGAGATAAAACATCTGGTCGAAGAGGCAAGCACGGAGGGCTGGATAACAGCAAAAGAAGCGAAATTTCTTGTTACAGCATGTTCAGTCACTCCGTACTTTTACACTTTGCCCAAAATTCACAAGGCAGCCAGGCCCCCTCCAGGACGGCCTATAATCTCCGGCATTGGATCTTTGTTAGAACCACTTTCCTCCTTTGTGGATTTTTTTTAGCACCTTTGGTCAAGACCATGCCCACATACCTTCAGGACACTAAAGATGTTTTACGTCTGTTACCTGAGGTACGATTCGATGCCGATTTGGACTACCTTGTCAGCTTTGATGTAGAGTCATTGTATACTTGTATACCACAAGCTGAAACTCTGCAGACCATACGGGAACTCTTGGCAACCACCAATCATGAGAGTATCACTCCAATCCACTTTATCATGGATTTAGCGAGAATTGCTATGACAGAGAACTTCTTTGGTTTTGAGGACTCTATATATCTTCAAACGTCAGGGACGTCAATGGGCAGCAAATTTGCGCCAAGTCTGGCCAATCTGTATGTCCACCATTTCGAGACTCATCATGTCCTCAACCACAACAATCCGTATTTCCATCAAACGGTGTTGTGGAAGAGGTACATAGATGACATTTTGGTGGTCTGGCGTGGTAACAGTGAGTCTTTACTGGCTTTCCATACATGTCTGAATAATCAAAATCCATATCTCAGATTCACGGTTGAACATAGCAAAACGGAGCTCCCTTTTCTGGATCTGCTAGTGATTCCCAAAGAAGGACATCTCTCAAGCAGTCTATACAGCAAACCCATGTCACGCAATTCTCTTTTAAGGTTTGATAGTCATCATCCTCGGTCCCTAAGAGAAAATCTTCCTTTCGGACAATTTCTCAGGGTCCGTAGGAATTGCTCAGACAAATTGGATTTTTTTGAGCAGTCAAGAGACCTATCTACGAAACTGAAACAGCGACTCTACCCAAGCAGGCTCATTAAGGATTCTTGTAAAAGAGCCTCAAACAACCATCGAGAGGCATTACTTGCCCCTCCAGTTGATAAACCACCTCTCAACAGATTAGTCTGTGTGACTACTTTCAGCACTGCTTCGTCTAAAATACAGAAGATTATCAGACAGAAGTGGCGCATTCTGAATAGTACAGGAGACAACATCCCTCTGCCTCTTTTTTCTTTCAAGAGAAGCACCAATTTGAAAGATGAATTGGTCCACACTAGACCACAAAACTCAATGTATGAAATCCCGTCTAGATTGTGGAACCTTCCGCCTGTACAGGGACACTACCCCTGTGGTTCATGCTCGGTGTGCCCCCAGACGAAGAAGACAATGTCAGTCGACATCGGCACTGCACATCCCTGGCAATTGAGACATCATACCAACTGCAATAGTGAGAGGGTTATTTACCAGATCACTTGTCCCTGTGCCCTCCGCTACATAGGGATGACCACGAGGAAAATAAAACTCAGGATACAAGAACATAAAAGTACCATTAGATGTAACAGGCAAGCCACTCGGATGACATCTCACTTTCTAAGCATGAAACATTCAGCTGATGATTTGGAATGGCTGGTACTGGAACAGCCGTTCATACCCTCACATGTGTCTGACATCTCACATTTTTTACACATCAAAGAGCAGAAGTGGGGTTTTTAAACTCAAATGTGACTCGGAGGGTTTAAATGATGACATCCCCTGGTTACAGCTTTAACTGAGTTTTTTTCATCATGAACAGTTTTTTCATCATGAACATTACTAGGGATAGGATTTATAACTCTCCTTTATATTTTCCCTTTGCTGCAAAATGCATCTTTCGGTGTGCATATTTGTCATTTGACATGACAACTGTCCAAAATCAGTCTCAGAATGTATAGATTTCCCACTAATATGTTTATGCTGAAAAGTTACATATGTCCCAGGTATCATGTTAAAAACAAGATACCGATTCATGCCGGACCAACCACTCAATACACAATTTCATATTCATCTGCCACTCGTGCACCAGCTGTGCTGACGATTATCCCTTCTGACATTTGAAATAGTGTGTGTTGATGTCTAGGTGTTCTCATAGTCAGACGCCTCATTTAACAGTTGAACTTCTAAGTAAATATATTAGGACACATGTTCTTTGTAACCAGAAACAGTAGATTTACAAACTATGAAAGTGCTCTCCTTAACCTGTCTTTTTACTCGTTACATACTGCATAGAAGAAATATAATAGACATCGATGCCTCTCAACCAAATAAATGTTCTATTTTGTGTGCTCCTCAGCTTAAATGAGAGATGTAACGAACAACGACAGCGCAGCAGCTTCGTACGCCCCGTCTCTTTTTGGCAATATGAAACTCTCGGGTGATGACCAGACATCGATGCTTCCTAACCAAATAAATGTTCTATTTGATGTGCTCTTCAGCTTAAATGAGAGATGTAACGAACAACGACAGCGCAGCAGCATCGTACGCCCCACCTTTCTCGGGTGATGACCAGCATCCGCTGTACTTTGCTGAGTATATTAGTATAATTTACATAAACGCACTCATCCAATATGAGCGCTTGGGACACACACGCTTTGGATATGTGTTTCTTTGCCCTCTCACTTGTTTCTCTTACAAGTCGAGTGCGCAACATCATGGGTTTAGAGCCTTCCGTTTACACCGTCTGTTTTGTTTTGTTTCCGGCTAAACATTCGACCTATAGGAAACAACCTCGTTACATCTAAAGTTCACACAGCAGACACCAGAATACGGTTTGTTTCCGGTTCCGCTATTGGGTGACCAATCAGCATTGCGGTTTCAAGTTAGACTGCGAAAGCGAGCATAGGCAGTAATTCTACATTTATCAGCCTATCAGAAGAGGGTTAATACAACAAACGTGTTTCCAATCAGGTCCGCTATGCCCCTTCATAACCATGAACTGCACGCAGCCTCATCACCTTCCCCTCGGCTCAGTTCCAGACCGAGGTAACGACGGATAGGTAAGTGAGTGCTGCGTGCAGGAGTCTTAAACAGTCTTTATATTCCTGTTGGTATTTTATCTAAGTTTTGTTGGCCTGGTTCATATCAATAATAGGTCTATTTTGTGGAGAAGCGCTATTTACAACATATGGTAGCCACTCCTTGTAAAATTGGAAAAAGGTTTTCTGAATACTGGCTACATAGAATTAAAAGTTTGAGAGGGTTTGTGGGAGTCTCCATTCGAAATTCCATACACCTGCTTTCTCTGCCTAGTTTTGTCTTCATTTTTAATTCTTCTGTTTTTTAGGTACATAAGTGAAAATATAAAAAAAAAATTCACGTTTTTCTCTCAATTTAGCGCGTGGCCTCTTTTGCCCTGAGTGAGCGCCAGGCAAGGTGAGGCCTTTCCTCCCTACAGTGATGGGTGAGTTGATTTGATACATAAGTGGACACATCAAGGGTAATACAGTGAATGCACCTGTCATGAAATGGATATTGTGCAATGTATGTTTTCTCTTGTTTTTGTCATGTTTCATAGGAGAGGCTCTGCATTAAAAGACCACATGATTGGTAGGTCTACACAATTTCTTTTTTTCTATCACTTGTTGTGATTAATGTTGCAGTAGTGTATATCGTAGGTCCTGATGAAAGCCCGGAAGGGCTGAAACATGTCGACCATTCTCCATCTATGATAAATAGTTATATTTTCTAAATACTATATTCACTTTGCTTTTATATATGCCGTTCTGATGGTCACCCCTATTAAACTTGTTCTTTAGACATCACAACAGGCATTTTTAACATTTTGTCACTACTTTTGTTTCACTATTTTTTGAGCACTGCAACCAACCCTATCAGCCTATATCACACTCATCTTCTTTTTGGAAGGTTTTCTCCAGATGATGACCCTATTCTAGCCATCCTCATTAGATACATAGAGGTAATGACGAGTGGGCATCATCTTTTTTGAAAAAAACCCAGATGATGAGGCTCCATCAATTGGTGGGCTGATGGGTTTCTTCACTTAAACTCTAAGTATCTCCTCTTTCTCTCCTGTGTCACTCAAATAACCAATAGGTATTCATGAGTCTACATACGAAAAATAGGTAGTGATTCTTTCTCTTGAGACCCTTGTTATCTTCCGTGTTTTTTAAGTAGTTCAGTTGGGGGACAAGATACAAGTAGGTCAGAAAAATTTCAACTCCCCTAGAACCCTCTTCCCCACATTTTTTGTTTCTTTGAGAGTGGGACAGCATCTAATGGACAAAGGGAGCGAGTTCCAAAGCTTGGGGGCTGCCACTAGAAAGCGTCTGTCTCCCCATGTAGATGTTCTAGTACGTGGGACTGAAAGGAGACAGGAGGCGGAGGAGCGAATCGGTCTGTTAGGGACATAGATGTGAAAAGCGTGCCTCAGGAACCGTGGTCCTACGTTGTGAACTGCCTTGTAGGCAATGCACAGCGCCTTGAATTTGATCCTATTTCTGACCCGTAGCCAGTGCAATTGACGTATGGCCGCTGAAGTTGGATGACGTTTGGGGATGCCAAGCAGAACTCTGGCTGCCGCGTTCTGGATTGATTGCAGTTTGTTAAGGACCTGTTCTTGTGCGTTAAGGAAAAGGGCGTTGCCATAATCCAATTTGGAGAAAACGAGGGTGGAAATCAACGTTTTTCCTGCAGATGGGGGAAGATATGGGAGTAGTTTCTTAATTTTCCTTAACATGTGAAAGGAGGCAGACACCACCGAGTTCACATGATGTCTAAGTTGAAGTTTGTCATCGAATATGACCCCGAGGGGTCTGGCCTTGGCCACTGGAACTGGTGGATGACCGATTTCGCTTGGCCACCAGGTGGAAGACCATCTCGGCAGGAGGTTTCCAAAGGTCATAACCTCGGTCTTGTCCGAGTTTAACTTCAAGCAGTTCCTTGACATCCAGGAACCTATGGCAAGCATCCCCTCCTGGAATCTTAAAGCAACATCTGGCCCATCCTTATGTACTACTACCACCAACTGGGTGGCATCCGCATAGGTGGTTAGGCTCAGCCCGTGTTGCTTGATGACCTTTGCCAGGTCCGATACATATATATTAAATAGTGTCGGACTTAGTGCTGAACCCTGGGGCACCCCGCAAGGAAGAGTGAAGATGGGCGAGTAATAATCACCCAGCTTTACCGATTGCGTGCGGTTAGCCAAGAAGGATGCGAGGAGATCCTTTGCCAAGTGGTTGATCCCCAGGGTTGAGACACGGTTGATCAGAATGGAGTGATCAACCGTGTCAAAGGCGGCGGACAAATCCAGAAGAATGAGAGCCGCCGTCCCCCCCTTGATCCAGGATTGCCCTGATCTCGTCAGAGGCCTTTATAAGGGCAGTTCCGGTCCCATGACCCTTTCTGAACCCAAATTGGGTATCATCCAGGAGCTGTTCTTGATCAATGAATTCAGCTGCTGATTCATGAGTGACTCAAATATTTTGGAGGGGAATTGGAGACACGCAATAGGTCTGTAGCATGCGGAGTCTGCAGGATCCAGGGTGTTTTTTTTTAGCAGCGGTTTGATGACTGCCTTTTTCCATATTTCCGGGTAGGAGCCTGTTGAGAAGATGGAATTGCAAATTTCCGTGAGGGGAAGGGAAATGACCTCCATGATGAGTTTAAGTATGGTAGGCGGACAAGGATCTAGGGGAGAGCCTGATCTGGTGGAAATGACAAGTTTGCTGATCTGTTCCGTGGAAACTGCACGAAAGTTGGACAAAGTGGGTTGCAGAAGTGAGGACAGGGGGTATGAAGGGGAGCCCTCCGAACGATGTTGAGAAGCAAAGGCTGAGTATATATTAACAACTTTGGAGGAAAAGAAATTGGCTACAGAATTACAGAGATCTTGGGATGGCTCAATGTCCGTGCGGGACGGGGGGCTAGCAAGGGAGTTCACTACTTGGAACAACTTTTTTGCAGAGTTGCCCGCAGACTCAATTTGGGATTGAAAAAAAGAGCTCTTATGCGTAACAATGGACCGCTTGTAGGATGCTGGCGCAGATTTGTAAGTTTGTTTCTCATAGGGATTGTAGTGTTTGCGCCAGTGTCGCTCGAGGTTCCTACAGTGTTGCCTCTGAAGTCTGAGGTCCTCTGTAAACCACTGCGCAGATGGCGTGATCCGGTTGGGGAAGACAGCTTTAATGGGGGCTACCCGGTTGACCGCTTCCAGAATCCAGTCATGATACCTGTCCGAGAGTAGACTAGGGTTGGCGGAGCTCTCATAGCGAGAGGTGGTGAGGGTGTTGGACAGACATTGGATGTCTAAATTTTGCCAGGCTCGAGTGGTCTTAGGCATGTGCTCTCTGAACTGAGGTGGATTAGGGTTATGTGCTTTGACAGTGAACAAGACTGCGGCGTGGTGGGACCATGCCAGGGGGAAGACCATGGGCTGTGTGATATCGGGTTTGTTGGTAAACAGCCCATCTAGAGTGTGACCTGCTTGAAGGGTGGGGCCTGAGACTAGCTGCTGTAGGCCAGCTGCTTGCAAATCGGCGATAAGCTGATTTGTGTCCTTGTCACTGAGAGCTTCTAAGTAAAAATTAAAATCACCCAGTATGGTGTAGTCTGGGGATCCCAGAGAAGGTTTAACAAGCTCTTCCAGAGCTAAAAGGAAGCGCTTTCGGGGACCAGGGGGACGATACAAGGGAGTTCCTTTAAAAGCTTGGTTATTGTTGAGGGCAATGGAGAAAACAAAGGCCTCACAGTCAAGGCGACTGACAGATTCTATTTTTATGTGGTATTGGGCTTTGTGAATAATTGCTAGCCCACCTCCTTTGCCTGAGAGTCTATCCTGCCTAACCACATAGAAACCATCAGGGGTAGCTGCGCATAAGTCTGGCCCCGAGGCAGCATCACCCCAGGTTTCAGTGATAAAGAGGATGTCGAGCTCATAACTGGAGATTAGCTCCATAATTTCCCGGTTGTGTTTGGGGAGGGAGCGTGCGTTAATCAGCGCCGCACGGTAAGGAGACCTGGAGGTAGTACGGGTACAGCGGGCAGTAGGGAGAGTGGTCGGGAGTGAAAACCGACAAGAAGGACATGGCACTGGTGCAGACGGAAGACAGGGGGTGAATGGCAGTGGCTTGCTGTGCGAGTTGGTGACAAGGGTATTTAGATCTTTAAGCTGCGCTGAGGAGTAGCATAGTAGAAGGCCTTCAGCACGTGCATTGGAGGGACCAGGGGGGGGGCCCTGGGCACGATCCGGGCGCGGACGGGCGCGGACGGCCTTGCCTTGGGTGCGCCTTCGGCGCACCCGCTGCGCGTTGGGGATGGCATGAGATTTTTATGTCGGAGCAGGTGAGCAGCTAGACTGCTGACCTCAATGCAAACCGGAAGTGGGGAATCACACTTCCTGGCGAGGCGATCTATCCCTCCACAACAAGCTGAATAATCAGTGGTGGAACGGGGATCACGCCTAACACTCAAGCACAAAGGTAATTTCTTAATCAAATAAACATTTGTCACATGACGCAAAGCAAAAAAGTGATGGTGATGTTAAAAACGCTAGGAGCCTTCTAACTGAGCCTCCGTCGGCGCTTACGTAAAAGAATTAAAATGGCATAATTTGTGATAGTGCGCTAGTGCGAGCAAGCAGCAGGGCATGAATAGGTGCTTTCAGTCAGCGTGGTGGGGTCCTGGGAAATCAACGAGCCGGGAATGACAGGGGTTTTTATGTTGGAGCAGGTGAGCAGCTAGACTGCTGACCTCAATGCAAACCGGAAGTGGGGAATCACACTTCCTGACGAGACGATCTATCCCTCCACAACAAGCTGAATAATCAGTGGTGGAAAGGGGATCACGCCTAACACTCAAGCACAAAGGTAATTTCTTAATCAAGTAAACATTTGTGACATGACGCAAAGCAAAAAAGTGATGGTGATGTTAAAAACGCTAGGAGCCTTCTAACTGAGCCTTCGTCTGCGCTTAAGTAAAAGAATTAAAATTGCATAATTCGCGCTAGTGCGCTAGTGCGAGCAAGCAGCAGGGCATGAATAGGTGCTTTCAGTCAGCGTGGTGGTGTCCTGGGAAATCCTATGAGACCTTAGGGTGATATATGCGCTTAACAAGTACCAACACATAACATAACATAACCTAAAATAACATAACATAACCTTTATTAACGCACAAGATAGCAATTCTTCAGTTTTCTTCATTTTTCTTCATTTTTCATTTTCTTCATAATTTTGTCATTTTTCATAAAACTAGTTTTGCATTGCATGTTATAAAATCTTTCTTCATAGGAAATGATAATTGCACTCTGTAGTCTCTTTTATTTGAAGGAAGAGGTTTTTGTTTTAATACCAACACATACATGCCTTTGTTTTTATGTATGGTGTATGAATCAAAATCCATCTGAGAGAGTTGTTAGCCCTTCCTCAGTGTGCTTTTAGGCCTTATTCAAACACTTTTTTGCACACCTAAATTTATATAGGCGCTCAAGATATTTACAGGTAATTTGTTTTCCCTCGGGGAGGGGAGGTTGAGTCGCGAGTCACACATTGTATAAATGGTAGTTAGGTGACAGTTGGAAGGTTAGAGGTCAAACTTCCATGGTGCTGTTCACAAACAATTTGTGCACATAGTGCTAAAAATCTTAAGAAAGTTTGAAAATTGTGTATGAATATCTCACCAGGAAAAACTGCAAATGTTGTAAAGACCCACAAAGTTGGAATTCCATGCAATTCATAGGATTAAATTCCAGGGGGCAGATGTATCATCACCATCATTTGCGATTCCCAAATAGCGATTTTTTAGAAATGGCTATTTGGGAATTGCAAATTGGGATGTATGTAGAAAATCGCTATTTTTTAGCGATTTCTTAAAATTCCTTAATTGCGATTAGCAAATTGCTAATCGCAATTAAGGAATAATTTCCCATTCATTTCTATGGGCCAGGAGGCCCATATGAATGAATTGGAAGTTATTCTCAATTTGCGATTCGCAATTTGCTAATCGCAAATTAAGAATAATTTCAAGGGTGCAGGGTTGTCCAAAGGACACCCTGTTGCACCCCTGAAATATGCATGGGTGCACATGTGGCGCACATACATGCCCTAAGGGCATGTATGTGCGTCACATGGCACTTTGAAAAATGCAAAAATTTGCATTTTTCAAGGAATTCGCAACTTACCACCAACTAGAAGTTGGTGGTAATTTGCTATTCCTTAAGGGCATTTTGCTAATTTTTTTTTGCTACATACATTGCATTTAAGGAATCGCAAAATTTGCGATTCCTTAAATTCAATTGCAAAATAAGGAATCGCAAATTTTGCGATTCCTTATTTTGCACCAGATTTTGCTTCATACATTCCATTTAGCAAATTCGCATTTGCAAAGGCCCAAATTCTGCTAATTTCGGCCTTTGCGAATGCGATTTTGCTTGATACATCTGGCCCCAGATGTATAAATTAATGACTTTTTCATTATTTATTTTTCTTTGTGAATTGGGTTCTAAAAGTTCATTTATTACATCTCAAGGAAGAAAAGTTCTATCCAGTGGCCTTTCTTGTGAGAGCAAGAGAAGTATGCCTGTTGTAGCAAGGTGCCTTAGTTATCTGTAACACCCTTTAGTACATCAAGGATTATGATCCACAACAGCTGGTTGGCAGAATATGAGCAAATCCAACCATAAAACAGGCAGACAAGGGTGGAGCTCCAGTCCTGATGGATACTGTAGACTATGAAACTGAATGTCTAAGGCAACTATGGGACAGGCGTTACTACACCCCAATCCCTTCCAATCCCACCGAGCGCTTGACAACGACGATTACTGGGTTGGTCCACTCTGCCGAATGTCAGGAGTGGATCTCAAAAAAGGAGGCTGATTTCCTATCTAAAAGGGAACCCAAAGTGCCTTACTTCTACATCCTCCCGAAAATACATAAGGGGACCACCCCTGTCCCAGGACGCCCGATTGTTTCAGGCATTGACTCTGTCCTTGAGCCCCTTTCACAGTTTTGTGACCACTTTTTACAACCCCTGGTCAAACAAATACCTTCATACATTCAGGACACTACTGATGTCCTTCGCTTGTTAGACAACTTAGAGGAAGATATCCAGGTTGACTTCCTCATCACCCTAGATGTAGAGGCCCTCTACACCAACATTTCCCAGAGGGCCACACTCGGGGTGATTGAGAGAATCCTGAGTGCGGAGGAATGGAGCTCTCCCACACCACCTTCCTTTATCATGGAATGTGCGACCCTTGCTCTTACTGAAAACTATTTTGAGTTCAAAGGGCAGCATTATCATCAGACCCAGGGTACTTCCATGGGCAGTACTTTTGCCCCTTCGGTGGCCTGTCTATATATGGCAGACTTCGAAGAAAGATACATCAATGGACCTACAAACCCCTACCATCCCAAAATCAAGCTATGGAAAAGGTTCATTGATGATATCCTGGTACTTTGGAGGGGGAACGGAAGACTTGTACAAAGAATTCTTCAATTGGCTTAACACGCAGAATGAATTCTTGCATTTCACCATCACAGCATCTGCTTCCAAGATTGCTTTCTTGGATCTCACGATAAGACTAGAAAGGGGTACTATCGATACCACCATGTACCGCAAGCCAACAGACCGTAACAGCTTGCTTCATTTTACTAGTCACCATCCGAAGGCCTTGAGGTTAAACCTGCCCTTCGGACAATTCTTGCGAGTCAGGCGTAATTGCTCTAATCTATCAGACTACAGAACCGAGTCCTCACGTCTGTCCAGAAACCTGATGGACAGAGGATACCCCTCCAGAGAGGTTACCAGGGCACGTAAACGTGCACAGAACAACCACAGGGGTGCCCTCCTTGAATACAATAGTAGGGCCACACAAGACACAGATCTCCTTACTTGTGTAACCACCTTCTCGCCAGCATCTACTGAACTGAAAAAGATAATTAAGCGACATTGGCAAATTCTTAATACAGGCGAACTCAATCTCACAACAACTAGATTTGCCTTCAAGAGGTCCAGAAATATAAAGGATATGTTGGTACATACTAGGCCCAAAAAGACTGAGTTAACAAAACAAACCACCCTGTGGCAACTACCACCTGTACAGGGCCATTACCAATGCGGTTTTTGCAGTGTGTGCCCCTTCACCAGTACCTATAAAACCATCCTCCTGACGGACACTTTTCGTTGGGAAATACGGGGCCACACCAACTGCAATACCCCGAACTGCATCTACCTACTGATATGCCCGTGCGGGCTTAAATATGTGGGCATGACCTCCCGTCCTGTGAAAGTCCGCATCTCCGAGCATAGGAGTAATTTCCGCTGCAAGAAGACTAACACTAAAATGTGCAGGCATTTTCAAGAACTGAACCACTCAGCTGACTCAATATCCTGGTTAATTCTTGAGGCCTCCCCAGACAAATCAAAACACAATCTATTCCTAAAGGAACAAAGATGGATACATCGTTTGTCTACCGATAGCCGGAGACTGAATGAGGATATCCCCTGGAGCTCCCTGTGAACCAATCACGATAACCACTGACATGATTAAATGAGCGACATGTGCTAAATCTTATTCCCATTCACTGGTTAACCACTAGGCTTTTGGGTCAACTACAACCCCACCATATTCTACAGAATTGAAGTACTTTGCCTTCAGTGACATATCGGGCAACGGCCCAATGATGTGACAGACCCCAATTAATCGGGCATTGGGTAATTGGGTCAAATACAACCCCACCATACTCTACTAAATTACAGTACTCTGCCTGCAGCTACTTACTGGGCAACGGATCCATGATGTGACAGACCCCGCCTAATTCAATATAATCAACTCCCCCTTATGTTAATTTGATACACACTGATTGATCTACCATTATTGGTTCCTTCAAGGTAAAATTATACCACTCCATCATGGCCGCCACTTTCGACTACACCGATCACTTGACCCGGTGTGATTACAACTTCCTGCCTTCACGTAACCCGGCTTCCTACTTAATCCTGAAGCACACGACCGGGTCCTCACTATCCGGACCCGGCGTGAAGGGTAGGCGCTGCAGGCTTCGGCACAGGCATTTAGAAGTAAGTGTTACGGTTGGCGAGCCTGTGGGTTAGTGAGAGAATTGTGGGTATACTGTGGGCGAAGCCCCGCTATGTCTGGCACATTCGGAACCTATTTACATTAGACTCGGGGTCCTGATTTACCATGCCTTATATTGATTTACCACGCCTTGTATTGCATTCAGGGTCCTACCTTACCGCGCCTTCCGCCTCCCTCCCCTTGCACCACCCAAACAACTTCCCCGACCCAAGAGCTTGTGCAGGGGTCTCAACGAAAATCTCACCAAGAGACAGGCGGCACCTTCTACAGCGCGCCACACTGACCACGGCTACGTGGCAATGTATGCTATAATTTACATAAATAAACAAACCCCTGCCGGGGTTTGATCAGCAAATACAAGGATATTTTCTGCGGTATCGCTTAAGACTGGCCGCGGACATAAGCGGCGCACGCCGTATGTTTTAGAATTTGACATACGCTGAGCAGCACATTCCATCCCAACCACACCACGGTTACCTGCTATTTACTCTCACTTCAGCCTGGGTCTACAACCAAGGCGGTGTATTTCTAAAAGTGCAATGGACAATGGCCAATTGTTCGTTTTGAGCAATGGGCAATGGGAAGTTGCTTGCCATTGTATAACTATACAACACTATAGGCTGGTTGTGATCAGGGGTACCATACATCCTGGGATACGACCCCACATCTCACTCAGTGTTTATTATGCCAACTATGGATCCACACCCCATAGGAGTTAGTATCTGCACACCGAGTTGCTACCCGCACTGGAGCAAGACCAATATCCACATATACTGGACATCACCAGGTCCACTTGATAAAATGGGGCCCATACATAACAATCTACCATATGAACCACTTCTTATGTGTCACTGATCCTCATTGACTTCCCTCCCCAGCCCAAATACATTGGCTTCATGCCCGATGCCAGGTCCGCCGGGTACTGTTGACACCCCTTTATCCTAACCCTTAGGTGAGTGAAATACACACATTTCTAAGATTATTGTGATGTATTTTAATGGATACTGCTGTATTGTGTTTTAACCTGATTTTAATCACATACTAGTCACCTTCTTCACTAGTATGTCACCTAATCACAGTGTGTTCACAGCCACGCACAGTGTTTTCACGGTCACTACAGTATCACTTGTTGCTACTTACCTGCCATAATGCTCTCTTTTGTCTCCCACTACTTTAGGTAGGAACTGTGTCAGACAGGTAGTGCAACTAATGTGTCTTGTTTAAACTGATACTTATGATTAGATCACGTTTAAGTAGATTGTAGGTTTTATATAGGTCCTGAAGAATCGCAGTTAATAAACTAGATGCGAGAAACATGTCGACCACACTTTTTGCACTTTTAGCCCTGGTTCACTCTGGGAAACTATAGTTCCCACGAGTACCGGCTATCCTTGATTTTACTTGTGGCAGGGGACCACCAGAATAAAATTGTTTCCGGTACCTTGAGCCACATTTTACCCTCACCCACACGTTCTACTCTTTTCTGGCCCCTCACCCGCACTTCACCATAAGGCAGTTGGATAAAAGATCTCCGGTAAAGAGCCCCTCTTTGAGGTGAGCCCGTTGGGCATTGCACCGCCTGCCCAACGAGGAGCATTGCCGATGATGAAGCATGACACTCGCAAGGGTGTGTGAGGCCATTATATCCAACAAATTGGATACCCAGGGGTGGTTGTCCACTTGAGCACCAGCCCCTCCCCTGTGACCGTCACTTCCCCCCCCTTTCCCCCCCTTTTCTTCCCTTAATTCTTTTAGGAACAGCCCAGTCACCTCTTTGTTGTCTCCACCTTTGGGGCTAAGACTGTGGCTGGACCTTCCATTCCTTTCCCTGTGAATGGTAATACCAGCCCTACTGGATCGCAACTGATCCCATCCTTTCCCCTACTTGTTGCTACAAATCCAACAATTAACAAAAAAGCCCTAAAATCCACATGTAGCCCGGAGAGAGTAGAAAAGTACAGGTTTACTTGCCCTGGTCAAATAAGATGATAACCACGTTTTGAAGTTCTGATCCAGATTTATTTGAGTGCAATTGATGAAATGTAATAATTTCCTAAGATAATGGCAACTCATACACCTCTTCTATTTCACCAATGGATAACCTTTATGATGTACAAATAAACCAACTGATCTCTGCCTGTTATCTCCTCTTAAAAACACTCCGAAAAATCCTGCCCTTTTTACCCATGGAGTTGAGAAATACAGTTGTGGTAGCCCTCGTTCTTTCCCGCCTGGAATACTGTAACTCTCTATACCTGGGTGCAAATAAACGTCAGTTGTCCAAACTGCAATCCTTGCAGAATGCTGCAGCACGTACCCTTCTCAATATTCCAAAATACAGTCATATCTCCGATGCCATCAGAAATTTACATTGGCTCCCAGTTGAGTAGCAAATTATGTTCAAGGCTTTGTGCCTTGTTCATAAAACCATGGATGGAGGGGCAGCCAACGACTCACACATTTTTCCAGTGGCATGCCCCCTGCCGGATGTTAAGATCAGCTAACAAATCTCTGCTCTCCATGCCCAGAGCCAGAAGGACCAGATGGGGAGGCAAATGCCTCTCATTTCTGGCATTGAAGCTCTGGAATTAACTTCCACTAAATATCAAGTTAGTCTCTTCCAGGTCTCAATTCAGGAGACAGAATAAAACTTGGCTCTTCCCTTGCAAACAGTGACCAAGACCTTCCTGACCTTTTGTACTTTCTTGCCCTCTCAGCGCCAAGACGCGTCAGCATTCGTGCACTTTATAAGACTTTTACTTACTTACCTGCATGTGACCATGAGGTGTGTTGTCAGTAGGGTGGAGCAATATGCCAGAGGGATACCTCCAGCCACCATCTAATTACAAGTTTTACTGGGTGCAGGAATGTACCTGTTAAAACCACATGTGCTTCCATGTACATTTTCTTCCTCTAGTCCTCAGCCACTTAACCATCCCTGGAGGTACCCCCTCCCCCGGAGTCTAGTAAGTGGATCACTGCTCGGGGATCACACTCCTGCAGCAATCAACAAGCAGGGATCCACTAGGGAGGGATATCATTTGAAAGGGGAGATTCAACACTTTCCAATGATTCCTCTCCCATCGAAATCAGTGATCGAGGAGGACAGGTTATGCCGTGAGCACTGAGGCAAGTGAAAGTAAACTGAGACCTTTGGCTCATGTTACTTTCACTTGCCTCGTGAAAACAGCCTTTCTGCCCGCCTTGGATGGTTTGGGGAGTATACCCCCAATCTGCTTCCCTGGGGATCATAAAATCCTCTAGACATCATGGAAAAAGAGTTTTAAAAAAAGAGCAGTTGGGGGCGTGCCCCACACAAGCTCCACCCCAGATAAGGCACAGGTTTCTTTCTGCTTTATGTGGGAGTGGATTGGGGGAGTTTATCCCTAACCATTCCCAACAGGGAGGAGAAAGCCCACTGGATACCAGGGGAAAATAGTTTAGAAAAATGGGAGTGGATGAAAGCCCACCAGATACCAAAAGAGATCTTTTTAAAGAAATAATGGGTGGAGGAAGTGGGCTCGTCCTTACATCAGGCCGCACCCCCAGGCCTTAAGCCCCAACAGTCTTTCTGCGTTCCTGGCAAGTAAAGCATCCCCATGGTAAACAAGAGGGAGTTTTGATTCTTCTAGGTGTAGTTTTTACTTGTACATATGGGCCTTCACAGTGAGGAAAAATCTTAATTTCCTCTTTCAAAGCTGAAATATTCAGACATACGGCCAGCCAGCAACCAATGGAAACCTACCAACTGAGACCTTTCTGAAACCCAAACACCCAGGGGATTCCAGGGTGGTGTGACTTGCATGAATTTTCATATACACAATGCCCTGTAATCCTCACATTATGGCTAAAATCACACATTTTCTGTACATTTTTGGCCTAGAAAGTTCAAGGAGCTGCAAGGATCCACAAAATACTTACTACTCAGCGTTCCCATACTTCTCTCAATAAGCATGGTGCCCAACTTGTGATCATAGTTCTGTTCTATATATCTAGCACCTCTACAGTACTCACAAAATTGAGTTTTTAAATTTAATTTATGATGATCTATTGTTTGATTACTTAAAACCATTACAAACAATAAAATAAAACCAATTTTTAAATTGCCCCATGGTTTTCGGAGCTTTTTACAGTTATCCTTCAATCTGTACCATCAAACAATCATTGAAATAGTGTTCAAATGCAAGTCAAATGGCTTTCAAAGCAATAAATGTTACTCAATACTGCTGAATGGATGGCTACTGCAATGACTAGGAAAACAAGGTGTGAGCAAGCTCCAGTATTTGAGCAACAAAACAAGCACTGTGTTGTCAGCGCTTTTCGCCCAGCATAGTGAGTCAGACAGTTCATGGACGAGCTCAGTTGTAACCAATAACCATCTTTAAACTGAAGATGGTTAGCTAAAAGGAACTGCCTTGAAGAGCTGCGAAACTGATGGACCATCCGGAGGACTGCGAGAACTAATAGCTGTAGTCACTCCGCACATTGTCCTAGCCACGCTTAGCTTCTATTGTTAGCTTAGCTTCTGTTAGTGTCACAAAACTGACCAACAGGAGGTTCAGGGTTGTATTATCAGGGTTGAGGGCATTATTAAGTGCCTGTCATAATTGAGTTCTATGTGTGACTTTCTGGATTTGTGGCCTAAACAGATCTCGCAAGTTCTTGACTTGGAATATATTGGAGGAGGACCAAGGTGAACGGCCCCCAAGTGAGAGGTTCAATACCCAGGATCATCTCCTATTCTCAGGATCTTGGTTTTGGTTCCATTAAGTTTTAGAAAATTGCTGGACATCCACCTCTGAATGGCCAGCAAACGCTCCTGTAGCCATCCAATAGAATAAGAACTATGCATCTTCAAATTTCTGTAGCAATTGGCTGCTGTCGGTACACTGTAGTCCTCTGAATCGAAATTACCAGACAAGGACACAGTATTTTAAAACAAAATGGGAAGGAGAGCAGAGCAAGGCGGGACTTTCCAAGGGAAAGCCACCTCTGCAGATTGAACAGTGTGGATGCTTTATTTGATAAGATGGAAGTGAAAAATGTGAGGTCATACCATGCCATTCTGGTGATTTTGAGATGGGCTAGCGGGGATGGTAAGATTGGCCATGTCTAACACTGCAAAAAGGTGCAACAATAGTAACCCCCCCAACCTCACCTCCTTCAGTTGCCCCTCATCTTGCCAGAAATAGAGCTCATCCAAGATAGCCACTGGCGCAAAAAGGTTATTCAGTCACCTGGCCAGATGTTTCATCCATAATTTTGGCTATTGCAGGCAGTCAAGCGCAGGTCTTTACAGTAAAGGGATGATAACACCTTTCTTGAGCACATCTGGAACAAACCCTGACTTTAAGGAGGCATTGATGTTTTTATTAAACCCGACATCTACAGAGGGGAGAAGGCCTTGAAGAAAGGTCAACGGGTATAGGTCTTCCAGGGAGCCAAGCTTGAAACAGATCAGTGTAACACCAACATAGTCAACTGGAAAACCAAAATAAGGGGGAAGGATTATGGCTCACTAGCAAGGTAAGGTGTGTTAGCAATCCTGCCCTAGATGTCTTCCTAGATGTAGGAATCTTGGATGCAAATTACTTGGCTTAGCTGCTGTAAAGGACCAGGGAGGGAGAGATATGTGTTTCCACACTGGAAACATAAAGAAATGCATTGGCAATCTTTAAAAAGTCCTGGATTGTAGTTGGGTGATTATAAAATTAATTGTAGCTGCTTTTAGGCAAGAGGTACAATGATTATAGTTGGCCTTAAAGGCCAGATGACATGTACTCACATAATATTTCCACCACTGCTGGTCAGCTTGCTAGACTTTGACTCTTTTGCTTGCGGGTCAGCCAAGAATCATCTGTTGCGTGTTTCGTAGTCCTTCCGGAAGCTGGTACAGGCTGGGTCAGCTTATCTGCAACCTTACCAATGGCGCTGAAAAGAGACTATATGGAAAATATGGACAGCCAGGTCAAGGAAGAGATGATACCAGTCTCCATATCTTCTTTGGCCATCTCATTTGGAGTGGTATAGGAGGAGCTTTCATTCTGAGCAGGTACAATGTGTGCAAAGTTGATCAAGAAATCATCAGATCAAGACACCAGTGTGAGACAGAGTTTGTGAATACTGTCAGGGCAGGGTCGTAACACAGCCCCCCGCAGCCCCTGTGGTGTGGGGGGGCCCCAAGCTCCAGGGGGCTCCCACGGCACTGCACTGTGGCCAGGGAGCTCCTGATGGAGTCTGGAGGGGGCCCCTCTTCGTACCGTGCAGGTAGGCCCCCTCAATTTTCGTTACACCAGTGTGTCAGGGTGGTGTACCCACCTCTGCTAGGTCCCCGGAGTGTTAGCAATAGGTTGAGTTGTTATTATTGCTGCAATAATGTCCCCTGAACTACTAAGACTGGGTCGGCTATGGGCCACCAGCCCACAGAGCCCCACCATTTTCTATCATCATTTGCAGGAGGACAATAGGTCAAAATAAAAGCCCGATGTATCAAAGGCGGGGACCCAACTGCAAATATAAGTTTCCAGAAGAGAATAAGAGTATTCGTTGATCAAATTGATCCTCAGCTTGTCCGTAAAGGAAACTGCTGCACCTTGCCCTCATTTGCTGGCCATAAGACTCTACGATGCAGCAGATTGCTGGAGAGAGCGCTGAAGATGATAATCCAGTTTATATTAAATCTCAGAAGATCTGCTCAAAGCTTTGAGGCTAGATGATTAATCGAATGGCCGTCAGTACAGTCTAGAGTTTTAGTTCAAGGTCTTATCCTTAAATTTCAAGTGCACTGATGACTCATATCCAAGGTATCTACAGGAACATGTTCGATTCTATGTGCCACAAAGATATTCTGCAGCTTTACCACAAAGTTCTAAGGATTAGCTAGAGTGCTAACATTCAGAATTCATGACAAAAGTGTGGCACACCTGGTCGTCATCTTATTGGAATCAGTGGATACTGCAGTAAATGAAGAAATTAGTTATTTTGTTGTCTTTGAAATTATGGTTAATGCGGTAGAAAACTAAAATGGGGTCACATTTTCTATGAGTTTTAAAATTTCTTCGTCACCCATTTCAGTAAAACATTCTTACATGCAGAGTCAAACTTACATCCAAACCAGCATCAATCTATCAGTTAACGCCCTATGAATCCGCTGCAGCATCACCTCAGAGCTCTAATGAACAACTAGAGCGCTAACATTTAAGCATGAGTCATGTAAAATGTGAGTTCATAAGCAGTGCTAGGCAGGGCGCAAGGTAGGTTAGCTCAGTAAACTACAACTGGTGAATTTAAGAGGTGTTTTGGTGTTTAAACATTAGTTTTTACTACATTTCAACATCTAACTATAACATCACTTTAACCTTTTTTTCAGTAAATCTATATCTTTAGATATTTCATTTCCTTGTCTTCATTTTTCTCGAAGACAATGTGTTGCAAATGGTTTTAACATTTAAAGTAATTAATGTGCTAACACAGGCACACACACATGTTGTTTCCATGAGCAGACAATGAAAGTCAGACCTAATATTTCTTAATTGCAGCAGAAACATTGTTGCTCGTTAAAATAGGACCCCGGGACCTAGGCTCTGAGTGCGCGGTGGTGAGAACGCTTCATTGAAACCATTTTCCATTGCAAGATTCCTTGCACAATTTGGGACAATGAAAGATAAAGTGACAGGCATAGAATCACAAAATTCATTAAAAGCTGCATTTGTTTCATTTTTTAGAGCTCCAAAAAGTATTTTTTCTAAATCTTTCAAATATATGTTTCTGGCGTCATGAACTTATTAGAATCATGTTTTCAAGGACTGATTATTAGAAAGGTTTTTTTTGCTTTTCGTTCTGCTGACTCTGAAGTCTAGATTCCTGCTGTTGCGTTTTCCTTACCGATTCCCGCCCGTCCGTCTGTATTCCCTGTAGTGTATTCGGTGCCTTAATAACGCCGTGGTGTTTTTGTGATTTCTGTCAAAACGATATTGCCTGAAAAAATGTGGCTTTTTAAAACACGAGATGAATCCTTCTCTTGCGCCACGGCACTTTACCTGTCCTGCAACACTGGCGCGTTGTTCCTCTTTGTTTAGAGTTATTGAATATTGCTTTAATATTACAAATTTCCTGTGACACAATATTTTGGTTTTGCTTGATTGCTTTCATATTTGTTTTGACAAAGTTCGTCCACAAAAAACCCACAAAGCAGATCCAGACATCCTGAATATTCTGTATTTGATTTTGTGCACCATGTCCTTGTCAAAATTGGTTCCCTGTCTTGTGCATAGAATGAAATACGAAATATACACCTGATTTACTAAAGTTATTTTTTACAGGTGTTGCGTAACTTTCTCTCGATAGGTGACTGCCTATGTGCACAGTGCGCACGATTGTATTGTATTGTATTGTATTTCTACTTGTTAAGCGCAACTGCCACCCCAAGGGTATCCTGGCGCTGAGACCACATCATTCCAACGGGTAAGACACATTACATTGCTCTAGGAAACAAGAAGGTCTTGAGATCCCTTTTAAAAGAAGTGAGATCTTGTCTACTCCTCAGCGCCAGAGGAAGGGTGTTCCAAAGCGTGGCGGCTGTGAAGCTAAAGGCACGGCCGCCCATCCTCACTCTATTGATCCTAGGGACCGTCACTAGAAACGCTGAGGAGGATCTCAAAAGTCTGGCAGCTTGATACCAGGAAAAAAGATTTTGAAGCGGTATCGGTCCCAGTCCGTGCAGAGCCCTGAAAACAAGGCATAAGGCCTTAAAGGTAATTCTCTGTTGGACAGGTAGCCAATGAAGATCAGCCAATGCTGCAGATGAAGAAGCAGAGCGTGGGCGGGATAGAGCCAATTTGGCAGCCATGTTTTGAATCCTCTGCAGCTTTAAGATCAAAGTTTTAGGGGCTCCCAGAAGTAGTGCGTTGCAGTAGTCTAATCTACTGAGAATAGAACTACGCACTACCTCTGCTCTAGCTTCCAGGGGGAGAAGCAGTAAGATCTTGCGTAGGGCACGAAGCAAACAGGTAACAGAATTGTGCAATGTTCCCATTAATGTATGCCAAATGGTAGCGACCAAGGCCAGACTGAAAATGCAGAAAACACCGGACGAGGAAACCAGTTATACAGAAACCAATCCTCCAGAAACTGCTGATTGACAAACATGCAGCTAATGGTTGCCTTCTTTCTACCCTACACTGCGATAATAATATGCTTTATTGATTGGTTAAAAAAACCATTTACGATTTAAAACACGACTGGTTCGGACAATAAAAAAGGACACTAATAAATGTTAAAAACAGTGGGTTTTAAATTACTAAAGATTAGGGAGGTCATTAATTATTGGCTAATAATGTTCTGCTAAAAGAACTCGCTCTGATTTTCTGATATTGTAGTCTCTAATTCAGTTGTGGACCCTTTTGACTCGGCCGCCATGCTAAGATGAGGAGGGTTTGGTTGCGGTTTTTGCCTCCAGTAGTTTTGACGCTTTGTGGACAAATTTTGAAAGCCCAATGTTCAACTTAGTGTTGTCCGGATTTAGAGCGGCCATTATTGCTTGGCGGCAAGATCGAACTCCCAACCTGATCCATTGGTCCCGCAATAATGACCATCTGGCCATGAGCAATGCCGATTCAGAAAAGGGGGTGGTGATGAACAGAGTGTCTGAATTAAGCAGACCACTCTTACCCAGTCCAAAGATCAGGGCTTGATCCATCACCGTTATTTAGCTCACTGCCCCATCCCAGCTCAGAACCTGGCTATATGCAAATTAGTCTGTCCCTGGCCCAGTGCATCATGGGAACAGGGCAGACCAAACTACCAAGCCAATTCTTCACCAGAAAGGAGACAAGCTACCGGGGACCGGTTTCTGGCATTTCAGCCTCGTCGGCCCGGCTTGCTTGAATCCTGATGGAGCAGTGAGCAAGGGACTCATGTCTGAGTATACCCTGCCACACCTATAGTGGCCAAAAACGATTCAGAAAAGGGGGTGGTGATGAACAGAGTGTCTGAATTAAGCAGACCACTCTTACCCAGTCCAAAGATCAGGGCTTGATCCATCACCGTTATTTAGCTCACAGCCCCATCCCAGCTCAGAACCTGGCTATATGCAAATTAGTCTGTCCCTGGCCCAGTGCATCATGGGAACAGGGCTCATTGCACCATCAGGATTCAAGCAAGCCGGACCGACGACGGCTGAAATGCCAGAAACCGGTCCCCGGAAGCTTGTTTCCTTCCCAGTGTAAGAATTGGCTTGGTAGTTTGGTTTGCCCTGTTCCCATCATGCACTGGGACAGGAACAGACTAATCTGCATATAGCCAGGTTCTGAACTGGGAGGGTGCAGTGAGCTAAAAAACGGTGTTGGATCTAGCCCTGATCGCTTGACTGTGTGAGAGTATTCTGCTTAATTCAGAAACTCTGTCCATCACCACCCCTTGTTGTTAAATATTTTGTCCACCCTAAGCGTGGAAGGGTATACTCAGATGTGAGTCCCTTGCTCATTGCACCATCAGGATTCAAGCAAGCCGGGCCGACGACGGCTGAAATGCCAGAAACCGGTCCCCGGAAGCTTGTTTCCTTCCCAGTGTAAGAATTGGCTTGGTAGTTTGGTTTGCCCTGTTCCCATCATGCACTGGGACAGGAACAGACTAATTTGCATATAGCCAGGTTCTGAACTGGGATGGTGCAGTGAGCTAAAAAACGGTGTTGGATCTAGCCCTGATCTCTTGACTGGGTGAGAGTATTCTGCTTAATTCAGAAACTCTGTCCATCACCACCCCATGTTGTTAAATATTTTGTCCACCCTAAGCGTGGAAGGGTATACCCAGATGTGAGTCCCTTGCTCATTGCACCATCAGGATTCAAGCAAGCCGGGCCGACGACGGCTGAATTGCCAGAAACCGGTCCCCGGAAGCTTGTTTCCTTCCCAGTGTAAGAATTGGCTTGGTAGTTTGGTTTGCCCTGTTCCCATCATGCACTGGGACAGGAACAGACTAATTTGCATATAGCCAGGTTCTGAACCTGGATGGTGCAGTGAGCTAAAAAACGGTGTTGGATCTAGCCCTGATCTCTTGACTGGGTGAGAGTATTCTGCTTAATTCAGAAACTCTGTCCATCACCACCCCTTGTTGTTAAATATTTTGTCCACCCTAAGCGTGGAAGGGTATACTCAGATGTGAGTCCCTTGCTCATTGCACCATCAGGATTCAAGCAAGCTGGGCCGACGACGGCTGAAATGCCAGAAACCGGTCCCCGGAAGCTTGTTTCCTTCCCAGTGTAAGAATTGGCTTGGTAGTTTGGTTTGCCCTGTTCCCATCATGCACTGGGACAGGAACAGACTAATTTGCATATAGCCAGGTTCTGAACTGGGATGGTGCAGTGAGCTAAAAAACGGTGTTGGATCTAGCCCTGATCTCTTGACTGGGTGAGAGTATTCTGCTTAATTCAGAAACTCTGTCCATCACCACCCCTTGTTGTTAAATATTTTGTCCACCCTAAGCGTGGAAGGGTATACTCAGATGTGAGTCCCTTGCTCATTGCACCATCAGGATTCAAGCAAGCCGGGCCGACGACGGCTGAAATGCCAGAAACCGGTCCCCGGAAGCTTGTTTCCTTCCCAGTGTAAGAATTGGCTTGGTAGTTTGGTTTGCCCTGTTCCCATCATGCACTGGGACAGGAACAGACTAATTTGCATATAGCCAGGTTCTGAACTGGGATGGTGCAGTGAGCTAAAAAACGGTGTTGGATCTAGCCCTGATCTCTTGACTGGGTGAGAGTATTCTGCTTAATTCAGAAACTCTGTCCATCACCACCCCTTGTTGTTAAATATTTTGTCCACCCTAAGCGTGGAAGGGTATACTCAGATGTGAGTCCCTTGCTCATTGCACCATCAGGATTCAAGCAAGCCGGGCCGACGACGGCTGAAATGCCAGAAACCGGTCCCCGGAAGCTTGTTTCCTACCCAGTGTAAGAATTGGCTTGGTAGTTTGGTTTGCCCTGTTCCCATCATGCACTGGGAAAGGAACAGACTAATTTGCATATAGCCAGGTTCTGAACTGGGATGGTGCAGTGAGCTAAAAAATGGTGTTGGATCTAGCCCTGATCTCTTGACTGGGTGAGAGTATTCTGCTTAATTCAGAAACTCTGTCCATCACCACCCCTTGTTGTTAAATATGAGCAATGCCGGCCATACACAAACGATGTGTTCCATTGCTTCAGAATGATAGCCACACAACCTGCATTCAGTACTGCAACCTGGCTGGCACCATTCGGGAAGGTTCTTCAGAAAGGACCAGTCATCCATCCTCAGGGCTAAAAACCTTTGTTTCCAGTAAAGTGCGTATGTGCTTGATAGATAGGGCGGCTGAACACCCAGTTTAAAATTGGAGATTACAGCCCAAGCATGTTTCCTTTTTGACTATTTCCCTGTCCGAGTGAAAGGACCACAGTCTAACAGTTTTTTTAGTGGCGATCTTTGACACTGGGTAGGTGGGATTGGGTTCCCAAAGATCTTATACTCCTAATAACTGTAAGCTGCAATCCAGGAGTTGCCGATGCTTTTGGCTGGTCTGATTTTTTTGTATTTCCTGCCATAGTCGTACCTCCAAGGAATCCTCCCGAGCACAGCGCAGTCTATGACACAGTTTTATAAACGCGCCTGCTTCTACTCCGTGGTGATCTTGTAGTCCCAGTTCAAGTCTCACTTGGGCTGGCGAGGTAGATCTTGGCAACCAAAAAGCTCATTTAAAGATTTTGGTTGTTAGTTTGTTTATTAATGTACTAGTTGTGCCCTTAGTGATCTCGTGCCCATACGTCAAAGAATTGATCACCTTAGCCTTCATCACTTTCAGCATAGGAGTTAGGCTCGAGCCAAGTAGCTGTTTTGACAGTTTTGCGGCAGCAGCTTCTAACGACAGGGCTTTGGTTTTTAATGCATCTTTATGCTTGATAAATGTACATCTGGTGTCAAAAAAGATGCCCAAATATTTATAACTGGAAGTTGGTTTGAGCTTTGTGTAATTGAAATACCACCTTTCTGTTGACCTCTTTTGCTTCCCAAAGGATATTGTTTGGTTTTTGACATGTTCAGTTCTAGGCAATTCCTTGTTGTGTATGGGAGCAGTTCGTCCTGTGACCTCTGGAGACCCACTTTTGTGTGGCTTAACAACACCAGGTCATCGGCGTACAGCAGGTTGCTGATGCGGGTTCCATCTAATTGAGGAGGATGGCAATTTACACTGTTGAGTGCTGAAGATAGGTCAGATATGAACAAATTAAAAAGAAGTCGGGCCAACACACAACCTTGTTTGACGCCAGTTTCTGTTTGTATCTTCCTGGCGACATAGGAGCCTTCACCCAGCTTGATTCTTATCCATGTTTCCAGATGAAGTTGTACTATTGCGTGTATAAGAGGCAGGGGTATGCCCCATGATTTTAATTTCTGCCATACCAGACACCTAGGCACACGGTCGAAGGCCGCTTTAAAGTGTACAAAGCAACAGTGCAGCTGGGTTTGTTGGACTTCGCTTTCTCCATCAGGACTGTTAATGTTAGCAAATTGGTTGTAGTAACGGAGTTGGTCACAAAGCCCATCTGATTAAAGGGGCAACACAAGGTAATTTCCAATAGAATGCTTGCATAATACTTAGATTCCACGTCCAGGGGTGCAATCATTCGATCAGTTTTAGGCTTGTTTCTCTTCCCACTTATGTAGATTGGGTGAATGATTGCACCTCACCAAGACTCTGGAACGGTGTTATTTAGTCTACAGTAGAGAAACAAGGGGGTCAGGTATTCTGACCATAGGTTGCCATCGGATTAAAACATCGCCAGGGGGAGACCATTCGGGCCTGGCGCTGCTTCAGCTCTGGCTTTCGTTATAAAACGCAAGATCTTATTTTTTGAGCCGTATGGTGTCACCGTGGTCTCTAACATTATATCGTTCTTTTTTACTGATTCCTTATGTGTTGGTTCTTCAGGCGGTATTTTTGCGGAGTGTGCTCGTCTCGGGCTCTCCAGTCCCGGGGGTGAGATCATACTGTTAACCGGACTGGGGGATTTGGTGTAAGCATCTTTTATTTTGATGTCCCCAAAGTGGAGTGATAAAAACGTACTCCATACGGCTTCACTGATATTTGCACTGCCGTAGCCCCTTGTGCTTTGTGTGCTCCAAAATTGCTTAGAGTTAGGATTTTTACTTTTATAGATGAGCTTCAGCCAGAATTGATCAGTGGCCGCTTGTTTTTCCCTTCGTGCTAAGATTCTAAAAGCTGCTTGAGCTTGCTTATAGTTGTTAAAGTTGATTTTATTACTGGACTTCTTTCTTGACAATCGAAGTACTTGGTTTCTGTCAGTTCTTAATTTCCTTGTGGCTTTTGAGATGAAGAATTGAGGGATTTATTTTCTCGGGCCCCTCCTAAGTGGCAGTTCCTTGAGTAGATGGTTTATAAGGGAAGTCCAGCCGCTGACAATGTTGGTATTTGACTCTAGGGATTGATGTAATAAGGCTTTGCTTTTTTCAGTCAGAGAAGGAGCCATGGTATCCAACCACTTTATCTGCTTTAGGTTCTCTGTATAGCTGCCTGAGTGAGTATGGGCAAATTCTTGATGGCGTGGGGTGGAGGTGGATAATGTTGTTATTTGTGCCCGATAATCACTCTCTCTTTGTGGTACAATTTGATAGTGTTTCTCTACTCTCTAGAGTGAAGTCCAGAAATGAGTGGGTTCTACCATCTGACCGTGTCCATGCAGGCAGGATGTCAGTGGGGAGGCGCCCATTCATTAAGGTAAATCCTAGGCTGCCGAACTGCATTACCACCTATTTGCCGAATGTCGAGGGTTTGTTTCCTGCAGGAGTTGACTGAGATGCAAAGTATGGGGAGCTCTTGGGGAGTCCAGTCCTATGTCTTCAGCAAGATTACAGCAGAGGTTGGTGTTAAAATCTCCTGAAATTATGCTGGGTGTACTGCTGTACTTACCAAATAGGTTACATATGGTGTTAATCAAGCAGTCCATTTTGGATTTTTTCTTAGTGGTGCAGGGAGAGATATAGAAGTTGAGGATGAGCAGCTGAGAATCCATAAGTGAATATCCCAGATGAATTCCAGAGAGCCAGTCCTCCTCAAATGTAATCTGTTCCATGCACTGGGATAGTGTTGTTGATACGTATATCGAGAGACCGCCGCTGGGTCTACCAAACTTGAACTGTCTAGTAGAGGGTGTCATGAACTCCTGGTAGCCTAATATTGGGATGCTTTCTCCTGCCCATGTTTCCTCTAAAAAGAGGATATCATGTTCTGTTAAAAAGTCCATAGTGGCGGCAGATTGTTTTTCCTGCCCAAATCCGTTAATGTTCCAGAAGCATATTGTTAGGCCGTTGTTAGTGTTGGGTCAATCGGTCCGGTTTCAGGATAGGGCCCCTGGCAACCATAACCAATCTACTCCGTTGAAGTTTCACTGATCGGTTGTAGACTCTGGGATTACTGTTGGTGAGCTGCTTCTCGCTGAGCTTAATACTGAATAGAGGGCCAAAGTAGAGCTGGAAATACAGGCCTGATTGTTTTCCAGTATTGAGGGGTAGCTAGGAGCGCTTGGTGTTGTGGTTGTTATACCCCAGGATTTAAATTGATCAGTTTTCGTCAAAACCAGGTCCCGGGTTGCCGGGGATGCCAGTGTTACTTTCGTTGCTTCACCCATTTTAGATACAGTAGTTGGGATAAATTCAATGGCAATTATTTCTCACTATTGTAAGTGACTTAGTTCTGAAAATGATATATGGAGTTTTAGTAGTCAGTCAAGAAGCTTTTATACTGCTTTAAAAATTTAGCTATACCACAAACAATAGGGGGGGAGGTATCCGTCATTAGGATGCGCAGGGCTACGAGATAGCTACTCGTGCCCATATTGCGACAAAGGGGTTTAACCCCTTCAGCGCTAATGACAAGGGTAACTCGTCATGGACTTTCCATTGATTTCAATGGAAAGTCAATGGAGCTCATCGAACACCCTTAGCAGCCAAGTGGTTAAGCCAGAAACTCCTAGATTTAGCATAGTCGGGGCACTCGAACAGGATATGCGTAATGGATTCTATCCTGGTGGGACAGCATGCACAAAAAGGAGACATGTGAGCACATGATTTCCACTTAGACACCAGTGCACCGACTGGGAGGGAACCCACTCTAAATTTAAAATACAATGCCCGATCAAATGGAAGGGTAATAAGGTCCAGATAGGGCTCGTAAACCACGGTATCTTTTACTGTTAAAAAGGCAACTGTGGATTTACAATGTCCAGAGTTTGTAACTAGCTGGTCCTTAACCCAACTCCAATACAGTCTTTTCAGGACCTCTTTTGGTGGAGCCGATCTAGATAACCAACAATTCCCCAGTCCCAGATCCTCCAAAAGTTTTTTAATGTCTCTCAGCCACTTGATTTTTGCCCAACCACCCAAGCTCATTATCTCAGCCAACCCTTCAGCATACGATTTTAACTCTTCGCCCCTCCAAATGCGTGCCCATAGGAGTAGTGGGCGAAGGCGGGCTTGATCTTTTATGTTCTTGCATCCTGTGTCCAGCAGCACAGGCACTGTTGGCGTACTTGATGGGATGGCGATTAGGGATTTCAGGAGCTTACTCTCTGCTGATGCCAAGGAATCCAGACAGCAATGCCCCCACAATTCAGCCCCATACAAGGCTGATGTTACTACCTTAGCCTTGTAGATGTCGATTACTGGGGCAAGCGACCTCCTGGGTGATGCCTGGAATTCCCTCAGGAGGGCACCTCCAACTCTCTTATGGTTCAATACCATCTTAGCAATGTGGGGCGTCCAGTTCATGCTGTCCGTGATCCGAATTCCAAGGTATTCAAATTCGGATACTTTTTCCAAGGCAACAGAATTAAGAGTGGGGGGGCGGCCCAATTTCCTTGGAGGATTTAGAACTAAAAACTTAGTTTTGTCCACGTTGATTACTAAGCCTTTTGCACTGCAGAAGTCCTGGAAACGATTTAACAGTTTCTGCAGGCCTTGCGGAGTCTTTGATATCAAAAGCACATCATCCGCAAAGAGCAGGGTGGGGATCCTTACTCCTCCGAGACAGGGGGCGTCGGCTGGTTCTTGCTGGAGATATTCCACCACCCCATTCACATATAAGGAGAAAAGGGTGGGGGCCAAAACACATCCCTGTCTCACACCCCTAGACACTGGGATTTTCTCTGTCAGCTCTCCATTTCTTCCCCAGCGAACCTGGGCAAAGGTGTGAGTATGAAGGCTTATGAGGAGGGACAAGATGTAAGGAGGCAATCCCAGCCCATATAGCACCCTCCATAGCTCCTCCCGGGGAACTAGGTCAAAGGCAGTCCTCAGGTCTATAAAAGCCAGATATAGGCTGCCCTTGCCTAGTTCCACCACCTTCCACCCAAGGAGTGCCAACCTAAATGCCTGCTCAATCGTCCCCATTCCTGCCCTAAAGCCTGCCTGAAAGTCTGATAATATTTTATTTTCTTCCACCCAATGAAGGATCCTCCCAAGTATTGCTTTTCCTGCTATCTTTTGGGTGGAGTCTATAAGGCTTATGGGGCGGTAGTTTCCCAGGATTTCTCTGCATCCTTTTTTATAAATCGGGACCACCACCACCCCCTTCCAGGAATCGGGCACTGGCCCTCCCATCATAATGTCATTGAGGAGTGCTGCAATGACCCTTCCCCATACCACTGGATTTGCCCGCATAAGATCTCCCGGTAAACCATCTGGGCCTGCTGCCTTGAGGGGGGCTACCGACCCTATTACCTTTTCAATCTCTAAAGATGTAAAGAGGTTATAGGTATGGGGTCCAGATACAACTGGGAAGGTTGCCCTTTCACTTAAGTCCCCATCCGCCGGGAGGTATAAAGCCCCAAAATGGTTTACCCAGCTTTGGGGGGGAATACTACATGGTCTCATAGTTTCCTCCGGCCTGTTCCGGGAGCCTACAAGGTTCCCGAAGCCCCTAGAGTCTTTGCTTTTGCTAGCAAGGAGTAGGTCCTCCCAAAATTTCTCTTCCCACTCCATCCTAGCACTTTTAAGGGAATTATTATAAGCCTTCCTTGCTTCCAGTATAGCACTGTGGGATTTATGTTTCAGTGCCTCTACGAGCAATGTTTTGTGTACCCTACATGTTTGCGTGTACCAACCATTACCCTGCTTTTTTCCTCGTTTATTTCCTAACTTAGCAGAGGGGATAGTAAACACATTGGTCAGGGCCTCTACTAAGGAGACAAAGACCCCGCTAGCCATACCCACCCCTGTCGGGAAAGACCCCAGATTTAACTCAGCTTGATTTAAAAGGGTTAGGATTTCTCCAACTCTTTCCTCTGAGAGGACCAGTTTAGCCCATTTTAGGCGCCTACCACAGATAGAGACCACAGACTCGTCAGGGGGCGCTACTGCGGCATTAAAGGGACCCTTTTTAGGACAGCACCACCACTGGGCCAAAGTCAAGGAAAGTGGGTTGTGGTCACTATCAATCGTTGGGACCACCACCATGTCCCTCGCTTGGCTCCAGAGACACACCTCTAGTAAGATATAATCTATTCTAGAGGTGTGACCTGGTCTATTGTATGTATGAGCCCCCACCCTGTCTGAGGCTGTCCTTCCGTTCACTGCTCTTAGATTTGATTCTAGGGTCAGGGAGTATAATTGTAACGCCACTTCTGTCCATCTCCTGATGGGTGGAATCTCTAAAACTGGGATCCCTAGTCTAGCATCCTCCTCGTCCTGGTCTAGGGCGACGTCCGAGCCTAGGGGCTCGAACGTGCAGTTCATGTCTCCCGCGACTAGGATACATGACTTGTGTGGGGTTATGTTCAATAGTGACTCCAGGAGAGATAATACAGAGGACTTCCTCCCGCCCTTGGTTCCTCTAGCGTAGACATTGTAGACATTCAGTATAATTCGTCCCCTACGGTCTCTTAAACTAATATTTTGAATGTCCGGGGAACCTGTCTGTATTTCCTCTATTTTGCAGTCTAGGGAAGCTGCTACCCATATGAGCAGACCACCCGAAGGGCGTCCTCTCCCTGATTCAGAGGATAGGGCAGGCACACAATGGGAAGAGAATCCCACCCTATGTACTGGCTCCATGCTCCAGGTCTCTTGGAAAATGCATAAGGTATGTTCATCCACCAGGGCATTCCAATCTGGAAGGGCCAACTTTCTTTCGATCCCTGCGATATTCCAGCTGAGAACCTTAAAGACCTGGTCCGTCACAGTCGGTGTATCGCCGGTCGCAAGAACGCTACTGGCCGGGGTCCTCACAGAGGGAACGTGCAAATTACACTCAGGAGGGGTTGGCAGAGGGACTACCGCCCCACTGTCGCATACTAATGAGGGAAAGGCTGTTCATAGTGGTGACCCTACCCTAGGGCCTATTCTGTTAACTGATGCCACATCTGTATCTACAATTACCCTCATTTCGCCCTCCTGCAGTCAACAGCTTCCAGGGCCCTGCGGGTTCAACCCGTTGGCTCCAGGACCCCCAGCCCTTTGTGGGTCCAAATTTTGGCAAGAACCCAAAGTACTAGGACCCTCCCAAGGCGGCGTGGCAATTTGCCTAGGGTAGAAAAAAGTTAAGTCCACTACTTTGACCCCTTGAGAATCCATACTTTTTATAGGGCCACAAATCGAGCTCACTACTCTTGGATCCTGGAAGTTTATTATTACACAGTCCCCCTCCTGTGTTTTTTTCCCTTGCCCTATCCACCCTACTCTGCGAACACTTAAAATAAGTCCATCCACACCAGTCGAAATAGGCTTGTTTAACTTTAGCCAGTGGATGCACTTACTTTTAAGTGACTGGTGGTTTTCCAGTTGACCTTCCTTCAGTGGGGGAACATTTGCCAGTATTGCAGCAAAAGGTTGGCAATCTGGGGGGAGGTTTATGGGGGGGATCTGCCGTCGTGAATTAGGGCGGACCACTGTGGTAAAAGCTGGGGATGTAGTTAAGGGGGCAGTTTTGAGAACCATTCCTAACACTGATCCCTTAGATTTATCTTGTTTACCCGGTATTTGACTTTCTTTAGGTTTACCCTTACTTGCCAAGGGCTGCCTTTGTGGAGTTTGCTTAGATGTAGATTTCGCAACCTCTATAGGCGTTGTCTTTCCCTTAGGGTGAGGCCCTGCTACGGGTGGGGTAGAATTTTTAGGGACCTTGGCTCGCACTCTGCTAAGTTCAGACTTATTTGACCCGATAAGGGAATTAGAGTCTACCTGTGGTGACGAGGAAGCTAGAGTAACTACCTGGGGCGCACTCCCCTCTAGGCCAATATCCTGGCTATTACTTACTCTATTTAGGTGTTTAAAAGTGGTTTTAAGTGAGTAAAGACCATCTAGGGTTGATTGCTCCAGTTTGTCTATTCTAGCCCCCAAGCCCTTAACCTGAGTCAGCAAGGGCAACAAGAGACTGTTTACCCTCTCCAGAATGGAATCAATAGTCATGGAGACAATATCTGCAGGGGCCTTATCAGTACTATTACTAGGGGGCATGCAGTTATTTGAACCCATTTGAGAGGCTACAGTATCCCCATCCACCTCTGCCTTATCCTCTTGCACCAGCCCCATTGCATTATTCCCGCCCTGCCCAGAAGGCTTTTTTGTTTGTTTAAAGAACACAGCCTGTCTCACCTGCCTCTTCTTATTAGAAATGGCTGCCTTTTTAGATTTGTCCCTTTTCTTTTGCTTACTTGCCTTGTGCATCGATGGCACCCCTTCTAAATTTACTGTGGTAGGGACTGGGGCTACGGATAACGGTGACTGAGTTGCACCATTATTTGTGGGCATAGATGGTACGGGTAAAGGAGGTACAGATGAGCCACCCTCCTGCTCAGTGCCACTTGGAGGAAGCGTGCCCGAATGCTCCAACCTGTCTGTGTTTTGCCCTAATTCGAGCAGCGAAGGGGGGTCAATGGGGCAACCCTGGACAGCAACATAGAGGGCACGTTGGTCTCGCTCACAAGCCGGTGTCAATGCCTGTGCTATGGCCCCCAAGGATGAGCGTCTAGAAGGAAGATAGACCTCAGAGAGACGGCGTTCGGAGATAGCAATTTCCTTGTCTATGACTGCCGCCACTCTAGTTATGAAGCGGTCCATAGTTCCAATTACTGGGCTCCCACCGGCAACTCCCCTGTCGCACTCACTCCTGAGTAATTTACCTGAGCGGGTAGACATGTTGAAGGGCAGACAACCCTAGTGAGCCACACAACCCGCCTGAACACGGGGATGGGTGACAGAGATGTGGCCCAGCCCTGCCACCTCCTGCCCCGGACGGCCACAGACGGCCCGCCCTCTGCCCGGGCTCCGCCCGGCGCTGCCCGCGCGCGTCCCGCGACGCGGAGGGAGTGCCTGAGCTTTGTAGCGCCTCCGGGTGCGAAGACAGCGGGAAACCGGAAGTGCGCGCTAAGCCCGCTGGGAGCTGTAGTCTCCTACCGCGTTGATGGAGTGATGGCGGCGGCGAGACCTACAGCGTTCCCCACCCAGGGACTGGCGCTGCTTGCAGGCGTGCTGGCAGGTAGGGATGGTTCTGGCTTGTCCCCCGCTCCACCGAGGGAGTGCCTGAGCTTTGTAGCGCCTCCGGGCGCGAAGACAGCGGGAAACCGGAAGTGCGCGCTAAGCCCGCTGGGAGCTGTAGTCTCCTACCGCGTTGATGGAGTGATGGCGGCGGCGAGACCTACAGCGTTCCCCACCCAGGGACTGGCGCTGCTTGCAGGCGTGCTGGCAGGTAGGGAAGGTTCTGGCTTGTCCCCCTCAAATGTAATCTGTTCCATGCATTGGGATAGTGTTGTTGATACGTATATCGAGAGACCGCCGCTGGGTCTACCAAACTTGAACTGTCTAGTAGAGGGTGTCATGAACTCCTGGTAGCCTAATATTGGGATGCTTTCTCCTGCCCATGTTTCCTCTAAAAAGAGGATATCATGTTCTGTTAAAAAGTCCATAGTGGCGGCAGATTGTTTTTCCTGCCCAAATCCGTTAATGTTCCAGAAGCATATTGTTAGGCCGTTATTAGTGTTCGGTCAATCGGTCCGGTTTCAGGATAGGGCCCCTGGCAACCATAACCAATCTACTCCGTTGAAGTTTCACTGATCGGTTGTAGACTCTGGGATTACTGTTGGTGAGCTGCTTCTCGCTGAGCTTAATACTGAAAAGAGGGCCAAAGTAGAGCTGGAAATACAGGCCTGATTGTTTTCCAGTATTGAGGGGTAGCTAGGAGCGCTTGGTGTTGTGGTTGTTATACCCCAGGATTTAAATTGATCAGTTTTCGTCAAAACCAGGTCCCGGGTTGCCGGGGATGCCAGTGTTACTTTCGTTGCTTCACCCATTTTAGATACATTAGTTGGGATAAATTCAATGGCAATTATTTCTCACTATTGTAAGTGACTTAGTTCTGAAAATGATATATGGAGTTTTAGTATGTTCCCTCGATTGAGGATATCATGAGGGCCTCTGGAGATATATTCTGGTATGAGCAGCAGTTTTGCACTTTGGGTGTTGCTTGGGTGCTCACAAACCTCATTGGTCGTTGCCGGCTTAATTTGCTTTGATTTTTCTTCGATGGACTTTTTCGATGTAAATATGGTGAGCGATGGAAGGGGCGGTTCACTATGATCAGTGATTAGGGATGAGGTAAAGGGACTTTTGCTTGTGGCCACCGACTGGTGACAGCTTACTAAATTCATGAGGTTCTTATGACCAGGTTCTGTGTCTAGACACTGTGTACGCAATTTGTTGTCCTCAACAATGGGGAGACCAGAGGAATTAGCTTCTGGAGCTGGCATCTTGGAGGTTGAGGGTCCCCGTTCCCCTACTTGGAGTGCTGGCCGCGTTGTTGATGGTTGTTTAAGGCCAGGTTTTGCTGCAGGGGGTGCCCCAGAACTTGAGGGGGCCCTGACAGTTGACTGGTCTAATTTCTAATTTCTAATTTCTAATTTCTAATTTAAAATACTTCTAGAGCGCAGCGTACACCTTGCGGTTTCTTGGCGCTGGGGGGATCGGCAGCTGAGGGGGAAAGACCAGGGAGAGGTAAAGGGAATTTTGAGGGAGATTAAGTGAGGAAAGCCTGGCTGAAGAGGAACGTTTTCAGATCTCTGCGAAAGGGGAGATACTGAGTGGCAGAGCGGAGGTGGTCAGGGAGTGAGTTCCAAAAGGTTGGAGCCAGGGTAGAGAAATTGGCCCCGCCCCACTTTTTGCGAGTGAAGCGAGGGATATGGAGGAGGGACTTGGAGGAAGACCGGAGTTCTCTTACGGGTACATAAGACTTGATTAGTGAGGAGATGAAGGCGGGGGCAGTGCCCTGGCGGGCCTGGAAGACCATACAACCGATCTTAAATAGGGCCCGTTCCTTTATAGGGAGCCAGTGAAGCTCCCTGAGAAGAGGGGTGGAGTGGTGATACCGAGGAAGACCGTACACCAGCCGGGCTGCTTGGTTCTGAACGGTCTGGAGTCTACGCAGACTGTATGCGGGGATACCGTGGTAGAGAGCGTTTGCGTAGTCCAGTTTCGATATCACAAGTGCGGCCATAATGATCTTAAGTGCCTGGGGGGAAAAGAAGCGGGAGACAGTGCGGATAGTGCGGAGAGAGAGGAAGCAGGAGGACACCACAGAGCTGATTTGTGAATGGAGGGTGAGTTGGCTGTTTATTTTGACACCAAGTGTTTTGACCGTGATGGAGGGGGTCGGTGCAGTGCCAAGGGAGGGGGGCCAGAAGAGAGAGTTCCAGGGACTGGACGAACCACCAGTGAGAACCAGCTCGGTTTTATCCGGGTTCAGCTTAAGGTGGTTGTGGTTCATCCAGTCCCTGATGAATGTCATAGTTGACTGGAAATTAGAGTCTGGTCTGATGTGGAGATTCTGTCTGTGAAACTTGCTGATTCGATGTTAGTTGCAGGCTCGACTGTTCTCCTTTCGACTGTGCATATCTGTCTTGCCTGTTTGTGCTTGTTTTGGTGCTGGTGTTGTTTAGAGCGTAGTGCAGGTTGAGCTCAACCCCAATTGTACTGAAGATTTATATAGTTTGTACTACACCTGATAAAGTTTTTACGCGCTTTGCAGAGGGGCTGCGCGCTACTTCCTGGAGCCAGAGTTACTTTGTGGTGTTAGTTGTAAATATTGCAGTTAGTTGTACTTTATACAGTTGCTTTATTGATTAGTTTCATGCAGTTTATATCCCAGATAAAAATTTGATATTAATTGTTGTTATTAATGCCGATGCTTTAGTTTTGTATCGATTTGCATTCCCATTGTGTCTCTGTGTTGAAAGGGAATGGAGGGAGTGGGTTTTATTCCATTGTTTTGTTGTTCTAGGACACTGTGTCATTGGTTGGCAGTAGCGTTGTTAGAGAACAGAGGTATACCTGTCTTGGTTACATGCTTACACTGGCTGGGGCAGTGAGTCTGGTGAGTAGAGTTCAGTGGGGTTCAGTTTGGAAGGTCAGGGTGACACAGATTCAGGTTGTAGGACTGTAAAATAAGCCTGTTGTGCACGTCATATGCATTTCAATCAATCAATCAATCAATAAATAGCATTTGTAGAGTGTAGTACTTACCCGTGAGAGTCTCAAGGTGCTGGGGTGGGGGGGGAATGCTGCTACTGTTAAAAAAGCCAGGTCTTGAGGAGTCTTCTGAAGGTCAGCAGGTCTTGGGTCTGCCGTAGGTGGATGGGGAGGGTGTTCCAAGCATTGGAGGCGAGGTGGGAGAACGATCTGCCGCCAGAGCTCGCTCTTTGGATGCAGGGGACTGTGACAAGGGCGAGGTTAGGCGGAGTGAAGCTGGCGGGTGGGGGTGTAGAAGCTTAGTCATCTGTTGAGGTACGCTGGTCCGGTGTTATGGAGTGCCTTGTGTGCGTGGGTGAGGAGCTTGAAGGTTATCCTCTTGTTGATGGGGAGCCAGTGCAGGTCTCTCAGGAGGGGAGTGATGTGGCTGCTGCAAGTTATGTCGAGGATCAGCCAAGCCGAGGCGTTCTAAATGCGTTGAAGTCGTTTCAGGAGTTTGCCGAGGCTCCTGCGTAGAGGGCATTTCCGTAGTCCAACCTGTGCCGACGAGGGCCTGGGTGACCGTTCTTCTCGCTTCGGTGGGATCCACTTGTAGATCTTGCGGAGCATGAGGAGGGTGTTCAAGCAGGAGGAAGAGACGGCGTTGACCTGCATAGTCATGGAGAGGGTGGAGTCGAGGACGACCCCTAGGTTGCATGCGTGGTCGTGGGTGCTGTGTCATGCCCAGGGGTACAAAAAGATGTTTTGTTTTTTCTTTTGTAATTACAGAGCTGTATCCTTCAGATTATGTGAGTACTGAAAGTTGTAGGAATGTCAAGGGTTCTGTTTAGGTTTCTGTAAATGTGTTTGATGAAAGCACGACTTCATCCTCATTTTCATGTGTAACCTGTTATTCCATCTTGTTCTATGACGTGTTAGATGTGTCATTCAGGGACACAGTTTTCAGCATCTTTCTAAACTTTAGGTGATTGTTGGTAGCCCATATCTTTGCTGGGAGTGAAGTCCATTGTTTGGCAGTTTGGATCAAGAAAGGTGAACCACCAACAGTTTTCTTCTCATGTGGAAGAATAATTAATTGTGGAACCAATTAGAATTATATTTTGTTTTGGGTGTATTTCTTTTGTTTCATCTCTTTATGTTGGTCCATTTTTGTTTATTTCCATGAGTGTTATGGGTTGTAGTTTTAAGATAGACCTCTTTGTTATTACACTCATAGACATCTGGTTCTTCTCAACCACCATATCGCTCTTTGATCTTGGCCTGCCACTAGGGTACAAGATTATCCACATTGATATTGTAGCATAGCTGTAAGGGGTACACCCCATACATGAAAACTACTAAACATAAAATAATCCTTGTTTTAGTGCTTCACTGTGGAGATAACAAAACACCACCAAAATAATGAGGCTGAAATTCTTATATCTTATAATTGGCAACAGAAATACTTTCTTGATTGTAAGATTTTTCAACTCATCTTCTACATTGATCAGATGTTCCTAGAACAGTGTTTCCCAACCTGTAGATCACTGCTGGGTCGTCTGCCGATTTCTGGTGGGACACGAAAGAGCAATAAATAAAGATGCCTTTACACGTTGTATTTTTCTTGTCACATTTGCTGTGCTACAAAGACAAAGGTCAAATGTCAGGCTATGTCTTCTGACAAATTGCTGCTTCTTCTTTTAACATTTCGGTTGGTGTTTACCTTTCTTTCTCTGATTGGAAAGTAAGAGGATATTTTAAAGCAAACTCTGTGACAATCTTGCTATGGTAGATGGAGTGTGACAGGAAAGGCTAAAGGATGACTTTTTATAGATGGAGTGTGAAAGGAAAGGCTTAAGGATGACATTTTTTGTAACTCACAACAACATTTAAATACCTGTACACATTTTATAATATATAAGAAAGCAAAAATGGAGCACTTTTCCCCAAATAAAGAGTTCCGCTCCTCCTCTCTCCCCTCTTAGCCAACTTACAGTTTATAGCGCGGGGATGCCCTCGGGTCACCAGGCGCTCTATAAATCCTTAAATAAATAAATAAACATTGTTTTCATCATTCTAAAGTGTGATGGAAACAAACCTTCACAAGTAATCCCAAGCAAGACATCAGTAAACCTTGCTGCAGTTTTTTTGTTTTTAACTTCACAAAGTTATTTCAACAGAGAATGTGCTCACTGTACGTGATTATATACAATCATCACACTTGTGTATGAATTTCATGCATAAGTTGAGAAATATGGGTGTGGCCTAAAGGCTAGAGTTGCTGTCTTTGGATCTGGGAAACCAGGTTCAAGTGCTGACATTGACCCTGTATGAATCACTTAATCTCTGTGTATAAAATAAAATGTATGTGACCTTGTGTAATGTAATCTTGTGGCACGTAAAGCACTCCAATGCCCTTGGGCAGTGTTTGAGTTGTATACAACTTTAATATAGAGATATATTTATGGAGCCCAAAATACACCACTGGGCTTTGTTTTAATAGACAAATTGATATGAGGCCTTACCCCATACTCTGATGTAGAAGGTGTTTTTCAAATTTGCTAAAATCACTGGTATCATCACCAAGATTTTTCAAACGCCTCCTGATTTTAGTCAACAGATGCACAGGTCAGCACCACACTCTGAAAAGTCTTCCAGCTCCAGTGTAGTCCAGGATCTGCCACTTTTATGAGCAGATCAATATCTTTGCCACAGTCTGTAAAATACATATGGAAGAGTGTGGTCAAGGTCTTGACATTTGCAAACAATTGCAAGAGAGGGATGCAAAAGATTGTAAAGAGTATGTTATTTTGTTAATTCACAGTATTTTGAAAGGTTGTCTATTAGAGTTGGCCGTTCTAAAATCGGGTTGTGATTCTAAAAAGTACTGTCCTAGAACATTTCATCCTTACTAAGAAGAGGACAAAGACACCACAAATCCCTTGAGAGGTCCTCCCCAGAACCACTTACTACAGCATTGCTCCCTGCCCACCAACTATGAGGGCTGTAATGGGAACCTGACTGTCATAAACAAAGTACATAGGAATCTCTAAGGGCCACATGCATCAACTTAGGAATTCCGATTCCTTTGTAGTTCCTTATGCATGTAGGAATCGCCAAAGAATGTGTGATTATACATTCCTTATTTGCGACTCGCAAATTGCGAATCACAAATAAGGAATGGCTTCCCATTCATTCCTATGGACCTAGAGGCCCATAGGAATCAATGGGAATTGCATGCGCTATTTGTGAGTACCAAATAGGTACTCGTAAATTGCGTATGCAATTTCAAGTGTGCGAGGGTGCCAAAAGGATACCCTGATGCACCCCTGAAAGTGCAATTAAAAACATGTTGCACACACACATGCCCCAAGGGCATTTTTGGGTGCACCTTAGAACTTTGAAAAATGCACTTTTGTGCATTTTTCAAAGTGTTCGCAAATCACCATCAACTTTAAGTTGATGGTAATTTGCATTTCTGAAAAGCAAAATCGTGATTTTTTTGTTGCATCGCATTTTGAGAAGCGCAATTTGCGATTCACTAAATGCAATCTCAATTTAAGTAATCTCACAAATTTCGCAATTACTTAAAAAGCGATTTTTGAATTTGGGATGACGCATCCCAAATAAAAAATTGCGGTCACAAAAGAGCAGATTCTGCGAATCTGCCCCTTTGCCACCGTAAAAATACAATGATACATGTGCCCCAAATTCTCTTGAAATAGATCGTCAAATTTCTTATTTATTTCTTTAAAAATGTTGACCTTAACGCACACTAACCGGAGACGCATATCCTCGAGCACATTGATAACAACTGAGACAAAGCCAAAAGGTCTGCATTTAATGTACTTGACACATGTAAACAAAGCATGCACAAATGTGCCTTATTTGTATCAAGTCTCTGTCTAACCTCTCTTTAGCTGTGCCTCCCATTTTTGTGCTCTGTAGTTTACTACCTAACCTTGCAATGCTGCTGTTTTTTTTATTTCCCAAGAGTGCAGTGCTGGTGCCATGAAACACTGCAAGCTTTGTGAAAGAAAATGGGACACAGGCATTGAAGGCCCAGGAAGAGGCAGCTTGCACAGAGACGCAGCAATGTAATAAGCTAGGCATACTGGCTTTGCCAATGCCTGTTAGTACATGCTGCCAAGCAAGAGCTGCTTAAATCCTGCTGTCTGGTATTTATGGTCAGGCAGGAGGTTTTTATTGCGTTGATTAAGAAGTCAAAGTAAAAATGAAGCAAATATAGGCACTGCCATCAGTTCTACGGAAATTAAAAACACATTTGTCAAGCCCCTAGGTTTAGTTTCTTTTATGGTCTAAAGAATGAGACATGTTCCAAACAGACATTTCATTACAATAAAATCAGTCAAACGAATTTAAATGTATATACTCAAAGTGACCTAATTTATTAGGAATTGATAGCTTGCCATTTGGTATGCAACCCCCTTCTAAAGATCCAGATTGTTTTTTTCCTATGTTGGGACATGTCCCCAGGGGTCTTTAGCTAAGGACTGTTCCCAAATCACTAGCTATTTAGTTGGCCAGTTATGAACTGTTCGCTTCAGGTTGTAGCTTCCACGTTGGAGGGACTCCTGAAACCACAAATCCACAGTGGAACATTAATGCTGAGAATGGTGAACTTTTTACCATTTCAGAAATTTGCAGCGAGGTCAGTATGACCTAGATTGAGTATTTTATCTGAAGATTCTTAATAGGAAACAGGAGTATAATCAAAAACATGTAGAAAAAGAATCAAAGAATTTCGAAATAAAAAAGAATGAATCCTACACAAATCTTTCTTGCCTTGTTTTCTGCAGCGGTAATGTCACACAAATCACAGGCATTGTTTTCCTATCACACCCTTTAGTAGTAGTTAGAAATGCACTGCTTGGGATTTCATAGATGCTGGCTTAATGAAATGAAATAATGAAACCGTTGCTTGTTTAGTGGCAACATCAAAGGAGAATTCAGGAGGAAATACGTAAAGTGGACATTGTGCCAGGACAATACCTGAGTGACTAACGTGATCTTCAGTTTCATTTTGAGTGTCTAAGTACACTTCCTTAAAAGAAAACTCCCTAAATTGTTTCCTGTTCATTTTATTGCTTTGACATTTGTCACTCAGATCATTTCAAGAACATGACATGACTTAAGGAGGTCCAGAGGAGCCAATTAAAAGTCAACCACGTCACTGACATGCTCAGAACAATCAGGTTTTAGCAGGAGACGAGCTGCAGTATTTTGAACTCACTAAAGTAAAGAAGTGGGACGGAATAAACACTCAGGTGGAGGTTGGTGCCACAGTCTGTTGTGATACCAACCATAAAGAAATGGCACAGTGGCCAAACAGAGAGAGATATTTTCATTTCAAGGAATTTCAAAATTTAGCAGGCACTCCAGCTTTCTAAAAGTTCCATTTTCAGAATCGTGACTTGAAATCCAACTTTATATTACAATTCTTTAGACACCAAACTCAACATGTTTACCTGTTCCCAACTGAAAGTTAACACTGTTTAATGTAATAAGGTAAACCAATATTATCTTTTGGAAGAGGTAGGCCTTGCATTAGCCAAAAATTAATTTTAGTGTGTTTCACTACCAGGACACGTAAAAGTTAAAAATACAAGTGTAACTTTTTAAATACACTGCACCCTGTAGGTCTGATTAGGTCCTACCCTAGGGGTGACTGATATGAAATAAAAAGGGAGGTTCAAGCATGGCAAAAGGTCGAAATGGTAGTCTACAATTGCGCACACAGGCACCAATGGCAGGTCTGAGACATGTTTAAAGGGCTACTTAAGTGGGTGGTTCGATATGTTCTGCAGGCCCAATAGTAGCATTTAATTCACAGGCCCTGGGAACATGTAGTAAAACTATGCTAGGGACAAATTAAATGTGCCAATTGGGTGTAAACCAATCTTACCATGTTTTAAAGAGAGAGTACCTTCACGCTGGTTAGCAGAGGTAAAGAGTAATAAAAGCCAAAACAAAATGGGTTCTGAAACTAGGATGGGAAAGGCAAAACGTTTGGGGATGACCATGCAGGGAGGGCCAATTCCAAACCACTTGCTTTGGGGTGGAGATACTAGGCTCAATGTCTCTACTCAGCAGAGGCTGTCAGAATAGGGATCTGCTGGCGACCGTCGGATGAAGATCAGTGCCTTACCAGGCTCACTCTAACCTCGCACCTGCTCCCTGTTCAGCCTGCGATCTCCCCCTGCATTTCCAGCCTGCTACTTGGCCTAGACCATGGTCCGGGGATATCGACATTGCCAGATTACCTCAAGGCCCTACAGAGCAACCTTGATCTGCCTCCAGACCCGATCTGACCCTGACAACACCGATTCCACGATAGTGATCGCGCCCTGGGTGTCCGTGGCCTCCACACACCAAGTTGCCAGCGGCCACCAACGCCTGAAGGCTGGACCCAGCCCACACCAATGACTCTCGACGCGCTGCCTATGCACTCCGGCACGACCAGAAGGGCCACAGTCCATACCACCCCCCATCGGTCCTTACTTGCTGGTCGTCCTCCTATAGGGCATGGTGTGGAGAGACCAAACCTTCCCCCACCACATGTTCAAGGACTTGGGTTGGGGTTGTTTCTATATCTGGGCCATGCACAGTCGTGCTGTTAAAAGCAAGTGGGAAAAGAGCTGGCCCTGTGGGGTCATCGAGTGGTAGAGTCTATCCACCCGCGGATCTCCCAGGAGGATCACAAGTGGGCCAAGTGGTAGCAAGACATTTGTTATGGCCTGTATTGTATTGAGAATCTCAACCCAGAATGTGTGGATAAGTGGGCAGGACCACCAAGTATGAGGAAATGTGCCTCTTTCGTCGCACCCCTTCCAACATAAATCGAGAACCCCAATCATCTTTGCAAGTTTGACCTGTGTAAGGTACCATCTAGTTAGTATTTTATAAGCGTTCTCTTTGTAACAAATATATATTGAGGATTTAGCAGCCCTCTGCCACATGGCTTCCCATGTGTCATCGGAAATCACAGTGTCCAGTTCCCTCTCCCACTGCAGTGCATAAGCATTTTTTTAGGGCGGCTAAGAGCAGAAGATATTGGTATAGCCACGATATGCCTCTACAGTGTGTGCTATTGAAGTAGATGTTCTCAATGAGTGCATCGTCATGCTGGAAAGCTGGTCAGCCGGGGGTCAATCTGCCCAGTGAATTGCCTGACTCAGCCTATGGTTGTCTTGTTTAGTCAATGCAAAGTTAGTGGCCAAATCCTCCCATGATCATAAGTCGCTGTCATCATAAAGTCTTGTAGAGCAGGAGAGTTGCCGTGTACCCAGTTAAAGGTGCCAGGATTGACCCTGCCTGGGGGAAAGTCAGATTTGTGTGTCAAGGGGGTAAGCTGAAAGGGATAGGTTGGGAAAACCGCAGCTGCCATATCTCCATCCAATAAAATAAAAGTGAAGATGACAAAGGCAGTAGTTGTGGACTCCCAGGCCCAAGCCAACTTAGGAAGCCATAAAAACCCAACAAAGAACATGGAGAGAAAGGTTGTTCAACCTGAACCCAGGGTTTACTGTTGGGGTCATAGTTCCAGTCAAGGGAAGGGAGTAGTTGCGAAGCTAAAATATATGTTAGGACATCCGGGGAACCAGAGCCGCCCTCCGCTACGGGTGTGCACAGGGATGCTTTCACTACTCTTGTGGACTTGTCGCCCCACACAAAGTCAAGCATTATGGCGCAGATCTGTTTTCGAGTCGCCTTTGGGGATGACTAGAGGAAGGGTCTGTAGGACAAACAGAATATGAGGCATAACGTTCATTTAAAGGGTGTTAAGCCGCCCAGCCAGGAGCTCTCTAGCTTACTAATATAAACAAGAAGATTCTATCAAAGAGAAAAAGTGATAATTTTTATTTTGTATTTTATTTTGTTTCTTGAGGTGATGCTAGGCTCTCTCTTAAGTTGGAAAAGATGAGAGCACAGTGTGCTTGTTAAAATACCCCTCACACACTAAAAAAATCATTTAGTGTCATGCTCCATCATAGGGGTCTTCCCGTCCCTATAACGGGGCGGGGCGTGCTACGACCAGACGAACTACGCGGGAGCACTCTAGTTGTGACAGAGGCTATGTGTCAGTGCAGGGGTGTCAGTGAAAGTGTAGGGACCTAACTAGTGAGTGTGAAAAAATTACACGAGGTATCGGGTTAGCTGTCTGTTGACGGTTTTCTCGATGACCTTGGCGGGGAAGGGGAGCAGAGAGAGGGGCCGGAAGTACTTGAGGTCTCTTGGGTCTGCCTTAGGGTTTATGAGTAGGGTGTTGATCTCGGTGTGTTTCCAGATATCTGGGAAGGCCGCGGTCTCGAGGGAGAGATTGAGGATGTTTTGCAGGTGGGGTGCGATGGAGCTGCTTGCTCTGTTGAAGACATGGTGCAGGAATGGGTCTGACGGAGAGCCGGAGTGGATTGTGAGCATGGTCTTGATGGTGTCATCGATGCTCACGCTGGCCCAGGCTAGCAGGGGGTCAGGGTCGATGGTGTGAGGAGGGTCTGTTGTGTTGCTGTCTGTTGGGGCTGTCTGGGTGTTGCAGCTGTCATGGATGTCTGCTATCTTGCGGTGCAAGAAGGTGGGGAGGGAGTCGCACAGGGTTTGCGACGGCGGGATGTCAGTGTTGGAGCTGGGGTTGGAGAGTTCCTTCACGATGTTGAAGAGCTCCTTGCTATTGTGTGCATTGTTGTCGAGGCGGTCTTTGAAGGAGGTTCTCTTGGCCACCCCGATGAGGTGGTGGTGGTTGCGGATGGCGTCCTTGTGTGCTGCGTGGCTGTCCGGAGTTTGTTCACTGTGCCATTTCTTCTCTAGTTTCCAGAAGGCTTGCTTGGAGGCTAGTAGTTCTGGGGTGAACCAGCTGGCCCTCTTGCTGGTGTCTCTGTGGGGGGGTTTCTTCAGCGGGCGAGGGTGTTGGCACATTCCTCGATCCAGGGTCTGAGGCTGTGGGCTGCGTCGTCAGTGTTGGAGGGTTCGGTGGGTGGGCTGAGAGCGAGGTTTGCGTGTAGTTGATCTTCGGTGATTTCGCTCCAGCAGCGGCGGGGGATCTGTTGGGTGCGGTGGTGTGTGGTGGGTTTCTTGAAGACGAAGTGGATGCAGGGGTGATCGGTACAGAGGAGTTTGGTGGTTTGGCTGACAGGGACGTGCAGGCTTGAGGAGCAGACGGGGTCAAGGGTGTGGCCGGCAGAGTGGGTGGGCGTTGTGGTGAGTTGCTTCAGTCCGAGGTTGTCGAGGTTGTCGATCAGGGTTGTGGAGTTGTTGTCGTTGTTGTTCTCAAGGTGAAGGTTCAGGTCTCCGAGGAGGATGTAGTCGGTGGAGGTCAGGGCGTGAATGCTGATCAAGTCGGCGATGGAGTCACTGAACTGGGGGCAGGGTCCGGGGGGTCGGTAGACGAGGGTGCCTCTGAGGGTGGAGTTAGGATCTGTGTGGATCTGGAAATGCATGTGTTCCGCGGTGCTGAGCGCGTCATCGGTGCTAGTCGAGACCCTGATGGCGATTCCTCCTCCGACTCTGTTGGTGATCTTGTAGCCGTCTGGGATGGCTATGGTGATATCGGGTGCGGAGGAGTCGTTAAACCAGGTCTCTGTCAGGAGGCGTCGTCCGGGGATGTTGTGTCGAGCAGGTCCCAGAGCTCGACGGCATGCTTGCGTGTGGAGCGGGTGATCAGTAGTATGCATCGGAGGTGGTTGGGGTCTTTCTTGGCGGGTGGTTCGTCGGCTCTGAGGCTGGTATAGCGGCAGTTCCGGCAGGTGAAGGGGCCGTGTGTGCGTTTCGGGGCGGCCTTGAAGCAGGTGTGCCTCCGTCTGAATTTGAGAGCGTGCAGAGTGCTGGCGTCGTAGTGGCGGCGGTTTCGCGGCGAGTGCGGAGGCCAGGGGTTCAGGGGTTCTGGTGCTGAGTGCGGTCCTGGCACAGACGGGCGCAGACAGGCTTGCCTTAGGCGCGCCAGTGGCGCGGCCGCACAGCGGCCGGCATATATATGGGGTGGGTGGGAGAGAGGAGCAGCTGGGAGGCGGGAGCTGGGGGCAGCGAATGGGCAGTGGGCAGTTAGGGGGGCGGGGATGCAGGGGACACAGCGGCGAGGGGGCGGTGAAGGACAACAAAGGTAACAGAAGGAAATAGGGGCACAGAAACTAGGGAAAAACGAGTGGCACTGAGGGCACAGGGCACAAAATATTAGTGGAACAGAGGGCAGAAGGGCACAAAAACCAAGTGGAACTGAAGGCAATAGGGGCACAAAAATGAGGGAAAAACGAGTGGCACAGAGAGCAGAAGGGCAGAAGGGGCACAAAAACAAGGGGAACAGAAGGCAAAAGGGGCACAAAAACAAGGGGAAAACGAGTGGAACAGAGGGCAGAAGGGCACAAAAAACGAGTGGAACAGAAGGCAGAAGGGCACAAAAAACGAGTGGCACAGAGGGCAGAAGGGCACAAAAAACGAGTGGAAAAGAAGGCAGAAGGGCACAAAAAACAAGGGAAAAACGAGTGGCACAGAGGGCAGAAGGGCACAAAAAAATAAGACGAACAGAAGGCAGACAGGCACAAAAAACGAGTGGAACAGAAGGCAAAAGGGGCACAAAAATGAGGTAAAAACGAGTGGCACAGAAGGCAAAAAGGGCACAGAAATACCAGAAAAACAAGTGGCACAGAGGCAAAATACAGTATACAGAAATACAGGGCAGCTAAGAACCCAAGGCAGAACGGGCAAAGAGGCACGGGGACAGCGAGGGGAACAGGAGGGAAATCCGGGCAGGGACACGGGGGCAGCGAGGGGTACAGAAGGAAAGATCGGGCTGAGAGAGCACGGGGACAGCGAAGAGGAACAGAGGGAAGAAAAAGGGCCACGGACCACGTACAGGCAGCGGGGGACGACAGACAACAGCAGTCACAGACACAACACTGAAAATACAGGCAATACAATAAAAGCAATAAAGAGGAGGATTAACAAACCTACCCACGGCCTACCACTGGCCACCAGAGATGAGGCGCAGGTGGTGGCCTGCGGGTGGTGGAGGGCCTCGAACTTCCTCAGCAGCGGCGCTGTGCGGAGGGGGAGCGACCTACCTGGTAGAGTAAGTAATAATACACTATAATACCTACCTCACTCTTGAAATCATCGCAATATTTTGCACTATTGGAATTCAAACACACTATTATACAACAAAGTGTACAAGGAAAAGCAAAGCAGAGAACAACAACATCTTCAATAATCGATATGTTTAGAAGCTAAAGTTGTCATCAACTTTCAAAGCCTTGGGACATCTGTCATTCTTTGAAGGAGCATCATGTATGGCTCATTAGGACTTTTCTGTGTGTTACTTAAAGTGCCCATGTGTGTGTCTTGTGTTGTTTGTTATTTGAACTCTTGTTTTTAAAGATGCAAAATTCAATATTGTTTTTGTATACAGAATATGTATTGTATTTATTCAAAGCCCGCGTTCTCATAGGTTTAACAAAAATAAACCCTTGCTGGGGTCGAGCTCATGAAGTGGATATGAGGTCGCACCTGCAATACATCAGCCTAGGCAGCGGCCAATCTGCAAGGGATTTTTCTTTCTCACTGGCTTTATTGCTAATTTTATTAACACAACCCTTTAAACCCAAGGTGTTGAACATATAGAAAACCCTTAAAATGGGAACAAAGAATGAAATCTAAGCCCGTCTGCAGGTGTGAGTCAACAGCCGATGACCTTACAGCTCATGTCTGGAGAAGTTGATGGTTTTGGGGAAAGTAGTTCATAGTTTCTACTGATTTTTATCCCTGGGGGCATATTTACAGGAAAATGGCGCAGCGCGGCACCACAAGCTATTTTGCTGGGGCGAGCGGTGTCGTTTTCAAGACACAGGGATGCACCATATTAACAAGACTACGGAGGTAAACAAGCTTCCTAGCACCAACGCAGGCACCCTTGCACCCTTGCACCATTTTGCAAGGGTGCCTGCGTTGCAGAGATGACTGTGTTTGTGCACGAATGGACAACTTGCAGCACAAAAATAACCATTAATGGTGTTTTGCTCCTTCTATGTGTGCTGCGGAATGCAGAACACATAGAAAGAGTAAAAAACAAGGAGAATTAAAAGTATTTCTCCTGGTTGCGCCACATGAATGCCTCCTTCTGAAAGGCGTTAGTTTTCAGCACTTCCTTAGATTTACAGATCCTTCTAAATCTGGGGCAGCGACAAAAAGTCATAGGTGTTGCTGGGAACGCCCACAGCAACACCCACTGCACGCTCCTTTGCCGCAGAAAACTGCATTGCAGAGGGCCTTATATTACAAGGCTGTGTTGAGCCAGGCTAAGTGACTTAGTGCGTCCTTGTAAATATGGGCTTACATAGAGCGCCTCTGGAGCGTCAAAAAAGTGACACTCCGGTGGCGCTAGGGGCTTGTAAATATGCCCCCTGGTGTGTTAGTCGAATGAGTTGGATTAAGTAAGCAGTAAGAGTATTGGAGTAAATACTATATAGAAAGGAAAAAGTTGGTTAGATGTGTATTTTTTATAGGACTGTAAAGGAAAAGCACTTGTGAGTGGGGAGGCTCTGGCGGGCATCCTTAGTGGAATTATATTTTCTCATAATTCAGAGACAGATACATGTCTCTCTAGAACACACCTCGGTTCCTGGATCAGCCATTGGTTGCTTGGCCCATATACCTTCTGGGCAATAAAAGCAGCCCAGCTGGGTGCTGCATAAAAGTTCAAAGTAGTAATCCAGTGACCTTCAGATATCTAATTTGAAACAGAAAACCAGCTCTTGCTTTCACTGCAGCTCGTTTGCGTTTCATAAAATGGTTTCCATTGTAGTTCCATGCGAAGCAGCTTAGCACATCATGTCAAGGTGCATGCTGGGATAATGGGAACCAACAGACTCAGAGCTGCACCTGGAGGGCTGGTTCTTCAAGGTATTACAAAGTGTTGGGCTTAAGGCCGCTTGTGATGACCAGTCTTAGATGTTTTACAAGCCTCTGGATTCTGTGGGATCAATGCCTGGTTTCTGCAGCAGCCATCTTGAAGCATGTGTGGTGTGGTGTATCGCAGGTGGCTGCTGGGACGTATTCTGCACACCACATCAAAGCGTGCAATGCACTACAGATACAGCACTAAAGCTGCACCACCAGACAGGACACCACACCTCTCCCCCCTTCACTCTTGCAGTACTGGAGGTGCTTATTAGATGACAACACTAGATTAGCAGGTTCATCTGGGAATATCATGTTCCTTTGTGTCAGGTGCACGCGACTGACACATCAGTCCGCCTGCAAACAACAGATGACAATATACACTGAGGGCATATTTATGAGAGCCTTGCGTCAAGTTTCCACCATGCACAGTGGTACATGCGTGATGCAAGACTTTGAGTCAGATTTATGAAGCCACGCAAAGCCACTTTGCCTGAGTTTGAGTGGCTTCGAAAACCTGGAGGAAGGCAACACAGCGCAAACTGGTGCGTTGCTTCACTCTGTGGAAGGGAGTCGTTCCACGGGCGTTGCAGTTTGTGTTCTCACGCGAATCCCATGGTTTTTGACACATTGCCACATTTTCCAAACCTGGTAAACCTGCGAATGCGCCAAAAAGGGGTAAACAGGCCAAAAAGAATACCTTATTTCTCCTTGTTTTTTTACTCTTTCTTTGTGTAATGAATTCTGCAATTCACATAGATAGAGGAAACACGCCTTAATGGGTTGTTTTTAAGCAGGAATGTGTCCCTTCCTGCATAAAAACAATCCTGCTTACAACACGGGCACCCTTGCACCATGGTACAAGGGATCCTGCCTTGGTGCTAGGCGGTCGAAACGACGTCAACCCAGGGGGAAAGGACAGGAATGCACCGTATTGAATAACTATGGTGCATTCCTGCCCTTTCTATGTAACATAGGGCAGCACAGCACGGTAACTTGCTGCGCTTCCCTGCACCACAATTCCCATAAATGTGCCCCCAAGTTACTTCATGGTGATGTATCTTCTCTCATACATCCACTTATTTTAAGTGCACATTTGTCATTTATAAACACATATTTAGTGTTGTTTGCACATGTATAAAGTATAAGATGTATTGTATTATAAATACTCATTCATATATATGCATTGCCTGGATTTATAAAGTATTATATAATTAAGTGAAGGTGAACAAAATGAATACATAAATTCTTGCATTTGATATCATTGACTGTGAGGCTTACTCTTTTCCAAAATAATCAGAAAATGTGGATGTAAGCAGTGTATGCACAAGCTCAAGGACACTTGGACAAAGACCTTAACAAGACCTCTGTTGGTCCTCCAAGGTTTGCAGGTGAGAGGCCACCATCAACACTTTGGGAGTCACACATTTCCTGCCAACCTGCTAGCTAGTGTAAGAGGGTTGTGCAAACACCCCATAGCGCAAGGATGGGGAGAACTTACATAGCTATAAAAGGTCCACATTAGAAATGACAACAAGCCCCCCCCCGAGTGTATGCATAAAGACAACTAGAAACACCAGATTCTACTTCAATCCACACAGGAGTCAGTGTGGGTGCTCATCAGGGGTGCTTAGAAGACGAGCACCCCCCAGAATGCACGCATCACGACAACTAGAAGCATCAGATTCTACTTCAACCCGCACAGGAGTCGGTGTGGGTGCCCTTGAGGTGCGCTTAGGGACTTTGACTTGTATGCTGAAACCAAGACTTAGACATGTTGGTTGCCTGCAGGGGGCGTCGGAGGGGTGGGGGTTGCATCTCCAACTCTAAATGATCAATACCCTTATATGTTCATGTTTGTTCTTCCTCCTCCCACCAAGGGACGAAGGCGGCAATGCAGAAACGCGTTTGTTGACTGAGTGTGCGCGCGAAAATAAACTAAGCGCAGAGACAAAGAAAATTGGCTGGAGTGTCCTTACTTGTTGAACAGCTCGGGGATTCGAGCTGCGTGTTTGGAGACATTTTACGCACTCCACCGTGCGTTAAGGAGGCACCCGGGAAAACGAGGAGCGGCAGATGGTGGATGTGAGTTGTGGATATATATATATATATATACATTAACCAACGGCGGTCACCATTGGGTAGTTCTAGTTATGTTTCATCAGAGTCCCTTGAACCCAGGGGCATATTTACAAGGTCCCTGCGCCACCAGAGCGTCACTTTTTTTGACACTCCAGTGAAGCATAATGCTGAGCCATATTTACAAGGCCATGCAAAGCCACCCTGTGTGCTTTTTATGCCCTTGTAAATATGGCTCCCTTTTACGCAATACTCTGCGTGAAAGGGTCGTTCCATGGCTTTTGCTGTGGGTGTTCCCACGCAATACTCATGGAGTCTGTCGCACTCCCAGATTTGCATGTTTCATAAACCTGGAAATTAGTCAAATTCTAACGCCTCCCCAGATGGGTGGGTTCAAGTGGCACAATGAGGAGAAATACCTTTATTGCGCCTCTTTTTTTGCACTTTCAATGCGTGCTGCATTCTGCAGCATACATGGAAGGAGGAAAACACCATCAATTATTGTTTTTGTGCAGGAAGGGATCAATTTGTGAGGTCATCAGCAGTGCATGGCCAGGGCTAACTGGTGAATTTCATTGATATTTTGAGCTCAAAACATTATGTTGACATATTCACCTAACTATAATGTCACTTCAACCTTTGTTAGGGATGTTAGCAATGCAGTCATTGAGCATGTCATGAGTGATGTAACATGTGAGGGTGCAAGCAGTGCATCAGAGACACGCGCACTGGTCCCACATACTTAGAAGTACGGCGGGCCTATCATAGCCTTAGCCTTGATTACCTCCTGCACTTTACTTTGTGAGAGGCATGTTCTACATAGCACCCACTGGTGCTCCTTGGAGAAGAAAGCACAGAATCCTGACTGGAGATTTCCATGTATTATGATGGATTTAGTCGCCTACATTTTCTAACCCTTTTTTGGACAACCTTACACTGAAACTCTTTCTCAGGACCTCCTAATTAAATTCTTTTAATTTCTCAGCATTTTCATCTACCATAATCTTTGATCTAATCCTCATTTAATCCTCAACATAATCCTTGAGAAAGACCAAGGGACCAAACATGTTCTGGCTGTATAATGATTGACTCTTAACTGTCCAATATGTATACACAATGACCATTTGTTTTAAAACTTATGGTCATGTGACTGCTTGTATGTACTAATTACTTTCAGTGCTTCGATGCAATAATAGTTTCCTTTGTAATTGAATTTAGGCTACAGGGCCAGAAGCTTTAGGGCTACCCTGGGGTAGCAGGGTGTTTGTTGTCGTTACAGCTTCAGACATTCATATGTTACTCACTTTGACTCTATGATTGAATGTGCATCAAGTTCTTTCCACCAGCTATCACATTTGTATTTGCAGTCTGTGAAGGATATGGTGCTCAGGCACCCATACTCACTTGTTGTGCTCCCAGAAGAGATAGATTTTGCTTTAATTTTCCAATGCACAGAGATCAAGCTTTGCCACCACTTCACTTGACTCTTCTGAGAAAATGAATTGCTGCTTCTTCTGTGTAAAATGTTATTACCAGTGAGTAGTGATGTGATTTGGAGGAGATTTGGTCTAGCGGTTCGAGCTGCTGCCTTTAGAACCTAGGAAGCATGGTTAAAATCCTGTTCTAAGCACTAGGCCAGCATTGTGTGATTCTGGTCAAATCACTTAACCCCCTTTGTGTTTACATGAGTGTTAAATGTATTTGGGTAATACCCACTTGATGCCCATGATTTACGATTGTTTCGTATACCCTCATGTGATGTACAGCACTCCGGTGCATTACAGCTAGATTTGTCGTATATAAATGCCACTACATACATGCATTTGCATATTACAGGTGCATTCTAAATGTAGTTGTAATTTAAAGATCAAGCATCCATAGGCATACTATGCTCAAATATACATGGTCAGGATTCTGCAAGCTACAGAAGAATTCCAAGACCATAGAGAAGAACAGTTCCTTAGAAGGTACCAGAGCTCCAAAGTGAGGTGTAATGCTCTTTTTACGAGCAGGAAGTGGTATTTATTTCCTTGTAATATTTGGATATACACCAATTCTTGGTTTCTATTCATTATAATTTCCTATCGAATAAATGAGAAATCAATAGTGTAATAAAAATAAAAACGATAATATGTGCCTTATATGTGAGTAGTCATTTGCAGGTCACTTTGAGAATGCATGGTAATCTGCCTTTTGGTAATGAACACCATCAGCACAATTAGCAAATCATAAATGCCTACTTATTGGCTAATGAATATACATTTCTAGATAAATATATTCAGAAAAAGTGTAAGGAAATTAGCTCTACCTATATTTATTTAGGTAGCAGTTGTAATTCTGGTCTTTGACTAGCATTTCACACAGTCTGATGTCTTTAAAAAGAAGCATTGTGACGTCACAACTCAACTGTAATAAATTATTACAGTAGAGTAGTGGTGCAATTTTGTTATTGCAGTTGAGAAATGATGTGACAGGATTTTCTACAGGATTTACTGGCTTCTATGTATTACAGAACAAATATATAACAACAAAACTTGCCACATAATTCTATTTAAACACACATGGAAACAATATAGCAAGTGACATTTCCAATGAGAATCCTCATTAAAAGTGATGTGTTTGGCAGAATTTTACATTAGTGGAAAAAGACAACTTTAAGAATGCATATACAGAAAAATATGAAATTCAATCATTGCTGCAAACTAGGTTTCTTTTTACACTTTATACCCCCAGGAGCCTGGAACAAATAAACGTTTTATAGCAACTCAAATATTGTTCCTATTTTCAGAAGACATGATTAAAACGAGAAAAAGTATTGAGTCTGCATTTTTCCTAATTCATCCAGCAGGGAACTTATAATGACAGAAGAGACATTTACACCAGACCACTGTTTAGAATTAGCCACATGCCTAGCTTGAGGTACTAAATAAATGTCTATATACAATTTTATACCAAGCTGGATGATCCAATCCTCAATAGCGCCAGTCAATAGGTGTCTTATCACTTGTGAGTGAGCAAGTGATCACATTAAATATTGAAGCATACTGGAGGTAAAGGTGTACCAAATACAGCCTTATAGCCCACAGCAGCAGGCTCAAACCGAAGGCGAGGGCCTTTAACAAGTGAGCGGACTTTAATGCCGGTACAGCCCAGTTAAGGAGGGCTATTAGGTTAATAGAACATTCAGCCACTAAAGGCAGAATGTTCTAGCAAATAAAACAAAGGCTTTTGAAATCCCCTCAGACTCTCTGAGGCCTTTGTTCACAGCAACAGCTGTGAAGGAAAACATTGGAATTTTGGAGTTAAGGGCTTCTACCAGCCATTAAAAGCCCGGAGCACTCCATTGTTTTCAATGGAGCGCCCAACATTCCAATCTTCTAAAATAAATTAGAATATGTAATAGAATATTCTGGCCAATCAGCTCACTCAGAAATAAGTCAATAACCAGCAGTATTAGCCTGCTTTCTGCATATCTGAATCATGTGATGTCAAGTAGTCAAACAAAATTCCACTCTTACAAATGTCGGTTTGTTTTAAAACTCAGTGGAAGTATTCATATCCCTTCGGTTCTCAGTGAGCATTGTTGAGTATCTGCCAGAAGTACTTGTGATGGAGCAAGGATTCAAGAAAACGAAACTTGCTAGGAGAAATCTCTCATTAACAGTACTAATCTGTAAAAATAGTATAGAAAATCAAAATTAACATACGCACAACATTTACATATGGGAAAAGAGCTTTACGCATGCTTAATTAATGAAGAATAAAATGCAACGCAACTGAAACCCGCTTTAAACTGGAAAATGCTTTTCGCATGCGCAAACCAGAATGACGTAAACAACAACGTGACTAACCTGTTTGAGAGGTAAAACTCTCAAGCATTTGCAGGAATTACTAACGTTAGGTCGAGAGACATCACATGCCTGGCATATGCTTGCCTGAATTTAAAGATGGCTGTTGCTGCTAATGCTTTCGCTTAAAGAAAGAGAAAATAACATGGGACAGAGTAGAAGTGGGTGGTGAACAGTGAAACTCACATATTTGAGAAATTAACATCTCTTTATGATTCATTTATTATTAGTGCACGTTTGGGCATTAAGTGGCGTACAAGAGAAAAAGATGGCGACGAAAATGGAGGCAAGCTAGACATACGCTGTGTAATAGTGATGTGACCCGCTGACCGTGTCACTGACAGGCTGCCAAGATCCAAGGACAACTAGCGTGCGAAATCTCTTCGCGACTGTGGAAATGTATTGAAATGTGATTTGATTTGTAACATCAAATACATGAGAACAGAAATAAGAGAGAATATTAAATGAGATAAGGGGGATGGGTTTGTTAGACAAAAGAGTTTATTAAAAAAGTGATTATGTCAGCATGAGGTCATGACGACTCCCTTGTCCCTGCCCAATCACATTACATAATCCATCAATATAAGAACGTTTTGAGGGTGGGACATGCAAAGATGAACTATAACTAGAGTGACTTGAATTATTAGTCGTCATCATTGAGCGTTCATTGAGAGAGAGAGACAAGAGAGAGAGAGACGAGAGCTGCTGCTGCTGAGAAGAAGAAGAGAACAGACTGGGAAGATTCATACCTGAATGACAAACTGATTAGATTGAAGATTCCGGAAGAATATCGAGAAGGGAGAGAGTGTAAGATGGGATGCACCCTGGTGCGTCAGGTTTGTAGAGAAGTTTTAGTAAGTATTGTCCTGTCCTGAACCTGCCCTATAGTCTTTGTCTCCTGATCCTTAATCAGGGGATCTCCACCAGTCCTTTGGCCAGAGGGCTGGTTTTCCCATTATCACCCTCGGGTAACTATTATTCTGTCTTTAAATATATCTTTTGCAAATTAATGATTTATTATGCCTTTTGTCTCTTTATCTATCCACTCTTAATGCATTGAATTGTTGAATGATTCTGTGAATTGAATGTATTGCTAAATGAATTTTCTCTCCCATGAAAGTTGATGGAGTTTGCACTGTGAATTTGTACTACATGAGCATTCATTTATGACTGAGATTTAGATAAAATTAATTACAACTTACCCAGAGTCTGTGGTTATTTCACCAAAGTTTGTAGGTTAGTTAGACAATTGTTAATATCACCATCAACTACTCAACTAATTCTCCATCAACCAAAGGAAGAGTGTTGAACTGTGAAGATTAGTTAGACATTGAATAAAATGTCTCTAATAAATTTGAGCCTACAGTGAGTAAACTAATCAAGATCAAAGTGAATTACAAAACCCGAACCCCGGCGAAACAGCCAGGAAACTTGAATGTGTGTTTATCCCTGGCCTCTCCGCTGGATCACTTGCAGGGACACTATGTCCTGTAATTGAGCCTGCATCACTTTGCTTCAATGTTGCTGCCAACCAATAGTATTGATTCAGATCTACTGTTCCATCCTGGAAGCTGAAGTTTCAAAATTGCCAATGGGATTAGGAGTTCCCTCGCCCAATCAATCTGGAGTATTTTTTTTATTTTTGGGCCACTGAGGTCCACAGTTCTGGGGTCATGGATCCTCTCTGGGAATTACCAGTCCAGATATCTCTAAAATGTTGTCTCTTTATGCCCAACCTAGCACCTTTCTAAATGGTAATTTCTTGAAGACTATGTCACAGACTTACACCAACCTAGAAAGGCCCTCCCTTCAGAAATGTTTACCTTCAGGCCAAATTTGGTGTTTTTCTGTTCAGCAGGTTTTTCTGTATCAAAGAGAAAAGAATTCTGTGGGAATGAAAATGGCACATTTGGGACCCCAACCCCTTTTCTATTGGCGCTCATTTGAAGACCTGCCCAAACGTTGCACGAAGAACCTAAAATGGATTCACTGGTGTTGGAAAGTTTCGTGCAGATTCATGGAACGGTGCCAACGTTATTAGAAAAACATAAAATATCTTTCCTATAGAAACTCTGACTGAACAACAACTGTGCTGTGCTGGCACTGCCAGTGTCATAGATTTATTGCAAGTTTTTGTTATATACTCTGAGGATATCCCAATATTTTGAAAGGGACTTGCATACATCTGATCCTTCGGCCAGTTTATCCTGTACAAAAGCTGAGAATTCTAAATTAAAACGTACTGTTGCAAATCAAAAAGCCTCTTAAAGCTGAAGAAATCCACCAAACTCAATCTATTCTAGTTGACAGCCTGTGACACCTCCCAACTGTTCAAGATGTACCTTCTAGGAGTAAAACTTTTTAGGTGATGTCATATTAGTTAAGGGAGAGATGCTGTGTCTGTATTGTCTTTTTCATCTACTGTATAGCTTGAGGTTTAAGGAATCAGAAACAATGTTGTTCCTCACTTCTGCAAAACTTGGGTGATCCAGGGCATACCATTTTGGCTAACTGTGCCTCATTCCATTCTCAATTTCAAATTTTGGAACCCCTAGAAGTGATTCCATTCAGAATATCTGCTACAAAGTATTTTCCATTTCACACTTGCCCTACTGCTGTTTCTTCCAGATTTAACAGACTTTATTAAACTCTGCCATATAGAAGAGTGACACCACCTGCTCTGATGTTGAGGATGTGGGTTGAAATCCCAGCTGATTGGAGCACCCAGGCTGGTACTCAGGCCCTAGTATGCACCCATGTTGAAGTCCTTTATTGTTGTACAGATAAGGATGTTTTTGGAAGTCAAGCTGCTACAGAATGTGGCCTCTTTGTAATATAACTCTGCCCCTCCCCCCACACAGCAGCTCTATCTCCTTTGAAGGCGATTGGAGTCCCCCGCCTTAGTTTCGCAAGACACTACACACCTGAGCCTCCTCCCTTTCCCACAAATTACAATGAATCGTTTGTAGTCTGAGGCTTTCCATTCCTCCCTTCATCCATCCCGCCACCCCTCTGTTCCACCCACTGTCTTAAGTACCTTCACGTTAGCCAAAATCAACCATCTTTATCTGGATTAAGCACCTGTGCAGGTACTCAAGGCTCTGGCAGTGCTCATTTGTACAGGAATATGTGGTGGGTCCCAATGTTGTTCAGAAGCTTGCAGCTGCGGCTATCAAAAATTCAGGTGCTGAATACCGAGGCTGTGTAGTATTAATTCGACCTCATGCTTCTTTAACGATCTTCCCTCTTTATTTCTCCCTAATCAAAAAACACATGATGGACGGAATGCTGAATAATGCAAACATTCACCCCTAGTCACAAATATCTGGGTTTAATCCATCGTCATTTTTCTCACCACACCTCCCCAGTTTGGACCCAGCGATATGCAAATCAGTTTTCTCCCTGGACCAGAAACAAGCATCCTGGGACCGGTATCGGGGCATTACCCCTCATCAGCCAGGGTAGCTTGAATCTAGAGCTGCAGTGAGCACGGGACCACGTCTTGGCCTACCCTTCCCACTTAGGGTGACAAAAGCAAAAAGAACAAATGATGGCTGGAATGCTGAACAATGCAAACGATAACACAGACACCTGTTGAGTGTCTTGGTTTGTTTTTATCCAATTAAAATCTTTGTTTCCATCATACTTCCAGAATTACAAAGAAAAAGCAATATTCCTCATGCAAAACTTTTTTGCTCCTGATATATTTAAAAAATTGGTAAAGTTCCTCTAAAATATCTCAATTGTGTTGTGTGTTAGAAGGCATTTTAGACATTACATCACACTTGACCTTTGCCATGGAACGTACAGCAAATGTGGTGGGATAAAAACTGAATTTAAAGGCTGGTTAATTGGTATTTTCTCTTCTAAACTCCTTCAATGTTAGCTCTTGGGGGGTGGGGGAGGGAGTGATGCAGCTTCTATTGCACCCCTACTTCCAGTCCCCCTTACTCACTACTGGTATGGAAGTGCACTGCAGCGCCTTGTCTGCAACTGGAAGCGGATCGGCCTGGCTGATAGGACAGCCGCGCAGTGCCTGACAAGGCTGGTCTGACGGCCAGTGTGTGGGCTGTTTTTTGGCTGTTTATGGGCCTGTCTTCTGGCCTGCTGGCCTGGTAATTACTGTTGATTTGTCTGATATTAAAAATAAACATTTCCTGCAGAAAGCTCAAATCCATGCATCAACGGTGGCTGGCTTGTACTGAGGGTGGTGGGGCGGAGTGGGGGCACAAAAAAATAATGATTCACTTACCTTTGCAGCGTCATGTCCTCCTCCCTCAGGTGTGTTCTTGGAAGCTCTCGATGCAGGAAACTGCACTACCCAATCCTGGCGCTGCTTTCACTGTATGAAAGCAGTGCCAGGATTGGACAGAGCAGGCTCTCCCAGGGCTTTGAAGAGCACTGGAGGCCTGCGCTTTCTCTGGCTAAGACAGCTGGGTTACAGAAGTTTGAAATGCGCATGTCTGGCTGGCAGCCCCAAGATGCCCGACTAAAGAGACATGCGCTCTCGGCAGCACTGGCCCCACTACGTCTGACATTCAGTTCGGGACGGGTCAGTTGCTGAAAAATAAAATGGTGATAAATTAACTTTATTACCATTTTATTTTTTAGTACTGGGGCTTGTGGGGCGACACACCTTCGCTCAAATGGAGGAGCCACTCCTGTGGCACACAGTCTTCTATACTGTGCAAATCCCTACACATGCTGTCTTTACAAAGTCAAAATAACCCCATTTGCAAACATGGGCCATTTTTTAGCTATCTAACTCACAGATGGTGGTCACTTTTATTTCTTTCCCCTTCCGAGGCTGGCCGGAAGTGCTAGACAAAATGCAACTACAATGCATTTTAAATCTGCCTTTCATCCTCTTGAGTTTGGTAAAATGAGGTATGACTACATTGACGCAATATAACACGTATTCACCAGGCCTTGGTAGGAAGTGCTCTTATGCCTGGGAATTGCTGGTTCTGTAAATAAATGTGATAGCGCAGGACAGCAAAAGCATTCCCACGTTCACCTTTTTGGAATAGAGCGGTGTGTTTATCCCCTGTCCAAAGGAAAGCTCTGGAAATTCAATAACTCCAGGGCGCGCTCTCTATCATTTTTATTGATGATAAGAAAAATGCTGCTGGCCGCCTCCTAAGTATGTTTCAAATCCTGATGCTCCAGATTAGTCATAAAAACATTGGCACGGGTTGGAGGGCTCCTTCTTATAAATCTTCCCCACGTGAATGAAACTCTTTAAGACAGTACAGTATGATTTTTTAAAGTTGTTTTCCAGACGCATCTCTCTTTGCTTTGATAATTAATCAATTGCCTAATGAGGCAGGGGAAGGAAGGAGCCACATTACCCAGACGGTAAAATGAGGAAAGACCCCGGCTGCACTGAGCAGAGAGGGCTTGGGGTGGAAACGACAGCGTGCCGGCAAAAAATGCCAAACTCCAGGGGTGCGGGGGGGGGGGGGGGGGGGGGGGGCTCAGTACTGTGTCTGGGCAGTGAAGATTTTAAATAACTGCGTCTGGCAGGGCTGCTTGTGGAATGAGGAATAACAGTGTGTGCACTTGTTTTCAGGCCACACCCATTGTTGTTTCTTAGCAACCGCCCCGTTGCCACTTCCAAGGGTGCAAGAAGAAGGGGGCGGGTTGCAGCGGGCACTGATCCAATCAAGTACTCTCTATATTGATGGTGTGTTTTTCAAAATTATGGACACGCGGGCTGGTGATGCACCGGGGCAATGGGGTTCCGGAGAGAGAAGGGTTCAAGACTTCTTCCTTATGGTCTGCTGGTCAAGTAATAGGGCGATTGGATCATTTTCCCAGATGTGGGATTTTTTGGGGTGGCATTTGGTGGCTTTGGAGGGCACTGGTCCTCATTTGACTGCGCTAAGGGTCGGTGAGGGTGTCCTTTTGTGAGTTGGCGGGCCCCGGGTTAAGTCTTCAGGTTCCTTGATAATTAATAACTGTAGTATTTAGTTAGCACGGCATTGGTGCAAGAGGCCCGGAGCACGCTCTGTAAGACAGGGCGGCAGTACCTTTACAACCTGCCTGGGTGGGCGTGGAGTGGCCGCAGAGGGAAGCGGCTGGGGTGGTGGCAGTTATGATTCTTGCATGTCCCTCACCATGGGGCAGGGCTGAGGGTTGTGTTAGCCTGTCTGCTGCCAGGTGTAGGGCGGGGTGTTGGGAAGGGTGCCTCAGGGTCACCACCCTCACTTTTGACAGTTGCAGCGGTACCAGTCGGTGCACAAGGCAGGGCAGGGCGGTGGTGAAGTAGACAGGCCTCTACATCGCCCCAGAAAGTTCAGTTAAGTGTCACTAATGGACTGCACCACACATTGTGCCACCACCAGAATGAAGTGCAAAACATAACTGCATGTCTACCAGTTTAACATGTATGTGCAGTTATAAAGTAGCAATGTTGACCTTTCAAAATAACCCCTCTTTGACAGGCCTAAACATTCCTTTTAAATATTAGCAAGCTACCCCTAAGTAGGCCTTAATGCCCAATAGGGAATGGTGATAAGGGAAGGACATAAAAGAAGTGTAATGGGAACATATACTCACAGCATTGGGAGGTAATATTGAAATTATATAATGTTATCTATGCTAAGAATCGAGCTAAATAGCTAATTCTTTGAATTTTTTCAATATTTATTAAAGATTTTACATTGGTAAAATCAGATTTATTTTAAATATTTCACAAAATGTACTTTGTCACCTTTTTTTAGCCTAAAGTCTTTAGAAGTCTATTTGCGTGAGCTTTCAACTGTCTCGCAGGAGTTCCTTGATGAGCTATGAACTTCATAGGGAGGTGCTTTGTTCATCTGAAAGGATGATGATCGGGGGTGACTCCATGAATGTAATTAGAATCAAAGAGGCCTACCCTGTCGCAGGCAGATGTAGGTAACACCTGGGCCTGCCCCCTCCTTTGCCCTTCAAGTCAGCCAGGCGCCAGTCCCAGTGATAAAGGAGCTGCCCAAGACCCAGTTTTGAGTGCCCATAGAAGAAAGGTTGCTCATGTCCCTGACCACACCTCTAGGGTGGGCATGGGAGCTCTACACAGAATAAGCAAGGTTCTGCTATCTTGGATTTAGGCAGAGCGGGGCACTGTGGGATTGTTTGCAGTGGGGGACCACTGTAAATATGGATAGGGTTACCCAAGGAAACTTTTTCTGCATTGGTTAGGGAAGAGCCTGAGTCAACCCTAAGTAAAGGCTAGAGCTAGGCATAAATGTGGCACCACTGAACACTCTCTTCAGAACAATACTAGAAGACAGAAGGAATGCACCTGCTACTGAGACCTGTGAGGAGACCTAATTGCCTGGACCTGTTTCCAGTTATACACAGGAGAAAGAAGTGGATTCCAAGGGAATTTTGAATTTACCCTGCGTGGAACTTTCCCGCCAAACAACAAAGCTTCACTGGGACTTCACTATCCAGTTTACAGAGCCCTTCCTGACCACAACCTTCTTCTTTGCCCCTCTGAGGATTTTTGACTTGCATTTCAAAGCTAAGTCAGAAGGGAAAACTCCTGACTCGAATGATCCTGGTTTCTGCATCCGACCGGCACACCATAGTGGTCAGCCTTAAAGTGCGCTTAGGTACCGGTCAAGTGCAACCAGATGACCACAGTTGCCACTTACTGCTTTTTTGGCACTATTTTTATTTTGAACTTTAAAACTTGATATCTCCGCTTCCCCCTTCTTGAAGGCCTCTGTTTATTCCTTAAAATATTATCTATTTTTAGAAAATGGGGAGGGATTTTTTTGTTTTTTTTGTTTTTGACGTTTTAACATTTTTGGTATTTATATAAATGCTTTACACATTTTCTTAAGTTAGGCCTGTCTACTCTGTGCAATAGCCACCAGGGGTTGACCGCAGGTTTAAATTACTGAAACCTTTTATGGACCTAACAAGAATAGTCGTATTATTCCTTGTGGTGAACCACTATCTACCCTAACTAATAATTGACTTTTTCAGACAGATCTCAGCCATATAGATGACAATGAGAGTGGTGTTTAGGAGAACAAGGGGAAGCTGTAGGTAAGGCTGCTAGTGGGCATACCTCTCTTCTAGGCCAGTGGGGGAAATGGGGGGGGGGGAATGGAGACGGCCATGGACTATGTACCACCAGCCAAGGCACCCACCTCTACAAGGGCAATGTGGAGAAGGTGGTGGTGGTAGAAAATGCCCCAGTACAGAATTATACACTGAGAAAAACTACTGCTGAGAGACAGGTTTTACAAGGACTGGGTGAATGGGTATGGATTTTAGCAGAGGAGGTGGTTACTGGATAGAGTGGACAGGTTGAGGTGCCTGTTTTTACCTAAAGTACCACAGCCCCCCAAGGTGGATCGACTTGGGTAAAAACATGAGAACAAGCCTGGCAGATGAGGACAGGGCCAGGAAGCAGTACCTGGTGAGGTCTGGGGCTCCTTGGGGACACCAGCCTGAAGAGAGTGGGCTGATGCAGCCATTCTGACGTTGAGGGAGCAGCTGGCGTCTGCAGAAACCTTTCAAAATGTTAACATGGATTAGAAGGTTTCTGATGGTGGTTTGGGTGACAGAGAAGGCCTAGGAGTGAGTTGCTGTGGAGATGGGGTAGATTGGCAAGAAGAGAAAGTATTGGAAATGGATTACGAGAAAGAGGAGAGAGAGTTGGGACAAGGGTAGATACTGAGTTTGGCATCAAAGATGCCACAGAGGAACACAGATGTAAAGATGGAAAATTGGCAGGTGAGAGGGGTTGCCTAACTATAACCAGCAGTTTTCTATGTTACAAGAGGTTCACAGGTTTGGAGGTGGAGACAAGGGGTGTGTTTACAGTAAAGAAGAAATTGGAGACGGAGGAGGAATTGAAGTTCACCAGACAAGAGATGCAACTTCTCCCAGATTTGTTCAAATGGTGGCACTGTTGGGAGTCACAGTGGGATGAGTAGTGAATTGGGGGTACACACACACTTCCTATAGGGATAAGAGGGGCCAGTGATTCAAACACACACTCTGTGAAGAATGGGAATTAAATGCATGAAGCAGTGAGCACTGGGGAGGATGTGGTCAAATGGATTGGTGAGGTGCCACAGTCAGATCTTAGACCGTCGAGGCTGGAGTGGGGCCAAGGTCTCTAGTAAAGTGGTTGATAATGAAGAATTGAATCCAGGAAAGGAAAAGACAACAATAAACAGATAAAGAAAAAAAACTGAAGAAAAGATGAAGCAGAATGTGCAAAAAAGAAGTTGGAGGACCATGGAGGGCTCAGTTGCACGAAAGAAAATATTTGGAAAGGGGAGTTTGTTGATATGTGTAAGCTGCTTCATCGAGAAGTACAGGCAGAGGAGGGTTTTAAGGAAGAGGTTTGGGATTTAGCCAGGAGACCGAGATTTCTGATTAATATAGTTAATTAGACCTTAGCATTCCTGATATTTGCCAGAATTTACAGTAAGAAGTATCCATAAAAATCTGTAGCGATTTTTAAGTACATGGATATTGTCAGAAAAGCACAGATGGTTTTTAGGAGTTTTGCTTCACTTTGTTATGATGAGGAGTTCAGGGCCAGGTTGAGCATTGCTCCAGAGAAACCATAAGGATGTGGACGATTAGCTATGGCTTCAGATAACAGCACCCACACAGGCAGGTCTGGCCTTACATACTGGCAGCAGTTTACCAGTTACCTGAAGGGCCTTTTTTGACACCCATCCTTGAGGGTTCAAGGTGTGATTTACCGCTAGAAGTCAGGTTTTCAAAGGGAAACAGCCTTTATAATGAGGTAAATACATTGCATGCATTTGCCTCGCATTTTTTAGCATGCATTTTTTTACTGCGATTATGCATTTACATCGCATACCAGTACCACCATTTTAAGGTAAGTTGGGGGGTCTCCCTCCACAAATACATTGTTTTTAAATATAAAAACAATGCGTGGTATTGGCATGTGATGTAAATGAATTATCGCGGTAAAAAACATATGTGCTGCACTGCATGACAAATCCCACGAATATGCCCCTTAGTTTTGTTTAGGCTTTATATGTTGAGCTTCTTCTTGACGCCTTTCAAGTTTCTGAATTATTGGGCACTTTATTTTGAAGCTGCTAAGAGTGAAGAAGTGAGGAGGTTGATTTTCATGGAGATAAGTTGTTTTTGTGGATCCTGTGTTTGGCCGCAAGTACGAGCAGCGGGGGGGGGGGGGGGGGGGGGGGGGGAGGGGTGCTGACAATTCCTTCATTCGCTGCCCTACGACGGCCGCAAGTAAGGGGAGCGGACCACCCCAGCCCCCCGAAAACCCCTTGCTATGCCACTGGGTGACAGGATGGTTGTTTTGAGCAAATGTGGAGGAGATATGCTACTTTTTTTTACTTTTCAGCATATAGCTGGGAGAAAGAAGGGGTTGGTGTTATGCCATGAGATCAGGAAATGTTTGACTACCTTCCAATCGTTGCCAGTGTTGTGAAAGGATTTGATAAGGTTGGGCAAGGAACATAAGGCTTATGGGACCAATTCTTTTTGTAAAGGTGCAGAATCAGTGGCACATAGGTTAGGTTTTGACTCACTAGATCCAGGAAGACTGAGTAAGTGGAAGTCAGACTGCTATGGCTGTTATATACACTAGTATGAAGAACACTGTTAGTTAGAAATTTGCTGGTACTTTATCTGTTGTTATAAAGTTCTTTTTCAGGGTGTGGCCGGGCCATTGACGTTCGTGTATTCTATATGGATCATCAGGCACTTGTTCATTAGATTGGTCGAAAAGCAAGCATTGTAGAGACCTTTGGACAGATCACTGGGCTTGCAAAGTGATTGTTTTGCACGTGAATTGTGGATAAAGAGAGGAATGAAGTAGGATCAAATGTTATCGTAATTAGTCAAACTGGTTTGGCGGTGTGTGTGCTCTGACATTCCTTTTGTCCATTTGGGTAAGAACGGCTAGGTGCAATTGTCGGGTTTAGGTTTGTTGAAGAAGATGAAGAAGGATTTAGACAGGATATTGAAAGGATGGTCAGGTACTTATCTGATATGGATATAAAATGGTCCTGAGGAGAGTTTGGCTTGGTGAAATAAAGCATAACGCTATTGAGAAAGCTAGATGCAAGGTCAGTAAGGAGTTTTTGTGAGGACAAGGGTATAAGCTTGTTGCAACATATTTATATACTGCAGGATCCTTTCCTTTTTTAAGCAGGACATAGTTCATTTGTCCTTTTTAGGGAACAAATACTATTTAATGGAGATTAGAGAATTGTTAGCAAAGAAGTAAGCTGTTTGTTTATGGTGCTGAGAGATTGTTCTTCCAGATGGCTGTTGGCGTGGCAGTCATCGTATAGAGATCTGGGGCATATTTAAGGCTGTTGGAGTGACTGCCTAGAATTTGTTATGAAACTGAGGGAGGTACTAGAAGAATGCCTAGTCAGGGTTTTTCTGAGTGGTGCAAGGATGGAAGGCATGGCAGAGTAAGCAGGGGGGCATTGGAGGATGGGGAATTTTCAAGCTAATGTTTGGGGCTGGGTTAATTGGATGGTGGCTGAAAGGATTACTGATATGTGTGGATGTTATGGTTGTTTGGTTAGGGAAGCTCATGATAGTAATGGGGAATTTTAAGGGTGGGTGGAGTAGGTTTTAGAAATTTTTTAGTGAGGCAGAGTTATTGTTGTTTCTAAAACGTTTAAAAAATAGCTGTAGACCTGTCCTAAAAAAGGAGTATCTTGCCCTCTGGTAATTATACTGGTCAATGTGTGCCATCGCGCACGACTTATAGTGGTTTTAATTCAAAAGGTCGGCCAGAAATTGTCACACAAAACCTGGCACATACGACCTCCATATTTGGCACATGTGAGCTCCTCTGGGTTAGACTGGAAGCCAAAGTCATAACTAGGCAAAAGTGTTCAATACGGCCCCACAGTGCAGGAGCCCGTGACTAAACTAAAGAGAGAGGCTTTCGGGATTGGGTCATAGCAGCCCAGCCAAGTCTGAAACCACCCCCTGGCCTGCAGTGAACTGGTAAAGTGCCAGAAAGGCCAGAAAGGCCACACCTGGAGTTGTAGGACAGTATCCCTCCCCATCCTGATATTAGCTAACGAGGATGCCATAAATCGGCTACAGGTGGTCCAGAATACAGCGGCAAGACTGATTCTGAACGCCCCCACAAGAACCCCTTCCAGGCCCCTATTAATAGAACTTCACTGGCTCCCAATACGGCAACGTGTCAAATTTAAAATCTGTTGTACCGTTCATAAGTGCCTGTTCGGAAATGGCCCCAATTATCTGACTCAAAAGCTACAACTTTATAAACCAGATCGATCTCTGCGCTCAAGCAATCAACTGCTATTTAAACCCCCTCCTATTAAAAAGACCAGACAAGGTGGCCGTGCTTTCTCCCTTGTGGGGCCGACCCTGTGGAATAAACTGCCCTTCAGTCTCAGGCAAATTTCCAACCATCTATCCTTTAGGAAAATGTTTAAAACCAACCTGTTCCAAGAGGAATAACTGGCCTTGGTTAGCTACCAAGACCAAAGCTCACTTGCAAAGTCCTCCTTTCCCCATCTTGGCGAGCAAAGCGCGGAGATACCCCGACCGGGGTCGATTCCTGCGCTATACAAGAAACCAAATAAAAATAAATACCCAACACTACCCTTCGGTCACTTTAAGAGGCCGATTTCCACCTTTCTTACAAAACAATGCCAGCCATTTGAGTACATTTTGCCACTGTGGAGCAGCCAAGAGCTGGTCGGTGAAAAGGTAGTTGTTTAAAATTGTCAGGATTCTTTTGTAAAACGCCAATTATCCCTCTGTTTGCTCTAGTAAACATTATGAAATGATTGGGCGAGCTTTCAAATACTTTCCAACTGATGCCTTTATGCATTGGCTCCTTTACTTTATGTTAGAAGTTATAAATTCTGGATTTTGCTACTTTTCTGAATATTTATACCAGCCTAGACTTAAAAATACTGGCCAGACTGGTAAAGAAATCAACCGTGGCCCATTGCCACGGAGCAGTGCCAGGCAGCTGCACGGGCCATGCAGCCTCACTCTATGCCAGGACACACTACACCTAGCCTTTGAGGAGATTTGAGAGCCCCCTGCACACCTGGAAATGGTGCTGGTAGAAGTGGTGGTTATGGTAATGATGGTGCTAGCGGTAATGTTGGTGGTAATGATGCTTGTGGTAATAGTAATGGTGGTGGTGGTAATGTAAATCATACTGTTGACAATCGTGGTGGCAATAGTGTTGATGGTAATGTTGGTGGAAGCAATTGTGGTGGTGGGATTAATGGTGGTGGTAATGGTGGTAGTCATCATTAATAGTGGTAATGGTGGTAGTCATTATTAATAGTGGTAATGGTGGTAGTCATCATTAATAGTGGTAATGGTGGTAGTCATCATTAATAGTGGTAATGGTAATGGTGATAGTCACATTAATAATGGTAATGGTGGTAGTAATGGTGGTAGTCATCATTAATAGTGGTAATGGTGGTAGTCATTATTAATAGTGGTAATGGTGGTAGTCATCATTAATAGTGGTAATGGTGGTAGTCATCATTAATAGTGGTAATGGTAATGGTGGTAGTCACGTTAATAATGGTAATGGTGGTCGTAATGGTGGTAGTCATCATTAATAATGGTAATGGTGGTGGTAATGGTGGTAGTCACATTAATAATGGTAATGGTGGTGGTAATGGTGGTAGTCATCATTAATAGTGGTAATGGTGGTAGTCATTATTAATAGTGGTAATGGTGGTGGTAATGGTGGTAGTCATCATTATTAGTGGTAATGGTGGTAGTCATCATTAATAGTGGTAATGGTAATGGTGGTAGTCACATTAATAATGGTAATGGTAATGGTGGTAGTAATGGTGGTAGTCATCATTAATAGTGGTAATGGTGGTAGTCAATATTAATAGTGGTAATGGTGGTGGTAATGGTGGTAGTCACATTAATAATGGTAATGGTGGTAGTAATGGTGGTAGTCATCCTTAATAGTGGTAATGGTGGTAGTCATTATTAATAGTGGTAATGGTGGTGGTAATGGTGGTAGTCATTATTAATAGTGGTAATGGTGGTGGTAATGGTGGTAGTCACATTAATAATGGTAATGGTGGTAGTAATGGTGGTAGTCATCATTAATAGTGGTAATGGTGGTAGTCATTATTAATAGTGGTAATGGTGGTGGTAATGGTGGTAGTCATTATTAATAGTGGTAATGGTGGTGGTAATGGTGGTAGTCACATTAATAATGGTAATGGTGGTAGTCATCATTAATAATGGTAATGGTGGTGGTAATGGTGGTAGTCACATTAATAATGGTAATGGTGGTCGTAATGGTGGTAGTCACATTAATAATGGTAATGGTGGTGGTAATGGTGGTAGTCATCATTAATAATGGTAATGGTGGTGGTAAAACAGCTGTGTAGGTCAAAATCTTTCAAATCATACGTGAAGCTAGTGTAAGATTGGAAGCTCATGTCAGTGCATTCGTCAGCACATGCTACTGTCCTCTTGAGAAACTTAAAACCATCCTCCCGCTGTTCTGCATGAAACATGGAGCTACTAGATCAGGCCAGCTTTTAACGTCTGCCTGCTACTATTGCAATTTCACTTTACCATAGGGTACTCACAAATATTTTCCAAGGGGCAAAAAAAAGTATGGTCTATGGTGTGACCAGAGGCTGCAAATATACCAGCAGGGTGGAAGTTGGGGACGTCGGTGGAAGTTTGACATACGGGGAGCGAAGCATGTACATGGTGTGGACTGTGAGTCGCAGCGTTACTTTGAAGAGTCTCTAGAAGAGACTTAGGTCCTGATTCCGAGTTTGCCGGACTAAAGGTGCTATCTCCCACACCTGATAAATAACAATATTGTGAGGTGTGCTATTTATCGAGTGTGATAAAATACACCTAACCAAAGTTTGGGGGATTTAACATGCAGATTTCTATGCCTACTGCACCAAAACTGCTTGGTAAGGTTAATATCATACACTTGCCCCCTATCAAAATGAGCTAGGTTTGACCTGCCAAAATTTGACAAAGGCTGAGATATTTAATGCAACCAATAATTACCAGATGCAGGAAATACCACCTAACTCGTAATTCCGAATGCTACTCAAACAGGGATCTAGGCAGCGGTCAGAAAATTCTGACCAATTTGTGATCAGGGCAGTTTATTTGACAAAAGTGTGTTAATCTGTATCTGAGTTGATTTACCTCTACTGCATCCAGGAGTCAGCCTTCTAAGGTTTTAGTGAGTTACGTGCACAAAGGAAGTAACTTGATTATAGAATTAGAAAGAATAAGAATCTTAGGCCTATCGGTCTCCTTAGAACTGTATTATCTTATGAAATTAAATGAAAGTGAATTTGTTAAGCGCGGTTGCTGCCCAGGGGCGTATACATTAGGAGTGCTGAGAAACAGGCTCGGTCTGTCCTATCTTTTTATGTGTGGAGTCTCCACAGTCGAGAAGCTACTACTCGTAACATACCCTAATGAACAGGAAAAAATTGTAAACTTAAACAAAAATGTAAGTTTACCTTTGTGAATCAGGCCTATGGTTTTTATCGATCCCAGTCTCCCCTTCTGCAAATTGTGTGCACTGAGCAAAAACTTTCTAAATCTCTTTCTCTGCTCCCTTTGTAACAGAGGACAGGAAGAATAGAAAACAAAGTAAACAACAATAGTGGGTATGTGATAAAAAAAAAACAGGACTGCAACCCAATAACTAGAACTAGGTGTTCTCTCCTCTCATAACTCCGGGCACTAACATGTGGTGTAATGAGAACGTTTATCCTTATTTGTCATTATGTGATGAAGCTTAATTTGCAAAAAGAATAAGTGCGAGGGCCCTCGTCAGGAGGTCACTACAGGTTGCACCATCCATTTCCTCTGCCACTACTGGCAGTGTCTATACCAACACCACCACTAACCACTGCACTCTGACAAGTGTAACAATTCATACTATTCCAGGCCCCCAAAGCTATAAGAATGGCTTCGGTGGTAGGCATTAGTCATTGTTAACGTATATTGAATTAATAAACAACTGTTGCTGTGCTGATCCCTGATTAGGCAGACAGCACCACCATGTGGCAGACTGTCATAAGTGCCGATGCTGTCATTTCAGTGCTGGTACCGAGTACCAGATACCACTGGCTCAAATTAATCACTGTATAAGTCTGAGCAAGCCACTGAAGAATCAAGCCAAGTGTGAGCCAGATGCCTGGCTCACACTCATCTCGAGGTCCTCGTGTAACCCTCGAGCCTAAAACAAGCTGAGCCTTCATGTGGCTTCTGTCTACCAACCACGATCTGCCCCTATATGCCAAGAATTAAAGACAAGGCATTAGCTTTTGAAGTAGAACGGTACAGGAAAATCGAAACCCATGTAGTGGCTGATTTGTGCAGTGTGAAACCAGAAAACATGGGATCAATCCCAGCTTCCTTGCTTGTCCAAATTGGGTGATCCTAGGCAATTCTTTAATATCTCCTTGCCACTTTTTTCATTACCACATATGAGATAGCACCTTCAAATACACGTGTTCAGCCTAGAAAAGACGCTCCGGACCACGAGCGAAGTTATAACCAGATATAAGATATAAAATGACGGATCTAAACTCCTTGGCAGTGCATTGCCTGCTGGGATATGTAGTACATCTTCAGGGTACAATTGAGTAGTTTTAGTGCATTCTCCAGGCAGTGCTGAAACTTTGCAAGGACCACCAGCCTTTCCTTCACTAAAATGGCACCAGCGCGAGGACATTTTGAGTATCACCCACTCACTCTCCCCCATGCCTGTCAAGTCTTAAGCGGTAACCATACCTTCACACATGCTACCTTAGGTGGATCCTCACATGCCACATGGAGCCAGCATCTACAGGTGAGGAAACATAATAACACAAATGTAAACCATTGAAATGGAGGGCAGTGGCTTAATTAAAATCCTCTGGATGCTAGCTCTGGAGACACAAGGGAAGAACTCTTTAAAATTGCACTTAGCTAGAGATATCTGTCATTTAAAAATGCAAATGTAACCTTGATCTCAGTTGACCCAGGCTTCCTGTAAGTCCATGAAAGCTAGAATAAATTCAGCCATTTTTACGGCCACAATTTGTACATTTGTACTTCAATAGGTTAGGTTTCCACGTGAAGCCTCTGTTGCAGCAATACAGCGGTTTGTTGCAAAAGTGCATTTTCATGAATTTAGGATATGGAGAATCGCTGTGGGTTCCAACTACCTTAGTAGAAAAGGAGGCTGTCATACTTCATATGTAGACAGCAGTAAGCCACTGGTTAAGAAGACATGGAGCAAGGCTCAACAAATTGAAACTTCTGTGGGTGTCATCCCAAGGAAGTGAGCCATACAATAGCCATTAGGATCTTGCAGACCAGTTGACTAGAAATGAATGAAACGAAATAAAAGAGAGTTATAAAGCGCACTACTATTACCCAAAGGTGTCAAGTCGCTAGCTCATCAGCTGAAAAAATGTCGTAGGGTCTTACAGGCACATGCATCAAGCGATTAAGAAATCGCAAAATTTGCGAATCGCAAAAAAATGGCATTTGCGATTGCAAATTACTGTGTGGCAATGCATCAACCTTATTTTTGCGAGAATCTGTATTTGTTCGCAAAAATAAGGAATTGCAAACTCATAGCTTGATACATGTGCCTGTACGCTCAGAATCAGAGACTGAAGAGCCAAGTCTTTACGCTTTCCTGAAGGCCAACACATGGGTTTCGTCTTTTAACCTCTGGGGAAGAGAATTCCCACTAAAATTGACTCAAGAGTCCCTTTGGCATAAGGAGGGTAGAAAACCCTGACCAGCTAATTCCAGACCTGCTGGTTTGGCGAGCTTCCTTTTAGACCTCCCCAGTAGTCTATTCTTGCACTTTGGGCTGTTGAGGCGATAGTGCAAAGGGCAGGCACATTCTCTGATACTTGTGCATATTATCAGGTACTCTTGCCCCATACACTACTGTAGTAAAAGATTTGCGCCCAAGAGCTTTTCAAAGACTGCCGTGCATAGGATAACCCTGGTCATGCATCAATCGCTGTTCCATATTGCTCCTTCTGGCCTGACCATGAATTGATTCCTCCAAACAGTTGGCAAGGAGGGTGGAAGAATTCTCAAACCTCAGGTTTTCCTTGAGTCTGAAAACATTCTTATTAAAAAATATAAGAGTCTGTGATTCACAGCAAACTGACAAGGAGATCTCCCGGACAAATAGCATGGAGACAAGATTTGCGAGCCCTGACATGATTATGTACCCTAGTAAAGAGGTTTCTAGAATATGTCACATCATCAGTTTCTAATCAATATAAATGGAGATGCAGGGGTGAGATGATGGGAGAAGACACTAAATGATCTTCAAAAGTAATAACATTTTACACCATTCCCGGGGATCAGGATGATGTTTAAATAGTCCTGTCTCATCTTATAAGCAGGGTTAGCATGAGCTTGAAATATGGTGGTTATGTTATGTTATGTTATGTTATGTTATGTTATGTTATGTTATGTTATGTTATGTTATGTTATGTTATGTTATGTTAGGGTGTTTTATATAGCGCGACAGCTGCCCCAGCAAAAGGGCGTCCCGGCGCTGAAGGAAAGACCGATAGATTGCAGAGTGACACCAGCTAATTAGTGGGGAAGAGCAGAGTCTTGATGGCCTTCCTAAATTCCTGGTAGTTCTCTAAGCCACGAATCTGCACAGGTAGTGTGTTCCAGAGTTTGGCAGCTCTATAGCGAAAAGAGCGACCACCAGCCTGCACTCTACGGATCCGGGGGACCACTACCAAATGTTGACCCTCTGACCAGAGGGAACGTGCAGGAACATACGGTGAGAGGAGATTGGCCAAAATAGGCGGGGTGGACAATTTCAAGGCCTTGGGTTATTCATGACAACATTACATATAAACTGTAAATGGATCTATTCCTTTCACTTGTGCTCTTACAAATGTTAATAGAGTACACTGCCAAATAATTCGGGTTGGCTGATGGACAGGGCTGCTTGCACCTGAGAAGAGCCCTCCATGGGGGTCCATGCTGTCCCTTATTTCTGGTCCTTTGAAGATTTCCAGGTATACGGTCAGGTGGAAAAGGGAAAAAGAGAATAGATCTACAATTTCAAGATGGCAGGTCTTGCATTCATCTCTCTACCTTTAAACAGATTAACTGGTACTTCCCATGGGCTCATTGCCTCTACTGCTGGAAATGAAGACAGCTGCTAGTGCCATTGACACCCCTGCCATGCTTCATCATGGGCTCATCAGAGGTGCCCCTGCTTTCTCGTGATGAGGGAAAGCCAGTAATGTCAAAACAAGTGGTCTCTGATGGATCTCTTCTTCTGCACTGTCGATTGCATTTCAAGTGCCACAAGATGTTTGCCTTCTGAAAAAGAAGGAGTCTTTCACTGGCACCTTAAATATTTGATAATTTTTGGGAATTTACTCTCCTTCATGGCCAAGTGTGCAGTTTTCTCCCCACAGCTCACACATTTTTTACACAGAGCACATGTGAGTTAAACATAAAATATCCCCCTGCTATAAAAGTAGATTTTGAATGAATGTGGCTTGGTGCGAGACCCTATGATCAGGGTGACATTTTCATGGTATGCAGCATCAGTCACTTGGAGTAGGATTGTCGTGAGCACCTCCTGATTCTTATTGTTGGCCATGCTCCTGGCGGTATGCGACGTTTACAACGCAACTATTACAACGCCGTTCCATTACGACGCGGTCATATCAACGAAAGTTGTTACAACGAATTGCGCTGGGGGGCGCTCAAGGATAGTAAATCATTTAATTTACTATCCCAACACCTTCCCGACTATCCACGGGGACTGGTGTTGGAATAGTAAATTAATTTTTTTTTAATTTGCGCCCCCCCAACGCAAGTCGTTGTAAAAGTGTGACGTACATCCGCTCCTGGCTGCGTAAAACCTGCTGTACACCGGGTTTGCTTGTTGTTGTTTGTGTTTTTTTTCTGGAGGTACTTCAAACTTTTTGTACCTTCTTATTTTGATGAGCCACATACATAGAAAACTGCATTTCACTAATGTACTTTAAATCTACATGGGTATTACTACACCACTAACTGCAATGAACATAGTGCATTAAGTGAGTGACAACTGGGCTGTTGAACTCTGAAATTGTTTTGTGTTGACCACAAAAGTGACTAATCAGTAACCCAGGAATTAGACAATAGACTCAATTACGAGACTAACCCACAGAGAAGGGGTGGAGAACCCGTAGTCCTGATCGTGGGTGATTTAAATTGCCACCTTTGTCCCAAATTGATCCCCGCAAAAGCAGATTGGTCGTCATGCCCGATAGAGAGTGGGCCACATTTTGAGCACACCATGGAGGGAAACACCCTGATGAAGATCTTGGATAATTAAGCCTTGACCCACACAATCGACATGGTGACTCCGGGAGGGATGGCTTCCTTACTCCAACATTTAAGGGCAGAGGATGCCACACCATTATTGATTACATGATGATATCCTCCTCGGCAAAGGATAGGGTGAAGGAGGTTAGTATAGACTGGAACCCTTTTAGCGATCACTACCCCTTGATCATGGAATTAGCATATAGCGCCCGACCCCGAAGAAATCCACCGTCTACCACTGTACTGTATCCAACGGACCAGGGGCGGCGGCTCAGATGGGCTAAAATGAATGCAGAGGAATTCTATAGAACCTTGGTAACAAAAGGCAAAAGTAAGATTGAAGATTGTCTTGACCCCTTAGTAGATGGCGGGGTACTGATCTCTGTCTTTGAGTCACTAACCAATATGGGAGGAGAACTTTTGAAAGTAACTGGGCCTGTAAAAAAGGAAACACAGCCACGCTGTTTTGACTCTGAATGTGCAAAGGCACTTAGGGCCTTAAAGTCATGCCTTAAAACCCATCCTAGGGACAAGCAGGAAGTTGCATTGTGTAGGAAACTATATAAAACCCAAAGTAAAGCAGAGGAAGATCACGCTCCAAGCAGAAGTGTGGGTGGATCTGAGGGAAGCTGGGGAACACAGGGATTCCAATGAATTTTGGAGAATTATTAATAGGCCCTGTTTTCAAGAGAGAAATTCCCCGGCAATTAGCAATAACATCCTTCCTGAGCAATGGGTGGCACATTTTAAGAGTCTTTACAACCATGAACATGATGCTATGCCCGCAGGGGATTGGGATGGTTGTCGGTCCGGTTAGGTGGAATTTTCACTTCAAGAAATCACCCAAGCGATTAGAGGGCTAACACGCAACAAAGCGCCAGGGCCTGATGGTACGCCCCCTGATCTTTACCTGAGTAATATCGACCTCTGGGCCCCTATCATGACTAGGGTTTTAAACGCAGCTATCAGGTCGGGTCTACCGCGATCTTGGTCTACGGCACTGATTGTCCCTATTTTCAAAAAGGGGAGCAGGGACAATCCCCAGTGTTATAGACCTATATCACTGATAGATGTCTCAGCCAAATTGGTGGGTAGGGCAGTTTTAAGTCGCCTGGTGTCATGGACAGAAGAGCACAACATCATAGCAGACACCCAATATGGCTTTAGGCCAGGTAAATCAACAAGTGACCAATGCCTGAATCTTTATTTACTAACAACAAAATATACAAGGGTCAGTAAAGGCACGCTCTTTATGGGCTTTATAGACCTGGCTGCAGCCTTCGATAATGTAAATAGGAGCAAACTTTGGGAGTTGATGAGTGGGCTGGGAATTGAGCCTGGACTCATCAACATTTTAAAGGAACTTCACTGGAACACCACTGCCAAGGTCCGCTATAACACGGGGGGAGTACCGATCCCTTCCCGTGTACTGGCGGAGTGAGGCAGGGATGTATCCTTGCTCCATTTTTGTTTTCCCTTTATATCAATGATCTGGAGAGAAGCTTGGTTGCCCTAAATGTGGACTGCCCCAAAGTAGGAAATCGTCACATACCGGTTCTACTGTATGCAGACGATGCCGTCCTGCTTGCCAGGACGGCCCTGAGCCTACAACATCTTGTCGATGGGTTTATGGATTTCATGGACAAATTAGATTTGTCGGTGAATTTGAGCAAATCCTATGTCATGATAGCCGGCAAGAAGCCTAGTAGGAAATTCGCATTCAAAATAGGGTCCCACAAACTAGAAACCGTAAGCTCTTTCTCCTATTTGGGACTTTTGTTTGACATGGATATAAAGTTCGATCCTCTGAATGAGGAAAGATGCAGAAAGTTGGTATCTGCAAATGGGGCGATTTACAACTTTGCTCGTAGACTGGGGCGGTGGTCTCCCGAACTGTTGATGAACTTGTATGTAGCGGTAAGCACTGCAAAAGCCTTATATGGGGCGGAGATCTGGGGCTTTAGGGATGTCAAGCTCCTACAATTGGAGGAAGAGAAATTCCTAAGGAGGATCCTGAAGTTACCCCAGGGCACCCCAGCAGAAATAACACACACAGAACTGGGGATTCCATATAATACTGACCTGGTGAAGGTGAGGCCTATCATGATATGGCTCAGGTTATAGGTAAACCCTGTAGCGGAATTAAGTAGGCAAATAGTCAGTGACTGCCTGCTAAAGGTCAATCACCTCCATACTCCGTGGTTAAGGTACATTAAAGAGACTTTGGAATCCATCAACCATTCATCACTCTTTAGCGATCTGACCTCCATTACCCCTACATGTAAACATCAAATTAAAAGAGAGCTATTAGAAAAATTTGTAGCACAAAGATTAAGCTCCGATTCATCAAAGAAATCAGTTGTGGCACATCGCCACAGTGGGAAATGGAGGGGGTATGGAACCCTATTTATTTTTAATGTATAACCACCAGGATAGATTTTTAATGTGTCGTTTTAGGCTTAACTTGTTACATCATATCTTAGCTTATCCCTCAGGTTTTACGGTGACAGTTGAGCAGAAGGGTGCCTGCGGCTGCGACAATAGGTTTCCGCAGGACACCCTTAATTTTGTACTATTATGTTCTTTTTATCAAATGCCCCGTCGTAGATTTCTGGTTGACATTTTAAAGGAGGCTAAAATCCGCCAAGCCAAGATTGCCCTGACCTTTTTGCAAATGGCTGCTGATACGTGTACTTTGTACTCGATTGTAACTTTTTTGAAAGTGTCAGTAAGACTCAGGAAAACACGAGACTGAATAATGATGAATTAACTTTGAAACGTTTTAACAACCTTTTTGTGTAATGTGTTTTTAAACTTCTTGGTTCAGACTCATAATGAATATCTGTATTTTGTAAAATGCATTTTTGTATTATGTACTTTTTATGATGATCTTTTCATCGAAATAAAGATTTTACTGAACTGAACTGACTAACAAGGGCTAGCCAAGAAGACACTCGAAGGCTACCATAACAAAGATGAATCATGCAGGCCTCTTCCTTCCCACGAAAGTACGGGTAACAAAACATATGAAAAGAAAATTAGAAAAAGAAACAAAAAGGTTGATCAGGTACAATCATCAAGGTGGTCAGTAGTCTACCATCGGTTCTATAGATTTCTATTGACATTCATGGAGATGAGTAGTCACATAAAAAGTGGCAAGGCATCTTCTTTATATGCTGTTGTCTCATTCCAGACCCTGGCTTCTGAATGACACAGCCACCCATCCACTCATGGGCGGAGGGTTATCCCTTCCTGGCAGAATATTTTAAAATCAAAAATTTGGTGGACAAGAAGTTTTAATAAAATAGTAAATGTACCTAGTGCCTCGGTAAATATCTTCATCACTATCAAAGATAACCAAGGTTCTGGTTACCACCATACTGCTGTCAACACAAGGTTTTCTCACCTTCAGTGGTGTCGTCAAGTAGTCCTCGAAACCTGCACAATATAGAAATATGTGGGTAAGCAGAAGCCCCTGGATACCCGCCATTTTTAAATACCTTTGTGATTCATGGCGTTTAACGATTTATGTACTGCATACCGAGAGAATAAATGATATAGCATAGTAATCATCTGATGCATTGTAATGAATGATATATATGGGCATCTCAGATCACAGCATCCAGACAATGCCGCCACTTCCATATCAACTTTAGAACAACTGATGAGGCCGCACTCAAGACCTTATGACACACAGAGATGCCCTTCAAATCTACAAATGTTGAATCAAATGATATCCTAATGACCTTCAGGGAATGTTAGATTGACATAAACATTTCAACATGTCTGTTTCTATTGCTGAAGCCTGTCTCTCTTTCTGTGCATTCCATTATCTGACCATGGCCTTTTCCTGTTTGCATTCTTTGTTCTTTTCTTTCTCCTTTCCAGGGTAATGTTTATTATTTACAAACCATCGGCGACGGGTTCATTATAATCTGATATCTAGGAGATGTAGTTTATTTAATTATAGTACAAGATATTTGTAAGTTGCTTGTTGATATTATCTATCAGTTAATAACGATGTAATAACCGGAAAAATAGTTCAGTGAGGGGAAGGCTTGCTGGTCAAACTTGGAGTGATATACAGGTCCTGAGTTCTGAACCTGGCAGAGATGACTCATGGTTCCCCCTTAACTGGGTGATACTAACATTAAAAGAGCTTAGAAATGGTAAAAGTATGATATGAGGTATTGCACACAAAAAAGACTGACAAAGCCAATAGGCCAAGTCCATGAAAACCTATTTGCTTTGTCAATGTGTGTTCATTTTCCACACATGGCTTCTATGCTTGTGAGGGCATTCTTAGTGACTTTCTTGGACTGTTTTGTTCAGTTTTTAGAAAAATTGTGTTTTGCTTCTTCTAAGTGTGCTTCTGCAGGACACATAGAAGGAGCAAAAAACGAGTAGAAATAAAAGTGATTCTCCTAGTTGCGCCGCATTAACACCTCCTTTCGAAAGGCGTTAGTTTTTGGCGGTGCCTCAGATTGACAGATCCTTGTAAATCTGGGGCAATGTCAGAAAGCAATGGGTGTTACAGGGGAACGTCCACAGCAGCACCCATTTCTCGCCCTTAACTGCAGAAAACTGCGACAAACAGGGCCATATTTACAAGGTGGCGTTAAGCCACGCAAAGTGGGTTAGCGCAGCCTTGTAAATATGGATCAGGGCACAGTGCCACCGGAGCATCGGAAAAAGTGACACTCCAGTGGCGATATGCCCTTATTATATATGCCCCAGATTCTCTTATTAAAGAGTGTTTGTAGACATCATGATCTTTTGAGGACTGGTATACACTCAAGTTATGATCCTGTCCAGAACGTCTACGACATACATGTAGCTTGAATTGTGGCCTTTTGGGGTTTTTGCTCTTGCTCAGTACTGAAGGTTTTTTGGGTGTAATTTGCTCCTGAATTTTGCAGGCCGTGCCACCTTAGGTTTAATTTGCATATGTGCTATTAAAGCATGTGCAATTTGCATCAACTCTTTACTGAATGCTATATACTCCAAATGCATGTGTCATTAGCCCCTCCTTCCAGACCTTGACCTTGTACCATAAGTCGTTAAAAGAATAAGTAAGGCGTGCAGACAGCCTAACAGAGCTTGCAGTGTGCTACCCCCATTAAAATGTCGGCCTGCTTGTGCCTGTGGTTTGTTGACTTCTGTCTGTGTAACAATTAGGGGCTTCCTACTGTAGCCTTAACCACTGACCCTGAGCTTAGGGTAATCACATAAATAAAATAAATCATCACCGAGCAAACACTCAAAATTACTTATTTTTACTGAAACTTGACTCTAAAATATTTCCTTCCACAGGAGGGCAAATTTTTTTTTTAACAATCCTGCTCTGTTTTGGTTGCATGCTCTGCAGACATAAACATCACTAATTGCTGGTCATAAGCTGTGTTTTCAATGAAACTCGGTAAAGATTGATTTCCCGCCTCAACGCTTCTCAGCCATGACGACGAATGAGGGTTGAGGACAAAATGGCGGCTCGTGCCACATCTCAGCTGGTCCCAGACACCCAGTGCTGGATTTTAAGGGTGTGATGGGCTTTGTTATTCTAGCGGTATCCGAGAAACAACACGCCTGATACAACTGTGAGTGGCAGCCATTTCTAGTAGCCCGGACGGTGCCAAAAAACTGACAGCGCCCGCCCCAAAATGCGTGTAAATAGAGCGGTTGTAGGCGAAAAGGCCAAGTGTGTCTTTCAGGGGTCACATGTCTTCAGCACAAGGCGTGCTGGCCCCCGACAGGCTCAGAGGGTGAGAGGCAGTTCGCTCAATTATTCATAGTCGATTAAAGTGCGTTCACCTTCCTATGATCTATGCGCTCATTAGACAAGTGTAGGAAATTGGCGTACCATATCCAAGATGGGAATCCCATTCCAGACCTTACAGGAGATTTTGTTGTAAGAAGGCAGTGTTTCTACACTTCCTATTGAACGTCATGGCTAAAACATGACAGCAGAGAAAGTGATTTATGGCTTCCACCTCAGGTGTTCTGGGGGGAATGAAAGAACAAACAGGCGACTATGCTTTTTTGTAGCCAGACCGAGAAAAATCATCTAGCACTTAAGGTTACTGCATTCTCCTTTCTATCCTGACATTTGCAGTCACCTGACTCAATCTTCCAGCTTTAGCCTTATTTACAAAGAAATACATTGTAATTTCTTGTATTGTAGCATAAGGCTACAGCCGAGTAGCCTGACTCACCCAAAAAAGTGATAAAGTATTTGCTTAGATTGTTTTTTTTCCTCATTGGAAGTGAGTTTCTCTTTTTTTCACATCTCACTAAGATTTCTAGGAGTATGAGTGGGACGCTGTGTAGATGTACACAGCGTGTGTCCATCAATACATGGGAAAATGTCTTGACTGAGCGCAGTAAGTTGCACTTCTTAACTTTGAATTCCTTTATGGTGAAAAGATTTTCCTCCAGAGAAATTCCTTCTCTACAGACCCCTGCAATTTTAAGAGTGTTGATTTCCCATTCACACCCTGCACATTGATTTCCTCTTACCCTTGATAGGAGTAAATCTCTGACTGTTTTCAAGATGTGAATGATCTAAAAAAAAGTTGGGGAATACCAATAAAACTGTACATTTAGGGTGTTCTCAAAAATTTCCAAAGACATGAACGCCTGGAGTATCCCTTCCCCCGCAAGATTTTTTTTTTTGGTATGACTATAAATGTATACGAGATACACACGGTAAGGACTTTGTAACCCAGCCCTAGGAGTTTAAAGGGCAAGATCAAATGTGACTGGGTTCTGTCCAAGCCCATGACACATGTTGGCTTCTACTGTGGCTGCTCTCTTTAATAAAGGATGTGAGGCTCAGGGCCCTGAAAAGTGATACTTGCAATGACTCGAGCTCGAGCAGTAGCGGACCCCCTCCCCCCAGCGCCTTGAGACCCTCCGGGTGAGTAGTGCACTATATAAATGCATTGATTGATTGATTGATTGACTATATTTCCAAGGAATTAGAAATGGAGAATACAAGTCTCTTTGGTGCAGCAAGACAATCTGGAAGAGAGAACTTATTTGGACTTATTGAGACCCGCGCTTGAAATGAACATATGCGCCTGTAATGTGGATAGGTAGATAGTAGTATGCTTCTATGTGATTGTATTGTTTATTTATGTCCACTTTCCAAAATCCTCAGTGTCCATATGCCACGGCTCATATGTGCTGTATTGTTAGGAAGCACTATTTAACCACGTATTCAAGCTCGTATTGACAAAGCCAATAGACCTGCTTTGGAATGCTTCTGCAATGGTTTTTTATCTTTCAATTTAGTTTATTGCAGGCATATTTGACAAAAAATAAAAATAGATCGGCACATAAGTGGACATCATATGTTTGCAATAAAAATGTTTAATTTAAAATACCTTTACTGATGTGGTTGTTTTGTTTGCAATGTGATTTTTTTTATTTAAAAAAAGGTTGGATACCCTCACTGGTGACAAGCGGCGCTCTACAAAACCACCGTACATTACATTACACCTTTTAGCTATAATTTTGGTGACCAAATGAAATCATCACCCAAACGAACAGTCAAATTGCAGGCATCTATAATGTCAAAGAGACAGGAAATAAATCACCATCTAACTGAAAACGTGAAGAGCAAGCAAAATAAATAGATGTTTCTTAAAAATAACAAAGCACACTTTGGAAAAGCTTTGTGACTGAAGAGAAAGGCACTATTTTTGGTGGATGTGAACAATGTGCACAGGTTTTGGGCATTTAATCAAAGGGAAGGGAGCCAATGGGTAAAGTGTTGTATGCTGTGGTGGGTGGAAGCAAACCTTGAATGACAGTTCACCAGACCAATGGGCGAAGCCTCCAGGCCAAAAGCTTTCCATGCATGCACAATAATTACAATTGTTTTGGGAATCAACTGTCTGTTTCAAAGGTCGGACCATAAAAGGAGTGCAAGGGACTAAACGTAGGGCACCCACCTCCCAGGAGTCCTTTATACTAAAAGGCCCTAGTGGTGTGTAGTAGTAATTAATATTATTCTCTAACAGTGACTACAAAGTGTGGATGACATGTGTCTATCACTCTGGAAGTTTGCAGAGTTCCAAGAGTCCCCTTAGCTCAGAGAGGGAACTCTATTTATTTAGACTACACAACTGTACTACTGCTCTAATGAAGACTCTGCTACTAAAAGGAAAGGAGACACCTCTCAGGAGTTTTCCATATCCTATAAAAACGTGTCTGGGGAACACACCTTCATTAGTGTGTATGCAAACACATGTTAAAAGCTGAATGAAAGCATCAAAGTTGTGGACCTGTGCGATGTGAAGGTCCTTCACAAGGGAGGACACATGCACACTGTCTGCGACTATGCACTTTAGACATAGGGTCAATTTTTAGGGAAAGCATCTTCTGCTCAAATAAGGTATTACAAATTAGGACAAATTACTTTAGCGAGCACCCTTCCAAAACACGCGTGTGCCCCCCAGGCAGAAGGAAAACACCTATGACGAGAAGCCCTGGACACAGTAGTTAGACTCCACTGTATACTTACTGGCAGCTCCTGTGAAAGAGTCCCCTGTCTCCCTCGAGCGCTGAGCTAGCAATGTTCCCCATGTGGCTGACACAACCTGGCCATGGACCAGCATGAAGGAAAGGTTTGGAAAATCACATGAACAGACGGTGACATGCTAAAGTGGTGTTCTTTCATTGAAAAACATTGTACAGCCTCAGTTGTCACACCAAATGTCTGCCCATGCGTAGAACACGCAAAGTTGCAAGACTTACCCATGCTAGAAAAAAATATGGAACTTCACTCACTCGTGATGCGATGATCCTCAGAAAAGCCAGATTGTGCCCACCATGGACACACACCAACCTCACACGAGCTAGCCTACTGGTATATACAGCACATCCCTGTCCATATAACATCCCAAGTCATTTGTGCATGTATATACATAAGTAATGCCACCTTGCATGATAATGTGTCATGAACGGTGCAAAGGCAGAGCTCAGCGTCAGTATTGTGTTCGCAACCCATTCCCAGGCAAACAACAGTAAAGTGAGAAAACATTATATTTAAGGCCCTGGCCACAAAATCCATTGATATTACAAGGAGTATACAGATCACAGTATCAAAGCTAGAAGGGCAGAACCATTTCACCTGCAACAGCCAAAAATAGAGTCATATGGTCACACTATACATCCCTATACATCACACGCGGGCAGTTCAGGGCACAAAATCAATCAAAGTCACAAACAGAGAACATATCACTAGCTCAAAGTGTCAGGGCTAAATAAACAATGTGTATAGAAAAAAGGGAATGAAGGGGCTGATAGTCCATCAATTTACATGGATCGTCGTACATTACCCGTATATCACACTACATTACATGGGTGTTTTGGAAGTAAAATAGTTTTACAGTGACATTATTCTTCAAAGCAACTGTCCAGAAGCTGCAGAAAACACAGGTCATATTCAGACAGTGGATTGTACCTTTAGTCTGCTGAAGAGGAATCACTTCTGCCAACAAAGGAAGTATGGGTGAGGTGACCTTAGGTGAGAACCAGAAAATGTGTGCCACTCAATTGACACGTACTGTCTACTTCACAAGATGACTATAATGTAGCGGAAACACATGCTAGGCGAAGAGGAGACCGACCCACTTACTAATGGACATGGGAAATCCATGACCAAAGCACCTGTGCAGGACAATGTACATGGATCTGTCATCAGGGTCGTACTTATCAGGGATGTCGCTTAATGGGTTCAGCCATGAGAATATTCGTGTAACCTCAGTAAACTATGAGAGTGAAATTTTCTTAAGAACTTCTCTCCATCATCATCCGTGTAAAATTGTAGCCCAATCTTAACCTTAGCGTCCATATAATCATCTTCATACAAACCTTACCCCACCTTAATACCAACATATCCATCCTTCTCATCCTTTTACAATCCTACCCTACCACATCACTCCTATGCAATAGGAAACCCCACTCTAACCCCCAATTATCTCATTGATGAAATATCCGTTTTCAGGATATTCTGAAATCCTACTAATTAAATTGGTTAAGGATAAATATCATGTTGATCTGAGAGGGATTTTGTAATGGATTGGACTGAAGGCCTGAATGGCACAGCCAAGAAGGAAGTACTGTCATGCTGCTTTCGAGAGTACTTATGTCTGGGTGCTGAAGGAGGTTTGTCATGATCACAGAGTTCCTTACACCCTCAGATGGATCTTCTGGAGGCAAGCCATCAGTTTATGGATGCTGGTTTCTTGCATTTGGGTCACCAGCAAGGTGTTTGGTAATTCATGGATCACCAATTGTTGTGCCAGCAGCTGTTGTTGGACAAGATACCCTGTACATGCTTCAGTTTGCCACTGGGGTTGTTGGCATGCTGTGATATTGAGGTATTTTCTATTCTTCCTCTTCTCTTGTGCCATCATCTAGAGGAAGTCTCTAGGGTGAAAGTGCTGTAGCGCTTTGGAGGAAACGGGTTGGCAGGGTGACAGAAATGTGCCTATCTCTGGATGATGAATCACGTGTCTGCGTGTTTGTGTGTGGGTGTGGGTGGTTGTGTGTGTATGTGTATGACAGCTCCCATGGGGTTCTGATACTGTAATGGATTAGCATGCAAATATTATGTACTAAATGTGGAACCTGCACTTATGAATTATGATTTTTATACATTTGACTTTGCCAGGCTTTGAAGTATGCCTAGACTCCAATCCTCCTAGTGGTTCAGTTACTCGTGTGAAATCTACGATAGATAGGTCCTTTTCCTCCAGTACTTTGAATTAGAAGTGATGCTGCGCTCCCTCCATTGATGTTATATTTATCACTCTTACCGCTTATTTCTTTCTTTGTTTATATTTTATATTTGTAAAGTTATCTAAGACAAGTGTGAATGGTATAGATAGGTAGTTATTTCTATTTTGCAGTAACTACAGCAAAATATTGAAGCATCTGTGCTCCAGGATGGCTGTCATACTCCCAGCAACTCCAGTGGCTTAAGTTAGAGAAGCTTTGCTTAGAACAGACGCGGTCATGGGACCTAGTGTGGCTGAGAGTTAGGGCTGTCCTGAAGATTCTTCCAGAATGGGATGCATGAGGCTTCAGAGGGTCTCAGAATATCTGAGACAGTTGTAAAAAGTAATAGGCTAGATGGAAGAGGTATGTTTACAGGGCTCTAATGAACTTCAGAAGCTTTTCTAAAGTTTTAAGAGTGTAAAGTGTAACGCCCATGAAGCAGTGCATTACTACTATCCAGATGGCAGAGTACAAAGGCTTGACCAGCAGTCTGAAGCCACTTTCTTTAGAAGAGGGAACTAGTTCCAGGCTGTCTTTGTTTTTTTTGGCAATGTGTTCTGTGAGGGTGTAGAATATATTACAGTATTATACCTCAAATTATACTTTGTTTTCTCTTGTAGCCTGCACACTCGTCACTTTTTCCTCCTGTGCACTTTTTCCTACCTCATGTATTTTTGGTTGCTTACAATTTTTACTTCCTCATGTATTTTTGTTTGCTCACAATTATCACTTTACCGTATGTAACGTAACGTTTGCTTTTGCAATTGTTTGCTCGTGTAATGTTCTCAGTTTGTATAATTTCTGTTCCTATTGTGAAGCGCTCTGACGCCTTCGGGTAAAGTCCGCGCTATATAAAATTGCATAAATAAATAAATAAAATAAATAAGGGTGTGGTTGGTGTCTGGAGTGAATCTAAGTGACTAGGCATTCAGTGAAAGTTGGGGATTGAAGCCATCAAGGGTCAAGCTGTTGAGTCAGGTTGGTGCTGCTTCTTGTTCGTTCTTCTTTGCATATAGCAGGAATTCTGTCTCGGTTGGGCTGGGAGGTACAAGTAGGTGCTGGACATCCAGCTCTGGGAGAGGAAATCAATGATCCAAAAAGTATTATGCGCTCCACAAGGGGCAAATGTTTTTTAAGACGATGCACTCCTAGAGGGATGCCTAAAAATGGCACTGGGTGGAGGGAATCTGAGGTCTAACACTTGTAAATGGGTTTTTCACACATGGCAGAAAGCAAAGTCAAGAGGAGTAAACTAACTGAAGTTGTCATATGACAGATGAAGAAAAAAGGGAGGTGTGACTTACTCTTGTAGTACCACTGTCTGCATATTGAATTTCACGAGAACGGCAGGAGTACTCAAGGCGAACTCATGGCATTTAGTAGAAGCCTAGTGTACTACGACAGTAGGTCATTCCAAAATCTTTGCGAATCATGCCCATACTACAGAGTGAACAACAGAAACTTTATTGAGAATGTACCTTTAAGAGCATGCAGAACAGTGGGCCTTGCAGTCGCTATTTTCCAATACATTAGATGCGTCTATGTACCATCCTTCGCCCTAGAGGCAAACATTAAGCCACTAGCTCAATTACACCCCAAATATGTTGCTTCTAACCTCCATTGTTTAAGATCCTGGTGAATAAATTTGTTATCGCTTGAGTTAGTTTGTTAACAATATAACGAAAGTGTGATAACTCCAACCCTAAAAAGTATGCAAAGTCTCGAAAAAGTTTGGGGAAATTTATAGCGAGAATTTCAAGTATGCTTTTTAATTATAATTTTACTAGCTGAAGTTGAAAAATGTTCCAAAGTTTTTCAAAAAAATCATAAAGCCGGAGAAGTCCAAGTTCACCAGCCTTACACACGTGTAGTTTAGTGCTGACACTGCCAACTTTGAGTACCTCCAGGACTTTAGCCATATCTGTATATTTATTTTCAAGGTGAGACTGTGATCACATTTGTGGTGCTATTGCTAAAACATTTCCCTGGATCTACACAAGAGGGATGTTGCCAAAATATAGAGGCTCATTTTTACTAAAGCTCTGCACTAGTGCAAAGCAAAGCAAATTGACGCAAAGTGACACAATGTCTCGCAAAGAGCATTTACTATTCAGTGCAAACCGTCTTTTGCACTGGAAAGGTATCTTTTTCTCACTGTAAAATCCCCTTAACGCTGCTTCACATCTCTGTGCAGTAATAGGCCGTTACTTGGGCATCAGAGGAGCAGATCAGTGTAAATACTCATATGTGTAGATGCACACAGTCCAATCTACTAAAACAGTTAGAGAGGGCTTTGCATAAAAAACTAAGGGCCAGATGTAGGACGGCAAATACCCGTCGGTAACGGCCAATTTCGGCCGTTACCGACCCGTATTTGGAGTTTCAGATGTAGGGGGCCAAAATGTTACTGAATCTGTAAATTTACCGAATCGGTAAATTTGCCGATGCTGTAAATTACCGAATCAGTAAATTTACAGATTCGGTAATATGGGATGTAGGTGGCACTGAAAACAGTGCCACAGGCCCTAAATAATTCGTTATTTACCATCAAATACTATTTGATAGTTAATAACGAATTCCTGTGTACATGCACATCTGTGCATGTACACCTGTGCCATGTGACACACATACATGCCCTTGGCACGTATGTGTGTCACATGGCACACAAGCCTGAATCCGGGGTGCAACAGGGTGTCAAAGTGACACCCTGTCCCCCTTGTAAAATCGGTAATTTTACTGAATCGGTATTTACCGATTCGGTAATTACCGAATGTTACCGATTCGGTAAGTATTTCGGTAAAAATACCTACATAGCATTTACCGATTTGTAAATACCGAATCGGTAAAATTCGGTATTTACGAATCGGTTAATTCTAATTACCTACATCGGGCCCCAGCTCCTTGGACCAGGAAATAACAAGGGATAATATGTTTGGTCCTAAAAAAAAAAAACATACATTGGATGTGCGCTGCACTGCACAGCACACATTGAATACTTGGATTTTTTTTAGTTTGTCTAGACATAGGAATTTTCACTGGCATGGTAGAACCCCAGTACACATCATATGCAGGACAGCACACACTCATCTATGCACCATGGTGCAAAGCTGAGCATTGCACAAGGCAGGCTGCTTGTGCATTAGGGCAGGCAGTGTTTGAAATGGAAAAATAGAAGTGCAGGTACTCTGTACCAGAGTACCTGCTTGTTTCTGAGAAGTGTTGGTACTCCCCAATTAGCATTTCGCTTGAGAAGTGCGGGTAGTCTTCCTCCCAAAATAAAAAAGTGCTGGTACTCCATACCGGACAGTACCTGCCCATTTAAAGCACTGAGTGCAGGGGAGCATAGCAGCACCAGACACAAGTTTATTAGATATGACTCTGAACTGTGTTTTTTCTCCCTTGGGCTATGCAGCCTGACAGTTGAAATGCAGGGTTGGTAATTAAAAAAAATAATAGTACATATTATTTGTTAATTCGTTCTTTATAGTTCCAACTATTTTAAATAGTTTAGTTTAATATTTATATTTTATTTTGAATTTTATGTTTTAGTCCCTACCTCTATTATTTTCTATGGGAGGGTGTTGCAGTTCCCACTCTTTGGCCACATGTGGGGCTGACATTACTACAAAAGTGTAATTTACATAAAGTAATACACTTACTCTGAAGTGTAAACGTGCTCAAAAGTGCAGTTTATGAATCAGGCCCCATATGGTCTTCTATCAGTTTGTCCCCCGCAAGGGGTGTTTCTCTCAACGTCAAGATTCATTCGTCAAAAATTGTGATGCATTTGGCAAAAATTGGATTACAAAATAACATTCCAAGGCAAAATGTAACACAACATTCAAATACCTTCGCCTATCAACATCGCACTTAAAAAAATAACTTTGCTATTCTCCATTCACTTCGAAAGCGCTTAGAATCTCAGGAGCCACAATGCACATGGAGTGTAAAGAGCACAGTGGCACACGGCGCACGTGGCCTCGCTGTGTGACGCCCCCTGTCTGCAGGCTGCAGCAGGTCTGTGCACGTGCAGCCGTGGCCTCACAAGCGCCTCTCTCTGAACCACCTGTTTCCCATCATCCACTGGGCGACTCCTGCTTATCGCTGATATTCATGCGGACCGGAAGCACGTCAGGATGGGACGCATTAGTTCCGGCTCTGGTTCAATGCCAGCGACCTCGGCCTCACCTCCCAGTTCTGACTTTGGTGTAACAACTGTGAAAATCAATGATGCTAATTCGCGTTTTATATCTTGCCGCCTCAGGCCTGCTTGTTCTGTTTCCTCGGTTAAGAAGTTAAAAAAGAAATAAAAGGTTATTTAAAAACCAGATCAAGAGATCTGCGAGTCTCCAGGGGATAATACAGTGTATAAATGCACAAAAAGACACGAACTAGAATACTAGAATTATTTAATAAACAATATAGACATTGTAGCCTCTCAGGTAACTTTACAACTCTTCTTCAAGAATGTGAGTTTGAAATATCACTGTCATCTCTCTTACTATGTTTACCAAATGCAGCATTTGCAGTAGAATCATGGAACCACATCAAGGGACACTCGCAGGATCAATGAAACCACTGCCAGGGAAAATCACAACATCAATGGAACCACTGCCAGGAACAATCACAACATCAATGGAACCACTGCCAGGGAAAATCACAACATCAATGGAACCACTGCCAGGGAAAATCGCAGCATTAATGGTACCAGCGTGTGATGGTGGTTCCACTCCAAGGCTGACCTGGTCTGTATGTTTCGCGTGAACTCTGATGCCATTTGTTGTCTGGAGGTGCATGTTGCAGCATCTCAATGTGATTGTCACCATATTTGTGCCTGTGATCTTGAATGAATGAATCTACTGCCAGGGACGATCACAGGATAACTGGAACCACTGCCAGGGACACTTGCAGCATCAATGGAACTAGAGGCAATCGCAGCATCAATGGAACCAATGCCAGGGACACTCATAGTGTCAACAGAACCACTGCCAGGGACACTAGCAGCATCAATAGAACCACTACCAGGGACACTCCCAGCATCAATAGAATCACTGCCAGTGACACCTCCAGCAGCAATGGAACCTCGGCCAAGGACACTCGCAGCATCAATGGAACCACTGCCAGTGACACTCGCAGCATCAATGGAACCCCTGCCAGGGACACTCGCAGCATCAATGGAACCACTGCCAGGAACAATCGCAGCATCAATGGAACCACTGTCAGGGACACTTCCAGCATCAATGGAACCACTGCCAGTGACACTCCCAGCATCAATGGAACCACTGCCAGGAACAATCGCAGCATCAATGGAACCAATGTCAGGGACACTTCCAGCATCAATGGAACCACTGCCAGTGACACTCGCAGCATCAATGGAACTTCTGCCAGGGACACTCGCACCATCAATAGAACCACTGCCAGGGACACTCGCAGCATCAATGGAACCCCTGCCAGGGACACTCGCAGTATCAATGGAACCACTGCCAGGGACACTCACAGCATCAATAGAACCAGGTACACTCATAGCATCAATGGAACCACTGCCAGGGACACTCGCAGCATCAATGGAACCAGGTACACTCATAGCATCAATGGAACCACTGCCAGGGACACTGACCGCATGAGTGGAACTAGGGACACTCACAGCATCAATGGAACCATTGCTGGGGACACTCCCAGCATCAATTGAACCACTGCCAGGAACAATCGCAGCATAAATGAAAACACTGCCAGGGACTATGACAACATCAATGAAACCTCTCCCAGGAACAATTGTAGCATAAATGGAACCCGTGCCAGGGACACTCGCAGCATCAATGGAACCACTGCCAGGGACACTCGCAGCATCAATGGAACCACTGCCAGGGACACTCAAAGCATCAATGGAACCGGGGAAAATTGCAGCATCAATGGAACCACGGCCAGGGACACTTGCAGCATCAATGGAACCACTGCCAGGGACACTCAAAGCATCAATGGAACCAGGGACAATAGCAGCATCAATGGAACCAATTCCAGGCACACTCACAGAATCAATGGAACCCTGTAGGGACACTCCCAGTATTAATGGAACCACTGCCAGTGACACTCGCAGTATCAATGGAACCACTGCCAGGGACACTCGCAGCATCAATGGAACCACTGCCAGGGACACTCGCACCATCAATGGAACCTCTGCCTGGGACACTCGCACCATCAATAGAACCACTGCCAGGGACACTCGCAGCATCAATGGAACCCCTGCCAGGGACACTTGCAGTATCAATGGAACCACTGCCAGCGACACTTACAGCATGAGTGGAACCAGGGACACTCACAGCATCAATTGAACCACTGCCAGGGACACTCCCAGCATCAATGGAACCACTGCCGGAAATAATCACAGCATAAATGAAACCACTGCCAGGGACGCTGACAACATCAATGAAACCACTCCCAGGAACAATTGCAGCATAAATGGAACCCCTGCCAGGGACACTCGCAGCATCAATGGAACCACTGCCAGGGAAACTCAAAGCGTCAATGGAACTGGGAACAATTGCAGCATCAATGGATCCACGGCCAGGGACACTCGCAGCATCAATGGAACCACTGCCAGGGACACTCAAAGCATCAATGGAACCAGGGACAATAGCAGCATCAATGGAACCACTGCCAGGGACACTCACAGCATCAATGGAAGCACAGCCAAGGACACCCGCAGCCTCAATGGAACCAGGGACAATCGGAGTATCAATGGAACCACTGACAGGGACACTCGCAGCATCAATGGAACTGGTGACAATCGCAGTGTTACTGGAACCAGGGACAATCACAGCATCAGTGGACCTAGGGCCCATTGCAGCATCAATGGCCCCACAGCCAGGGACACTCGCAGCATTACTGAAATGAGGGACAGTCGCAGCATCAATGGAACCCCTGTCAGGGATAATTGAAGCATCATCGAAACCACTGCCATGGACAATCGCAGCATCAATGGGATCAGGGACACTTGCAGCATCAATGGAACCACTGCTAGGGACAGTCGCAGCATCAATGGAGCCAGGGACAATTTTAGCATCCATAGAACCACTGCCCGGGACACTCGCAGCATCAATGGAACCAGGGAGACTCGCAGCATCAATGGAACCACTGCCAGGGACACTTCCAGCATCATTGAAACCAGGGAAGTCGCAACATCAGTGGAACCACTGCCAGGAACACTCACAGCATCAATGCAACCACAGCCAGGGACAATTGCAGCATCAAAAGAAACAAGGATCATCGCAGCACCAGCGGAACCACTGCTAGGGACACTCGCAGCATCAATGGAACTAAAGAAAATCGCAGCATCAATGGAACCACTGCGAGGGATACTCCCAGCATCAATGGAACCACATCCTGGAAGACTCGCAGAATCAATGGAGCCACTGCCAGGCACACTTGCAGCATCAATGGATCCACTGCCAGGGACACTCACAGCATCAATGGAACCACTACCAGGCAAACTCGCAGCATCAATGGAACTACTGGCAGGGATACTCGCAGCATCAATAGAACCAGGGACAATCCCAACATCAGAGAAACCACTGTCAAGAACAATCGCAGCATCAATGGAACCACTGCGAGGGACACTCACATCATCAATGGAACCAGGGACACTTCCAGCATCAATGGAACCACTTCCAGGGATACTCACAGCATCAATTGAACCAGGGACACTCACAGCATCAATGGAAGCCACTGCCCAGGACACTCGCAGCATCAATGGAACCAGGAAGACTCGCAGCATCTATGGAACCACTGCCAGGGTCACTTCCAGCATCAATGAAACCAGGGAAGTCGCTACATCAGTGGAACTACTGCCAGGAACACTCACAGCATCAATGGAACCACTGCCAGGGACACTCACTGCATCAATGGAACCACTGCCAGGAACAATGGCAGCATCAATGCAACCACAGCCAGGGACAATTGCAGCATCAATAGAAACAAGGATCATCGCAGCACCAACGTAACCACTGCTAGGGACACTCGCAGCATCAATGGAACGAAGGAAAATCGCAGCATCAATGGAACCACTGCAAGGGATACTCCCAGCATCAATGGAACCACATCCTGGAACACTCGCAGCATCAATGGAACCACTGCCAGGCACACTTGCAGCATCAATGGATCCACTGCCAGGGACACTCGCAGCATCAATGGAACCACTACCAGGCAAACTCGCAGCATCAATGGAACCACTGCCAGGGATACTCGCAGCATCAGTGGAACTAGGGACAATCACAACATCAGAGAAACCACTGTCAAAAACAATCGCAGCATCAATGGAACCAGGGACAATCCCAGCATCAATGGAACCACTGCGAGGGACACTCACAGCATCAATGGAACAAGGGACACTTCCAGCATGAATGGAACCACTGCCAGGGATACTCGCAGCATCAATTGAACCAGGGACACTCGCAGCATCAATGGAAGCCACTACCAGGGACACTCACAGCATCAATGGAACCACTGTCAGCGATAATTGCAGCATCGATGAAACCACTGTCATGGACAATTGCAGCATGAATGGAACCATGGCCAATCCCAGCATCAGAGGAACCACTGTCAGGTACAATTGCAGCTTTAATGGAACCACTTTTAGAGACAATCACAGCATCAATGAAACCCGGGACAATTGCAGCATCAAAGGAACTTCTGTCAGGCACAATTGTAGCATAAATGGAGCCACTGTTAGGGACAATGACAGAACCATTGGAAACTCTGTCAGGGACAATCGCAGCATTAATGGAATCAGAGACAATCGTAGTATCAATGGAACCACTAGAGAGACAATTGCAGTGTTAATGGAAGCAGGGACAATCACAGCATCACTGTCAGTGAAACAACAGTCAGGGTTATCAGATGAACATTCAGAGCAAACATTTCCAGTGCAAGGATTTCCAGAAACCAAATTGAAGGTTCACATACTTTTTGATTTTGAAAATCTTCAGATTTTACCTCAAACTATGAAACATCATTTGTAAAATTGGGCTCATTTAAAGTGAAGTTCTTCAAATTAGGTTTTAACTTCAGGACAGAACTTTTGTTTAATCAACCAGGCCCTTTCAATAAATCAGCACTTTTACCAATACGTAAAACTTGATTCAGTTCTGTGAACACATAATTACCTTTTTTCTAATGAGAAACCAATCACCCACATTCAAGTCTTTGTCAGACCTTTCCTGACTTGATCAACATACTGTTTAGAGTTCTCCTGCACTTTACTCCAACTTTGAAGAATACTCTGTATTATCTTCAAATCAATTAGGAGATGACCTAGTATTATGCACCCTACCACTCAGCAGAAAATAAAGTAAGTATTCCTTCACATTCAACTTGGAGGCAAAATCTGTTTGGATACTTTCCTTCAAAATGTATCACACTAACTGATTTGCAGGAGAACAATACAGGGGTGTATTGTCCTGCTGAATACCATTACCTTTTAAAAATGTAAATATTTTTCACAAAGAAATTGCATACCATAGTCCGAAACCAGAATATTTGGCACAAAGTCTCTTGTAAATACATCCTTTAAAAAAATCAATCACATTATCAGTAGTTGGATCATCAACAAATGCATATGTGACCCATTAAGAGAAATATGTTACAGCAAACAAATAATGGACGGAATGCTGACAATACAAATATTCTCCCCCAGTCAAAAGATCTGGGTTAAATCCATTGTTCTTTTGCCCACTGGATTCAAGCTAGCCTGGCTGAAGAAGAGTGACATACCCTGCAACCGGTCCCAGGATGCTTGTTTCCGGTCAAGGGAGGACCTGGCCTAGCAGTTCGGTCTGGACTGCTCCCCTGGGGCACAGGGTAAAGACTGATTTTCATATGGCTGGGTCCAAACTGGGGTGGCATAGTGGGCAAAAGAACGATGGATTTAACCCAGATCTTTTGACTGGGGAGAATGTTTGCATTGTCAGCATTCCATCCATCATTTGTTTGCTGTAACACTTTTCGCCCTAAGTGGGATGGGTATGCCCAGACGTGGGTCCCTTACTCACTGTGCCACTGGATTCAAGCTAGCCTGGCTAAAGAAAAGTGACATACCCTGAAACCGGACCCAGGATGCTTGTTTCCGGTCCAGGGAGGACTTGGCCTGGCAGTTCGGACTGGACTGTTCCCATGAGGCACAGGGTCAAGACTGGTTTGCATATGGATGGGTCCAAACTGGGGTGGCGTAGTGGGCAAAAGAACAATGGATTTAACCCAGATCTTTTGGGCAAAAAAACGATGGATTTAACCCAGATCTTTTGACTGGGGGAGAATGTTTGCATTGTCAGCATTCCGTCCATCATTTGTTTGCTGTAACACCCATTAAGAGAAATAATCAGCCAGGACAATAATTTATCTCAAGTTAGAAGGTAGCCTACCTTAATACCCTGCACAGTCAATGGTCAGTTTCTACTACGCTTTAAGAGGTAAAGGTCTGAAATTGAGTAGCAAAATTGATGGGACCCTCTCAAGACTTAATCAGGCCAGGGAAAGGAGGGGAATGAAATAACACACAAAAAAAGAGAGATTTCCCTTACCGGCTACACAATCTAAATGCCAAAATGTCTCAAATAGGTGACAAACGCTAAACAATGCATTGCTTTCTTTCAAAAAGGTATACATTTTATTTCATTTTGTTTAGATCCTTTCATTTTTCTAGTTTACTAATACATTGAAATTCTTTACCAATTTATCACACAATAGAAAATTACCATTTTTTATAAAAGACAATTTTTTTCTACATAGACTATTTTTTAAATAAATCAGAGAGAAAAGAAGAAAAAAGACATAGTAAAAACATATAATGCACAGATATATATAGTCTAAATTCCATACAGATGTGAGCATAATTTATTATCCACCTGGAAAAAAACAATTAATCACAATACTATCACACAACCAACATTCACAACATCCTCACCCTATCTACATGCATCACCACACCATATGAAACAAGGAAGTAAAATCGTGAATACAGGTCTCAACACTCAATGTGAGACCCCGCACTTGGTCGACGCGCGTTTCGGCGGCTCAAGGCCACCTTCTTCAGGACCTCTTCCAATAAAAACAACCCAGGTATCCAGGGGATCTATAATATATATACAAACAGAATTTTTTGTCAGCAAAGACAGATCTACCATATTAATACATAACATTGTTGAGAACAACATCAAGACATCCCATATAAGGCGACCAGTATGCCACTAATGAAAAAGGAAATTAAAAAAACCATACATAAGTGCATAAACTATATAGTCAATGTACATAAAAAACCAACGAGAGTAAGTGGAGGTCAATGTATTATTCTCTTTGCCTATCCACTAAAAGATATCCTATTCAATGCAGCTGGTAGAATCTGCAGTGAGTCCATTAATTCAAACTATCTCATATTGTAAATAAAGTTAGTAAATACTTACATAGAAGGGCAATTTTTATAGACTCAGGAGATACTCATGTGATATTGTTCTGTATCCGGATTGAGTGTTCTTATTTTATACATCTTTCAATGCAGCGTTCTATAGGTAGAAGGACCAATTAATCAGTCTATGGCCTCTCTACGGCATAGTTAAATCATTAATAATGTGAATATCTACAATTAGTTCTTACCACTGTAGGAGATGCTCAAAGAGTCACATTAATTCTCTTCGTGTAACATGTTTATTATTTTCTCTCCAGCTGAAAACAATCAAGATCGAAAAGGAATATTGAAGGATCACTTATCACTACAAATGATGTCTTCCTAGTAGGCTAAGTCTGATCAACCATACCTACCTCTATGAACTGGCTTGTGTATCCCAGGTTTCTTTAAAACGTAGCTTCTATATCATTTATAAAGGTCTGAAACTGACACTTTCTTTACATACTTTCCAGTGCTTGTCAGATATCAAGCATGGTTGACACCTGTCCCAAAAAACTACAACCTGACTATCCAAATTTTCAATAAATTCTGAGTAGTCATCATACCAAAATTCCCTGTCTAGTTATCGTACCCTTTTTTGTGTTAGCTCAGAAGCTATTTGTTTGTAAGGTACCAGGGATTTATGCAATGCACTCATATGAGGTCATCCTACAGCCATGCATCAGTTTACTTCCTTCAACTGTAATACCCATTCTTCCTCTATTGCAGCACCAAACCAAGCTTGTAAGACAGCAACAACACACTCATTATCTTCAACCTCAAAGTCCTCAGCGTTGCCTGATAACAGCATGTGTCACGAACAGCCTGCACGCATATTTTAACTCGCGGAATATATTTAAATAAAAGGAATATTGCTGAAGTTTCAAATGCACTACCTTGGCTCATGCTTTACCCATACCGGTACATGAGATAACCTAGATTGCCTCAAAGATTCAACTATAAAAGCATAGTCTTGACAAAAGTTCACATAATTTTCACTTAGACCCAAGAAGCAGCTAAGTGAATCTCTAGTGGAAAACATATGTGCAGTCTTATTGACTTCAATTAAATCAGATTTGGTTTCAATCCCTTCAGCAGACAGTGTATAACCTAAGTAGTCAATTTTACTCTCTGAAAATTTGCACTTTTGGTGTGAACCATTTGTAGAACCCTATCTAGGGCATTATCATATTTCTGTATAACGTTTGTAACAATCAAGAAAGCTGGATCTCCTTAATGTCTTAAACAGCCACCAGCAACTCTTGAATACATAGCACAGGATGGCAACCTACTACACTATCCTTATTAAGACAGTGAAGAGCAGCACACAACAAAATGTGTTTTTTTAGCAATAAATACTGCAGGATAAAAAATTTGCTAGCATTCGCACCAAGAATTTTCAATTCTATTAAGGACATGGAGGCGAGGATTATGCTTTCTCTCTCTTAACTGCAAAATAAACAGCAGCCAATAAGAACATTTTTTACATTTATAAAACTAACATTCCCAGAATGCTTAGCATGACTTCAATAACAACCATAGAGATTAGCCCTATAAATGAGTCTTGTCCCATGAGCACTTCCTCTTTCTTTGCCCAGCGAGCAGTGTCCAAAACTTAAAGTGTCCATTATCCAAACAGGATCTCGAAAAACTCAAACATCAACCAGAATCTTGAAACACATTTGTCACTCGCGATCATGAAGACTGTAGAATAACTCGTCTCCTAAGCTCCAAGTGATTGTTCACTCACATTTCTGTTCGGCACCTGAAATAGAAGTGAGACTCGTAATAACTGCCATAAACCTTTATTTCAGGGAGGGTAAAACATGGCATTTATCAATTATAATTGCAACATGGGCTGTGATGTATTCCTATAGGTTCTGTATCGATCCCCCTATTCCTGACCCTGTTCTGGTTAATAATTAACTAGCAGCCATCCCACGGTACAAAAAACCGTTATCTGATTAAGCCACACCACGGCACAGGAATGCGTTATCTGATTAGGTCATAACGCTTGCCATCTAATTAGGCAAGCACTATTCCTCCAGCCCCTGATAAGGCATACGGAGTTCTCAAAACAAATCAAACCTATGACAACCTGGGAAAATCCCTGCGGCCATTGTTTTGATTTCACCGAGAACATCAGCAAAAGAATGTGCGAACGAGCCCGTTCATATGACATCCTTATTGACGTATCCATGTCCATCCTTACGTCAATCTCGGCACCTTACAGGTATAAATATTACCGACATTGCCTTAAGCAAACACACGCGGTGGTGACGAGATCGGAGCAGCGAGACTTGCCGAAGAGGCCAGCACAGAGCGGACCCCACTGGCGCTGCCCCGCCTTCCTGACGCGCTGAGAAGGAGACGCTGCTTTTCTCCTGCCAAGAAATCCAGCTCCGGCGCTTCCAAGCAGCCCTCGCAGGCAGCTGGAATATCAAGACCAGAGACGAGAGATACCAGCCCTCAACCATTCTAGATCTCAGGTACAGAACTGAATAACCCCTTGCAGAGAATTCTTGAGTCAGTCACTTGGCAAAACAAACTTAACTTAAACTGCTACTTATCTACTCCCGCCCACGTATTAGGCTTAGGTCAGGTACACTGGGGTAGGCGTGGTTAGAAGCACCAGTTGAGTACGATTAGTCAAATGTATATATGTATGTATCTATTTTATCAGTTTTAAATATCATATGGCTTAGAAACCATATCAATGCTTCTGCAGTATTATTTTATACTTCTGCTTTTATTGTATGCACTTTACTTAACCATAAGTATCGCAATAATATCGATTCATTTCTCTTGTACGAGAAAAGAGACTGATCAATAAATAACATCTTTTATTGAACACGCCCGTCTCTTCCTTTTCTCTACAATCTGGTGAAACTAAGAATGCACTGAACTGACTGAGTAAAATAAGTTGTCTTTTGTTTTCACACGACTCTAGAGATACACTCTTGATTAGGGGAGAGCAAAGTTGTCATGTTCTATGGTTGTCAAAAACTAAATCCCTTCTTGTCTATCCAGGGAGGTTAAACTCCTCCTTGCCTATTCGAGAAAGTTTCTAGTGAACTCTGAGCTAGCTGGCAAACCCAAAACTTTAAGTCTAATATCGTCAGTAGAAGACCTAGTTAACCTCCGTCCTAGGTCTATACTATTGAAGGTATTATTCCAATGCACAGAGCCTATTGGGATAATAGGAACTACACTACATGGCGCCCAACGTTTGGATAGGCGATAAAACTAACGCAAGACATTAGAGTAACTCAGTCGTGCTTTTTCACACAGAACCCCTTTTTTCCCATAATACTCCAAAGACGTCTGGAGTGGGTGAAAGGTCATATCCGCCAAACCTCGCAGGAGGAGACTCCTATGTATGGTTCTTGGTTTAGTCAACGTTGAAGGATACACTGTTCCAAAATATTGTGCATCTAATCTTTGTTTCCATAGAAACCTGATCTGCAAACAAACAGAATAACCTTCCTGTCGGTAAAATGATAGACAGTGATGAAGAAAGGGAGACAGCCAGAATAGCAGCTGAACTCCTAGTAGCAGACAATACTCTGCTGGAAAATGACCCAAATGCAATACTCATCCCGGTCAACATAAGGAAATCTATAACCTTAAAACTTATAGAAAATGGACTGACACCAATAGGTGGTACAGTCATATTCGTAATTGAGGCACACGAATATCGGCAGACAGAGGTATTCTATTCATGGATAAACTTTCCAGCAGCAAACGCTGTAACAAAAGAGTTCCACTATTATAAAATAGAGGAACCACCGGATATCTACACTCCTTTCGAGGAGGTGGAAATACCACTCAAATTCCAAGAGCACCTGCTCTTGTTTCATGGCGCCCTAAAACATAATAATCACATCACCAGGCTCGGTCCACTAGGTAGACCAGGAGCAACGTGGCCGGTCCTAGCCGGATATACACCACATCCAGACATTGAAGAAATGCCTGCAGCAGAGCTTTTAATACAGCTAAAACAACTAATCAAAATACATAGACAATTAGTCCAATATGTAATGCGGACTTCAACAGTCCAACCAGCAGTTAAAATTCCACAGCTGAACCCTCATCAGGGTAACACAAATAAAATTACACCACAGAACATACAGTCCTGTCTGGGTAAAGTACCCGCAAAACGGGAATAAATACCCTTCTGGCTAGCACAAAAAATCACTCAAATAGAGGCGGTGTTTCCAGACACCACCCCGGTAGAAAAACACAGGATTCTGACTATCTGTCTTCCAATGGGAATCGCACCACACGTGGAAGACTGTGACACTTGGGGTACAGTCTTTGCTTCCATATACACAAAAACACATGGTGTACCATCCATGTCAGTAATACCAGATGTGCTAAAACAAATTCAAGATGAATACGGTCCAGAACCCGCTTTAACTCTCGGTATGAAATTACTGAAGGACTTCAAGCAGGTCTCGGCTATATTATTAGCCAACATAAAGGGAGAAGCAGCAAACGTGGCGATCCGCCAAAGGTTAAAAGAGACAGATATAGCAGACCAACCAACTGAAATTGCCAGAATCATAGAGAAATCCTATGAAGAACTAGGAAGAGATAGTCTGGGTGGAATACCGGTAAAACCTCAACTGATTGAAAGTCCTGAAAAGATATTTATTAAAAATAATTTAAACACTCAAAAAAAGAACTGGGATGGAAACAAACAATCCAATCCTAAAGAAAAAAGATTCCAGTCCAGAGGAAGGTCTCCTCAGCGGAGAGAAAGATCTCCGAACCAAGGACGCAGGTCTCCCCAAAGTGAGCCCCCTGGGAAAAAATAAAACCTTAGAAATAGGGATAATATAAAGAAACCTGATAGATATCAAGATATTGATACACGTCCCTCTCAATCTTTTCAGACTTCCTCACAGAAATCGGAAAGAAGAGGACGATCAGAACACAGGGAAGAGCACGTCAAGTCCAAAGACAAGGAACCTGCTCATCCAAATAAAAAGTTACAATTTCCAAAAAAGAAGGTAGCCAGTATTAAAGTAATCAAAGATGCCGAGAATACTGAGAACACAGCTGAAAAACGGAGAATGGGCTCAGACAATGCTAGACAGCGCAGCAGAAGTGAGCATAGCTCGCAAAGTCCTTATGAATCATCTGGAGACAGTGGACACGAATGAATACATTCAGGTGGAAACTGCAGACACCAGAGTTAGCAAACCTCATAAAATATATGAAATTACATTGCGTATAGAGGGGGATAAGACTAGAAAAATAAGGGAACTATTTTGGGATAATCTGTCCAAGGGCTATGACATCCTTCTAGCTGAACGAGACTGGCCACCAGAGTTTGTCACGGAGTGTCCTCATGGCGAAGAAATAATTATGCCTGCCTTCTCAAATCACATTCCAATTCATAAAAAATATACACTTGCTAGAAAGTGGGCAGTAGCTCAAGCTCCTGCTTTATATAAAAATCATGTAGGATGGGATGAGGACTCTCCTCCCCACAAAATCCAGTTAAAATCACAACCTACTGCACAGAGGCAGTACCCAATTAAGCAAGAAGCTAAAAAACAGGTAAAAGAGATCCTAGATCAACTTGAATACCAGGGGGTGATTGAAACTTGCACCTCACAAATGAACAATCCTTTGTTTCCTGTCTCCAAACCAGACAACTCATATCGTCTAGTTTTGGATTACAGACACCTTAACTCATGTTGCAAAACCTTTGCAGTGCAAAACTCGCATAGTGCTGCACTAATGAATAACATAGTGCGCAAAAAATACAAAACAACATTAGACATCTCTAATGGGTTCTTTTGTCAAAATATAGCACCAGAGAGCAGATATTTGACTGGGTTCTCGGTAAATGGCTCGCAAAAAAGCTTCTGCCGTTTACCCCAGGGGCACAAGAACAGCCCAGGATTATTCTCAAAGAGAGTAACAGAATTACTACAAACATACGATGACGAGGCATTATCATATGTCGACGACATTTACCTAACAGATGATGACTTGGATACTCACTTGAAGAGAGTGAACACCATAATACTTGGGTTCGCAGCAGAGGGTTACAAATTCAACTTTAAAAAATCAAGAATTGCCCATCTAACAGTCCTGTTTTTAGGATATGAATTATCAAGTGAAGGCAAAAGCCTGGCTGACAATTTCCTAGAGAAATGTGCGGTACTCCAAGCTCCTAGAACACTAAAAAACTTACAATCAATTCTAGGCTTCCTAAATTTCGGAAGAACATACATTGCAAATTACGCAGAAAGGATCAAACCCCTTTATGATCTAATAAAACCATATTTTAAAAGAATCAATTGGACTCAAAAACACACAGAAATTTTGAGATCTTTACAAAAAGACATGTTAATTAAAACAAAATTAGAAACACGTGACAACACACGCAATCTTGTGATTCGAGTCATCCCAGGAAGATGCGGATTCACATACCTGACCTCTAATGAGGGAGAAAAGGTACCAATTGCATACAATTCACACTTGTACACAGAAGCTGAAAAGAAGTTCAGTATTAAAGACAACATTGTTCATGCAGTTCAAACTGCTATAGCAAGAGAAAAAGACAACGCTGACGGTAGACGTATCACAGTCAGAACAGCGGAGTCAGCCTTTGAGGCATTAACAACCCCATGTAATTTACCAACAACAACGTTGAATCCAGAATGGATACAATGGGTGAATTCAATTACAACGGACAGAGTAAAATACTACTTTGATCCAGAATTAAAGGAATTAAAATATCTAGAATATGAAATGACATACCCTCTGCCAATCGACATTCTGCCTTTACGACAGTACGCCTGTGTAATACATACAGACGGGCATGCTCAACCCTCAGTTTGGGGAGAGCTGGCTTACAAGGCCACATGCGAAATTGTAAAAGAAGTGTGGCGCGGAGGTAAATTAAGACCTCTACTTACAAAAACACACTCAGTGGAAAATAATTCAGAACAACATACTGAAATAATAGCGTTAAAAATGGCGCTAGATAATGCCGATCGCGAATTCCCGACACTTATTGTGTGCGATTCGTATTACTGCGTCAAATCATACAATAACGATTTACAGAAATGGATTCAAAACGGTTACAAAGATGACACAGGTGCAACAATAAAGCAAAAAGTGCTTTGGGAACAAGTAGTTCTATTACAGAAAGAACTACCAAAAACTCACGTGATACACTCACTGAGTCATCAGCGTGATGGCGTTCACGTTGCAGGGAATTCATTGGCTGAGAAAGCCACAACGGCAGCAACTGAATCGGCTTCCGTAGTGAAGAAAAAGCATACAGTAAAACACATTGACGGTGAAACTTTGCTGGCGGTAAAAACGTCATCAAAAGGCGACTGCTCAGCACTACCGATCAATTATCCACTCAATTATACATACATAATCGATGCAAACTCAGTCCCTTTTGCTCGAATCCCTGGAGTGGGGGATAGAGTGATTCCAAACACGGACAGGAGAGGCTTGTTAATAGCAGACGCACATATGGGTGAGGGTCTCAGACACCTCAAACTAAAAGATTCTCTGGAAGAATTACAATCAGTGTACTGGTGGCCAGGTATGAGCCTGCATCATCACATCTTTGTAAAGAACTGCCCAGACTGCAATAGAGATCGCAGTGGCGAGAGAAACGGTATATTAGCATGGCGTTTCACTCCAGAATTGATCAACAATAAAAATTAATGCGTCCAATTAACATATAAAGACTAGTTTCCACTTGTGATGTAGACCCCAGCACTCGGCTGACGTCTGGACTGTTATAAAAAGATTTGCGAGTCTATAATGGCATATACGCTAGAAGCATGCTACGTTTGGCTGAATGTTTTTTCTTCTTGCCCTAAAGCGTATGAAAAACATGGCCAAATGAGCATAGCATAGCGGGACTCTTCTCACTTCCTACCTGAGGGAACGGGATGGTGTAAAGAAAAAACCAAAGGCATAAAGCAATCTATAACAGCAAAGGTATTAGGTTCGGGAGCTGGGTGGGTCAAACATCTAATAAGTGTCCAACGTAGTCTAAATAACCTGCCAAGAAATTCTCTGAGGGGATTCAGTCCGTACGAATTATTGTTTGGAACTAGAATGATGGTCTTAGATCTTGACAGTCAGACTTCAGTGGTTAAAGAAAAAAGCTTTGATATCAAAGATCGTTTGGCTATTTTGCAGGACTTAAACGAAACAAGGAAAGACCTGAGCAACATAAAGTTGAAACAACAGCCAACGACCACTGAAGAAAAACCACCTGTCCCAGCAAGAACTGTCTGGATTCCAAAAGTCGGGGATCTAGTCAGAGAAAAGATCGCGGTAAAGAAGGAATTTGGGCCTTCTTACAGAAAAGCAGTTCCTGTCTTGTCTATCAACGGGACAAGATCAGTAGTACTACCGCCCCTTGCTGGTAAAAAGGAGAACAGAGTTGTATCAATCGACCTGATAAAACCACAATCATGTGGCCGATAACGAACAGTAGGCCGAGTGGACTCCCGATAAGTAGTAGAACACCAAGGTTTGCTACAAACACAGAGGTTCAATCTAAGAGGCTACTCACATTTGAAATGCCAACAGAACAACAACAAGGACTATGCAACAATGCTATGGAACTTAAACCTCTAAAAACCCAAATAAAAACATTTAGCAGAGACACACCAATCTACAATGAAGTAACAAATGACTATGCTGCTGCAACAAAACACAATAATAAAGCAAACAGCAATCCTGAAACAATAGGAACAATAGACAGAACGGCATCGGGTTACTTCATCAACTTCAATGATTCATCTGAAAACCTGAGTGAATCAAAGGAACAAACATCAACAAAAACCTTTAAAGACAAAGCAAAGGAACTTTTTCAACATCTGAAAGAAACCTATCTGATTTCTCCGTGGATTGAATTCTGGGTGGCCTTAGGTGCACTTATCCTCATACTTTGGCTCATCATGGTACTATGTTTGGGACACTTCATTGAGGGAAAATATGCTAAAATGGACACAGCAAGCCAGAAAATCAACTTGGTCCTCAAACCACACACGTCTTCACACGTCGAGAAAAGAGAACTTTCTTCAGTCAACTTCACAGCCAATCCTATACCCGGTGGGGTAGCATGGGACAATACTGATTATGAAATCTATGGTCCGGTTGAAATCCTGAAGTATCCACATCAAATCAAGATCTCATTGAGTGACTTTGTAAAACCAAGCTCAGTTGCTGATGATTGGGACGTTGAAAGCATTAATAATATGATGTCTGACCTAGTGATGTCTGCTAAATTTACAAAACATGATTATTTGCAGGGTTCGTCTAATTATGATAAAATGTTCTGCTATAATCACTATAGTAATCATTATCTGCATAAATCTGCACAACCTAGAAATGTTTTAAATTATAATCAATGGGAACACTGTGCAACCCCTCCAAAAGGTAGCTCAAGATCTTTTTATGACAAATATTCATATTTTTCAGGGTTCAACACAAGTAATGCAGAAACATTTTATTTCAAATTATCAAATAAGACAGGTACAAAGACCATGCTTACAAACACTAAATTGATATATTCAGACTCATTTTTTGAGCAAATGAGTACATTTGGTTTTGATTACTGGGACAAAAATGTTGAAGTAAAAAGTGTTTGGGGTACAAAGGAATGGCAAGTACAAGGTATAGAATCATTGTTTAGAGCCTGCATGATCCCAGAACAAATTATATTTTTGAATGACACTGTTCAACAAACTACCTGTCTTGGCCTAGCCAAAATCAAAGACTTAAACAAACCATCTATTCCAAAGCCATCAATGAACGGTAATATATCTCTAGATGAGGAGATAGACGTAAACCATATATTAAGCCAAAACAGAACACATCCTGATTGGAAACAGTGGTTGATCTGGCCCACAGATACTAATAACTGTCAAGACAGATTCCTGAACAAAATCCAGGGGTTCAAATTGACAAGGCCAGACCCTAGATATTCCCAAAGACAACACCCAGGGATAATTACCACGTACAGTGTGGGCAAGCTCTGCCTTCAGTGGCTACAAACATCCACACTGGCAGAAATTAAGCAACACCTGACTTTACTTACTGATGGTGCTGACTTGCGTGATTTCATTATGGGACCGCGCAAACAGCGTCAAAAACGCTTCATAGCAGCCTCTGTATATGCAGCTTATAACGAAGCCTGGAAAATAACTCAAATTGAAACGTCAGAGAGAATACGGGAAATTGACCGTATTAATTTGGAAAAATCACTTTCTGTAGTGGACAATGGGTTAATGACTCTGTCCTCCAGAATATACTCTTTGGACAGCATTGTGTCTTCAGCAATCGACATAATATCGCAAGACTTACTGTTGTTACAACACGGTCAGTCCCAATTGCGTTCTATTGTACAACTTGGCTGGACGTTACAAAATCTGCGTTCAGGCTATGTGCCTTGGCGTTTAATCAACACAACGTCACTATTCAATATCTTTAACCTCACTGATAAACAAATCAGTATGGCACAGAAGGGTGCTGATTATACAATCCTGAGCATTGAGAAACTCGAGAGATTACCATTGACAATGTCAGAACGACCTGTCAGTGAATGGATAATACATGGAATAATTAATATTCCAATATCTACTTTCAGGTTTCAATACTGCCAAAAATATATACAGGCTGGCATGTACGAAAAATTGGGTAAAGGGTACATTAAGTCAACATGGAACTTGCCCTATTCACATGCTTGTGTCAGTAATAAAGGCCGGAAAGTGTTTCTTAGTGGCAATAATTGTGCCATGTCACTAAGCGGTATACTTCTGTGTAATGGTATTAGTTTACATGGAGCCTGTGAAGGGTCCTCGAATAACCTTTCATGTCACCAGCTAGGCACACCTGCGACACAAATAGAACCATTCTTTAGGAGACTATCGAACGGGAGTTACATTATAATTGTAGACCGCAGATGTTGTAGCTTGGTGCCCGGAATACCTTATCTCATAAGTACGACTGCGAAGGTCATGTGCTGTGAACGAGTATTGTTCCCCAGCGCAATGCCAGACAGGGAGGCAAGGTTATGGCCGAATTTGAAAATTGCTTCCATTCGAGTTGATACTTTAAGCAGAATGAAAACAGTGCTCCTTCAGACGCCGACCAGGCTCACGTCATCAAAAGAAACGTATGATCTCCAAGTTGCATGGACAACGGCAGAGATTCATTCATTGTTATCAACTAATTCCCCCATACATTTCGCAGAAATCCTGAACGAAATCTTAAATATTTCTGATACCAGTGGAGTCTCAAATGTATTTAAGACAGTGTTTTCGGGGGCTTTAACACCATTTAAAGCCATTCTGGGTATTTTTCCGGACTTTGTCCATTCCATCTTTGGTGGACTTCCTCTCCTTTTGGGACTAGTGGCAGGAATCCTATTTTTGATTCTGTTATTTCGCTATGGCAAACCGTGTCACAGACAAAACACCTGCGACAAGGGAAGAAACAATCCTAGCCATTGGATACCGGGACCGGATATCTAAAATCCTTGGACTGTCCCGGCTTAGAGACCTGAACATGACTTGGTTTCTTTCATTTAGACCAATGTGGCAAAGCTGTGTTTTACCTGTATTAAGGTGCTTGCTATGCGGAGAAGAATGCGTGTTGGACACCTGTCTGACGCTACAATCGGATGCGCCAATGGATGCAGAAACTTTGTTGGGTCCGGTCACGGCTCATGCATTGTGCTGTCCCCAGCGGCTACCAATCCTGATGACGGCATTCGTGGAGACTTCACCACTACGATTGAGGGGTAGTGAGGTTCAAGATGAAAGCAGCATCGATCAGGTACGACCTTCTGTCAGCTATGCTGATCGAAACATCAATGAAGGCAATCATGCTCATGAATGCATGGTAACATCTTTTTCCGAGTTAATGGAACTTTCACAGGAAGCTGTTGACAGCTTTTTCGAGAGTCTAAATGATATGATGTTCTCACCAGAGCAGAAATAATGGCTTTTGAGCAAGCTAGCACACGGCGTTCCCAACACCCTGAATTTGGCCTTCAACTTTGATAATAAAGTATTGTGAACAATTTTTCTCCAGTTTACGGACAGCGGAACATAATTTTTTCAGCGGCCCCAAAATATGTTGCAATTTTTCGGGACACTTATCTTCTGCTTAAAGCAGAAACTATTCTTAAGAGAACTAAAATTCTATTTTAGGAACTTTAGAGACATTAGCTGCCCTCTGGCATGTTCAAATATATTTTATTTTGTGATGAAATGGTCTCGCATTTTTTTTCTTCTGTCTTAAGAGCCATTTCATGTGTAATTTTCATATTTTATTAATAATGATGTATGAATATGCGTAATTTATTTAGCATTGTTATACTGCTTGAGTGCATATAATGCATATATATATCTTTTCGTATATTTCATGTTTTCAAAATGCATATGGATGTATTTTGGGGTGGTACGGTATACACGTGCTCTACTAGTATATTTACTATGCCTAGATCTTGTAAATATGGACATAGTCTGCGTGGAGTGGGTGTGATGTATTCCTATAGGTTCTGTATCGATCCCCCTATTCCTGACCCTGTTCTGGTTAATAATTAACTAGCAGCCATCCCACGGTACAAAAAACCGTTATCTGATTAAGCCACACCACGGCACAGGAATGCGTTATCTGATTAGGTCATAACGCTTGCCATCTAATTAGGCAAGCACTATTCCTCCAGCCCCTGATAAGGCATACGGAGTTCTCAAAACAAATCAAACCTATGACAACCTGGGAAAATCCCTGCGGCCATTGTTTTGATTTCACCGAGAACTTCAGCAAAAGAATGTGCGAACGAGCCCGTTCATATGACATCCTTATTGACGTATCCATGTCCATCCTTACGTCAATCTCGGCACCTTACAGGTATAAATATTACCGACATTGCCTTAAGCAAACACACGCGGTGGTGACGAGATCGGAGCAGCGAGACTTGCCGAAGAGGCCAGCACAGAGCGGACCCCACTGGCGCTGCCCCGCCTTCCTGACGCGCTGAGAACGAGACGCTGCTTTTCTCCTGCCGAGAAATCCAGCTCCGGCGCTTCCAAGCAGCCCTCGCAGGCAGCTGGAATATCAAGACCAGAGACGAGAGATACCAGCCCTCAACCATTCTAGATCTCAGGTACAGAACTGAATAACCCCTTGCAGAGAATTCTTGAGTCAGTCACTTGGCAAAACAAACTTAACTTAAACTGCTACTTATCTACTCCCGCCCACGTATTAGGCTTAGGTCAGGTACACTGGGGTAGGCGTGGTTAGAAGCACCAGTTGAGTACGATTAGTCAAAAGTATATATGTATGTATCTATTTTATCAGTTTTAAATATCATATGGCTTAGAAACCATATCAATGCTTCTGCAGTATTATTTTATACTTCTGCTTTTATTGTATGCACTTTACTTAACCATAAGTATCGCAATAATATCGATTCATTTCTCTTGTACGAGAAAAGAGACTGATCAGTAAATAACATCTTTTATTGAACACGCCCGTCTCTTCCTTTTCTCTACAATCTGGTGAAACTAAGAATGCACTGAACTGACTGAGTAAAATAAGTTGTCTTTTGTTTTCACACGACTCTAGAGATACACTCTTGATTAGGGGAGAGCAAAGTTGTCATGTTCTATGGTTGTCAGAAACTAAATCCCTTCTTGTCTATCCAGGGAGGTTAAACTCCTCCTTGCCTATTCGAGAAAGTTTCTAGTGAACTCTGAGCTAGCTGGCAAACCCAAAACTTTAAGTCTAATATCGTCAGTAGAAGACCTAGTTAACCTCCGTCCTAGGTCTATACTATTGAAGGTATTATTCCAATGCGCAGAGCCTATTGGGATAATAGGAACTACACTACAGGGCGGGATAATCCTCGTCTCCGTGTCCTTAAAAGATTTGAAAATTCTTGGCGCAAAAACTAGCACATTTTTTATTCTATGACAGGACCGGAGGCTTTGGATTATGCTAGTTTAATGCTTATCTAGAACCACAGAAGCAACTTCACCCACAGGTTTGTAACAAAACTGTTTAAATGTAGAGCTAGAGGACCAATCAGCCATGGATACTGGTACCTAGCATAAAGACTTTGAAGCCATGGTGCCTCTGACAGAATGCGCTCCAAACAACTCTGTGTCAATGCCTGCCTCTGACGTTACATATCTGAGCCACCTGGCAATTGCTGCAGAGGTAACTGGCTTAAATGGTTTCTGTAAACCTATCAACAATCTTGAACAACCTACCGGTCGGATGGACCGAGTACATTCGTTGTATGCTTTGATACAATTCACCACACGCAGTTTAACATTCAATGGAAAAGCATTGCAGTTTAGTACGGGCTGTAATCACAAAAAGACACTCCTTCAGGTGAAAATACCCTACCATCTAAATCCATAACTCTAATATCAGAGACACATCTACATGCAGATAAACTGATAAGAATGGCTAGCTTAGCAGACAAATGTTTCCTAGATAAACTTTCATTATCACGCCAATTTTCAAATAGATTTAACACTTTGGGAACATCCCACAAAGAAGAATACTTAGCCTTAGGGGGATTCGCCACACATGTTTCCTTTAATAGTTTACTAATTACCGGGTGCACACACACCGGTCTCCCATATATGTGTGCATGTCCTGCCGAGATGGGCGACCGGAAGTTGTTAACCATGCTCTCCAAGCGGAAGAGTATCGCTTCCTGATAGAGGGGGCCAGGCTTGTTGGATGAAATCTGAATCCTCCTCCGAAAGTCCTGGCAGTGACCACTGTTGCTTGAAAGCCTCAGGCCATCAGGTGCAGTTGCCCCTCGAGAACTAGAGGGTGCAACTCCCCCTGAGGGTCCTGGAGCATCGTCGGAAAACACGGAACGAGAGGGAAGTCGCACGTTAGCTCCAGCAAGACTGGAAACCAAGGTTGAGACTTCCAGACTGGTGTGATCAACACAACCTCCGCGGACTGAAGAACAATCTGATTGGCCACCCTGGGTATCAAGACAAATGGCGGAAACTCCTAATTGAGGGACGTCGACCAATCCTGTGTGAAGGCATCCGTAGCCGTCGCCAACGGATCTGGTCTCCAACTGAAGAATGTTTCCAACTGACGGTTCAGTCTGGATGCAAACAGGTCTATGTGATATGGACCCCAAATTGACTGAGTCATCTGGAAGAGCGACGGATGAAGTTTCCAGTCACTGTAATCCTTCAAATGACGAAAGTTCCAATCTGCCATTGTATTGTCTCGCCCCGGAAGGTATTCCACTATCACCGTTATTTGGTGAGCTAGGCAGTAATGCCAGAAATCTTTGGCGATCTCCGCCAACATCGGGGATCTGGTGCCCCCCAATTTGTTTATATATCTCACCGCCGAGCTGTTGTCGATTCATAAGAGTATACAGCAAGATACTTTCCTGGGGGAGAGCATGCAAATTGCAAATGATCCCGACAGGAATTTGAGACAGTTGATGTGTAATTCCAACTCCTGAGGAGACCATCTGTCCCCTGTCGTGTTTTACCCACAACAGGCTCCCCAGCCCGACCGGCTGGCGTCAGATTCTATCACTATCTCTGGGCGAGATCCAAAGAATGCTCGACCGTTCCAGGCTTCTACATGGGCTAACCACCACCTGATCTCTTCTCGGACTTCCTCCGTGAGGGGAACTTGGTCTGGGTATGAGAGACCCTTCTGGAGATGCTGGATTTTGAGATGCTGAAGGGCTCGGTAATGAAGTGGTCTGGGAAAATTCGGCTGAATCGATGAGGCTAACAGACCCACTAACCGTGCAATCGCTTGTAAGGACAGATACTTTGTGGCAGATACGGTTAGTATTAAAGCCAGACATTTCAATTTATGGTAAACCTCATGCCAGAACAATTTGTTTACACATGTATTTTTCGTGCAGCATTCGAAGTTCGTGAATATTACGGCTTACACGTGAGTTTGGTTTCACGTTTATTACTTATACCGCGCCACACACTGCTAGCGATCAGGGGCATGACACTTCACATCAGCGATTGTGTTTATTACCCCCACTCATGAGCACAGGCACATCACCAAAAATTCTCGCATGGTCTGAACCCCCAAAATTGATGAAATTGCACATTATATAATGTATATGAATATTGTGGTTTGTGATTATGGTTATATTTGTATTCTCAACAGTCTTTGCTCCCTGAGGAAGGGCATTGATTGCCCGAAATGCATTGGAGCTCACAAAGAAAACATGTGCAAAAAGATCATGTTTAATTAATATAAATATGAATACATGAAGGAAAACAGCAATGAAGTAAGTGCAAAGAAGTAAAAAACAAATAAATTAAAATGGATAAAACCAGCCAATGAATGGCATTGGAGTCCTTATTGAATAGGAACCACTACAAGAGTGCCTGAAGGGGATGTAACCAATGACTCATTGGAAACACATTTTCATACTGACATAGGACGCTACGGACGGAAAGCGTCACCCATCAGCAGCACCTTGAAATGAATTAACTGTGAACAGATCACGTCTGAGAATTTCAAGCTGTGCATCAATCCCACATCGAAAATGTAATAAATCCCAAGGGATGCGTCAAGGGGGAGCAACCCTGCATGCAAGAATCACTTTTAAACACAAACTTCTCCTCAGAAAAGCTGTAAACAGCTGTTGTAGCAGCACACCAGAGGTGTCACCAGCCAAATATACAGAGATATATACAAGCCTGCACAGGGCTTGGGCCTTCCAAATTATCACCAGCCTAGGACAGGCATCAGCAACAGGGCAGAAAGACAACGTGCAATCAGTATTCCATTCAAAATGAGCGTGCGAGAAGGAAACACTGTGATTGGGCGTCGCGTAGCCCAAATGGAGCCCAAAATGATCCCAATTGGGCTATGCGCGCACGGCTGGAGAGATAACGTGGGCCCGTATGAGGGAAGGCAACCGCGCCCACAGGTAGCACTTGTGGACCAATTTGGCACAGGGAAACAGGCACTAGGACGTGGGTGAGCGGTGTTAAGGCAACGCTCACCACCGTTTGATCACCCGGCACACGCGTGCTGCAGCGCAGACACTGTGAGGCAGATTCCGCCTCTAAATCAAAGCATGCACATAATCGAGCAAATAGAACCATGCCAATGTAAAAGTCATCATCAAATAACTCATCTACAATAGTTAAAATGCTAAAATACAGTGAATAATGACTCAAGCAAAATGAGGCACTTAACTCAGCTGCGAGCAGCAAAGAAAGAGGAAGTGCTCTTGGGACAAGACTCATTTATAGGGCTAGTCTTTATGGTTGTTATTGAAGTCACGCTAAGCATTCTGGGAATGTTAGTTTTATAAATGTAAAAAATGCTCTTATTGGCTGCTGTTTATTTGCAGTAAAGAGAGAGAAAGCATAATCCAAAGCCACCGGTCCTGTAATAGAATCTGCTGTTCTATTATACGATCATCACCAAAGTCATTCAACAATTTCCTAAGATTTTATCTGATACTAGATGGCACAGGTTTAACTTTATATTTTAGAGGTAAAGTGTTTGCTTTTCATTTCATAGAATACATTCTGTAGCACAAGGGAAACTCTATATTCCATGGGGTAACATATTTTCTGAGTAACAGGTGTGCCTATAGAAATACAAAATCTTCGTACGATAATAAATATTGTAAGCTTGAGATAAATATTTTCATTTATAAATAATATAACTCAAAAAGTTTAAGAATGAGTGATAGTAGGGGTGAACAAGATAGGTGATGTGAAAAGATTGTGCTCAGTACTCTGGTTGTGACCCCAGGGTACAGACCCAGTCATATGTGATTCATTTGTAGCACTTGGTCTGTATTTATGCTTTGGATGAAGTGATTATTAATCCCTTGGCTGCGCCGCCGATTTTCCGGAAGTGCGGCACTTCCGCAAAACGGGCGGGGCCGCGTCGGCCATTGGCCGACGGCAGCTCCAGCGAGATAGTGCTGCCGTCGGCCAATGGCCGACGGCAGCATGGAAGGGGTTAAAGACTTCACGCTCATGTATCACTTTTTAATGTGGGCACTGAGCAGAATCGTTTACTTCATGTTGTTCACCCCAAACTTTCACAGCTGTAAATGTCATTATATAAAGAGCTCAAGAGACGATGCAAGAGCCTGAGCACATACATATATAGATAGATGGATAAATCTATCTATGTATATAATTGTAGTGATATATTTATGTCTATCTCTATTTCTACATTTCTATATATGTACTGAAAGTGACTTTATAGTTAGGTCTGGAAATAATATCTAAATTAACATATAAAAAAACCTTAGTAACTGAAAAAAACAAAGGCTAAAGCAACGTTATAGTTAGGTGAAAATGTCACTTAAAACTTATCCTTTTAAAATACAACAAACTCTGAAATTCTCCAGTCATATTTATCTGAGGTGACTATAACTTGAGCCTCCGCAATGCATGGCTTATGACATCACATATTACATCTTGATGATATCTTTTTGCCAGGATAGGGAGAGCCCACACCAGAACATGCCATTGATACTACAGTAAATACAAAACTGGAGTTGGCAAGGAGAGACTTATTGCAAGTGAGAACATAGTCTATTAGGCTTTTGAACACCCACAACTGAATACATGCATCACATTAATGGATGAAGAGGACATTCAAAATAAGCAATATTATTTAACAAAAAAGAGTTTTAGGGGGATCTGGTGGTCGCAGTACAGAAAAGAAAAGGCACAGCATGGAAGAAACTAGGCAAGCGTAGTGGGGTGCTTCAAAAGGAATAATTCTAATTGGGCGAGATGGGGAGGGAGACACACCATGTGGAATGGAGCAATGAGGAAACAAAGCCCCCACCACTGCGGAACGCTGGTGAAAATATGAGAGTGGCTATAGAAAGATGGACATGTCAAGTACTTTTTAACAAGGAGTGAATATATATGCTGTATCCCCCACCCTTTAGTGCCCAGTGTTTATGTTAACCTCTCAATGAACCAGAAGAGGACTAAGAGGACCATGTGAACCATCTGTAGTCAAATATGTTAATGCTCTAGTGCTCGCTTACCCATCCTCCCATGACCAGTATCCTGTAAATATTCTGCTTCCAAAATGATGCTAAGTTTGAGTAAAGGGGAGCAAGAGTTCATGAAGAGCTTAGGCCTACTTCCACTACTACAGCCCCTTCTCTCTCCCCCACTTACCCATGGAACCTCTTCTTCTTCAACCCGTCTGGGTTTCCATCCACTCCTTCCTGTCCCATCCACAATAGTGAGTTGTTTTAAAAAAAATATATATATTAAATATATAATAGAGCATACAGTAGTAAGCATTTCTGAGTAGCAATCCAGGTACAAGGTTTCAAAACAACAGAGCACTACAGTTATCTTTCCCCTAATCTCCAAGCCCCCGCAGGTCTAACTATCTAGTTCCTCATGGGCAGCTAGTTGTGGGACAACTCCACCCAGAGTGGTGGATAGGAGGATTGATATATTTATCCTGTATGTGTTCCATTTCCCCCAGATCTGCTCCCATTTCTTAGGGCATCCCCTGCCTTCATAGACAACTTTCTCTGCCACCATACACGTGTCCATGTCTTTCTTCCATTCCATTAGTGTTGGTGCTGTCAATGCCCCCCATCTCCGGGCTATGTTACGCTTAGCGACTTTCATCCCCAGTGTTAATCAGATTTGCTCTTTGCAGCCAAGATCCCTTGCATCCCATATATTGAGAAGGCATCACCTAGGCGAGTGTTGCAAATTCACCCTACACAACCCTCCCAGGGACTATACTATGGCTTCCCAATAGGTTTTCATCTCCAGGCATTCCCATAAAATATGGTAAAAGGAACCCTCCTGCCCAAACCCTCTGTGACACTTGGAGTCTAATCCTCTTCTCATCTTTTCTAAGGTGTTACAGGAAAGGAAGAATCTATGAAGTATTCTAAGTGGGACTAATCTAAGTTTTGATGACATAGCAGACTCGTTCCGGGATGCCAGGGCTTCCATTCAATTTTCATTCTCCAAGTCTCCCACGTCAGTATGCCAGTGCTCTCTGAGTCATTGTAGGGGGCCAGGAGAGGTATTTATCTGTTTCTGGTAGGTCAGGGATATTGCCTTGTGCTTCATATAATCAGTTAATAGCATGTCTTCCAATAGGAATGCCTCAGGGAGGTCGCTTCCCAGCGGTATCACAGCATTTAAAGCATGTCTGTTTTGCAGCTACCGGAACGTTTCTGTGGGCGCTAGGTCATACTCCCACTGTGGGTCTATAAGTGGGATGACATTTCCTTTAGTCCACATACCCTACTTTGGAAATACCTATGTGGTCCCATCTGTCGAAACCTGGGCAATTACATAGTGTTCAGTGTATTTCCGCATCCCAAAGTGGTGTCGCCAGGGTGATTTTAGTGTGCCACCCCAACTTCTTGTGTACCTGGTGCCAGAGTGCAAGTGTGTGAGTTGTAGGCCCTGTGGGCCCGATTCACAGAATGAACTTAAGACTAAATCCTAAACTTACTACTATTTGGTATTCACAGAATGCACTTACTACGTTCGGGATTCACAAAGTGAATTTACTACTTTAGGGATTCACAGAATGAACTTACTACTTTCGGTATTCACAGAATAGATTTAAGACTACTAACTTTACGTCCGCACTCGGGCCGAAAATTCCGGCCCGGAGGCGGAGTTTCCGGCCCAGAGGCAGAGTTACCGGCTTGGGGGCGGAGCTTGTGGCCCGGAAGTGGAGCTTGCATGGCTAAATCCCCACCTCTGAGCCGGAATCTCCGCCTCCGGGCCGGAAGCTCCACCTCCTGGCCATAAGCTCCGCCCCCAAGTCGGAAGCTCCGCCTCCGGGCCGGAATTTCCGGCCCGAGTGCGGACGTAAAGTTAGTAGTCTTAAATCTATTCTGTGAATACCGAAAGTAGTAAATTCATTCTGTGAATCCCGAAAGTAGTAAGTTCACTCTGTGAATCCCGAAAGTAGTAAGTGCATTCTGTGAATACCAATTAGTAGTAAGTTTAGGATTTAGTCTTAAATTCATTCTGTGAATCGGGCCCACATGTGACATTAAGATGTTTGGGTTTAGTGTATAGTGTTCCAATGCATCCCCTCGTATTCAAGATCCATCCATTCGGTATGCAGGGTCTTCTTGTGGGCAGTGCACCCAATCAATGATGAGTGCTAACTGTGCCGCACAATAGTAACCCTGAATATTAGGCATGTTGATCCTCTTGGGTTTCTCATCTGAAAGCAAGGTATTAAACCTCACTGTCTATGGCTTGAAAATAAGACTTGTGCGCCTGATACGGTGTGTTTTGAAGCGCATATAGAAATCTTGGGGGCGCCATCGGATGTATGACGTTACAACGCATACTTTTACAACGCCTACCTTTACATCGCAACTTTTACAACGCATACCATTACAACGCATAATGCTTTTAGGCGCTGGATAGTGAATAGTTTAATTTACTATTCCAACTCCAGTCCCCGTGGATAGTAGGGAAGGTTATTGGATAGTAAATTAACCTATTCCCTATCCTAGAGCGCCCCCCAGAGCAATGCGTTGTAATAGTTTGCGTTGTAAAAGTTGCGTGGTAATGGTAGTTCGTTGTTAAAGTTTTGTTGTAAAGGTTGTTTCCCGCGCCATCATTTTAAAAAGGGCCACTCATCCAAGCAAGGAGAATGGCAATGATTGCCAATGTCTCACGTCTCTTTGAAATCGCAGCAGGGGGCCCAGAAGATTATGTGTGCGAAAGATTTCAGGGTTTGTGGTTACGTATATGGAGAGATATTTCAAGCCCTCAGTCAATACCGCTGCTTCACATTCCAATGGCAGAACCGGGGTCGTCTATTTGAACTAGTTAATTTTATAACCAGAGTAATTACAGAAGTTCGTGAAAATATTGATAATTCTGTGAATGGAGGAACGCAGTGTTGCAACATATAATAGCATCTCATCGGCATAGAGAAATATTCTGTCCTCCCAGTAGGCGGTCCATCGGAGTCCTAAAATCAACAGGTCTCCTCTAACCCATGTCGCCAGCAGTTCAAGTATTAATGTGAAGATTAATGGCGACAGGGGAAAACCCTGTCTTGTACTTCATTGGAGAGGGAACGATTGTGAAGCCCATCCATTCCCCACCACTTACGCCTCTAGGTATGCATATAGCAGTCGAAGCCTCACTAGAAAATTAGGACTAAATCCCAGTTGTTCAGGACAGTGAATATATATGGCCATTCAACAGTGTCGAAGGCCATGCAGGCATTGAGAGACAGAACTGCTGCATCTTCCCGTATTGTATCTACTCTGCCAAGCACCCCATGTAGCCGGAGTAAGTTAAGCAATGAATTTGTCCTTACATAAAGCCAGATTGATCTGGGTGAACTAGTTTAGTTAGGGTGCTAGGCGGGAGACATTTAGTTTATAGAACTCTATCGGGAGGTCATTCGGCCCATTGCCTTTCCTGATTTGATACTATGGATTGCGTTTACCACCTCCTCTTGAGTGAGTTCATTCTCCAACAATTCCAAGTCTTCATAATGAAGCACAGGGAGGGGGAGGTCAGCAAATAGCTCCCTAATCTCGGCTGTTGTGGCCGTGGACTTTGGGGAGTACAGTTGTTGGTAGTATGCTGCGAAGGTCTCCGCAACATCTTGGGGAGTCCCTCAATGTCTCCCCTGTTTCATTATTAATGGCAGTGACCCAGCGGCATGCTCGGTCGCAACTGTCAAGCCAGACCAATAATGATCCCGCTTTGTTTCCTACTTCATAGATTTTGTATTGCGTCGCCGAATACCTCATTTTCACCGCTTCTCTGACTAAATCGCTTGACTCCTGCCTCTTGAGATCTAAAGTGTGCCTAGTGGCCTCAATGTCGTGTTCTCTGAGTTTAGTTTCCAGATTTATTATTTCACTTTCCAGTGCTTCGGTTGCTGCCCTTTTATCCCTCTTATGCCCCACCGAGAGCGAGAGTGACTGTCTCTTAATCCACGTTTAAAAAACCTTCCCCAAGAGTCTGTGGGGAATCGACTGAGGATTTGTTATATTTGAAATAGTTGCCCATCGCCTGCACCAACTCTATTCTAATATGTGGAATCTTCAAATACCAGGGGTGTATTGAGATGACTTTTCGGGTGTGTGGTGTGTTCATTACATAGGTTGCCCACAACGGTGAGTGAATGGAGATACCCTTGTGCTAGGTGTCGCACCTCTTCAAAGTTGAGTGCTTTATCGGCCAGTGTAAGGATGTAATCTATTCATGAATGGCTATTGTGCGTTCCTGAGTAGAATTTGTACCGTTGTGTTAATTAGTTGTGCGTCTGCCAGACATTAACCAATCCCAAGCAGTCAGAATGTCTGATAATCGATATGGGCGGTGAAGCGGGCATCTAGAGGGTTTACGGTCCACTGTGTCGCACAACCTGGCATTAAAGTCTCCTCCAATGAGGAGCTCTCCATCGGGTAATTCCAGTAGTAATTTACTGAACTCTGGCAGTACTGTTATGCAGCAATGATAGATATATTGATACTATATTAACAGGTGTCCCTTCCCATTTACCAGACACTGCTGCAAATCTACCCTGTGCATTGTTCACAGTTCACCTTATCCTAGAGGGGAAATGTTTCTCACAAGTATTCCTGCGCCCCATGATACCGATGTAAAGCCCATGTGTGATAGCAGTTTATACCCCCACCTCTCAAGGGTTCTACAGGTGTTGCCTAGTAGGCGAGTTTCCTGTAACAGGATCACGTTGGGTGAGTGACGTCTAATGGATTATAGCACTACACAACATTTTATTTTGTCCCCTAGGCCGTTTACGTTTCATGACAGCAACTTGAGCGTAGGGGCGTTTAAAATACATCAGTCATGGGACGTGGTGGGACATGTCTGATCCGCCCACCTTCCCGCTGTATAGGTACATGAACCAACTATGGGTCTGTGGTCAGCCGAGCAGTCCCTGTGGTGTATCTCAGGGCCAAGATGAATATTGTTCTGGACCCCTGTCAGAACCAAGGCCTGCGGTCCGTTCTGATGGGCGACCACCCAACCACCATTGGGTGTCGTATGTCGCCACGGCTTCATTTCTCTGCTATTTGCTGAGATGTCTGTTTAGCGATCCCTGACGTGTCCCAGAGGCTTATCACTCTCTCCTCAGTGAGTCAATTCCAGCCTGCCCTCCCCAAAACTCCCCACCTCTAGGTCAGTGTGCTTCAGTTGTTTCACTATCATTTCTCTCTCTGTGTGCATCTGGACTGGAACTCTCCACTCTGTGCCATCCGTCCAGCCATTACCATGTCTCATCGAAGTGGGTGAAAAACCAGGTGTCCCCTCCTGCATCCACCTGCAGTTTTGCCGGAAAAAGCAAAGAATACTTTACTTCCTTTTCCCACAGTGCCTGCTCGACTTCCAGAAAGCTCTTTATTTGTCTCTGAACTTTGATGATGAAGTCTGGAAAGAATTTGATTGTGCTTTTTTTCTATCGCGAAAATTGAAAATGCGAGTCAGGATAGGTCTCGGAGGGGTTCCTGGCTTTGGTCTGCCACCCGGCACCCGGTGCACCTGATGAAAAAGGGTTCAGGCAGATCAGGTCGTTTACCCCTTTTCTAGGTTTGCCCGGCGTTAGCCGCTTCTCACCCAACTCACGATTACCCAAATAAAGAGGCAGGCGCTGGAGACTGGAAGGCAGGAAACAGGAGTTTATTTCCGACGGAACAGAACACGTCAAATCAGACAACAGGGTATCTTCTCGAGGTGCTCTAGCAACATCTCTGAGGCCTGGCCTCTTATACACAGTTTTATGGCTTTATTGCATACATTACATCCGTAACATTTCTTTGAAGTACAGGAAGACATCCTCGGAATCCCCGGTCCAGGCCCGTTCCCCCACACATCTACAGTAGAGTTCCCACCCCGTTCTCAGCATGTGATGGCAATCGCGCAGCTGGACATTCCGCTGGGAACGGGAATGTAGGCGGTTGGTCGGATCTAGGGGTGTGAGGGCATTGATTAATCCCCGCTCCTTTGATGTGAGGCGAGGTCCTACTGTAGGGACAATAAACTGCATCTGTTGGGCGAAGTGATGGCCTGGGATCAAGCCGAACAATAGGGCAAGGAGGAAGAGGTTATCAAAAGGGCCTGTTTTATGAATGAGATGAAAGGGTGTGGGGGTTCAGCACGGGATGTGGCTCGGAGGCAGGGTTGCGCTGGTGGTGTGTTTTGGGGCTCAAGCAGGAGGGATCGGGGGCTGTCAGAGCGCGGGGGGGGTGCTTGCGAGGCCGGAGAGTGAGGGGGAGAGAGAGACGCGCTGGCTATCAGCAGTGGGCAGAGAGGCCATGGCATTCAAAAAGGGCTGCTGTTTACGCGCCCGTACGAGTCTGGAAAGAGGCAAGATGGCGCCGATAATGTTTATGTCACAGCCTAGATTTCAACAGTCCTCCCTTTTCAACATATCTAGCCAGCTTGTTAATTTACGTCAATCCCCATTATATTTCTAATTTCGAGGTCATACAATGCTTTCATGTGTTCAGTTTTGAAGTCCGAAGTCTTTGGGCACATGCAGTTAGCAATGATCGAACACAGAGGTGGCAAACATTGAATACCTAGGCAACACCCACACAGTATCACGACCGGTTTCAATATAAATGTGAATAACCTCCATCCCCAGTCCTTCAAAGTGCCCCAAAACCAGCTCCCAAGCGACCATCCTTCTTGTTCCTGGTGAACCTCTGAGGAAAGTCTGTGGAGGTGTTCGATTGCTTTGTAGACTGAAGGTGAGTTATCTGGCACGTAGGTGCAACAGCTGGATCCGATGATGCGGCATGCTCCCCCACGGTCAGCTAGAACCACATCTAGAACAAGGCGGTTCTGAAGAGCCACCAGGCGGACTGCCTGAAGCTCGGCCGTATTGTTAGTGAGGATGCCAGCCGTGATGTTCATGGTCGTTTCTACTGCCTGGGTCAAGTGTCGGATGGCGCGGCTGTTTGCCATTGGGCCCCACAGAGGAACAAGTCCCTTCATTGCATCCAGGAACTGTGCTCCGGTGGAGTCGGCTTGTTCAATGTCTTTGGCGCGCTTCTGCCGGTGATGGTTTGCTGGGGCCACGTACGTGGGGGGGAGAACGAAGGCGATGTAGCAGGTACCCCCCCAACTTTTTGGGAGCCAAGTGTAAGCTTTGGTGCCACAAACAAAGTACATATTCGGGGAGGCAACAAAGGAGGGGGGATCAATTGAGTCCAACGTTCTGGTGATGTGGCAGGAACTGTGACCCACCAGCTGTGTTCCCAGGCCTTCGAGGCACACGAGGCCCGTGACATTAATAACAGACAGAGCCACAGTCAGAGTGGCAGCAGTTCGTTTCCGTAGGTAGGAGAAGGTGGGTCTGACCGGATTATGGACCACCTGCATTTCAACTCGTTCCTTGGCAGGGATGTCCATCTGGAAGGAGGGACCAGTGGTCAAAGGACAAAAGGAAGCAGATGTTCTTCCGGTTTTGTTCAGCCAGAACCCATGGTAGAAGTGTGACACTGTTTGACCTGAAGTGGCGTTGTCCTTGTAGCTCTCTTGCAAGAGAATCAACCAGGCAAGGCAGGAGCCGTGAACTGAGAAAGGGGAAGGGATGAAAGGAATGGAGTGTCCGGTGGCATGCGGGAGCAACCCGCAGATCCAGCAGTTGGTGGCGTTGGCGGCAAGGTTGTGTTGGTGCAGCAGTTTCACGAAGGAATTGTTCCAAAACTCCTTACGCCTTTCTCGGAGCTGAGGCGAAAGGGAGATCAGATGATGCTCTTTCATAGTGGTTGGCTGTGCAGTGGTCAGCAATATCTGATGAGCGGGTGTGCTCTCTTCCACGATCCAGAAGGAAGTCATGAGGAAGAGGCAAAAGAGGAGGACAATGAAAAGAGCAATTGTCTTCGATTTGTGTATACTGTCAGTCTTAGGGTTTCGATAACGGGTATTTCCTGTTGCTTCCGTCGTCTTCTTATCTGGCGCTTCCATCATCTTCTTATCTGGCGCTTCCATCATCTTCAAGGTGCTCGGTAGTGGGCAGAACCGCTGACTTCGTTTAGCCTCTCTTCGGGTAACCCTTGGTTGTGTTTAGGCTACCGTTCTGAGATTCAACTTAGTCTGTGGTCTACTTGGCCGAAACTCCCTCCTTTCGACACAGGAAATACCCTTCCCTGGATGGCACAGTGGGATCAGAGAATTTTGCAAGTTCAAGTGCCTCGGTATCAGGATAACGCTTCAATGATGGCCGGTCTTTGTTCAGCAGTTCTTCTTGGGTGCTGACGTTTTCTGTCGTGGTCAGGGTCGAGGAGACCTTCTTGCAGTGGTGCGCGTGCAGCCAGTGTCGCTTCCCCTCCACTCGAAGAGCCGTTCGGGTGGTAATTAGTACTTGCCAGGGGCCTGTCCACCGGGGTTCCAGACTCTTTGTCCGTTGGAAATTCCGGATCAGCACATAATCTCCCGGTTGGATATCGTGACCCGGACCCCTGGAAGCATCGGGGATGGCCTGCTGCACCTGCTGATGAATGACAGACAACGTTTTAGTCAATTTGCACAAGTAATCAGACAGTAGGACGTCCGGGACGTCGTGAATGGAGGTCGGTTTAGGGGCAGTCCAGAGGTTCATCGGTCGCCCAAATACAACCTCGTAGGGGGTCAAATGGTGCTTAGTGGGAGTGGAGCGCATCGATAGCAATGCCAGTGGGAGGGCATCTGGCCATTTAAGTCCTGTGGTGGCCATTATCTTTGACAGTTTTAATTTCAGTGTGGCGTTGTGTCGCTCAACTAAGCCAGCAGATTGGGGGTGAAAAACTGCATGAAACCTCTGTTTTACACCCAACCCCTTCAAGATTAGTTGGATAACTTCAGCTATGAAGTGGGGGCCGTTGTCGCTCCATAGAATCCGACAAAGACCGTAGCGAGGGAAAAACTCTTTCAGCAGTACCTTGGCAGTGGTCATGGCAGTGTTATCACGGGTTGGATAGGCTTCTACCCATTTGCTGAAAGCACATACAATGACTAATACATACTTCAGGCTTTGGCATCTTTCTAGTTGGATGTAGTCCATCTGGAGGACCTCAAAAGGGTGGTCGGGGACCCCAAACCCTCCCCGGGGTACTACAGTTCCTTTCCCGGGGTTATGTTGCAGGCAGATAAGGCATTGCTGGACCAGGCGTCTGGCTGAGTCGGGGATTTTGTCGTTGTGCCAGACCTTGGAGATAAGTTCGATCATGGGGGCTGATCCTATGTGCGCAGGGGAGTGAGCCATAGTCAGTATGGGGATCAGGTATGAATTGGGTAGCAACCATTTGTTTGTGTCCTTCGTCCGCCAGCAGCCTTCCTCGTCTTTCAATCCCACCCGTGCCCCTTCAGTCAATTCGTGGGATGAGCTGGCCATCTGGATGTCCCTAATTGTTTCCCTAGCGTCAGTCCATTTTTCTGCCTGTGACCTGGTCACATACATGCGGGTCGTCGTCCTATTCTCAGCTGTGGTTCGGGCAGTGATGTCGGCCAGCGCGTTTCCCTGACCGACTAAGTCTGTCACCTTCTTGTGTGCCTGACATTTGATTACCGCTAATCGTTTGGGAAGGAGAACTGCTTCAATCAGGGCGGAGACTAAATCTCCGTGGAGGATGGGCGTGCCGTGGGACGTCAAGAATCCCCTTTCCCTCCATAAGAGTCCAAAATGGTGAACCACTCCGAAGGCGTACTGGCTGTCTGTGTAAATGTTTGCAGTAGTCCATGTCGCTATAATACATGCTCGTGTGAGGGCAATCAGTTCTGCGCCTGTGCGGATCGTTGTGTGATGCGGGCGGTTTCAACTATAGCTCGGGCTGTGGTAACTGCATAGGCAGCCGAGGTGGTGCCGTCGGGGAGTTTTATGCAAGAGCCGTCTACCCATAGCTCTCCGTCAGGGTCTGTGAAGGCGGTGTCTCGGAGGTCAACCCTACTCCTAGTCTGTTCGTCTGTGAGAGTCACACAGTCATGTATAGGGGGGACGTTTGGGTCGTTTTCGGGCAGGGGCAACAAGGTGGCTGGGTTCAGTGTGGTGCATCTTTTCAGCGTGATGTGAGGTGCAAGCAGAGTCAGTTCGTATCCGGTCAGTCGGGCGCTAGTCAGGTGTTGCATTTAAGTCTGGTTCAAGAGGGTGTCAACAGCATGGGGCACTAATACCGTGAGGGAACTCGAGAGTACGATCCCCTCACTTTGTCGGATAGAGACAGCAGCGGCAGCTATGGCTCGAAGGCAGGCAGGCAAGGCTCTCGCTACAGGGTCAAGGGTGGCAGAGAAATAGGCACATGGTCGTTGCTTGGGGCCAATGGTTTGAGTCAGGACAGACAAAGCGCACCCCTCCCTTTCGTGGGTGTAGAGAGAGAAGGGCTTTGTGTAATCGGGGGTTCCTAGGACCGGTGCTGTACAAAGGGCATCTCAAAGTTCCTTGAAGGACGATTGGCATTCGGGGGTCCAAGGGAGTGGGAAGGGGACATCTTTGGCTAGTAGGGAAAGTAGTGGCTTTACAATGAGGCTGAAATTTGGCAACCACTGCCGGCAGAAGGAGGTGAGGCCTACCAGGGAGCGGACTTGTTTCTGGGTCTTTGGGACGGGGGTTTCTAGAATGGCCCGAATTCGATCGGGTGTAAGCTTTCTCCCTTCTTTGGACAAGAGGTGACCTAGGTAGGTGACCTGGGGTTGGCAGAATTGCAACTTCTTTTTGGAGACCTTGTGGCCATTTTCCGCGAGGAAGTGCAGGAGTTGGATGGTGACCGTGACCGCAAGTGGAGTGGTGTCGGCCGCCAAAAGGATGTCTTCGACGTACTGTATCAACACCACTCCCTTCGGTAGCTGAACGGCGTCCAGCTGTCTCTTGAGGGCCTGACTATAGATGCTGGGACTTTCTGTGTAACCTTGGGGAGCTCTACAAAATCTATATGAGCGGGATTTTAACGTGAAGCCGAAAAGGTAGCGGCTGTCCGGGTGGATGGGGATGGAGAAGAAAGCGTTTTTGAGGTCTATTACAGTGAAGGTGGTGGCTGTGGAAGGAATCAGGGTCAGAATGGTGGCGATATCTGAGACTACGGGGTACTGGGGTACAACTACCTTGTTGACCTCTCGAAGGTCGATGATGAAGCGATACGCTTTCTCATCTCCCTCGCCCTGCTTCTTCACAATGGGTAGGATAGGGCTGTTGCAAATATTGCTGACTACTTCCTCTACCACTCCTGCCTCTACCAGGGACTGGATAATCATTACCAATGCCTTCTCGCCTTCGGGCGATATCCGATATTGCGGGAGTTTTGGGAGTATCACATCTTGGCGGACAGTTATGCGCACGGGGTCGATCATCATTCGTCCTACATCAGCGTCAGTTTTAGCCCAAAGATACAGAGGCAGAGAGTCAAGTAAGGATGCGTCAGTGTCAGAGATGGAGAGCATGTGTCGTGCGGGATGAGGTCTGAGCAGAGTCGGGTTATCGTACAGAATGACTCGAACCCCGTCTTGTGAACACCTGATAGTAGCTCGGAAATGCTTTAGCAAGTCAAGTCCCATAATGGCATCGGGGGTGTTGGAGGAAAGCAGAAACGTCGTGTCAGTGGGATTACTGTCCAAGTCGAAGGAAACCGGTGCGGATAAAGGGTTAGTGGAGGGCGTTCCATCAAAGCCTATTGATGTTATGAGTGAGCCAGACAAGGGTGCCCTTGGAATCAGTCGTTTAGATAACGCACTACGTGTCGCGCCAGTGTCTACCAGAAATGGAGACTTCGTGCCTAGGACCTTAGCGGTGACGTAAGGACCTTGCTGGTCAACATAGAGCTCGACTGGATCCCTTCCTTGCCCTTGGCAGTCCTATGCAAAGTCGTGAGCGTTGTCGCAGTCAGACTGTTGGCACTGATTCTGTCGGGGGCGGTCAAATGTGTTCGGTCTGCCAGGTCTGTCATTGTTGGTGTCGTGGGTGTGCCCTCGTCCCTGCCCTCTAGTCTTGGGGCCATTCGTCATGTCCCTCATCTCTTTATTTTTAATCATTTCCAGGAGGACCGGACATTGAGACTTCCAATGGCCAAATCCTTTGCAAAACGCACACTGGTTCTCATCGAGGTCTGTTCGTGGAGCGCCTAGTGTGCGGTCTCTAGGGGGTGAGTTTCTAGGGGCATTCGACTGGTAGTTTCCCCTATACCGTTCCTTTCCTGTCGTCACTCCTTGCAATTGGGCAATCATCACTCGTTCCTTCAAGTCCTTTTTCTTTTTCTCAGTCGCCCTCTCGTTCTCGTTCTTTTGGTGTTCGTAATACTGAGCCATCTGAAGGATAGCTGCAGGTTTGGAGGCCCCCCAACTACTCTCGCTCGTCTGTAACTTTTGGGAGACCTCTTGCGATAGACCCTTTACGTAGTTTTGCACGAATAGGTGTTGTCCGGTTGCGGTGGTTATGTCTTGGCCACTGTAGTCGGAGAACACCGTCTCAAATCGGGAGAAGTATTCAGATACGTCTTCCTGGGGTTTCTGACGGCAAGCCGTGACTACCGACCAGTCTACCTTCTTCTCTGGGATCAACGTCTTTAGCTTCTGAACTATTTTGTCCGGGAGTTCCAGTATGTCTTTTACAGGTTTCTTTCCGGGCTCCCGTTGCCTATCTAGTTCCCTGAGTTGATTCCAGGTATGTCCGAACAGATCTGTGTGGTCGGCTTTTCGGATTTGTTTCCACACATCAGCCGGCAGACATAACCCGAAAAACAAGTCAATGTCCGCTAGGGTCATTATGGTTGAGCCCAAGGCTGTACCTAGTTCTGTATAAAATGCTGTCGGGTTCTTTCTTAAATCGGGCAGGGTTTGCCTAAAAGTTAGAATATCTTGCCGATCCCAAGGTTGATAAACCCAGTTGTACACAACCCTCCCCTTTGCATCTGCGTGGTTGATATCGTCGTTTGTTCCCTGACCTCGTGGGGGAACCCAGTAGGGGGCGGCTTCTCTGATAGGCATCATGGTGTTGCCTACTTCTGATGAGGACCCAGTCGTTTCGGGAACTGTAATCTTAACTTCCGGTTTTTGTTCCGTGAGGTGGCGGAAAACTTCAAGCGTTTGCATGAAGAGGTCCGCCGCGTCACGCTCTGCCTCGTCCCCAATATCGACTTTTCTATATAACGCTGTCAATTTAGCAGGACCCCGATTCTGATACCTATCCTCATATGCGTTCAGGGTGTGGTAACTGAACCGTAAAATGAAATGCCGTCTGTGGCTACCATAATTTACAACAAGGGGTGGTGATGGACAGAGTCTCTGAATTAAGCAGAGTACTCTCACCCAGTCAAGAGATCAGGGCTAGATCCAACACCGTTTTTTAGCTCATTGCACCATCCCAGTTTGAGAACCTGGCTGTATGCAAATTAGTCTGTCCCTGGCCCAGTGCATCATGGGAACAGGGCAGACCCGACTACAAAAGCCAATTCTTACACTGGGAAGGAAACAAGCTTCCGGGGACCGGTTTCTGGCATTTCAGCCGTCTTCGGCCCGGCTTGCTTGAATCCTGATGGTGCAATGAGCAAGGGACTCACATCTGAGTATACCCTTCCACGCTTAGGGTGGACAAAATAATTTACAACAAGGGGTGGTGATGGACAGAGTCTCTGAATTAAGCAGAGTACTCTCACCCAGTCAAGAGATCAGGGCTAGATCCAACACCGTTTTTTAGCTCATTGCACCATCCCAGTTTGAGAACCTGGCTGTAAGCAAATTAGTCTGTCCCTGGCCCAGTGCATCATGGGAACAGGGCAGACCAGACTACAAAAGCCAATTCTTACACTGGGAAGGAAACAAGCTTCCGGGGACCAGTTTCTGGCATTTCAGCCGTCTTCGGCCCGGCTTGCTTGAATCCTGATGGTGCAATGAGCAAGGGACTCACATCTGAGTATACCCTTCCACGCTTAGGGTGGACAAAATAATTTACAACAAGGGGTGGTGATGGACAGAGTCTCTGAATTAAGCAGAGTACTCTCACCCAGTCAAGAGATCAGGGCTAGATCCAACACCGTTTTTTAGCTCATTGCACCATCCCAGTTTGAAAACCTGGCTGTATGCAAATTAGTCTGTCCCTGGCCCAGTGCATCATGGGAACAGGGCAGACCAGACTACAAAAGCCAATTCTTACACTGGGAAGGAAACAAGCTTCCAGGGACCGGTTTCTGGCATTTCAGCCGTCTTCGGCCCGGCTTGCTTGAATCCTGATGGTGCAATGAGCAAGGGACTCACATCTGAGTATACCCTTCCACGCTTAGGGTGGACAAAATAATTTACAACAAGGGGTGGTGATGGACAGAGTCTCTGAATTAAGCAGAGTACTCTCACCCAGTCAAGAGATCAGGGCTAGATCCAACACCGTTTTTTAGCTCATTGCACCATCCCAGTTTGAGAACCTGGCTGTATGCAAATTAGTCTGTCCCTGGCCCAGTGCATCATGGGAACAGGGCAGACCAGACTACAAAAGCCAATTCTTACACTGGGAAGGAAACAAGCTTCCAGGGACCGGTTTCTGGCATTTCAGCCGTCTTCGGCATCTGCAGTTGAGAAGTATGCATTTAAGGCTAGGGGTGCAAAGGGTGGAGGACGATTCCATAATGAGGGGTACATTAGTGAGGTTGTTGGGGACAGCGCCTCTGTTGTTATCCTTTTGTTGCCTAAGGGGGTTAGATATAATCGTTGGGATGGACATGTTGTTGGTAGCTAGTGGCTTTTGGGGAGCCGGGTGGGTGAGAGTACTCTGCTTAATTCAGAGACTCTGTCCATCACCACCCCTTGTTGTAAATTATTTTGTCCACCCTAAGCGTGGAAGGGTATACTCAGACATGAGTCCCTTGCTCATTGACACCATCAGGATTCAAGCAAGCCGGGCCGGAGACGGCTGTAATGCCAGAAACCGGTCCCCGGAAGCTTGTTTCCTTCCCAGTGTAAGAATTGGCTTTTGTAGTCTGGTCTGCCCTGTTCCCATGATGCACTGGGCCAGGGACAGACTAATTTGCATACAGCCAGGTTCTGAAACTGGGATGGTGCAATGAGCTAAAAAACGGTGTTGGATCTAGCCCTGATCTCTTGACTGGGTGAGAGTATTCTGCTTAATTCAGAGACTCTGTCCCTCACCACCCCTTGTTGTAAATATTTTTGTCCACCCTAAGCGTTGAAGGGTATACTCAGACATGAGTCCCTTGCTCATTGCACCATCAGGATTCAAGCAAGCCGGGCCGAAGACGGCTGTAATGCCAGAAACCGGTCCCCGGAAGCTTGTTTCCTTCCCAGTGTAAGAATTGGCTTTTGTAGTCTGGTCTGCCCTGTTCCCATGATGCACTGGGCCAGGGACAGACTAATTTGCATACAGCCAGGTTCTGAAACTGGGATGGTGCAATGAGCTAAAAAACGGTGTTGGATCTAGCCCTGATCTCTTGACTGGGTGAGAGTATTCTGCTTAATTCAGAGACTCTGTCCCTCACCACCCCTTGTTGTAAATATTTTTGTCCACCCTAAGCGTGGAAGGGTATACTCAGACATGAGTCCCTTGCTCATTGCACCATCAGGATTCAAGCAAGCCGGGCCGAAGACGGCTGTAATGCCAGAAACCGGTCCCCGGAAGCTTGTTTCCTTCCCAGTGTAAGAATTGGCTTTTGTAGTCTGGTCTGCCCTGTTCCCATGATGCACTGGGCCAGGGACAGACTAATTTGCATACAGCCAGGTTCTGAAACTGGGATGGTGCAATGAGCTAAAAAACGGTGTTGGATCTAGCCCTGATCTCTTGACTGGGTGAGAGTATTCAGCTTAATTCAGAGACTCTGTCCCTCACCACCCCTTGTTGTAAATATTTTTGTCCACCCTAAGCGTGGAAGGGTATACTCAGACATGAGTCCCTTGCTCATTGCACCATCAGGATTCAAGCAAGCCGGGCCGAAGACGGCTGTAATGCCAGAAACCGGTCCCCGGAAGCTTGTTTCCTTCCCAGTGTAAGAATTGGCTTTTGTAGTCTGGTCTGCCCTGTTCCCATGATGCACTGGGCCAGGGACAGACTAATTTGCATACAGCCAGGTTCTGAAACTGGGATGGTGCAATGAGCTAAAAAACGCTGTTGGATCTAGCCCTGATCTCTTGACTGGGTGAGAGTATTCGCTTAATTCAGAGACTCTGTCCCTCACCATCCCTTGTTGTAAATATTTTTGTCCACCCTAAGCGTGGAAGGGTATACTCAGACATGAGTCCCTTGCTCATTGCACCATCAGGATTCAAGCAAGCCGGGCCGAAGACGGCTGTAATGCTAGAAACCGGTCCCCGGAAGCTTGTTTCCTTCCCAGTGTAAGAATTGGCTTTTGTAGTCTGGTCTGCCCTGTTCCCATGATGCACTGGGCCAGGGACAGACTAATTTGCATACAGCCATGTTCTGAAACTGGGATGGTGCAATGAGCTAAAAAACGGTGTTGGATCTAGCCCTGATCTCTTGACTGGGTGAGAGTATTCTGCTTAATTCAGAGACTCTGTCCCTCACCACCCCTTGTTGTAAATATTTTTGTCCACCCTAAGCGTGGAAGGGTATACTCAGACATGAGTCCCTTGCTCATTGCACCATCAGGATTCAAGCAAGCCGGGCCGAAGACGGCTGTAATGCCAGAAACCGGTCCCCGGAAGCTTGTTTCCTTCCCAGTGTAAGAATTGGCTTTTGTAGTCTGGTCTGCCCTGTTCCCATGATGCACTGGGCCAGGGACAGACTAATTTGCATACAGCCAGGTTCTGAAACTGGGATGGTGCAATGAGCTAAAAAACGGTGTTGGATCTAGCCCTGATCTCTTGACTGGGTGAGAGTATTCTGCTTAATTCAGAGACTCTGTCCCTCACCACCCCTTGTTGTAAATATTTTTGTCCACCCTAAGCGTGGAAGGGTATACTCAGACATGAGTCCCTTGCTCATTGCACCATCAGGATTCAAGCAAGCCGGGCCGAAGACGGCTGTAATGCCAGAAACCGGTCCCCGGAAGCTTGTTTCCTTCCCAGTGTAAGAATTGGCTTTTGTAGTCTGGTCTGCCCTGTTCCCATGATGCACTGGGCCAGGGACAGACTAATTTGCATACAGCCAGGTTCTGAAACTGGGGTGGTGCAATGAGCTAAAAAACGGTGTTGGATCTAGCCCTGATCTCTTGACTGGGTGAGAGTATTCTGCTTAGTTCAGAGACTCTGTCCCTCACCACCCCTTGTTGTAAATATGTCTGTGGCTACCGGCATGCGAATTGTGCATATCCATCGTGTATTCTTCGCTCTCCTTCCGTTCTACCAGTGCCTTTGTTATCTTGTCAATTCCCTCTCGTTCATCTTTGCTCAATCTATTCAATCTACCCGGTGGCTGCTTGCTAGTCTCGGGTTCATCAGATGTCGTTACTTCTGTGGCCGGTGCGGAGGCCGCAAGGGCTGAGGCACTACATTCAAGGTTATTCTCATTTGCGCTCGGAGCTGGCAAGCGCTGTACTAGGGGTTGGGAGGGGGCATATGGGGGGCATATAGATGATCGGCGGACCTAGCAGCAGCTCGTCGTTCGCCCGTTGTTTGGAGGTCAGCTCAGGGTAGAGCGTAGAGGGGGTCCTAACAGGACACTGGCCTGTCCATTCGGATTCCTGTTTTTGTCTGGCTTCCTCCCTTTCTTTTATCTCTTCTTCTAGTTTCTTAGCGGCCAGGTGGGCTGCCTTTCGTAACTCTTTTCCTAGTCTCGCTTCTTCTCTTTTCTTTCGTTGCTCTGCTTCTTTGCGCCACATGCCGAAACTATCAAGCATAGTGGGCGTGGTATTATTGTTACAAAGGGCTGTTTCCAGCGCGCTTATTTTTGTGTCATCGAAGGATCCTATCAGTGGCCACTGACTTTCCTGATCCTTTTTAGTATATTTATGCCATAACTTACTATAAGCTACGGCGAGTAGTCCATATTTTAAAAACATATCCTTATTAGGGGTGCCTTCCAGAGGAGCCGGATGATCCACCTCTAATAAGTGGTCCGGGCTGAACCAACTACTGATCAATGGGGAGAAGATAGGCATGACGGGTTACAACGGGGACAAAAGTCTGCACTACCTATCCTTTCACTGCTTACAAAGACTAGACAGAATATTTCTATTCCACGTTATTTGTGAGCAGAGAATACCTCCAGAGAACCAATATCGAACAACCAATGTCCGTTCAATCAAACAATCAGTGGCGAGAAAGAAATAGGCATGACGGGTTACAACTGGGGCAAAAGCCTGCGTTAGCTATCCTTCACTATCTGCAAAGGAGGGCAGAATACGTTTATCCTTCCCCGTTTGTAGATAGAGAATTCTCGAGAAAGCAATCCTCGAACAAACAATGTTCGGGCAAACAATCAATCAGTGGGGGAGGAAGATAGGCACGACGGATTACAACGGGGGCAAAAGCCTGCGTTACCTACCCTTCACTACCTGCAAAGGAAGAGGGAATACCTTCTATTCCTCTCCGTTTGCAGACAGAGAATCTCCAATAGAACCAACAATTCAGAGAGTAATACTAGTATTTTCCAATCGATTAATCAAATATTTCACAGTTTGTCGTGTTTACACGACCTTACCCGGACCGCATGGACAGTTTCCTGTCTTCCGATTCCAGCGCCCGATCGTCCTCTGTCTTCTGTCGTGGCACTCCTGATGGTTCCCAGTCAGGACCGTAGATCGCTCGAGAGAGGTCTGCTCGGAACCGGTGAAGTTCGGATGATCGGCTGCCAGACGAGGGTCTATCGGGCAGGTGTACTTCCCGATCGTTGCAGTCGTTCACTTCGTCGTCAGGACCTCTCCCACTGGATCCACGTGTCGCTGATGGGCCCCACGTTTGGGACGCCAATTGATGAAAAAGGGTTCAGGCAGATCAGGTCATTTACCCCTTTTCTAGGTTTGCCCGGCGTTAGCCGCTTCTCACCCAACTCACGATTACCCAAATAAAGAGGCAGGCGCTGGAGACTGGAAGGCAGGCAACAGGAGTTTATTTCCGACGGAACAGAACACGTCAAATCAGACAACAGGGTATCTTCTCGAGGTGCTCTAGCAACATCTCTGAGGCCTGGCCTCTTATACACAGTTTTATGGCTTTATTGCATACATTACATCCGTAACATTTCTTTGAAGTACAGGAAGACATCCTCGGAATCCCCGGTCCAGGCCCGTTCCCCCACACATCTACAGTAGAGTTCCCACCCCGTTCTCAGCATGTGATGGCAATCGCGCAGCTGGACATTCCGCTGGGAACGGGAATGTAGGCGGTCGGTCGGATCTAGGGGTGTGAGGGCATTGATTAATCCCCGCTCCTTTGATGTGAGGCGAGGTCCTACTGTAGGGACAATAAACTGCATCTGTTGGGCGAAGTGATGGCCTGGGATCAAGCCGAACAATAGGGCAAGGAGGAAGAGGTTATCAAAAGGGCCTGTTTTATGAATGAGATGAAAGGGTGTGGGGGTGCAGCACAGGATGTGGCTCGGAGGCAGGGTTGCGCTGGTGGTGTGTTTCGGGGCTCAAGCAGGAGGAATCGGGGGCTGTCAGAGCGCGGAGGGGGGGTGCTTGGGACGGCCGGAGAGTGAGGGGGAGAGAGAGACGCGCTGGCTATCAGCAGTGGGCAGAGAGGCCATGGCATTCAAAAATGGCTGCTGTTTACGCGCCCGTACGAGTCTGGAAAGAGACAAAATGGCGCCGATAATGTTTATGTCACAGCCTAGATTTCAACACACCCTTTCGACAGAGAAATATTTGGAGAGTCCACAAGGTTGTAAGTGGTGAAGGATGGGATCAGTACTTTTACATAGAGATTCCTTGCTGGTCCCTCTGCATGCTCCAGTACTCCAATAATTCTAATGTTGTTACGTCTGGACCTTCCCTTATAATCGTCCAGCTTGGCCTCTAGAAGCCTGCTTATGGACTAAAGTTCCTTGACTTGCTTTTTTAGGGCTGCCGTGTCTGACTGTACAGTCACCATCTTCTACTTGTTTAACTCTCACACTCATATTGCATAGGTCTGCACTGACAAGCGAGACTTCATCTGTGACCGTGTCAATTCTTATTTCTAGGGAAGTATGCACTCCTTTGATAGTGGCCATGACATCGCAAAATGTGAGTTCTTCACTCTCTGGTGGTGGCTGCGTAAGTGATTGCAGTGGGTCCTGGGAACTGCCTGTCACCTCTTATGCCATAAAAATTTATCTAAATTGGTTTGATGGGAATTGAGTACAACTTTTCTTTCCATCATGGTGGAGAAAGGCCAGAGGTAGCATGTAGGCGTGACTACTGAGGCCGTCTATTCACTGGGTTATTCGCCACCGCCTGTCTGCGGGCCTTCCAGTGCTACACAATGCCTTTTGGCATTTTCCCTGTCAAAGCAGACCACACCCACCTGTTGCTTCTGTGTTATGTCACTTGTAGATCGTCTGCCCCCCCAGAGTGGCACGTTGTCTTGGCTGAATGTCTCGCTGCCTTAAATGTAATAAACTTAGGTTTTTTACAAATGGTGAAGTGTGATGGCACCCTACCACTCGCTTCACCTTGATCGTATTTGCCAAGACCATGGGAAGTTGCCCTGTACTTGTTCCAGGGCGCTGTAGGTGTCTCAGACCTCTCACCTGGTGCAGTGCTGTGTAATGGTTCAATATGTACAGCACCTAGGCTGAAGCTCGCTGCTATGTCGCAGGACTGTTGGGGAGCAGGTGAAGGAAGAAGGGAGTAAACTCCCTCAGTCGTAGGATCCGCTTTGCAAAATCCTCCGGGACCTATGCTTTTTTACTCCCTAGCACACTGTGAGTCTCACGCACTCCAGGCCGCATACCCACAGCTATGTTCCAGGCCCCACCCTCCTGTGCCTCTCATCTCCAGATCGTTTCACACAGTCCTCCTCAACTCTCTCGGAGCCACTCCCAGCTCACGCCAGCCCTCACCGTGGGCAGCAGCAGCACATCTTTGCCGATGCTCCAGCCAGATCTGCAACCTCTTGCCTTGACGGCTTTCTGCGGTGTCATCACCACCGCCAGTTGGGAAATTTGTTGTCTCTGGGGAGAGGCCAGATTCCTCACTCGGAACTCCATCACAAGGTCTCAGACTCGATCGTATCAGCGCAGTGGTTTTGGGCGCTTAACGGGATGGGCTCCACCCATCTCAGTCCCCTGCTGCAACATGCGAGCAGGCCACTTCACTGCTCTTGCTTCGCCATTCTCTTCAGCACTCAATGATACGCCTGGTGCCACAGGTGAGTGCTCGGCACCATGTTGGATCAGTAGGACAGATTTTATGGGTTATCGGTGGGCGGTTGCTGGAGCATGCGTCACCCAAGGCTTTTTTTTTATTTTTTTATATTGAAAAACCTTTATTCTCGTACAGAACTCTTAACACAGCATGCAGCCTACAACCCTGGGGCCGGCAGCAAATTATAGGCAATTTGGTCGCATACATAGGCACATCTTACACAGCCTTTCAGCCGGCATCCCGGGGGCCCGGCAGCGCTCATAGTGGATGTAATGCTAGAATCTTCTAACATATCATTAGTTCCAATACGTTCTGCTTGTCTAAAGTACCCTGCACCTATGTCTTCTCCTCTGATTGAACCATTATCACGCCAAGCCCAGAGAGTTGTAAACCCATAGTAGACTCCTTACAATATCCTAATCCTTAACTCCTACCCCAACAACCCCCCCACCCTCAACCCACCAGCTATTGCCCCCCTGATTGAAACACCTGGAAGTAGTCTATCAAACAACCCCCTCCTCTGCCTACTACGTAAAAGCTTGCACCACTGGTCATCGGCATCTTTAGTACAGCGCCGCTAAGAACCACTCTCCGGTCGACTCTCCTGGCAGTGTTGCTAGGTAGCGTAGCGCTCCCTGCCCCCACTCCCCCCCTTAGGGTCATATCGTTCCTTTCCTGTTTCCACGTTACCCAGTACACCCCTCCCCTACAGCGGGGACCCCTGTTGATCCGACCCAGCGTATCCATCTAGTGTGTCATGCATATCAATTACCTCACCCTCTTCTGTCTCCTCCCTCTCCCCTGCACTTAAATATGTCTGATATAGACCCCAGAAGTTCTTGGGGCGACTCTTGGGAGGGAGTAATTTGCTATATGTTTCCGTTTGTGTACAGCAATAGAGCATGTCCCTGGCCCATCTCTTCTTTGTAGGTAACGGTCCCCTCATCCAGCAAATAGCAACAACCCGCCTGGCAATTAGCAAAGCCATATCAGCCAAGCGTCGCAGTGCCACCGGGAGTGTCCTGGAACATCCCAGCAGGGCCAGTGCCGGGCTTACTGGGATCTCTGTGTCCAATATCCGGCTCAGTTCCGAGAACACCTCCGTCCAGGATTTTGCCAGAATTTTGCAACACCTGGGCAGTTCCACGCCATATGCATAAAATCTGCAACTTGCACATGACAACGTTCACACTCCGCTGACTGCCTAAGTCCATATCTATGTAGTCTCTCTGGGGTATAGTAAACGCGTTGTATGTATTTAAAATGAATCAATCTGTGCCTTCCATTTAGAGACAGTTTCCTGGTGCTGGTACAGCAATATCTCCACATCTCGTCATCTATTTGCATTTGCAGATCGCGCTGCCATTCAGTCCTAGCCTTGGAGTATTGGAACTGCTTATGTTGAACTCCTAGTTTATTGAAATTAGTAACTAGTTTGCGGGACAGTACCGTTTTAATCACGTAAGTGAGCTCCGGGACTTCGGTCGGTTCTGCTAAATCCGGACCTAATAGGTCCAGCAACGCACTTCGGACCCTATGGAACTGAAAGCGCAGTAAAAGTGACGTCTCTGTCTGCGTGGGAAGTACCTGCTCCCAAGTTTTAACTGCCCCATTGATGAATATATCTTCCATCTTTGCGATTCCCAGTTCATGCAATGCTTTCGTGACTCCCTTCTCTTTTAGTGGGGCCAGCCACACTGCCCATTCTATCTGCATTAGTGGGGAATACAGCAGTTCACAATTCTGTGCCTGTACCAAAGAGTGCCAAGCGTGGTTTGTAGTCTTGATCGAGTCCAGCTTACCAACGCCTCGGTCAACCGGGTAGCAGACAGTGGCCGGTAGAGGGGAAGGGTCAGCAAATAGCTTTTCAAGAATAACATGAGGGATATCTGGATCTCCATGTATCCATGTATGTAGATGGGCTGCCTGTGCCACCCTGTAGTATCTCTCCATGTCTGGGGCACCCAAACCCCCCATTTCATAATGAAGCATCAATACCCTCCACTGGACTCTGGGTTGTTTGCCCCCCCAGGCTAGCCTTATGAGGACCTGAGTCAATTGTTTAAAAAAGGCCTTGGATAAAACCACAGGAATGTTATTGAACAGGAACAGCAATCGTGGTAAGATCACCATCTTCATGATGGCTATTATTCCCATTAAGGATATTGGGAGCTTGCACCATGTTTCCACGTCCTCCACTAGTTTTGTGTATGCTACCCCATAATTCTCCCTCACAAGAATTTCCGGATCTGTATGCAGTCGTACCCCTAAGTATCTAACTGGGTCCGTGGTCCACTGAAATGGGTATTCCATATCAAACGGTTGGGTTACTGGTGTTAAAGGGAACGCAACTGATTTGGTCCAATTTACTTTCAGTCCAGAAAGAGCTCCGAACCTCACCACCTCTCTTAGCACTGGAGAGAGGTTCACTTCCGGGTTGCGGATATATAGGAGAGTGTCGTCGGCATAAGTAGAGATACCAATTTTGTATGTTGGAAAGCTGACACCCCTCAAGCTATGATATTCCCTGATCGCACATGCTAGCAGTTCCGTGACCAGTGCGTATAGGAGCGGCGAGAGAGGACAGCCCTGCCTAGTTCCCCTGCTTATTTCGAAGGCATCCGTGACTCTGTCTCCTATCCTTAGCCTCGCAGTGGGCTTGTAATACAATGCTCCCAGCATTTGCAGAAAGGGTTCCCCCAGTCCAATCTTTCGTAGGACTCTTATCAGGAAGGGCCACTCCACAGAGTCGAAGGCCTTCTCCATGTCAAGGAAAATCGCCAACGCTTTGTTTTCTTGACGGACATGTTGCATAGCTCCAAGCACCGTGCGTATATTGTACGTGAGGTTCCTGTCAGGAATGAATCCGGCCTGCTCCGGCGCCACCAGCTCCGGCACAAGCAGCGCCAGGCGAGTAGCTAGAACCTTAGCATACAATTTGGCGTCCACATTTATTAGGGAGAGCGGCCTGTAAGAACTACAGGCATTAGGAGGTTTCCCAGGCTTTAAGATAGTAACAAGCAGGGCCTCCCTCATGGAAACAGGCTTGCTGCCCTCCTCGCAGATGTCATCAAAAAGAGTCATCAGGTGAGGGACCAGTTTGTCTTTAAAAGCCTTACAAAATCCCACTGTCAGCCCATCTGCCCCTGGGGCCCTGCCAGATCTCATCCCCTCTAGAGCCTCCAAAATCTCTTCCTTTTGTACGGGCGTCATCAAGAATTCCCGTTGGGAATTGGATAAGAATGGCATTTTAATGTAGCTAAGGTAATCGTCTATTTCCTCCTCCACCTGTGAGGACCTGGACTTGTAGAGATCAATGTAGTAATCTGTAAACTCTCTGAGAATCTCCGACTCGTCCGTGATTACCACCCCAGCGGCCGTGACCAGTTCGTCAATCACCAAAGGGCGCCTGTCATTTCGCATCAATCGTGCCAACAGTGAGCTAGGCCTCTCCCCCTCTCCGTATGTTCGCGCCGCGGCATACTTGCCCATGTGCTGCACTTCCCTATCTGCCTCCTCATTATAGTCAGCAAGCACTGTTTGGATTTGCGCTGCCGTATTGGCATCAGGGTCACGCCGCTGACGCCCCTCAAGGTCCGACAGTTGAGTCTCAAGGTGTTTCAGTCTTTGCCTTATGGACTTAAGTACACTTGAGTGTTTGGCCATTGCCACCCCTCTGATATACACCTTAAACGTGTCCCATACTGTCTGGAAGCTATCAACAGACCCCAGATTTGTCTCAAAGAAGCTATCTATGTCTTCTGCCAATTCTCCCCTAAATGCGTCATCCAGTAGGGAGTAAGGGTGAAATCGCCATATGAAATTAAATGAAAATTATATTTATATAGCGCGTACATACCCAGAGGCCTCGCAGCGCTTCAACTGATTAATGTGGCGAGGGCCGTGGTAGTTAACACGCTTTGACAAACAGGTGGGTTTTCAACGCTTTCCTGAAAACCATCCGGTTGTTGATTTCCCGGAGATTCGGCGGGAGCGAGTTCCACATCTTCGCCGCCATATGTGAGAAAGCCCGGCCTCCCCAGCGAGCTTTATTGATTTTAGTTGTGGTGGCTAGATGCAGGACACTGGAGCGGAGGGTTCTCGATGGAGTGTAAGGTACAACCAAAGGGAGCAAGATAGCTGGGCCTGTTCGGTGGAAGGCTTTGTGTACAATGCACATGGCCTTAAAGTGTGTTCTAGCAGCTATTGTAAGCCAGTGGAGTTCTTTTAGGGCCTTTCTTGCTGACTGCCAACGAGGGATGCTAAACAAAAGTCGGGCGGCGCAGTTTTGTGTGACTTGGAGTCTATTGATCACTGCTACCGGAGCTCCTAGGTATAACGCGTTTCCATAATCCAGGCGAGAGAGTATCAAGGCCTGAACCATGATTCTCCTCGCCTGGAAAGGAAGCAGTGGGAGTATCTTCCGGAGCATTCTCATTAGTCCGACACAGGTGGAGGCCGTTTTGGTGGCCTGCACAGAGAAGTCTAGTGCTTTGTCGAGCCAGACTCCAAGGCTCTTGATATGGGGTTTAGGAGAGGGAGGAGAGCCAAGACAGGCAGGCCAGATGGAAACCAGAGTGGTTGGTGCGAGATTGCCCAGCAGCATAATCTCTGTCTTCTCCCCGTTGAGTCTGAGACACGAGGAGTGCATCCACTTGGCTACAGCCTCTAGACAGGGCCCCAGGGTGTTGGATGATCCCTCCGTGTGATCCAGGGAGACCACCAATTGGGTATCATCCGCGTAGGTGACAATACGCACGCCAAAGGGATGGACTATCCCTGCTAGAGGGCTCATGTAGACATTAAAGAGCGTGGGGCTCAGGGCCGAGCCCTGAGGAACCCCACAGCTCAGTGGATGTTTCGAGGATACTGCTACGCCCTCAAACACCTGGAAGAAGCGCTCGTCCAGGAAGGAAGTCAGCCATTCCAGGGCCGCGCCCGACACGCCCATGCCAACTAGACGATGTAATAATGTGGCATGGTTAACCGTGTCGAACGCGGCGCTGAGGTCTAATAATATAATGGCTGCTTTCCCTCCCCGGTCCAGCACAGATCTTGTTTCTTCCGTTACCGCTAATAAAGCAGTTTCGGTTCCGTGTTGGGGGCGGAATCCCGGCTGGGAGGCACATAGCAGATTATTAGATTCGAAATAATCTGCTAGGATGTTGTTGATGTGCCTCTCCAACAGCTTACTCATCCAGGGGAGAAGGGAGATAGGGCGAAAATTGGCCAAGTTGTTCTGGTCTAAGGTAGGCTTCTTTAAAAGGGCCTTAACCATCGCACATTTCCACTGGACTGGGGCCGAGCTAGAGGTGATGGAGGAGTTAAGGACATCTAGGATTACAGAACGGATGGCCTCGCTGACTTTAAGAAGGGTCTGCGGGGGTGCAAGGTCATTGGGAGATCCTGAAGTAACTTTAGAGAGTATTTTATCCAATGAGATAAGATCTAAAAGAGAGAACTCATCGAGCGAACAGGGAGCAGGAGAGTCCGGCTTAGTGCCTGCGGCGGTATCCAGATCCTTTGCACCATTGGGAAAAGAGGAGTAAATAGCCTGAATCTTCTGAGAGAAGAAGGTTGCTAAGTTGTTGCATCGGGCAAGCGCGCCGACCGAGGATAGGCACTCAGGAGGGGGTGAGATTAGTGACTTGGCGATTTTAAAGATTTCTTTGGGTGAGTTTGCAGCTAAGTTGATTTTGGAGTCATAGAATTGGGCTTGTGCGGTTTTCAATTCATTCTTATATGATTTGATGGCAGCTCTATACTCAGCTTTCTTAGATTGCGAGTATTCTCGCCTCCAAGCTCTCTCCAATTTACGGCACGACTGTTTCATGGTTTTCAGGACAGGGGAGTACCATGGGGCTACTTTAGATCGTTTTATGGAGTGTAAGGATTCTTTCGGGAGAACCTGGTCCAGGGTGTTAGTAATCCAATTATCATAATTGGAGGTGGCTATACTGGGGTTCATCGACTTCGAAGGTAAATGATCGACGAGAGCCGATTTCCACTTAGAGAGGGGTAGCGAAGCCCATTTCCTACCCCAGTGCCTGTTATTATTTTGTGAAATAGGGGGGGTGTTAGTAGACCATATAACGGGTACTAAATAGTGATCAGTCCAAGGCAGAGGTATAGGTGTTTCGACTCTTAGACTGTCAACATTACTGAAAATATGGTCTAGAAGATGGCCCTTAATGTGCGTCGGGTGAAAACCTTTTTGGAGCAGATTGATGGCTTGAAGATTAAGTCGAAGACCATTGACTGCTGCGTCCAAGGGGTCATCCAGATGCAGATTCAGGTCACCCAGCAGCGTGAGATTCGCCGACGTAAGCACTTGATTAGCAGCGACATCTGTCACCTCTGTGATGAAGTTGCTAAGAGGGCCCGGTGATCGGTAGACTAAAATACCTGAAAAAGTGGTTGTAGGGGAGAACTCGAGAGTAAAATGCAAACTCTCGCAGGCTAGTGTAGCAGGGGGGGTAACGCGGCATCTAAAAGTGTCTCTATGTATGATGGCCAACCCTCCACCTCTACGTAGCTTGCGATCCAGTCGCTTTAAGGTGTAACCCTGGGGGGTAGCCCATACTACTGTAGGATCAGTTTCCAGCTGGAGCCATGTCTCAGTTAAAAAGAGGGCATCAGGGTTGAGCTCCTCTATCAACATGGCTAGTTCAGCACAATGTTTCCGTAATGACCTATAGTTTAGAAGGAACATCTTCCAATTGTACGTAGGAGGATGTTTCTGTGTACTCGAGATGGACAGATCCCAGTTACACGTTTTACAACGGGCCATCGGTTTTATCGGGGGGACCGAATGTAGACATAAAGGGTTAACAGTGGGTCTTAATGCCTGCAGGGAAGAGGCGCTATATGTAATACAAGTCCCTACCATGATGCCCGGCAGAGACAGGGATCTGGGCGCGTCTGGACGCGGACTGGCGCAGACTGGCTTCTCTTTGGCGCCTCTTTGGCGCGTCTATGGCGCTCCCGCTGTGCGTCACCGCTGCGCGAGAGAGCAGAGGTGTAAGTAGATTGGGGGAAGGTGGAGACTAGAGCGTCACCCTCCGAAGATGGCCGCCCGGCGTGGAGCAACCAGGAAGTGAGGACGCTTTTCCTCCCTCCACAACAAACTGCATGAATTGCTGCGGTGGACCGGGGAGTCAGCGTGCAAATGAGGCAGAAGAACAACAGTTTTAAAATACAATCAGCAAAAACAATTTTTAAAATAACTGCTTGCAGCAATGCAAATTATCTGCCAAGCGCTAGCACAACGATGTTATCAGTCAACAATTCGTGCGCGAGTGCGCTGAGCCCTTAAGTAGTCAGGGGAAAGGGGGAGACTAGAGCATCACCCTCCAAAGATGGCCGCCCGGCGTGGAGCAACCAGGAAGTGAGGACGCTTTTCCTCCCTCCACAACAAACAGCATGAATTGCTGCGGTGGACCGGGGAGTCAGCGTGCAAATGAGGCAGAAGAACAACAGTTTTAAAATACAATCAGCAAAAACAATTTTTAAAATAACTGCTTGCAGCAATGCAAATTATCTGCCAAGCGCTAGCACAACAATGTTATCAGTCAACAATTCGTGCGCGAGTGCGCTGAGCCCTTAAGTAGTCAGGGGGAAGGGGGAGACTAGAGCGTCACCCTCCAAAGATGGCCGCCTGGCGTGGAGCAACCAGGAAGTGAGGACGCTTTTCCTCCCTCCACAACAAACAGCATGAATTGCTGCGGTGGACCGGGGAGTCAGCGTGCAAATGAGGCAGAAAAACAACAGTTTTAAAATACAATCAGCAAAAACAATTTTTAAAATAACTGCTTGCAGCAATGCGAATTATCTGCCAAGCGCTAGCACAACGATGTTATCAGTCAACAATTCGTGCGCGAGTACGCTGAGCCCTTAAGTAGTCAGGGGGAAGGGGGAGACTAGAGCGTCACCCTCCAAAGATGGCCGCCCGGCGTGGAGCAACCAGGAAGTGAGGACGCTTTTCCTCCCTCCACAACAAACAGCATGAATTGCTGCGGTGGACCGGGGAGTCAGCGTGCAAATGAGGCAGAAAAACAACAGTTTTAAAATACAATCAGCAAAAACAATTTTTGAAATAACTGCTTGCAGCAATGCGAATTATCTGCCAAGCGCTAGCACAACGATGTTATCAGTCAATATGAAGGGGGGGACTCTTCTCACCGGTGCCGCTAGTACTAGAAGCAAGGGGGAGAGGTCCGAGAGTGTACGCGGTAATGTCGCGCACCCCTTAATACTGTTCAGCATTGCCTGAGACGCCAGCCAGTAATCTATTCTTGTGTGAACATCGTGGAAGGCTGAGTAGTGTGTATAACCGCCTCTTGTGGGGTGCTTGTATCTCCAGATGTCGACAAGATCTAGTTTAACCAGTTCCGCTTGCATTAGTTGAGCCGCAGCCGCCGGTCGACGGGCCGGGCCTGACGATCTATCTAGGTCTGGATCAAACACAAAATTGAAATCGCCCCCCCACAGCATTCTTGAGCAAACATGGGCTCTGCAATGCGCTGCCAAAGCTTCGTAAAACTCAGGGTTGTCATAGTTGGGCCCATAGACATTTACTACTATGAGGTCGTGCCCCTTGCCAATACACCTGGCTATTATGTAGCGGCCTTCCGGATCTGCTTCAATCAAGGCTAATTTTAGTTTAGATCTAGGATTGACCCAGGTGACTACCCCTCTGGAGTGTGTAGTGAACCCCGCTGCCACACTATTGCCACCGAACCCCTTAGCTGATAGCACCTTACTATTGAGTGGGAGGTGGGATTCCTGAAGAAGGGCGAGGTCGACGTGGTGCCTATATAGATAGTTTAGAACCTTTCTAAGCTTACGATAATCATTGAGTCCTCTCACATTCCATGTCATTGCTCTCAGCGACTCGGAGTCACCCACTGAGGTCAATGCGGTTGTATCAGTCATCTCAACAGTGAGACGCGATAATCATCAAACGGAGTTCTCCCGGCTCTGCGCACTATCCGCAGCAAAGCCGTAATGGTCATCGTCAGTCTACAACAGATAAAATCGGGCAACACATTGCTTGGCGTTACTTTCAGCTCCCCCTCCCCAAAACCAAAACTCTCCCCTGAACACGCACCCCCCTCCCACAGCTGACCGCCCCCAACCTGGCCAGACAGTGCCTTTCCACTCCCCCCCTCACCCCCTCCTCGCAGTGCCCTTTAACAGTCCCCAAATCAGCCCCTCTAGGGGCCACATGAGCTAACAGCGCAAGGGCAGAGGTTACCAGAAAAATCAAGTAGCCATGTTTCAGCATTGTACTTTACAAAACCGCCCCTGCACCATTACCCATCTAGTGTCATCAACATGAGTCAGCATCTTTCACTCCATAAGACTTCAGCGGACATCTTCCTATTATCCCTACCCCCAGACAGTATGGTAAATGTTACCCCAATACTCGTAATAGGGAACACACTACAGCAAAGTTTGCATCTCAAAGATCAGCGTAGCATGCCTGTAGAGGAACAGAAATAAAATGAAATGATCTCACCCAGTCCCGGCAGCACGGTCTCAGCGATGGCACCCTATAGTCCATAATAGGTGCTGAACAGTTCTCAGGACTTATGGCAGTCAAGGACCTAGTAGCTACTCAACATTTAACCTCAGTTGACAGGTAGTGAGAGTGCCGGAGTAGTCGTAGCATTGTTCGTCCTGTTCATCCATGTGGGAGGCCTCGTCATGATCATCCTCGCGGCCCTTTGGACTTTTCCTCCGCTCTTTAGACCATTCCTTCAAGGATTTCTGGAGTTCCCTGGGGTCCGTGAAATAATGTGAGTGACCTTGTCTGTTAATCCGCAGCTTCGCCGGGTACATCATCGCGTAGTCCAGTCCTAGTTCACGGAGTTGCTTCTTTTATGGAGCGAAGTGCCGTCCTTCCTCCTGTACTTTTGTAGTAAAGTCAGGATATAAGGAAATGTCCATACCTTCGAACTGCAGTTTCCCTTTGTCTATGGCCACTCGCAACGCTGTGTCTCTGTCCCTATAGTTCAATAGTTTAGCTATTATCGGTCGTGGAAGTGCCCCTGGACGTGGCCTAGGTCCCAGGGTGCGGTGTGCTCTTTCCACAATGAACATTGGTGAAAAGACGTCTGCTCCCAAGAGAGTGATGAGGAGTTTCTCCACGAAAAGCTCAATTTTTCCAGTTTGTGTCGTCTCCGATACTCCCGTGATGCGAATGTTCGAGCGTCTCGAGCGGGCTTCCAAGTCCTCCGACTTGTCCTGGATGACCTACAGCAGTCTACCGAACTGTTTGCGGTCTTTGTCCCATTCCGTCTGAGCTTCCTCCACTTCCGTGAGACGCCTCTCCGACATGTCTAGGCGCTCCGCGTGTTTGTCCACCCGTTCGGACCTACGGTCCAATGCGATACGTGAGGGCATCAATTTTGGAGCCTATTGATGTCATGCTGTCCTGTAAGCCCTTCTCCATGGACACTAACATTTCTCTGATATCCGCACACAGTGAGCTCTCAGGGACATTACCCCGTGGTGATGATTCAGGGGCCAGGGCCTCCGGCCCCTTCGCCCGACGTTGGTCGAAGGCGAGTTTAGTCTGGGTCTTGTCACCTTTGCCCATGATGAAGGAACAGAAAGACTAGATTATGCGACCACCACTGACTCACCCCGCCTTAGTATGGGCAAACTCGGATAGGACACCACTGCCAGCTATCTCACGTCGGGGCGCTTCCACGGAGGGGCGTGCGCTTCACACTCTGACTCTCTCCAGCTCGATGCCTAGTATGTTGAAGGGCCTCGGGGCTAGGAGTCTCGAAGTGTGTTCCCTTCTACCACCCGGTTCCACTGTTCAATGGAGTAATCACGGTATTCAGCACGTGTGCAATGGTCCCCACCTCCTGCAGCAGTGAACGCCCTTTTTCTCTGAGCCCTCTCGCTTGGTGTGGCAGCCCTTTGTGAAGCAGGTGGGCTGAGTGGTCAAAGACAGCCCTATCAGGCTGCCACTAGTGACTGATGGGCTTGGTGGGTCCCTGTACTCCACCGAGGCAGTCGAGTCAGTGTGCGGGCAGGGCCCGTCACCACATCACAAAATGGCGCGGAGGGGGGGAAGGGCAGGGCTTCAATAAGCAACTGTGCGCTCTTTCCTTCCGCAGTCCAAAGGTCTTGCCTCTTGTCCACCCGGCAGTCTGCACTCTCGCCTGTCCTTCTGTGCCCGAACTCAAGCGCACCCCGGCCTTAATAGCAAGCAGGGGGCGCCAAGGACACGCGACGAAGGGCACACCCTCTGAAGTGGTAGCCACGCGTGGGGCAATCAGTACACACAGTTATGTTGCAGAATTGAGGACTTGGGTAGAGCGTGTGGGCGTAGGTTCCGAGTGCACCCCTCCGCTGGTGAGGCTGCCTGGGGGGGGGTCGCCAGGCAAAGCAGTCCGCTTGATCCCAGCACTATATGGCGCCAACGCTAGTCCCTCACCTGGTCTCCTTCGAGTAGTTTGTTGTACCGGCAAGTATGCCTCCAAACTCACTATGTGTGGCAGCGGGTCTCCCCCCTTAAGGCCTCCGATGTCCGCTCCAAACTGCAGTCTCTCTCCAGTGGTGTCGTTCCGATAGGACCGAAGCCCCCCAAGGACCGCCGGCCGCACGCACAGCTACGTAAACCGGGCAACTCCCAAATCGTGACCGGGGTTTGCGGCCCAGTCCACCGCGATGCAGCGCCGGCACTAATCTTCTTTTCCGGCGGGCGTTTACTACCGGGATACGCCGCAAAGTCTGCCGCCAGGCATCAGGGAGACAATGCCTCCTTCGGTCACCCTCTGACTCTGTTGATATAGGATAGTTATCAGGATCGTTGTGGGTAATGGTGCGGAGCTCTTCGCTTAGGCGTCCGCCATCAACGCTGGCAAGATCCGCCCCCTCCCCCCACCCAAGGCTTTTTTAAGTGCACAGTAAATACCCTACAATTTAGTTCTGCTGCTCCCTTCATTCCAGTTCATGATGAAAATTCCTTATTCTATTTAAATTCTCTTCTTTGGAAGTGCTGTGAGTATACTCTTATGCCTATACTTAGTACTCATATTGGAAAAGGCTTCTCTCTGGATACTCAGTATGTCCCTTACCCTCTTCCTCTGGAATGAATGCACTTATTAGGGCTACGCTTAAGCACCTTCCCTCAAAGTTCAATCCTTTCTTACCTCCTTTAGTCTTACCAGAAGAAGTACTGTTATGTGTTAAGGTGCATAAAATCTGTATAAGACTTGTTTCATAGCTTTGCCTTCTGTGAAGGTTTATGTGCTCTGCTCTTATGATTCTTCATCATTCACTTCTGTGACTCACCCTGGATATTTCCTGGTATGGAATGGATTTAGAAACAGATGAATTACATATATTGTGCCTAATGACATCCTAACCATATCTTAAATTCTATTCTTTCTAAACTATTAACAACTTGTATGAAGTTGCAAAGATTTTCTCTTGCAAACTTCTTATAATACTCAGGAGTTCTACAGTAACTACCCATAGTTCGTCATGTTTTCTACATGTGGGCTTTCACATTAAAATCAGAATTTTAGCGCCACTTAAAAATAGTTTGAGAAAAAAAGATCACCAACATCTAGCCAGTTTCAATGTTGCAAAGGAAATGGTTTTGGAATTACCATGCTCGAAATAGTACACCTATGCCCACCAAACAAGCAAATGGTGCACCCACCCTAGATCTCAGTGGAGATCTTGCTGTTGTGAAAATCGTTGAATGCCCTCACAGATGCTTCTCCATCTTGGATTAATGGATCATCACGTATTGTTCCGGGATTTCATACTGCAAAGCTATCACAGCGTCTCTTTGTTGATTCCGTCTTTTGAGGCACTTCCACCATCTCTGGCTGAATGAATGATTCTCACATCTTCTTTAAGAATTTGTATTTTCAGCATGACTTAAATTTTCATGTATGTTAGTATGTTTCTATTTCCTACTTCTCTCTCTCGCTCAGTCTTTATTACTTTCCCGCTCTTTTAGCTTGACCTATCTTGGTCTGAATATTCACTATTTTTCTCTCTTTATGACATGTGAAAAACATTTTGTACAAGAAATGTGATCAAATGGAACCATTGGCAATGGGCTTGGAGACACCCACCTTCAGAGAAGTTGTTTGTAGACGCATTTTAGTCTGAATAAAGTTGCCAGGTATTTTTTTGAGATTTTTATTCTCCTTAGCATAAGGAGCAACTTTTTTCATTATTATGCCAGATGCTGCTTTCTGTCTCTGCCTTATGAAGGCAGTGATCTTTCCAGATGGCGTACTATATTGAACTTTTTGTCTTTGGCCATTGTAGTTTAGCTAGGATGCGCTCAAATCCAAGTCATGCTGAGATGTATGTAGGTATGTGACTTATCTAGAACTGACTGAGCTACAATGTAATCCGCTTGTACTGTGGGTAATGTGGAGCTCCAGTTTCTAGGAGCACAATATAACAAAGCTTGGCAACTCAGCTTCTCCTTCCTTCCTGATTGCCAGTTTAGCAATGGTGCTCACGCCTGTCATGCACACTTCACCAGAGGTCTTAATCTTGGTTACCAGCGACAGAGCGGTAGTAGAGCTGACTGCCTTACTGGTGGTACAGCAAATACTAAATGTGACGTGGATGACAGTGGGAACCATTGGAGGTCTCCCACTATGACACTGTTGTTCTTGCAAAGACATTTTATGAGGTTATCTGCTGTATACATGATTCTTCAGTGGAGTCAGATATCTCCTAAGGGCATTGATCAGCAGAGCATTTCTTCCATTAGAACAAGGGTTCTGATGCCAGTGAATCCCAGGCAGTCTTTGCCTTGCGCACGTTGTGCGCCATGAAGCTGAGGTTGGTGTGAACGAAGGAGCACATTGACTTGGTGCTGTTGAACGGTCAAGGCGTGAAGACATCAAGATTACTCTGGAAGGACTTGTACCTTTTGAGTTTGCAGTCCCTGGTGAAGAGTAAATATTATACGTTGGCCTGGTCTTGACCATCCAGGCTTTTTGGTAGGCGGTGCTCTAGGAGTTAAATGATGTGGCTTTAAGACAGAAGTAGTGGCAATTGATGTGGCCATGGTCCCTTGCACTAACCATGCTTCGCCACTCACCTAGACATGGGATAAATTGCTTCCCCTGTGCAACCCCTTTCCAGTCCACATTTCTTGGAAAGACATTCTTGGTGACTGAATGGAGTTGTCTAAGTGGTTTTTAAAAGGTTACTCTTGTATGCTTTTTGGAATCAAAGCACTAGTCATAAATACCTGGTGGATGGTGTACAGCCAATAACATTTAAAAGTTGACAAAAAACTGTGAGGAAAAGGAAAGTACAGTAACACTTTTTAAGAAAATACATTACATGATGTATATATGGCAATAGCAAAGAACTGCTATTTTCACATTCACGTGTTTCCATTGCCTGAACTACCTCTTCAAAATGTGTTAAGAGGTCTGGTATTGAATAAAAGTATTCCCTTCCAAACATCTGTCAAGACAGGGCATATTTCAGTTTCTTTATTTTTTGTACGGGGAAATAATTCAAACTTAGGATCCTTTTAAGTTTGTATTTAAATTGGTGATAATTTGGGAAGCCAACAATTGCAATTTAACTTCCAGAGATGGAAAAGATGTTCTGTACAGACCGCCTAACAGTTATAGGTCGCTCAGTGTGTGGCGTTCTCACTCCAGGCGCGGTTAGTCACAAAATTGAGCGGAAATTGAATGATACAACATGTCTGACTAAATCATGCGTGACATATATTCCACAATCGTTGAAATATCCCCCACTAGGGTATGGAAATGTATTTTTTCTTGCCTGTTAACGCCAACCTAGGCGTCTTGGCGGTGGGACAATTTTCCCTACTGTTGGTAAGGTTTATCATGTTTAGCACTTTGTTTGAGGGTGACAGCCATAACTTTCCCACCAGACAACTGACTTTTTAGAGGGACCCAAGGGGGTGACAATTGGCCCATTCATTTGTTAATTACATTGCTGAGACAGAGTCAGTCATTAACGCTAGTTGTGCAACGCACTATTTTATGCTCCTCAGCTGAGGAACAGTCCCATACGTGTGACATGAACTAGCGTTATTAATGCTACACTAGAGTACAGCCAATCAATCAGGATTTATAAATTGCGGCTAATCACCCTATAGTGTATCCAGGCATATTCAGGCCTGTTTACACATGAAGAGCATCCTCTTCCAAATATTAAATGGATGCAGCTATTTATCCAAGTGGTAGATAATCATTAAGAAAAGGAACAGAGGGGGGGGGGGGGCGTGGCCAACTGCAGAGGGAAATGGCTGCACAGTAAATGTAAATGTACATGTATTTATATAGCGCAAATCACCGACACCGTATCTAAGCACTTGCTTAGGGAACCCGTCCTGGTATTCCCCTGTGAGATACCCCGGCATGGTGTCCACAAGGTGAAAGCCAGGCATCCCGCTGCGAGGGGCCGTAGTGGAGATTAAGCAAGCTATTGCCCAGAGTCGCAGAGTGTGATCCCGTGAGTCGAGTAGGCACCGGAACGAGAATTATCAAGTCCGTGGAATTTTGAGCCCGAGACCCGCCGAGGCAGGGAAACGAACCCTGGTCCACGGCCGATCTCAGCTTCCGAGTCTGCTGCCTCTAACCACTGAGCCACGCCACAGTAGCCGAGCTCCGTTGCGCCACTCCTGATCAATCTGCAATAAAACATTGTGCCCCAGCCAGAATTGTCTGTGGTTGAGCCCAGCTGACCTTCATGTCGTGCCCCACATCTGGAAGAAGAACGGCCTCAATTGGAGGCATCCGCGAGGAAAGATAGTGTCCTGAGCGGTTCGGTGGCTCCAGCAGTTGGGGAGGCTGTGCTGGGCTTCCTGCATCGGCGGTGCCGGCGGCTTTCATTCCGAACAGTGGCCGGATTGCGTGTGTGCCACGAGTGCTGCTGTACCCTGCGGGACATCGGCGGCCTACGCGCTTCGCCAGTGCAGACCCCGGGCTGGCGCGGGGGCGGCCTTACATGCATCTGGGGAGGCGCCCCACTCTAGGAGTCTCTGTGGGTCATGAGACACACATAAGCCTTCCATTAGCGTCTCCAGCAGCTCTGGGAGTGCCCCGTCGATCCCCCGAACGTGTGCACTGATCTACGCCATGGCCGCGGCCTGGTGGATGAGCTGGCGCCTGAGTTGGGGAGGCTGCTCAGTACCGGCGGTGAGTGTGTTGCCTCTGCTGTTGTTTTTCCTAACAGAGACCGGCTATAGACGGCTGATGCGCTTGGGATTACTGCGACAGTGCGTGACCTTAGCCTGCGCTCTCTTCGCTGGCCCAGTGTTGGGGTGCTGCCTGGGGGCCCAGGTCGCTCCTTGTCTCCGGCGGTGGAGACAGAGGTTCTGACTGACTCTGGCTGGTCTCCATTCCATTCCCTCAGTCATTGAAAGCCGCATAAAGTCGCTGCACTACCGATGAGGTGGTCTCTGGTTATCCTGGTATTTTCTGGTCTGGGACATGCTGGTAGAAACCGACAGGCTGGTGTGGGCTCTGCTCACTGCAGGCGGTGGTGAGTAGCTCCCATGGCTTGACCCTCTCTCTGGCAAATCACGCCCACCAGAGACATCATGGCAAGTGGCCGCAGTGGTCGCAATGTGGTGCAAGCAAAACTGGACAAATTTGCATGGCAAAAGGGCCAGGATGGGGAGTACGCTAACCCCAAACCACATGGGAAGAATTTAATCCCACATTGCAGGATTTTTTTTTAATTGCTATAACAACGGTGCGTACCTCACTTAAAGCCCGTATTGATACATTCGCCACAGAGGTTTCTTTGATTAGAGCGGACATGAGGAAGATGTGTGACCGCATTAGCGCCATTGAAAGCACTACCAACGAACTGACGCATGATACGGATCTGCTCAAATGTCACGTAACTGAACTTCAAACTACAAAGGAGGCAACGGCCATACAACTGGAGGACTACGAAGGCCACATGAAACGTAATAACATATGAATTTTAGGGGTGCCAAAAGGGGCCGAAGTTCAGGCTGCTGAACTCTTTGTTGAGGAATTGATACTCAAACAGCTCCAGCCAAGGGGTCTCTCCAAATGCTTTTCAATTGAACGAGCGCAACGTGAACCTGGGGATAGACCAATACCTGGAGCGCCTCCCCGACCTCTTCTGGCCAGAGTGTTTAATTTTCATGATAGAGACTCCATACTCCAGACGGCAAGGACAGCCCCACCGCTGGCGATCGACAACAGCAAAGTCACTTTCTTCCCTGATTTCACCTTGAAGGTTCAGAAGCAGCGGCCTAGCTTCCTGGACGTGAAGCGTGCACTGAGGGACCAAGAAATCAAATACGCTATGTTGTTTCCGGCCAACCTGCGGGTTGAGTCGGAGGGTAAACTGTGGTTCTTCACCAGACCCGAGGATGCCTGGGACTGGCTCGACGGCTGGCGAACTGTTGGCAAGCGTCCCCAAAGCCCGTGGGAGACACTGGTAATGCTGGCAACCGATGCCGGCCGCAGGGGTCCCTGTCTGACAGTGAATCAGCGGCTCAGAGCCCGAAGGGATAAAGGTCGAAGATTGGCAAGCATAAGTGACTGCCCCTTGAGTCAGAGGAGTTCCTGAGCATACATTTGGTAGATGCTGTCAGTTTTAGAATGCATCACCTTTTGCATGAGTTCCAGCAGACCAGAGTTCATACAGATCCATTTTCACTTGGTTCTTGGTTTTCTGTGGACATGATAATGCTATCTTTTGATTATTGTAACAGATTATTCACTCTGTTCGGGTAGTACGTTATGGGATCGAAGGCTGGGGCAGTTACTGTCTTCACAAACTGATGCACCAGGGAGTGGTATTGAATCACATTTTCGTAACTGTTGAGGGTGGGCGACAGGCACTCTGCAAGTTAGGGATGGCGGGTGGTTTTGTACTCGTTATGCAGGGAGGCAGGGTGGGTGTTGAGTTTTGGGGGGGTGTTTGTTTCCGGTGTTTGTTTTCTGTACTTGTGCAATGATACTGTTTGTTTTCCCTTACGTTGATGGGTCTAATCGTTCTATGCAACTATTCACTTTCTCTATGACACAGTGTGTTCGCCACCAGAATCCTATGGTATCACCATGGGGAACACTGGAGGTACTTAGAGGTGTGTTCACTTTTCCACTAGTGGACCCTACTACTACCCGGTCTGACTCCTTGCCGCACTACATGCCCGCCTGCACCCACTGCCCTTATGGCACAGTCATGAGCCTGTCTTCTGATTCCCAACTCTATATCTCCCATGCATTTCTACACACATGGGACCACACTTAGGGCCCGATGTAGGTAATTCAGATTTACCGACTCTTAAATACCGAATCATACCGATTCGGTATTTAAGAGTCGGTAAATCTGAAGCAGGCAGATGTAGGTAAAAAATTACTGAATCTGTACGAGTCGGTATTTACCGAATCGGTAAATACCGAATCGCTATTTCCCATTGATTCCTATGGGCCTTGAAGCCCATAGGAATCAATGGGAAATACCGAATCGGTATGTACCGATTCGGTAAATACCGAATCCTGCAAGGGTGCAGGGGGTGTCACTTTGACACCCTCTAGCACCCCAAGTACAGGCATGTGTGCCATGTGGCACACGTGCATGCACACCTGTATTCGGTATTTTACCACCCAATAGGATTGGGTGGTAAAATACCGAATTCTGAAGGCCTGTAGCACTGTAAACAGTGCTACCTACATTTGGAATTTACCGAATCGATAAAATTACCGATTCGGTATTTTACAGAATCGGTAAATTTACTGAGTTGGTAAATTTACAGATTGTGTAAAATATTGGCCCCTACATCTCAATCACCAAATACCGGTCGGTAACGGCCGAATTCGGCCGTTACCGACCGGTATTTGGTGACCTACATCGGGCCCTTAGTTCTTAAACTCCTAAAATGGATTGTTATTGGCCTGGTAGACAAGATTAAGCGGGGAGTAGTTCTGCAACACTTTTTGCGACAGGCGCCGGACATTGTCCTACTCCAGGAGACACACTTAATAGGTAACTCCTGTGGGGCACTGAATAGGTGGGGGTATCGATTGGTCACTCATTCAGGGTATACCTCGGGTTCAGGAGGGGCTGGTGTGCTTCTCCGCAGGGGATGTTCATATATGATACACAAGACTTGGTTGGATGAACAGGGTAGATATGTAGCGCTCTCTGGCACCTGGGAGGGACAGAGTCTCAATGTCACATCCATATATGTCCCCCCTGGATTACAGCGTCCCGCGTTGCGGGATATTGGAGCACTCATACATGACTTCCCACTGGGGTAATTGGTGTTGGGGGGAGACTTCAATTTGGCATTAGACAGCTCCAGGATCACCTCCCACCCCATAGGGACCCCCCAGGTGGATCCCAACTGACTGAGTTCTCGTCCGCTTTAGGTTTGGTGGATGTCTGGCAATGGCTTAACCCTACCACCATACAATTTACGTTTCACTCTGGGGCCCACAATAGTCAATCACGCATTGATCACATGTTCACGCACGATCAAGATACCCATGTTTTTTCTGAATCCAGGTGCCTTGCGCAGGGAATCGCTGATCATTCCCCCGTTCTCACGAAGATAACCTTGGGGCAAATCAATCGCTGCACTATCCTCACTATAAATCCTTGGGCACATAAGGTACCCCACATTAGGGAAACATTGCTCAAAGACACTGACAACCATTTTACAGAGAATGTGGGGTCGGTCCCTTTAGCCTGTGTGTTGTGGGGGGCGTTCGGTGCCGTCATTAATGGCCGAGCCCTATCACTGATGGTGGGCATAAGAGGGAACTCACCAAGCGTGTAGCGGAACTGGAGGAGGAAATCCTGATCAAGCAAAATGACTTGGTGTGTACCCCTGACTTGGAGGCACAACATTCACTAACTATGGTGCACCTTGACTATCAGCAGCTACCGACGGAAGCGCCCAGGGCACGTTATAATGCCACCCGCCATAAGATATACGAATATGGTGAGCGGGCAGGTAACCTTCTGGGCTGGTTAGAAAAAAGGGAACAAGCATCCAGGTGGGTACACTCGATATCTGGTATTAACAGAGTACTGCTCACTGATCCCCAACAGATTGCCGAAACGTTCACCTCTTACTTCTCATTGGTATATACCTCTGCCGAGATGTCCCAGTCCTCCGTGGCTGCGGAACTCCTGTCGACTATTAAAGTCGCCTGCCTGTACGCACAAGACAGAGACTCCCTACAGAGTGACATTACAGAGACTTAAATTCAAAAAGCAATTCAGGACGTGCGTTCATGTAAAGCTATGGGGCCCAATGGGCTCCCCATTGAATTCTTCAAGTGAATGGCTACCAGGCTTTCTCCCCACTTACTGCACATGTATACCGAAAGTTTTGATCTAGGAGTCCTACCAACTGAAGTCAGGACGGCCTCAATTGTGGTTATACACACACCAGGCAAACCAACAGATGACTGCAAATCATATCGCCCCATATCCCTCCTCACTGTGGAGGCGAAAATTCTAGGAACATTTTTGGCCTACAGACTTATCCCCTATATAACCGAGCTGGTGGATCCGGATCAATCCGGGTTTATGCCAGGGAGGAACACAGCCTTGAACTTAAGGGGACTGATGGGGTTCTGGGCAGAAGAGAAACGATCAGAGAGGATGCAGTCCTGCTGTCACTGGACGCCTCTATGGCGTGTGATACCATCGAATGGGACTTTCTTTTAGCAGTACTGGCTATGATGGGTTTTGGACCTATTTTCATCAAGTGGATCCTGCTGCTTTACACGCAACCGACTGCGCAGGTAACAGTCAACAACCATGTTTCTAGTCAATTCCCATTGCAGCGGGGCACCAGACAGGAGTGCCCTCTATTGCCCCTGCTTTTTGCCCTGGTACTGGAGCCCCTGGCTGTCTGGGTCAGGGGAGACCCAGAGATAAAGGGCCTGGAATGGGCAGAGGACCATGAAGATCGCATTTCACTATATACGGACGACATCCTCCTCTATTTGGCCTCGCCCTCGCGGTCCCTCTGCCGAGTTCTCCACATATTCCACATATTTGGAGCCCACTCGGGATATACGATTAATTGGACTAAGTCCCAACTTTACGTGCTATGGAGTGACTCGCCGCATAACCCTAGGGACTACAACATACCGGTGGCATTGCAGGGCTTCAAGTAACTCAGCATCTTTATTACCCCATATCCAACTTTATTTTATGAGTCCAACCTGCTAATACCCTTGATTCGTCTGCGATCAGATACTAAGCATTGGCGACCTCTCCCCCTGACCCTCCTGGGTCGGGCCACACTTTTTACGATGTTAGCACTTTCGCGTTTCCTGTATGCAGTGAAAAAACCCCCAAAGTGATCCCCGATGGCTATTTTGCCAATATTGACAGCGTAATGCGAGGACTGCTGTGGGAGTGGCAGGCTCCACGCATAGCTATGAAAAAACTGACAATGGGGTGGTATGATGGGGGTTTTGCATTGCCCGACATGCGGCTCTATTACCAAGCGTCTTAACTGGTTGCAATCAATAGGTGGGTGCACGGGGAGCACGACAATCCAAACTTTCGCACAGACCGTTGGCTTTTGGGACAGGGAGGATACAATAGGGCACTCTACACAGACCCCGCAAGCTTCACCTCACAGGACCCACAGCATGCACAGTGGAGGTCTAACATGGAAATAATAAGAATTTGGGCTGGCATAATAAGCTTACAAAAGCCACACCACTCTGGGAACTGGATATGCTGAGTCAGCTTAGCAAATGTCCTGGATTTGACAGGTGGGACATGATAGGCATCTTGACAGTGGGGGACATGTGGGTGAAGGGTAAACTGGCCACGTTTGCAGACCTGCAGACCAAGTAACAACTAGTGCAAACTGAGACTATAGATATTTACAGATTAGCCGTGCAGTTACAGCTGCCTTGCCCAAGGATCTTCCTCTGCCTGAGTTCTCTCCACTGGAGGACAGGTTGATACTCAACCCTATGACCACAAAGGCCATTTCCCTTACCTATAAAAAGCTGTTAAATAATCGGCCTCACCCTATGCAATGCCTGCAGCAGTGTTGGGAGGCGGACCTAGGGGGCATAGATGAGGAAGACTGGTGCCACGCACTGGCTTCTCCCAGAGAGGTGACTATCCCAATGAGATTGCGCCTGGTCCAACTGAAAATCCTCCACTGTGTGCCTTCAGAATTGCGACCAGCCGGGCCCTTTCTTCCATATCCTATGGGACTGCACAATAGTGAGAGAATACTGGGATAGGGTTACAAAACAGATGGCAAGAGCATGTGGTAAGACTCTGACGGCCTCTCCCCAGTTGTACCTCCTTAATGTGTGGGAAGCCACGGACCTCACGCAAACAGAGCAAACATGGCCCTCAATGGGGTGGGCCATTGCAAAACACAACATTGCGCACAAATCGGGTGTGGGGGCAGCCCCGTGCTTGCGGGATTGGGTTATTGACATGGATAGGGCAACAATTGCCAAAAGGATGTTTTCAAGCATAGAGGGTGCCCTACGAAATGGGATCATAAGTGGGGGAGGTGGAATAAATACAGAGGCGATATATGTCTATCTCCATCAACTGAATTGCAGCGTGAAAGACGTTTATTGTTGGATGCTCCTGGGATTGATGCAGTGCTTTCGCCCTAAACCACACAAGGTAACTGCTCAATTACAAGATGCCAACTGATGTGCGTGCCTTGTCTGCATGCTAATCCACCTATGTACTGGATACTTAATGGACAGGCTGGGCATTATCATTCTGTTTCAACATGGGGGAAGTGAACTGTGCTTATCGAACGCCCTCTGTATCGCAATATGTAACTCTGTACTGTAGACCCAACTATTGGTTTATCATTGCCTTGTACTTTTTCTTTCATTTTCTCAATAAAAACTGTTTATAAAAATGTTTAAAAAAGGAACAGAGTGCTGGGGAGGGACTCAGGGAAAGGAATCCATTCATGGGTGTATACAAAGAAAAGGTATCCAGGTGCCAGGTTCAAGCAGACTCCTTACTGATGTGTGAGGAGATGCTCCTTAATGGGATCAATCTTCAGCACCTCTCAGAACTGTAGGAGGGTTGTTGAAAGCCTTGTATGTGGGGTGTTAGTATGGATGCATACATGAAAATGGGGGTTATCTTGTTATTTTTTATGCACTGCCTGTTCTTAACCCTGGCAGCTGCCTGTTTCCCACTGGCTGCCAGAGGTGGTAGGTGTCATTGCTAGGTGCGATTGCAGACTGTTCGCTGCTGCCTTGTATGTGATGTGGCTTGTCTTGAAGATGTTTAAGGCCTGAATGCAGAGCTAGTGTGGTTTGATCTGGGTTGAGATGATTTGGAGGAATTGCGTCTGCCCTTTCTTGACCCTGGTGACAGCACATAGTGCATCCTTTAGTGGAAGTAGAGTTGCAAGTGACTCTAGGGTTTGTAATTTGCTGGATGTATGGATGTGTTTTGGCACAAACAGCCACGAAAACGAATAACAAAGAATTACATCACTGACTTGGGTAGGCCTTAAACCAGTGGCCTTAACACAAAAAGGCAAAGCCCCCACCCAATACATTCATATAAAAATAATTGATTTGAATTTGTTGCCACTTAAAGTCTACACATTTTAAGTTGGAAAAGGTGGATAGTACAGATCAACGTCATTATGCAGAATTTTAGAGACAGCTTTTGTCTGTCTATTCTTCTGTTAAGAAGATAAGACATCCATCCATCCAACCACAAATATTGTGACCCATCTGTAGACACCTGAGGGGTTTAATGAGCAAACCATCATCAACATACCTGATGTTTAGTTTTATCTTCAAATGATCTGAGATAAATGGGGTGCATATTAAAAAAAACTTTTAAACAGACTATAGATTTGAGCTGACTCATTGAGGCTAAAACGTATATATCTTTGCTTTTTCCTTTTTCCTATTCAGATGACAGTGCACTAATAACAAAATTTAGCAGAAAAGCGTGTTTACTTTAAAGAAGGGTACGGATCGCAACCTCTCCATAATATATAAAAAATTAATTTAAATTCTATCCTAGAGAATCCACTCCTACAGCGTGTTTATACACACCGGCAAACACACACAAACACACCCACACTCTCACACACACACACACGCGCGTGGCGTCATGGAGAGACATCTTAATCAATCAATAAAATGGGGTTTGTAGAGCGCTGCTTATCAACCGCGAGGGTATCAAGGCGCTGGGGGTTTCTGCTGCTGGGTGGAATCAGTCATACAGCCAGGTCTTCAGATCCTTTGTGAATTCCTGCAGCGTGGGAGATGTCCAGAGGTGGAGGGGGAGGCTGTCACAGGTCTACGCAGCCAGGTAGGAGAAAGAGCATCCGCCACTCTTGCATCGGCGGATGCGGTGGGGTCTGAGTGAGGGAGAGGGAGGCGGAGCGCAGGTGTCTGGAGGGCTGGTGGCAGTACAAACAGTGATTGCTGTAGGTCGGTTCCTGATTATGCAGGCCCTTGTAGGCGCGGGTGAGCATCTTGAAGTGGCACCTCTTGTGGATGGGGACCCAGTGGAGTTTCCTGAGGTGTGGGGTGATGTGGACCTTCTCAGGGGAGATCAAGGACAAGTCTGGCGGCTGAGTTCTGTATGGTCTGTAGTCTCTATAGTAGGTGTGAGGTAATTCCAATGTAGAGTGTGTTAATTTTCATGTTAATGTTAAAAAAACTTTTCAAGCGCACGAATAATCTGGGGGGCCTTTGCGCTGAACTAGAGTAAGACCTTTAGACATGGAAGAGAGGGGAGTTATCTTGAAAACAACAAAGTTGTAAGCTTTTTCCTAAAGGAAATGAGAGAGTTAGCATCGCTCATATCAGCAGAGTGTTCCATAGTTTAGCAGCACAATAGGCCGTACTCCGACCTACCCAACTCGCAGTTCGAATCCTAGGTATCAACATAAGTCTGGCATTTGTGGACCTTAATTGTCTGCCTGGGTGATTCCACGAAAAGAGATGCATGATCAGAGGTACCTGTCCTGTCCCATTCAGAGTTTTATAGGCAAGACAGAGTACCTTGAATTTGAGGCGTTGCACCACAGGCAACCAGTGGAGCTTCTGGATCTCTTCTTTAACAGATTGATGCTTTGGTATATTCAATAGGAGCCTTACCGCAGCATTCTGCACCATCTGAGGTTTCCTTAGGTGTTGTTTCTGTAATCCAAGGTATAAACTATCACAGTAGTCTAACTTAGACAGCACCAAGGTAGTCACAATTGTTTTCCTAAGGTCATCGGCAATGTATGGCAAGACCTTCTTGAGTTTGTTCAATAGATAAAAAGAGGCTGAGACTGTAGCATTAGTTTGTTGTGCATAAGTGAGATTGTTATATATCAGCACTCCAAGGTTTTTGGCCTTTTTTACTGGTTCAGGGGTCTGTCCTAATTCGGCTGGCCACCACAGTCCATCCCATTTTGGTTGGAGATTATCGAAGGTCACCACTTCAGATTTGTCCGAGTTAAGTTTTAAACAATGTCTTCCCATCCAGAGGCTAATTTCTCTCATGCAATGCTGAAACTACAGTGCCGGGGATAAGGTGTTTTTACATGCTGCGACATCAATCTGCGTATCGTCGGCATAAGATGTCAAATTAAAACCAAATTGCTGTATTAATAGAGCAAGTTCAGAGACATAGACATTGAACAACGAGGGACTAAGCAACGAGCCCTGAGGAACCCCACACAGCACTAAATAGGGAGTAGCCTGATACTGATCAAGGGACACTGTCTGTTTCCTGATCTTCAGAAAGGATGATATTAAAGCAAGGGCCTGGTCCTTGATCCCTAGGTGTTCAAGGCGCATTAGCAAAGTACCATGGTGCACAGTATCAAAGGCCGCTGACAGATCGAGGAGGATCAGAACAGCGGCGCATCCCTTATCCATCACTGCTCTAATCTCCTCGGTGGCTTTGATAAGAGCTGTCTCAGTGCTATACCCTGCACGGAATCCAAATTGGCAGGGGTCGAGTAAATCATTATCCTGAATGAACTGGGTAAGTTGGTTGTTCATTATTTTCTCGACTACTTTGGCGGGAAAAGGGAGCCCAGTGATAGGGCGATAATTGCTGGTAATGTTGCCGTAGGCCAGGCAGCTGGTGACGAGGGCATGGGTGACGGTGTGTCTTGTGCTGGCTGGGAGCCAATTGAAGACTTTCCGGAGCATGCAGAGAGTGAGCAGGCAGACTAGGAATACTGCGTTGATCTGATTTTTCATGGTGAGTTTGCTGCCCAGTATGATGCCGAGGGGCCTGGCGTGTTCTGTGGCTGAGGGTCCCAGTTCTGCAGGCCACCAGAAATCGTTCCACAGGGATGTGTTGCTCCCGAAGACGAATTCCTCCGTTTTGTCGGTGTTGAGTTTGAGGCAGTTGTTTTGCATCCAGTGAGTGACGCTGGTCATGCACAGGGGAAAGTTGGATTTGGTGGTGGAGGGGTCTGCGCATAGAGCGAGGATAAGCTGCATGTCATCTGTAAATGATATGATTTTAAGTCCATGGGACCTGACAATGTTGCCCGCCAGAGTCATAGGTGCGTTGAACAGGGCAGGGCTGAGAGTAGATCCTTGGGGTGTGATCTAAGGGGGTGTGAGGCCTTGGAGAAAATATGAGGTGTCCCTGAGTCCGCTCTCCGTACAGGCACACCTCATTATGGCGTGGCCCGGTTCTATGTGATGTACCCAGGTGTCCGGTAGCTAGTATAGGTGTCTAAGCATGTGTGCAATTATTATATGGGCTTATGGGGCCCGATTGTATATGTGTTGTTTGATTGATGGAGTATGCATGATTGTGCTTGGGTGTCTGATGCTGAGCATGGGTGCCTGATCATGTGTGTCTCTGATGGGCTTTTGTGGAGTCTGTGTGTGAAGAAGTGTGGATGTCTTTTTGTGCACACTAGTGTCTGATGGGGTGTGTGTGTGTGTGTGTTTGTATGTCTGATTCTGGAGTGAGTCCCTGATTATCTGCATGGGTTTGTGTGTGTGTGTGTGTCAGTCAGGAGTAGTGCATGTGGGTGATTGATGGTATGTTTGGATCATTCCGCCACCCTCTCATTCATTCTCACATTCATCCACTCATCAGTCCGCGTAGCCACACATACAAAACTGCCAATCCTATTGTCTTTTCCAATGCTTGTTTTGCGTGTTAGGCGTATTTGTATTACTTCACCGATACAACGGTCCACTGTAAAAGAGAGGAAAATTGAACAAACTGGACGAGGAAAATGTTGGATTTTGTTGCTGTTCTTCTTAACAAACACTCCTTGCCTTTGTTGACATTTTGTTTCCAACATTATCTGCATTCATTAGCAGAAAGAAACAGGAGGAAAGGACCAACATACTCACATGTAGCTTCATAGCTCGCAGCGTGTTTGGTCTCTGCTACCTTGGAGCGATGTCCTGTGTAACCCCACAGTCATGAGTGCCATGCTATTTTAAGGCAGTATGGTCTGGGAGCGCTGGCAGAAATCATATTTTGTCTAAGTGAGAAATTCTGTCCGCACTGGAAAAATCCATCATGTTTTTCACCTTTGGAGTCCTTGGTTTCGACATCTGCTGTGGTCTGAGGCCTGCTGCACTGTTTCAGCCACTGCATGCTCTGCTGAGAATGACACATCTGCAGTCTGCTCTGACAGCAGCTCAGGATCAGGCTGCCACTTGAAGGACTAAAATCATCCTCTCTCAAGTGGGTTTAATGCAGGTGTTTATACTGTTATTATACGGGTGAAAATAGATTGGTTTGGGAAGCACATGTTGTTTTATATTTACCCACCCACAAGGAAGGTAGTCAGGCACTATTACATCCTCCAGGCAGTTGGTGGCTTACTGCTGTGTGGTTTTACAACTCTAGAATGAAAACGCAAAATACATAATTCATTTCTTGTGCAATGATCAATGGAATGTATGACGTTACAACGCATACATTTACAACACATGCCTTTACAACGCAGTTTTTACATTGCAACATCCTTTACAACACATTCTTTTACATAGCGCGCCATTACATTGCATTTTCAGAAACTACCTTTACAACACATTCCATTACATTGTATTATACCTTTACACCGCATACCATTACAATGCATGCCATTACATTGCATTTCAGGTAAGTGTCGGATAGTGTAGGGGTTTAAAATTACTGTTCTAACTCCAGTGAGGGCAAAAGTAGGGTAACTGTCGGATAATGTAAGGGTACTATGCGTTGTAATGGTATGCGTTGTAATAACTTGCGATGTAATGCCTGCGTTGTAGTGACATTGTAATAATCCAGGAAAACCTGTAATTAGAAGTAGATTTATTAAACAGCACAGCATCCAGTCCTGGTACATCAATATCCAAGTTACAACTGACCAGCAGCACAGAATGCTGTATGAGCAAAGCTCTGTTGAGAATATAGAATGCAGAAAGAAACACAACATAGCACATGCAATTAAAGAGGCAGAATACAAGTATCATTAAATTAAATAATAATGGAATATAACACACCTCCCCCTTTAAGTAAATGAACGAAATTACAATATCATATAAAATCTTGTAAAGCAGTAGGTCTTCTTCTGACACGCATATCATCTTTGATTCTTGAGGCTACTGAATCAGAAAGAGGATTTGAATCAGGTAAAGAACCTGAACTAGTTCCACCATTGGAACTGTAGTTTTGATTGGAATTACCTTGAGACTGGAAATGTACAACATCTTGTGTTGGACATTTAGCAACTTTGCTCAAATTCCAAACTTTGCCATCTTGCGTGATGACCGAATTACTGAAAACTCTTTTAACTTGAATTGGTCTACCATACTTACTCATACCTTTGCTAATCATGAAAGGTTTCCGAATCCTGACCCAATCACCAACACACAAATTATGTTCTTTTGTTTTCCACTTCTTGTTATACCACATTGCAGACTTACTCTGTTTGCAACTAACTTTGTTCGCAACTTCTTGAATATCAACTACATTCTCTCCCAAACTTTTACATTTTTCCTTAAACCACCAAGGACAAATGTCTGACGCAGGATCTCTACCTTTGAGTAATTTGAAAGGGCTAATTTCTGTGGTAGTGTGAGGAGTTATGCGATAGGTCCAAAGTTTCTGTCTAAGAACATTCAACCAATTACTTTTCTCCTTAATAGCATCAGCAACAAAACCCTTCAAAACTCGGTTAAAGCGTTCAACTTGTCCGTTCTCATGCGGTTCATAAAGGGATGTACACATATGTTTGATATTGCAAGATTGTAAAAACGATTTCATTTCAGAGGAAACTAATTGCACACCGTTATCCGACACTAACACAGAAGGGCAACCTTCTCTCGCAAAAACTTCCTTGAAAAAGGATATAACAACATCAGATGTGATTTTAGCAACAAATTTCACCTCTGGCCATTTCGAATGATAATCTATCATCACTAATGCAAAGCGTGAAGTTTCCGGTAATACATGGAAAGGGCCTGAAATATCAAAAGCTATCTTATTCCAAGGAAACTCTGGCCATTTCACTGTTTTGAGGGGTGGAACATGCAATTTTAGCATCTTATCGTTGGAACAACACTCATTACACTCTCTAACAGTACGGTCAACAAATCTGTCTATTCCTGGCCACCAAAAATGTAGCCTTATGAGACGCCTCATAGCAGAGAATCCCGGATGAGTTTTGTGTGCTAACTTGAGTATTAGTTCTTGTATTCCACTTGGCTGAATACATTTTCCAGATTTGAAAAATAAACCATTTTCATACCACAACTCATCTGCTATGTTATAAAATGGCAGTAAATCATCCCTGACATTAGTTTTGTTCGGCCAACCCTCTAGAAGATATTTCTTTAACATAACAAATTTCTCATCACCATCTTGACATTCCATCCAAAACTGTTCAGAGATATCCTGATATTGAGGAGAAACAAAGTCCGATAATCCCAAAACAAAGTCAACTTCTCTGAGTTCATTAACATTGTCAACCTTACTTCCACAGGGAAGACGTGACAAACAGTCTGCGGTAACGTTTTTCTTTCCAGGAATATATTCTACTGTAAAATTGTATTCTTGTAACCTTGAAGTCAGACGTACAATCCTTGCTGTCGAGTTCCAACCACAACCAACTGACAAGATATGCACCAATGGCTTATGATCGGTTTTCAGAATGAACTTGCTGCCCCAAATGTAAATTCTATAGTGTTCAATGGCTCACACACATGAAAGCAACTCTCGTTCAATAACTGCATATCTGCGCTCCGTCTCATTCAAAGTCCTAGAAGAGAAAGCTACATTCCATTCTGAAACACCATCCGCCTGAGATAACACACACCCAATACCATACAGACTTGCATCAGTGGTGATTATACATTTCTTGCCAATTCTAAAAGGTTTCAAAGTTGGAGAATTTACAATATCATGCTTAATATCAGTGAAAGCCTTTTCTTGTTCAGTCTCCCACACAAATGCATTACTTTGTCTTAGCAATTTTCTTAACGGCTCCATTTTGGTAGCAAAATTTACAACAAATTTACTGTAATATTCACACATGCCTGAAAAGGACAGCAACTGTTCCTTATTGCTTGGGGCTGGAGCATTGAGAATGGCATCAACATTAGATTTTTTGGGGAATTAAACCTTCCCCCGATAATGTATGGCCCAAATATTCAACAGATTTCTTAAAAGGTTTGCATTTATGTGCCTTGAGGGTAAGACCACACTTCTCCAACCTACTACATACCTTGTTTAAGTGTGAAGCATGTTCTGCCTCATTTTTAGAGAAAATCAAGATATCATCTTGGAAACACTTGACAAATATATCAAGATCTCTAAAAATTTGGAACATAACTCGTTGAAAAACAGAGGCGGCGGATGCCAACCCAAAAGGCATCCTTCTGTATTGGAAGAGCCCCATAGGAGTAATGAAGTCAGTATATTTTTTGGAATCTTCAGTAAGCTCAATTTGATGGTACGCCGATCTAAGATCTAAAGTGGAGAAGATTTGCGCACCATCAAAGAGAGAAATAAGCTCATTTATGTTGGGAAGGGGATGACAATCTATAATTATATTGGAGTTAAGTGCCCTCAGATCAATGCAGACCCTTAATTTCTGATCAGGCTTATGTACTAAAACGATGGGCGAAACCCATTCTGATGACTCAATGGGTTCTATGATGTTGTCCCTTAGCAGGTCATTCAACATTTCCTTTAATTCATTTCTGACATTTAGGGAAATCCCCTCTTAGTTTTTGTTTAACTGGAATCGCTCTTTCCTTCAACACAATTTTATGTGCAAAGTTTTTTAATTTACCTAACTGGTCACAGCAAACTTTGTCAAATTTGTTGCTCCAACTAGAGATATTATTCTTCCCTTCATCACTATAGCAAATAGAATTGATCATTTCTTGCTCACTGAACAAAGAGATGGGGTCCTTGGCACGTGGATTTAATTTTATGCCAAGGTCCCATTGGTCATGCCACCCCAGTACATTGACTCCTTTCACAGCAATGTATAATTTGATTTGAGCTGACCTTCCTCTAAAACATAATGGAACATTTAGAAATCCTTCAATATCAATCTTATTTCCATTGAATCCTTCTGCTAATATGTCGGAAGGTTGTAAATGTAAATGTGGGTGTACTTGTAAAGCGCACTGCGACTCAAAGGAGTATCCTGGCGCTGAAGACCGCTGGGGAACCCGTCCTGGTTTTCCCTGTGAGATGGTCCCTTTCTGGGTATCTCCAAGGTGAAACCAGGCATCCCCGGCGTCTGTGGGGGGCCGTTGTAGAGATGAGGCAAGCTTAATGCCCAGAGTTGCCGAGTGTGCTCCCTGGTTAGAGTAGGCACCGAGGCGAGAATTATAGAGTCCGATTTGACCCTGGTCCACAACCCTGCCGCGTCGGGAATTGAACCCTGGTCCCGGGCCGTTCTCTGCTTACGGGTCTGCCACCTCTAACCAGTGAGCCACACCACTCCACTTGTAAGTTAGAAATATCACACACACTTAGTAATTTTTCATTAAAATAATCCTTAGTAATTATTGTCCATGGTGACCCGGAATCCACCATAAGTTCAATAGCAATAGATAAGACATGGAAAACACATTTGGGAGATTTTCTACTGTTTATCATTACACATCCCCTTTGAACAATAGAAACTACATATCCACGATCAAGCTCCTGTTTAACTTCATCAGCAATACTAATTGAAGATATTTTTGCAGGAGTAAAAGTATTTGTTGGTGTACGTGATTGTATTGGACGTCATTGAGAACTATAGCGTCTTTCTCTACAAACATTGCTAAAATGTCCCAACTTACTACAAATATTACATGTTTTGTTCATAGCAGGACAACCCTGAAAAGAAGCAATGTGCGATCTACTCCCGCACCTAAAACATGACAGAGAACTGTTATTTATATCTGTCCTTTTGTTATTGACGCTAAAATAATTTTTAGTTCTTGCTTGTGTAGGTAGTACAGTTTTTTCATCACCTTTTGTCTTAACAATACATACTTCTTCTTCCGTATTAGCTTTACTAGAATTAGAAGTTTGTTTACCCACTATATCCATCCATTTTTCTGACATTTCTGTGGATTTTGCGATGGCAATAGTTTCTTCTAAGTTAGGGTCACCTATACACCATAATTTATCTTGAACTTTTTTGTTCTTAACATGAACAATGATCTGATCACGGATCATTTCATCAGACATGGCTCCAAAATTACAATGCAAGGTTAGGGCTCTCAAAGCAGTAAGAAAATCATCAAAAGATTCCTCTTGTTTTTGCGCTCTGGTGTAAAATTTAAAACGATTTAAAGCGATATTTGCTGTAGGTTTAAATCTTTTCTCTAACCTACCAAGAGCCTCAGTGTAAACTTTCACAGTATCACCACTCCCACCAGGAGCAGAAAATTGGGGTAAAGTTCTAAAGATCTCTTGACCCTCAGAGCCTAAGCAATGTAACAAAATACTTTTTTTTCTTTCTGCCCCCATGCGTTCTCCATCAATAGCTTTCATATAGTTGAAAAATTCTTCCTTCCATCTTGACCAGGGCATGGGAGGATCACCCTTGATCTGTAAAAATTTAGCAGGTGGATCGAACTGCATAGTTATGATTTGCACTAGATTTCAAGAAATAGTAAGATGAGTAGTTAAATAAAATAGAAAATTTAAATAATTAAGTAAAAATAAGATAAGAAATTATCAAAATATGAAATTGAACTAGCATTTTGAATTGTCAATATACTTAAGTAAGTTAATCAGGAAAAGAAATCCACGTTGTCTGTCTATTTCAATCAGATTGCAGTGAAGTAGGATGTTTTGATAATTCCAGGCAGGTTGTAGAGATACGGGATATTTAGTGGCTCTATAACAGCAGTCCAAGAGTTAAACGCGATGATACACGTAAGCGCTAATGTTTGGGAATAAAATAACAAAGCGCTGCAAATTTTGTAAAGGTTCACGAAGAAATGATGTGACTTCCGTGTAGAAGTTGCTAGGCAACACAAAAGCAAGGAAAAACAAAATGGAGGCACGTTGCGTGGGATACGTAACGTGCGTGATGACGTCTATGTGACGTTCTTACGCTGCGTGATGATGTTCACTGACGCTGAATGACTGGTTCCTTGTTGTCGTCGGCTGCTAGGTGACAAGCGTCGTAGTCGTTCTCTTTACAGATGCAATGCGTTGTCAAGGGGAAAACGCAGTCGGAATCCAAGCAGCTTGTAGTGCGCGGTGTCACAAGAGCGCGAGAACACTGGCAGCGGGTCACAGGTAACAAACAATTTAAAAGATGCGCACAAAGAATTTGTGGCAAATTGTAGCGAAAATACCTTTTCCAATGCCAGTAGAGTAAATAGTCTTCAAGAGAAGTAGGTTCCTTGTAAGTAATAGTGAATAAATAAATTCCTTTGAAGTAAGTAGACAATCCAATTTGAAGAAAAGTTCAAATAAATCCAGAAAGGCAAAATTGGGTTCAAACTCCGCTCCTGTGCTGTAGATGGCTGGAGTGGGGTTTCCCTCGTCGCCAAATTATGTAATAATCCAGGAAAACCTGTAATTAGAAGTAGATTTATTAAACAGCACAGCATCCAGTCCTGGTACTTTTAATATCCAAGTTACAACTGACCAGCAGCACAGAATGCTGTCTGAGCAAAGCTCTGTTGAGAATATAGAATGCAGAAAGAAACACAACATAGCACATGCATTTAAAGAGGCAGAATACAAGTATCATTAAATTAAATAATAATGGAATATAACAGACATGCATTGTAATGACATGCGTTGTAGTGACATGCAATGTAATGGCTGCATTGTAATGACATGTTATGTAAAGGATGTTGTGATGCAATGACTGCGTGTAAAGGTTGTTTCCCTTGTGGAATATGTCCTATTTACCATATACTATATTTCGTGTATTTTTCTACTGCACTGCGATTGATGCTGGAATGCTGGAAGCAAGAGCAATTAGTTCATATCAGTATGTTTAGTGGAAATCTGTCAACAGGGGCAATTCAATAGATTATTGGGGCAAAAGGCAGGAACCAGCTGTTGGTAAGAGATTAACTCATCTGCATGAAAGCTAATACACCCTAATACAAAGAGCCTATTTCCAAAAACAGCCTGTTTGAGACTTTCTAGGCACGACTGAGATTCTGGCGGATAGGTTACTCTGTCACCAATGCAACAGAGTGCCCTGCCTGCCAAAACCTTGCTCCACCCACCTCATTTAGAGACGGCGGACCTTAAGTATTCCATTGACAGAGCCTCGGTCAGCTGCATTGATAGAATACTTCCTTCAATGACCTGAAGGAGTATGGGCCTTCGAAGGAAGGACATTACACCATCTTCCTAAATAGGGTGGGCGATATGGTTGTATGTCAATACAACACGGTGTTTACAGCGCACTACCATTACAACGCAAGTCGTTACCACGACTTGCGCTGTAGGGTGCTGGACTTAGGAATAGTAAGATGTACTATTCCAACACCAGCCTACGTATAGTAGAGAAGGTGTTGGAATAGTAAATCTACTATTCCTTAGCCTAGAGCGTCCTCCAGCGCAAGTCGTGGTAACGACTTGCGTTGTAAAACCAGCGTTGTAATGGTAGTGCGGTGTAAACACCGCGTCGTAATGATGTTCCCCGGCGATATCATGTATTTTTTTCTTCATGTCAGTCATCGCCAGGAAATAGCTGGCAATGAGAGATGGGAAATAAACAAAAAATGCAAACCACAGGTAGGAACTCCCAGGATGTTTGGGGGTCATTAGTTTTTCGGAAACAAATTCCCACTTTGTTTCAGAAAATGAAAGAAATGTTAAAAGTTTGCAGGTTGGCTGTCATAACTGATGGTGGCCATCCACCCAACATTTAGTTCATTGGAAGGAACTGCAACCAAAGTACAGAGATGACCACTGGGCCAGCAGCCAGACTATATTTTACTGACGAGTACTGCCAAGATACTGTAGGTATTGTCCTCCACCATCCCGACCCACTCTACTCCATCTGCCAAACCCTACATGAGGCTCCTTTTCTGTAAGCATTTGTAGGGAGACTTGTTTATTTTAGTCACAGGGACTTATTGAATTTATTTCTTCTCTTTGGAATGAAACTGGAGCTAATATGGAGAGGTTTATTTTCATGCAGGAGAGGACATTTTCATTTTGTCAGCTTTGTGCCATTTTAGATTCTACCTGGAAGTAATTCAGATAGCTTGAAAATAGATCTCATGAGAATTTAGCTGTCACTTTGCTGAAAAAGGGGAAATTCCTGTTGAGATAACTATTTCAGCAGTGCATAACTATCTGCGTTCAGTGATCAAAGGGTAATACTTCCTTAAAAGGTCATGACCAACCCCTGCTTGGCAATCAAGACTTGAAGAGGGAAGATGAAGGAACAGATTTCCTGAACACTTACTCCAGGACTCCATCCATTCGCCTGAACATAGTCCCCTGAACTATTTAGACCCCTGCCCGCTTTTGAAAATGTGTTTTCCTGCTGGTGATGCTTGCTGCTGAAATCTGGGGCTAGGAGCAGGCCTTATTTGTCTAAAGGAAGTGGCTGACCCCTGTTGGGTGTCCACTCACCTGGAATCCTAAAGAAGAATGTGACTATTTGGCTGGTCAACTCTGGTTCTGTGTGGACTTTTACTAAATACGTAAGGGAAGATTTACAAGCCCCCTGCGTCTCTTTTACGCCACCGTTGCATCACTTTTGGGACGCAGTGGTGGCGCAAAGCCAGCGCCATGCTGCGGGGTATTTACAACGTGACGCATCTGGGAGATGGATCAAATTGTAAAGCCCTGCACCATATGTAGGCGTTCCGGCACAGGGGGGGACGTTCCAACGCAGGAACGCCTCCTAAAAGTGGCTGAGTGAAATCTACAAGATTTCACTCAGTCACTTTTAAGGCCATGCTGCGTCATAACCCAGCGCCTGCTTGAAGCATGCATAAGGATTGACGCAGCATGTTAGGGATAGGGCACCCCCGAGCCTTGCTGGAGCTGCATTGCGCTTGCGGCGCAACTCCAGCAATGCGCGGCCTTTCCGACGGGGGAATGCGACACGCATCTGTACATTCGTGCGCCACGGTGCGCCGCATTGTAAATGCTTGTAGATAGAACAGGAGTAAGGTACTCGTCAACCTTGTTGGGATTGGGGCGTAATAGTATAAGAACAACAGTGTCCCAACTGGTATTAATTAAAGACAATTAGTGGAGATATGTAAATACATTATCTGAAAGGAAACAAGGAGACTTTCTATAATTCTGACATGTGCTAAAAGCATCATTTTATGTATAAAACATTTTTTGGGGAAAAGAACAGAACTATAGTTAACAGTTATAGCAGCACTGCAGTATATAAATCACAGCAACTGAAAAAACAACCCAAATTGTACGTGGTGCTCTAGGTGTAACAGTGGAAACCAATATAGCGACGCAGGTGACAATGTGAAACAGCGTGAGTGGCGCAAAGTGACTAGGGAATAAATATACAGTGTATTCATTGATATACGGCGGTTCCAGATAGATTAGAGGTTCATTTTCAAAGTATTCAATGTGTTCAACCGCTTCGTATCTCGCGCCAATATTTGCGCTGAAAGGTCGACGACGTTTTGATCCAAGTTACTACAGGATCTTCATCAGGACTGGGTCGTTGGCAGTGCTGGGGGCCGTTTGGCTGGTAATCAATCGCCGGTTGACAATAGCCCAGAGGTATATTGAGCTTCTGATTCTGTAAATGGCAGGCGGTTAGTTCCGAAGTGCAAACTCAGTTGGCTGTGAAGATCCGGGTCAGAGATATCAAGTTCCTCGCGAACTGTCCGTGGGATCGAAAGTCTCCACTTTCGATCCCACGGACAGTTCTCGAGGTTGTTTACATCTGAGATTGACTCTCAGCCAGCCGACCACGCTAGGGATCGGCGTTCTAGAAATTAACTTCTTCCGGGATCGGGAAGGAACTTGATAACTCTGACCCGGATCTTCACAGCCAACTGAGTACGCTTGTGATCGGCCACATTGAAGCCATTTTTTCCCGGGATTGCCACGGGACGCAACCACACAGACCCGGGCCAAGAAGTCCCTTTGCACTTCGGAATTGAGCCACACTTCTCCACATTTATACACTGATATGTTCCAGTCAGGAAACATCACTCAGGATGTGCCCTAAGTTTTAAAATATAGGGAAGGAATCAAAAATGCTGTGGGAATAAGTAGGGGCACACTAACGACATGGATAAATCAGTCCAAAATCCTGGGATGGAGACAGACAAAGGACCCAATTTCATGCCCGGCTTAATTAAACATGTCTGCCTGCTTCCTGCAATTAAAGACTAAGAAAAAGAATCTTCAACTATTTTCTCTTAACTGGAGGAAACTGTGTTCCGAATAACACAGATTTATATGAATTATGGAAATTCACTTTTTTTTAATCTTTCAAAGTAAGTTATTAATAGGCTTCTGTCCATTGAGAATATTGCTGTGAGGGTGGGCTTTGGTCTCCCTCACAAAGGCCCCATTTCTTGTCATCTTTCTAGAGTGCTGGGGCTTCTGATAGCCATATTGATTATCTTCATACGTCTCTTCTCTCCTCGCGTGATATCTGGGTATTATAGTATCACACTACCCTTTGGCTGCTACACTTCAAGCCTTACTCTTCCCAACTCTTCTACTCACAATCTTGTTACCCATCCCATCAAGCATATGACAATTAAGAAACCTAAAGTTCTGGAAAACCGTGCCACATGGCTCTTTGTCAGTCATTGGGTGTGAACTCTACACTTTGCCTGCTCTGGGACACCATTCTGGGTGAATAATTCCATCTAGTGAATGTGCAAGAAACTGAATGGCACTTGCCTTTTGTGGCCCCTCCCGCCTAGATGAGTTTGTTTTACACCACTTTTGTTTTGGGCATCCATAGATGACAGATGATTTTATGTTTTTTTATCTCAGCTCTCATGTGTAAGTACATTTTGCTAATGAAAGGCGCATGTAACAATCTATAGATCTGGGCAGAAGCTGTTGAAAGCCCTGCACAACTGTTAGAATTGTCTTGGGGTGAAATGTTCTTTCCCCCTATGAGCCCCAGTCTGTCATTAACATTGAGCTTTGCCTACCAGCACCTGGGGCACACAGAACCTACAAGTCAGTCTGTGTGGTAACGTTTAATGAGGAATACAAGTAGGTTGCTGTCTCCATTGTTATAGTTCTGCTGTACACCAAATTGTAGTGTATATGTATAATTTGTTAAGATATTCAACATTATACATTTATGTTGCTGAGATCTTGGTTCTAACGTTTCCTTCTTATACGATATGTAAGGATTTACTTTTAGTTTTTTCTATGTGATTTGGGCATTACAAGAATACCACAATTGTCAGTTTTCTTCACTGCCTTCAGGTAACAGAAACTGCTGCACTGTAACTGGGTAGTCAAGTCTCACTTCATGTATTTGATTATTAAACAACTGCTTGCTTATAGATGTGGTGTAGAAGTGTCTCAATGTAGAGTATAACACAGTAAATATAATCTATAAAGGCAAATGTCCTCATTCAATGAATATCTCATTATTTCAGTTTCATAAAATTAAAGTAGTTAAAGGAGCTCCCCAAACGCTGCGCACGTCGCGTTAGACATCATACTGAAAAGAGGGATTTAGAGCCACATACTCTCTCTGCTATTCCCTCACTCCGATCCGCTGATCTTGATGGTAGACTGTTGGGTTATTCGCTCCACATCTTCTACAAGCTACAGAGCTCCTGGGATTCCTGTCCGATCGTATTCTGTCGGCAGAGACCGTGTCTACTTCCTTGTTCTCATTTGAATTGCTCACAGGCCCCACCGGGTCGGAAGTATCACCGGCGGAGCGACCTTCGACATATACGCAGTCGATTTTAAGCCCTGAGGTTTCGCGGAAGCGATAAAACACGTGTCGGCTGGCTGCTGTTGTGTTATTGAAAATTAAAGAACTGAAGACTACCTTTTCTGTTCTGGAAATCACTGTTTTTCTGCAGCCTTACTTGTTTTACTTGTTGCATGTCCAACGACAGACGTTTATTTCTGATACTAGATGTGTGTGCATAGGGTTTCCTTTCCTAGTTAACCCCTTCCCTGCTCATGACGAGTTCAGCTCAGCTTGTCATGCAGTACACTGCTCCTGTGCTCATGACGAGTTGAGCTCGTCATGAACAAAGGGATTTAAGGGAGTTCAGCACAGCAGGATAATCTCCCTAGCAGCGATGCGGTTAAAGGAGGACGCCCAAGAGATATGAGCCAAAATGTCTGGTAACACTTTAGAGCAAGTAAATGTTGTTTTATGTTCATGAACTATACTCTAGTGTGTCCTTTGGGCTGTGGATTATGAATGGTAAGCAGCTTCTAAGTCCTCTTGACACAAGCCTCGCATCTAAGGACAAGGCGTCCATCAAGGAATAATGGAGTCAAGCCTGCTTTGCAACAAATATTTGACGGTTTATCTGACCTTTCAGCTTGCTCCCACCCAGACCCTTGACAGATAAGTGGGCTCTTCAAAATTGCTGATCTCACCCCAGTCACCCACTAATTGATTTTAGTGGCCTAAACTGTAAGGTTGGTGGCTCTCTCTGTTGGTTTAAGAAATATAAATTTGGGTGCCCAGCGCAAGAGCTTCCTGATTTCTAGTACCAAATGGAAGTGGGAAACACGTGCCGTTCAAGAGGACAGTTCATTGACCATAAGCTAATGTTGTAGTTTAGTGTACCAAGGGGTGATTTAAAATTGATGCTAGGCAGCAAAAGGGTACCAGTGCAGGGGAAAAGGAAGGAAGGCACTGTAGTGATTTAAATACGGTGAATTCCTGCCCTTTCCCTATCATTCAGTGCAGTGCATGACTTGGCCATAAATATTGCCCTTATTTGTTTATTTAAACTTCAGAAAACATATTTTTATTTCATTTGATATATTTAAATTAATTAAAGATTTAATTAAAAATTAGGTTAATAGTGCTGTAACTATTTTTTTTTTTGTCTACACTTAAAATAAGTATATGTTATGTAATATGGATTGTATAGTGCGTCTTATCACCCGAAGGGTATCCAGGAGCAGGTGTATAGATCGAGTTAGTTGAAGAGTCAGGTCTTCAGGCCCTTTCAGAATTCAGGAAGCGAGGAAGAGGTCCTGATGTGTGGAGGCACGTCGTTCCATGTCTTGGATGCAATGTAGGAGAAGGTAGTCGCTCGTTCTGCTTTTGCGGATATGGGGTGGGGACGCTGCAAGGGAAAGTGAGGCTGAGCTTAGCAGTTTGGTGGTCTGGTGGACATGAAGGTGGCAGTTGAGGAGTAGAGTTATGCTGGTTGCATGCTGTGTAGCATCTTGTGTGCATGTATGAGGAGATTGAATTGGCAGCATTTGTGCATCAGCAGCCATTGGAGTATGGTGTGGCGTAATGTGTGTGCAATGTGGGAGATCCATAATGAGTCTCGGTGTAGCATTCTGGATGTTCTTAAAGTTGGGGGAGGAGGCGGTTGGAGATTCTGGCATAGGGTGTTGATGTAGTCTAGTCTGCTAATGACTAGGGTTTGAGTGACAGTACGTCTGGTGTTCACAGGAATCCATTTGAAAATGTTCCTGGGGATGCATAGTATATGGTAGCAGGAGTAGCTGACTGCATTCACCTGTTAGGGCATGTTGAATTTGTTGTCTAGGATGATTCCCAGAGTTCTTGTATAAGGTATAGGTGTTGAACAAAGCTCTGATGGCCATCAGGTGGAGTCCCAGGGGGAATTCTTGTTCCCAAAAATCAGCACTTCCATCTTGTCCAAGTTCAGTTTCAGGTAATTGGTTTTCATCGATTCGACTACGCAGATCATGCATTTAGTGAAGTTGAATCTGGTTGTGGATGACTTGTGGGACATTGAGAGGATGAGCTGGGTGTCATCGGCATAGGAAATGATGGAGATGCCGTGGGATCGGATGACGTGGGTGAGCGGTGTCATGTAACTGTTGAACAGAGTGGGGCTGAGACATGATGCTTGACAGACTCCACAGATCAAACCCTTGGGTTTTGATGTGTAGGGTGGGAGTATGACTCTTTGTGTCCCCCCTGTGAGGAAGGCGCATATCCATTTGAAGACTTGACCTTGGATGCCTATTGCATAAAGTCTTTTGATGAGGTTGGAGTGTGATACAGTGTAGAACGCAGGGGAGAGGTCCAGCAGTACGAGGGTGACTGTTTCTCCTCAGTCCAGTAAGGTGCAGATCTCATCTGGAGTGGCGATGAGTGCTGTCTCGATGCTATGGTTGCTTCGAAAGCCAGGTTGGTTGTGGTCAAGAAGATTGTGAAGGTCCAGGTGCCTGGTGAGTTGATGGTTAATTACCTTCTCTATAACAGATGGGGTGGAACTTGCATATCTCTTTGGGGTCTGCCTTTGGTTACTTCAGGAGGGCCGTGAATTCAGCATGTTTCCAGTCCTTGGTGAAGGTGGCAGTAATAATGTAGGAGTTGATGATATGAGTGATGAATTTATTGATCAGAAGTCTTCCTAGGTTGCAGATATAACGTGAACAGGGGTCTTTGAGGGCCCCGGAGGGGATGTTTGTTAATGATTGAAGCTGCATCTTCCTCTGTGAGTGTTCTCTAGTTGGTTAAGAGTGTGCTCATTGGCGAGGTGGGCTGTTGCTGATGATTCTCTTGGGGTTTGGTTGTTTGTCGAAGATACTCTCGATAATTTTAATTTTGCTGTGGAAAAAGTTGGAGAGGTTGTTGCAGAGTTCCTGGGAGGGGGTGCTGAGTTGGCTGAGGCTTCTGCGGTAGAGAACTCTTTGATGAGGCTAAAGATCTCTTGCCATTGTTGGAGCCGGCTCTCAGTAGGAGGAGTTAGTATCTGAGAGAAGCTATGTAGGTTGATCTGGCATTGGTGTTGTGGTTTGTTCTCCATTTCCTTTCCAGCTGATTATTGTATCTTTTGAAGTCTCATAGGTCTTCTGTGTATCAGGAGGCCAAATTGGTGGTTCAGCAGTGTTTGCGAGTCTTGATGGGTGCAAGAGCATCTGCATGGTGGGATATCCACTGGTTAAAGTTGATGATGTCTCAACTAGTTAGTGGGTGGTGTTGGGTTGGTCTGTTTTGAGTGCACTGAACAGGTCAGTGTCATTATTCTGTTCCAGTTCTGTCTGCGTAGGTTGGCGCCGATGAGAGTTTTGGCTAGTGGCATGGATATGTTGAAATGGATGATGGAGTGGTCGGTCCATATATAACCTTATTTTACATTCATTTTAAAAATGTTTACTAAATGTTTACTCATTTATTATTTAATTTTTGCTTTTCTGCATATTTTACCACAGGGAGATGTCAACCCCGAATGTGGAGGCGCAGATTCCCTAAGAAAGTGAGGCACTCATATCCTTAAGAAGGAAAACTGCAATTTTACTTATATCGCAGCTATCGTGTCTCTAGAGAAGGGAGAGTGTCTATGCGTTAAAACATATTGAGGAAGATTTAAAGTGGATGATTTTACATTTGGCCCATATTGTGACATGTCTTAAAAGTATGATGACCGGTGAGTGCTTCTTATTTGTTTTTCATAGACAGTGATTCCGTAAATAATATTTATAAAAAGGTCTGCAATAATATTTTCATTCCCCTTGGAATGTATGCCTCTTTATGGCAGAGAAGGATGCTATGTTTTTTGGAGAATTTGTTGGAACTACAGAGCTATAAGTCTGATAAAAGTTTTGTGCATTTTTGGCAAGATTCTTGACACATAAGTGTTTCATTTGACTTGATAGTCTGCCAAAGCTTTCCCAGAATCCTGAGATTACATTTTTTGCTTGTTCACCTCTTCAGGATCTAAAGAATAAGATGTGTTACTTTTGATTGATTTCTAGGAATCGAAGTCTAGCAGGTAATGCATTCACCAGACATTTTATGGGTGGAATTGTTGAGCAGATGTACAGTTTTTGATTCTGTTATGAAATATTAAAATAGTTAAATTATTTTTAGAGGATGAATGTTAGAAATGTGTCTTTTTTGGGTTGTTTTTGGGTTTAACTGACTTGTGGTGGAAGGGGAATAAAATGATGGTGAAGGGAATCACTATGTGGGCAGAAAGTTCCCAGTTACAGTTTAGTCAACTTACTATAACTTGAGCCCCTGTCATGTACAGCTTATGACCTCAAATATTACATCACTCATGACATGTTAAATGACATAATTGATGGGGCCCACAATACTAAAAAATAGTACAGCGGCAGCCATAAGTTTTAAAAAAAAGTGCTATGAAGATATTTTAAGCTTGAACCTAAAGATTCACTGCAGGCACAACTAAGAAAGAGATCTTGTAGATTTTTGTTAAAATGTTGGTGTTTTAGGTGTTGCGGTATCAAGAGTGGTACTGCAGTACTAATGACCCACAGTAAAAACACACCAGATTGGTTGTGTGACTGTATTCATGTAATGTGAAGTAGTTTGAACCCCATGCCATGCATTAAGGAATTGCTTATCACTTGTTACACACCTTGTACAATCTGTCCTTATTTTTAGTTTTGAACTTGCCTCATTTTTTATGAATTAGACCAAAAATAACATTCAGCATGACATAAGGAAGACACTACCCTAAGCCTCAAGACGTCAGACATCAGATGCAGGACTGGTTTTGAGCACTTTACTAGTGTTACAGTAGAATACATCCAGATGGCCCGAGCCATGCTGAGAACAGGGCCCCCTCTAGACATGTGAGACAGAGGGAGAGGGGAGCCTCTCTCTCTGAAATTCTTGCACCTGTAGTATGTACCATGTTTAATCTATCTATTATGACTGGAAAAATCCTTTCAGCTTGGAAACCTGCAAAGGTGATTCCTATACAGGAGAAACCCAATGTGGTCCTGAATGATTTAACTATCACCCCATTTTGCTGCTACCCCTGTTGGGTAAGCTGCTGAAAGGTCAGATAAATAGACAACTTATGGCTTCCTGGAAGCAAATCACCTCTTAGATTCTTCCCAATTCTTTCAGTTGAAACTACTGAAGTGGTGGTCACGGATCACATTAGATGTGCCTTAGAATCTGATAAAAGTATTATGTTGGTATTGCTTGATTTACCCACAGCTTTCGACACAGTGTCACACTCTTGCCTACTGTGGAGGCTTAGGGAGTGTGGCATTTGTGTTCCAGGTCTGGGATGGTTTGAGGACCTCCTTACTAATGAACTCAGACCATTACTCTGTGTTCTTTTAGATCCCGCACTGTATCGTTAGAGAAGGATGTTCCTCAGGGCTTTTGTTTGAGCCCAATATTATTTAATCTCTTTTTTTAAAAAAATATTTTTATTGAAAAGTTTTTTCCCCTCTTTTTTGCATACATACAGGGCACGGCCATATTTGCATAAAACATAACATATCATATATTAGAAGAGATAAGGGGTAAAGCAAAGAAGTAATAGTTAGTATAAGAAAATGCAAAGAAAGAAGAAAAGAGAGATTACTATCAAATGAGATAAATAAATAAGTAAGTACAATGATAGATAAGGTCCAAACAAGATTACAAACTTTTCCCCCCAGGTTGGGCCAGAATCCGCGTACCTAAATGTATCTTAAACAATAATGAACATCTTAACAAGGTATATATTGTTCAAGCATTTCAGACCTTTCAAACCATACTCCCTTCTTTCCAGCGAGTAATGGGATCCCAGATATGTTTGCCAGTTTTCCTTCCCTTTTTCCCTTTCCTTGCATATATCTCAATTTCCAAGTTATATATTGATAGTAATTTAGCCAGCCAATGGTCAAATGATGGTGGTAAAGGATCCAGCCATGCAGATGCGATGCAAAGTCTCATGACTGCCATAGCTAAGAATAAACAGGATTCCCATCTATCCTGATGCTGTCTCTCCTCCTCCTTTATCCCCAAGAGAATTATTGGGGGGGTAAGGAGAGTATTTATTCCTAATTCTTGGTTCAAGAACCCCTGTATGTTCTTTATAAGTGGCTGCAGGTGAGGACATGTTGCAAATACGTGTATTAGATCTGCCTCTGAATTTCCACATCTAAAGCAGTTAGTTCCTGCTGTCCCCCCCATTGGGCTATCCTTGCAGGCGTATGGTATAGGTGGTATAGTGTTTTGTAATGTTGCGCCTGGAGAGGTGCTGAGCATAAAAGTGTATACCCCATTTCCAGAGACATATGAAAACTTTCCTCCCTGACTTCCAAACTATCTTTCCATTTATTTGCCCATTTTTCGATATCATCCTCTTTTGAGTTTAATAACTCAGCATAGAATCTCTTTATAGTGCATTCCTCGCCAGCTTCGATCACTTTCATGATTGCATTTTTACTAAATCCTGACACACCGCCTTGTTTGTTGTGCAAAGAACTCCTTATTTGTAAGTACTTAAAGAATTGTCTTTTATCTATTGCATACTTAGCTTGTAGTTCGGAAAACTGGCAGACACCTTGCTGATCCATTAGGTCACCTATCCTTCTAATTCCTTTTCTTTCCCATTCTATAAATATAGTATCAGAGACTACTTCCACAGGTAAGTTTGGATTTACCCACAGCTTTCGACACAGTGTCACACTCTAGCCTACTGTGGAGGCTTAGGGAGTGTGGCATTTGTGTTCCAGGTCTGGGATGGTTTGAGGACCTCCTTACTAATGAACTCAGACCATTACTCTGTGTTCTTTTAGATCCCGCACTGTATCTTTGGAGAAGGATGTTCCTCAGGGCTCTTGTTTGAGCCCAATATTATTTCATCTCTATGTAGCACCCCTGGCCAAGATAGTGAAATCATATGGATTGTAATTGTATTCCTATGTGGATGACACACAAATTTTCATTTCTTTTGACTGTGAGTCCAGCATAGTAAAAGAATGTTTTGCATCAGGTCTGACAGAGAATCGTTTTCAGCTGAATGCGGGTAAAACTGAAATTATGCTATGCGAAAAGGCCCCTAACATATGGGCTTCTGATTGGTGGCCAGAGGAACTTGTTATTGCTCCAACCCCAAAAAAGGTTGTTAAGAATCTTGGAGTGTACCTGGACCAATCGCTGTCTATGGAAGATCAGGTCCATAACACTGTATGCTCTGTTTCTACATGTTACACCTGTTAAGTCGGGCCTTTCCGGGTCTTCCTCGGAGATACTAGTCCAAACCTTAGTGGTGAGCCGCTTGGATTATTTGCCTTCATTAAATGGTTCTTGTTCACAAGACTACAGGTGGTGCAAAATACGGCAGCTCGCCTTATTTTTAACGCTCCTGTGAGGTCTCCATCTGCTCCTCTTCTATGCTCTTTACATTGGTTACCAGTTTGCAAGAAGATTGTCTTTAAAATTTGTTGCATGACTCATAAAGCCCAAATGGGGAAGGGTCCTCAATATGTACCCTTAAAGCTCACCTTTTACAGTCCTGGAAAGGCTCTACAATCTTGAGACAAAAGGTTGCTCACAATCCCTCTGATTCAAAAGTCTCATTCAGGGGGTAAAGCGTTCTCCTATCTGTCCTCTTCCTACTGCAAAATACCCTCCCAGTTCATAAATATTTCTGCCTCGAGCATCTTAAATTTAGGAAATTGCTCAAAACTAAACTGTTTTTGGGATTGTTTCTGTGACTACTGCCTGTTGAAGGATTCTGCGCCGAGATTCCCTTAGGGTTGAGCTGTGCACAATATAAATAACCGTAACATAATATAACATAACCTCTGTAGTGTAGTTCCTATATTCCCAATAGGCTCTGCACATTGGAATAATATACCCTTTAGATATGACATAGGACTGAGGTCAGTATGTCTCTATCGAGTATACTAAACCTAATTGTGAGTGCCAGCTAGCTCAGAGGTCTCTAGAAACTTTCTTGAATACACAAGAAGGGATTAGTTTCTGACAACCACATAAACATGACAACTTTGTTTCCCAAGAATAAAACGTATCTTCAGAGTCCTGGAAACAATAGATAACTATTTTACTCAGTCAATCGTGCATGCTTAGTTTCTACAGAGTTGCAGAGAAAATAGAGAGACGGGCGTTTCAATAAAAGGAGTTTATTGAACAGTCTTCTTTCTCATGCAAGAGAGGTGAACTGCTACAATCATTAGACAGGATGCAAAGTAAAATGCGTACAGCGTAAACAGTAGTATAAAATAATACTGTAATAGCATTGTCTGGTGCTATGACATATAAAAATACATACATAAATGAAACAGGCTAAAATACTCAACTGGTGCTTCTAAAATACGCCTACCCCGATTTACCTAACCTAGGTCTAGTACGAGGGAAGAAGTAAGTGTTGTCTTTACCATAGGTTTAGTTTTTGCCAAGAATTGCCAAATGTTTCTCTAGGTTCTAATCAGCTCCATACCTTAGAATGAAAGAGCTTGGTATCTCTTTCACAGACTCGATTTCCCAACACCCCGCAAGGGAAGTCAGAAACACTAGAGCTGGATTTCTTGGCAGAGGAGGACAGCTTCTGATCAGTGCGTCAGCTGGAGAGTTGGCTTCCTTCGACACTTGCTGTAGCGAGCTGCGTCGAGCAAGTAGGTAGTCCAACTGCACTGAACCACACCGTGCTTTGCCATAGCAAGTGAAGGTATATTTATACCTTGAAGGTGTTTAGTAATGCCAGTATTGGCGTAAAGTCGGGCATATGAACGTCATGAACCCCTAAGGAATAGATGTTCATGCATAATAAATGAGTTCTTGGAGAAATCAATATCCAAGCAAGGGGAAGTCCCTAACGGCTTAAGAGTCTGGTTTTCCAAGAACTCGTTGTGACGTAGATGAACGGATGGAAGTAGCCATGCCTGTGTTTGGGTAGCATGGACTATGCCTAAATAAGGACTGGATATCTATACCTATATAAGGGCAATGTAAAATGTACCTATATAAGGGCATGAATCAGGAAATGCATACGGAATCTAAATCGATACACAACACCTCAATACCCTAAAAAAATTTGGAAGACGAAACCAGTGGCCCTCACAAATCCATAGTTTGGGAGTTCTTCAAAATTCCACCCAGCAGGAAGTAGGACTCTGCAAGAAAGTCACATGGAAAATATGTGGCAACAATTCAGCAGAGAAATGAGGAGAAAGTGTAACTTTGATGCTTTCGGGATGAATAAGCATTTCAGTGCATGATCACACCCAATGTTTTGGACTGATGCAGCTTTTTTTTTAACTCTGAGAGTCAACTGAGGCCTACCAACTAGACCTCAGTGTCAGTGCTTCAACCCTCAAAAGTGTATGTTTGATTGGCTTATACCCGATTGGCATGAGTTAACCTACTTATAAATCCTTAGTATATGAATACCAGGAGTACCTAGGGCCTGTAAGTTAAGGTGCCCCATGTGAACTGCAGTACTTATTGCGCCAACACGAGTGTGACAAAGTAAAGCACAAGTCCAGGCCTGCACCTGCGGGCTGGCAGAGCTTTAAAAGCTGCTAACCTGACTTTGCCATTTAAAGCAATGGCAAAGCTTACACCTTCCTTTTTGATATGTATAACTCACCCACTTAAGGTAGGCCTATTGAGTCCTAAAACAGAGTGTCATATATTAAAAGTAGCAAACACAAGGAGATGATGGACTGAGCGCTGACACTTTTCAGACACTCACCCCCCGTCACAGATCTGGGTTGAATCCATCACCGTTCTTTAGCTCATTTTGCCTCCCCAGTTCAGACCCAGCATATGGCCTTGGCCCAGGATGCTTTTTTCCGGTCCAGGGAGGACCTGACTTGGCAGTTTGGCTGGACTGTACGCACAAGGAACAGGGTCAAGAGTGGAATGGATGGAGTGAGTGTAAGATGTGGAGAGGTGGGGTGCAGCAGCCAAGGAAGTTTACTTCAGAGCACAGGGTTCACAGTTCAATCCCCGGGTCTGGTGGCAGCTCAGCTCAGCATCATGTGACTCTGGGCAATAGCTCTATTAATTTCCACAACAGCCTCCAGCGCCTTGAGACCCTTATGGGTGAGTAGTTCGCGTTTTACAAATATGGATTTATAAGACTGATTTGCATATGGCTGTCTCCAAACTGAGGTGGTGTGGTGAGGAAAAGAATGATGGATTAAACCCAGATCCTTGTGACTGGGGGTGAATGTTTGCATTGTCCAGCATTCCGTCCATCAATTGTTTCTTTTGCATATGCACCTGCAGGCTGGCAGAGCTTTAAAAACTGCTGACCTATCTTTGCCATTTAAAACAATGACAAAGCTTACACCTTCCTTTTTGAAACAAGCATCTGGGATCCGGTTTCGGGGTTCCACACCCATCCCTAAGGAGGAAGTTAAAAATCTAGGAGTTTGGCTGGACCCTAAACTCATCTTCGAGACCCCCACTAGGATGGTTACAGGAAAATGTTTTGGAACCCTCAAAATGTTGATGAAAACTCTGGACATTCTCCCTATCTCAGCCAGAAAAACACTGGTTCACTCTCTGGTAATGTCCCAGTTGAACTATGGAAATGTCATTTATCTTGGAGCAACAAAAAAATGTCTCTATAGGCTACAACACATTCAGAATGCAGCAGCACACCTAGTTCTCAACTTACCTAGGAGAGCCTCCTCTGTGAAAGCCCTTAACTCTCTGCATTGGCTGGCTGTCAATAAAATAATTATTTTTAAAGCCCTGTGCTTTTGCCACCGTAGTCTGCAGGGCAAAGGACCCAGTGATCTTCATAATCTTCTTGTCCCCCATAATCCGACGTATAACATTAGGTCATCGGGGGCTCATTTGGTTAAAGTCCCTAAAATTCAAAGAGCAACAATGGGTGTGCGTTTATTTGGTTATTTGGCAGCCAAACACTGGAATGTGTTACCTCTTTTTCTTCTAGTAGAGCCATCTGAAAACATTTTCCAAAAAGGATTGAAAACTTGTCTCTTCCAGCTCCGAGGTCTTATGTTCATATTGCCCCTGTTTCACTGCTTTCTGTTTCTCTCAGCCACTTTTATTTACGTAGTAGTTCCTAGCGCGGGGACACATTAGTTAGTGTAACCAGGCGCTTTATCAATTATTTATTATTATCATTATTATTATTATTATTATTATTATTATTATTATTATTATTATTATTATTATTATTATTATTATTATTATTACTTTTATTGTTATTATTATTATTATTATTATTATCAGCCAGGCTAGCTTGAATCCAGTGGCAAAGTGAGCAAAGGACCCACGTCGAGGCATACCCTGCCAACTTAGGGCAAACAAGGCAAACACAAGGAGATGATGGACAGAGCGCTGAAACCTTTGAGGCACTCACCCTTAGTCACTATTAGATCTGAATTCAATCCATCATCATTCGATAGCTCACTTCGTCCCCCAGTTCATACTCAGCCATATACAAATCAGTATTGACCCTGTTCCTCATAGGATCAGGCCAGCCCAAACTGCCAAGCCAGGTCTCCGCTGGACCGGAAACAAGCATCCTGGGACCAGTTTCTGGGTAACACCCCTCATCAGCCAGGCTAGCTTGAATCCAGTGGCAAAGTGAGCAGGGGACGGATGTCTGGGCATACCCTGCCAACTTAGGGCGAACAAAGCAAACACGAGGAGATGATGGACGGAGCACTGAAACTTTTCAGACACTCACCCACAGTCAAAGATCTGGGTTGAAGCTAAATAACGATGATGGATTCATCTACCCTCAGTTGAGCTAAAGGTTTTACAAACTAACCTTTCTGGACACAAGATGGTATTGTGAGTGTTTTACATGGAGAGGTCTCACAACCACACCATATAATACATCACTTACTCACAGATTGCATTCATTGCAGTTCAATTCTAAAAAAAAAGAAGAAGGAAGGTGGAGCTGGGGTCATCTATTTCTGCCACTGCGATCTAGAACATTGTGATTTGTGGAGACACACTTCTTCCAGATGTCCTTACAGCCCAATTTGAGGACTGTGATCTGTGCTTTGTCATAACTGAAATCTTTTGTCTGGACTGCAGCAAAATCATATCTGTTAGCAAGCAGAGTACCACTGCTGGGAAGAACTAGGTGATAACTCATCAGGCTACTTGCAGTTTTATTTAGTTCAGATGCCCTGTTTTTCATTTTTTTTTTATTTTAATCCCCGAAAAAGAAATGTTCCCAAAAAATGTAAAATTGTTTTTAAAAAAAGTTTGTTTTAGACTACTCACCCACGCAGCGATCATAGTGGGGTTAAGAGTGATGTCAGTGTTCGATAGATTTTGATCGTAATCTCTAATATTCAGACTATAAGTTATATTTCCTAGATGAAAGGCATATGGAACCTATGAGATTGAACTTGAATCTGCCCTAAAGAAGTCCATCTTTATGGACAAAACGCGTTGACTGCCCTCGCTGTAAATGTGTGATGTTTTAAAAGAATAAGAACAGGAAATTAAAGTGAAGAACTGGACATATTTTGGAATTTGAATGAGAAGTCTTGATTAACAGAATGTTATTGATTGTAATGCACCACTCTTTTCTGTGTACATTTGTTCCTATGTTTTTATAAACCTATGTCTAGAGCTAGTACTGTTGGTTTGCAAAGAGTGGTTTCAATTTTGGCACCAACTTTTTCCATATCCAATTATATTTTGTGCCTTGCCCTATTTACTAATAGGTTGATTTGAAAAATAGTTAATCATATTCACTCCCTTATGAATATTCAACCTACTATAAGTTTCAGTCATCGCACAGATGATGGCCTGCTGGAATTAGAAGTCCACTATGTTTATGTTCATTTTACCAAGTTGAACAGCGTGGGCTAGCTGCCGGGCCGGGCCTGGTCTTCAGCCAGGACCTGGACCGGTACTTAATCTGCAAATAAATAAGTGCCAGGGCCAGATAGCCACAGAAGCTTCCACCACTGATTTTCCCTGCCAGCGTTGCCAATGGCAGTATCAACACTACAGACCCCACAGCTATTAGAATTGCTTGGGCAACGTATTAGCCATTTTAATCTATATTGAATTAATGAAAAAAAATTTCTTTTGTTGATCTCTACATTTTATAGACAGCACCACCATGTGGCAGACTATCATAAGAGCCGGTGTTGACAATTAAGTGCCAGGGCTGAGCACCGGAAACCACTGGCTCAAATGAAACACTGCCTTAGTCCCAACACCCTCCAAAGGGCAGTGAATCTACACTGCCCATAGCCTTTGGAGTGCCTTTACAGTTCAAATCTTCCTTACACACAGTTTGTTTGATTGGGTCACCAATACCAAAATCGTTGCTTCCTACACAAGTCACTGTGATTCTAACTAACATATTGCCTCTTTACAGCTTTAGTACAATGTAATAAAAATTCACCAAGTTTATTAGCTTAACATCTTTAAACCTTGCTTTTCATAATCAGTAAGTAGGCCATACTGGCTTTGTCATAACTCTTTAATAAAAATAAAAAGCAGATCAAACCTTTGGACTCTGACATAACTTTTGCCAGTGAACCAAGAGGGTCCCATCGCCTTTTCCATTGGCTAGCCACTGCAACCACCACATACCTAGTAAGCTATGCACAAGCTGGCATCCATCCGGAAAACAAAGATGAGAATACAAATATAAACACAATTAGAGTTGCCAAAACATAATACAACCTCTATTAAAAGGGCCTAACAAGGATCATCATAGTGAATGTTTTCTGCTACCAGGGTTTATCAAAGAGCCTGATCACCAAAACCCTTGCTTACTGCGATATTCTGTGAGATTTCTGTGTGTGGCCTGTAACAAACTGTAATTCAATCTACTTATAGTCCTATGGCATCAGACACTAGCCCGGTAAACCAATCAGGTCTTTAGATATTATTGTTGGGTTGTCACTACAACCAGCCCAGGCTTACTGTATTAAGCGTAAGCTTTCCCACAAGGCAACAATCAGTTGTGCAGTAATTAAATTACAAATATGTACAAAATGACAGATACCTCCTAAGGGGCTTAATAAAGATTATTATAATACAAATATTCTATGCCCTGGTTTGTTCTCATGAGTCACTGATACCTTTGCCTACTACAGTCATTTGTGAGATCCATGTAACAAAATACCTGCCTACAGGTTTTAGCATGGTATGTAGGCCTGGGTAGTGACCTCCTCTCCGTTCGCGGAGTTTGAGGAGTTTTCTGCACTCTGCGCTCCGCTGAGCTCACGGATTTCCAAAAACTCCACTCCGCGTAGTGCAGCGGAATTTTTTCCCCGCTCGCGCTCGTGAACGATAAGTTGGAAAGTGCAAGCTGCAGCTTGGGTAGAATTTTTACCTGAGCGGCAGGAAGATCAGCACGAACAGCAGTTTGCATTGCACTCTGCTACTTGCGGAACTCCATTGAGTTTTTTTGTCACTTTGCGGAGTTCCGCATAGCGAAAGTAAGCCACTAACACATGCTTTTCACAATAAGTAAGTCAGGCCTGGTGGTTTTGTCATAACGTTTCATAGTAAACAGATCAAACCTATGGAATCAGGTATAACCTTTCCAGTCAATAAGGTCTTTAGCTTTATCATTGGCTTGTCCACATACGCAACTGAGGAATGCTATATTGAGCATAAACTATCCACAAGGTATCTGTCAGACATACAGTCATAAAAATACTAACATATACAAAATTACAGTTGACAGAACCAACCACTGCCTCTCCTAACAGGACCTAACAAGGATTATCAGAATGCAAATCTCCTATCCCCATCGTTTGTCATAGGGGTAACGAACCCTTACCTACTATGGCAATCTATGAAATTCCATGCAACGACATACCTCTCTGTTGGCTTTAATACAGAGCACTAACAATCTATTCTTGAATGTCTGTTGTCTTTAGCATATAGCTATCACAATAAATATATCAGACCTATGTATGGCTTCATCATAACTTTTCATATTAAACAGATCATGTCCATACCCAACACCGTCCTCCTCAACTGAGCATAATGTTTACCATAAACTAAAAAGTGCAATGCAAACGCTTTTTTCATTGTAGGTATGCAACCTATGTTCTCAAGTAAATCAATGTGTGGGCGGACCCAAAGCCTCTCTCTCAGAAGTACTTCCGAAAGCTCTTTTTCTGTTAATCGTATATGGTCTAGAAAGAGCTATACTGTCAAGACAGACCTAAATACAGCACAATAACCTTTTTGCGACATTGTAAGTCAAGAATACCTAAATAAAATCTGCACTACCTGCTGAACATATAATATAATTATCTGCACTGATCAAAACAGAGAGTAAACAGAAGGTTAGGACCACATATCACGCAAATGCATAAATAACTGTGCAAAAGGTAGGGCACAAACCAATTTTTCTACATGTGCAGAAAGTTCATAATAGAGCCACTGGTTTCAAAGTCAGCAGTCAGGTCATAAATTGCTAATGTGATGAGGTATTGAAGGCAGAGAGATGTGAAGAATCTTGTATTTGTATAATAGCAGAATAACTTCAAACATATTAGCCACTGTAAGAAACTGGGTTGCTGGTTGATTGGGTGGGAACCCTGGTCAAGCAGCAATCACAATCCTTGTCAGGGCGAGACACAAGCCAACCCTACATTAATCTGTGCTTAACCCTTGGGTAGCTTGGCACAGAGCAGTCATACTTAACTCAGAGGCAATGTGTAAAGTATTTGTGCAATACTTCAAGCAGTAACACAGTGAAAACACATTAGAAAAACATCCCACACCAGTTTAGAAAACTAGAGTCATTTTTAATTCATAAAACAAGACCAAAATGCAAAAAGAAAAAATCCAATACGTCGAATCGGAGATATTCAATATTGAAAAATTCAGTACAAATTGCGCCAGAAAGCACAGAGTGCCGACTGTGGATATCTGGTCGCTCCGGGCCGGGAAAAAGTCACAAGTTCAGGCCAACCCGATGGAGTGCAGGCTGGTTTCAGGGACATAGTTAGTCCAGCTGAACACAGTACCTTAAATCCTGGTTTGTGGAGCATTGCGAGGATCCATGTTGAAGATGTGTCACGCAGTTGAAGCGATGTGTCAGTTGAGATGTGGTGAGGCTGCAATGCGAGGTCCTGCATTGTTGTCAAGGAAACCATCGATGAGGGCTTGTGATGTGATGTTCAGCATCGAGGCTGCATCATGCAGTCGGAGCGATGCGTCGGTTCCGAGGAGCTGCAAGACTGCGATGCAGAGTCCAGAGTCATTGTCGAGGCTGCTGCCGATGAGAGATGCGAGAGCCTGCGCCAAGGATGTAGTATGTACCAGGGGTTCAGAAGAGTCTGTGGGTTTTTGCAATGGGTCTGATCCACACAATGGCAGTGATGTGTCAGTTCTGCTCAGTGGTGCATTGGTTCAACTAGGTCCACAGAGTCTGACAAAGCACCTTAGGCCCACTTCAAAGGGTCCAGGACTGGGGTGACACCATTTGTCAGGGTAGACTCAAAGATGACCGTATCCAGGTGCTGGGGTCGAGGTTCTTGGAGTTCTGTCCCTGAGGCTCAAATCAGGAGGCCTAGCAATGAGCCCTTGGGGCCACTCTGGGGTCTGCGTTCAACAGATACAGGTCCAGTCCTTCTCCCCCAGGCAAGAGGGCATCAGGCAGAAGGTCCATGCAGCAGGGCAGCAGTCCTTCAGAGCAGGAGTCCAGCAGAGTGGCAGTCCTTTCAGTAGAACAGCAGTTCTTCTTCCTGGTACAGTATCCACAGGTCCAGACGTTTACTGAAAGGATGGTGTCTGAGGTCCTATATTTATACCTGGTACCCTTCCTCTAGAATGTGAGAGAAGCTTCTAGAGATTTCCCTTTGAAGTCCATAAGCATCCAGTCTTCCCTGTCTTGGCTTCAGACTAACTACAAGTGGTATGCAAACGTTTGTGTGGAGGCAGGACCCAGCCTATTCAAGTGTAAGTATGACTGTGCCCAGCTCTGCCCTCCCATCCTGCCAGTGATGGCCAGTCCAGGCAACCCCAAGCTCTCTACTGTGTGTGGCTCTCTGGTAGGAATACACAAAGCCCAACTGCCAGCTACACTCCTCATTCATGTGACCCAGGAACAAGCTACAGGCAGGAAAATGTCAACTTTCAAAAACTGTTGTTTTTACATTTGTAACTTAAAATCCAAATTCATCATGAAAGAGGATTTTTCTTTGCTCTTCCAAAGTCACCAAACATGATCTGGTCACCTTTTCCCATTAAGAAACTGCAGCTTATTAAATATAATAAGGGAACTCCAATGTTATCCTATGGGAGAGATGGGCCTTGTAGTAGTGAAAAACAAATGTAAGTTTTTTTCACTAACAGGACAAGTAAAACTGAAAAACATATGTCAAACATTTTGCAAACCGCACCCTGCCCTCTCAGCTGTATAGGGCTTACCCTAGAAGTAACTTATATATATTAAATAGGAAGGTCTGGCCTTGGCAAAAGGTTTACTTTTCCAAGTGTAAATGGCAGTTTAAAATTGCACACAGGCAGCAAAGGCAGACCTGAGACAAGTTTACAGGGCTACTTAAGGGCTGCTTACCCACTTGTAGCATTTAATTTGCAGGCCATTGGTAAATACAGTACCACTTTACTAGGATCTTACAAGTAAAAACAATGTGCAATTTGGAAATTAAGTCAATTCTACCATGCTTTAAGGACAGAGCACAAGCACTTTAGCACTGGTTAGTAGTGGCAAAGTTCACAGAGTCCTAAGGTCAGCCAAAACAAATTTAGCAAAAAGTGGAGAGTAAAGACAAAAAAGTTTGGGGGTGACCCTGCAAGAGGGCCAGTTCCAACAGTCATGTCTCTGGATAACATTTGCAGAAATATATTCTAGTATGAAATAAGTAAAAACATTCGAAAGCGTACAAATGTTGAGGCATCCTGGGTCTAACGTCATATTCCAGAGCTGAGACAGAGTCCTACTTAGTGCAAGAAGCGAAGAGACAGTTTTTTAATAATTTCCTGAAAAATACCCGATTTGATTGAGATCTCAGAGGGAAGGGCATGGAATTCCAGAGCTTGGAAGCTGAATAAGAAAAGCATCTACCTCCCCAATTGGCCTTCTGTATTTTTGGGAAGGCCAGTAATTTGGCCGCACCTGATCTTACGTTACGATGGGGAACATGCCACGAGAAAATCTCCTGAAAATAGATGGGTCCAGTTTTGTATAGTGCTTTATGGACCATGCACAGGGCCTTAAATATGACCCTCTCACAGACAGGCAACCAAGGGAGGCCACAAATACTCTTTGAGATAGGGCTGCCACTTTTTACAGTGACTGAAGCTTTAATTATAAGCGTTTCTAAATTCCCTAATATAACTTGTTACAATATACAATTTTTTGCACGTCTGGTGAAATGAACGGAAAGACATTTTTAAGTTTCAAAAGAAATTTTATTGGAAATGCAATAAAATGTATCATCAGATAACAAGTGGCATATCATCAGAAGAAAATATTATTTAACATACTAACAATGGCATCAAGGCATATGTATACATACAGGGCCGGACTGAGAACCAAAACTGGCCCTGGCAAAGTGCTCGGCCGGCCCCACCACCCCCGGGGGGGGGGGTTGGGGGTGCGCCCGCGCTCATTGCCAGGGCCGGTTTTCGCCGATTTTGTTACAGGGCCGATGCTGCAAAAACGGCCCTGTAACAAAAACGGCCCCCAGGGGCCCAAAACCGGTCCCCCACCCTTGCGGCGCACCGGTAGATTGCCCGGTGCCCGCAACGGCCAGTCCGGACCTGTATAAGTATGAAAAGGTCTATGATACAGACAACGGGAATAATAATTAAAGTATCTTAAGAAGATGGAAACAAGAGAAGGTATTATGATTACTTTACTCTGAATAACAGAGCTCTCCATCAAATATGACCCCAAATTCTCCTTTTCCATGCTAGAGATGGAAGCGGGCCAAGTATAGACAGCCACCAGGAATCAATCCAAAATGAGATATCATTGGCAAAGACGGTCACTTATTTTTTTACGGAGTTTTATATAGTGCAAACTTGACCCGGAATCGGGTATCAGAGTGCTTTACATAGCAGCAGTTGTGTTACATGAGAACATATTCATTTGTGTTAGGCACAGGGAGATTAAGTGATTTGTCCAGAATCACAGGATGTTCAGCGTCATTCACGAGACTTGAACCTGGTTCACCAGATCCGAAGTCGACCACCTTAGCCATTAGGTCAACTCCCCTCCATTTTTTTTTTGTCTGTGTTTCATTTAAGGTATCGAGACTACAATATAAGCCAAACAATTTTTACTATTTTGGGAGACAGTGTCGACATCAGATGAAAATGACACAACTATTTGCGTATTGTTGGCGTAGGAGACCGCAGTGAAAGGGACGTGGGTCCATTGCTTAATTTGCCACTGAATTCAAGCTAGCCTGGCTGATGAGGGTGTTACCCCGAAACCGGTCCAGGATGCTTGTTTCCACTCCAGGGAGGCACATGGTCAGACTGATTTGCATACGGCTGGGTCTGAACTGGGGTGGCAAAGTGAGCTAAAGAACAATGATGGATTCAACCCAGATCTGTGACTGTGGGTGAGTGTCTGAAAAGTTTTAGCTCTCCGCCCATCATCTCCTTATGCTTGCTAGATATATAGAATGGCACTCAGTAGTTGTGCTAACGCGGGATTACTGGTTACTAATTATCTTACCAAATCCCATTTCCTGTCGACTGAATCGTTGGTACCTGTCTTGAGTAAAAGGTAATCTCACAATAAACAATCAATTTAAGAACTTACACCACTCTAAATGACCACTGACCAAAATTAAGTTTTAAAGATTTAATATAAAGTCAAAGATAACTGAAGATACAAACTTCTCAAAATGAGATTCAAGAGGTAGATTGGAATCACTATGAACATGAACTTTTTGAATAGTCTGAGTCTGAAAAACAGAATAATAAGTACAAGTTCGAAAACCATCAGGGTTGCTAAAATGGATACAAGTTGCAACCTCAAAGTCATTACAGAAAAGAAAATTAAGTTAGTCTGTCCTTACACTACACTAAATGACATCCCTACTTAACAAGATCTTTACCCTCTAGGTGTCAGCCGTGGTGATTTCCTAAGAAGATCACGCACTTCTCTTTGTCTCTTCTCTGATAATGGGTCTCTCCTGATCAGCCTATCTGCCTACCCATCCGCTTCCTTAGGCTCCCAAAATCATCTGCTCTGCTCTCCTCCCGGGTCACTTTCCCTAATACCAAATCACATTTCCAATAGAAACGCCCCTTGGGACGCCCCTCACGTGGTACATCTTTCCGCGGCAAACTCCATGATGGTACTCTTGAAGACCCTCGTTATAGTTGACCTTGGTTCCCAGGCTTCTTCTTCAGTGCGCTGATACCCCCTGAAATTCCTGGAAACTCCTACAGGCCTGCGCAAGGCGCCACTGAACAAAGTCCCTTTCATTCGAGCTGATTAGGACCCTCGCACCTGCATACAGCTCGTCCTGCAGTGGGCCTCAAATTCCAGACTTCACCATATCTTAGGCCATAAAACACTCTCAGAGCTCCATACTGGACACCTCACGACCTCTCCTCTAACGAGCACATGACGATTTAAACTACATGACATTATCTGCTCTGGCCTACTTGATTTACATGCAGCAGGTTCCTGCACTCTTAAAACGTTAACTTGATTTAAACAGCAAACATTCTTAACTAGCATACGTTTCTAAAATAACACATCTATAAAGCATATACTTTTAACCCTAAGTTCAATAGTACATTTTGAAAGAACCATGTCAACCTTGTCTCACATTATTTTAGCAGCACGTTTAGATTTGCTTGTGAATTGCCATGAGGCCTACACAAAATACTGGGTTTTAGAGTTACATTCAACTCTTACATTATTCCTTTAACATGAGAACGTGAGGTTTTCATATTCATCCCAAACATTTCTACATTAGTCTCACACAGTTATGATTATTGTTATTCTACTTAAACATTCTATGCATTTCACCACTGAATATAAGACACTCGGTGTATTTCACTTCTAAATATAAACACTCTGGTGCAAAGTACATGTTAACTAACTACGTGCTTGTAAATATGGCGTACTTATACATTTTTTTCAAACTTGTGCTCTCTCAGTCCCCCCTTTGATGACCTTCAGGGGTCATCATCACCATGACACTAAAAATGTAGAACCTTTAAAGTGAAGACAGGGTAGTACCACTTCTTTTCATACTCTCTAATGCTTTCAGACTCTTATATTGAGTGTCCTGCATCGCTGTCAACTCTTCTTCCTGTTTCTTCATAGCTCTCTGTAACCTATTTGCTCTATACCATTGATACAAACGCACCAATCCCCACAAAGTGATTACACAAATCACTACTATGATGATGGGCTTCAATATGTACCAAACGATACCCTTTCCTAAGTTGGCAAACCAACTTCCAACTTTACCCATTCCATGGCCTACTTTTTCCCACACATTTACCTTTGCCAGGTCCTCAATTTCGTAGTGTATGGCAGTGATGTTTTGTATATACTTCTCTAGAGGCTTTGAATTGTCTGGAATGTAAGTACAACATTCCTGGACCTTCAAGGCCCTACAGACTCCTCCCTCTTTTGCTAACAGAACATCTAAAGCAAGTCGGTTCTGAAGAACCATTGCCCTAATCGATTGCATCTCCCCTTCTATCAGCATCAAGGATCTTGCAGTACTGGCAGACAGTCTATCTACGACTGTAGCTAACCTCCTGATCTTAATGTCATTCATTATCAATCCTAAGAAAGGGAATGCAGCACCTATTACATCTCCAACTACTTCTGCTGCACCCAGCCCTCGCTTCCATCTAGTTGATATTTCTTTCTTAGGCGTGTCTAAATTCTCAACATGATATATTTTAGGGAAGACAACAGCCAGATAGCATGATCCGTACCAATTATCTGGTAACTTCACATAGGCATATCTTCCACATACAAAATATACATTTGGTATTGCTTGCATCCCTTTCATGAAGTTCTTAGAGTAGTACTCCAATTGAAAAGCATGTTCGCAATTGACTTGTCCTACATAAACGTTTTCATAGTAGGAGTAACTCCTGTGTATGCACAGTTTCCCCCGTTTCTCCTTATCCAAAGCAATTGGACCAATACTTCCTTTTCGTTGTTGTGCCCTTTCTTCCTTGGTCCAATCTGTTTCTCCTTGTCCTGATGCCTTCAATACCTTCTGCTTCCTGTATCTAGTATCTACCTGTGCTATAAACTTTTTCTCAACTTCTGATATTTGACAAGTCAGATTGTTTATTCGAGCATGTGAAGTATCTAACGTTCTCCATGGAATAAACCATTTGTGTAACCTGTCTTCGCTTTTGTAGTAGTCCCATTTGTTCAAATGCTTGAAATTCGGAACCTCTGGCAATGTTGAGTCGAAATTCGAGAAGTAATACTCAAATCCGTCTCGTCCATAAAACATACTTAACAATAAACTGCACGTTATCCCATATGTCAACGGGAGATGATGGTATTTGATACCCTCCTCCACCGAAATTGGTAATTGCATACAGACATAACAGTCCTTTACTTCCATGGCATCAACATATTCATAAAGCAACTTAGCATAAGCATTTGACTTGTAATTCCCCTGTGACTCATCCATGTGTAACCTTTTTACTTCTGCATCTAACAACGCTTTTTCTTTCTCATTGATGTTTCCCTTTTCCTTAATAATGGTAGTTCTCGGTGTTGACACTCCCTTATCCTCCTTAACTGTGGTTCCATCCCCTTCGTGTCCCGCTAGGAATGAAACAGTTACCACTAAAATTATAAGAGAAACCACTACTCCTAAAAATGTAACAGCTATACATTTTGCCCTGCGGTTCGGGTTGCCAGCCTCCATGTTCTCAAACAGTGTAGTTTTCGACTTTCTTCCAGCATTCACTTCCTCTTCTTTTCAAACAAAGTCTTTCTCTCTTGCAATGTCTTTCTTGGAACACTTGGAAGCTTGACAATTTGTTTCCGCAAAACAGTTCAAAGTCCAGTAGAAAATAGACAACCCTAGCCCTTCTCCATCCACTAAAATGAAACCCCTATCACTTTTCTTCTTCCACTCGGCGCTAGGTTATCTTGCAACAAGTTTACAATTTCTTTTCAAAAGTCTTATTTTCGTCTGAAGTTATGTATGACTCAAGGAGTGACACTACTTCTTCATAAACGTCCATCCGAAGTATCATTCCCTCAGGTTCTGGACAGTTCGTACCACACCATGGAAAGTCAACCTTTTCTAGGATTATTCTCCTTATTTCGCTCAAGACAAGTGGACGGACGAAATTGAGAGTTAGCGTTTTTTCAATTTCCAATCCTGGTACTATCAGTTCTATATCCACAATTACAAAGGGGTCCGTTCTAATCAAGATCACTTTCTTCACCTTTCCAGTTCTGCGCCCCTTTGAAGACATTCACAATATGGTATTAGTCCACAACAATAAGCGCTCCTAGCATTTCTACTACTCGCTCAAGCATTTCCAAACGAAGAAGAGTTCCCTCCAATATTGGATATCGTGAACAGCAAACTGGAAACTCAACTGTCTCTAAAAGCAATTTTCTTATTCCACTCAGGAGAGCAGGATGAACGATGTTGAGTGTCAGCAACCTTTCGGTCTCCGCTCCTGGCAGTAGAAACTTTATTTGCACTGTGATGATCGGGTCAGTTCTGATCAGTTCCACCTCCCTGATCCTCCCTGTTCTGTGTCTCCCAGACATCTGCAACGAGGTAGGTCCAATCGGGAGTAGAGTATCTTCTGCTAGGCACTCGCACCCTACTTGATCTTCTAAGACCCTCCTCGGCTTGATCCTGGATATCTTCTTCTGGATCTGAGTCTTCGGATATAGGAGTAAGCGTTTCTTCTTGGGCCGACCTCAAACTTAGCCTTCTTCTTCTTGCTGGCCAAGTGGCAGCTCCAAGCCTTATTCTCCTATTCCTTGTCCTCCCACTTGGTTCTTGGTCGCTCCGATACGGATCTGAGTCTGAGTCGTATTCACTTCTGCTCTCTCCTTCGGTTGCGTCTTCTGTCTCACTGCCGTCCTGCCTTCGCTCTTCTTCTGAATCCGATGCGTTCCCAACTTCTTCCGACACCTCCTCAGCTGCCTCAATCCCTTCTTGCGACTCTTCTTCCACTTCCGGGCTTTCGTCTGGGATGGGAGCTGTTCCTTCTAGAGGTGCTGGAACTCTTCTAGTATGGGATGCATGGATCCAATTTGGCAGCCCCCCGCACTTCACCGCGGTGTTCGTGATCAGGATTACCTGAAAGGGCCCACGCCAGCGAACATCTAGGCAGTTCTTCCGGACGTGTTTTTTAACCAGGACCCAGTCCCCTGGGTTCAGGTCATGACACAGGTTCCTCGCTGCTGGAACTTCAGCCGCATGCACCTGAAGGGACACAGAATGGATGGCGTCAGACAGTCCTTTACAATAATCCAAGATCAGATCATCTGTAATATTCAATAGAGCAGTAGTTGGAACTGTAGGAAGTCTCATGGCCCTCCCCATCAGGATCTCGTGGGGAGAGAGACCTGTCCTCCTATCAGGTGTGCTGCGCATGCTCATGAGCACCAATGGAAGAGCATCTGGCCAACTCAAGGATGTGGATGCCACTACTTTAGCCAATCTATTCTTCAAAGTGCCATTCACTTGTTCCACAATTCCTGAAGCTTCTGGTCGATAACTACAATGCAGCTTTTGATCGATATTCAGTGTGGAGCACAACATCTTCACTATTTCGCTGTTAAAATGTTTTCCTCTGTCCGATTCCAAAGAGGCAGGCACCCCGAAGCGCGGTATCAACTCCCTGAGCAACAATTTAGCCACTGTGAGTGTATCGCACCTACGTGTAGGGTACGCTTCAACCCATCTGGAAAATACGCATACAATCACCAACACATACCGAAGGCGATTGACTCTTGGCATTTCAATGAAATCTAGTTGCATTCTATTGAAAGGCCCCCCCGACCTCCCAATGTGACTCAGTGTGACTGGTGTTCGTTTGCCTACGTTCAGTTGTTGGCAGGTAACACATCGCTTACATACTGATTCTGCTGCTATTCTAAATTTAGGGCAATACCAAGTTTGCCTAAACACTCTCATCATAGCATCCCTTCCTAGATGTACTGGACCATGTATTTCTCTCGCCATGGGATTAGCTAATTCTTCAGGTAACACAGCTCTCCCATCTGCTGAAACCCAAAAATCCATTTCACTTCGCACACAGCCTGCTATTTCCCATGCCTTTTTCTCTGTTTCAGGTGCGTTCTCCTGCATTATCCTTAAATCCTCCCAAGTGTCTACAGTTTCTAACATCATACTTAATTCAGTCTTTTCTTCTGCACCTTCTATTTCCACCTTTGAGAAAGAATAACTTTGTTCCGCACAATAGCGTGCGACTTCATCAGCATATCTATTACCTTGTGACACAAAATCTGTATTCTTAGTATGAGCTACACACTTCACCACTGCAATGTCAACAGGACCTTGTAATGCTTCTATCAGCAATCGCACAAATTCTCCATTTCGAATGGGCGAACCAGAGGAAGTCATGTAACCCCTCTGAGACCACAACTGCCCGAAATCATGAACCACACCGAAACCATATTGGCTGTCCGTGTAGATGGTGACTCTCTTTCCATTTCCTGCTATGCAGGCACGAGTTAGGGCAATAATCTCTGCTACCTGTGCGGAATGTACTCCTTCCAGGCAAGCGGCTTCCACAACTCCAGTAATGGTACAAACAGCATAAGCTGCTCTCAACCGACCAGTATCGTCTCTTAAACATGAGCCATCAACAAAATAAATTTCATCGGGGTCAGACAATGGCTCATCCACAATATCTGGTCTGGGTTTCGTGCATAGTTCAGTTACATCAAGGCAATCGTGGTCTTCACATCCTTCGCCTTCTATTACAGTAGGTAATGGCATCAAAGTAGCAGGATTCAAGACAGAGCATCTCCTGAGAGTCACGTTTTCTGCGGCAAGTATAACTTGCTCATAACGCGTGAGCCTGCTATTGGTCAGATGCTGCGTCTTCGTCCTGGTCATTAACAATTCAACTGAATGCGGTACATACACCACTACTGGATGTCCCATCACAATACTCTCGCTCCTTTCAATGCTGACACCCGTTGCAGCAACGGATTTGAGACATCCGGGCATCGCTGCGGCTACTGGATCTAATGTAGACGAAATATATGCAACTGGTCTACGGGCATTACCGTGGGTCTGTGCCAAGACTGACAAAGCACATCCCTCTCTCTCACAGCAATAGAGTGAAAACGACTTTTCATAATCTGGCATTCCCAGAGCCGGAGCACGACATAAATCGTCCCTCAGCTGTAAAAACGCCACCAGACATTCTTCATCCCATGGTACCGGATCACTCACCTCCTTGTGCGTCAGTTTCTGTAAGGGCTTTGCTTTCAGTGAAAAGTTAACTATCCACTGTCGGCAGTAACCCACCATTCCTAGGAACATTCTAACCTCTCTCTGAGTTGTAGGCGCATTCATTTTCATTATCGCCTCAATCCTCTCTGGGGACACCTTACGTTTCCCTTTTTCTAACCTGTGCCCTAGATACTGTACTTCTGTCAGACAATACTGTAACTTGCTCGGAGATACCTTATGTCCATTTTCAGCTAAATGATTCAGTAAGGCAATTGAATCTACTTTACAAGCTTCCTCTGTTTCTGACGCAACAAGTAGGTCATCTATGTACTGTACCAGAACCGAGTTCTGTGGCAGTACTAGATTCTCAAGATTCTTTTTCAACAACTGATTAAAGATGGATGGACTGTCTGTGAATCCTTGTGGAATTCGACACCATGTTAAAACGCGATCTTCCATTTTAAACGCAAAAAGGTACCTGCTCTCTTCATCCAATGGGATTGAAAAGAAAGCCTGACAAAGATCTATCACTGTGAACCATTCTGCTTGACATGGTATTTGAAACAATATTACTGATGGATTCGGTACCACGGGACAACATGAAACGACTATGTTGTTAATTTTTCGTAAATCCTGAACTATCCTAAACTTCCCGCTAGGTTTCTGCAAACCCATAATCGGGGAGTTACAAGGACTGCCCACAATTTCCTTCAGTATTCCCTGCTGTATCATTGACTCGATCACAGGCTTTATTCCCGCAATCGTTTCCTGGGACAATTTGTATTGAGGCGTTCTTGGAAACTCAACATTTGGTTTTACCAGAATTTTTACCGGTTCTACCCCTTTAATCAATCCTATATCTTCTCCTGTGAAATCCCACACCTCTGATGCCACTGCATCTCTTAAGTCTTGTGGAAGATCTTCTACAGTCAGAGTAGGATATAGTTCTACACAGAATTTTGAATTGGCCACCTTAAAGGTAGCATCATCGTCGGTAGTCTGTACCTCCTCTCCTTGTGGGGTGCAGTATATGGTGCAATTCAATTTGCATAACAAATCCCTACCTAACAGACATACCGGACTCGAGTCACAAACCACAAACTGATGTTCGTTCATGTGGTTTCCAATTTTCACAGACACTGGTTCTGTCAAGGGACTAGTCATTCTTTTATTTGCGACTCCTACCACTTGAATTGTTTCCCCTGACATTGGCAAGTCTGGAACTACCGCTGATCTCAGAGTCGAACGAGTAGCTCCAGTGTCCACTAAGAACGTAGTGGGACACCCTGCCACTTCTGCCTCAACAAATGGCCCTCTCTGATCCACTTCTAGAACTGCCCCGAGGGTACAGTCTTCTTCACTGCTCACCCGTTGTCCTGTCAATGGATCAATGTAATAACATTTTTCTTCCTCAATAAACAGAGGCATTTGTTTAAAGACCTTTCCTCCAACTGTTATCTTCGGTGGCTGTGGGAATTGGGCCCGTGGAGCCGAAGTCCCCCCTTTGGCCACCTTACTGCTTGGGACTGTCACTTTTTGCACTGGGTCTTCTTGGACCTGCTCTTCTACTTCTAGCTCTCCGTTTTCAGGGTTAAAGGGACACTCGCGTCGCCAATGCCCCACCTGGTGACACAGATGACACTTTGTCGTTTTCTTTAAAGTGGCAAAGTCTATCCTAGGTCTCTGCCCTTCTTCATTATCTTTGTTCTGACCATTTGGTTTTCGTCCCATCCCCTGCTTCTGCTGGCCACCCTTCCCAGCGGACTGCATTTGCACCACCATCAATTTCTCCTTTAGATTCTTGGCTTTAGAATCTATCTCGTCACTGCAGTACCTCGCATATCGTAAAATCTCATCTAGTGGTTTGTTCTGCCAACAGATTAAATGTTGCTGTATCATCAAACAAATATCAGGTCTCAACCCCAAGACAAACTTTGACACGAACTGCCCTATGTCTTTGGGATCCATTACATCTAGTCCACTGTATTGCTTGAATGTTTTCAACAATCTTTCATAAAACTCGTGAACTGTCTCCTTGGGTTCCTGCCTTGTTCGGTCTATTTTTACCCAATCTATATCCTGTGGTGGTACCTTATCTTTCAGCCATGCTATTACCCTTTCATACTTTCGCATGACTATCTCAGATGGTCCATTAGTTCGAACATCCCTCAATGGTTCAGCATTTGGCCATTCGACACTAGTCTTGCACGGGGTCCACAAATCAGATGGGACCACGATGTCAAACAACGTGTTCAAATCTATCCACAATACTTTCGAAATTTTAACAAACCTCTCTACCTGCTTATACCACTCGACTGGATTGTCCCGCAACTTCGGAAATGAGTTGGTAAATGCGGCTAAGTCTCCTCTACTCCAGGGCACATGTACATAATTTCCATTTGATATTTCTCGCAAAGGGAATGCCTCCATCTGCATTACCCTTCCCTCAGGGGTCATCACATTTGTACTTCGCCTAACTGTGCCCTTTTTCGACCACCTTTCTTCCCATTTATCCAGTTCTCTCCACACTCTTATCCCTGTTACCAACTCTCTTATGTGTGTTTTTAATTCAGTAGTTCTCTTCTCATCTAGATCTTGGTCTGCGTACTGTAATCTGTGGTTGCTCTGCAATGCCCTTGTCCTAGACAAATCCACGGCATACTTGTCTGCCAAATCAGTCAGTTTTTCATGAAACGCTCTAGCTTTCCTAGTAATATCCTTTGCCATGAACAATAACTCATCCTGTTCATACAATTCTATCCTTTCCAAAGGCAATGTTCCATCTATTATCTCATCAACATCTGATTTTAAACTGGTAACATCAAGCCTTTTTGCCTTTATTTCAGCTTTCAAGACACTCAATTTAGCTCCTCCATCTGCATCTCTCCCATCCCAGCTCCGAGATCTACGTTTAGGTATTGGTGAATTATAGGGAGTCCTCCCCTGTTCCCATCTCTCTAAGTCCCATGCCTTTCCGTCTTCTCGGGGTGGGTGGTGAAACACTCCTTCATGCCTCATAGCCCTTCTCTCCCCTTCCGGGCTAGTTTCACGGGATGCAGGGTAAGATGTTCCCTTACTCCCTCTTTCTTCCCTACTTCCCTGTGATTCCTGATTATTCGAGGCGTGGCGGGACCTATCGCTGTTCTCCTTTCTCCAATGTTGAACGTCTTCCCCAAGGGTATGATGAAGGCACCTAAACCTATTCTGGAAAGCCCGTACCGCCTCATCTCCTCCGTTCCCCCAGAGACGGGACATTTCCTCACATTCTACAATCCTAGTATTTTGTTCCGGCTGTTCTCTCTGATTTGTAGGACATGCATCCCCTCTATTCTCCTGACTTTGGCCTTCCCGGCTCTGACTGCTTTCGCTGGCCCCACAATGAGATACTGTCCCGTTACCCCTGCTTTCCCACTCTGGTTCCGTTCTTGTCCTGTTACTCGGAGATACTATGGACCCGTCCCATTCCCTCAAATCAGCTCTTAACTCTGAAAAAGATCTTGGCCGCGGTCCCCTTAGATCCATTGGTCCTCTCGGACCTCCCTGTTCTGAATTGGGACCGACAGTTGTGTCTAATGGGGTGTTCCACGTTACCGAACCTGGTAATTGTTTCCATGCATTCGTCACATTATTCCTCCTTTCCATCTCAATCCTTTCCCTATCCAATTGCCTTTGTTGTTCCCCTCTATCTCTCTCAGAATTATAGATCGAAACTATGGGTCCTATGGTAACAGGCACTTGAAGAGCGTCTGGCAATCCCACAGACTCAACCCTTTCTGTGGTTGGCGTTTTCTGCACCACAAACCTTCCCACTACACTCTGTACAGTGTTGTTTGGAGGTGTTTCTCCGCCTTTGCTAGGTGTCCATTCCGATATAGGGAGTGGTGTATACCCCTCTATCTCATTCCCATCTTCCCTTGCGAGCCCTCTATCTTCTATCAATCCCACTCTCGGAGGTGGTCTATCCATTAACAATCTGTTTATCAGATTGTCCTCCGACTCGCTTTCCTCGTCTTCTTCCATGAGGTTTCCTCCTCCTGACACCTCCCTCATCGGATACATTTTCTCCACCTCAATAGCCTGTACCCTCCAACGCTTTTCCTCCTCATCCCATTTGGAATCTCGCACTGCCCTTACCGATCGCGTCAGCCTTTGTTGACGCCTGTTCAAATTTCGGTCGTGTGCAGCCTTAATCCATGCATTAAGAGCCTCAAACTGTGTTGGTCTAGGTGAGGGTTTCAATGAGGACATGGTTGCTTTTAGCCGATGTAACACCTCTAACTTAAACGTTCCATACTTCGGGAACTGCATTTCCTCATTTCCTTCCGTAAGCTTATTCCAAGCCCCAATCCACAATATCGTATGCAGCCCCACATTCGTTGCCATATAATGAGCTGGCGTACCCTCTGGGGGAGCCTCTTCCCCGTAATAATGTTCACTTCGTTTACGTTTAAAAATCCCTTTCAAACACTTAAAACACTTCATGATTTCTCTTTTCTCCGCGTTTGTTTACTTCCTGATGATATTCCACCAATCTCGGCGCCGTTCTTACTAACTGGCCTATCCGTACGCGGCTTTCCTCCGACGTCACTCTAGCCGCCCAACCAGAGCGCGGCTCTAGCTAACGTCACACCAACCGCTCAATCAGAGCGCGGCTCTAGCCGACGTCACCCGTCCCCCTTCGCAGCAGTTCCCCTCCTTTCTCAGCTCGTCTCCTCGGTCATGCACGCATCCCATTCATACTCTGAAAAATGATTACTTCCGTCCAAGCGATCACCTTTCTTTGACTGTACGCCCACAGTCTTTCTGTAGTTGTCACCCTAACTTGGCGAAATGTCTTTCCGTTTACTTCCAGACAATCGCCTTCTCTGATAGGTTACTCACACGCAGTAACTTTCGACCAGCGTCCGTTACTCCTACACTCACTCTTACACTCCCCCTATCTTGGATCCACGGCGGTCAATGGTACCTCGTGACCTCCGTACTATGGTCGACAACTACCCTGGATGTTCGATACACCCAAAACCACTTAAGCTCTGGCCTGAACTTAAGATTTCACCAGTTAACCCGTTTACCAGGTTACCAGTTTACCAGGTTGCGCGCGCTCACAACCTTCTCTCATTCACACTACAGGCATTCAACTCCGCAAGACATTACAATACAAATACAACACAAAACACCGCAATCTGTTCACGCATGACCCTTTTTATACTCACTCTCCGATACTGCTGCTTTTCTCGCACCGTCTGCACCTTTCGGCACACGATTCTTCCGCTGCTCGTCTCTCGACGTCTCGGGCCTTGGGGTAAACTAACCTCTCTAGATTACCTTCCTCAAGAAGATAACCATCCTCACTCTGCTACCAACTGCTAACGCGGGATTACTGGTTACTAATTATCTTACCAAATCCCATTTCCTGTCGACTGAATCGTTGGTACCTGTCTTGAGTAAAAGGTAATCTCACAATAAACAATCAATTTAAGAACTTACACCACTCTAAATGACCACTGACCAAAATTAAGTTTTAAAGATTTAATATAAAGTCAAAGATAACTGAAGATACAAACTTCTCAAAATGAGATTCAAGAGGTAGATTGGAATCACTATGAACATGAACTTTTTGAATAGTCTGAGTCTGAAAAACAGAATAATAAGTACAAGTTCGAAAACCATCAGGGTTGCTAAAATGGATACAAGTTGCAACCTCAAAGTCATTACAGAAAAGAAAATTAAGTTAGTCTGTCCTTACACTACACTAAATGACATCCCTACTTAACAAGATCTTTACCCTCTAGGTGTCAGCCGTGGTGATTTCCTAAGAAGATCACGCACTTCTCTTTGTCTCTTCTCTGATAATGGGTCTCTCCTGATCAGCCTATCTGCCTACCCATCCGCTTCCTTAGGCTCCCAAAATCATCTGCTCTGCTCTCCTCCCGGGTCACTTTCCCTAATACCAAATCACATTTCCAATAGAAACGCCCCTTGGGACGCCCCTCACGTGGTACATCTTTCCGCGGCAAACTCCATGATGGTACTCTTGAAGACCCTCGTTATAGTTGACCTTGGTTCCCAGGCTTCTTCTTCAGTGCGCTGATACCCCCTGAAATTCCTGGAAACTCCTACAGGCCTGCGCAAGGCGCCACTGAACAAAGTCCCTTTCATTCGAGCTGATTAGGACCCTCGCACCTGCATACAGCTCGTCCTGCAGTGGGCCTCAAATTCCAGACTTCACCATATCTTAGGCCATAAAACACTCTCAGAGCTCCATACTGGACACCTCACGACCTCTCCTCTAACGAGCACATGACGATTTAAACTACATGACATTATCTGCTCTGGCCTACTTGATTTACATGCAGCAGGTTCCTGCACTCTTAAAACGTTAACTTGATTTAAACAGCAAACATTCTTAACTAGCATACGTTTCTAAAATAACACATCTATAAAGCATATACTTTTAACCCTAAGTTCAATAGTACATTTTGAAAGAACCATGTCAACCTTGTCTCACATTATTTTAGCAGCACGTTTAGATTTGCTTGTGAATTGCCATGAGGCCTACACAAAATACTGGGTTTTAGAGTTACATTCAACTCTTACATTATTCCTTTAACATGAGAACGTGAGGTTTTCATATTCATCCCAAACATTTCTACATTAGTCTCACACAGTTATGATTATTGTTATTCTACTTAAACATTCTATGCATTTCACCACTGAATATAAGACACTCGGTGTATTTCACTTCTAAATATAAACACTCTGGTGCAAAGTACATGTTAACTAACTACGTGCTTGTAAATATGGCGTACTTATACATTTTTTTCAAACTTGTGCTCTCTCAGTTGTACATGGACGGCTAAAAGTGGGCATTTTTGAAGTTGAGTTGTTATGTAAAGTGAATACCCACGAAAAAGTAACTTTAAGACTCTTCAAAATCTTAACTATGTTCTTTTTAATGATTTTGTTGTAAGATTCAGATAATACTTTTATTTATACTGTTTTATATGATAAATCCCCCCCTCTTTTTTCTCTTTACCCCTCTTTCCTCCCCCTCTTAATCCTTTTCCAGACTATAATCTGTTACATTGTGATTTCTTTTATATGATATTTCTTACCATTTATGTAATTATTTTCTCTTAATAAACTTTACACTTAAAAAGACTCTTCAAAAACCATCAAAATTGAATTGCCCATCCACCAACATCATTCTATTGGGTGAGCATAGGAAGCTCTAGGATGAAGTAAAGCTTGCCCTTCTACCCCACTGGCGACCATCCCAGAGGAGAAAAAACATGCGGAACTGGACCCAGTACTACTAGGTCCACTCGTTATTCCCCATTCCAAGGTAATCCCTGTTATCTCACAGGCAGATAATGCCCACCATTGTTAATGACGGCCCTGGTGTCCCACCACAGACATAATGGGGAACTTGGAATGGGGCCCATGGACCCAGATGTGCTACTTATATGGTGATTTCCATGAGTAGGACAGGACTGATAGGAAACACTTATTAGTGGCTGAACTTTATACAACGTTGACATTATGCCTACTTGTTTACCCTCTGTATTCGCGCTAACACTGATAACACACATTATGCTAAATAATTGAGTTTTGCTAAAAATAATAAGCAAATGGTCATTAGAATTGTATTATTCTATGTACTCAGTATAATGTTAACACAGGTCAGATTCTCAGAGAAGTCATAAAAGTACTCCTGTACACTTACTCCTACTGATTGTACTTCTTGAAGATTTCCTTGGATTCCTTGGGGTACTCCGGGAAGCTTGATAGTTTCTCAAGAATAGTTCTAGAATCCTTGTTTATTATTATTATTTTTGACTCTGAGTCACATCAATGTGCCTGGTGTACACTGATGCACAGTGACGACTTTCCAATCAACTAATTACACTTTAGCTATTTTTCCAATATTTTCCCACATGGTAAAATTATTTTCACCCTTTGAGATGTCCCTTTCACTGCATCCCTAAGTATTTGGGGATCGTTTCTTGATATTCCAACTATGATTGTGAATTTATTTCTGCCCTGATGCAGTTTGTGGGTGTTCACCATTTTTTCATGGCATTATCATCATCCTGGAAAATTAAAACACCATCTGGAGGAAAAATGCACTCACACATACAAGTACTTCGAGTAAAACTATTTACGAGGGTAAATACATATTTTATGCATCGTAAGTGTGGATTTAGACCAATAAAACGCTTATGTGTGCACCTATGTTGACCTTAGTTATTCAAAGGGCTTTGAGCCTCGAGCCCCCAGGGTTTAATCATCTCATTTCATGGTAGCCTCTTGCCCATTAAAATCCAGTAAAACTACTTGTACAGTTATCCAGATGGTTTCTTTTTAAGCCGAGGACAGGGGGTCATCACAGCTGTGGGTTGTCTTAACCATAGCCTGCAATAAACCAGCCACTATTAAAGGCAATTTAAGCTCAGCAAATCATTCATTATGTCAACAAGCATTTGCTGGCCTCCTTGCCTGCAAAATATACACTATCTCTTACTACACGTCTGACAACTTCAGAGAATGAAAATAAGAGTTGCCCTGAAATCCAGATGCAGTCTACAGGAAGACGCGGGGAAGGCTGACACATGTTGATGAAAGAGCCGCAGCCTGTGTACTGACACTAAGTGTAGGGCTCCCCTGCCACAGAGTAATGCCCTGATGACAGGCGGCCCTCCACTGTGTGGCAGGCGGAGATCTGGCCCCAGGATGCGGTCAGAGCCATCTGGGAAAAACTAGGAAAAGTCAGTCATGACCTCTAAGGCGGCAGGGCCTGGAGTACGGAGAGCGGGTAAGCAGGGCACGCCAGCGGGAAGGCCAGGACTGCAAGTGCCCCTACAGGCATGTCGTAAAGTTAAAGTAAGTTTATCGTACTCCCAGAAGTGCATGAGTAAGTCAAACCTAAGCTTAGAGTAAGACACAACAACTCAAAGAGAATGCTTTGTGATTCAGGTCTTGAAAGACATATATGGAGAAGTGTGGCTCAATGGTTAGAGCGCCAGACCCTGATGCAGAGGTCTAGCCCGGGACCAGAGTTCATTCAATTCCCCGCCTCGGCGGGTCTTGGGCTCAAAATTCCATGGACATGATAATTCTCGCCTCGGTGCCTATTCCAATCATGGAGTCCCACTCTGCAACTCTGGGCAATAGCTTGCTTAATCTCCACAACGGCCCCCACAACGCTAAGGATGCCTGGCCTCCACCTTGGTGGTGCCCAGGAGTGGACACCTCATAGGGAAAGCCAGGATGGGTTCCACAGCGGTATTCGTACAAGTGCCTTGAGACCCTTGCGGGTGAGTAGTGCGCTATAAAAGTATCAATTTACAATTTTTTATTTACCTTTAAACACACACACTGCCATTGCAGGCTATGTGATTTGGTGCCGAACAAAGTGAAGAGTTGACATGGCACACATCCCTGTGTGCCACGCCTACAGCCCACTGCCCTAGCATAGGTCAGCCACCCCTCTAGCTGGGTGCACTATACCAGTGGTGAGGGTACAGGTGCATGAGCCCTGTAACCCTACAGTGTCCAGACCAATTCCTAGACATTGTAAGTGCAGTAATGCCATTAAGAGTATATGGTGCTGGGAGTTTGTCGTTACGAACTCCACAGCACCATAATGGCTTTACTGAAAACCGGGAAGTTTGGTAGCAAACTTCTCATCAAATTAAACCCACACTCATGCCAGTGTGGAATTTAATGAAAAATGCACTCAGAGGGCATCTTAGAGATGCCCTCTGAAGAATTACCTGCCTCTGGTGGGTTTCCTGACTGGTATGCACCAGCCTGCCACCATGAGACATGTTTCTGACCCCTTGGGTGGGAGCCTTCGCTCCCTGAGCCCAGAAACAAAGCCTTTCTTCGGGGAGGTGGTCACACCTCTCCCAGGCCAGAAAGAGCCACTGTGGCAGGGGAGCTTCAAAGGCCTTGCAGCCTTGGTAATGCGATCCCCAGCCTCTCCTGCTATCAGGAGCAGGCCCCTTCCTGCATCCCCTCCTTTTTGGCGGTAGGACACATGGGAAAAATTTGCCAGCCCAGAAGGTCTGCCCACCTCTGCCAACCCCACCCTCAGATGGGGAAGGTGAGGTAAAGCCCACTCTTCAGTACCCAATCAGGATTAGGGATTGTGTTCACTCCCCCATCGGCTATTGACCCAAAGACACCTAAAACGCCCACTAAATACAGCATTTAGGGGGCAGCCCGGAACCAAGAATGCAGATTCCCGCAAATTACGAAGAAGAAGGACAAAAGAAGACACCCAGCAGAGGAAACTGCGGAGAACAACTGACTTGGCCCCAGCCCTACCGGCCTGTCTGCACTTTCCAGAGATCCTTCACCAGAAGTCGTCCTGGCCTGCAGTCAGTGACCTCCAGAACCCTGGGAGGACTGGCTGCCTTCAACAAAGACCCGATCTCCTGAGAACAGCAGCTCTGTTGAAAAGAAACAGCCAAGAAAGGCTCCCAGCCTGCTGAGGACAAAGAAACCTGATGCCTGGAACCACCACTGCACCCAATGCCTGAGTCCAATTTGGCCCACTGGTCTCAGAGAGGTCCCCCAGTGCTCCAGAATCCGAGTCCTCCATGGGTTGACCCCTCCAGGACTCTCTGATGTCGCCTGCAGCCTCTGCACGGAGACCATCCAACTGCAAATGACCCAATAAGGTGAAATCCGACCTCAAAAGACACCCCTGCATCGAGCCGCCCTACGCCCTGGAGAAAAGAACTTGAGGTGCACCTATGTCCCCGAGTCCTCCAACTTACCTGCCCAGCTGTTGGTTCTTCCCGGAAGGCTTCCTGGACCGAGCCTCCAGCTACAAAACCAAATGAAAATCCCCTCTGAAAACAATAGGGCACCCAACGCCAAAACAACACCCTGCACCCAGCTCCCCTGCGCGTGCACTTTGTGTGCTAAACCGCATCCACCTTTGCCCTGAGCTAAACCCCAGGAGCTTTGCTCCCACAACCAAGTGGCTTGCTCGTCAGCAGCCACCAACAGGAGGCCCCTATCCTCCTTTGGATAACTTTGGGCCTCAGCACTCTGCACCCGGCTGCCCTAGTGCCGCTGAGGGTGTAACAAGAGTGCATCCTTGACCATGGGGGAACCCTTGTTCTAACCTCAGAAGCTCAACCCCATAGACCGATTACTTACCTGGTAACCGTTAACTACATTTCTATCCATAGGAACCGATAGACAGTTTTTCTCTGAAAAATGTTCTAAGTGTGGAGTTCATTTGTATGGAAACCTGAACAATAACAACTGTGCAAAACTGATTTTACTTACCTTTTCTCTAGGAAATGTCCAAGTGTGATATCTAGGCATATCACACAGTAGAAAAAGTAATCTAAAAAGTAACCAAAAAGTAATCTGTACAGCAATTTCAATACCTTGACTTACCTGTATTTCAAACAACTGAATTTGAACTTCCATTCACTTGTAAACACTGCATACCATATTGCAAAGCATTTATTTAACTTACCTGTGCCAGCCTTGGCTTGGTTCTAGAAATAAAATAACTAAACAATATTTTATTACAAACAAAATTGGTCTGAGTTCAGTCTTTGAGTGTGTGACATCATTTGCTGATTGAGTGTGTACAACAAATGCCTAACACTACCCTCTGATAAAGCATTACTGCTCATCCACACTACCACAAATAGAGAGCAAGGTGTTATCTATATTTACCTCTGCCTACCTTTGGGGTTCCACATGACTCTGTGTACACTAGACCTCCTTTTGGTAGACTATATACAGAGCCAGCTGCCTACATAGACTGACAAAAATGAATACCACAGATATCGGTACTTCTGAGCTGCAGGAACTTTAAGCAATTCCAAGATTCAACCTCAGAAATGGGGACAAACATGTGGAATCAGTGTTTCCCCACTTTGGGCCTGATAACAAATAAAGGTGATATTTATCGCACCTGGTATATAGCTATGGGTTTATGGGGAATAACATGGATTTTGGTGTTTAATGCACCAAAATCTGCATGATGCGTAAATGTCGTATGGTTTTCCCGTGTTTAATATCGGCAGGTTTGACCTGCTGAGTTTTAATGAATGTTGGGCTATTGACGCATCTATAATTATCAATGCATTAACTAAAAGCAGACTCGTAATTCCGTTGCATGGGTAAACAGAGGTTTACGCATGGGATGGAATTAACTGCCCAACTTGTAATCAGGGCCTAATTCTTGCTTTTTGCCATTTTGGACCTGTTTTACCCTCAAACACAGGTGAATTATCCGCGGGTAACAATATCGGAAAATGTGGTATTCCAGCATCACTCATAATTCCGAAGTGGCTAGTAACTGTTTTTAGTGGCCCCATTTGGGATTGTGACATACCTTGTACAGGGGAGCCGGTGTGTTTTCTCCCCTCTGGGGGTGAAGTAGTACTCGAACTGGTTTGCTTCTGAAGCGTGCAATGGTTCGTGGATGGTAATTGAGGCAATGTGAACCGAGGTCACTGTCAAACAGCAAGTCAGCAGAGATTACTGACTGCAGGTGTAATCTGCTGAAAGGGGCTGCCAAACTATATAAGTTACATTCTACAACAATTGATACATCCATGCTGTCAAAGTGGGAGTTCAGCATAGACCGCTTTTCGGCAGTGGACGTATAACACCACCTCATAGGTTTACAATTCCAGAAAATGGGCAGAAACATCATGTCTACCTGGAACGCTGATAAGACTTCTCCTATTCAAGAGCAGTTTAAATTTCATTTAGCATGCCTACTGCCACCTGAATGAGCAGACAATATCATTTGGGTTCAATTTCACTTATTTCCGTTTTGTCCACAACACAACTTCCTGGATATGTGCCATAACATAGTGATCTGTGCATCATTGCTGCCCTGGTGGTACTTTGGCCCATGTCTTTTACCAACCCGGCAAAAATAATGAAACTCAACAGGGCCTTCCTTCGGCATCCATCGTTGCCTATAACAGGGGTGTCCAAAGTAGGAATAGGAGCACCTAGAGGATACCAGAATCTCTGGATATTTATTTGATTCATTAATATGCAATGATTCTAATTAAAATGTATTTACATAGTCAATGATAGTCCTGCAAATCTAGGCTGTCAGCGTGCAAATGTATCCTAAATGAACATACCAGAAGGCTCGCCAACAGCTAGGACCGGCAACAGTGAAGTCTGATGCAGACTTTGGTGCTCCCCAATTAGATCTGTAACTAATACAATTTCGATCACATTAGATAATTAATGCTGTAACATTCTTATAAGAATGATAGACAAAGGTTGTCTTTGAAATGTTATATAGAGGAATCATAGGCAAAATACATGAAATATGTCATGACTAAGTAAGAAGCAAAGCGTATAAATCATAAGTATAAAGAATTCAGTACAGCTCTATGTGAAATCCAACATAGATTCACCTTTTAAAGTTGGGGAATAGGGAGTTCCAGGTACTGCAAATTACATGTCCTTTTATGAGACTTTAGACAAAGGGTTTCATACATTCTACTCAAGTGCATGGTTCTCAGGATATGCACCAAAAAGGAACAAGCAAGAAGAAACAATTTACTACAGAATACATTTGGAGATTCTCTCATGGTAGTATTGCCACTGGATTCAAGCTAGCCTGGCTGATGAGAGGCGTTACCCTGAAACCGGTCCCAGGACGCTTGTTTCTGGTTCAGTGAAGACCTGGCTTGACAGTTCGGCTGGACTGTTCCCATGAGGTTCAGGGTCAAGACCGATTTGCATATAGCTGGGTCTGAACGGGGTGGCGAAGTGAGCTAAAGAAGGATGGTGAATTCAACCCAGATCTGTAACTGGTGGAGAGTGTCTGAAAAGTTTCAGTGCTCCATCCTTCATCTTCTTGTGTTTGCTTTGTTTGCCCTAAGTTGGCAGGGTATGTCCAGATGTGGGTCCCTTGCTCACTTTGCCACTGGATTCAAGCTAGCCTGGCTGATGAGAGGTGTTACCTGAACCGGTACCAGGATGCTTGTTTCCGATCCAGTGAAGACCTGGCTTGGCAGTTCGGCTGGACTGTTCCCATTAGGTTCAGGGTCAAGAACGATTTGCATATAGCTGGGTCTGAACTGGGGTGGCGAATTGAACTAAAGAACGATGATGGATTTAACCCAGATCTGTGACTGGGGATGAGTGTCTGAAAATGTTTCAGAGCTCCGCCCATCATCTCCTTGTGTTTCCTTTGTTTGCCCTAAGTTGACAGGGCATGCCCAAACGCGGGTCCCTTGCTCACTTTGCCACTGGATTCAAGCTAGCCTGGCTGATGAGGTTTGTTAGCCTGAAACTGGTCCCAGGATGCTTCTTTCTGGTCCAGTGAAGACCTTGCTTGGCAGTTTGGGCTGGACTGTGCCTATGAGGTACAGGGTCAAGACTGACTGACATGCATTTAGCTGGGTCTTAACTGGGATGGAGAAGTGAGCTAAAGAACGATAATGGATTCAATCCAAATCTGTGACTGGGGTGAGTGTGTGCAAAGTTTCAGCGCTCCGTCCATCATCTCCTTGTGTTTACAGAAAATTACATGTCCTTTTAAGGGTCTTTAGACAAAGGGTTTCATACATTCTACGCAAGTGCATGGTTCTCAGGATATGCACCAAAAAGGAACGAGCAAGAAGAAACAATTTACTACAGAATACATTTGGAGATTTCCTCATGGTAGTAATGCATTGGATCTCAGTTGCTCTCAAAGTTTCTTCGAGAATACTAGCTAGTACATTGTAAGAAAATAGCTTGAGAAATTTAGGATGTTCTTGGTTAGGTACAGTGTAGATAAAGTTTCTGGGAACACTCTGTTTATTAGTGAAAAGCTTTCAATTCCTCATTTAGAACAAGAAGCAACAGAAGTAGTTGTCCTGTGATGTACGTTGACATTGATGCAAGATGGAGGACAATGTAAACACAGTTTAGGTTAGCGTAAGTTCAGTTTGTAATGCATTTAATATGAGAAAAGAAAAAAACAAAGGTTAAAGTGACTGCCTGGACCTACGATGGACACCCTTGACCTGAAGTCTTTGAGGTATACTTTGCACATTATATATTTTTAATATAGCATATCTGTTTAAACGTATAGAAATGTTTCTAATTATGTATCAAATTTTTAGTTTGGGTTCTTGGGTTTATTGAGGGATTGGGTGGGAAGACGTTTTCATTAATTGCAGGTTAATTCATCTAAATTGAATAATTTGTTGATTGTGTTGAATATTTTAATTGCTATTTAACTGTTTATAAATAAAAACTATTTATGTGCTACATTTAAAGTCTGGTTTGTATGATTTAGTGGGGTTAGTAATTAGTTGTGTTATGGCAGACTGTCAAAAGTGCTGGTGTTGACAATTAAGTGCTAGTGCCAAGCACCAGAAACCGACGGCTCAAATTAAGCACTGGTCTGTACTTGTTATGAAGCACTCTTCCCTTTCCCTATGCAAGATTTGCACTATTTAAACTGCTGAAAAATAAACGTGCAATGATTGCATGTTTATTTTTCAGCAGTTCAAATAGCATGAACTTTGCTGGGGTCAAAAGAGCGCGACATAACTGATATAGACTACACAGGTTTATTTCATAGTGTCTCGCCCACGTGTAGAGAGCTCCTCTAGCCAGACAGAGCGCTCATCCTCTCGAGTCTCTGGACTCTCACCACCGGTCCATGTTGTGTCCTCCGGCAGGGGTGTGCCAGTATTGGAACAGCGTGCAGACCACTGTGTCTGGACCACAGGAAGGAAATACCCAAGCTTTAGCAAGAATGCACCGTGCAGTCTAATTGCAGCAAAGAGAATCAGCATGTGATATCAGAGCCGGGCGCAGGCAAAAATGAATGTGTATCCATGGCAACCACGCCCCATCTTCAACCCTGGGCCCGCTCACGATCTGGATGCCTGCGGCACAGCTAGTCAGTGTTGGGTGCTAAAGCCGCACATACACAAAAGCTGCAGCGCCTTGACCAATTAAGGGCACTAATGCGTGACATTTAATGCTAGTGCGTTGATGCGTGAATAGGCATTAAAATGCATTAGCCTAACCCGCAATACGTGGCACTTAGCAGGCCTGTGTTTATAACCAGAGTCTGGAATATTCCTCCCCTGCTAATGAGACCGAGGGCTACATTCACCTGTAGAGGATTAGATTGGGGGGGGGGGGGCAATTTACTCAGGTTTAGGGGCCAAGAAGATGTACCTCAGTAGGATGAACCTGCAGAATTGTGTCTTATGCCGGTCGTATTGTAACTGCATGATGGAGAAAGTTTTGATTTGCTGTCTCTGCTATACATCACCCAGTCTGGGCATCATGCCTCTTCCACCAAATTCAGGTAGTTGGGGACTATGTTTCAGCCATGTTCCACACCATAAAGTTGTTTGTAAAGTCGGTGTACCTTCGAAGTGAGCCCAATCCTATGCCTCCCGCCAACACCATAATACCACTCTTTGTTAATTCTGGGAGTGGCTGGGGAATGGCATCCCTGTGCAACAGATTGAGAATACTGTCCCCGCTCATTATCATTAGCTCTAATCTAAATACAGAGCCATCCATTGCATTATTAAGTCAGTCATTTGCAGCCATCATTTGCAATGCACAGTGATACAAGGGTATGTCTGCTACTCCCATGCCTCCATCAGATGTGGACCTGTGCTTAATTTAAGCCGTAATTTTCGGTGCTCAGCACCAGTACTTAATTGTCAACACCAGCACTTATAGATGTCTGCCACATGGTGGCGCTGTTTGTCTAGTTTAGAGATGAGCACAACAACAGCTGCTTACTAATTCAATATAGTATGAAATTGACTAATTATTGCCGCCCAAGCCCTACTTGTAGCTTTAGGGGCCTGGAATTGTCTAAATTGTCACACTTGTAAGTGTGTGATACTTAGTAGTTGTGTTGGTACTGTCATTGGCAGCGCTGGTGTAACAATGGAGGTGGGGTGGAAGCTGCAGTGGCCTCCTGACAAGCTTCCTGGAAGTCTACTCTTTTACAAATTAAGCACTAAATTGTGGGATAGATACTCTTATCAAAGGAAATATGGGAGGCTAAGTTCATCCAGATGAAGGATCAGGCTGCTGTCATTAAGGTATTGAGCCACCTCTCGGGAATCTGCAGGGGTAAATTCTCCTGGCTATATAGAAGCTGAGGTAGTATCTTGTATGTTGCAACGTTCCTTTGTTGCTTGTACATAGCTACCCCACCCAGGACATTCAAGGGAAGGCTCTGCCATTTGGCCATACCACTATTTAAATGTGTAACCAGTGGTATCAAATTTTTGGTTCAGGTCACGTGTGGACAGTTCGTGACGTGTATCCGGAGAGACGTATAAGTCTCCTCTTGACCCCTTAAGCGAGGCTGCCAGGGTGCTACTACAGACTTCCTCGTCAGCGAGACTATAACCGATTTCTCCCAGTTCATTATTAGGTCAGAGGCTTCTCCATATTGCGTGAGTATTTTTATTTTTATGGTGCTGGTCTCTCAGGGGTTCCCCATCAATAGTGGTACATCATCCACATAGAGCACAATATGACTTTCATGTCTGTACCCCCGCCCCCCCCCCCCTCCCGGCCACCAGTGGAAACCACACACTTGTGTGTTAAATATTACCTTACGTTAAAAAAAAAACTCTAGAAATTTTCTGAAAAAAACAAAAGTCAAAGGGCCCGATTCACAGAACTAACTTAAGACAAAATCCTAAACTTACTACCTTTGGTATTCACAGAAGTTAGGATTTTGTCTTAAGTTTGTTTTAAGACAGACTTAAGACAAAATCCTAACTTGAGTCTGTCTTAAGTCTGTCTTAAATTTGTTTTAAGACAAACTTAAGACAAAATCCTATCTTCTGTGAATACCAAAAGTAGTAAGTTTGGGATTTTGTCTTAAGTTAGTTCTGTGAATCAGGCCCCGAGTGACGATATAGTTAGCCAAACATTTCAGTGACAATGTAACACTTTAAACAAAAACCACACTGAAATTCACCAGGTATAGTTATCTCAAGCAACAATAACTTGTGCCCTAAGGTAACTATAACGTGTGCCCTTGTCATGCACAGCTAATTAACCCAATTATTACAGCACTCATGACATGTTCCATAACATTATTGGTAACATCACTGCAGCATCTGAAATGACATCATTGATGAAAATATTATGAATGGTGAGGCCGTCAGTTATAGTTACCTTAGGGCACGAGCTATGGTTACTTGTAATAACTTTAACTAGTGAATTTCAGTATTTTTTTTGTGTGTAAAACGTTACGTTGTCACTGAATTTTTCACCTAATTATAATGTAATTTTAGCCTTTGTTCTTTTCAGTGATCGTAATACATACATATATATATATATATATATATATATATATATGTATGTGGATGTGTGTATATACATATCTATATCTAGGTATATATATATATATGTATGTGGATGTGTGTATATACATATCTATATATAGGTATATACATACATAAATATATATCTATATATTTTATATATATATATATATATATATATCTATATATATATAGATATATATATATTTATATATATAAAATGTCAATTCACTTTTTTTAATGTTGACCTTCTTGATTTAAAATAGATCCGAAATAGTGCTTGGGTGGCCCTTTAATTGTAATTTTTTATGCAATAAAAAAATACTAAGCCAAATATGACCACTTTAGGGAAAATACATCCTTCCTATATGAGAATCCAATCTTTTAAGTAGTTTGGGAAATAACTAGCTGAGCTGTGAACAACTGAAAATGACATATTACAGGAAGTGACAATCAGAGCCTAGGTTTTGAATTTTTTTTATTCATACTTGACATGCTTGCACCCCTTTCCGGTAGGGCTTGGATCAGTTCACACTTAAACATTTTAAAAACAGGCTGTCAATGGGACCGGAAAATAAGATGGACGTGTAAAAGGAACCAAGAATGAGGGGTGGTTACATTATTCAGAAACATTTCCTATGGCACACTGATTTACTCATTTTTCTTTATAGCAAATTTAAAAAATACCAGATCCATAACTATGTACGGGTGTATCAGAAATTTAAGAACATACTTCACATTAGAATTTGAACTACATATAATCTCAATAAAGTATTGTGAATGTAGAACTTGATTTAAAATATCTCAGAAATAGTCCCAAACAGTGCCTGGGTGGCCCTTTTAATTTTCATTGTATGCATAAAAGATACTCACACAAAGATGAAAACTTTAATAAAAACACATCCTGCCAATCTGAGCTCAAATCCAAGCTTTTACAGTGGTTAGGGAAATCACTTGCTGAGCTGTGAGCAACTGAAATTGACATTCATACAGGAAGTGACAGCCAGACCTTATTTTTGTAAAAATGTTAATTTACATTTGACATGTTTGCTCCCCTTTCCTGTGGGACCTGGATCACTTCACACTAAACTATTTTAAAAAACAGGCTCGCCATGGGACAGACAAAATAAAACGGAACCAACAATGGAGAGCGGCTACAAAATTCGGAAACATTCTCTATGAAACTGATACACTCATTTTGCCAAATTTAACATTGATATCTTTCAGTACTAAGTCATGAGAGATGACAATATGCTGAATTTGTAACAGTTAATAGAGGCGAAATGATTACACTTTATACCACATAAATCTAGATAGTGTCTGCTCGTGCTGCCTGTGGCATTGTGTCCAGGATTTTGCAGCATGCTATTAACAAGTCTCTTGCGACAGAGTTAAAGGATGTCAGACTGTTCCCAGACAGGCCTGGCAGGCGCGCGAGGCATGCGTTCACGTGGCGCCACTACCAACTCCCCTCCAGGGAGAGACATAGAAAGAGGACTGGCCCTGAGTGTTTTCAGCCCTGGGCACGCACCACGCACCTCTTAAGGGGCTGCTACTGATTGATAGCTTGACTGACTGCCTGAAAATGGGGGGCAGCAGGGCTCAGGAGAAAGATCTGAGGGGCCTCACAGAAACCAGCCATATCCTGTTTCCAGGCCACGCCCCTTACGCTCACATTATGGAACATTTGTGGCCCACAAATTTATGGCCTGATCCTAAAATGAAATATGAAATGTAATATTTGTGCTGCTGGCACCCAGATTTCCATAATGGTCTATAATTGGTAGTCAATATTGCACACTTTGTCAGATATTTCTGCAAATGCCAAACAAACTAGCTTAAACATATTACAGTTCAAAATACACAATCGTCACACTGAAATACAATCGCCCACGCTCTGTTGTCTTAAACCGCGGTAAATTATGCGGCATCCATCTAAATTATCATAACTATACTGTTTTAGCACATGTTTTGCATTACCTACTGTATTACCTGAATAGAAATATTGGCTGCTCATATGCCACTGATTTAATGCAGACATTCGTAAATCATCCTGCTTGAAATGACGTTTCAGAGCTAAAATAAGCGCTCGCCTTAGCTTCGTGCTTGGATTCATTTTGTAATTTCCTTTATTGAACTTCTAGATTTTCAGGCCTGAGACTCCAGGATTCCCAAATGGTCTGCAAGATTTTGCAACTAAATTTAGCATGGCTGTAGTGGGTCTGCGGGCTAGATGTGCCTATTCAGTTATGATCTGAGCGGCTACTAGGCACACACTTTCTTCATTAGCTCAGTTCTCCATTAATAACCTACAGTAGTACGGCAGTGGACGCCAGCAATGTTTAGACACAATAGGCGCAATTGAGCAACATTGAGAACACGTTGTTTTTTGGAGAGATGTATACTGCCAAAATACAAGTAAAATGAGCATTATCAAAGCCAATATGTCTGGCTAATATATTAAAAAAAAGTGCCTGGATGCTTCCATCCGTGCAGTCACGCACTCTAACTTGTGGTCCATGCCTCAGTCACTCAGGGAAACAACCTTTACAACGCAACTTTTACAACGCAGTACCATTACAACGAAACTTTTACAACGCAAAAACTATTACAACGCATGTATTTACAACGCATGTTTTTACAACGCAGGTACCTTTACAACGCATACCATTACAACGTAAGTATTGGTAAGTATATAATTATATTTAAAATGTTATATGTTTGGGTTTTTTTAAGGGGTATTTTTAGGGTTCAGGGTCAGTTTTCAGTTTTTGGGTAAAGGGGTATTTTTAGGGTTCAGGGTCAGTTTTCAGTTTTTGGGTAAAGGGGTATTTTTAGGGTTTAGGGTCAGTTTTCAGTTTTTGGGTAAAGGGGTATTTTTAGGGTTCAGGGTCAGTTTTTAGTTTTTGGGTAAAGGGGTATTTTTAGGGTTCAGGGTCAGTTTTGGGTTTTTGGGGTACAGGGGTACAGGGTAAAAATAAAATAAAATTACATTTAAATTTAAATTAAATTATTTAAATTAAATTTATTTAAATGGGTTTTTGGGGTACAGGGGTATTTTTAGGGTTAAGGGTCAGTTTGGGGTTTTTGGGGTACAGGGGTACAGGGTAAAAATAAAATTAAATTAAATTTAAATTAAATTATTTAAATTACATTTAAATTAAATTAATTAAATTTAATTAAATTTAATTAAATTAAAATAAATTAAATTATATTAATTTCAAATAATTTAAAATAAAAAAAATAATATATACTTACCAATACTTACGTTGTAATGGTATGCGTTGTAAAGGTACCTGCGTTGTAAAAACATGCGTTGTAAATACATGCGTTGTAATAGTTTTTGCGTTGTAAAAAATTCGTTGTAATGGTATGCGTTGTAAAAGTATGCGTTGTAACGACATACATCCGTCACTCATGCCTCTGTTCATTGGTGCGTTGATTCATTCATGCATTAACACACTCGAACATTTACAATACCACATACATACAAGTATCAATTAATGGAGAGTTTAATGATTTATGGGCCAGACCTATTGGCTTTACTGCTAGTGTGTGAGGGGTGTGAGAGTGCTTTCGTGAGTGTGTGACTACTTGTCTGTGAGGGCTGTAAGAGCGCTGTTATTGTGCGAGACTGCTATTCTGTGTGTGGTGTGAGCGTTGGTATAAGTTTGGCACTGGTAGTCTGTGAGGGGTGTGACAGGGCTTCTAGTAGGGTTTGACTTCTTGTCTGTGAGGGCTGTAAGAGTGATATTATTGTGTGAGACTGCCATTCTGTGAGGGGCGTGAGTGCTTCTGGTAGAGCGTGACTGCCAGTCTGCTAGGTGGTGCATGACTCCTAGACTGCTAGGGGTGTGAGAGTGCTTCTAGTAATGCATGACTGCTGCTCTATCAGAGATGTCTGACCTGTCAGTGGTGTGAGACTGCTTCCATGGGCGGTGTGAGAGTGCTGTAAGTAGTGTGTGACTAGCAGTCTGTGGGGTTGTAGGCACTATCTGTACAGTGTTGATTTGAGGGGTGAAATGTTGCTTTCTGTTGTGTTTGAATGGCTCTGTGTGAGGAGTGGGAGGGGCTTCTTGCAGTGTTTGGCTGCATGTCTTTTAGGGATGTGAGAGGCCTGGTTGTATTTAGGGTGCATTCATTAATGGCCAAGGCTGTCTATTTATTTACTTTAGATGGCCTTTGAAAGTGATGGCTGGTAGGCCACGCCCACTCATACACTCCTGCATGTATCCCTGCCCTCTACATTATGTGCATAAAGCCAAGGCTGCATCCCAAAGCACCAGTTGTGCCAGTGAACAAAGCCTCACCCCTCTCCCTAGATCCCTTGGTGCCTGCAAACTCCTCCCGGCTGCTGGAGCCTGTAGTCCTACAATAGTGGGCCCTGGAAAGATGGACTGCAGCAGGGTCGGTTTCCTATGGGGTGATGAACAGTGACTGCTGCCGCATAGCTAAAGTTGGTGGGCGGGGGAATAATAAATAAGAAAATCTACCTGCCACGCCGGCCGCCTCGGTGCTCTTCTGTGGCTCTCCTCTTGTGAGTCACTAGGGCACAGGCTCTGCACTCAATCCTGGCACTGCTTACAAGCTATACCTAGGCAGAGAGCAGCACCAGGATTGGTCTGAGCGGACTGGTTTGCCCCTCAGACAGTGCCTGGAAGTCTGGTCTATTTCTCCAACTCAGCTGTTCAACACAACCGGGTTGGAGAAACCTAAGTGCACATGTCTGTTAGGCCAGCCAAACTGACATGCACACTTTACAGTGCACATCACTCCTCCCCAGCCATGGTCCGGCCTGCCCTACAGTGACATCAGGTCAGTAAATCAGCAGAAAAGAAAATTATAATATTGTTTTATTATCATTTTATTTTTCGTAGACTGGCTTTGACAAGTGGGGCGACGATCCTGCACCATTACGGAGGAGCCGCCCCTGGTAATGAACAATAATTATGATTGGTGTAATGATATCATAGAGGAAATCAGTGCTTAGGGTAGAGATGGTTAATTGTCCCTAGAGAGGACACAGAGGAGCTCATGAATGAATAGATACGTGGATTACAAGATAAGGTAGTACACTGTCCTCGATATTGTAAATGAAATGTGAATATTTCTTTGCTTGACACCCATGGAAGTTGTTACGTCTTCATTACTCTATATGTTATAGTAGATTCACATCAGATGCAGATTGTATACCTTGACTCCTCATGATGTATTTTGGGAAATTAATACAATATTTGAAAAAACGTGGTTTAAGCCCTTACCACTCAAGTGTCTTTGGAACAGTCCTGTCGGCTGCAGGTGCGAGTCAACAGACCGCAAACCTTGAATTATCTGAAGGGGACTTCCCCTTAATGAAGGGATTTATCCTGTAATACGTTGATTGATTGCCCTAATAAAGAGTAGCTGCTGAATTAAGAAGAGTTTTCAATGTCATTTTGTATTCAACAGCCATACACATTATGTACAATTCGAAATGTATCTTAGATCAACCAGCTCACATGGCCACATGACCAGTGCACCCATGATGCTGCCCGATAGTTAATACTTTTGACGGACTTAAGTTTGGAGTCTCCATTAGAGTTAAACTCTCATCTGGTTTCTGCATTGCAATCCGCATTGATGCCAGAGGTATGGGATCCACATTCATGCCAGAGGTATGGAATCCATATTGATGTCCGAGATATGGAATCCACATTGATGCCAAAGGTATGGAATCCACATTCATGCCAGAGTCATGGAATCCACATTGATGTCCGAGATATGGAATCCGCATTGATGCCAAAGGTATGGAATCCACATTGATGCCAAAGGCATGGAATGCACATTGATGCCAGAGGCCTGGAATCCACATTGATGTCCGAGATATGGAATCCACATTCATGCCAGAGGCATGGAATCCACATTGATGTCCGAGGTATGGAATCCACATTGATGTCCGAGATATGGAATCCACATTCATGCCAGAGGCATGGAATCCACATTGATGTCCGAATATGGAATCCGCATTGATGCCAAAGGTATGGAAACTACAATCATGCCAGAGGCATGGAATCCACATTGATGTCCGAGAAATGGAATCTGCATTTATGCCAGAGGTATGGAACCTGCATTGATGCCAAAGGTATGGAATCCGCATTGATGCCAAAGGTATAGAATCTGCATTCATACCAGAGGTATGGAATCCACATTCATGCCCGAGGTATGGAATCTGCATTCATACCAGAGGTCTGGAATCTGCATTCGTGCCCGAGGTGTGGATTCCCCATTCATGCCAGAGGTATGGAATCCACATGCATGGCAGTGATATAGAATCCACATTTATGCCTCTGGTATGAAATCTGCATTCATGTCATAGGTATGTAATCCGCATTAATGCACAATGTATGGAATTTCCATTCATGACAGAGGTATGGAATCTAAATGCATGCCAGAGGTATGGAATTCACATTTATGCCTGAGGTATGGATTCTGCATTTGTGGCACAGGTATAGAATCCACATTCATGCGTGACGTATGGAATCTGCATTAATGCCAGAGTTATAGAATCCACATCCATGCCAGTGGTATTAAATCTGCATTCATGCCAGAGGTATGGAATCTGCATTGATGCCAGAGGTATGGAATCTGCATTCATGCCAGAGGTATGAAATTTGCATTCATGCCAGAGGTATGGATTCTGCATTCATGCCAGAGGTATGGAATCCGCATTGATGCTAGAGGTATGGATTATGCATTCATGCTAGAGGTTTAGAATCCACATTGATTCCAAAGGTATGGAATCCGCATTCATCCCAGAGGTATAGAATCCACATTGATTCCAAATGTATGGAATCCGCATTCATCCCAGAGGTATGGAATCCGCATGCATGCCATAGGTATGGAAGCCACATTGATGCCAGAGGTATGGAATCCGCTTTCATGCCAGAGGTATGGAATCTGCTTGCATGCCAGAGGTATGGAATCCGTATTCATGCCATGGGTATGGAATCTGCATTCATACCAGAGGTGTGGAATCTGCATTCATGCTAGAGGTATGGAAATCGCATTCACGTCAGAGGTATGGAATCCACATTCACACCAGAGGTATGGAATCCACATTCACACCAGAGGCATGGAATCCACATTCACACCAGAGGTATGGAATCCACATTCACACCAGAGGTATGGAATCCACATTCATGCCAGAGGTATGGAACAAACATTCATGTCACTGGTAAGGAATCCACATTCACATCATAGGTATGGAATCTGCATTCATGCCAGAGGTATGAAATCCACATGCATACCATAGGTATTGAATCCACATTCTTGCCAGAGGTATGGAATCCGCATTCATCCCAGAGGTATGGAATCCGCATGCATGCCATAGGTATGGAAGCCGCATTGATGCCAGAGGTATGGAATCCGCTTTCATGCCAGAGGTATGGAATCTGCATGCATGCCAGAGGTATGGAATCCGTATTCATGCCATGGGTATTGAATCCGCATTCATGCCCGAGGTATGGAATCTGCATTTATACCAGAGGGGTGGAATCTGCATTCATGCTAGAGGTGTGGAAAACGCATTCACGTCAGAGGTATGGAATCCACATTCACACCAGAGGTATGGAATCCACATTCAAACCAGAGGTATGGAATCCACATTCACACCAGAGGTATGGAATCCACATTCACACCAGAGGCATGGATTCCACATTCATGCCAGAGGTATGGAATCACATTCATGCCAGAGGTATGGATTCTGCATTCATGCCAGAGGTATAGAATCCACATTGATTCCAAAGGTATGGAATCCGCATTCATCCCAGAGGTATGGAATTCGCATGCATGCCATAGGTATGGAAACCCCATTGATGCCAGAGGTATGGAATCCGCTTTCATGCCAGAGGTATGGAATCTGCATTCATACCAGAGGTGTGGAATCTGCATTTATGCTAGAGGCATGGAAATCACATTCATGTCAGAGGTATGGAATCCACATTCACACCAGAGGTATGGAATCCACATTCACACCAGAGGTATGGAATCCACATTCATGCCAGAGGTATGGAATCCACATTCATGCCAGAGGTATGGAATCCACATTCATGCCAGAGGTATGGAATCCACATTCATGCCAGAGGTATGGAATCCGCAATCTCACCAGAGATCTGGAATACACATTCATGCCAGAGGTATGGAACAAACATTCATGTCACTGGTAAGGAATCCACATTCACAACATAAGTATGGAATCCTCATTGTTGCCAGATGTATGGAATCCACATTCATGCCAGAGGTGTGGAATCTGCATTCATGCTAGAGGTATGGAAATCACATTCACGTCAGAGGTATGGAATCCACATTCACACCAGAGGTATGGAATCCACATTCACACCAGAGGTATGGAATCCACATTCACACCAGAGGTATGGAATCCACATTCATGCCAGAGGTGGGGAATCTGCATTCATGCTAGAGGTATGGAAATCGCATTCACGTCAGAGGTATGGAATCCACATTCACACCAGAGGTATGGAATCCACATTGACACCAGAGGTATGGAATCCGCATTCATGCCAGAGGTATGGAACCCGCATTCACACCAGAGGTATGGAATCCACATTCATGCCAGAGGTATGGAATCCGAATTCCCACCAGAGATCTGGAATCAATCAATCAATCAATCAATCAATCAAAGCATTTATATAGCGCACTACTCACCCGGAGGGTCTCAAGGCGATGGGGAGGGGGGGTCCGCTACTGCTCGAACAGCAGGTCTTGAGATGCTTCCTGAAGGCGAGGTGGTCTTGGGTCAGGCGGAGGTGGGTCGGGAGGGAGTTCCAAGTCGTGGCGGCCAGGTAGGAGAAGGACCTTCCTCCTGTTGTGGCTCTTCGGATGCGGGGGACGGCGGCAAGGGCGTGGCTGGTCAATCGAAGCTGGCGGGTGGGAGTGTAGAAGTTGAGGCGGCTGTTGAGGTATCTTGGACCTTGGTTGTGTAGGGCTTTGTGAGCGTGGGTGAGGAGACGGAAGGTGATTCTCTTGTTGACCGGGAGCCAGTGCAGGTCTCTCAGGTGTCCGGAGAGGTGGCTGTGCCGGGGATGTCGAGGATGAGTCTTGCTGAGGCGTTCTGGATCCGCTGGAGTCTCTACTGGAGCTTGGCGGTGGTTCCGGCGTAGAGGGCATTGCCGTAGTCCAGACGGCTGGTGACGAGGGCCTGGGTGACCGTCTTCCTGGTCTCGGTGGGGATCCACCGGAAGATCTTGCGTAGCATGCGCAGGATATTGAAGCAACACGAGGAGACGGCGTTGACTTGTCTGGTCATGGAGAGGGAGGAGTCCAAGATGAAGCCCAGGTTGCGTGCGTGGTCTGTCGGTTTGGGTGCACTGCCCAGGGCGGGGGGCCACCGGGAGTCGTCCCAGGCGGAGGGAGAGGAGCCCAGGATGAGAACTTCCGTCTTGTCTGTGTTCATTTTCAGGCGGCTGGTCGTCATCCACTCGGCTACGTCTTTCATCCCTTCATGTAGGTTGGCTCTGGCGGTGGCGGGATCGTTGGTGAGGGAGATTCATGCCGGAGGTATGGAACAAAGATTCATGTCACTGGTAAGGAATCCACATTTACATCATAGGTATGGAATCTGCATTCATGCCAGAGGTATGGAATCCACATGCATACCATAGGTGTGAAATCCACATTCTTGCCAGAGGTATGCAATAAAAAAGTGTCTGATACCTGTTTAACTACTGCCTAGACATTCTGCACCCCAAATATAGCCAGAAGTTGTTTAACCCCGTGTTGCCTGCGATATTTGGTCCACATCATAAAAATGTTGTGCTAGTAGCCCTCCTTTCAACCAGGGAGCCTGAAACAGTAGCCAGAACCCTGCCCTAGTTGGTTTGGCATAAGAACATTGCAGGTGGCACATTGTTTGATTGGCACTTGTTTTCCCCCAAGAGCCTCCGGTTTGACATTGGTCCTGTGCCTTCAGGGTCATTAATTCGTGGTAGATCTCTCCAGCATCAGCCAGAGATGGTGCTGTACCTTGCTCATATCCTTGAGCGTATGTTCCCACAGGGCTTGAATAAACCGACGATCCGGAGAAGGCCTGCCTGCCAGAGAAGCAGCTGAGCTCTCCAGAGAGGGGAGGAGCTGCCCTGAAAGGGGCACAGACCCAACAAGCGTTTGCAATGCAATAGGCCTCACGTTATTGAAAGTTTGAGATACTGGTGTTGCAAATAATAATGTTTATTATTTATTTTTATTTTTTGAATATCCCAGCAGTAGCATAAGCAAGGATGCAGTACCCTATACGGCTCCTATCGGTCGCGTTAAAACTTCACAGGGACAACTAGTGACAGCCTGGGGTACTGCACCCTTTTCTTGCTTCGTGAATTCTATTTTATTACTTCTGCTTCTGCTGGGAATTGATTAAAAAAAAAAAAAACATTATCATTTGCAACGCCAATAGCTCAAACTTTCAGTAATGCAAGACCTATTGCATTGCAAATGCTCGTTATCATACTTTGTAATTTTGTGTCTAGTGTACTTTCCTATCTTTTGTCAAATTACTGTGTAATCCACTTACGTATCGAGTATGTGGGAACTGGCCTTCTTTTCTCCCCAGGTACATACCGCTTTTTGTTCAAATACTACCAAAGGAACCACTGTTTTGCAACTCTCAAAGGTCACGATAAGGGCACTGACATGGAATCTTAATGCAGCACAGAGAGCATAGGCTTGGACTAGAAAGTTAAAGCAAGCCTGGCAGCCAGAGCTGCTACTGCTCTATGACCGGTATTGGTGCCTGTGTCCGATATCCCACACTATGTGTACCACACTCAGCTTTGGGTCTGCGACAGGAGACAGTGACAGCTAATGAAACTTAGCACTCAATATAGACAGTTGATGGCAGGTATCAAGAGAGGAGTGTTAAGAACATATGGCAAGGGCTAAAGAGTGAGGAAATGTCCGGATGGTGTGGCCACTGATGTGTGAATGTAGGGGGTATGAGAAGCTAGAATAGTGTAAGAAAGTGAGTAGGGTAAGAACAAGTGCATGTGCGACTGAACACATTAGAACTGTGCAAGAGGGTGAGCAAAAAGAAAGGGATTCCCAAAATGCGCTATTGATATAATGACACTCACCAGTTGACGAAAGGTGAGCTGTGTCTGCTTTTGTCAGTGTCCGGGCCATAAACTGGATGGGGTAATATCTATGAACCACAGGATGGGAAATATGCGAGGGACCCTGTGAGCACCAGATGGCGCGTCACCCAATGGTCTAATTAATGCAAGAGGGAGCAGTGTGGCAGATAAAGACCAGGGCCGGACTGGGAACCAAAACCGGCCCTGGCAAAGTGCTCGGCGGCCTAACTCCCCCCTTCCCGGGGGAGGTTGGGGGTTCCGCCGAGCTCTTTGCCAGGGCCGGTTTTTGGACGATTTTGTTACAGGGCCGAATTTGCAGCTATGCTGCAAAAACGGCCTTGTAACAAAATCGCCCCCCATGGGCCCAAAACGGGCCCCCACCCGTTCGGCACACCGGGGGATTGCCCGGTGCCTGCTACGGCCAGTCCGGCCCTGATAAAGACAAGGTGTTTGTCAATATCCACGTACTTGTTCCTAAATCTCAAAGCAGCAGCCCCTTTGTCGGTTCAAAGACTGTCGAGAGAGCCATTTTCCTGGGGATATTGTAGCCAATCATGTAAGGTGGCTCTTGGGATGCCCGGGGAGTGAGGGTGTCTTGTGTGAAAGGGGCTGGTGGCTGTGGGGTCAGGCGAGCAGCGCCCAAAGATCCTCCTCCACCCTCAGTACGCATTGACACTTTGTGAAGTTTGGCGACCCACAGGTGGAGGAGCACACGCTGCTGCAGCCACCGGAAGAGGCATCGGTGGCAGGCCACAGCTTGCAGGCGTGCTGCTGATTAGTGAAACGGAGAAGGGAAAATGAAGGTATGCGGTTGCAATTGCCTCGTACTCCGATGAAAAAAAGGCGTGCAACCACTATTGTTTAAGTGTGTCGCGCTGCCCAAAAAATAAAGGAAGACGTGCGGGCGCTATAGTTAAAGCGTGCCGCGCTGCCAAACATACACAAAATAATGTAATGAAAAGGTGAAAGTTGGACGAGCCGCACATTTTGAAAATATCATGTGCGGTCGCCATCACTTATAAAAATATAAAAGCGGGTGCAATGGCGAAACCTAGAGCGTCTTGAAAAAATACTGCTGACCTTACACAAAATTTGTAACGTCTCCTTATTTGGAGTAACAAATCAACTTTAGTTAAAGATTTGTTTGGTATTATTTATTTATACCCTTTTATTTATTAGTTTTTGGTTAGAAAATAGTTTGTACGAAAAGACATACCTTATACATACACTTACTCAAAAAGACATACTCAAAAAGACATGTACTTAATCACAAAAACATCATATATAAACAACAGTACATTCCATATGTACATTTGCACAAAAAATTGAGTACCAACACAAATATTCAGTATCTGCACTTTAGATACAGTTTGTTTACAATCAAAAATGAAGAAAAATCAGATGGAGAAAAGATAAATGAATCTCATGCACAATGTAAGTAAGACTGAAGGACTTAATCAATATTTCAGTCGTTCAAGGAGCAATTTGTTCCCAGATGTTTATACAGTGCTTATCTCCATTTGGCCGACGCGTTTCGAACTCGCTATATTAATTTGCGTGTTCTCCTCAGGGCTTTATGACTTTTTCCTACATGGTTTGTGCAAAATATAAATAGAAAAGAAATTTACATCAGTACTTCTTATATACTAGCTTGCCTCATGTTATCGCTCAAATATATACATTAACTGCAAGGTCATTACCTTACATGAATCGTCGCAATATGGTAGGGTTCATTTATTATATACGGGGGTCCCTGCCGTAGTTTCTAGGAGAGGGAAAAAACAGTAAAATTGGATCAATTCAATGTTCCAATCGCGAGCTGATTACCCGATACCAAAACCATGTGCACTCCTTACTCATACCTTGTTCGTGTATTCCCTTCTTTTATTCAAAATACAGTGGACATCCGGCGTTTTTAGCATTTCGTCATGCACCCCCACGGGTCCCGTTTGCCTGCCTGGAAACATGAATGAAGACAAATTGTAACTCGTCCTCATTCTATTTAAGGGAACTTCCATGATCCTTAACTCTCACAAATGTGTACCTGTGCTCCAAGCTCGGCGATGTTAGTTCTCGCTGCTTCAGGCGTCTTAGGGCGGGGTCAGCTCAGTATAAATTTGAGCGGTCCGTTTCCTACTAGGAAGACAAGCGTTCAGTTAAACACTGCTTTTCGATTCTATCGTATCAAAGATAAGCTTTGCAGTGTGATATTAACCTACCCGTTGTCTTCTCATCAAAGCTACACTTCTCACTCGTAGTGGCTTTCCATCAATGCGCCATGTTGGAAGGGGGCGTGAGTGTTTAAAATAATCACATGGTGTAGGGAATTGTGGGATATGTAGTCTCATTCAATATATCCCTCGTGGAGGTTTATGAACAAAGTGGAATATCGCAAAAGGACATTTACAATCTGGAAATTTCAGACATGGAATTCAACCCGGTCTGGAAACTATTGAATCGCAATATTAGGTAGGCTTCTCTTTTCAATAAGGCATCATCAACATCTTGGACTCTTTTAGTATGCCCTATTGTGTACAGAACTGTCCATTTGAAGTCCATTTCTAAATGGCCTTGTTCAATAAAATGTTGAACCATGGGAGCAGACACGACTTTATTTTTGATGCGCGATCTATGCTGTGTAACACGAGTGTTAATTTGCTGATTCGTTTTGCCTATGTACAATTTGTCACAGCTACAGGTGATTGCATAAACCACATTCTTGGTTTTGCAATTGCTGAAATTTTCATTTTTCCATCTTATATTTCTGTGAAGAAATTCACTCCCCTCAATTGTTGTGTCACACGACACACAATTTCCACATCTGTGGTGGCCCTTGATTTGTTTTAGACCCCCATACCAAGAGTAAATCATGTTTGGGTTTCTCCATCAAGGAGGCACTCTCGTGGAGTATAGCGTGCCCACTTACATGCATGTTTCAACAATTTTTTGGGTATCCCCTGGTGATCATTTCTTCACAGAACTTCTGCGAGTGCAAATCATAGTCCTTAATCTCTGAACAGTTTCTCCCAATTCGAAGAAGCTGCCCATAAGGCAAATTAGTCCTCAGATTTCTGGGATGTGCGCTCTGATGGTGAAGGATGGTGTTTCTGTCTGTCTTCTTTTTGAAGAGAGACGATTTTAAACACCCGTCTATGCAGCTTATTTCAACATCTAGGAAGGTCATTATGGAGTTGCTCTGTTCCATGGAAAATTTAATGTCCTGATGTTTAATATTCAGCCACTGATGGAATTCTATCAATTCGGTGTGGCTCCCCTGCCACAGGAGCCACACGTCGTCAATGTATCTGAGCCACTGTTTTATATGTTTCTTGTAAGGATTGTTGTTGTCCACGAACTTGTTCTCATACTCTGCCATAAACAATATGGCCATCTCCGGCGCGTGAGCCAGAGGGTGGCATGGGTGAGCCAGAGGGTGGCAGTGGTGAAACAGAGGGTGGCAGTGGTGAAACAGAGGGTGCTGTGATGAACCAGATGTAGAAACAGCATGGTCGCGACCGTTGCTACCCGACAAGTAAGTTCGCGTTTGCGAACTGGTAAAAAACCCTTGCAAAATGGCAGAAACACTTGCGAACACAAAAAAAAAAGGAATCCGCAAAATTCGCGAGAGTTCGCGGATTTTGCGGATTGCGAATCCGTAGATACACAATTTCGCGGATTGCCAATTCGCAAAATCCGCCCATGCTTAGTAATAGTGATTTGTAATTCGAAAACTTTACTTCCCTGATTCCCTAATGCTTTTGTTAGTTCTATGCCTGTACATGCATGAGCTACTTCACATGTATGTGCCACGTAATGTTTTTAGGTCTCGCCCAGCGATGCAGCGCATGCACTGCCCGCCTTGGCGAGATCTATAGTTGTCAGTTTGGTGGCCGAAGGGGGAGAGGGATGTGCACGCTCACGGCGCCCGGACAGTCCATGTGCACGCTCACGGCATCTCTTTCAGACAGCCGCTGTGCACGCTCATGGTGCCTAAAACGTAAACGTAAACGTGGTTACTTATATAGCGCACGTATCACCCCCGCGAAGGGGTCTCACGGCGCTTGCTTAGGGAACACGTCCTGGTATTCCCCTTGCGGATACCCCGGCAGGGTATCCGCAAGGTGAAAGCCAGGCATCCTGCCGCGAGGGGCCATAGTGGAGATTAAGCAAGCTATTGCCCAGAGTCGCAGAGTGTGAACCCGTGAGTCGAGTAGGCACCGAAGCGAGAATTATCGAGTCCGTGGAATTTTTTAGCCCAAGACCCGCCAAGGCGGGGAATTGAACCCTGGTCCAGGACCGATCTCAGCTTCCAGGACTGCCGCCTCTAACCCCTGAGCCACACTTCGCCTCTCCAGCTAATGACCAGACAGCCGATGTGCACTCGCACCGCACGGCTACTCTTTTGCTCGCGGGCTTGTTTCAGTATTTCAAATTAGAGACCAAATCTCCAACACACCACCCATGGCTGTCCCCTTGATTTGTACAAAGAACTCGTCATTGAAGCGAAAATAATTTTTCTTCGGTGTTAGTTCTGCAATTTCCAAAATAAAAGACGTAGGGACCCTGTGAGGTCTTACTCTCCTATCCAGGTATAGCTCCATAACCTCAAGTGCTTCACCTTGGGGGATTTGCGTGTATAATGATGTCACGTACAAATCAAGGGGACAGCCATGGGCTGTCCTTATGCGCCGGAGACAGCCATATTGTTTATGGCAGAGTTTGAGAACAAGTTCGTGGACAACGACAATCCTTACAAGAAACATATAAAACAGTGGCTCAGATACATTGACGACGTGTGGCTCCTGTGGCAGGGGAGCCACACCGAATTGATTGAATTCCATCAGTGGCTGAATAATAAACATCAGGACATTAAATTTTCCATGGAACAGAGCAACTCCATAATGACCTTCCTAGATGTTGAAATAAGCTGCATAGACGGGTGTTTAAAATCGTCTCTCTTCAAAAAGAAGACAGACAGAAACACCATCCTTCACCATCAGAGCGCACATCCCAGAAATCTGAGGACTAATTTGCCTTATGGGCAGCTTCTTCGAATTAGGAGAAACTGTTCAGAGATTAAGGACTATGATTTGCACTCGCAGAAGTTCTGTGAAGAAATGATCACCAGGGGATACCCAAAAAAATTGTTGAAACATGCATGTAAGAGGGCACGCTATACTCCACGAGAGTGCCTCTTTGATGGAGAAACCCAAACATGATTTACTCTCGGTATGGGGTCTAAAACAAATCAAGGGCCACCACAGATGTGGAAATTGTGTGTCGTGTGACACAACAATTGAGGGGAGTGAATTTCTTCACAGAAATATAAGATGGAAAAATGAAAATTTCAGCAATTGCAAAACCAAGAATGTGGTTTATGCAATCACCTGTAGCTGTGACAAATTGTACATAGGCAAAACGAATCAGCAAATTAACACTCGGTTACTCAGCATATATCGCGCATCAAAAATAAAGTCGTGTCTGCTCCCATGGTTCAACATTTTATTGAACAAGGCCATTCAGAAATGGACTTCAAATGGACAGTTCTGTACACAATAGGGCATACTGAAAGAGTCCAAGATGTTGATGATGCCTTATTGAAAAAAGAAGCCTACCTAATATTGCGATTCAATAGTTTCCAGACCGGGTTGAATTCCATGTCTGAAATTTCCAGATTGTAAATGTCCTTTTGCAATATTCCACTTTGTTCATAAACCTCCACGAGGGATATATTGAATGAGACTACATATCCCACAATTCCCTACACCATGTGATTCGTTTAAACACTCACGCCCCTTCCAACATGGCGCATTGATGGAAAGCCACTACGAGTGAGAAGTGTAGCTTTGATGAGAAGACAACGGGGAAGGTTAATATCACACTGCAAAGCTTATCTTTGATACAATAGAATCGACAAGCAGTGTTTAACTGAACGCTTGTCTTCCTAGTAGGAAACGGACCGCTCGAATTTATACCGAGCTGACCCCGCCCTAAGACGCCTGAAGCAGCGAGAACTAACATCGCCGAGCTTGGAGCACAGGTACACATTTGTGAGAGTTAAGGATCATGGAAGTTCCCTTAAATAGAATGAGGACGAGTTACAATTTGTCTTCATTCATGTTTCCAGGCAGGCAAACGGGACCCGTGGGGGTGCATGACGAAACGCTAAAAACGCCGGATGTCCACTGTATTTTGAATAAAAGAAGGGAATACACGAACAAGGTATGAGTAAGGAGTGCACATGGTTTTGGTATCGGGTAATCAGCTCGCGATTGGAACATTGAATTGATCCAATTTTACTGGTTTTTCCCTCTCCTAGAAACTATGGCAGGGACCCCCGTATACAATAAATGAACCCTACCATACTGCGACGATTCATGTAAGGTAATGACCTTGCAGTTAATGTATATATTTGAGCGATAACATGAGGCAAGCTAGTATATAAGAAGTACTGATGTAAATTTCTTTTCTATTTATATTTTGCACAAACCATGTAGGAAAAAGTCATAAAGCACTGAGGAGAACACGCAAATTATTATAGCGAGTTCGAAACGCGTCGGCCAAATGGAGATAAGCACTGTATAAACATCTGGGAACAAATTGCTCCTTGAACGACTGAAATATTGATTAAGTCCTTCAGTCTTACTTACATTGTGCATGAGATTCATTTATCTTTTCTCCATCTGATTTTTCTTCATTTTTGATTGTAAACAAACTGTATCTAAAGTGCAGATACTGAATATTTGTGTTGGTACACACATTTTTGTGCAAATGTACATATGGAATGTTCTGTTGTTTATATATGATGTTTTTGTGATTAAGTACATGTCTTTTTGAGTATGTCTTTTTGAGTAAGTGTATGTATAAGGTATGTCTTTTCGTACAAACTATTTTCTAACCAAAAACTAATAAATAAAAGGATATAAATAAATAATACCAAACAAATCTTTAACTATAGTTGATTTGTTACTCCAAATAAGGAGACGTTACAAATTTTGTGTAAGGTCAGCAGTATTCTTTCAAGAATTTACATATGGTCCAGCTGACCCTACGTCCCAGGACCTATCTCCCCGTCTACGAAACCTAGAGCGTGGCACCCGGAGGCAGGCCGGCGCTAAGGAGCAGACAGTCAGGTGAGGAAAAGCAGGAGCTGTTGCAGTAAAGCATGTTGTGCGTTCAATAGAAGAAAATTATTTAAAAAAAATATTTCTCACAGACTGTAAATAAAACATACCGAGTAACAACACAAGTAAAAGGGCAAGTCCTCATGGGAGGTTACAAAAGTAGAAAAGGCGGTACTAAGGAGTGACTACTAAGACTATTCACAAATCAAAAGCAACCATTTAGAAAGGACAGTAACAGGAGCCAATTGAAAAGTGGAAAATGGGCAGAGCATTAAGTCCATGTCTGAATACTGCATGTCACGAAAAAACAGCGCAAGCACTGCCTAGGCAAGACCTAAAAACGATCTGTCAAAGTCCGGCATAATGGGAGGCATTATGCATAGCATTCAGGAGCCATACAAATTTACTGCTCCGCTGGCCTTCCCCAAACCCAAGTTAGAGGATGGACATCAACAACAGGAAAGGTCTCCCGTGTGCAGAAAGTATAGCGCCTGAGAGGCACTATTATTGGGGTGTTTGAGCAAGGGGGTACTTGGTAGACAGTGCAGTGGGTGCAGTTTGCCTGAGTCTCACTGTTGTCTTGGTCTAAGCTTTTTTCTATCATTGCTACTCATAAAATGTGCCCCCTCCCGGCAGGCGCATGTGTGCGTGTGTGTGCAGGTGTGTGTGTGTGGTCCGAAAGACAATGTTCCTGGAACATTCTGCGCAGAGGCACTGAGTGGTGACGTCACTGGGATGTTTTGGCGTGCAGACAGATTCTGACAAGAGAAGCGCTGTGAGTGAGTGACAGATGAGAGTTGAAAGTGAAATCTTGATTAAAGCAAATACAATAAATAAATGCATGTGTGGTTTCTAAGTCGATGAACTAATATGTGTCTCTTAGAATCTTGTCTTCCGTTGTATGGTTCTTGTGCAGCTTGCGTCAAGTTTTGCGTGCAATTTTATATGTGTCTCTTGCATTTTGAGTAATTTCCGCTTTTTAGATGGAATCTCTGTAATAGTTAAGCATGGGCGTAAAATCCGTTCCGCTCGCGGATTTTGCGGATTTTCGGCAAATTCGCAATCCGCGAACTCTCGCGAATTTGCCGAAAATTCGTAAATCCGTGCGATGAGGATTTTTTACTTGGTCGCACTTGCCAACTAGAATACTATACAATTTCGCGGGAGTAAACACTTGCGAACACGTAGATGCGGCGGGCAGCGACAATGTCGCAATTGCGAGATTGCAAAATTTACAATTTCGCACAAGAAATCCACCAGCAGGCAGCATAAACCTGGAAAATTATGATTTTTATCAGAATAACTCCACAGATTGACATTTTCCTGCACTTTTCTTTTGCAAGGAGTACATTTTGGGGGGTGGGGGGTGGGAGGAAGGAAGTGCCCCACAGTCTCCAACTTCCTGTTCCTGTCCAGCAGGCTCCTCCCAGTGCTTTCTTCATGTGCTGGTCACTTTGATTTGGATCTTGACCTGGAAGGATTACTTTTTGTGGATGCTGCTGGATATTTGGATTTTTGCAAAACTGAAAGCACTCAGCAGGTGCAAAAGTTCAATCTTATCATTAGTAACCATTCCCTGTAGTGCCTGGAAGGATTACTTTTTGTGGATGCTGCTGGATATTTGGATTTTTGCAAAACTGAAAGCACTCAGCAGGTGCAAAAGTTCAATCTTATCATTAGTAACCATTCCCTGTAGTGCTTCCTGAGGGGCCCCATCAGAGTTCAGTTGCCTACTTGCAACTATTCTATGACCCTGCTCTGACCCTCACAGCAGGCTCAGAGAATAGCTACAAGTATACAACAAAGGTCCTGTTAAAAAAATTACACTGCAACAGAAAGCAATTACAGATAAGGAAGCAGGTGCCAGCCTGGGAGTTCAAATTCAGTGACACATTAATCAGCCCCTAATTCATTCATGTCAGTTGAGGCAGGGCAGGTGTGCTTTTCCCCCATAATCTACAGTGATGAACTAGAGGCTGGCATGGGTGAGCCAGAGGGTGGCATGAGTGAGCCAGAGGGTGGCAGTGGTGAAACAGAGGGTGGCAGTGGTGAAACAGAGGGTGCTGTGATGAACCAGACGTAGAAACAACATGGTCGCGACCGTTGCTACCCGAAAAGTAAGTTCGCATTTGCGAACTGGTAAAAAACCCTTGCGAAATGGCAGAAACACTTGCGAACACAAAAAAAAGGAATCTGCAAAATTCGCGAGAGTTTGCGGATTTTGCGGATTGCGAATCCGTAAATACACAATTTCGCGGATTGCCAATTCGCAAAATCCGCCCATGCTTAGTAATAGTGATTTGTAATTCGAAAACTTTACTTCCCTGATTCCCTAATGCTTTTGTTAGTTCTATGCCTGTACATGCATGAGCTACTTCACATGTATATGCCATGTAATGTTTTTAGGTCTCGCCCAGCGATGCAGCGCATGCACTGCCCGCCTTGGCGAGACCTATAGTTGTCAGTTTGGTGGCCGAAGGGGGAGAGGGATGTGCACGCTCACAGCGCCCGGACAGTCCACGCCGTCTCTTTCAGACAGCCGCTGTGCACGCTCATGGTGCCTCTCCAGCTAATGACCAGACAGCCGATGTGCACTCGCACCGCACGGCTACTCTTTTGCTCGCGGGCTTGTTTCAGTATTTCAAATTAGAGACCAAATCTCCAACACACCACCCAAATGCTGTGGAGACACTGTAAGGACAGGTTAGACAAAGTCACAACAGTCTATTCATGTGTGTCGGAAACTTGAAACAGGAATGAATGCAGCTGGAGATAGGACTTAGCTGTTCCTTATGGGAGAAGGACAACAATGCAGGGGTGTACTGCCAATGGTCTTCAGGCTTTCTGCCACATCCCAGTGAGGCATTCTTAGTGCCACCCAGAGGTTTTTCGATGTGCTATCTTCATTTTTGCATGTCAAAAGGTATATATTCCCGACAAAGCTCCCAGTTTCCAAACTGTAGCCAGCATCAGAGTCAGAAGTCTGGTACATGCGGAATTGTTACTGCTAGCACTGGCGTGATACACATCCCTGTTATGTAGTCTGGAAGGAGGCAGGGAGGACTCAGTAGCATGTCCGTGGGTGCTGCAGCTTTTGCCTACGACCTAAATTAGCATTTCCGACCTCTGGTGTTCCCATCTATCATCTAGCTCTGTCGGGCCCTGTGGCTTTGTTCCGATCAGCAGGTGGATAAGGGTTCGGGACCCCAAGACAAGTGCATTCATCTTGGATTCTGGCCTTCCACACTCCACGGGTCATGCTTTTTCAATAGATTTTCCGGTATTATTTAGATTGTTGCCTCCACATTTTTAGTTCATGCTGACTGTAAAATGTAATGCAACCATAATGTAAACAGTGTTGAGGGGAGGCAAAAATATTTTGCGTAAAGACGCTAATAGAACGGTTAAGTTGTGAGTTCTCTGAACCAAACAGATCACTGCGTGAGGCTACGATCAGAATGTCTTCTCTTCACCCTGTCTGCTACACTCTGACTGTAGGAGAACGTCTTTGCAACTGAACCATTGTTTGAATTTACACTGTTGAGATTTAACTTCAGGCTCCCCCCCCGCCCCCACCCCACCACTGAATAAACTCATGCAGATTACACACAAAGGAATGGATAGTCCATTTCATTTGAGTTGAATACCTAAAAAACAAGCATTTGCAATGCAATAGGTCTCGTATTTGCAAAATGTTAAACTATTGACATTGTAAATGAAGATGCCTTTAATTATATGTTTTCAAAACAAACACATAAAAGGTTTGTGATTTACTATGCCAGTTGCTCAAAGTCTTGTAAATGCGAGACCTATTGCATTGCAAATGCTTGTTTTAGTGAGTTTCTGAGTTACCTCTACTGAGCCGGTATTCCCCCCTGCTTGGCCTTCGAATGATCTTTGGTAACAATTTATTTACGCTTTATTAAGATATTTAAGAAGGAACACTTGCATTGTGTACCCTGCCGCAGTCACTTATGAATAACCACACCACCTCTTTGGCACAGTGGAATCCCTGGACCCATGTCATGGTGGTGGCAGAGAGCTCTAGGGTACAGAATGGCAGAATGGTCCCTGCCACCGCTTGCCAACTTCATTTACCAGTCAACTCTTTCACAACTCAAGATTTAATAGCTTATTTCTATTTTATACTAAGATCTGTTAAAATATTTCCCCATGGGCTCCTTGCAATACAAAAGAAGTCAACCAAAAAATCCAAAACGTAAACACAGATTGCAGTAATCAAAAGAGCACCGTACCCTTCACAGGTATGTTCTGAAACTTGAATAAGGTCCAGTACCTTTGGGTACATATTTAATTTACTTTTTCAGTCTTCGTTTTGTTGGCAAATTCTGATCAATTTTAAGTTACATAACCATACATAAAACAATATAGTTGCATTGTATTGTATTGGGACCACCATATTTCTGGGGTCAGGTGGTGCCATGACGTCTCGCTTTCATTCAAGCTCTTCGGAAGAACTGTTCATTGTTGTCTGGTGCTGACTGTAAAAGATGCAGAACAATTCAAATGGTCAAAACTCAAGTACCTGTTCCACCTTTCTTCTCTCCGTCTATTATTCTGTGCAAACAAAGTACGTCATAGCAAGACGGCCGGGTTCTTAGGATTTATGGAAATCCTGTGGTAATCAGGTGTGCAAACTCCGATGCTGCAAGTTATCCCTCGCCCTGACCTCATTCAACTCAGAGGGTCTTATTTACAAGCCCCTTGCGACACCCCAACGTCACTTTTCCCGTGTTAAAAATGACGCAAAAGTGGAGCAAGGATTTTGTAAATAAGCACCAGAATGAGACACTAATGGTGCTTTGGGGAAATACTGTTACCACGTGCTGCTAGATTTCGACAGGGTGAAATCACCGCCACATAATGAGGTCGGAATAAGGAATCACTTGCAGTATCAGAGTTTGCACACCCGATTACAATATATTTCTTTCTTCGAATGAGAAAACACGCATTTGCACATGTACGTTTATTTCTCCCCTCTAAAAACTATTATTCCCTGTAAAGGAGAAGCCCCTTCTGCTGCTCCCCAAAAAGTATGGAGGAGAACTTTTCACTTTCTCATCCTGGGAAATCACTAATTGAAACAGGATTTGTAGAGCACTAATCAACCATGAGGAAGTACATATGTGTCTGTTGTCAGCGAGAAAACTATGGGCCCGATTCACAGAACTAACCTGAGACAAAATCCTAAATTTACTATCATATTGCTATTCACAGAAGGCACTTACTCATTTTTGTCTTCACAGAAGGCATTAACTCATTTCAGTATTCACAGAAGTTAGGAGTCCTAACTTTAGGACTCCTAAATGCCTTCTGTGAATACGAAAGTCTTAAAGTTAGGATTTTTCTCAGTTTAGAAGTCCTAAAGTTAGGAGTCCTAACTTTACTACTCCTAAACTGAGAAAAATCCGAACTTTAAGACTTGCAGTATTTACACAAGGTATTTTTGGAGTCCTAAAGTTAGGACTCCTAACTTCTGTGAATACCGAAATGAGTAAGTGCCTTCTGTGAATACCAAAACGAGTAAGTGCCTTCTGTGAATAGCAATATGATAGTAAGTTTAGGATTTTGTCTTAAGTTAGCTCTGTGAATCGGGCCCTATCTTCAGAAAATTTGTTGATGCAAAGTTAGACATTTATAAATGCCACAGATTTTTTCATAGACACCCCTGCCATTCCTCACATTAGATCTCTCAGTATGAGTTTTCCTCTTAGTTAGGATGGTTGCAGATCCGCCGGCTGCCTCAGTCTCATTATTTCGTGCCGAATTTTATGATGTTACTTTATTTTGACTTTTACAATTCATGAAGCCTTCTAAAAAGACCCGGAGGGTAATTTGTGTTCCTGCCTTCATAGTAAAATACACCAGTGTATTGAGTTCAGTTTGTGTTTACCTGGGTCTTCTTCCAGGCTCTAAAGTTGTAGCGTCCAAGCGCTCTTTTCTCTCGCTGGCGGTGGTGTCCTGTTTGTAGCAGACGAGTCCAAAAACCACAGACATATAATTGTGGACTCGACCACACAAGGGCTGGGACCTTCTGCCAAAGATTAGTCACTTATCAGGAATGTATATTTAAGTCTCACTTTCTTAGACAAAGGCTAAAAATAGGAATGCACTGTTCTCTTTGTGTTTTCTTTCCAACATCTTCTGCCTTTCAGAGTCATTCTCACAGACCACATCAACATTTGTTCAAGGCAGCTACCGTGTACTTAAACCATGGGATGACCTCTGCAGAACATGTGGCCACAGCTGCCAGAGTTACTGCGGATAACGCAGAGAGATGCACAGTTAAGGACAGAGGAGATCTGGCTGAGAAGTACAGCAGCCCCCTTATTATTCTTACTATAACAATATTTACAATGTTCCCCAATTACAGACTTACCAATATCAAGACATTGGTAAGTTATTGGTGGTAGGTGGTATTACAGCGTGAAAGCCATAAGAATACAGGAAACATCGTTTACAACGCACACGTTACAACGCGTGTCATTACAACGCATTTTTTACATCGCATAATCCATTACAACGCATTTCCCAAAGTAACACCCCACAGAGTTAGAATGGTAATTGCGTTGTAATGGATTATGCGTTGTAACAACATGGGTTGTAATGGATTTTGCGATGAAAAAAATGTGTGTAATGACACGCATTGTAACGTGTGCGTTGTAAAGTGTCATATTCAAAGAATACAGGTTTCAGTCCTGAACAGATGCTGTTTAATTTGCACACATTTGTCTTCCTGTGTAATTGTTAATGCTAAGTTAAAAGGCAATGAATCAACCTAACCGTTGATGTGACGTCGCACACACAAGGGTGCGTAACCATGTTCTTCAGCAATGCAAGACCTAGCCAGATAGTCTACCATTGGGCTATTTGTGACCAGGCACCTAGGTAAAGAACGTATTTCACCTTTGTTTCAGACCCTAGCACACCAACATACAGATACAAGTTAATGACTTCAAATTTTAAGACAAAAACATTGACATCATATATACAAAATTTGAAGTCATTAACTTGTTAAAATCTGTATGTTGGTGTGCTAAGGTCTGAAACAAAGTTATAGGATCGGCTGATCTTAATGTTGAGGTGTTGTATGATTGCCTCCACCCTAAGCACCCAAAATTGAAAGATACTTAGACATATAATACCAACCGCAATTGGTGAGCGCAATTCAGGCCCAGGGTATAATCATCCCAAATCATTTACGTATTTCACCTTGATTGGAAAAACTCAGGCATAACAACACCCAACTTGCTACCGGATATACGCTATTGGCTAATGCCTGTTTCTATAACACTATCAATTGATAGGAAATGTAATGCAAAGACTAACGTAACTTGAAAGTAGAGTCCTTGGCTTGCAACAGAAACAACACCTATGTCCAGCAAATAGTCACGTTTCTATGCCACACTTAAAATGGGGATCGGGAAAATGATTTCTCCCATTTAAAGGACTCAGTCAGAAATAGCTCCTCTTGTAAATACTTCCACCCTTGCACACTGACAGCTTACACAGATGATCATGGTCAAAGATGTAAAAACGGGGCTGGTGCTGGTAAATACAATTACAATGAAATACACTGAATAGCAAAACAGGCACAATTCGTTTGAAATTATAGTGTTGTGGGAGCAAAACACTGTGCATCAAAAAATCAAGACACTCCAAAGTTTACCTTAATCAGTCCTCCCATATTTCACTGAATCGGGGACGTTGTTGAACCTCAATTTCATGAGGCAATGTGTCTCCATGTTAAGGCAACTCACAGAGAATCAAAATTAATCAAATTAAATTTCATGAAAAAAATTTAATTTAGCAATATTTTGGGTCCACTCAATAACTGAGTTCTAGATCAACAGAAAGTTAAAGGGTTTTAGTAAGGACATGATCATCAGCTGACATGTGTTTCACTCACAATACGACTTTTTCAAGCTGTATGACTACAAACCTCTAACCAGACTTATTCCTCTAACCATTATGCATGAAGTAAGAGGATATAGGTGCCAGTTTCTTCTAGTGGATTTCCCCTGTGGCCATATCCGTCCGTTGGATTCCTCCTACTTCCAAATGTAGTTGTCCTCATCTGTTTATCATCAATATTTTCAAGCTCTCAATGAAGTGGTGTAGCTATTCAGTCATGGGTGACAATGGTGAAAAGAACCCGGATCCGCCCCGGCCTTAACAAAATGAAATGTGGGCCCATTTGTGAGCTTGAAATTATTGATGACAAACAGATGAGGAGGACTACATTTGTAATTAGGAAGAATCCAACAGTTGAATAGGCCACAGGAGGGATCAACTAGAAGAAACACGGACTCTGGCTTCTATATTGTCTTACTTCATGTACTATAGGTAGGAGAATATAAAATACAGTTTAAAGTCATACGCCTTGAAAACGTCCCATTGGGAACAAAAAACATATCGACTGATGAGCATGTACTTGGTTGGAAGTGTGTAAACTAGGAGTGGGCGGAACTGGCGAAATTGTACTCCCCGGAATTCCGCGGAGTTAGATAAAATCTCCGGGAGATTCCGTGGCGTTCCGCCCATTTCTATAGCATCTGGGGCAGTTGCCTTTTGGTGCAGCCAGCCCGCATTGGTGATTAACTTGTCATTCCTGGCTGTGCGATGTAAATGAAGAAATGCATTGCCAATTACTGTTAGCCTTTGTGCCCAATGACTCTCAACCCATCGTAATCTTGCAGCTGCACTGCTGCAGCTCCGAAATGGAATGAATTCCGCTCAGCTGAACAGAAAAACCCCACCACATGACATCAAACATTGGGCATGCTAGGAACTCGTTGTTACTGATTGTTTGGGAGACAGGTTTGGTTTCAGAGAACTGTGGTTGGGGGCCTCCAATGTTTTAGGGCTCTGTGTGGTTTCCTGCCAGTGACAGAGGTGCCGCTATGCTATCACCCCCAGCAACAGTTTACCAAACGATGTCATTGAATTGCAGCGGTCAGCAAACTCCATTAACGCACTTTATATGTGGCTTGAGTTTGTCTTTCACAGAATGCACCAATGCCACCTGGGGTGTGAACGGTGCCAATGTGTTTGAGGGAGGGGTTCGGATCGTCTACCCTGCTCACAAGCTGTTTCTTTCCGACCTCTGAAGGGAAGAATCGCCCAATGCACCATGCACATTTACGTAGCATGCCGGGTGGGATTACCAGCACATTGTTTACGTAGGGTGAGGTTAGCGGCACATCCTTTAGCTGTGGTGTTGGCGACACTCTACTTCAATGAGTCGAGGTTACCAGCACGTTGTTAACCTAGGGTGTCTGGTTGTTTATGGCCATGTCGATTGCAAGACGTGCATGGTGGGATATTTTTTTTTTTGATAACCAATTTTATTGATTTTATAGGAAACCAACAAAAAATAACAACACCAGCTGTTCGTACATTTGGCCGCGCAAGGCAAGTACAAGAGGACGTTACATCAATAGAGAGGAACTGATAGACAAGGAAGAAGTAAAGACAGTGTTGCACCCAATCCCAACCTCGAATGTTCATTGATGATATTAGTCTTCCACTACCTCAACCCATTTGCCCCACATTCTACGAAATTTCTTCCGGCAGCCTCTTGCCTCATACAGGGGTCGCTCCTGAGCAGTGCACCAGTCCACCCGTCTGCGCCAGCGCGTCATGGTGGGGGCAGTCAAACTCAGCCAGTTGGCCAAAATGTCCCTTTTGGCCACCATCAATGCCGTGTTGTGAAGGAGCTTTTCAGCTCTGGAACAATCCAGCCCCTCAGTGACACCTGGCAGAACATTCATAGGGTTAAGAGGAACCTCCCAGCCTAGAACCTCAGTGAGTTTCCCAGTTACTGACTTCCAGTAGCACGTAATTGTGTGGCAAAAAGTCAGCTTGTGGATGGGTGCAGCGGGGACATGATGCATCAGATCGGAGCACAGCACGAAGGAGACGCAATGGTGTAAGATAAGCAGTGTGTAGATAATATACTTGAACCAGGCAAAGCCTTGCTGAGGCCGTGACTGTTTTGGGAGCCATCATTGCGTCCCTCCAGTCAGCGTCATCCAAAGACCCAATCCAACCCTCCTATCTGTCCCTGAGGTGTGTTATTGATGCAGGAACGATAAATACGAGAGATTCCCCCTTCCCCAGATTACCGGTCACGGTCTGGGCTTCGGGTGGGCTATATTCGGGTAGGGAGGTGCCATCTGTAATGTGAGAATGGAGGGCATGGCGTATTTGAAGGTATCTGTAGAACTGAGAAGCTTGAAGGGAGTAACGAGTTTGCAGTTCTTGGAAGGTGCATATGTGACTCCCAACCCGGATGTCACCCAGCAGGGAAATACCAATGAGGTCCCACGTTCTAAAGCCTGAGAGGTTGGCGACCTCCCGGAGTCATATGCCGCACCACATTGGGGTATGTTGGGTCAGTTTATCCGACCATTGGGTGTGCCGCAAAGACTCTCGCCAAGGCAAAAGAACCGGTGAGTGATCTCAGGTAGAGTTTGGGGGATAGCGCTCCCATATAGCATCCCTTGGAGGTTAGACAGGCCCAGGGTGTCCAGTTCCAAGCGGTAGGCCGGGTAAGACCAGCCACTGTTAAACCAGTGTTGTAGGGTGAGGAGCCGAGTTACTAGATAATAAAGGTAGAGATTCGTCATTCCCAGACCGCCGTCATATGGCGGGATCTGGCACTGGCGAGTGCCAATCGAGGCCTCCGACCACCCCACAGATACTTGTTGGCCATGCTGTCCAGGTCTCGGAACCACGACTGTGAGAAGGAGAGGTGTGTATTCACTGATTCATTTTTACCCAATTAATATCTATCTTAGGCACCATCTTTTTCAAATGTTCAATTATCTGCTTGCATTTGTTAGCTACCTCATCAGAAGGAGCATTATTAGGCAAAACCCTAGCTGGTACTTCAGTCGACCAAGCAATAGCAATATTACATTCAGACCATAAATCACTAGGAACCACAAAACCTCAAATAGCAAGTTCAAATCAGTCCACAGCATTTTTGAAATTGTAGTGAACCTATGAACTTCATTATAGCACTTTTCAGGCTCATTATGCAATTTTTGAAAATTTGTTGTGAAAGAATAAAGATCAGATCTTGACCAGGGAAAATGAACATAATTCACTTCATATACCTCCCGGTCCTGGAATGGAAACTCTGTAACTGTCCCTATTTCTAAATCACTTGCAGACTCTTTTTATTTTCTCACGGTAGGTTTATTTTTGTGTGACAGGCAGAATTACCGAATTCAACACGCCACAATATTTATACATTTTGAATGGTCAGCTAGTGGACCATATTACAAGAGGGATTTGTAACCGTGGCTGCAGATATGCCATAGAAGAGTTACTTTGGATTCTAGAGCGCAAGGTCACATACAAACAGCACACACTACAGGAAAGAATGACCAATGGTGTAAACGCATGGCCGAAGCCATTTTGAATCTAAATAAAGGATACCCATTTTAGATTCAGAATGTATTACTAATTTATATCCAGGAGTCAGCCCTTTTCATGCTAAACATTATCTAAATGAATCTTTGTATTTATAACAATCACGTTTACCATACATGATTTAAAAGACATAGGTGTTCGTACAAGTTTGATCCCAAGGCTACAAAATATATAGAGGACACTTCGGGAAAGAAAACATTCCATATTCTGCAGTTCCTATTCAAAACTTCACCAATAACAGGTCTCTTTTTTTGGATTGATACAATTTAGCCTAACAGCTTGAGTAACATTTTGTACAGTGCTTAATTTGAGTCTGTGGTTTCTGGTGCTCAGCACTGGCACTTAATTGTCAACACCTGCACTTGTGATAGTCTGCCACAAGGTGTAGCTCTCTGGCTAACATAGAGATGACCACAAAAACAGTTAATTAATAATTTATTATACATAAAAAATGACTATTATCTGCTGCCCAAGTCATTCTCACACCTTTTGGGGGCCTGAAATAGTCTACATTTTCACACTTGTAGGAGTGTGATGCTTAGTAGTTATGTTGTTAATATTATTGGCAGCCTGGCTGGGGCAATGTGGGGTGCAAGGTGCAGTGACCTCCTAACGAGAGCCCTGGTACTTGTTTTTTTCACAAATTAAACACTGATTTTGTAATAACAGGTGCACTATTGCATTAAGTGAAAGCAAACCAATGCTTGCTTATTTCTTCTCATTTGCCCCATCGGTGCTCATGACGAGCTCACCTCGTCATGAGGCACGGTGGCCGTGTGCTCATGACGAGCTGAGCTCATCATGACCCGCGCAGCGTTCACACGCGGGGCTAATTCTCCCGCGGTGCTGAACATTCTTAAAAACGGGCGTGGCCATGACGAGCTCAGCGCGTCATGAGCACAGCGCCACCGTGCAGCCTGACGAGCCGAGCTCGTAATGAGCACCATGGCGCTGCGCGCGCCCACCCTCCCCCCAGCCCCGCAGAGGAATTAGCCCCGCGGCGAAGGTGTTAAAGGTGCATCTCTTGTATTATGAATATTCCAATCCTATTTTAAAACGTATCTTGGGGTGCTCAGGGTCAAGGTTATTCTGTATCCATTAAAAAGGTAGAGTGCGGCCCACCAAGGACAACGGGTTCCTCAATGGCTGGGGTACGCACCTCTTACATCGGTTCAGATGTGCATCAGAATGTACCAACCTGAATTCAGGATCCTCAAGCAGTGATGAACTGTTCCATGCTTCTCAAGATCTGCAGTCAATCATACGTACTAGGTATATACTGGTTAGAAATGGGGAATGGAATACGAGATAAAAATAGAGAAGCTGAATATCACCACTCTGACTCATCACTTTACTGTGTACTCATATCTCTGGGTTCAAAATGGATATCTAAAGATTCAAATACGTATCCTGAGTCCTTTGTCAATGTATTGCAATGTCTAGCACTTGCTATAACAAATGATATACCATCACAATATCTCTGTGTCTCACACTCTGTGTTTAAGAGAAATTCTGACAGTCCTGAAACTGAAATATAAATGATGTCTATTCAATATCAGTCATAAAGGGTTTGGCATCATCTCACGCCATTTACTAATAAAGGTAACTGCCTTCTGTTATGTGAGAACACACTCTCTAGTTCAAACATGTATTCAAGCTTGTCCTTTTTAAACGCTGATACAATTTATGTGTAATGAGAAAAGAATCAAAAGATGTTTAAAGAGATGGCAATCCTTCCGTCCCTCATCTACATTGGCATTAGAAAAAATGCAAAAGAAAATATAAGTTTATACTCCCATTAGGATATCTCTGAAACAATACTTTCACATCTCTGTTACAGTTTGAACTACAAGCACGCTTTAAAAAAAAAAAAAAAAATAATCCCGAAGCATTTTCCGCAACATCTGGTATCAAGGCCCTGGCTGTAGCAACCAAGGGGCAGATTTATGAAGGCCTTGCGCCGCCGGTGCGTCATTTTTAACATGGGAAAAAGTGACGCACCGGCGGCGCAAGGCCTTCATAAATCTGCCCTCAAGTATCTTAATTGCCTAGCAAGGACCATGAGAAACTTATACTCACTAATGAATAGGCTTGGCGTCCTATGAATGCACCTAGACCCTGCAAGTTCAGAGTTTTCTGCTCTCACACCTTGCACAGCATGGAAAGACAAGATGGCAGGTTGAGGAGAGAAGGAGCACTGTCTGTTGAGAGGCAGGTACAGGCCGTGGGCCCACTATGTGGGTACTCATTTGAAGGGGGCCACTCCCAACTCAAGACCCAACAACACTTTGGGGGCATTGTGGTTCTATGAAATTCTTGCAGAATCACTAGCATACTTTCATACTGCACATCGCCTCAACCCCATTTATTCAGGTATTTTTCAATTCAGAGCGCTACCACATTACACTTTCAACAAATTCTTGGGGCCATCTCCTTTATACCTGCTCACTTCAACTGACTGTGGGATGTTGACAAATCCCAGTATGGGAGCTCAACATTTTTCAGGTGTGCTGTCAAGCATGCAACTATTTTACAAGGTATTAAAGCTAATAACAAATTTCAGTTTCTGACCTCTACCAAAATGTGGCGCACCCAGGCACAAATAATCTAAGATCTACTATGATCCAACAATCACAAACTCCTCAACATCTGAAATCACTGTTTTAGTGGTTAGATAAACTTAATTTTAGCATCACAATTGAGCACAGAAATGTGTGACTCGCTCTGTGAGTCCACCTAGTGCCTGCTTATAGCATGCTTCACTCACCACCCTGGGAGAGACAATGCTCCCTAAGGTATGTGTCCTTCCCTTCCAGTCTGTTTCACCTCTTTGACATAGTCAAAATTCTGCTCACCATCTCAATATATGCCATGCTTCTCATTCAGTTCAATCTGTGGTTATGTATGGGGGCTGGCCGCAGAGACATGTACACTAAAAACACCATTAAAGTCAGAGACAGCTAATTATTTTAAATGTTTTGGCAGACTGTATTAAAAATGTCAAATTGGACACACCGAATATCACTCCACTCAGCTCAAGATTAATTAATATCGTCATCATCTCAGGGGAATTCACACAGAAAACACCAATTTCAGACTTAGAAATCTTGGTACATTACAGACCATTATGTTTTATGGTTAGGAGAAGGTTAATCTATATTCTACTCTAGCAATGGAACAGAAGCTACCCCTTTGAATCTTAGAGAAGACATACCCACTTCAAGAGAGCAACAGCAAGTCCCCCCATAATATCCTTATCACCCAGTAGCTGTTTACACTATAAAATACAGAACACTTCTCCTTCAACCCCGGATGGGTTGGAGATATGTTTCTGCAAAGTCTGCCATGCTTCCTCCCTTGGTCAATCAAACTCAGTAGATAAATTAATATTTTTATATTTCTACCATCATCTACATCACCAGGTCATGTCCTATGGTGCAAACCTATCACTGACTGCAAAATGTGTGAGTCTCCCTGTGGGGATACATCACATTATGCAAACTGTAGCCACATCCAGGAAATATACCGTACAGCACATGCACAAACTCACCAAACTCAAAAAGTTGATTGAGCTACATTGGCTTTGCCTTTAAGGGCCAAATATAGAATTCTGTTGGTAAATGTACCCTAGTGCCATTTTCCAATCTTTCACCCATCTTTACACTGTGGCCGAATCTATGTAATTTGTGTGTCATCATCAATGCAGACATCTGAACCCCACATAAAATCAGTCACACATGCTTCTCTGTGGGATCTTCTCTTGACTGTTTATGTTGAATTTCCACATCCAAACCAGAAACCGCGATTTGCCCGGCCTCCTGCGCGAACACATCCCCTACATGTGCAAAGCCAGGGCTGGAAGTCGAGCTTTGTCATACCTTGCTCCCAAAGCCTGGAATGACCTCCCCTTACATATCAGAGCCCACTCTTCGGTCCTGAGTTCCACAAGAAACTGAAGCCATGGCTCTTCACCCAGACCCCAGCTCAGCCCTCTCCTATTAGCGCCAGGATAATCTTCCAGGTGAGTAATGAACTCTACAAGTAAACAAACGAAAACATAACATAACATAACATCATCAGCTGTGAGGAGATATCAGGAACCCTCGGACAGACATGCCTCCAATGTAAGTCCTGCCATTTCTCTACACCCAGCCCCTGCCCACTTAGGCACCTCTTAGGCACGCACAATCTAACCCCCCTCACCATCCTCCAACTCAATGTCAGGTCTCTCGTTAAACACCACCTAGAAGTAAATACTCTCGTACTTGAAGAGAACCCTGACATCCTCTTTCTATGCGAAACCTGGCTCCGTGACGATACGACTAGTATACCGAACCTCACGCTACCAGATAGCTACTCCATGAAATCGCTAAATAGAGACGCCAGAGGAGGCGGCATCGCTGTTATCTACAGAAAACAATTCACCTGTTCCTTCACTAAAGAAATTATCTCGAGCCGTGAGAGTGCTCGATTTAATATCACAACGGGCCCCCATTTCTCCCTATCTGGCCTATACATCTACAGGCCTCCCGGTCCAGCTCCTAAATTTATTGAAGCTCTCCTTGAAGTGACAAGCTCCTTAGTGGTGAGGTCGGCCAACTTCACCATATTAGGAGACCTTAATCTCCATTTCGATCTAACTCAAGATCCCACAATTAAAAACCTCTTGGCGGACTTAGCAGCCCTACAAGTCTACCCTTTGATCCAGGCCGCCACCCACTCAGCCGGGCATACACTAGACCCCATCTTCACTAACATCTTGGAGACTACGACAGAAGCTCCCAAACCTATGGGATGGACAGACCACTACCTTATTAAATTCACCATACTGATCACAGAAACATTCAACAAAGCCGAACCCACTCGACACCTAAAAAGATCATGGCACAAACTCTCTACCAGTGACCTACACTCCGCTCTTGTAAAATTCCGGCATAAGGCAGACATAGATATCAACACTACATATGCTGCCTTCCATGATTGGATCACGAAGGGACTAGATGCCCTTATCCCTCTCAAATGGTCTAAGGGACGCAGTTCCCCTTCCAACCCATGGTATAACGACTCCTTAAAATCCATGCGGAAGGAATGCAAGAAAGCCGAAAGAGTCTGGAGAAGAGAATACAATGATAGGGATAAAACTATTTACCTGTCTAAACAAAAAGGCTACCACAAAGCTATCCGCTCCGCACGTGCCACCTTCTACACAGACGAAATTAACTCTAGCCCTAACCCCGCTAAAGTTGTTTTTAAACTGTTGGAAGAACTGCAGAGCCCTATATTACCCCTATATTAAAAAAATGCAAGGCAGACCAGTCAGAAACAACTATGGACGACTCTCCAACATTCTCAACTCTGGCCACGCTTGTTGAAAAATGTGTTCATCGACAACTTTGTAATCACATAGAGGAAGTCCAACTCTTCTACCAATGCCAATCTGGTTTCAGGCCGGGTCACAGTACTGAATCTGCCCTGGTCCACATTGTCAATGATGTCCTGCGATTTCTTGACTACAATGAATTCTGCTTATTATTCCTGCTAGATCTATCAGCTGCATTTGACACAGTTAAACACTGGAGCCTTTTGAACCTCTTAGAATACAGGACGGGTCTCTCAGGTACCATGTTCAAATGGATCTCCTCATTCCTAGAGTCTTGATCAACTACGCTCTATCGAACTAGACACCAGTCACGATTGGTGCTCCCCAAGGCTCTCGCTCTGCCCCATCATGTTCAACCTGCTCTTGAAACCACCTTAAACCGAACTCAGTCAAAACAGAATTTCTCTTAATCTTACCACCCAATCACACTCCTAACATCAATGAATGGCTCTCACAGCTAACAGCCTTGAACGGTACCCCAAACATCATAACCTCATCAAAATCCATAGGAATAATCTTGGTCAAACTCCTCTCTATGCATGATCACATCAGCGCCTCCACCAGAGGTGCCAACTTTCAACTGCACGTACTAAGGAAATGAAAGCCTTTCCTTCCACTGCAGATCTCAAGATAACAATTCAAGCACTTGTGGTCTCCAAACTAGACTTTAATAGTGCTACCCTCGTGGGCATATCATAAGCAGAACTGGCGCCCATGACGGCAACTGTGCTTGACCCATCACAGGCTCAAAAACAAGCGATCATATCACCCCACACCTCAAAGCGCTGATCTGGCTAAACTACAAGGCAAGGATAAATCAAAAAATTGCTTTTATGACTCATAAAGCTATTCACCACAACACTCCAACCTACCTGGCCCAGAAACTCATTCTATCTGGTGGGAATATAACTTCACGAAGCACAAGCTCCCTTTTTCTGAATCTCCACAAATTCATTGAAAAGAAAACCTCAACTCAACAATGATGCACCCTTCCTAGTCTCTAATGCCTGGGGCTTGCCTCTATAGAGACTTTCTGCTCATACTACATACCCATCGTTGTTCTTCTATGATGCCACTCTATATATTTTCTATATGACCACTCCTAATCTGGATTTTATGTCGGGTATCCTGCATTTTTGAATTACCTCTCTTGTTTTTCATTATTTGTATACTCTTGTAAGTCTACTTTTTGCTTTTCTTGATGTATAGTGCTCTGATACCCGAATGGGCCACGTTTGCGCTATATTAAAGTTTAGAAATAAAAATAAACAAATAACATAACATAAGGCTATGTTCCATGAAAATGTTGCAACCTGCCTTTTCTAATGGGAATCTGGCTTTTGGAAGTACTAAACGCTAATAAAAACTGAGGCTTGAGGAATGTCATAACCATTGCTTCTAAAACACACTGCGGTATATCGCTTTGTACCTATATTAAGCTTTCACTTCTGGCTCTTTATTTTGAAAATTATTAAATCTTGTCTTGAAATGTGACCAGACCCCAGACTCTGAGGAGCTTTTTGCTCTGTTCTTGACATATTACTTAGGAAGTTAGCGAAGCCAATGTGCCCAAACATAACAAGAGCGGTTTAATGCACAGTCCCACATCAATCAATAATATGGATGTTGATAGTTAAAGAGTAACCTCGCAGCAAGGAAACAGGGCATTTTAGACCTTTGAAGAAATTGTTCTACTGAGACCTGAATGGGATTGTCTTACACGCTCAATTTTGGCGTGTTTGGAGCAAATCTGAGCCTTGACCTTCTTAAACTGTACATAGACTGCCAAGGACAGCCTCCATGGGATAAGGATCTGCCAAGAACACAGCCTTCTTTGAAGGTTCTTTCTTTCTGGGCTAGATCCAGCTTTTCTGTAGCATGCACAATTCAACAAACACCCATTCCTTCTTCCCGACTGAGCCCTCCTTCACACTGCCTCGGTTTCTGAGGCTACATAGACTTTTAATTGACCACCTATGAACTAGTCCTAGAAAGTTAGAAGTGTAGATTTTAAGGAAAACACATTTTTCATTTGCTTATTTACATTTTTATTTCATGCCCAAGTCCAACCTTTAGGCCATCTTAAAGGGCCATCCAATGTGGTATGGGTAGTAATTGGATCAACAGCCAGAGAACTGCTGGAAGTGAATGTGTTGTTATTAAAGGTGGTAGTGATTAGTAAGATATGGAGGATAAATTTGGTTATCAGTGATGACAGCTTGCATCGTTTGCATGCTGCAAATATCCAGATATCCGGTGATCATCTCATCAATGATCTTTTACTTTTAAGTAAGGTATTTATTCAGCAAAGCATTATAAGAAAACAAAATGCCCACAGCATACATTAATGCAGACCACACATATGATCTGTTTTGGTGACGTGAAGGCAGTGCAGCCAGTTGTATTACTCTCTCAAGTTCCTGAAACAGTCAAACAAATAATGGCTTCATGGGATATCCATTGGAAGGAAACATAAGCTTTGCCCCTAGAATACAGTTCAAAATGGGCTATGGACCTTCCGGTATGATGCACCAGTAAGGCTGTACTGATTGGCAGATCTAACATTGCCGCCCTCTGAGTCTGACTCTGTAGATGTTCTACTCTTTACTGTGTACACAAGGCAAAACTACAAAAAACTCACTTTGTGCCAAAACAAAAATAACTTCATCGTGTGTAAAGAAAGCAAAATTACAGGAAACTCACTTGGTGCCAACAAAAAATCTTTATACAAGAAAAACTACATCAAACCCTGCTTGCTTAATTGCTCACTGGGGAAAGTGTAATCCGACCCCAGACCACAAAAACCCATATCATCCAGTACTGCTCCCAAAAGAACTACTACAAATTCCAATCACTGAACAGACCCAGAGGATATTGTGGCATAAATTAGTACATTTAGTGGCACAAAAACAGCAATTTAGTGGCGCAAAAAAGGCTACTCTCAGGTATTTTAACGGCAAATTGTTTTAGTTTCTTTTTTAAAGAAAGCAAAAATTGACTCCAGTGAGTCCCACCAAATTCCCATGGGTGACAGCGCCAAATTCTTTATTTTCTTTTTTTAACTAGTACCCCAAAGGGTCCTGCTACATGCCCATGGGCGGCAGGCACAAATTATTTCCTTTTTAATAAACTTGGAAATTTAATAATCTTTTATTATCTGATACTGCTTACATCAATAAAGCCACTACTTTTATTAATGAATTTTTTAACTTTAATAACCCACTGGACACCTCTGTTTCTAATAATTGGGATGCCTTCAAGGCCTCTTTTCGTGCCTTCACTATTTCATATGTCGCGAATAAAAAGAAAGCCACGCGGGAAAAATATAATAACCAATTACAACATCTTGAATTATTAGAACATATGTATTTTACTTCTAAATCACCTTCCACTCTCCATGAATTGATTAAGGCCAAATCTGATCTCAACAAATTGGCAACAATTGAAGCCTGTAATATTCTTCTTAAAATGAAGTCCAAATGTCATGGTGGTCAAAATAAAGCGGGTAGGATGTTAGCCAATTATTTGAAAATTAAATCTGAACGTAAAAATATTGGTCCCATTTTAACCCGTTGGCTGCTGCCGTCGGCCAACGGTCATCGCGTGCACTACCTTGGTAGTGCTACGCACGTCCGTTGGCCGACGTTTAGCACTGGAGCTGAACGTTCGACGCAGCCAACGGGTTAAATGAATCTGCTAAAACAATGGTATCGTCGGATGAAGATTTTGCAGAGGTTTTTCATGAATATTATCGATCTCTTTATTCCGATGACACGTTTCCCATTAATCAAAATTTAGATACCTTTTTCTCGGGCCCCCCTTCTCCCCCTTCTCTTCCTGATGAATTTAATGCATTAGAAAGAGAAGTCACGACTCAGGAGATAACTAACGCTATTAAATCTTTAAAAAAATCAAAAGCTCCAGGCCCTGATGCTCTCTCTGTTGAATTTTACGCCACCTTTAACTCCATTTTTGTTCCTAAACTTTTAGCACTTTTTAATTCATTTAGTGCGGATGCCAAAGCATCCTGCTCTTTTATGGATGCCTTAATTATTATAATTTCCAAACCAGATAAACATCACTCCTATTGTAAAAATGTTCGTCCTATATCTTTAATAAATTATGATTGTAAAATATTTGCCAAGATTCTTGCATCCCGACTTGAAACCATTATTCCTTTATTGGTTTAAACTGACCAAGTTGGGTTTGTGAAGGGTAGATTAGCATCAGATAATGCACAAATGTTTGCAAATATTATTTCATATGGTAAACAATACAAATCTCCTCTTGCAGCACTGTCATTGGATGCCCGAAAGGCCTTTGATCGTATCAATTGGCAATTTATGTTTAAAACTCTTCAATGGTTTGGTTTTGGTCCTAATTTTATTTCTGATATTAAATTATTGTACTCATGCCCTCAATTTTTGTAAATAATCAATTTTCCAAAGTTTTTTCTTTATCCAGAGGTACACGACAGGGATGCCCACTTTCACCTTTATTATTTGTTTTATGCCTTGAAACTTTCCTAGAGCGTATCCGTGTTAATTCACATATTTCTGGCTTTACTTATAACTCCATCGAAATCAAAATATCTGCATATGCCGATGATATATTAATTTACATGTCGAACCCCATTGACTCCCACCTGCCTTTTTTGGATGAGGTCTGACTATACTCCAGAATTTCTGGTTATAAACTAAACCTTTCGAAAATAGAAGTTATACCTTTAAAGTCCATATGTTACCAATTTATGTTTAATGATACCAATTTTGCTTGGTGTCCCACAAAAATGAATATCTTGGTATTTGGTTTTCTACCTCGTTGTCCGCCACAATTAGATACACGTTTAGTGCGTAACTTACTAAAATCCAATCACTCCTTCTCACTTGGTCTCTCCTATACCTTTCCTGGTAGGGTAAGTTGGATACTATTAAAATGATGATTGTTCCTCATGTTCTCTACACATTATCTATGTTGCCTATTCGGATTCCCATCTCCTATTTTTCTCAAATTAACTCCACTTGTAAAAAAAATTTATGGAACAAGAAGCATCCATGAATTGCTCTTACCAAACTTATTTGTCCTAAGTCTGAGGGTGGTGTGCGTTTTCCAAATTTTAAAGCCTATCACTCATCTTTTCTGAATAAGCAATCCTTTGCTTAATCCTATGATTTTGCTGATGTCCCTATTCCCAGATGGATTGTTTTTGAACGCTCCTTACTAAAAGACTTTTCTTTTCGGAATGTAATTTTTATGTCCAACAGCACTTTTATGTCCAATAACCCTATTTTAAAATATTCCCAGAGTCTACTATACAATACGTTTTCTAATGGTTTCACTCCATTTCAATGTTTTTTATCCTCCACAATTTGGTATAACAAATTTCTTAAATATAAAGGTAAATCATTCTACTGCAAATACTGGAAGGAGAAGGGAATTATTTTTGTACATCAATTATTTCACCAAAACTCTGTTATTCCTTTTCATGCCCTACAAATACAATACCAATTACCTGATTCTTTTATCACTGAATATACCATAATTTCCAATGCCTTACAATCACAATTAGCTACTTTTGACCTTCCAGCTGATACACCATCTCTTACCCCACCAACTCCTTTATATCTTTTATTTCCAACACACAGACCTAAAGCTGCTGTATATAAGTTATTGTTTTCAAATGTTACTGAGAGACCCAAATCCCCTATTGAAACTGCGTGGGAAACGGACTTGTCCGTTTCTTTTTCTATTACGACTTGGGATAAATTGTGGTCTAAGTTATTCAAAGTTTCTGCTGCTGCTCGAATAACCCAATCTTTGTATTTAATTTACAATAGAGCTGTTATAACTCCTGTTTGTATTTCTAAGTTTTCTCCATCCTCTTCTCCACTATGCTGGTCCTGTTCTAACGATACTGGCACATTGAGACATCAACTTTATAATTGCTCAAATGCATTAACATTTTGGAAATCTGTTTGGACTATTTGCATGAAATTTTTTTAATGTGATCTTATATTATCGTTACAAAATGTTTTCTAGGCTCTTCTTCACCTGATGTTGATGACTCATCTTCTGTTTCCATGTTATTTGACCTTTTTATTGCATTAGCCTTCAAAGTTATCTTATCATCCTGGAAAGATAATTCTAAAATATCTTCATTGACTTGGTGGAATTTTATTTGTGATGAGCATAGAATCGCTAATGTTTCCTCCATTTCCCTCTCTCAAAAAATTAAATCTGATCTTCTTTGGCTACCTTTTACATCATATCTCTCTACTCATACTCCCGTACACTAGTTCTTTTCTTCTTCTCTCTATATTATTCTCCTACACAATTTTAGACCTTTCTTCCTATTCTTTTTCTTTCTTTTCTATCTCTCCCTTCTTTTTCCCCTTCTTTTCCTCCCTTCTTTCTCTCTAATGTTATGCTCATATTACACAAATATGCTATTTACTTACCTATATTTTGTAATATGGTGTATATATTCATGATTGCTTCTCCTTTTTTTTGTCCTTATTTTCTCTTGTGTCTCATGTACTTGAAAACTCAATAAAAACTTCTTTAACGCAAAAAAACAATAGTGCCCCATCAGGTCCTGCCACATGCCCATGGGTGGAGGGCTTGAATTAATTCATTTAAAAAATAAAATTCCCCCCAGCGGGTCCCACCTAATGTCCACAGGCAAAAAGTGCTGCGACAACAAATGATGGACGGAATGCTGAATGAATCAAATATCCACCCCTAGTGAAGAGATCGTTCTTTTGCTCAATACGCAACCCCAGTTTGAACTTAGCCATATGCAAATCAGTCTTGACCTTGCTCCTCATGGGAACAGTATAGCTCAAACTACCAATTGGGCCTGAATTCTTTCCTTTAAAAAATAAATCGAGCCCCAGCGGGTCCAGCCGTATGACCACAGGTAGCGTGCCCGAATCCCTTTATTTTTTTTTAAATATTGCCCCCAGTGGGTCCCGAAGTCTTTCCTAATTTAAAAAACAAAATACTGGCTCCAGTGGGACCCGCAGCATGTCTATGGGCGGCCAGCCTGTTCTTTCATTTTTTTTAAATGTCGTCCCCTGTGGGTCCTGCCATATCCCCATGGACGTCGGGCCTTAATTCTTTCTTCAAAAAAAATATATCTATGGCCCCCAGCGTGACTCACCAAATGCCTATGGGCGACAGGCCCGTATTCTTTTTTTTGTTTGTTTTTTTAAATAGTGCCCTAGCAATCACACATCCACTTTCAGCCTGTGAATGGTGGGAGTACTGAGGGTGGGGGAAGAGGAGCAGAGAAACTGCATAGCTTGCCGGCCCAGGACAAACCTTACCTGCTATTTGGTTTTCCGGTCTGAGCAGCAGCAGTGTTCTCTAGGCACCTCCTGGCACGGGGCTGTGACGTATTAGGTGAGTAACCAAACACCTCGCCTGTGCGCTGACCCCCTCCTTTTATTTGGCTCAGTGGTCAACTCTGGGCCACTAAAAGGAATTTCGCAAGCCCTTTTATAAAAAGCGTGGACATTGTATGAAAGTGCAGTTTTTGTGAATGTTTTTCAAATGGGTAAAATCCTTTGAGGGTCTGACTAAACATTTTTACTAAGTGGACATTCACTTCAGAACCATAACATATAAAAGATTAGAAAATCATGTTTCTGGGTAATTTACTTTTGCAATTGTATTTAATCTTGGCATGTAGATCTTATGTTTTGTATCATAAATGAAATTAAGACCAGCTGCCTCAGAGGCAGAGCATCTACTTACTTCTTGGTATCTAAAAAATAAATCAATGTTATAATTTACATATCAAAACAACTGTATAACACCAAACCACAGAACTTTAGGGGTCAGTTGAGAGTTTCAGGCAGAATCAGGGACACATTTTGTGCTCAGAATTTTATATACCCAAGTTCAAGCTTTAAGCCTGTTCATCATGTGGTGATTTGCAAAGCATTTCTGTAGCAAACTTCCAGAATGTCTATGAAAAACATTATACCTATAACACGTAAACATGCAGCGAAATATTCCTAATTGTTTCTCCATAGTTTTATATAGCGTAAACTTGACCCCAAGGTATCGGAGCGCTTTACATGAGCACCAGTTGTGTTACAGACGGACACATTCATTTTTGTTGGGCACGGGGAGATTAAGTGATTTGCCCAGAATCACTGAATGTTGCACGTCCCTGCCGAAACTCGAACCCGGTGCCCCCGCTTCAAGGACACCGCTCTAGCTGTAAGGCCACATTCTTTTCAAGCTTTCCTGGGTACTAGCAGAGTAAATATGATTTTGCGAGGCAGTGAAGGAAACTGATTTTTGCATGGCCGAAGGTTAAAGTAAACCAGAAAAAATTGAACTCTTTACCGGCCAATAAGTCAAATAGCTTCTCTGTTTGCCTACTATATTAAAATTGTTATTAGTGCCGCTAAATAATATTGAAATAATAGAAATATTAGTGACCCGATTTACTAAAATATTGGCAAAAAGTCAAAACCTGCTCAAGACATAGTTGTTTTTTACTCGTGTGAGTAAATGATTACTTCTAAGTGATTTTCAACTTTTCCATTGCCACTTTACAGCAGTATTGAAACCAGTGGCGGCTGGCAGGGAATGGGGATGGCGGGGCAAGGGGATGGGGAACAATTTTTTTTTAAACACTTAACTTTTCACGGCTGCCATCTTTCCTTACCCTTCTCATGGCTGTCTTCTCTGCTTTGTCCCAAAAGCACACAAGCTCTCCTACGCCAATCACAATGCTGCAATGCAGCACTGTGATTGGTCCCCACCAGGCTATGTATTACAGCTTGGTAGGGAACATGCAAAGTGCGCATGACTGTTTATCTGGCCCAAGACGGCCAGACACACCGTCATGCAAACTTAGAGTGTGCCACCACTCCTCTCCCTGACACCCCAGTCCTGCCCTAACCCAGCCCCACCTTAGCGGAGGAGCCGCCCCAGATTGAAACATATTCATTGTGCAAATACCCCTAGGTCACGTTTAATGTTGATGAAGACAGAGTGTACACCTTTTCTTTTATTGTAACTTATCCATCCGTAGGCTTTCAAAATAAAAAATTGTTACCTTTATTTCTGTTTCATTTCTTATTTTTCTAGTAAAACTATTTTCCAAGTATGTTCACATCTGTCAAAACACATCTTCTAAACTGATAGGCAAACTTCACCGCACTATCACCCCAATTAAGCCATGTCCGCTTGTAAATTATGCGGGGCAAATTTGTGTGGGAGTTGTGTCGGCCTTGAGCCATTTAATGGGCGCAAGTGCGACGCAACTCCTAAGTTTGATGTATCAAGCCATGCAAGGCCACCTTGCGTTGACTTGGTGACTTGATAAAGCCAGAGTAACGCAACGCAGTGAAAATCACTGCGTTGCATTACTCTGCCCCAGGGAGGCTTTCCTTGGGTGGAGCGTGGATATTCCCACGCAAGCGCCCATGGATTTTGGCGCATTCTCTGGGAATGCATCAAAATGCTGCCCCTCCCCAAGTGAGGCGTAACAAGGAGAAATAGCTTTATTTCTCCCCTTTATTTAATGCCTCAGGGGATTGTTTTTGTGCAAGAAAGTGCCCATTCCTAGACAAAAACAATGCACCATCCTTGCATCATGGCACAAGGGTGCCTGCATTAGAACTAGGCAGCCATATGGGCGCTAGCTCAAAGAAAGGACAGTAATACGGCACGTTCCTGCCCTTTCCCTTTCACGCAGCAAAGTGCAGTGGAGCAAGGCGGCTTGCTGCGCTGCGTGAAAGCTATATAAATATGCACCTATGTGTTCCCAAAACTGCAAAATACAGTTTCAAAACCTCTTTGAGTTTCTGTCACTTAAACTTCTTTGTGGGAGTTCGAGAACAAATTAACAAGCATTGACAATGCCAATAGATATGGCTTTTAAAGAATGTTGTTTTGCTCTGGCAGCAGCACAGATGGATCGAGGGCAGATTAACATACATGAATTTTTTGTACTAGATTGGCAGTGCGACTGTTGCCTGAATTTGTTATCCACATCAATATTATTTTACAGTTCTTTGTTGCTATTCAAATACATCTTAATTCCCATGCTATTTACTTGTAATACTTTGCATTACCATACAACATTCTTTTAAAGCCGTACCTATTGGCATTGTCAACGCTTGTTTATTTGTTCTGCTTGAGGTATCATTCCTGCTCTTAAAGCATTGCCAGAGTAACCTGTCCCCAAGACATGGGTTCCATTTCAAAGAAATGAGCCTGGGAGCCTAGATCTTTGAGCTCAAGGAAAGCTACCATATAACATTAACAGGTGTAAAGGTCACAGGAAGGTCCCAGGTTGTTGTCCTCAGGAGCGACGAGGGCCCTTCTTGAGTGTCAGGGGCTATCTGACTGGACATTCCCCATTGTCCAGTGGAGTCCCAGGACCAATGGTTAGATGACCTACTTTTTAGAGTCTCAGTGGTTAGTGAAAGCGACCTGCCAAGGCTTGTCCCATGAGAGGAGGGCACCTTGTGGGGCAACATGGGGAGGGCAACAGATCACCATGGCTTAGCAACCACCTAGCTGGGTAGCAAAAGTGCAGCATACATTGATGGGGGACGATTGGAGACAATATGAGATTGTGATTATAACGAAAAGAAGACGGCCAGGAGGTTTTGCTGTTTGACGTGTAAAAAGTGTTGGCACCTCAAAGGTTTGTTTATAAAACCCTCATACACCAACCTGGTTGGTGTCATGCTTCATCATCGGGTCCCAGTCAGGTAGCTGAATGCTACCTGGCTGTGCTGCGACACCTGATTACAGTGGAGCTGGTTTTTGAGATGATGTGATGTGTGATTAAGTGAGTGTCATTAATATTAAAATTAAAAATACCTCCAGAATACTACCTTGGTACTTTATTCGTGGAGCACTGGGGTATGATTAAAAGAATCTTTAGAGAGTGGATAAAATATTCCAGACACTATGTGTAGCTGTATTTATTATCAGTTGGTTGACATGTTTCAGCCCGGAGAAAAAATAGGGTGGGCTTTCTTCAGGACCTCTCCAAAACAGTGCGTATAAGTGAAAAAAATGTGAGTGGTGAAAATTTACCACGTGTATTGCATAATTTGCACTCACGCTAAGGAATGCTTTGCATGCATGGAGGACTATCCAAGTTTAGTGTACTCCGAAAAATGTAGATAACCTGCAAAGGAAAATACCAATAAACCATTTTTGAGATCAAAGCCTTTTGCGTAGGCATTTTATCAGGCATCCTTGCTCATGCGTCATTTATCACCAGTAATGGCTAAGTGATATCCGGTGTTCTATCACAATCAAAACGTGGATATCGACGTACTGGTGGTAATAACGGGTGCTAAGTACTTGTCACATTAGTCAGACCGCCGTGTCTGTCATTCTGACATTTCATGCACTGGGACACAATACAACATAAAACGTGGATCTATTATGTATTTGTGATCGCGTTTCCATACTGTGTGCTTATTACTTGCGACTAAGTGCATCTACGTTGTTAGTAGTGAAAAGTATTATTTAGCTTGGTGAGTAATATTAACCCGCATCAATATTGTTGCATGTGTTAGGAATATAATTAACTTAAGGTGTGATTAACATGCACAATGATACTATGTAAACATTGGTAGTTACATTTATCCAGATTCAGAGTTTCTGATCTTGTCCCGGGGTTGTGGGAAATATATAAGTACACATATGGCCTCGTGTATTCGCACTCTGTTAAAGAAAACGGGGGATGACCAAACCAAAGAAAAGTAAATAAAAGTAAAAGCGACATTGATGAGCATTTTGCAGGAGGCAAGTAGTATTGCGCTATATCTATGTCGGGAACTCAGCGGTAAAGGACCTCCGAGTACCCCGACGATCTTACTTGGGAATAGCGAGGATTTCGCCGTAGCACCTAAAGTCTGCTCCCCGGAATGAAGGCTGGTGGACGCTGGTCGTCTGTGGAGTGGTATATGAACAGATACGGCCGGGGCCGCTTCCGGGTGGTGCTGTCGTCATCACGTTGGGGTGTTCAACGTAGGCATCGCGCGTATGGGACTAGCCCGCCGACCTGTTAGCTGGCGTGGTGGTCGTCACGTCACGATGCGTAACCAGTGTTTACACTGTGGCCCTTTACAGTTCTATTAGCGAGCATGCCTTAGTGGCTTTAAAGTCTGCGCGTACTTAATGCCTTTTGTTAAAGCGTGTCTTTAAGCTATGTGTAATGCAAATGTAAATGTACAAACTGTGTGTGATTACAGGTTCAGTTGTGTAAGTTTTAAATTGCAGTAGATCAATTCCGGGGACTAATGAAATTACAAGTACATTCATAATCAGATTGTCCATGGTTCAGTAAGTTTTAGTACATTTTGAATGAGATCATAGCCAGACTATCTTTGGTTCAGAGAATTCCATGGAATATTATCGTTGGGCCCTTGGGTATGTGTAGACAGACGATAAATCCATCTTTGTTCTTTATCCAACAAATCTTGTTGGATGTTGATTGTATTATGTTGTAATTGTTCAATGACCACTCACTGCATGTCGTTTGGGGTGTGGTTCATTATGAGATTGTGGTAATTATTTAGGTCAAAAACAGAGCTGAACAGGTTTCTTTTGCCTGCAATGGAACCGTGTGTGTGCACATTTCATGAGATGTGCTGAGTATTGGCAATGAAGGTGTGAATTGTTCATTTTTTAGGTACTAACTTTTAGAAATAGGGGTCTCTGGTTGGCAGGTTTGTACTCTGTCCAAGTAAGGTCCCTTCCTTCTAGTCAGGGTAAGGGGGATTACACTTCTAAAATAACGCCTGCTCACCCCCTTGGAGCTTGGCACAAACAGTAGGGCTAATCTCAGAGGCAATGTGTAAAGCATTTGCACATAACACACAATAATACATTGAAAACACTACAAAAGGACACAACACCAGTTTTAGAAAAATAGCCAATATTTATCTGTGTAAAACAACACCAAAAATGATAAAAATCCGACATAAAGTATTGAGGATATGAATATTGCATGAATGAACTTAAAATACAGGGGCATATTACCAAGGGCCTTATCGCCGCTTTAGCGGGAATTTTTCCCGCTAAAGCGGCGATAATTTTATCGCCCTATTACCTAGCTGTCGCTAACACCAGTTAGCGACAGCTAATAGGTGATAGCGGGCATTTAGGGGCCCACTTTGCATGTCAGCGATAATTATCGCTAATGACATGCAAAGTGGGCGTACCAAGATGTTAGCGACTGGAAACAGTCACTAACATCGCTATCCCCTATTACCAACTTTTGGAAATAATTGCGCTAAGCGCGATTATCTCCAAAAGCTAACGCCTGCCCAGAGCAGTTCTTAGCCATGTTATCCAATGGAAGGTGGATAACATGGCTAAGAGCATTTGCTCGGTAATGCATGAATATCGCTGACTTTTCAGCGATATTCATGCATTTCGGCTGATTTTTATCGCTTAGGAGATAAACCTTGATAATATCAAGGCTCCTAAGCGATAAAAATAGGCGAAGCTCGGCGATATTATTTTGGCCGCTAACCAAGCTTAGCGATAATTATCGCTATAGCTTGGTAATATGCCCCACAGTTCCTTGAAGATGATAGCTCCCTCCAGGGCTATCACGGTGTGGGAACGAACAAATTCAACAGTTCAGACCGACTGTGAGGTTGCGGCCAGCTACTGTGTCGGGGAAACCCGTAAACAGTACCTTGGAAATGCAGGACATCGAGGACCTTTCGATGAGCTACTGAAGAGGCGGCATTATCGGCATTAGTTTATGAAGTCTGTGCAGGAGTTGTCAGGTTCCCGAAGAACACGTGTGACAGAACGACCTCTGTGAGGTTGAAGTCAGGAGCGCAGGCGTTGGCAGGTGTTGGGACTGCGGTGCAAAGCGGAGAGGTGCGGCCTAAGGTGCTCTCAGGTCATGGTGCAGGCAGCAGCTTTGTGACGGAGTCCAGCGGCGTCTGTGAGACCAGGGCCGCGGTGCTTGTTGCGGTGCTGACATGTCACAATGCAAGCAGCGGCGTTATTGTTGCTGAATTGCTGTCGAGAGTAGACGATCTGGAGTCGATGGAGCTGGCATGGGTGGGCCAAGGTTGTGGTGTGGGATGGGGCAGTGCATCGTGCAACTTACGAGCAGTGCCCCCACACCACAGTGCAGGCAGCAGCGTCGAGGTCAGTTGGAGCATCTTTGTCAGTGAGACCAGGGTGACAATGGAAAGCTAGGCGGTGCAGCGTGTGGTGCCCACACGTCACAGTGCAAGAAATGGCTCGGTGATGCCGTTGGATGGCGTTAGTGAGACAAGGGTTGCGGTGCAAAGTGTTGCAGTGCTCGTTGCGGTGCTTTCAGGTCACAGAGACGGATGCGGCATCATTGATGGAGTTGGGTTGCTTTTTCCCTCTGTAACAGCTGAAACACACCGTTCCAAGTGCAGGTACCCAGAGGATGGTTAAGCCCTTGGTGTGCCTGATACTTCCAACATGAGGCAAGCTCTGCTTCAAGCCCTTGGAGAAACTTTAACAGCAGGATATAAGAAAGTTCAGTTCAGCCCTTTAACTGCCCAAGACAGAAGCAGAAACTGCAGGCCGACCCAACAAAGCAGCAAAGTGTAAAAGAGTGGTACTCCTTCTGCAGCTCTTCCAGCTCTTCTTCTTGGCAGGGCCCCTAGTTAAAAAGTGTCATAAAGTTCTGGGGTTAGTGGCCAAATATTTATACTACTTTTTTCTTTGAAGTCTTAGACAGAAAGTCACTTTTGCTCAGTAAAAAACAGTTCTTTCCTCCCTGGTCCAGCTTCACTACAGGGGGTAGAGACAGCTTGTTCAGGGCAGCCACAGCCTATTCAGGTGCAAGTGACAACTCCTCCCACCACTCTAGCCCAGGATGGTCTATCAGCATATGCAGGGCACACCTCCGCTCCCTTTGTGTGAGACTGTCCGGAGTGAATTCACAAACAGCCCATGTCAGTCTAAAACTAGATGGTGAATCCACAAGCAGACAGAAGCACACAGGATGGGTAAGCAAGAAAATCCCCACTTTCTAATAGTGGTATTTTTAAACACACAATTTAAAAATCACCTTTACTAAAAGATGCGTTATTAAATTCTGAGCTCAGGGAGACTAAACTCCAATTCTCTATCTTTTACCAATTGAAAGTTACACTTTTAAAATCTTATAAGGCAGCTCCAATTATCACCTATGGGAAAGACATCCATTCAATAGTGAAAAACGAAATGCCTAGTACTTTACTATCAGGATATGTAAAACAACAGACCAGCACATGACCTACTTCTCACATATAGTGTACCCTACCCATGTGGCTACCTTGGGCCTACCTTAGGGGTGACTTATATGTAAAAAATGGAAGGGTTAGACTTGGCAAATAGGTGCATTTGCCGGGTGGACATGTCAGTTAAACTGCACAAAGAAACTGCAGTTGCAGGTCTGAGACATCTTTGAAAGGCTACTTGTGTGGGTGGCACAATCAGTGCTGCAGGCTCACTAGTAGCCAGGGGCAGCTCCAGCAGAGGAGCGTTGCCCCACTAAGTACAAAAAGAAAAAGAAAATGATAATAACTCAACGTTAAAAACATTACCTTATTATCATTTTCTTCTTGGAACCAGCCTGGTTGGGGCGGGCTGGACTTGCCTGGGAGAGGGAGTAGGATTGGTTCCTGCTGCACTTAAGTGCACATGATGGTTTGGTGGGCTGTCTCAGGCCAGCCAAACCATCATGCGCACTTTGCATGTTCTGCACCTAGGCTGCATTAAAGGCTGGGTGGAGAACATACCCAGCCTCCCAGTCCCCGTCTGAGCACTGAACCACGGCACCCAGGCCAATCACAACACTGTATTAGCAGCGCTGTCATTGTTCAGGGGATTCAGAGAGGCTGGGTGCTTCCTGTTCCAGCTTCAGAGGAGAGGCGGCAGCTAGTGATCGGCGACGATATGGTACTTCTTTTTTCTACACTCTCCCTCCCCTCCTCCACCACCATTACCGACCAGCCGCCACTGCTAGTAGCATTTGATTTACAGGCTCTGGGCTCTCACAGTGCACTTTATTAGGATCTTACAATTAAATCAAATATGTCAATTATGGAAAACCAATCATAACACAATTAACAGTAGGAGCACTTGCACTTTAGCACTGAATAACAGTGAAAAAGTGCGCATAATTCTAAACCAGTAAAAACAAATTCCAGCATACCACCAAAACAGGAGGTCAGAAATCAAAAAGACTGTGGAAACAGGCCAACAGATGCCAGGTCTAACACACTAACACATTGGAATTGCACAATTACATTACATATAACATATATGTACAATCTTTAGACTCTGGGAGATTATGTGATCTGCCCAAAATACCACAATTTTCATTGAAGTAGAAGAACAGAACCCAAATATCAAGGTCCAAATGTTGGCTACTTAGCCACTAGCCCAAATGTCATCACTTAACTACTAGAACAAACTACTGCTGCATTACACCTCTGCTGAGATAAACAGGGGCACTAGTGCCAACAGACGGCTTGTGTGTTATGTGTCAAAAGACCTACTGTGTACAGTAACACTACTTATATAGGACATTGGGTCAGCCCGATTCTTATCTGGAGCATAGCTTATTTAGTATTCTTTTGATTAGATCACTTGTATACGTTGACAGCTTATATTCACATTACTACATTTTTCTTTTGAGCACTCCATGGGAGTGCATGTGTTTCCTTGCTCTCTCTTGCTTCCACATCTATGTCTCTATCCATCCTGCTTTGTCTTTGTTCCATTTTTCATTAATACAAGCCAGCACCCATGCCTGCCCCTCAGCTCACTGTAGCTCCATGGCACTCAGCAGCATTCCACCTCCTTTTTACATACCCATAAATGTAGCCTAGCATGCAAAAACTTCCAGCACCCAGTAACACTTGTTACTAGTCACACTTCAGTACATGCAATTACATGCACAAACAAGACAATCACCAACACACTCTGCCTTCAGCACCACACACTTGTCAAATCCTCCCTTTTGTACAAAATGATGGATAGTCCCACATGATATATATGGGAAACAACAACATATTAAACAGGAAATACACAAAACACACCTCACACTGAAGTGATGTAGCTCCAGCACCACACATATGTCAGAATTTCTAATTTCATACACATTTAAGACAGATCCCAGAGCACACTCAAGCTGAACTTGAGGCTTTCAGCCATAAAACCACACATTACTAAACTTTGCCATGCGTCCATCTGCAAGACGGTACTCCTCTTCCTCACCATCACAACACTATACAAATCGTGCAGGAGTTTACTACTGTTTGCATCATCATTACATAAACCATGTGACATGGTACTCTCATCCCCCATTTGCAAGAACAATACCAATTACCTGATTCTTGCATCAATGAATATACCATAATTTCCAATGCCTTACAATCACAATTAGCTACTTTTGACCTTCCAGCTGATACACCATCTCTTACCCCACCCACTCCTTTATATCTTTTATTTCCAACACACAGACCTAAAGCTGCTCTTGTATATAAGGTATTGTTTTCGAATGTTACTGAGAGATCCAAATCCCCTATTGAAACTGCGTGGGAAACTGACTTGTCTGTTTCTTTTCCTATGACGACTTGGGATAAATTGTGGTCTAAGTTATTCAAAGTTTCTGCTGCTGCTCGTATAACCCAATCTTTGTATTTTATTTACAATAGAGCTGTTATAACTCCTGTTTGTATTTCTAAGGTTTCTCCATCCTCTTCTCCACTATGCTGTTCCTGTTCTAACGATACTGGCACATTGAGAAATCAACTTCATGATTGCTCAAATGCATTAACATTTTGGATATCTGTTTGGACTATTTGCATGAAAATCTTTAAATGGGATCTTATTTTATCGTTACAAAATGTTTTTCTTCACCTGATGTTGATGACTCATCTTCTGTTTCCATGTTATTTTAACTTTTTATTGCATTCGCCTTCAAAGTTATCTGATCATCCTGGAAAGATAATTCTAAAATATCTTCATTAACTTGGTGGAATTTTATTTATGATGAGCATAGAATCGCTAATGTTTCCTCCATTTCCCTCTCTCAAAAAATTCAATCTGATCTTCTTTGGCTACCTTTTACATCATATCTCTCTACTCATACTCCCGTACACTAGTTCTTTTCTTCTTCTCTCTATATTATTCTCCTACACAATTTTAGACCTTTCTTCCTTTCTTTTTCTTTCTTTTCTATCTCTCCCTTCTTTTCCCCTTTTTTTCCTCCATTCTTTCTCTCTAATGTTATGCTCCTATTACACCAATATGTTATTAACTTACCTATATTTTGTAATGTGGTGTATATATTTATGATTGCTTCTCTTTTTTTTGTCCTTATTTTCTCTTTTGTCTCATGTACTTGAAAATTCAATAAAAACTTCTTAAACACAAAAAAAACAATAGTGCTCCATCAGGTCCTGCCACATGCCCATGGGTGGCGGGCTCAAATTAATTCATTTAAAAATAAAATCCCCCCCCCCGCGGGACCCGCCTAATGTCCCCTGGCAAAAAGTGCTGTGACAACAAATGATGGACGGAATGCTGAATGAATCAAATATCCACCCCTAGTGAAGAGATCGTTCTTTTGCTCACTACGCCACCCCAGTTTGAACTCAGCCATATCAGTCTTGACCCTGCTCCTCATGGGAACAGTATAGCTCAAACTATCAATTGGGCCTGAATTCTTTCCTTTAAAAAAAAATCGAGCCCCAGCGATTCCAGCCACATGACCCCAGGTGGCGTGCCCGAATCCCATTATTTTGTTTTTAAATATTGCCCCCAGTGGGTCCTGCCGAATACCTACGGGCAGCCGTCCCGAACTCTTTCCTAATTTAAAAAACAAAATACTGGCTCCAACGGGACCCGCAGCATGTCTATGGGCGGCCAGCCTGTTCTTTCATTTTTTGGGTCCTGCCAGATGCCCATGGACGACGGGTCTTAATTCTTTCTTCAAAAAAAATATATCTACGGCCCTCAGCGTGACTCACCAAATGCCTATGGGCGACGGGCCCGTATTCTTTTTTTTTTTTTTTTAAATAGTGCCCCAGCAATCACATCCACTTTCAGCCTGTGAATGGTGGGAGTACTGAGGGTGGGGGAAGAGGAGCAGAGAAACTGCATAGCTTGTCCGCCGAGGACAAAAGCTATGCAGTTTTCGGTCTGAGCAGCAGCAGTGTTCTCTAGGCACCTCCGGGCAGGGGGCTCTGATGTATTAGGTGAGTAACCAAACACCTCGCCTGTTCGCTGACCCCCTCCTTTTATTTGGCTCAGTGGTCAACTCTGGGCCACTAAAAGGAATTTTGCAAGCCCTTTTATAAAAAGTATGGGCATTGTATGAAAGAGCATGTTTTTGTGAATGTTTTGCAAAAGGGGAAATCCTTTGAGGGTCTGGCTGAATATTTTTACTAAGTGTACATTCACTTCAGAACCATAACATATAAAAGATTAGAAAATCATGTTTCTGGGTAATTAACTTTTGCAATTGTATTTAATCTTGGCAGGTTGATCTTCTATTTTGTATCATAAATGAAATTAAGAGCAGCTGCCTCAGAGGCAGAGCATCTACTTACTTCTTGGTATCTAAAAAATAAATCAATGTTATAATTTACATATCAAAACAATTGTATAACACCAAACCACAGAACTTTAGGGGTCAGATGAGAGTTTCAGGCAGAATCAGAGACACATTTTGTGCTCAAAATTGTATATACCCAAGTTCAAGCTTTAAGCCGGTACATCATGTGGTGATTTGCGAAGCATATCAGTAGCAAACTTCTAGAACGTCTATGAAAAACATTATTCCCTATAACAAGTAAACATGCAGCAAAATATTCCTAATTTTCTCTCCAGAGGTTTATATAGCGTAAACTTGACCTCAAGGTATCGGAGCGCTTTACATGAGCACCAGTTGCGTTACAGACGGCCACATTCATTTTTACACGGGATATTAAGTGATTTGCCCATAATCACAGGATGTTTCGCGTCCCTGCCGAAACTCGAACCCCGTATTCCAGCTTCGAGGACACTGCTCTAGCCATAAGGCCACATTCTTTTCAAGTTTTCCTGGGTTCTAGCAGAGTCAATATGGTTTCTCTAGGCATTGAAGGAAACTGCTCTGTGCAGGAAGATTTTTGCATCGTCCAAGGTGAAGTTAAACCGGAAAAAATGTCAGACTTTACCGGCCAACAATTCAAATAGCTTCTCTGTTTGTTGACTATATTAAAATGGTTATTAGTGCGCAAAATAATATTGAAATAATAGAAATATTAGTAGCCCGATTTAATAAAATATTGGCAAAAAGTCAAAACCTGCTCAAGATATAGTTGTTTTTTACTCACGTGAGTAAATTATTATTTCTAAATGATTGTCAACTTTTCCATTGCCACATCACAGCAGTATTGAAACCAGTGGCGGCTGGCAGGGAATAGGGGTGGCGGGGAAAGGGGTTGGGGAACAAAAAATGTGAAAAACACTTACCTTTTCACGGCTGCCATCTTTCCTTAACCTCGGTCCCTTCTCACGGCTGTCTTCTCTGTTCTGTCCCAATAGCACACAGGCTCTCCTATGCCAATCACAATGCTGCAATGAAGCACTATGATTGGTCCCCACCAGGCTATGTATTACAGCCTGGTAGTGAACATGCAAAGTGTGCATAACTGTTTAGCCGGCCCAAGACGGCCAGAAACAAGCATATTTAGAGTGTGCCACAACTCATCCTGTACTACTGAAAATCCAAACTCGTGTAACCATTCAGACGCAAGAATAAAACTTCATCGTACCACGACGAATTTAGTATCAAAAGACAGAGAATGGTGAGTACATTATGCACAAGCATTTTCGTCGCATTCGAAGGTTGCTTTCACCTCGAAATCGTCACTTGTACCCTGAACCCTTGGCTTCCATTTTGTATACGGCAGCCATTTTGTATGTTGCCCTTCACATAGGCTTAATCCAATATCATAAGGACAAGCACTCCTTGATTGACTTTTTCGTGACCTGGGCAGGTTGAAACCATCGCCCCAGGCCAACCCATTTGGTCAGTTCCTCTCCCAGTGGCCGGTCAAGATAGCATCTAGGCGCACCCGGCCATAAAACCCTTTCATCACACACCCACCCTGCCGAATCTTGCCCACACCTGACCCCGCTCCTTCTTTTCTACTTGTTTTATGATGAGGACGTGCTCATTTTATTGGGGAACACCGATATCTGATTGAAATACCGGACCTTGCCGAGTAATTTATTATGTATTAGACAAACGAAATGTGAGCTTGTCATCATAACTCTGTTACTTATTTGTGGTCGAAATATGTGAATAGTATCCTGAAAATCTAGGAATGTTTGCCTGAAGCTTATTATTTTGTATAAGAAGAGAAGCCTGACTTCGTGATTTTGAAGCAGTCTCCTGAGAACATACTTCCGTGTGTTGTACTTCTAGGACACTTGTTACCTTGGTTGCAGCCAATAAACCGATCTTTGACTTCACCTAGAAGACTCTGAGTTTCTGTGGTCTGAATCAGGAAAAGGACTCGAGGTCTTTGGGTGTGTATTCCCTGACACCGCTGGGTTACCGGTTAAGTACCGGTTCTGAAAAAACCAGTACCTCAGTTGGCGCCCAAAGTGGGGCGATTCCAGCGGTACCGGTCCAGCCAGAGGTTCGTGAGGAGCTTCGTGTGAAAATTCCGGTGGAAGGCCGCCACTTCAACGACCCCTGCATGTCGACGTGGTCCGAAGGTCTTTGCTGCGAGGTTCCCCGCTTCCCGACGGCTACAAAGGACTGCTGCACTGGCTATCGCCCTGATTTGGACCCTTGAAGTTTGGTAGAGCGAAACACTAAGACGAGTCTTCTAGTGACGTCATCGACATTTCAGTTAAGTATAAGTGGAGCGTCTCCCAGTCCTTAGTTGGTTCTTAGTTTTGGGTATCCTTTGGGAAAGTTTTGTGTTGGTACTTGCAAGCACCAAAACCGAAGGACTCGTGTTTTCACGAGAAAATATCGTAATCGATAATCCTTTGACGTTTGGAACTAGACTAGAGAGCAGAGATGCCTAGTCTTAGACTTGGAAATTTGTTTTGTCTTGGTGGTAATAATAGGGACTCCCCATTGGAGGACTCATGTCCGGTTCCTCCGGTTGGAACTCCAACTTACGAGTTATATGTGAAACATGGGGTAGGCCCCATCACATACAATGAAGTGTGGATCAAATATACCAAAAACGATGGTGTTTTTAAATGGCCCCAATACGGTAGCTTTGACACCGAAATTTTAGATAATCTTGTGGTCAAACTTTTCAAAAAGAAAGCCCGGCCAGCGATGATTGACTCTTTCCGCCTATGGCGTAAAGAGGCCAAACAGAAGGAAATTAAATTAGAGAAGAAAAATAAGGGAGAAGGGAATATTTCAGTAATACACGCTGCTATGCGGTTTAAAGACAAAGAAGAGGTACAGATGAGTGAACAGTTGCAGAGGCAACGTAAAATGGCAACAGATAAATGCTATCCAGTTTTGCCGTCTCTTCAGCAAGAGACAGCCAAAGAACGTGAAAAAGACCCATTAATGTCGCATTTATTAAGTTCACCACCCCCTATGCACAAACAGCCACGGCGCCTCCGCAACACTTAGTTGCGCCGCCCATGGTCGTTATGCCTGCCCTTCTACAGCACCCACCAGCTGCTCTTCAGCTGGCATCCGCTCCTCCGGTGCAGCCTCCTCAAGGCACACCGGCTACATCTACTTCGCTTATACCTTCTATGACTTTGCCTAGTGCACCTTCGATTTCTCATAATGCTCCCTCTGCTATTGCCTCTACTTCAGCCTTATCTCACACTGTTTTTCTACCCGTTCCTCCTTCACTTTCACCTTCCGTTTGGCATAAAATGGCCAGCATTGTCACTAACATTCCTTCACCCCTTTTTCGGTTGCCTAAAACGACCCCTAACACGGAACGAAGACAGTTGCGAAGTCAACTGCCTGACTACCAAGAGAGAGATGTATTGAATCGTTTAGCTCATAAATGGATTATAGATACGGTAAAATATGACGTTGAATCTGTCATGAAAGTCTTCCTTCAGTGGGAAGCACCGACACAGAGATATGTTTTTGAACAAATGTGTGTTTTTCTCGGTGAGGATTTGGAAGATAATGATTTAGAAAGTAACCCGCAGGAGTTGTGTCATATACGGTTCAAGTTTGGGGAAGGAATGATCGTAGGTCCCGATGTCCAAAAAGCGGTTGAGATATTGTTGGGAACACTTCTGGCTCACAATCTGAGCGCGATACACCTAGGAAAAAGGCACGACAGTATCCCATGAGAGAAGTTCCCCCGCAATGGAGGGAGGGTGACACATCTGTTGAACCTCCTATTCCGCCACACTTTCAGAGTGTATGGGTACACGTCCCATGGAAGAGAGCTGAAGTTTTAGCACTTAAACAGACATTACCAGATCCGCGTAAGAATCCTGCAGGGTATTACAAGGAATTGTCGCAGACTGCTGGGTCATGTATAATGAACTTAGCCACTATCGATATGTTATTTGGGAACGTTGTTCCACAGCCTTTATGGAGTAAGATTCGTCATTCAGATCATGATCAGGAATTAGGTGATTCATGGGCCAATATCGCTGCTGTAGATGCCCGACAAGTTGGTGGTGCTAAACCTGAGCCATTAATAGCAGAACTTCCTGGTAAAATAGTTGATTACATGAAAACGATAATGCCTGCAATACGTGTGAATTGGGATAAGTTATCTGCATGTAAACAGAAGAAAGACGAGACGGTCTCAGATTTCTTCACCAGGTTCGAAGAAACGTTTGTCGATCACAGTGGCCAAGACATGACCACAGAAGGTGGTCAGCGATTATTTGTCGACAAGTTCGTGCACAATCTGCTTCCAGAATTGTGTAAAAAGTTAAAAGATTCGGAGAGTTCTTGGGCTGTTTCCTCTTCAGCACAGATATTAGCCACTGCACAATATTACGAGAATAGAGACAAAGGCGAGAAAGATAGAGTGGAAAAGAAAACGAAAGAATTAAAGACTAAGGTTTTATTGCAGCAAGCCTATCCGCCACGTGGTGGTGGTAATGGCCAGAATAACGGTGGTCAGAACACCTATCAGAATAACTATCAGCAGCCACAACAGTATCAAGGGAACTCACAAAGAGTCGAGTATAATCAGCCACGTGTCAATATAGGTCCCAACCAGTGTTCATATTGCAAGGAGGAAGGTCATTTTAAGTATAGTTGCCCTATCTTGTTACAACGTGCGAATGGTGTTTCGAACGTAAGAGGTAGAGGCGTTCAGCAAGCACCTAGAGGTAGAGGATGTGGAAACATCCCCCAGAATGCGCAGTCTCTTCCACCACAGAATTCTATTAATAAATTCGATCAGCAGAATAACGCATCTGGTAGGACAGCTCAGTACTATACAGATGATTACTATACAGAAGGCGAGCAATGGAACAGTAATGATTGCTAGGACAGCCATGGACAAAGAGAGGGAGTTGTTTCAGTTCCAGTAGATCAGAGTGGACCATACGTTGAGGTGATCACATCAGGTGTGTCAGAACCTTTTCTCTTGGATACTGGTGCTACGAAGAGTTCTATTATGCACTCCAAACTCCCTGGCGCACCTTTGTCTGGCAAAACGAACGTTTCTGTAGGTTTTTCTGGCGCCCCGGTTAGGAACCCGATTTCTGACCCTTTGTCTCTTTCTGTTGGTCCTTGCGAATTCGAAGCACCCCTTATTCTGACAACAGGTTGTGGCAAAAATTTGCTAGGATTAGAATTGCTAAAAAGATTGTATGCAACTTTGTACTGTTCTCCATCAGGAGTACAACTTACACTAGGTAAGAAAGTGGTTTCTCCAATGTACTTATCGAGAGATAAACTTCCAACGGAATTGTCGTTTCTTCCAGACATACTTTGGGCAGCTGGTCCCAATGATGTGGGACTCTTAGAAATACCAACATATGTTGTAACATTGAAAGCCAATGTTAAAATGCCACGAATTCCGCAATACCGAATCTCCAGTGAGGGTGAAAAAGCTTTGCTAGCGATCGTTCACGAGTTAATTGAAAAAGATGTGATTGAAGAGACAAGAGGTAACGTTTGTAATAGTCCCGTTCTACCTGTTTTAAAACAAACTGACTCATCTCAGCCACTGGTGTAGAGATTTGTGATCGATCTCAGAGAGGTGAATAAGATCGTGGTGCCACAATTTCCAGTTGTCCCCGACATCACTACATTATTGACTATGATTCCAGCTTCTGCCACTTGGTTTTCGGTGATTGACCTGAAGAATGCTTTCTTCAGCATCCCGATCGCCGAGGAGAGCAGGGATATTTTTTCCTTCAGTTTAGGAGGACGAAGCTTCCGCTTTAAACGCGCTCCTCAGGGCTACTGTGAAAGTCCGTCAATATACAGTCAAGCTCTAAAAACACAGCTTGATACGATTGTTTTGCCAAAAGGTGCTACTCTTGTACAGTATGTTGATGATTTGCTTATAGCTGCGGATACTGAGGGAATTTGCAAGAAAGCCACAATGTCATTGTTACACCATCTGTGCGATTTACATCACAAGGTGTCACTTTCCAAGCTTCAATATTGCCGACAAGAAGTGACCTACTTAGGTCATCTCTTATCGAAGGAGGGAAGGAAACTGACCCCAGAGAGAATTCAGGCAATAGCGAAATTGAGTGTGCCAAGAACACAGAAAGAAGTGCGTGCTTTCTTGGGCATTACATCATATTGTAGACAATGGATCCCTAATTTTTCGTTATTGGCCAAACCTTTGGTGGCGTTAACATGTAAAGATACACCCAATCCCGTCCCTTGGTCTGAAGAGTGTCAAACGAGTTTTTCCGAATTACGCACAGCCTTATGTTCGGCTCCTGTGTTGGGTAACCCCAACTACAGTAAGCCTTTTACATTGTATGTCCATGAGAAGGATGGTTGTGCATTGTCAGTCCTGACTCAGTTATTTGGGAACAAACAGCGTCCATGCGCTTACTTTTCCTCGACTTTGGATCCAGTGGCTAGAGCATTGCCTAGTTGTTTAAGAGCCACAGCGGCAGCAGCTGTTTCTATTCGACAGTCTGCTGGCCTGGTCATGAATAATACACTAGTCGTGATGGTCCCACATGCAGTAGACACATTGTTAAATAGAACCAAGACACAGCATTTAACCAGTGCTCGATTGTCAGGGTACGAACTGACTTTGCTAGCAAGTCATGTGCACATTCAAAAGTGCAACACCCTTAACCCAGCCACGTTATTACCATTCATAGAAGAATCAAATGCTTCAGAACAGCATGATTGTCTTTATAGAACAGAAGAAGAGACGAAAGGAAGAGTAGACCTCTTCGACACTCCTCTTGCTGAATGTGATGGTACATTGTGGGTGGATGGTTCATGTTTCAAGCTTCCGAATGGCGATACGATTGTTGAAGCTACACGCATCCCACATAATTCAGCTCAGGCAGCGGAGCTAATTGCACTCACGAGAGCATGTGTGTTGTCGAAAGGAATGAAAGTGACTGTCTACACCGACAGCCAGTACGCGTTCGGCGTGGCTCATAGTTTTGGACGATTGTGGAAAGAACGTGGATTTCTGACTTCGCATGGAGCTAAAATTAAGCATGGTCTGTTGGTAAATGAGCTTCTAGAATCACTGACTTTGCCCTTACAAGTAGCGATTGTGAAATGTAGCGCTCACAAGAAGGTCACTGAGGATGTTGGTCGTGGAAATGCGTTCGCTGATGAAACGGCTAAAGACACTGCGAAGAATGTGATGAGCCAAATGTATGTTGCAGGACCTGCAAGATGGGTTGGTGACATAGGAATGTGTGAAAACACGATAGAGAGCGTGAAGTCCATTCAAGCCGAAGCCACAGAGAAAGAGTTGAGTACGTGGAGAGAAAGTTCGGGTAGAATGGATGCGAGTGGTTGCTGGATTGAATTGTCAGAGCATCAGAGGTGGTTGTTACCCGATGCGTACGTGCTTGCAGTAGTCACAATGGCTCATGGTATGGCTCATATCAGCGTGAAAGGGATTTGCAAGATGCTGGCTCCAGTATGGCAGAATTCAGGGATTCCCAAGTGTGCAGAGAATGTGGTCAAGAATTGCATGGTGTGTCTGCAACACAATCCTGGTAGGGGAACCCCAACTCCAGCTGGTCATTTTGCACCTCCTACGTTTCCGTTCGAGGTTTTGCAGCTAGATTTCATCGACATGGAAAGGTGCAACAATTTAAAATATGTGCTCGTTGTTGTTTGTGCCTTCTCGAGATGGATAGAAGCATACCCCCTGAAAGACAACACTGCCTTGTCCACAGCGAAAGCCCTTGTGAAAGAGTACTTCCCTAGATTCGGAATGCCTAGAATGATCTGGTCTGACAACGGGAGTGAATTTATAGGTCGTGTGATGAAGAACATATGTGAAGGATTAGGTATCAGACAGAAGTTCCACGCTGCAAATCACCCCCAATCAGCTGGATTAGTAGAATGCTACAACGGCACTCTTAAGTTAAAATTGGCCAAAATTCAAGCGAGCACAGGTCTTAAATGGCCTGACGCTCTACCCTTAGCACTCCTATCCACCAGAATGACTGTACATTCGCGAGTGAAACTCAGCCCCCATGAAATCATTTTCGGCCGCCCGGCCAACATATGGGGAGTGCCTAGGCCCAAAAAGTTTAGCGAGCTTGAGCACCCCGTTCTACTTGACTATCTGTATGAATTGACGGCTAAATTGCGTGTTTTACATCAACAGGTCAACGACACCCTGCCTCCGGTCTCTGAGACTCCGGGACACAGCATTGACCCTGGATCCTGGGTACTGGTGCGGAATTTCCAGAGGACCAGAAACGGCCAGCCCAGGTGGACAGGGCCACACCTTGTCCTTCTCTCTACAAGATCGGCAGTGCGAGTGGAAGGGAAAAAGGCCTGGATCCACGGGGTCCACTGCAAGAAAGTCCCTCTTCCTCTGCCATATGACCAGTGGGTCCAGGAAGGTGTCGGCGACTCAGAAACAGACACGGTACCTCGGCTCATACCTTTCAGTGATGCACAAGTGAAAGGAACTAACTCTGAGCGCAAAAACAAGAACATTCTTCAAGAAGGTGTGCCACCGTCAAAACGATTGAACACTTCGGAGCCTGAACTGTTGTTCCAGGACAACACAGTACCGGGAAGACAAAGATACGATTTGAGACCAAGAAATACGAACTAATAAATAATTTCTTTTTCCACTTTAAGGCAAAAACCTATGGACCAATAAAAAAGTATTTTTTTTCCTCCAAGTACTATTTTCGAAAAGGCAGCTCCTCCATCAGAAGAAAACTTGCTCATTTTTGTTTTTCGAACCGCCATCTGGGTTCCGCTGCTAGGGTCGCGGTTGCCTAAAAAGTCTTTTGGGTGCAGCTAACGACGTTAGGTCGGTGGTTCTGGTTGGTCTAAGGGAGTTGCCCTGGACTGACAGAAGCATCCTTAAGCAGAATCAACCTACCACTGCGGGCAGCACTCTAGAAAGGATGGAGTTTTCTGAAATGGAAAGGCCTGTCAAGCAAACGAACTCTAGACACCAGTTATGTACAGTGGTGACAAGAAAAAGTTTTTTAATAATGTGCATTTTTATGATATCCAGTGTGATGATATTTCTGATAGGATTCTCTTTTCATGTAACACTCGCACCACCTGCATCCCCTACACCTCCTCCTACTACTGTTTCCCCTCATTCTTTCCACTCCCTTCCTGGCCATGAATCCCATAGAAGATTAGAGTTCATTAATAACTCCTTCATTCAGCTCCTGCACCAGCACTAGTTAGTAATGAACACAACTAACTGTTGGGTATGTGGACTTATGCCTCACACAACGGATAAAGGTATCCCCTATCTAGTTCTACCTTTCAGTCATAATGGTTCTGTGTGGGCATACAGAACGATGTTCATATATGCACGAGAAATCCAACGCCTACGTTCTGTAAAACACAACCTCAAGACTAGCGCCCTAGTAAAAGGCATAGTTGACATGATTAAGGTAGTAACTTCTTATGAAAATACCCCTAATGACGAGATACTTGCATATGTAGGTTGGAACGTAACCGGATATGGAGCTACCTTAAGTGAGAAACAGCAAGCGAAGAGATCTTCCCCGATCTGGATTGTACCCCATCAAGGTAACTTGTGTCTGCAAGGCATTGGCAGGAATCCCAGAGCTCAGTTAGGGAGAAGTATCTGTACAGAAACATATGTTTTTGGGTCTCAGACTTCCCCTGCGTTTTTAGCAGCTAAGGGTACTTATTTCATCTGTCATAATAGAGCCTATACATGGTTGCCCCCTGACTTCTCGGGCTCATGTTTCGTTTCGTTCCTGTACCTCCCACCTACACAGCAGCGGCGGATTACCACAGGACAAGGGTAGTTAGAGGTGTCTTGAGTAAAGAAGACACTGCAGGTCAAGAATTTGGGGACCTTGCAAGAGGTTTTCTGCCGTTCTGGGGACCCATGGTAAACAGCAGGAACATAAGGCAATTGACAAGGGTAGTTGAGGCTACCGTGATTGAAACTACTGGTGCCCTTAGTAACCTGACTGCTGAGCTCCAGTCGGATCGTCTTATGACCCTTCAGAACAGGGTTGCTTTAGACGTCATACTTGCAGACCGAGGTGGGGTATGCAGATTGATCCAATCTAGCTGCTACGTTTTTATCCCAGATAACGCTCCAACAGTGTACCAGGCCATCTCCAAACTACATAAGATTTCCGAATCTATTCATGTAGATAAAGGAGATTGGTCATTAATGGGGTGGTTCTGGGGACTGATATCCAGCTGGGGATGGAAAATCCTGATGGTCATTGGGATGGTCTTAGCCATCCTTTTCCTGTTCTGTCTGTGTGTGCAGTGTGCTACTGCAATATGTGGCCTTTGTGTCACATCATGTGTAAGGAAACCTGTATCAAGAGACGAGCTAAGTACTAGGATGATGTTACAGCAACATCTCAATGACTTTAGGAATATCGACCTGGACTCAGATTAGCATGAGAGTAGGTTAAGTTGCCTTTGTAAGGGCAAAAGGAGGGTTTGTAGTACTGAAAATCCAAACTCGTGTAACCATTCAGACGCAAGAATAAAACTTCATCGTACCACGATGAATTTAGTATCAAAAGACCGAGAATGGCGAGTACATTATGCACAAGCATTTTCGTCGCATTCGAAGGTTGCTTTCACCTCGAAATCGTCACTTATACCCTGAACCCTTGGCTTCCATTTTGTATACGGCAGCCATTTTGTATGTTGCCCTTCACATAGGCTTAATCCAATATCATAAGGACAAGCGCTCCTTGATTGACTTTTTTGTGACCTGGGCAGGTTGAAACCATCGCCCCAGGCCAACCCATTTGGTCAGTTCCTCTCCCAGTGGCCGGTCAAGATAGCATCTAGGTGCACCCGGCCATAAAACCCTTTCATCACACACACACCCTGCCGAATCTTGCCCACACCTGACCCCGCTCCTTCTTTTCTACTTGTTTTATGATGAGGACGTGCTAATTTTATTGGGGAACACCGATATCTGATTGAAATACCGTACCTTGCCGAGTAATTTATTATGTATTAGACAAACGAAATGTGAGCTTGTCATCATAACTCTGTTACTTATTTGTGGTCGAAATATGTGAATAGTATCCTGAAAATCTAGGAATGTTTGCCTGAAGCTTATTATTTTGTATAAGAAGAGAAGCCTGACTTCGTGATTTTGAAGCAGTCTCCTGAGAACATACTTCCGTGTGTTGTACTTCTAGGACACTTGTTACCTTGGTTGCAGCCAATAAACCGATCTTTGACTTCACCTAGAAGACTCTGAGTTTCTGTGGTCTGAATCAGGAAAAGGACTCGAGGTCTTTGGGTGTGTATTCCCTGACACCGCTGGGTTACCGGTTAAGTACCGGTTCTGAAAAACCCAGTACCTCAATCCCCCTGACATCCCAGTCCCGCCCTAACGCGACACTCCTCCACCTTAGCAGAGGAGCCGCCCTAGATTGAAACATATTCATTACGCAAATTCCCCTAGGTCACGTTTAATGTTTAATTCTTAGACTGTTTACACCTTTTCCTTTTTTGGAACTTGTCCATCCGTAGGGTTTCGAAATAAAAAATTGTTACCTTCATTTCTGTGTCATCTCTCTTTTTTCTAGTAAAACAATTTTCCCAGTATGTTCACATCTGTCAACACACATCTTCTAAAGTGACTGGCAAGCTTCACCGCACTACCACCCCAATTGAGCCATGTCGGTTTGTAAATTATGTGGGGCATATTTGTGTAGGAGGTGGGTCGCCCTTGAGCCATGTAACAGGCGCAAGTGCGACACTACTCCTGAGTTTGATTTATCAAGCCCCGCAATGCCACCTGTCGTAGACTTGGTGGATTGATAAAGCCAGAGTAACGCACTGCAGATAAAATCACTGTATTGCATTACTCTGCCCCAGGGAGGCGTTCCTTGGGTGGAGCGTGGATGTTCCCACCCATCCACCCATGGATTTTGGTGCATTCTCAGATTTACCATCAGTGGTAAACCAGGGAATGCACCAAAATGCTACGCCTTCCTAGGGGAGGCGTAAAATGAGAAATAGCTTTATCGCTCCCCTTTATTTAAAGCCTATGGGGATTGTTTTTGTGCAAGAAGGTGCCCATTCCTGGACAAAAACCATGCTGCTTTCAACGCAGACATCCTTGCACCATGGTACAAGGGTGCCATGCATTAGAACTAGGCACCCATAGGGGCGGCAGTTCAAGCAAAGGACAGTAATATGAAACATTCCTGCCCTTTCCCTGTCACACCGCACAGCGCAGTACACCAGGTGGCTTGCTGCGCTGCGTGAAAGCTATGTAAATATGCACCTATGTGTTCCCAAAACCGCAAAATACAGTTTTAAAACCTCTTTGCGTTCCTGTGACTTAAACTTCTTTGTGGGAGTTCCCAGAACAAATTAACAAGCATTGACAATGCCAATAGATATGGCTTTTAAAGAATGTTGTTTTGCTCTGGCAGCAGCACAGATGGATTGAGGGCAGATTAACACACATGGATGTTTGTACTAGATTGGCAGTGCGACTGTCGCCTGAATTTTTAATCCACATCAATATTATTTTACAGTTCTTTACTTCTATTCTTATACATATTAATCCCCATGCTATATACTTGTAACACTTTGCATTACCATACAACATTCTATTAAAGCCGTACCTTTTGGTATTGTCAACGCTTGTTAATTTGTTCTGCTTAAAGGATTGCCAGAGTAACCTTTCTATGGCACATAAAGATGTGATTTTCTGGAAGAATGTCACAGAATTTGGAGCCCTGCAACAGAAATAGTGAATATGTTCCTACCTCCCAATATTTCCTGTCCCTAAGACATAGGATCTATTTCAGAGGAATGAGTCAGGGAGCCTGGATCTTTGAGCTCAAGGACAGCTACCGCATACCATCAACAGGTGTAAAGAACACATGAAGGTCCCAGGTTGTCGACCTCAGGATCGGAGAGGGCCCTTCTTGAGTATGAGTGTCAGGGGTTATCTGACTGGACATTCCCCATTGTCAGTGAGTCCCAGGACCAATGGTTAGATGAACTGCATTTTAGAGTCTCAGTGGTTAGTGAAAGCGACCTGCCACGTCTTGTTCCTTGAGAAGAGGACACCTTGTGAGGCAATATGGGGAGGGCAACAGATCACAGTGGCTTAGCAACAACCTAGCTGGGTAGAAAAGGTGCAGCATACATTGATGGGGGTGATTGGAGACAATACGAGATTGTGGTAATTATTTAGGTCAAAAACAGAGCTGAACAAGTTTCTCTTGCATGCAAAGGAACCGTGTGTGTGCACATTTCTTGAGATGTGCTGAGTATTGGTAATGAAGGTGTGAATTGTAAATTTTTTCTGTACTAACTTTTAGAAATGGGGGTCTCTGGTTGGCAGGTTTGTACTTTGTCCAAGAAAGGGTCCCTTCCTTCTAGTCCGGGTAAGGGGGATTACACTTCTAAAATAACCCCTGCTCACCCCCTTGGGGCTTGGCACAAACAGTAAGGCTTATCTCAGAAGCAGCGTGTAAAGCATTTGCACATAACACACAGTAATACATTGAAAACACTACAAAAGGACACCACACCAGTTTTAGAAAAATAGCTTATATTTATCTGTGTAAAACAACACCAAAACGATAAAAAAATCCAGCATACAGTAATGAGGATATGAATATTGCATGAATCAACTTAAAATACTATTCCTTAAAGTTCATAGCTCCTTTCAGGGCTATCACAGTGTTGGGAACAAACAAATCCAACATTTCAGGCCGACCGCAAGGTCGCGGTCAGCTCAGTTTTGGAGAAACCTGTAAACAGTACCTTGGAAATGCAGGACAACGTGGACCTTGCGATGAGCATTTGAAGAGGCGGCGTTCTCGGCAGGCGTTCGTTTATGAGGTCTATGCAGGAGTCATCGGGCTCCTGAAGTCACACGTGTTGCAGAATGACCTCTGTGAGGTTGAAGTCAGGAGCGCAGGCGTTGGCAGGTGTCGGGACTGCGGTGCAAAGCAGAGAGGTGCGGCATGATGTGTACTCAGGTCGTGGTGCAGGCAGTAGCTTTGTAACAGAGTCCAGCGGCCTTATGTCCCCTCTCGCAATCTTTGCTCGGCTCACTTGGCTTTACTCAAAATCCCGAGAGTCAAGCGTAAGAAATGGGGAGGTTTAAGATTCTCATTCCTTGCTCCATCTTTCTGGAATGCCCTCCCATTGGACATAAGGCTTGCTTCTCCCTATACCCATTTTAGATCCCTTCTTAAGACTTATCTGTTTCGCATTGCATACAACTAAAATGTTTTTTTCTTCTCCGTTCTCTTTCTTTCTCTCTTTTATTTTTTTTTCCTGTTGCTGCTGTGCACTCCCTTGTCCTGTCCAGGCGGTCGGTCCCCACCGTCCTTCTCTGCCCCAGCGCCAAGAAACTGTATAGTGTATGCTGCGCTTTACAAATGCCTTTCACATCACATCACATCACAGCGGCGTCTGTGAGACCAGGGCTGCTGTGCGAAGTGGGGCGGTGCTGACACGCCACCGTGCAAGCAGCAGCGTCATTTTTGCTGAATTGCCGTTGAGGGTAGACGATCTGGAGTCAATGGAGCTGACATGGGTGGGCCAAGGCAGTGGTGTGGGATGGGGCGGAGCATCGTGCAACTTACAAGCAGTGCCCCAGACCACGGTGCAGGCAGCAGCATCGAGGTCAGTTGGAGCATCTTTCTCAGTGATACCAGGGTGACAATGGGAAGCTAAGCAGTGCAGCGTGTGGTGCCCACTCGTCACAGTGCAAGCAGTGGCTCGGTGATGGCGTTAGATTGCGACAGTGAGACAAGGGTTGCGGTGCAAAGTGTGGCAGTGCTCATTGCAGTGCTTTCAGGTCACAGCCTGATGCGGCATTGTTGATGGAGTTGGGTTGCTTTTTCCCTCTGTGGCAGCTGAAACGGATCACTGAAAGAATATCGACTGAAAGAATATCGACCATCAAAAATATCGTTGAGAAAATATCGACAGTCAAAATATCGAGTTTCTATCTACAAACAGGTAAGTACAAAAATATCGAGTTAAAAATATCGTTTACAAAAATATAGTTGTAAAAAATATCGTATTTACTAAAAACAGTGTTAAATTAAATTAATATTAATAATTAATTACTAAAATATACTTAAAATTACTTAAATTAACTTATAATAATTAAATAATTAATGAAAGTTAAATAAATATTTTTTTATTTCATATTTATTAAACATATATATATAGTAATAAAATATAATAAAATAATACCCCAAAACTGAAAACTGACCCTGAACCCTAAAAATACCCCTTTACCCAAAAACTGAAAACTGACCCTGAACCCTAAAAATACCCCTTTACCCAAAAACTGAAAACTGGCCCTGAACCCTAAAAATACCCCTTTACCCAAAAACTGAAAACTGACCCTAAAACCCTAAAAATACCCCTTTGCCCAAAAACTGAAAACTGACCCTGAACCCTAAAAATACCCCTTTACCCAAAAACCCAAAACTAACCCTGAACCCTAAAAATACCCCTTTACCCAAAAACCCAAAACTGACCCTGAACCCTAAAAATAAAAACGATATTACTTCACTTACCTTAAAAACGATATTACTTCACTTTCCTTAAAAACGATATTTTGGCTGTCGATATTCTGTCCTGTCGATATTTTCTCCAAACGATATTTTGGAGTCGATATTATGTCCAAACGATATTTTGGAGTCGATATTATGTCTGTGTACCAGCTGAAACACACCGTTCCAGGCACAGGTACTCAGAGGATGGTTAAGCCTTTGGTTTTCCTGATACTTCCAACAAGAGGCAAGCTCTACTTCAAACCCTTGGAGAAACTTTAACAGCAGGATAAAAGAAAGTTCAGTTCAGCCCTTTCACTGCCCAAGCCAGAAGCAAAAACTGCAGGCCAACCCAACAAAGCAGCAAACAGTAGAAAGAGTAGTACTCCTCTTGCAGCTCTTCCACCTCTTCTTCCTCGCAGGGTCCCCGGTTCAAAAATGTTCTAAAATTCTAGGGTTTGGGGCCCAATATTTATACTACTTTTCTCTTTGAAGTCTTAGACAGAAAGTCACCTTTGCTCAGTAAAAAACAGTTCTTTCTTCCCTGGTCCAGCCACAATAGTGGGGGTTGAGACAGCTTATGCAGGGCAGCCACAGACTATCCAGGTGCTGATGGCAACTCCTCCCACCACTCTAGCCCAGAATGGCCTATCAGCATATGCAGGGCATACCTCAGCTCCCTTTATGTGAGACTGACCGGAGTGAATTCACAAACAGACCATGTCAGTCTAAAACTAGATGGTAAATCCACAAGCAGGCAGAAGCACACAGGATGGTAAAGCAAGAAAATGCCCACTCTCTAAAAGTAGTATTTTCAAACACACAATTTAAAAATCACCTTAACTAAAAGATGTGTTAATAAATTCTGAGCTCAGGGAGACTAAACTCCAATTCTCTATCTTTTACCAAATTAAAAGTTACACTTTTAAAATCTTACAAGGCAGCTCCAATTGTCACCTATGGGAAAGACAGCCATTTGATAGTGAAAAACAAAATGCTTAGTACTTCACTATCAGGACATGTAAAACACACCATCACATGTCCTACCTTTCACATATAGTGCACCCTACCCATGTGGCTAACTTGGGCCTACCTTAGGGGTGACTTATATGTAAAAAAAAAGGGAAGGGTTAGACTTGGCAAGTAGGTGCATTTGCCGGGTCGATATGTCAGTTAAACTGCATGAAGAAACTGCAGTGGTGGGTCTGAGACAACTTTAAAAGGCTACTTGTGTGGGTGGCGCAATCAGTGCTGCAGGTTCACAAGTAGCCTGGCGGCGGCTCCGAAGAAGGAGCGTTGTCTCACTAAGTACAAAAAGAAAATGATAATAACTCAACATTAAAAACGTTACTTTATTATCATTTTCTTCTTGGAACCAGCCAGGTTGGGGCGGGGCTGGGCTTGCCTGGGAGAGGGTGCAGGATTGGTAACTGCTTCACTTAAGTGCACATGATGGTTTGGTGGGCTGTCTCTGGCCAGCCAAACCGCCATGCGCACTGTGCATGTTCTGCACCCAGGCTGCATTAAAGGCTGGGTGGAGAACATGCCCAGCCTCCCAGTCCCCGTCTGAGCACTGAACCACGGCACCCAGGCCAATCACAACACTGCCTTAGCAGCGCTGTGATTGGTCAGGGGATTCTGGGAGGCAGGGTGCTTCCTATTGCTGCGTTGAAGGAGAGGCGACGATAAGGCAAGTCAATATGTCAATTATGGAAAACCAAACATAACACAATTAGCAGTAGGAGCACTTGCACTTTAGCACTGAATAGCAGTGAAAAAGTGAGCAGAACTCTAAACCAGTAAAAACAAAGTCCAGCATACCACCAAAACAGGAGGTCAGAAAGCAAAAAGACTGGGGAAACAGGCCAAAAGATTCTAGGTCTCACACCCTAACACATTGGAATTCTACAATTACATTACATATAACATATATTTACAATCTTTAGACTCTGGGAGATTATGTGATCTTCCCAGAATACCACGATTTTCATTGAAGTAGCACAGCCAAGAACAGAACCCAAATATCAAGGTCCAAAAGTTGGCTACTTAGCCACTGGCTCAAATGTCATCCCTTAACTACCAGAACAAACTATGCTGCTGTATTACAGCTCTGCTGAGATAAACAGGGGCACTAGTGCCAACAGACAGCTTGTCTGTTTTGTGTCAAAAGACCTACTGTGTACAGTAACAATACTTACATTGGACTTTGGGTCAGCCCAATTCTTATCTGGAGCATAGCTTCTTTACTATTCTTTTGATTAGATTACTTGTATACTTCGACAGCATATGTTCAGGTAACTACATTTTTCTTTTGAGCACTCCATGGGAGTGCATGCGTTTTCTTACTCTCTCTTGCATCCACATCTATGTCTGTATCCCACCTGCTTGGTCTTTGTTCCGTTTTTCATTAATACAAGCCAGCACCCATGCCTGCCCCTCAGCTCACTGTAGCTCCATGGCACTCAGGAGCATTCCACCTCTTTTTTACATACCCATAAATGTAGCCTAGCATGCAAAAACTTCCAGCACCCAGTAACACTTGTTACTAGTCACACTTCAGTGCATGCAATTACATGCACAAACAAGACAATCACCAACACACTCTGCCTTTAGTACCACGCACTTGTCAAATCCTCCCTTTTGTACAAAATGATGGCTAGTCCCACATGATATATAGGTGAAACAACAACATATTAAAAAACAAATACACAAAACACACCTCACACTGATGTGATGTAGCTCCAGTACCACACACATGTCAGAATTTCTAATTCATACACATTTAAGACAGTTTCCAGAGCACACTCAAGCTGAACTTGAGGCTTTCAGCCATAAAACCACACATTACTAAACTTTGCCATGCGTCCTTTTGCAAGACGGTACTCCTCTTCCTCACCATCACAACACTATACAAATCGTGCAGGAGTTTACTACTGTTTGCATCATAATTACATAAACCATGTGACATGGAACTCTCATCCCCCATTCGCATCATCAAACACAAGTCAACTACACAATCAATCAATCAAAGCATTTTTACTGTCCCAAAGGCTCAGAAGGTTTAATCTCTTCCACCAGGGGACTCCTCTGCAACACTTTTATAGCAGAAAAGATTGGGGTACTGCTGCACTTCCCCCTAAATACACTACAAACACCAAGTGGTTCTATTCTCACGAGACCAAATCAAAATTATGCAACACTGCGCTTCCCCTCATTGGTGCGCAAGTATACATACAATCAGTATGCATGTCCAAACCACTCTTACATGGGGACAAGTTTCCCAAACTGCTGAACAGACTCTCATATATGACACATCCACTGCAGGGGCCTGTGTTCGACCTCATGGTCACAGGTTCAAATCCTAGCGGGTCCACTCAGCCTTTTATCCATTAGAGGTCGATAAAATGAGTACCATTGAGTTGGGTAACAATATACATCTGTTATTTCAGCGCCAAGATGCCACGTTGCTGGGGCGAACGCGCGCTTTACAAATACACCTGTTATGTTATGTTATTCCCTCAACCTGCCAAAGCAATGCATCTCACATATATAGGAACTCAAGCCATATACAACTTACAATAATCAAAGTGCAGTCCCAAGGCTTTGGAACAATTACCATATGCGGCCCCAATTCCTAATGCAGGCAATGTTACTCTAAAACAATGACACACTCAACCCCAAACACATGCACAGGACAATAGTAAAACGTATGTGGTAGATGACAGACATGAATACAGTAAATGCCATCTCCAAATTCTTCTGTATGCATTTTATCTTCTCACTCCCAAGAGATTCCACAAGGTTGCCAAGGTTTACAAAGTTATGTTCCTTTCATTAAGCAAACACAGCCACACAAAATAGAATGGCAGAATAACAACTCCCAGGCATTTTCTTTTTTTCGAGAATGTTTTCAGTCTTTCTTCCTTATCTGTTGCTATTAGTGCATTTTATGGTAGTCTCTACATCCCCAGATAAGCATGAGTTCTCTCCTGTGCCCGTCATCCTGGTAGTCAGTGTTGCGTGCTTCCTCACAGCGCACACAGGCGCCTTGTGTGCCATCTCTTACACATGCTGGGCATTGCCTAAACCTCCGTACTCACCCTAGCCACACTGTCATCCCAGGTGACCCTCAGTGGGCGCCTTCGGATGAGGGCTCATTTGAGATATAGACCATCAAGTCTGCTAGGAGCCTTAGGACCAACAATTAGAGGAGCCGCGTGCTGGCTTATATGAAGGTTTCCTGCACTGCCTCAGCGCGTGATGCTAGGTGCACACACCTCACAGGTGAACGCTAGCACTCACACAGACTTGCAAAAATGAGCTGGCAATCCAAGTAAACTGACTGTGCCCATGATGGGCACATGGAAACATACATTTCTCTGATGTCCAGAGTTGGCAAACCTCACTACATGAATAACCCAAAACATGAATAAAACAGGGACTCTCACTCCAGCCCTGTCTCTACTGGCGGACTGTCACCTGTCACTCTCGCTTTCTTTTCCAGCTGACAAGGATGCCGCACTTCTTTCTCGTGTGCTCCATGTCCACTACAGTGACAGATTTCTTTTCTGCTCAATATTGTCCTCATACACTGTTCATCGCCTTATATTATAAATGCTTTATTCTGTTGAGCCAACTTCTTGTCCTCACCCACCATCCACGCTGGGCTCCTCCTGCACAGCAGATAGTGCTGACTCGACTTGCCAGTAAATTTGAGGGCCCGGGGCCCCAGACTACCCTTTCATGGTCACGGGGCCTCTCTCTATCTCTAGACAAACATGCTCCTCTTCCAGAAAATTCTCCCAACTGCTTACAAAAGAGCCTAGAGCCACTCAGTTAGGACATAAGTTATTTATTTCATATTAGGCCCCAGTGTTAAAGCTCCTGTTAGGGTATGATTCTTCTTCTGGCTGTACTCACCTGTCAGGCTTCCCCCGCACACTGACCCCAACATTCCATGCATCATCACATTCCCACAGGAACCACACTCACTCTATAGCAGGCCCACTCAGCACATCCATACACAGCCAACCCGACCCACTACAGTGTACACTTTACTTAGAAGGAAGGTTCTAGTCATTTGAAAGAGTGGAAGGGTTCAACTATGAGAAAAGGTGGGGGGATAGAAGTAACCAAATAAGAATGCAATGGTTGGAAACTCCCACAAAGCTGCTTAAGTCACAGGCAGGCAAAGAGGTTTTGAAACTGTATGAGACACTTTTGGAGACACTTGAAGACACTTAGTGCCAGAGGTTTAAGGTTTAATGTTTAATGTTTAAGGATTTCTAAAGCGCATGGCTGCCCGTAAGCGTCCCAGCGCTGAAGGTAGAAACAAGCGAAAACCGAAGGGGGGAAGTTACGTGTACAGCCAAGTCTTTAGAAATTTATGGAAGGGAAGGAGGTTGGGTTGGGCACGTAGGTCAAGAGGGAGTGAGTTCCACAATTTAGATGCTTTGTAAGAAAAACGCCGTCCTCCAGAGCGCGCCCTCTTGATCCTGGGCGTCAAGGTCAAATGGAGGTTCATGGATCGGAGGATTCTGGGAGTAGTATAGGGGACAATAAGGTCTTTGAGGATAGGTGGGGCTTTACCATTGAGTATTTTGTGAGTTAGGCAGAGGGCCTTGAAATGCACTCTTTCCAGTGCAGGCAGCCAATGCAGTGCTCTAATGGCCGGTTTGGCCGAGCAACGATTCTTGGTGTCAGTCAAAATCCGGGCAGCCGTATTTTGCACTACTTGGAGCTTGGCTGTCACTTTCTTCGGTGCACCAAAGTAGAGGGCATTTCCGTAGTCCAATCTGGACAGTATTAGGCCCTGGATTAGGAGCTTCCTCGACTGAAAAGGGAGCAGCGGAAGGATCTTACGGGAGGTACGGAGGAGACCATAGCAAGCTCCAGCCGTTTTCCTTGCTTGGGTGTTCAAAGTGAGGTCCTGGTCCAACCAAATCCCAAGACTTTTGATATCGGATTTAGTGGTTGGGGGCGAACCAATGCAAGGGGGCCACAGGGTCTCTGAGCGGAAATGGAACTGGTTTCCCATCACCATTATCTCCATCTTGTCACTGTTAAGTCCATTTGGCACCCTTGAAATTGCATGTGCAATTTACGAATACCTATTGGGTACTCGCAAATTGCGCATGCAATTCTCATTCATTTCTATGGGCCTCTAGGCCCCATAGGAATGAATGGGAAGCCATTCCTTATTTGCGACTTGCAATTTGTGAGTCGCAAATAAGGAAAATGTAGAAATCGCACATTTTTCAGCGAAACCTACATACATTGTCTTTTGAGATTCTGTAATAGCGAATCAGTTAAGTTCACTCTATAGAATCGCAAAGGCAATTCTTGATATATCTGGCCCTCCTTAATTTACATGGCACAATTGGGGTTAAAAGCGGTGAAGTTAGCCAGTCAGTTTAGAAGATGTGTGTTGGCAAATGTGTACATAATGGAAACATTGTTTTACTAAAAAAAAAGAGAAATTAGACAGAAATAAAAGTAACAACTTTTTATTTCTAAACCCTATGGATGAGCACATTACAGAAAAAGGAAAGGTGGAAATTATCTTTGTGAACATCAAACATGCCCCATGAGTATTTGCACAATTAATACATCTCAATGCTGCTGCAAAGTGGCACTGGAAAACTTGAAAATCACTTAGAAGCAATAATTTACTCACATGAGTAGGAAACAACTATGTCTTGAGAAGGTTTTGACCTGTTCGCAATATCGTATTTAAATCACGCCAATAATATTTCAATTCTTTCTATATTATTTAGGAGCACTAATTAATAACCATTTTCAAATAGTCAGCAAACAAAAACTCTACTTGCATTGTTGGACAGTAAAGTCTGCAATTTTTTACCAGTTTATTTTCACCTTCAACCATGAAAAACTCTTCCTGCATAGAACAGTTTTCTTCACTGCTTAGCGGAATCATATTTTCTCTGCTAGAACCCAGGAAAGATAGAAAATGATACATGCAGAATTCTTCTTTGCACGTTTCCTGGAATAGTTATGATGTCTTTCATAGACCTTCTGGAAGTTTGCTACAGAAATGCTTTGAAAACCACCACATGATGTACAGGCTTGAAGCTTGAACTTGGGTATACAAAATTGTGAGTACAACATATGTCACTGACTCTGCCAGGAACTCTTAACTGACCCCTTAAGTTCTGAGGTTTGGTGTTATACAAATATTTTGATATGTAATATAGAACATTGATTTATTTTTTAGATACAAGGATGTAAGTGGCTGCTCTGCCTCTGAGGCAGCTGGTTTTAATTTCATTTATGATACAAAACAGAAGATCAACATGCCAAGATTAAATACAATTCAAAAAGTAAATTACCCAGAAACACAATTTTTTTATCTTTTATAACTTGTGGGTCTGAATCGAATGTCCAAATAGAAAAATTGTTCAATGATTGGAATATGTTTTAGTCCTTTGATGCAAATCTGGGGAGCATCACTGGAGGATTCGGGTTTTTCACTCTTGGGGTCGGATTACACTTTCCAATGGTTACAAAAATGGCTCAAATGCCCTTTTACTACTGTTTTTATTGCGCTCAGTGAGGAATTAGGCAATAGGGTATGATGTCGTTATTCTCGCATAAAGATTTTTTGTTGGCACAATGTCAGTTTCCTCTAATTTGTTTTGTTTACACATGGTTTAGTTTTTCTTGCCTAAAGATTTTCTGTTGGCACAAAGTAATTTTCCTCTAATTTAGCTATCTTTACACATGATGTAGTATTTCTTCTATAAAGATTTTTTTGTTGCCACTGAGTTTCCTGTAATGTTGCTTTGTTTACACAATAAGGAGTAGAACATCTACAGGATCTGACTCAGAGGGCGGTGATGTTAGATCTGCCAATCAGCAGCAGCTTTACTGGTGCATCATACCGGAAGATCAACAGCCCATTTTGAATAATATTCTAGGGCTAAAAATTGCGCTTCCTTCCAACGGATCTCCCAAGAAACCATTATTTGTTTGTTTCATGAACACCAAGAGGACTTGTGAGAGTAATACAACTGGCTGCACTGCCTTCATTTCACCCAAACCGATCATATGTGTGGTCTGCATTAATGTATGCTGTCAGAATTTTGTTTTCTTATAATGCTTTGTTGAGTAAACAGCCTACTCAAAAGTAAAAAAGCATTGATGAGATGATCACCCGATATATCTGGATATTTGCAACATGCAAACGATGCAAGCTGTGATCACTGACAACCAAAGTTATCCTCCATATCTTACTAATCACTACCACCTTTAATAACAGCACATTCACTTCCAGCAGTTCTCTGTTTGTTGATCCAATGACTACGCTTATCACATTGAGCAGGTGGTATTTACACCCAGCTATTGCTGACCAGCATTTTATTTAACTGTATGGATGGCGCTTCAAATTGGCCTAATGGTTGGACTTGGGCATGATATAAAAATGTAAATAAGCAAATAAAAATTTGTTTTCCATAACATCTTCACTTCTAACTTTCTAGGACTGGGTCATAGGCGGACAATTAAAAGTCGATGTAGCCTCAGAAACCCAGGCAGTGTGAAAGAGGGCTCAGTCGGGAAGAAGGAATGGGTCTTTGTTGAATTGTGCACGCTACAGAAAAGCTGGGTCTTGCCCAGAAAAAAAGAACCTTCAATAGAGGCTGTGTTCTTGGCAGATCCTAATCCCACAGAGGCTCTCCTTGGCAGTCTATGTACCGTTTAAGAAGGTCAAGGCTCAGAGTTGCTCCAAACTCTCCAAAATTGAGCGTGGAAGAGAATTTCTTCAAAGGTCTAAAATGCTCTGTTTTCTTGCTGCAAGGTTACTCTTTAACTATCAACATCCATATTATTGATTGATATGGGACTGTGCATTAAACCGCTCTTGTTATGCTTGGGCACATTGGCTTCGCTAACTTCCTAAGTGATATGTCAAGCACATAACAAAAAGCTCCTCGGAGTCTGTGGTCTGATCACATTTCAAGACAAGATTTAATAATTTTCAAAATAAAGAGCCAGACCTTGAAGCTTATTAAAGGTACAAAGAGCGATATACCACAGTTTTTTATAGAAGCAGTGGTTATGACATTCCTCATGCCTCAGTCTTTTTTGTTAGTGTTTAGTACTTCCAAAAGTCAAATTCCCATTACAAAAGGCGGATTGAGCATTTTCCCAGGGCATATCCTAATGTTATGCGCACATGACTCACCCAGAAGGTATCCTGGTGCTGAAAAGAGAGGTCTAAGATGGGGTCTAGGTGAAGAGCCATGTCTTCATTTTCTTGCAGAACTCAAGGACTGAGAAGGGTACTCTGATATTGTAAAGGGAGGTCATTCCAGGATTTTGGAGTAAGGTATAACAAAGCTCGACTTCCAGCTCTGGCTTTGCATATGCAGGGGATGCCTTTGAGCAGGCGGCCAGTCAAAAGGAGGTTTTTGGTCTGGGTGTGGAGATTGAACATGAACAGTAAAAAGAGCATCCTATATAGAAGCACTTAAAAGAATATGTTGTGTGTGACCGCTTTTATGTGGGGTTGAGATGTTTGCATTGGCAATGACCCACATATTACGTACATTCTGCCATGGAACAGTGTAAAGGTGGGCAAAATATTGAAAAATGCCACTATAGTAATTCTGCCAACAGAATTCTATGTTTGGCCCGTAAAGGCAAAGCTAATTTAGCTCAAACAACTTTTGAAGTTTAGTGACTTGGTCCACAATGTGCTGTACAGTATATTATCTGGATCTGACTGCAGTTTGCAGAATGTGATATAGCCCCATGGGTGAGGCTCAGACATTTTGCAGTCAGTGATAGGTTTGCACCATGGGCCATGAGCTGATGATGCAGATGATGGTGGAAATAAAGAATGCTACATTTATCTTTTGATTGACCAAGGAAGGATGGCAGACAATGTAGAAATATACCTCCAACCCATTGAAGGAGAAGTGTTTTGTATTTTATAATGCAAACAGTTGCTGGGTTTTCAACATATTATGGATGACTTGATGTTGTTCTTTTTATAGGGGCATGATTAACCTTCTCCTTGCCATAAAACATAATGATCTGTAATGTACAGGTGCGGCTCCTACAATAGGGCGGAGGAGCATCGCCCCACTGCTTTCTCGCAGTGGGAGAAGCAGAGACATAAAATGGTATTTTAAATACCATTTTATGTTTCTGCTTATCGCGCTGTGAGAAAGCAGAAGGCAGGATATGCCTAGCGGGCGGGCGGGTGGGCTGGTCAGGGAGGAGTGGCTTGCCCACTGTTTTGGGCCCAGACTGTTTGGTCAGCCCTCTGGTGCCGACCAAACCAGTCATGTGTGCTCTACATTTTCTCTATGTAGGCTGCATGCAGTTTCTCTATGTAGGCTGCATGCAGCCTACATAGGGAAAATGGCCTCCCTACAGGCGCCCGGCTGGGCGCTGTCTGCACCAATCACAACGCTTCCATTAAAGCATTGTGATTGGCTTATCAAATCAAATCAGGAATATTTATTCAGTGCAAACATATCACCCAAAAGTCTCATGGCGCTTGCAGAAAAAAAAGCTCAGATGTTAATTTAGTAAAGGTCGTTAGGAGTCAAACAGCCAAGTTTTTAGCTCCCCACAAAATTGATTATGACTTGAAATGCTGCGCAGGTATAGGGGCAATTAGGGAGATGAGGGTGGATGCCTGTTCCAGTTCCTGTCACGCAGCAGGAAAACACCAAACGAGGGACCCGGCCACGAGCGGAGGCAGCGCAGGACCCGGTCAGGTATGTTAAAAAAAATGTTAACCTGCCCTGCGCACAAACTCCTGTGCGACCCTAACCTGTGAGTCATACGAGCTGCAACTGGTAATGTACCAAGATTTCTAGGTCTGAAATTGGTGTTTTTTATAGGAGGTGATAAAGGTCTGCTTAAGTATTCTACAGGAATTCCCCTAAGATGATGACAACAATGAATCTTGAGTTGAGGGGAAGGGTATTGGGCATGTCCAATTAGACATTTTTTGCATAGTCTGCCAAAAACGTTTTAAGATAATTAGTTATCTTTTGCTTTAATGGTGTTTTAGTGTGTATGCCTCTTCGGGCAGTCCGAATCAATACCATCTGTTTGAATTGAACTGATAAGAATAGAGTATATTGAGATTGTGAGAAAGATTCTGACTATGTCAAAGAGGTGAAACAGACCAGAAGGGAAGAACACATACCTTAGGGAGCATGCTACATTGTCACTTCCAGGGTGGTGAGTGAAGCATATTAGAAGCAAGCAATCAGTGGACTCACAGAGTCAGTCACAAAGTTCTGTGCCCAATTGTGATGTTATCCAACCATTGAAACATTGGTTCCAGGTTGTGATGGTTGGATCATAGTACATCTTAGATCATTTGTGCTGGTGTGGCACATTTTGGTAGAGGTCAGAAACTGGACAGTGTTAAAGTATTGTTTCAGAGTTATCCTTATGGGAGTATAAACTTATATTTTCTTTTGCACATTTCTGATGCCAGTGTAGATGAGGAATGGGAAGGATTGCCATCGCTTTAAAAGGATTTTGATACTTTTATCATTACATATATATTGTATCAACTTATAAAAAGACAAGCTTGAATACATGTTTGAACTAGAGTGTGTCACATAACAGAAGGCAGTTACCTTTATTAGTAAATGGAGCGAGATAATGCCAAAACCTTTATGACTGAGATTACATAGACATCATTTATGTTCCAGTTTCAGGATTGTCAGAATTTCACTTAAACGCAGAGGGCCTCATTTACGAGAAGCTGCGATGCGTCAGTTTTACGTGCACCTGCAGCCGAAACACTTGTACCACTATGGGTTCACAGTATTACCAATACTGAGATACACGGCGTAGGTTTTCAAGGATACGTCAGGAATTATGACGTATTTGTGTGAAGGATGCCACAAGGCATCTGGTGCAAAAGTGGTGCACCGCTGTAATTGGTGGGAAAACCGACTCAACTACAGCAATGCATCACAATACAGGACCAATGTGTTGGACCGTGAAAAGGTGACAAAAGTCACCTTGCTCTGTAACATATTGGTTCTGGATGTGATGCATACAAGTGGGCCTAGTGAAAAAAAAAATGTTTTGTAAATATGTGGATATAAATACGTGTATTTTCTTGCTTTAAAATCTTCTTTCAAAAATCTTTAAATAAATATGAAATAACTGGTATAAATAAAAATACCTTGTCGATCTAGACAAACAGTGTTTTCGACATTCCTTAAGTGTGGTTATAAATATAGGTGGCTAGGCACTTTCATGTGTTTTCTCATCAGCACGTAATGTCACATAATTTGACATTAGCTGCACATACCTACCTTCTGTGGCCTCTCTTACTTTGTGACTTGATTGCAGATTGCAGTTGAGTCACTACAGCTGGTGTGATCCCTTGGCCAGAGCCAATGCGTTATTCCTACACCTGGGTTCAGCAGACACAGGGATTGTAGCACTTTGTCAGCACAGTGGCTGGATGCACCAAATACTGGAAAAGTGGTAAATACCACTGCGTCAGTTTTATGGGTGGCATTTCCGATGGAACGCCTTTCTTGCATAAATTAAAAATGAACGCGTCATAGCCGATTCCAACGCAGGAAAAACCAGTGTAACCCACAAAAAAGTGACGCATCTGCATCCATGTAAATATGCCACTGTTAAGTCAGAAAAAGAGACGCAACTGCGGCACAATGTGGTGCAAGGTGCTTGTAAGTAAGCCCCAGAGTTTGAGACACAGAGAGATTGTGATGGTATATCATTTGTTATAGACCTTGCAATACATTGATAACGGACTAAGGATATGTATTTGAATCTTTTGAAATCCGTTTTGAACCCGGAGATATAAGTACACAGCAGAGTGATGAGTCAGAGTGGTGATATCCAGCGACTCTGTTTATATCTCGTATTCCATTCCCCATTCTCTGGGGTCTATTTCTAACCAGAATTTTCCTAGTACGTATTATTGGCTGCAGATCTGGAGATGCGCTGAACAGTTCATCACTCCTTGTGGATCCAAAATTCAGATTGGTACATTCTGATGCACCTCTGAACTGATGGAAGAGGTGCGAACCCCGAACATTGAGGAACCCGTTGTCCTTGGTGGGCCGCTCATGGAGTAAGGGCACGGACGTTCTGCCGCAATCTAGCAATTAAAAATGTATCCATAACGGAGGAGGACTTCTCCCCAAAAAATTGCTCCGTCGTTCGGAAAGCACCCTGCACATACAGATCTCCCCACAAGCAAATCCCCAACTCATTAAGCATCCTGTGACAAAGTACCTCACAAGTGACCTGTAATCTGGGATCGTTTATCAGTGGCAGGTTGGGCAAATAAAAAAACGGGCTGTCCAAGGCACGTGCCAAACGGTTCCACGCCATCACCGTACAATCCACAGTGGATGGGTCGCGATCTCTTTGACTCACCGGGGTGTGAATGTATCCGGTTTGGACCGTGGGGGCCATATGGCCGTCTTCAACGGCCAAGTGCGCCATATATGGCGGCGGGTGGAACCAATAGACCACGAAGTGCGCCTGGGCACAGTCATAGTACCGTTCAAAGTTGGGTACCTCGAACCCACTCTGGGGAAAGGGGAGCATAAGTGTATCAAGGCTAAGATGGGCCTGCTTCCCACCCCAAATTAGTCTTGTTATCTGGGATCTGAGGGAGCGAAAAAAGAATCGTCCTGGGTGATACAGAATATTAACAAAAAGGTATAGTAATTTCGGCAGTAGTACCATCTTGGTGAGGGCAATACGACCGGCCATAGAGAGTGGGAGGTGTAACTATTTGGTAATATTATCCGTGATTTTGTCCAGTACAGTACCATAGTTGGCTCGCATCATTGCGTCTTTGTCTCTGGTGATACGGATGCCCAAATATTTCAGTTCGTCCTGTTCCCACACGAGTGGGTCGTCCAGTTGGTGTGGGTGAGTATTATCAGTCAGTTGGAAATTTGCAGATTTGGCCCAATTGATTTGCACACCCGCAATACCCCCAAACTTTGTAATTTCGCGCAACACGAGATTCAGGTTATCACGAGGCTTTTTTATATAGAGCGTCATGTCGTCTGCGTAAAGCGAGACAAGTAATTGCCGGGTAGGGTAAATGAGGGAGCGGTAATTGTGCTTTTGACGGAGAATTGCGGCTAGGGGCTCAATTGCAATCGCAAAGAGGATATGGTATAGGGGGCATCCTTGGCAGGTGCCCCTCTGGATGGTAAAAGGGATGGACCTGGCGCCGTTGAGCAATACAGTGGCTGTGGGCTGATGATATAGCAGTTTAACCCAGTCTAAGAAGCTGAATGGCATCCCCATATATTGCAGCGTGCCAAGCAGGTAGTCCCATTCTAGCGAGTCAGAGGCCTTGGTGGCATCCAAGAATACCGCCACGGCTTCACACTTTGGGTCTATGTCCTGGAGTACTGCATGTAGGGTGCGGAGATTATGGGAGGTTGCTCGGTTAGGGACAAACCCGGCCTGATCTGGCAGGACCAAGCGCTCCATAAGAAGATTAAGGCGTGTGGCCAACACTTTGGCAAGGATCTTGGTGTCGCAATTTAAAAGGGATAGGGGGCGGTAGGAGTCGCATTGAGTTGGGGGCTTACCAGGTTTGAGCAGGGAGGTGATGAGAGCTTCGCGCATATTGCGGGGGAGACTACCTTCATCGAGTGCGGCGTAAAATACTTGTTTCAAAACAGGGGCCAAGATGGGGGCAAAGAGTTTATCAAAATCAATAGGAAGTCCGTCAGACCCAGGAGTCTTACCAGATCGCATGCCCATGATAGCCTCAGTGATTTCATCCAGCTCCAATTCTAAATGAAGGAACTTCTGCTGAGTGTCCCCTAACCAGGCCAGTGCAACATCCTCAAAGTAAGTCGGGAGGTCAAGAGGTTCCGTCCTGTTTGAGGAGTATAGTGTCTGATAGTGGTCCCGGAATATACGGAGTTGGTCAGGGAGGTTCCTATGTACATTGCCTGCTTCATCGCATAATTTGGTGACATAATTAGCAAATCTGAGGGGCTTAATCGAGTTCGCCAAAGCTTTCCCAGGCCTGTCTCTCTCACCATAGATTCGGGTCACATGTGGCCGTCCCAGAAATTTACTCTCACTGTCTGCCACTTGTGCATATTCAGAAAGTTTTTCACGCAAGCGGGCATGAGCCGCAAGGTCTGCCGGACATCGACTAATAGAGCTCTCAAGAGCGCGCAGTTCAGCCTCCAAGTTATGCAGATCTGTACGTAAGGCCTTCAAAATGCCCCCTCCTTTAGCAATGCACCAGCCTCTAACTGTTACCTTAAAGGCCTCCCAAAAGGTGGTGACACTAACTACGGAGGAAATATTGCCCTCAAAACAAATCTTGTATGTCTTGTTCCAATTCGGCATTAAAGACCACATCTCTGAGGTGTGCCGGGTTAAGTCGCCAGGACAGGTAAGGGGAGCAATCGAGGGGAAGCTGTAATTCCAAGAGGACCGGGGAGTGGTCAGAGTATGTGCGGGCTAAGTGTGATGCGCGCAACAGCCAGGGAGTCACTCCTGCCGAGATGAAGACATAGTCCAGGCGTGCTCAGGTAGAGTGTATAGAAGAGTAGTGCGTGCCTTCTAGGAGGGCGGGATGGATAAACCTCCAGGCGTCAGTCATGTTATTGTCGTCAATGATGTCACAGAGCGTACTCTGCGTGCTAGTGTAGTGCGAGGGGAGTGGCCTCGATCTGTCTTAGCTAGGCCTAAGTGTGGTGTTAAAATCCCCTCCCTAGATCACATGTGTGATACCCAGCGTCTGAATTTTCCCCCATAGGATGAGCAGAGCAGTAGGATTGTCCACATTGGGGCCGTAGTAATTGGCGAACAGAACATCCTGTGAATGCAAGCGTCCCCAAACAAGACAGAATCTGCCTTCCTTATCATTGTCCACCCCTGTGGGCGTGAACGCCACCCCGCACTTTATAAGAACCGTAACACCTCTAGAGTAATTAGAATAGGACGAGAAGGTGCGACTTGTGGCCCATCTGGAAGCGAATTGCGTAGTGTTTCCAGGGGCGAGATGCATCTCCTGTAGGAGAGCAATGGTCATACCATGCCTATCTAGATATCCCAACACCTGTCTATGCTTTCTGGGGTCATTCACACCTCGAAAGTTCCACAAGGTCAGTTTAATGGTCTGACGCGTACTAGGGTCGCCCGGGGAGCCCATCAGTATTCATAGCATATGACGGTAAACAAGCACGCGTGGAATTTGCAGTGAAAGAAAACAGTAGTGTCCCAGAGCCAGACCTAGAGTACAGTGCAAATACTAACAATACTTCGGCACATTTCAAAACAGCATCGTAGATCCCCCCACCCACCACCCACTCCGGCATCCCCAACTTGCCGGGTATGACATTCCCTCCCGCAAAGCAGTACCCCATTATAAAAACAGTAGTGCCCTCCTGAATTATAGTGGAGAGGGAGCAGGGGTTCGCCCTGAAAAGGGGGGAAGAGTCACTAGGGGCTCCCGACCCGCCCTTACATCTCCTGTATTTCACCCACCCGTGCCAAAGCCAGAGGCCTAGCACTCGAGTGTGGGACGGAGATGATACCTGAGCTGTAAATTGAACGTAGAGGTAAACAAATACATAGAAAAGCAGTCTAATACATCACCAAGGCAGTTCAAAATACCACTTCCTGTCGGAGTGGCAGAGTGTTTCGACGAGAGTCCAAAAAACAACTGGTGTCAGTCCTGCTGGGAAAGTGGAGATGGCGATCTGGAGCGACCCCCGGAATCTGCCGCCCCAGAGGCTGCCCTCCGGTGGCGCTTAAGATATTCGTCAGCCTGTTGCGGGGTAGTGAAGAAGTGTTGTTGTCCACGGTGCGTGATTTTTAGTTTGGCAGGGTAGAGCATGGCATATGGAATTTCCAGGGACTGTAGCTTTTTTTTCACTCCTGTGAATTTGCGGCGTGCCTCCTGTACTGTAGGTGTGAAGTCCGGGTAGAAAGACAAAGAAGTATTTTCGTATGGAACATGTTGTTTCTCTCGGGCCAGCCGGAGAAGCGCATCGCGGTCCAGATAATTCAGAAACCTCGCAATGATAGGTCTGGGAGTGGATCCGGGAGGGGGGCGGGCCGCATGGGATCGGTGTGCCCTTTCGATAGTTAGGTGTGGAGAAAATGAATCCCTGCCAAACAGGTCGCCAATCAGCTTTTCTATAAAATCCTACATTCGTCCTGTATTGGTTGTCTCCGCCAAGCCCAAAATACGAACGTTGTTCTGTCGAGACCTAGCTTCAAGGTCCTCGTTTTTGTCCGCAATGATTTTTAAGCGCCTATCTGTTGTAAATACAAGTAAGAATATACAACACTATCCATCTTAGTGATCTGGCGCCCAGTGGACGCGGCGGTGTCCTCCAAATCAGAAATCCTGCTTTCGGCCTCTTTCAGACGGGTATCATGTTGGTCAAGTTTGGTCACCACGGTATCCATTCTGGTGTTAAGCGCGTCAATTTTGGAATCAATGGAGGAAAGACTTTGCTTCATGCCCAGAAGGAGTGATTTCAGTCCTCGTCAGGGGGTGCCGCAGCCCCAGATTCGGACTGTTCCGTCGGTTGGAAGTCAGCAGTTTTTCGAGCTTCGTAAGGCAGCTTGGTTTGACGAGCGTCGTTCCGCCCCATTGTGTACTTGGGGACAACCAGGTGCGTGAGAGGATGCCAGCCGGATCAGCAGAGAGCCGACAAAGCCGTGCAGTAGAGCTGCTGGGCACAGAAGGCAGTAGTAAAAAGGGGAGGTCATGGGGATCACCCCAAAGTGTAGTTGAAGGGAGTACAGGTGCCGAGGGGCACCAGGCCCGGCCTGAATGGCAGAAGACTAGGGAGGCAGGCAGCGACCCGAGGTGAGCTGTGTCCAGAGGCAGGGTGTAAGGTCGTTGCGCCGCCTCCCAGCCGAGGCCTGCAGGGGGATCCAACAGGCATCACACAGCTTGGGGCGAGAAGTTGGCTCAGTAGAATATCCACGAAGAGGGCCCGGTCCCGGCCGGAGAATCTGCAAAGAGCAGTCAAGGCAAGAGTGTCACCGAAGGGGGGGGGGGGCAGATTGTCTGAATCACAATTTTGCTACATTTCAGTTTTTATTGCAAACTTTGCAAAGCTGAAACAGCACCGATTTTAAACATTAGAAAATACAAGGGCATCCAGGACCACGAAATACAAGTGTGACCTGCTTGGTAATCGTGCTGTCCAATTCCCAACCATCCACAGTCCTGTGGGCAGGCTTTGGCAGTGGTAATTTGTAGAACAGAGCTGCTAAGCAGCAGCAGAACACCCACGACTGCAGAGGACATAGGCTAGCCCTGACCTGTAGCTAGGAAAGTAAACTACTAATTCTTGGATACCCTCTGATACAGTATGTCTTCCCCTTTGTGGTTGCAACATTCTCGACTGGGAAATTGTTGCCTGCGGCCTGCCGGACACATTCAGTTTAATTGGAAGATGGTTCGTCCAGCACCAATCAACAACAGAGCATTTTTGGGTCCTCAGCCAATCAGACGTCAAAGGCAGTTGCTATGTGATAAACTGGAGGAATTGGCATGGTCGTGTGTATGAATAATTCCAGCTCCAACCAATAAATAAGCACATTAAGCAGGGCCACTGGAATTATGTGATTGTGCGGCTGCGGCGATTTTCGCATATTTATAGACACATAATCCATCATCTGCTGCATAATCAGCAGAATTTAACAAAAGAATGCAGGGGTGGCCACACGGCTTGCCGCTGGCAGGGTGAAGGGGGGAGAGAAAGAGACGCGGGATACTTGAAAAAAAGTAAATAAATGAAAAAAAACGTACCTTGCCGCCAATGCCAGGTCCATCGTCTTCTTTCCTGCTCGCCTATCCGACTCCAGGTCAGAACAGGAAGCAGGCAGCCAGGCTCCCACCCGTAAGCCAACCACAACACTCCAATGGAGTGTTTTGATTGGTCTGAGTGCCATGACACAGCCTCCAGCCAGGGGCTGGAGAGGTGGGCATGTTCTCCATGCAGGCTGAAAAGCAGCCTGCATGGAGAACAGGTGAGTGCGCATGACTGTTTTGGATGGCCCGAGAGGGCCGACCAGATAGACATTGCGCACAGGAGTGCTCTACCACTCCTCCCCTGCAGCTCTGTTCCCTCCCCTCATGCACTGCTGCAGCAGGAGGAAAAATTAAAATGATATTAACGTTCCTTTATTATCATTTTATTTTTTCGTTTCTTTCCTGCTCCTGGCAGTGGGGCACGTTCCTCCTCCTTAGCAGAGGAGCCGCCACTGAAAAAATTTGTTTGTAACTCAAATGGTTCAGAGGTTCCTTAAAATGTGATGAAATCTGTTGCCGCACAAACTGAATGCTCATTGCAAAGCCTGGACTGCACACCTTTCTGCTTATTGATATATTTGGATGTTAAACTGATGCTAATGAGGTGCAACCTCTGCCAAGAGAGTGTTACCACGTTTAAAAAAAAAAAGATGAAATAAAGAAGTAAATCTATTACAAAATGTGGCGCATGATGCCGCATAATTTGTCTTTGCTTGATGCATAATTTACATACCCTTGCTGCATAATTTGGTCCGCTCCTGCCGCATAATTCCAGTGCTCCTGACAACAACCCATTATATGGAGTCTCTTCCTCTGGTGAAGCCTGGCGGGCCAGGACATTGTGTGGATGCCCTCACCCAGGCAGACAGGAGTGGCGGAAAAGTCAGAATGCTGAAGAGAGGGGAACGCTATAGTAACATGTCAAGAACACAGATGTGCTTACAGGCTCAAAGTCTTGTTTGAAAGGCACATTCTTCCTCAACACAATTTTCCCAGTTAACTTGAACTGCGGAATAGAGGGTTCCCATTAGAGAGAGCCTACATAGGGGGTTAACTGGCCTCGCTTCTGGGGTATAACAAAATGATTTGCGGACATTTCCCAGCAGAAAAAACTCTGATGCTCTCTAGACGTAGATGTTTGCCTTGAGGTGATTGCCCCAGAACAGCACAGGGCAGCACTGGAGCTGGTATACTGCTTGTCCTAGGGACCACGTGATGGTCCAGAACATAAAATGCAAAACAACAAAGGGAGATACCCTCAAATCCAATAAGGGACGGGGTGAACTTTGAATCAACACAAGAACGGGTCCCTAATACAAGATCTAAAATATCATTCTGAGAAACCTACCGTCTGCTAATGTAAAACATATAAGAGGCAGTAGGTTACCTGACTCAAGTTTAAATAATAGTACAGAGATCTGGGCCTAAATCCATCGTTTTTTTGCACTCCACACCACCCTGGGTTAGACACTGGCTATATGCAAATCAGCTCTGACCCTGTGCCTCATGATGGATTTAGGCCCAGATCTCTGTACTGGGGTGAATGTATGACATTGTTCTGCATTCTGTTCATCACCTGTTGTTTTGCATTTGTCACCCCGAGTGGGACGGGTATGCTCAGACGTGAGTCCCGTGCTCTCCATGCCACTGGAATCAAACTATCCAGGCTGAAGAGGGCTGAAAGCCCGAAACCGGTCCTTGGATGCTTGTTTCCAGTCCAGGGAGGACCTGGCTTAGCAGTTCGGGCAGGACTGTTCCCATGGGGCTCAGGGTCAAGACTGATTTGCATATAGCTGGGTTCAACCTGGAAAGGCATGGTGAGCAAAAAAACGATGGATTTAGGCCCAGATCTCTGTACTGGGGTGAATGTATGACATTGTTCTGCATTCTGTCCATCACCTGTTGTTTTGCATTTGTCTACATAGAGAGCAAGCATAATTTGATACATAATACAAAACATAATTATGTTTTGTATTATGTATCAAATTATGTAGATCAGTCTATATATTGAATTTGGATTATTATTTAAACTCGAGTCAGGTAACCTACTGCCTCTTATATGTTTTACATTAGCAGACGGTAGGTTTCTCAGAATGATATGTTAGATCTTGTATTAGGGATCCGTTCTTGTGTTGATCCAGAACATAAAATAACACATGTATTTGTAAAGCACACTTATCACCCATGGGTCTCAAAGTGCTGAATAACAGCTGTTGATTGATACCCAACTCAATGGTACTCATTTTATCGACCTCAGATGGATGAAAGGCTGAGTGGACCTGCTGGGATTTGAACCTGTGACCATGAGGCCAAAACACAGCCGGCACTATATACATTTGCTCACTAAGTCACCAGACCCGGCAGAACAGAAAATGATAACCAATAGAGCAAGAAAACTGAAATATACTGCTGTCGACTCTCACCACCAAAGAGCACATTGTTTATTACCACTTTGCCCAGTGCAAGTTTGTTGTGTGCCTTCTAAACCTTGATAAATATGTCCCTTTGGGAAGGGGTCACGTGGCTATGCCAATGGCATTGTTTTGCTACCTTAGGCAATGCTCTTTGTAGCAGGAGTTCTGACATTTCACAACTATCTCTTTCTTTTCCAGTGCTATTGGAGTTCGTGCTCAGGGTTGTTTTCCCATGGGAGGAAGGTGCGTGGCGTGACCCCACGCGCACACGTGCTGCTCGTCAGAGATGTCCGGGCCCCTTGAGTTCCCTTCTGGGAGACACTCACTGGAGAGGGATAGAGTTTTTCCATCAGCCCTAGCCCGGCGCTGGGACGCCGTTCAAAGGCTCGGATGCATCTTGGACCTCTCCTCGCGAGAGTCTAACACAAACAATACAAAAATAACCGCCGCCCAGGGTATTCCCGGGATCCGCACGCCGGGCTGGGCTGCTGCCAGCCGGCTCACGGCGGCGCGCGCTCCCGGGGGGCGGCGCGCGAGGAGCACCGCGAGCAAAACAACCGCGCGCGCCAGCTGGAAGCCCGGGCAGGGGAACTCTCCGCGCGCAGACGTGAAGTCATGTGCACGCTCGCCCCGAGTGTGCTGTTTCCCGCTCTTTTCTGGTCGTACTGTGGTCAGAGCTCTTAATCTTTCGGATCTATTTACAAACAACCAGGGGCTTATTTTGCTTCCACAAAGTTATGGTTGGCACCCCGACCAAGCCACAAATTGTTTTTCTGTTCCCTGCTACAGATTTTTTGTGACTCAGGCTGCAAGAACCCGCGACTAGGGTTGCTTTTCCCTCAATGTGCCTTTCACCCACTTTGCTCTGTAAACATCTGGGCAGAGGCATCATGCCAGGGCTGGTCATGCTAGGTGCCTAAGTGTTCTTTGACCCTGATGAGTGATGATGGATTTTTTCGCCATCCCAGTGATACTGAAGCTGCGTAGGTACACCGCCTCTTTCAGTGCGGCCTCCGCCTCCCTTCAAGATGGCCTCCCTCCAGGACGCCATGTGTAACCTCTGGCCCAATACATGCAAGGCGTACAAAAGTATCTCCAGTATTCTTTTACCTCCCTGTCGGAAATGCTATCAGTGGAGAACTGGCCCAGCTGCTAACATCATTTCTGCTTTTTATTATGCTTATTTATTTTATGTAATGTTACTTTACAAGGAGACACACGTCGCTTTTCATTCACCACAGAGTGAAAGGACATTGAGAATAGAATATGTAAGAAAACAGAAGAGGCCTTTAGTTTACACTTGACCTGTAAAAAGGGCGAAAGGTTGTGGGAAGACCAGACATCTGTTAGCTAGCACCAATCGCATTGCAAAGGACTGTCAGCAAGGCAGAGTGTTTGCTGTACCTGATGCCGGTGTAGATATTTCATGACGGGGTTATATCTTTAGTATGAATAAGGCCCGAGATTTTGGAACCAGCGCAGTTCTGGTCCCTGTGATGTTTGCTCGGTGGGGTGTCTGGTATTTCCGTATAAATGGCGTGTTGAAAGTCTCTGTGTGCTAAGAACACATACAGCAGCATGGGCTCCTTGAGTTGGGTTTACAACTTAACTCAACACCTCCAGATCCAACGAGGTCTCTGTGACCTACGCACTCCCCCAAGGATCCCCCCTCTCTGTGACCTACGGACTCCCCCAAGGATCCCCCCTCTCTGTGACCTACGCACTCCCCCAAGGATCCCCCCTCTCTGTGACCTACGCACTCCCCCAAGGATCCGCCCTGCCTCCACTAATCTTCAACCTTTACACAAACTTTTGAGAGAGGCCTCCTAGCCAACAGGAACACCCATTCTTTCACAAACATCCCATCAGGAAATTACCGGACCCTGCTGAATGACCGACTCATCACCCTGCAGGCCTGGATGTCTAAATGCACAGAGAGGTTTACCTCCTTAAAGACAGATTTTGGATGACGGCTAGCAACAGCTGGCAGCAACATGTGCAGAAAAGCTCAGAGTGATTGAACATATCCACTTCATCTCACCACTGATCATCTGCAGCAAATCCCTAGGATTCCACACTCACACCACCCTCAGGTTCACAAAGTACATGCCAGCAACTGACCTTGACCTGAAGCAGACTTCAAAAAAGCAGTGCAACCTTTGGTCCTATCGCACCTCAATGTCTTGCTTGGTGACCTCGCTGAATCCCACCTGACCCCCTGATGGACATCCTTGAGGCTGCAGCCCAACTAATCAGGGCTCCAAGGATTTTTCACAAAGTCTCACACGCCCTGAAATAACTAAATACCTGCTCCGGGTACCTTTACCAGCCGAACACCTTTAAAGTCTGCTGCGTCACCTACAAAGTGGTAAACAGAAGCACTTTATCATATTTCAGAAGGTCAAGATCTCAGGTGAGCTGTGTAATGGCCACACCAGCACCCATATCAGGCTTAAGACATAACATTGTAGAAAGCACCAGGCCATCGACCATGCCTTCTCTAGTTCTCCTCCATGCACCTATACTCCCTTTGCATATATATCCAGCATGCTCCCACACATCAGCTCAAGGGTAAGGAAATGCGGACCCTTCTCTTCGGCAACAACTCACCAGTGTATAATCCTCTTCATTATTAGCCCCAGCTGGTCATTCCTCTTATCCTGCTCCCCCTACTCCCCTGTACTCTTTCCCGTTACCCTCAAATGTGTTCAATGCTCCATTGCTTTGAGGTTAGGTTTGCACTATTTATATACACTTACATATAATTAACCTAGACCAATGGTAATTACACTGTCTTCACCAGTACTAAATTCAACTGTGTTTTAGGTCACCTGTGGTTGTGCAGTCAAGGACCAATCATATGCCCTGGATACCCTCACGGATGATAAGCTGCGCTATATAAATCTACAAACCAACTTTATATGCAAGCCAGATCAGCACTGCCTCATTCCAGGTTATTATTATTATTATATTTAAATTTATAGAGCGCACAGCTACCCGGAGGTTTCCCGGCGCTAGGAACCGGAAGAGGGGAGTGTACCAGCAGAATAGTGACTCAGGATAAGGGATGCCTATTGGTTAAATAACCATGTTTTCACATCCCTGCGGAACTTAAGGTAACTAGGTTCAGTGCGCAGGGAAAGAGGAAGAGAATTCCATAGGGAGGGGGCCAAAAAAGCAAAAGAGCGGCCACCCATTCTGGCTCTCTTGATCCTAGGGACCTGAAACCTGTGCTGGTTGGACGAGCGGAGGGTGCGAGAGGGGCAGTATTGATGAACTAAGGTTCTAAGATAATGTGGGGCCCTACCTGCGTTGATTCTATGCATAAAGCAGAGGGCCTTGAACTTAGTACGACTTTCAATACGGAGCCAATGAAGGCTACGTAGAGAAGTGGATGTGGAGGACTTGTTGGGTAATTTGCAGAGTAGACGGACCGCCATGTTCTGCACAGTCTGTAGTTTCCGAGTCACCTTCTTGCAAGCCCCCAGGAAAAGAACGTTGCCATAGTCCAGTCTGGATGTAATTAAAGCCTGGACCACGGTTTTCTGTGTTTCCTGAGGTAGCATCCAGATGATCTTTCTGAGCCACTTAATGATAGTGATACAAGCGGAGGAGATTTTGACCACATGTTGCTTCATGGACAACTGGCGGTCAAAGATGACGCCAAGGTTGCGTGCTGTTTTGGAGGGGACAGGGAGCGTACCCATTTGTAGCGGCCAGTGATGGGGCCCCCATAAGGTGGTGTTGTGGCCAAACAGAAGGAGTTCTGTTTTTCCCCCATTCAGTTTTAGTTTATTGACATGCATCCAGGTGGCAATGTTGTTAAGTCCTGCGCAAAGGGATGATGGAGTGGAGTGATAGCCCATGGAAAGTGAGTAGATGATCTGAGTGTCATCAGCATATGAGTAAATGGTGAGCCCAGCTTGCTCAGCGATGGTGGCTAGCGGTCTAACATATAAATTAAAAAGTAGGGGGCTCAGGATGGAGCCCTGGGGTACGCCGTATGCAGATTTATGGATTTTGGAGGAAGATGAAAAGGAAAAAACTTGGAAGGTACGATCAGAGAGGAAGCTGGCGAGCCACTTGAGGGCTGAGCCAGTGATGTCGGATGACATAAGAGCATCAAGAAGGATGGAATGGGAAACCGTATCGAATGCGGCACTTAAATCAAGCAATATAAGTGCCACGGTTTCCCCATTGTCCCCCCGGCAACGAATGGTCTCAGAAACCCCCAGTAGTGTCGATTCTGTCGAAAAACCTGACCTAAAGCCCGATTGGGATTGATGTAGAATATTCCTAGATTCAACATGTTTGGTCAGTTGAGTATTGATGTGTTTTTCCAGAATCTTAGAAAAAACTGGAAGGAGTGAGATGGGCCGGAAATTGAATGGGTTGTTGGGGGTCAGCATTAGCCTTTTTCAGTAGGGGCACTATCATGACGTGTTTCCATGCATTGGGGACCTTGGCTTCTCTGAGGGAGGTGTTAAGCAGTTCTAGAATTAGATTAAGGGAAGGAGACTCTAGGGTTTGTAGTATTTGTGGAGGGATAGGGTCCATTGGAGAGCCAGATTTAATATTGCCGATGATATCATGGAGTGTAGTGATGTTTAGAGGGTCCCAGGCAAGGATCTGCTGCGAGGGAGAGGGGTGTATATGCTCAGGTGCCACAGGTTCGCAGGAGATGGCTGGTGTCGGCTGCTCAGAAGAGGGGTGGATGGGGGTTGGGACCTCAAAGTTAGTATAGATAGTATCAATTTTGGAGAAGAAAAATTCTGCCAAAGTATTGCATTGTATTGCATCAAGACAAGGGACTTTGGGCTGGCAGGCGGCACCTGAAAGATCCTGTACAACCTTGAACAGCGCCTTAGGGCGATTTTGTGCATTTAGTATGGTCAGGTTGACGTATTCTACTTTGGCTGTATTGCAAAGTGAGTGATACTTGGCTAAGGCCGTTTTGTACAGCTGCTTGGAGCATAGGTCATACTGGATGCGCCACTTCCGCTCAAGGTTTTTACAGATGTTTTTTCCCCTTTTCAATAGGTCTGTAAACCAAGGGGTGGGAGGGTGGTGCAGATTGTACTTCTGCTTACGCTGAGGTAGACACGTGTTGACAGCAGAGGCGAGCCAGCTGTGGATGACAGCCTCCTCCTCGATACGGGTAACCTTAGTGAGGGGCCTAGTGTTCTCGAGACAGGAGTTAAATTGATTGGAATCCAGATTCTTCCAGTTTCTGGTTACCCTTGGTTCAGTGGGGATTGCTGGGGTTTTAGAGGAGCGATCAATTGTAATGGAAAAATCTACCATATAATGGTCAGACAAGGGGATGGGTAGGGGAGACCAACATGTTATAGTATCTAAATTAGAGAAGATAGGAACCAGTAGGTTCCCTGCCTTATGGGTTGGGCCTGAGTTGTGTAGGGTGATATTCAACGCTGCTAGGTCCAGCAAAAGATTGGTGCTGGTGGGGCAGGATGTGTCGTTGAAGTGTATGTTTAGGTCTCCAATGATCAAGAAGTTGGGGCGTTAATAAGTATGGGTGCTATATGCTCTGGGAGGGCGGCAGCCCATGAGCTGGCAGGGCCTGGGGGAGGTTTGCCATGTCTCCTATGAACAGGAATCCCGACCATCCCCGGACACAATTTGAACTTGTTGACACTTATCGATGATGTGTGCAGGGCGCTTGTGACCCGTGTCTAGGCATACCCACATCCACTTATGGTGAGTCACTTAAGCAGAACAAAAAGCAAAAAGTGATAGATGGCAAGGTTTGAAGCAATATGTGACACTGGAATTTACTCTGGATACCAATGCAGAAAGAAACCAAATATAGTCAAATCAGCATTGGCCCTGCCCCAAGGATTGACTTTCTTGGCCATATCGCCTCTGAACGTGGTCAGAAGCTACTGCAGTTGCATTTCTGGTTTGTTGGGCCTCACTGGCACTGTAAGCTCATAGGTTCAGCATCTGAGCATACAACTCTCACTTAGAAAAACCAGGGACATCAGTGAGACAGCACATTCAGGCATTAATTCAGTGAGATGTATAGTGCAGTATATAAACCAGAAGTAACTACTGCATACATAAACTAACCCTGGTGAGGAGGGGTGGGGTGGTCCTTCCTGCATGGATGTTCCCACCTCCCTGGAACATACTACCTCCGGGAACTCAGGTGCTCCGCCCCATTCGTACTCTCGCGATGAACTTCTAAGCTTTAACCCTGGTCCTGTTAGTAATCAAAAGGACAACTCCTCCAGCAAGCACTCAGCTGTGGTGTCCTGTGGGCTGTTGAATGTGCGCTCACTCGTCAAACACTGTGATGAGATCGCGTTACTTATAGATTCTCTCCATCTCGGCGTACTCTTTATGACAGAGACGTGGACAACACCAACTAGCTCGGTGGAATTGGGGTCAGCGTGTCCCCCGGGCTTTAAAATAATGCATATTCCTAGGGTGGGAGGTAGAGGAGGTGGAATCGGCATAATCTTTAGACAGACTTTACACCTCATTCAGCATAACGTCAAGGCTATTGCTGGGTGTGAAACACTGGCCTTTTCCATCAAGGACCCGGGAGGGGTGCTACTCACATGTCTATTATGCTATCGACCCCCGGCTTGCCCGCTATCGGCCGTTCCTGAGCTCATTGATTTGGTATACGACCTCTCCCACTCCCACACAAAGATGATGGTGTTGGGGGATTTCAATCTGTGCTCAGAAGGATCAACCAAGACGGCCTATGAAGAACTGGTACAAGCGTGTCTCAACATTGAGCTAGAACAACTAGTACTCTCCAAAACCCACGCAAAGGGTCATATTCTCGATCTACTCTTTGCTGATGCCGGTAGTACTTCAATTCTTGACGTCCTGCCACAGTGTTGCACGGATCATGCTCTTGTCATGCTCTTGTCCAGTTCTCCCTCTCGTGTACTAGCACCTCTCTGAAGAAAGTGAGTGCAGCGGGCACTAGAACGGGGAGACTGTGGTCCAGACTTCTCAGACAAGCCACTCTGCCTTCTTTGTTGCCGGATGGCTTTGCACTGGGAGTGAACGTGGATGAGAGCTATGAGACTTTCTGTCAGAAAATCTCTACTTCTCTGGATTCTTCGGCCCCGGTGCGGAAAATCAAAGATAGGACCAACCTTGCCATGCCATGGTACTCGGAAGAACTCCGGCAGCTCAAGCTACAATGCAAACAGGCTGAGCGAACCTGGAGGAAACAGTACCTGGAACCACACAGAGTCCTCTTCAGACAAGCACTGGCATTCTATAAGACCCAGATCAAGCTGGCCAAAGCTAGATTTCTAGAAGAATATTTGCTGGCAGCTGTTAATAAATCCCAGGCCCTATTTAAGATCGTAAAGGACCTGGCCCATCCTGGCTGTACCAAAAACGCCATCCCGGCTTCACAAGCTCTCTGCGACTTGTTAGCACAAGCCTTTGAGGATAAGATCACCAACATCTTAAATAACCTCCCCCCTCAACTGGCAGTACTATATATGATTCCATCTTGCCAGTAAATGGGAAGGAGTGCATCAAAGCAGGTGAGCTAAGTAACTTCCCTCTACCATCTTTTGAGGACTTCTGCTCAATGGCCGATGGGGTGTCCTCTGGCTCACCCTTTGACCCTCTACCACCCAGATTCTGGAAACTCTGTCGGGAAGAGCTGTTTCCTCCATTGTTCTCCATCTGCTGTCAGTCTCTCACCTCGGCACGGGTGCCAGACTGCTGGAAACTGGCGGTGGTCTCCCCATTGCTCAGAAAGGAAAACCTGGACCCCACATGCCCAGCTAACTTCAGGCCCATCTCTCTCCTGCCATTCCCTATCAAGATCTTAGAGAAACTGGCCACAAAACACCTATCCAACTTTCTTGAGAAGAACGATTGTTTGGATGTGGCTCAGTTTGGGTTTCGACCAGCACACGGGACAGAGTCAGCTTTGGTGACTGTTCTTGATGACCTTCGGACGCGGGCCGACATGGGTCAGGCAGCCTTTCTAGTGCTGCTTGACATGTCGGCCGCGTTCGACACGGTCAACCATGCTACTTTGATCAGGAGATTGACAGAGGCGGGGGTGTCAGGCTTAGCCCTTGAATGGTTGGTGTCATATCTCGAGCAAAGACACCAGGTAGTTGCACTACCGCCCTACCAATCTAACATCAAGAGGGTGGGACAGGGAGTACCCCAGGGCTCGGCCATCAGCCCTATCCTTTTTAACCTGTACCTCCGTCCCCTGATCACACTGATCAAGTCGTTTGGCATAACAGTTACCAACTACGCTGACGACACCCAACTTATCTTCTCGTTTGAGGGTAAGGGCGGGGTGTCACAGGAGGTTTACCATCAATGCATGAGGGCCACGGCAGAATGGTTAGGGAAAAACTCCCTCCAATTCAACAGCTCGAAAACCGAGGTACTACACTGCTCCTCGGACCGGATCCCCAGATCCCTACCACAGGGTTTTTGGCCTCCCGACTTCCTAGGCACTAGTCTGCCTGCTGACTCGGTTCGGAATCTAGGGGTCATGTTCAGTTCCGATCTACAACTGGACACCTCAGTAAATAAAACGGTGGCTACGTGTATGGCTTTACTTGGATCTTTGAGAAAGATCCTACCCCTGCTTCCGGCGCAAGCAAGACCAGAAGTAGTGCGGAGCATAATCCTCAGTTGCCTTGACTACTGCAACGCAGTGCTACTGGGGGCTCCAACGACCGTGCTAGGAAAACTCCAGCGGATTCAGAATTGTGCCGCTAAACTGGCACTCTCGCGACGTCGCTCGGACTCCTCCACCAAGGCACTCAGGGACCTTCATTGGCTCCCAATTTCTCAACGGGTGAACTTCAAGGCTCTGTGTATTGTATTTAGAGCTTTACACAGTCAAGTCCCGGCCCCTCTGCAGGATCTTTTCTCATGGTATATCCCCTCAAGAACACTCCGATCAGCATCGGTTGCCTTGGTTGTGGTACCCAAGTTTCGGAGGACCCGGATGGGTGGACGCTCCTTTAGGAATGCCGCAGCACGGCTGTGGAATTCTCTACCGCTGGTACTTAGGGGCCTGGAGGTTTTCTCCATCTTTAAAAAAGAGTTAAAGACCCACCTGTTCCCCAGAACAATGTAAATAGATCAGAAGTTGGTAAAATCTCGCTCTGTGTCATAACAGTCTAAGCGCCAGGATGCCCGGTGGGTGACAGTGATAGCGCTCTATAAGACTGTCTATACATACATACATATATACATTTAATGAAATAGCACAGGGGATCAAGTGGCTAGCACTCACAGGTGTAAGTTCATGGGTCCCACAGGCACTTGTATCTTGCTAAGAGCATGGGGAGTTCTGTATGAATACCAATACATTCAATACATCAGTAGGTGAACCAAACAAGGTATGTACCACCCCAACCTCTGTGTAGTCCTGAGGCTGCATCACTGAACTGCTTGTGCTGCCTAACACAGGTGTAAGAGGCTGGTCTGAGTAGCTGACACAAACAGGTATTGTGAAAGCCAGCAGGTTGCCTTACATTTTGGGTTCTGACTAAAACATTTAACCTCTTGCTTTCTTTAAGTAATGCAGATACAAAGGCTAGAGTTTATGCATAACTTTCCAGTGTCTGGTTGAGATGTAAAATAGTCCCTCCAACAAGATAAAGAATGTTAAAGGGGGTGGAAGGATACACCAAAGAGCCATGCAGTGAGGGAAAAGGCTGAGCTGGACAGTGTCAGAGCTCAATAGATGTATATATGAAAGAATGGGTAACTGTAGTTCTTGCAGACAAGGAAGCACTGCCATTCCTTAAAATAAATAAATAAAGGATATCATTAATAGCAAACTAAAAGCACAGGTGGTATGGGTCTTCTTCAGAGTCATAATAGTCCACAGCTTTGGTTTCACATTTGGTCTTTGGATTTGTAAGGATTTGAGTTTAAATGTCATGCATAGACCCTACAGTGACCTGGGACTGTTTCAATACTAATGGGGCTCACCCAATTAGGTGTTATGTATACATATAGCAAATTGTAATTCCCGCATTTTGTTGCTGAATATTTCCCCTCAGTAAGATCATGCAGCACACCCACCTTGATATGTTCCAGATTTTGTGGTCCCTGGGGCCACTTAGGGGAGGAAAATTAAACTTACTGAGGCTAGTGGCAGGTTAAAAAAATTAGTCATATTCAGGTACTCTCCCAGTTGCACTTTTCACCAGAGAACCTCGGCAGGGACACGAGTTTCCGGTGGCTCAGGAGTCATTCGGGGAGCTGCCAAGCGGAATTTGGCACCATGAAAAAAGGGGAACAGCTGGGCCTGGACAACCATATATATCGGGGGGTATTGGCTGCCAACGGGTGATTGAGCAAGGAGGTGCTTGTCATATGCAGTAAAAAAAATGCAGGTCATATAAGGATAGCAGAAATGGTGGGGGGACCTCAGTGCCGGCTGCTGCTACCCCTGAGGCTTGGCGGAGTTACAGGGTGATCTAAAGGCTTTAGTGTGAAAAGCAATCACAAGAAAAAGCCCAAGGAGTTCATGCCAATACCCTGGGAGTTCAGGACCCGTGGAGAAAAGCGATGGTGTCCAGTTATTCCCATGGGCAGTTGTAAGCCTGAGCAACTGGGGACTTGCCTGGAAATGCTCCGCCTCTACGTGAGATCTTTTCCTTGACTATGAGGTCCATTTGTTGGGTGAACCTCTAAAGGTTGAGTAATAGATGTTGGGTCTTCCTGGTCATCATTAGCTAGTCAGGCGTGCGGCCTGCTTAGGTCATACCATCACTGACCGCCCTTAGATCACCTATAAGTTAACCATTTACCTTATCAGATAAACCTGCAACATAACTTTCTCCAAACAAAACTGGTGTGGTCTCAGTTACTCACCTGTAGACTTTCCTTTGCATGCACTCATGAAGTGTGTGTGTGTGTGCCAGGCTATGGGATATGGGAGTGGTGTGGCTCACTGGTTAGAGGCGGCAGACCCGGAAGCAGAGAACGGCCCGGGACCAGGGTTCAATTCCCGACGCGGCAGGGTCTTGGACCAGGGTCAGCGGACTCGATAATTCTCGCCTCGGTGCCTACTCTAACCAGGGATCACACTCGGCAACTCTGGGCATTAGCTTGCCTCATCTCTACAACGGCCCCCCACATTTGCCAGGGATGCCTAGTTTCACCTTGGAGATACCCAGTAGGGACCATCTCACAGGGATAGCCAGGACGGGTTCCCCAGCGGTCTACAGTGCCACGACGCCTCAGGGCAGCAGTGTGCGTTTTACAAGACACATACAATACAATACAATACAATATCTGCGCTATGTTCCATCGCAGGTTTAACTTTCTTAACACGGAATGCAGCTTCTATTGATAGGCGTGTAAAAAATCTTGGGTAAGAGATAAAGGCTAACTTGACATTATCATACACTTTTTTTTAAAGTACTGGGTTATTTGCATTTTACAATTTAACAAGTTACAGTAGCATGTCATGTAAAATTAGGTATTTTCATAATCTAACTTTTGACATACAACATTCAAGTTCGATAATATCTAATTGTTATTATCATTTTACATCATTGCTATTCTCAGATAGTACCCCCTTGCTTTTATGAAGGGGGTATGACAGCTTTAGAATGGTTGAGTGGTACAGCATTTGAAGGAAATTCATTTTCCACTTATTTAAACAAGCATTTGCAAGGCAATCGGTCTCGCCTTCAGGATCTTATATGTATTTAGCTATGCAGCACATTAGCCTGGGTGCTGAAACATCTACTGTTCTTTAACATGGAGGGAAAGTAAACACCAAACTGCAGAACACGCCAGGTATGGGAACACATGGAGAGAAATATTGCCTTTCAGCGGAAAATGGTATAGTCCAAAGCTCTGTTTTTAATATAAAATCAGGGCATTTGGTGGTCATCTCACTGAAAATACAAGATTTGAAAAAAATATTATTGTCTACGGGTGCTCATGGAAGACAATTTCTATGGACTGGAATCTAGAGAATGCTAAAGTGATTCTGGTATTTTACTGACCTCTACTGGTCGTTTTCTATCAAGAAAGTTAAAATAGAGGCAGTTGCCATAAAAATTAACAAAAGAAAGTCTTTCAGCAGAAAGCAATTCTGGTATTTTACTGACCTCTGCTGGTCGTTTGCTATCAAGACAGTTAAATAGAGGCAGTTGAACAGAAAAAAGTCCCTAAGTGGAAGCAAACGAGTCCTAGGGCTGATCTTCAGAGCCCACATAGTACATACACATATAAGTATATAAGAAGTATAAACTAAAGTATATACAAGAGGTCTTGAATGCTCGACCTAAAAAGGAGTGAGAAAATATAAAGAACAAAAGGGAAAACATAAGGAACAAGGGTAACCTTCAAGAGGATCCAATCGGCCTAGTATCGCCGATCTTCAGAAATAGTGAGTAGCGCCATATACAACTCCCAGGGATCATCTCGTCTCTCTGTTTCCCAGGTGTAACAATCCCCTCCTCCATAGTGAGGGTCTCTCCCGTGGTCTTGCTCCAGGTGTTCCCATGTCACTAATACTTCTGTCCATAAGTCTGCTATTGGGCGAGTGCGTATCCCTTTGACGTCTTCTCTAACCAGTGCCAACTCCAGTGCCCTCGCTCATTTGGTGACATCTGTCCTACCGGTCTGAACTCTGGGTCCCTTTGACGATTTCCATGTCATGGCTATCCTTCTTTTTGCTAACACCAAGGTCAGGTCCATAAACCTTGTACCAACGGTTCGTGAATTCTGTCTTGGGAACAACCCCAGCACACACGCCTCTAGAAAACAAGGGGGAGATCTATCAACTATGTCTCTCAGAAAAGTAAGCACTGCCTCCCGGTAGGGACGCAGCCAGGTGCAGTACCACACCATGTGAGTGAAATCCATGTCCAGGTGGGCACACCTAGGGCAGCGGCGAGTGTCGCCTCCAGAAACTACCTGTAGTTTGTGCAGTGTCATATATGTCATGTTGAATTGGAGGTATTTCAACCTAGTGTTTCTCCAGATTTTGGGGGGGAGGCTAGCATCTTCTGCCACTCCAGGTCTTTCAGTTTACATTGTAAGATCTTTTCCCATCTATCCTGCAGCACAATTAAGGGGCAGCGGACCAGTGTCAATATCGACCGGTAAAACCAGGTCACTGGTGCCGTCTCGCCAAATAGAGACCAACAACTGCCGTACAGCATGGCCCGTGGGTTCCTCTCGCTCTCTAGCCCACAGGTCTCGATACGCTCACATCAGTGCTTCATACATAAGGAATTAGCCAGGTGGTAGGTCATATTGTGCCACCAGGTCCTCTAAAGGTAATAGGGTGCCCAGTTGATAACTGTCTCCGACCGTAATCAGCCCAGCATCTGGCCAGGCCGACAGCTCCCTCGCAGTGAAATAGGAGAGGAGTTCTCATTGAGGTAGCCCCACCAGGGGTAGAGCTGGTGCATACAATGGTGTCCCTGTGGTCCTCAAAACACAACTCCACCAGGTTTTAATGCTGCAGATAATAGTACTCCTGGGCACTGGGTAGCCACAGGGGCAAAGCAATTTAGCTAATAAAGTCTCCATAGGTGCTGAAGACCACACCAGTCCCAGCAGGCTTCAGTCAGACTCAGGAAGCCACAGTAAAATCCACTGGAGCTGTGAAGCCAAAAAGTATAATTCGAAATCCAGTACTGCCAAATCTCCCTCCTCCTGTGGGTGCTGGAGGATCCTCTGGGACACCCAGAGTGTTTATTTGTTTAAACCATGATACCGGCATCCCAACTGCTAAGTGTCAGGCCTGGGCGTAGTACGCAGAGTTTTGCTATGTGGAACTCCGCGAAGTGACAAAAAACCTCTGCAGAGTTCAGCAAGTGGCGGAGTTGACGCAGCGCGGCTTCCAAACAACCCTCAAACTCATCTCACTAACCAAGGAACAACTTATTTTACTCATTGGTGGGGCCCATAGCACCGCGAGTCACACCTTCACACACCAATACACACTGTCCCTGAATCAGTGAAAAAGAAGGCGAGCTGCTGGATATGTGGTATACCTCATTAACCTAAATTCTATATTTTATACATTATATACATTTCAGAAATACTCAACTGTCATAAGGAACAAAAACATCAAGGTACTCCGCTATTTGGTCGATGGACCAACTAGTAGGAATCAGTTGATGGCGATTACGTCCAGCTCAATCACAATATTCCTATAACTTTTCTAGCATTTATTTGTCATGACTTTTATTCTAATAAAAACAGACTCGAGTTTATATTTTACAAAATTTTATCTAGATTCATTTAGGAAAGAAATTAGCATATTCTTTAGACAAGCACAATTCTAAGCATTTATTTAATACATTTAAGAAATAAAAAATTAGAAAACATATTACCAATCTGTCATAAGAAGATGACAGAACTGCATAGAACAGGTTCCAAAGCTGACAGTCTTTCAAATCTCCTCAATGTCTCACTTCTGACATAAAATCTCCGCGATCAATCTCTTTTCTCTGCCCCATCAAAGTTAGATATTTAACAACAAGGGGTGGTGATGGACAGAGTTTCTGAATTAAGCAGAATACTCTCACCCAGTCAAGAGATCAGGGCTAGATCCAACACCGTTTTTTAGCTCACTGCACCATCCCAGTTCAGAACCTGGCTATATGCAAATTAGTCTGTTCCTGTCCCAGTGCATGATGGGAACAGGGCAAACCAAACTACCAAGCCAATTCTTACACTGGGAAGGAAACAAGCTTCCGGGGACCGGTTTCTGGCATTTCAGCCGTCATCGGCCCGGCTTGCTTGAATCCTGATGGTGCAATGAGCAAGGGACTCACATCTGAGTATACCCTTCCACGCTTAGGGTGGACAAAATATTTAACAACAAGGGGTGGTGATGGACAGAGTTTCTGAATTAAGCAGAATACTCTCACCCAGTCAAGAGATCAGGGCTAGATCCAACACCGTTTTTTAGCTCACTGCACCATCCCAGTTCAGAACCTGGCTATATGCAAATTAGTCTGTTCCTGTCCCAGTGCATGATGGGAACAGGGCAAACCAAACTACCAAGCCAATTCTTACACTGGGAAGGAAACAAGCTTCCGGGGACCGGTTTCTGGCATTTCAGCCGTCGTCGGCCCGGCTTGCTTGAATCCTGATGGTGCAATGAGCAAGGGACTCACATCTGAGTATACCCTTCCACGCTTAGGGTGGACAAAATATTTAACAACAAGGGGTGGTGATGGACAGAGTTTCTGAATTAAGCAGAATACTCTCACCCAGTCAAGAGATCAGGGCTACATCCAACACCGTTTTTTAGCTCACTGCACCATCCCAGTTCAGAACCTGGCTATATGCAAATTAGTCTGTTCCTGTCCCAGTGCATGATGAGAACAGGGCAAACCAAACTACCAAGCCAATTCTTACACTGGGAAGGAAACAAGCTTCCGGGGACCGGTTTCTGGCATTTCAGCCGTCGTCGGCCCGACTTGCTTGAATCCTGATGGTGCAATGAGCAAGGGACTCACATCTGAGTATACCCTTCCACGCTTAGGGTGGACAAAATATTTAACAACAAGGGGTGGTGATGGGCAGAGTTTCTGAATTAAGCAGAATACTCTCACCCAGTCAAGAGATCAGGGCTAGATCCAACACCGTTTTTTAGCTCACTGCACCATCCCAGTTCAGAACCTGGCTATATGCAAATTAGTCTGTTCCTGTCCCAGTGCATGATGGGAACAGGGCAAACCAAACTACCAAGCCAATTCTTACACTGGGAAGGAAACAAGCTTCCGGGGACCGGTTTCTGGCATTTCAGCCGTCGTCGGCCCGGCTTGCTTGAATCCTGATGGTGCAATGAGCAAGGGACTCACATCTGAGTATACCCTTCCACGCTTAGGGTGGACAAAATATTTAACAACAAGGGGTGGTGATGGACAGAGTTTCTGAATTAAGCAGAATACTCTCACCCAGTCAAGAGATCAGGGCTAGATCCAACACCGTTTTTTAGCTCACTGCCCATCCCAGTTCAGAACCTGGCTATATGCAAATTAGTCTGTTCCTGTCCCAGTGCATGATGGGAACAGGGCAAACCAAACTACCAAGCCAATTCTTACACTGGGAAGGAAACAAGCATCCGGGGACCGGTTTCTGGCATTTCAGCCGTCATCGGCCCGGCTTGCTTGAATCCTGATGGTGCAATGAGCAAGGGACCCACATCTGAGTATACCCTTCCACGCTTGGGGTGGACAAAATATTTAACAACAAGGGGTGGTGATGGACAGAGTTTCTGAATTAAGCAGAATACTCTCACCCAGTCAAGAGATCAGGGCTAGATCCAACACCGTTTTTTAGCTCACTGCACCATCCCAGTTCAGAACCTGGCTATATGCAAATTAGTCTGTTCCTGTCCCAGTGCATGATGGGAACAGGGCAAACCAAACTACCAAGCCAATTCTTACACTGGGAAGGAAACAAGCTTCCGGGGACCGGTTTTTGGCATTTCAGCCGTCGTCGGCCCGGCTTGCTTGAATCCTGATGGTGCAATGAGCAAGGGACTCACATCTGAGTATACCCTTCCACGCTTAGGGTGGACAAAATATTTAACAACAAGGGGTGGTGATGGACAGAGTTTCTGAATTAAGCAGAATACTCTCACCCAGTCAAGAGATCAGGGCTGGATCCAACACCGTTTTTTAGCTCACTGCACCATCCCAGTTCAGAACCTGGCTATATGCAAATTAGTCTGTTCCTGTCCCAGTGCATGATGGGAACAGGGCAAACCAAACTACCAAGCCAATTCTTACACTGGGAAGGAAACAAGCTTCCGGGGACCGGTTTCTGGCATTTCAGTCGTCGTCGGCCCGGCTTGCTTGAATCCTGATGGTGCAATGAGCAAGGGACTCACATCTGAGTATACCCTTCCACGCTTAGGGTGGACAAAATATTTAACAACAAGGGGTGGTGATGGACAGAGTTTCTGAATTAAGCAGAATACTCTCACCCAGTCAAGAGATCAGGGCTAGATCCAACACCGTTTTTTAGCTCACTGCACCATCCCAGTTCAGAACCTGGCTATATGCAAATTAGTCTGTTCCTGTCCCAGTGCATGATGGGAACAGGGCAAACCAAACTACCAAGCCAATTCTTACACTGGGAAGGAAACAAGCTTCCGGGGACCGGTTTCTGGCATTTCAGCCGTCGTCGGCCCGGCTTGCTTGAATCCTGATGGTGCAATGAGCAAGGGACTCACATCTGAGTATACCCTTCCACGCTTAGGGTGGACAAAAAATTTAACAACAAGGGATGGTGATGGACAGAGTTTCTGAGGCCGACGACGCCTGAAATGGCAGAAACCGGTCCCCGGAAGCTTGTCTCCTTTCTGGTGAAGAATTGGCTTGGTAGTTTGGTCTGCCCTGTTCCCATGATGCACTGGGCCAGGGACAGACTAATTTGCATATAGCCAGGTTCTGAGCTGGGATGGGGCAGTGAGCTAAATAACGGTGATGGATCAAGCCCTGATCTTTGGACTGGGTAAGAGTGGTCTGCTTAATTCAGACACTCTGTTCATCACCACCCCCTTTTCTGAATCATTTTGTCCACCATAAGCGTGGAAGGGTATACTCAGACATGAGTCCCTTGCTCACTGCTCCATCAGGATTCAAGCAAGCCGGGCCGACGACGCCTGAAATGGCAGAAACCAGTCCCCGGAAGCTTGTCTCCTTTCTGGTGAAGAATTGGCTTGGTAGTTTGGTCTGCCCTGTTCCCATGATGCACTGGGCCAGGGACAGACTAATTTGCATATAGCCAGGTTCTGAGCTGGGATGGGGCAGTGAGCTAAATAACGGTGATGGATCAAGCCCTGATCTTTGGACTGGGTAAGAGTGGTCTGCTTAATTCAGACACTCTGTTCATCACCACCCCCTTTTCTGAATCATTTTGTCCACCATAAGCGTGGAAGGGTATACTCAGACATGAGTCCCTTGCTCACTGCTCCATCAGGATTCAAGCAAGCCGGGCCGACGACGCCTGAAATGGCAGAAACCGGTCCCCGGAAGCTTGTCTCCTTTCTGGTGAAGAATTGGCTTGGTAGTTTGGTCTGCCCTGTTCCCATGATGCACTGGGCCAGGGACAGACTAATTTGCATATAGCCAGGTTCTGAGCTGGGATGGGGCAGTGAGCTAAATAACGGTGATGGATCAAGCCCTGATCTTTGGACTGGGTAAGAGTGGTCTGCTTAATTCAGACACTCTGTTCATCACCACCCCCTTTTCTGAATCATTTTGTCCACCATAAGCGTGGAAGGGTATACTCAGACATGAGTCCCTTGCTCACTGCTCCATCAGGATTCAAGCAAGCCGGGCCGACGACGCCTGAAATGGCAGAAACCGGTCCCCGGAAGCTTGTCTCCTTTCTGGTGAAGAATTGGCTTGGTAGTTTGGTCTGCCCTGTTCCCATGATGCACTGGGCCAGGGACAGACTAATTTGCATATAGCCAGGTTCTGAGCTGGGATGGGGCAGTGAGCTAAATAACGGTGATGGATCAAGCCCTGATCTTTGGACTGGGTAAGAGTGGTCTGCTTAATTCAGACACTCTGTTCATCACCACCCCCTTTTCTGAATCATTTTGTCCACCATAAGGGTGGAAGGGTATACTCAGACATGAGTCCCTTGCTCACTGCTCCATCAGGATTCAAGCAAGCCGGGCCGACGACGCCTGAAATGGCAGAAACCGGTCCCCGGAAGCTTGTCTCCTTTCTGGTGAAGAATTGGCTTGGTAGTTTGGTCTGCCCTGTTCCCATGATGCACTGGGCCAGTGACAGACTAATTTGCATATAGCCAGGTTCTGAGCTGGGATGGGGCAGTGAGCTAAATAACGGTGATGGATCAAGCCCTGATCTTTGGACTGGGTAAGAGTGGTCTGCTTAATTCAGACACTCTGTTCATCACCACCCCCTTTTCTGAATCATTTTGTCCACCATAAGCGTGGAAGGGTATACTCAGACATGAGTCCCTTGCTCACTGCTCCATCAGGATTCAAGCAAGCTGGGCCGACGACGCCTGAAATGGCAGAAACCGGTCCCCGGAAGCTTGTCTCCTTTCTGGTGAAGAATTGGCTTGGTAGTTTGGTCTGCCCTGTTCCCATGATGCACTGGGCCAGGGACAGACTAATTTGCATATAGCCAGGTTCTGAGCTGGGATGGGGCAGTGAGCTAAATAACGGTGATGGATCAAGCCCTGATCTTTGGACTGGGTAAGAGTGGTCTGCTTAATTCAGACACTCTGTTCATCACCACCCCCTTTTCTGAATCATTTTGTCCACCATAAGCGTGGAAGGGTATACTCAGACATGAGTCCCTTGCTCACTGCTCCATCAGGATTCAAGCAAGCCGGGCCGACGACGCCTGAAATGGCAGAAACCGGTCCCCGGAAGCTTGTCTCCTTTCTGGTGAAGAATTGGCTTGGTAGTTTGGTCTGCCCTGTTCCCATGATGCACTGGGCCAGGGACAGACTAATTTGCATATAGCCAGGTTCTGAGCTGGGATGGGGCAGTGAGCTAAATAACGGTGATGGATCAAGCCCTGATCTTTGGACTGGGTAAGAGTGGTCTGCTTAATTCAGACACTCTGTTCATCACCACCCCCTTTTCTGAATCATTTTGTCCACCATAAGCGTGGAAGGGTATACTCAGACATGAGTCCCTTGCTCACTGCTCCATCAGGATTCAAGCAAGCCGGGCCGACGACGCCTGAAATGGCAGAAACCGGTCCCCGGAAGCTTGTCTCCTTTCTGGTGAAGAATTGGCTTGGTAGTTTGGTCTGCCCTGTTCCCATGATGCACTGGGCCAGGGACAGACTAATTTGCATATAGCCAGGTTCTGAGCTGGGATGGGGCAGTGAGCTAAATAACGGTGATGGATCAAGCCCTGATCTTTGGACTGGGTAAGAGTGGTCTGCTTAATTCAGACACTCTGTTCATCACCACCCCCTTTTCTGAATCATTTTGTCCACCATAAGCGTGGAAGGGTATACTCAGACATGAGTCCCTTGCTCACTGCTCCATTGGATTCAAGCAAGCCGGGCCGACGACGCCTGAAATGGCAGAAACCGGTCCCCGGAAGCTTGTCTCCTTTCTGGTGAAGAATTGGCTTGGTAGTTTGGTCTGCCCTGTTCCCATGATGCACTGGGCCAGGGACAGACTAATTTGCATATAGCCAGGTTCTGAGCTGGGATGGGGCAGTGAGCTAAATAACGGTGATGGATCAAGCCCTGATCTTTGGACTGGGTAAGAGTGGTCTGCTTAATTCAGACACTCTGTTCATCACCACCCCCTTTTCTGAATCATTTTGTCCACCATAAGCGTGGAAGGGTATACTCAGACATGAGTCCCTTGCTCACTGCTCCATCAGGATTCAAGCAAGCCGGGCCGACGACGCCTGAAATGGCAGAAACCGGTCCCCGGAAGCTTGTCTCCTTTCTGGTGAAGAATTGGCTTCGTAGTTAGGTCTGCCCTGTTCCCATGATGCACTGGGCCAGGGACAGACTAATTTGCATATAGCCAGGTTCTGAGCTGGGATGGGGCAGTGAGCTAAATAACGGTGATGGATCAAGCCCTGATCTTTGGACTGGGTAAGAGTGGTCTGCTTAATTCAGACACTCTGTTCATCACCACCCCCTTTTCTGAATCATTTTGTCCTCCATAAGCGTGGAAGGGTATACTCAGACATGAGTCCCTTGCTCACTGCTCCATCAGGATTCAAGCAAGCCGGGCCGACGACGCCTGAAATGGCAGAAACCGGTCCCCGGAAGCTTGTCTCCTTTCTGGTGAAGAATTGGCTTGGTAGTTTGGTCTGCCCTGTTCCCATGATGCACTGGGCCAGGGACAGACTAATTTGCATATAGCCAGGTTCTGAGCTGGGATGGGGCAGTGAGCTAAATAACGGTGATGGATCAAGCCCTGATCTTTGGACTGGGTAAGAGTGGTCTGCTTAATTCAGACACTCTGTTCATCACCACCCCCTTTTCTGAATCATTTTGTCCACCATAAGCGTGGAAGGGTATACTCAGACATGAGTCCCTTGCTCACTGCTCCATCAGGATTCAAGCAAGCCGGGCCGACGACGCCTGAAATGGCAGAAACCGGTCCCCGGAAGCTTGTCTCCTTTCTGGTGAAGAATTGGCTTGGTAGTTTGGTCTGCCCTGTTCCCATGATGCACTGGGCCAGGGACAGACTAATTTGCATATAGCCAGGTTCTGAGCTGGGATGGGGCAGTGAGCTAAATAACGGTGATGGATCAAGCCCTGATCTTTGGACTGGGTAAGAGTGGTCTGCTTAATTCAGACACTCTGTTCATCACCACCCCCTTTTCTGAATCATTTTGTCCACCATAAGCGTGGAAGGGTATACTCAGACATGAGTCCCTTGCTCACTGCTCCATCAGGATTCAAGCAAGCCGGGCCGACGACGCCTGAAATGGCAGAAACCGGTCCCCGGAAGCTTGTCTCCTTTCTGGTGAAGAATTGGCTTGGTAGTTTGGTCTGCCCTGTTCCCATGATGCACTGGGCCAGGGACAGACTAATTTGCATATAGCCAGGTTCTAAGCTGGGATGGGGCAGTGAGCTAAATAACGGTGATGGATCAAGCCCTGATCTTTGGACTGGGTAAGAGTGGTCTGCTTAATTCAGACACTCTGTTCATCACCACCCCCTTTTCTGAACCATCAAAGTTAGAGTCCAAAATATTTCCAAGTCAAAAACTAATTCCCTCTTTCGTGCAAGCTCTTTTACACCCGATTTTACTAACTATCTAATCCAAAATTGAAACCTTTAGGGTCCACACTCATATCTCATTGGTCCATTAGAGGGGTGGTGATGATCACCTCATGTCCTCCTTGTTTAAACCAGTTCGTAATTTTGCACAGTCATTCCTAAGGCTTTCTCATGACTTTATGTTCACATTTGTACTTGTCATTCACTTCTTGTATCTTTTATACATAATAAAGTTTCAGCTCCTTCCTTTCCCGAGCTTTTAAATGCAGGCATCTTTTGGCATATCTCCTGTTCATCGGCCAAGCTGGCCTTGACATCTCTCGCTCTGAGCATAGGCTGTCCAAACACACTTCTCATTGTGCTCCGCGCATGCGTGGGGGTCAACTTTCGGAATCTACTTTCATTGTCTCGTTTAAACAAACACTTTCAGATTAGGCCGCGCAGGCCTCAATGGGAGCTAATATGAAAACAAACACAATAAAAATTAGATATAGAATTTTAGCCCTTCTGTTTACCTACCACCATTTCTAAATTTCCCTGTTAGTTGTTACCTAGCAAAGACACACAAATAAGCGTCATTTACTCACCATCTGCGTTCTTTTTGCCACAAAACTTCTAACATAAGCACAATAATCACGCTTTTGTTCAGTTATATCTACAATACCACAGCTCTATATTAGTATGACTCATTGTTTTTATTAGTATATTTATCTCTGCAGAACAGTAATTAGTTTCCTGCGTGTTGTGTAGAATTCAAGTGAACTTTGTTGGTTAATTGACATGCTTCACACTATTAGCATTATTATGGTTATGAGAGAATGACTTTACAAGGAGTACACAAAAATGTTTGTCTCTCCCCTGCTCCATCAGAGTGCAGTGCGAACTGCCGTTCACGCTGGTCTTTCTGCCACTCGAGTAGAAATTTCACCCGAGTGGCAGCTCGCGCTCGCGAACTTACCACTCTCGAGCATGAGCGGGGAAAAAACTCCCGCTGCACTACGCGGAGCGGAGTTTTCTGCATTCGGCAAACTCCACGGAGCACAGAGTGTAGAAAACTCTGCAAACTCCGCGAACAGAGCAGCGTTCACTGTGCCCTGGCCTAGTAAGTTTGTGAAAAATATAGGAGTCTCTGGAGCATGACCATCTTAGTGAGTGATATCCTATCCAGGATGGGCAGTTTAAGCGAGCGCCAGAAGGTAACACAGGATGTTAAAGAGCGGAGGACTTTACCCAGGTTAGACTCTTGGAGATCCTCCAACTTATGAAAGATCTCGACTCCAAGGTACCATACGTTTTTAGGCGACCACATCAGTTTGTAAGGGAGGCCTAGCAGCTGCTCTGATCCCGGAGATACATGGAATACAAGCGTCTTGGTGTTATTGACCTGTACACCGGACACTACCTCAAAATCCTGTAGGAGTTTCAAAGCTGTGGCAATGCCCTGGTCCCCATCTCTGAGCGATAGAAGCATATCCTTCGCCGGCAGGGAGATGATATGTTCTTTCCGCTCAACTGTCACGCCGGAACCTCACCCCTCCTGACTAAAGAGCTCTTTGAGGGGTTCAATCGCCAGGGCAAACAGCAAAGGTGATAGCGGGCAACCCTGCCTCATGTCTCTACACACCTGATATTGTGGGAAGAGTGTGGCACCCGTTCTGATCCTGGCGATTGGTGCAGTGTATAGCAATTTGACCCACCCATTCCAGTTGTCACCCAGGCCCACCTTCGACATCACATCAAGTAGGAAGTCCCACCGCACTGTGTCAAATGCCTTTTAAAGGTCAATTGACATCAGTATTATGTCTGGGTTTGCAAGGGCCTCAGGGTGGTGCATCACATGGTATAGCCACCTAAGGTTCAGAGAGGTGTTGCGAGTGGGGATAAAGCTGCTTTGGTCTTCATGAATCAGAGCACGCAAGTTTGGGAGCAGTCGTAAGGCTAGCTATTTACTGAGGATCTTAAAGTCTATGTTCAACATAGACAGGGTACGGAATTCAGTGACCCAGCTTCCTTGTTTCTTGGTTTTGGGGAGGGGAATAACCACAGCATCATTAGTGGACTCTGGAAGTGTACAGAGCCACCATGAGGCCACATACAGTTAATTCAACCGTGGGGCTAGGGTCCCAGCATAGGTGGCATGAAATGTGATTGGAAGGCCATTGGGAACCTGGCATTTTGCCCCTTGCCATCTCTTTAATAGCTACTTGTATAGCCTGTATCATTATAGGTCCCCCAAAGTCTTTGTGACGTTCAACAGATAAGGTGTTCAGCGGTATGGCCGATTTAAATGTCAACCTAGCCCCTGCTGTGATGGGTACAGAACTCCTCGTTGATTGCTGTGGGTGAGTGCAAAGACCGACAATCTCTCGGTCGGATGTGTGTAATGGAGGTCTCCCTAGAGTCCGATCCAATGAGCCAGGCTAACAGTCAGCCAGCCCTCCCCTCTTCAACGTGCGCCTTGTTTATGTACTGTTTGTAATCATGACTACGGCCCATTCCAGTGTGATATTATATCTTTCCCTCATCTCTTGGATCTCATCTAGGATCTCGGGCAAGGCACCAAGTTCATTGTCCAAAGCGTGCAGCTTATCCTCCAGAGTCTGTAGTTCCCTACATAGTTCCCTCTGGGTGCTGACCATCTACCCGATGCAATGACCATGTACCATAACCTTAAAAGCCTCCTGTTCCATTATGCTTGAAGGTGCAGTGCCTTGGTACTGAGTAAAATAGTCTGAGATCACCTCTGCTAGCGAATCATGGTAGCGTGTGTCTTCTTAAGAGGCTGGGTTAAACCGCCACATGGGAACAGGTGGACGCTGCCCTAACAGCTGAAATCCCAAAAGGACGGGGTTGTGATCAGACAAGGTTCGCCCCAAGTATTCAGAGTAAACTATGTGGTGGGGAAGGCTCCGGGTACATACAAATCGATCTATCTGGGTTTGTAGGTTATGAATTTGGGAGCAGTATGAGAAGGCACGTTTCTCACCATGCGGTGTCCTACAGACATCCACTATCCCCCAGTGTCACACCCAATCAAACAGTTCCATCCTTCTCGCCCCCATCAGTGGGGGCATTGAACATTCCAATATTACATCCATCTCACAATTAAAATCTCCTCTCAGCAGTAAGCTAGCAAGTGGTAAGACGACTGTGTGAATTGAGAGTGAGTGGAACAAGGAACCCTGGTGTTTGTTCTGGGCAAAAATGTACCCCAATGTAATCTCTTTCCCCAACAACCTGCCCTTTACAAAAACATATCTACCCTCTTTGCCTATGATGGGGTGAGTGAGTTTGGAGGGGACCCCTCCCCTAATCCATATTAAAACACCCCTGGCATAAGTCCAACAGGAGGTGGCATGAAGCTGGCCCGGCCATCTAAGTTTCAGCTGCTCAATTTTGGCCCGATCAGGTGGGCCTCCTAAAGCGTGGCTACTTGCACTCCCCTCCGCTTGAGATACCTATGGACATTATGCCATTTTGAGGCATATTTAATTCCTCTAATAGCCCATGACATAAATTTCAGAGCTTGTTTGCGATCAACCATAGGGAAACTCAGCGAACCACATGTTCTGCCATCCCCATGGCCCTCCTGCCCACCCTACCCACTCCCTCGTCCCGCTGTGTAGCTCCTGTGCAAGCAAAACAAGCATTTGCAATGCAATAGGTCTCGCATTAGGAAAGCTTGAGCTATTGGTATTGTAAATGACAAATTTTGTATTTGTGTTGGTTTTGAAAATAGCGAAATTAATAGCTGTGTCATTTACAATGCCAATAGTTTTAACTTTCGCAAATGTGACACCTATAACATTTGTAATGCAATATGTGTTGTATTTACGTGACTTAGATGTATTGATATTACAAATAACATTGGCTTTAATTTGTTTTTAATAATTAATACTTAAATAAAAGCTATTGTAATTTATAATGTCAATAGCTTAAACTTTTGTGAATAACTTTTGTGAAGATTATCTTCAGTGTATTTTATTGTGACGAAAATCAAAGAACAGAAGTGAAATATTAACATCTTTTTGTAACATTTGTAATAAAGCTTGAAACATTGAGAGAACATATTTGAACCAGGTGTTGTTGAATGGTTGCACAGATTGATGCTGTGGTGGTGCGGAGTGATGCTGTATGCTATGCTATGTTTTATTTTGCTATCCTATGTTTTGTTTTGTTATGCTATGCTATGCTATGTTTTGCTATCCTATGCTTTGATTTGTTATATTATGCTATGCTGTGTTTTGTTATGCTATGCTATGTTTTGTTATGCTATGCTATGTTATGTTATGCTATGCTATGTTTTGTTGTGTTTTATTATGTTATGCTTTGTTTTGCTATGCTATGTTTAGTTATGCTATGCTATGCTATGTTTTGTTGTGTTTGGTATGCTATGTTTTGCTATGGTATTATATGTTTTGTTTTGCTATGCTATGTTTTGTTGTGTTTTGGTAAGCTATGCTATGTTTTGTTGTGTTTTGCTATGCTTTGTTATGCTATGTGCTGTGTTTTGTTATGCTATGTTTTGTTATGTTATGCTGTTTTGTTATGCTATGCTATGTTTAGTTTTGCTATCATATGCTTTGTTTTGTTGTGTTTTGCTATGCTTGGTTATGCTATGTGCTGTGTTTTGTTATGCTATGTTTTGTTATGTTATGCTGTTTTGTTATGCTATGCTATGTTTTGTTATGCTATGCTATGTTTTGCTATGCTATGCTTTGTTATGCTATGCTACATTTTGTTATGCTATGCTATGTTTTGTTGTGTTTTATTATGCTATGCTTTGTTTTGCTATGCTATGTTTTGTTATGCTATGCTATGCTTTGTTATGCTATGTTTTGTTATGCTATGCTAAGCTTTGTTTTGTTATGCTATGCTATGTTGTGTTGTGTTTTGTTATGCTATGCTATGTTTTGTTGTGTTTTGTTATGCTATGCTATGTTTTGCTATGCTTTGCAATTCTATGTTTTGTTATGTATGTTATGTTTTGTTGTGTTTTGTTATGCTATGCTATGTTTTGTTATGTTTTGCTATGTTTTGTTATGCTATGTTTTGTTCTGGTATGTTTTGTTGTGTTTTGTTATGCTATGCTATGTTTTGTTCTACTATGCTACGTTTTGTTTTGCTATGCTTTGTTATGTTATGCTATGCTTTGTTTTGTTATGCTATGTTTTGTTATGCTATGCTATGCTTTGTTTATTTATTTATTTATTATTTGCATTTGTACGGCGCAGCAGCTACCCAAAAGGGTTTCCCGGCGCCATGCCAGACAAGGTGCAGAGATAGTGCAGCGGAGGAATTATTGGTTAAAGAGTCAGGTCTTAAGATCTCTGCGGAAGCGGATGTAAATAGTTTCATTACGGATAGCAAGGGGAAGAGCATTCCAGAGGGATGGGCCCAGGTAGGAAAAGGATCTACCGCCCATCCTGGCGAGTTTAAACCTGGGTACAGTGAATTTACCGAGTGTTGCAGACCACAGATTACGCGTGGGCAGTAGGGGCATACAAGGGATTGCAAATAAAGAGGTGTTATGCCGGTTTTGATCTTCAACATGTTGCTCCGGGCCTTGAACTTGATACGGTTCTCCACCCTGAGCCAGTGTAAGTCGCGAAGGTACCCAGAAATGGGAGTTGCTCTGGGAACTCTACACAGAAGTCTAGCTGCGAAGTTCTGTACCAGCTGCAATCTACGAATTACTGCCTTGTTGGAGCCAAGATACAGGATGTTTCCGTATGTCAAGCAGCGAAGTGATAAGGGCATGAACCACTATTTTTTGGGTAGAGATTGGCAGCATCCAGATGATCTTCCTGAGCCATTTTAGGATGGTAAAGCAGACTGCAGTAACTTTGACTGCTTGATGGTGCATGATCAGGGAGTCATCAATGGTTACTTCCAAGTTGCGGACAATGCTAGAGGGTTTCGGGAGAGCACCCATCTCAGTTGGCCAATGAAGTGGGCCCCAGAGATATTTCTTCTTTCCAAAGATCAAGATCTCAGTTTTCTCACCATTCAACTTGAAGTAGTTGTTATTCATCCATTTAGCGCTTTCCCCAAGACCCTAAAGACCCCAAGACAAATGATCATTTTCTCTCTTTTCTAACTCCGACCCCGGAGTCGTCAGCGTATGAAAAAAGCGTCAGACCGGTTTGTTCTACTACATCAGCCGAAAGGTCTGACGTATAAGTTAAAAAGTGGTGGGCTCAAGATAGAGCCCTGGGGTACCCCATAGGGTGATGAGTGAGTGTCAGAGCTACTTGTGGCAGAACAAATTTGCAGGGTGAGGCTGTCCAGGCTGTCCAGAAAGGAAATTATCCAATTTAGAGCAGATCCATGGATGCCAAGGGACTTCAGTGTGTTAATAATTATGGTATGAGATATCGTGTCGAACGCTGCGCTGAGGTCCAAAAATATAAGTGCCACTGTCTCTACAGCATCGAGATTTTGTTGCAGCCTCTCAGTGACTCCCAGCAATGTGGTCTCAGTGGAGAACCTGGCTCGGAAACCGGATTGAGGGGGGTGAAGGATGCTATTAGTTTCAATGAACTGAGAGAGGTGAGAGTGAATATGTCTCTCAAGAATTTTAGAGAAGACTGGCAGAAGGGAGAGAGGTCGGTAGTTAGAGGGATTGCCAGGGTCAGCAGTGGGCTTTTTTAGAAGAGGGGTCACCATTGCGTGTTTCCACAGTGAAGGGACTCTTGTTTCGAGCAAAGAAGAATTAAGAGCTTTTAAGATGACATGAAAATGAGGGGTGTCGAGCTGTTTTAATACTGAGATTGGAAAATGGTCTTCGGGAGACCCAGACTTGACTTTCTCTAGAATGATTTTGAGGTAGTCTATGTTAAGAAGGGGCCAGGAATCTAGGTAGACAGTACAGGTGTTGGACACCATAAAGGGTTCTAGGTGGGAGGATGTCATGGGGTCTGACGAGGGAGTAGTATGGGGCCAGATTATAGAATGTGGCTGCAGGGAGTTGCATATATGTGAGTTCCTAATTTCAAAATAGATTTTTTCAATTTTTTGCGTAAAATAACAGGCAAGATTGTCACACTGACGTTTGTTGAGAGGTAGAGGTTTTGCTGTGGTCTCAGAACCGGCAAGTTCTTTCATAAGTCCAAAGAGTGTTTTTGAACAGTTTACAGCATTAGAGATAGTTTTTGAAACAAAGCTGGCCTTTGCCGAGTTGCAAAGGTTGTGGTATACATTTCTTGCCATCTTATAGGTGTTTTTGGATTCAGGCGCATAGTCTTTCCTCCACCTCCGCTCTAATACTTTGCATTTGGCCTTTTCCTTTTGTAAAAGGTCGTTAAACCATGGAGCTGGAGGTCGATGGCTGTTAAATCTTTTATTAGAAAGGGGAAGGCAGGAAGCAATCACATCTGAACACCAGTCATAGGCATTTATAGCCAACGTCTCGACCGGAGGGTCCAATGAGGGTACATTAGAGCAAAGAAAATTATTAAGGGTGATTGTCTAATTTTTTCCAGTCCCTTTTGGGGATTTTAAGAGAATGAAATAATGGAGTTGACGAGGTATGGGGAGTGAGTCTGAATTTGGATAGAAAATGGTCTGACCAGCAAATGGGCAGGCACAGCAGGGGCACAGTCAATGTGGGGAAGGCTGGAAAAGATTGGGTCAAGCAAGTGGCCTGCATTATGGGTTGGACCAGAATTAATTAGATTGATGTTCATAGCGGCCAGATCAGAGATAAAATTACTACATATGGGGTTAGTGAGGTCGTCTAGATGTAGATTAAGGTTGCCTAATTTATAGGTTGCCTAAGTTATTAGTACTCATAAGTAGGGGGGTTATATGACTGAGAAAGGAAGTAGCCCAGGAGGTAGGGTGACCAGGCGGACCGTAGACTAGCAGGCCGGAGAGGGTAAAGTTAGGGTTAAGAATTAGTTTAAAGAAGGCGGCTTCACAATTGGGAATATCTAATGGGTCAAATCTGCATTGAAGGTGAGTTTTAAAAATGATGGCTATGCCCCCACCCGGTTTGGACACTCTATCCTTATGGACAATTGCATAATTAGGTGGTAATGCGTACACAATGTCCGGCCCGGAACTCTCATGAAACCAGGTCTCCGTGAGGAACAGGGCGTCAGGTTGCTCATCAAGAAGGAGGTTGAAAATGTCCATTTTGTGTTTTGGGAGTGAGCGACAGTTAAGGCTAAGGAAAGTGAGGTCTTTAATGGGAGGGGCTGTCAGTTGGGTGTTGTAGTGGTGTCCCGTTGGTGCAGAGAGGCGAGACTGGGAGGAGGCAGGGGAGAATTTGCAGCAGGGACAAGATTTTCCAACAATGTTTTCCGGTGAAAACAGATGACAGTCTTGTTTCATTGGAGGGCGGAGAGCAAGGATTTGGTCAGAGGAGAGCATGACACTTTTGGTGGATATTTGACCAGGGGTCGGGGCCCCTGGCCCTGTCCGTGCACGGAGAGGCGCAGACGGGCTTGCCTTTGGCGCGCCGTCAGCGCGTCCACTGCACGCGTCAACTCAGAGGGATCCATATTATGCCCGACTAAGTCGAACAGCTAGCCCGCTGCCTGCTCCGCTACCACCAATATGGCGGCGGTTTTCGGCAGCAGTTCCGAGTGTTCCCAGCGCCCCAATTGCTGAGAGCGGCTAGTACAATTTTAAAAGCACATGTGTTTTGTTTTGGTATGCTATGTTTTGTTTTGCTACCCTATGCTTTGTTTTGTCATACTATGCTATGTTTTGTTATGCTATGCTGGTGAGGGTATGTGAGTGTGTGTGAGGGTGAGTGAGGGTGAGGGGGTGTGAGGGTGAGGGGGTGTGAGGGGGTGTGAGTGAGGGTGTGTGAGGGTGAGGGTGAGGGGGTGTGAGGGGGAGGGTGTTAGGGTGAAGGGGTGTGAGGGTGAGTGGGTGTGAGGGTGTGTGAGGGTGAGGGTGTGAGGTGAGTGAGGGTGTATGAGGGTGAGAGGGGGTGAGGAGGTGTGAGGGTGAGGGGGGTGAGGGTGTGTGAGGGCGAGTGGGTGTGAGGGTGTGTGAGGGTGTGTGAGGGTGTGTGAGGGTGAGAGGGTGAGGGGATGAGGGGGTGTGAGGGGGATTGAGGGTGTGTGAGGGTGAGTGAGGGTGTGTGAGGGTGAGGAGGTGTGAGGATGAGGGGGTGTGAGGGTGTGTGAGGATGTGAGGGTGAGTGAGAGTGGGAGGGGGAGAGGGAGGGTATGAGGGTGAGTGAGTGTGTGTGAGGTTGAGAGGAGGTGAGGGTTTGTAAGGGTGAGGGGGGTGAGGGTGTGTGAGGGTGAGGTGGTGTGAGGGTGAGGGTGAGTGAGGGTGTGAGAGGGTGAGTGAGGGTGTGTGTGGGTGTGTGATGGTGAGGGTGTGAGGGTGAGGGCGTGTGAGGGTGAGGGGGTGTGAGGGTGTGTGAGGGTGAGGGGGTGTGAGGGTGTGTGAGGGTGAGGGGGTGTGAGGGTGAGGGGTTGTGAGGGGGTTTGAGGGTATGAGGGTGAGTGAGAGTGTGAGGGTGTCTGAGGGTGAGGGGGTGTGAGGGTGTGTGAGGGTGAGGGGGAGTGAGGGTGAGGGATTAACAGAGACAAGAGAGACGACTGTGAGAGAGATAAGGGGCAAAAGAAGGTTAACTACTGAGAAAGAAGTGAGAGAACGAGAAATGCAAGGAAGGAAAGAGAAGTGGAACTAAGAGTGAGCCGTGGAGGGGGAAGAGGAGAATGTGTGAGGCAAACAGCAAGTACGAAAGAGAGGTGGAAAAGGAGAGTGAGAGTAGAAAGGAGAGAAGAGATAGTGAGAAGAAAATAAACGGAGCAACAGAGAGAAGTAAAAACCAGAGTATGGAAAAGAAATGAGAAGAGTCGGTAAGAGAGACACATAGACGACATGGTGTGGAGAATAGGATAGAGAGAGAAAGAGAGGGAAATAAGAGAATTGGAAAGTCGGGCGGGGAGGCGGCAGGCAGATAGAGAAACGACAAGTGGGAAGGTAATAGGGAAAGAGAGAAAAGGAGAGGGGACGACCGTGACGAAGGAAGAGGAAGACAGTGGGGAAGGGAGTGGGAGATGAAGAATATGGAGGAAAGTTATATTGGGATAATGAGAGCAGTCTAACATGGGGAGCGAATGAAGAGAGGGTCGCAAGAAGAGAGAAAGAGAAGAGACAGTGACGGGATGGGGACACATAGCCTGCATGTGTGAGAGGGCACAGAAATAATAGAAGAGAGAAGGGAACACAACGGAAAAGGGGCTTGTGAGAGTGAAAAAAGCAGTAACGAGTTGCTGGAGGAGAAAGGGTGCACCATTGTCCGATGACGAGAGCTGACATCACATGCCAGAGGTCGAACTAGCCTTGAACAAGACTGACCTACATCTTCATCCTCCCCAGGTCAAGAAACGAGTACCAACGGCTTAGTCAATGCATATGCACAAAGAGACTAATTGCTGAATGTATATGATATTTATTTCAAGCGGTTAGTTATAACTCCATGAGTGTGTTACAGCTGTCATCTATAAATAAATATAAAGGCCACAAGTAACTGAGCTGGAGTAGCCCGTGCCACAGCACAGATGCTATCCCCTGACAAACAAAAGTGCGGAGATGCAGGTTTTATGGCCAATTGAGCGCTATGCCAGTTGCACGGAAAAATAAAAAAGCTCTCGGCATTGCTGCGGCGGGGGCGGGGGAGTGGCAGCCTTTGAAGTCTGATTGGGGGGAGCGGCAGCCTTTGAAGTGTCTGACACGAGGTGGTGTGACGTGGCTGGTGATGGCGTGCACGCTCATACTCACATGAACTGTACGGGATCCGCAAGTTTGGTAGAGTTTTTGAACTGCCTACTATAATCTCGCCTATCTATCCCTGCGGGATATAATAGTCGAGTATAAACAACCTACAACTGTGAACTTCCCTTCTCCAGGGAAGCGCAGCAACGGCTGGACACCCAATTGGGTCACAGCCATTACATTGCCGCTGTTACCCCACATGCCATTACAACGCAAGCGTTACATACGCATTTTTTTTACAAGGGATGTGCTTTTCAAATGCATGCCTTTACAACGAATTTCGTTGTAAATGTATGTATGGTAAAAGCACATGTTTTGGAAAAAAATATAGGCGATCCATATCATTGTGAAGAAACAGAGGCTCTTCCGTTCTCTCACAACGACATAACCTGTCCCTCCGACCGCAGGAACAAGGAACCTGAAGGAAAGAGAGGAACCACGAGGAGAGGCAGGTAAGTGATATTGATCTGGGGTATGGGTTACTATTTTAGTGTAAAAAGGGGTGGAGGGGTTGAACAGTGTAGTGTTTTAGGGTAGGGAGAGGACTGGGGGTCAGGAGGAGGGTTGTGCAGGGGTAGTGTTTCAGGGTTTAGTGTAGGGTCTGATCGTACAGGGTAGTGTTTTAGGGTAGGCGAGAGGACTGGGGCGGGGATGGTTGTGCAGGGGTAGTGTTTTAGGGTTTAAGGGACGGTCGGGGGTCGTGCAAGGTAGTGTTTTAGGGTAGGGAGAGCATTGGGGGTCAGGGAAGGGTTGTGCAGGGGTAGTGTTTTAGGGTTTAAGGGACGGTCGGGGGTTGTGCAGGGTAGTGCTTTAGGGTAGGCGAGAGGACTGGGGGCGGGCGATGGTCGTGCAGGGGTAATGTTTTAGGGTTTAGTGTATGGTCGGGGTCGTGCAGGGTAGCATTTTAGGGTAGGGAGAGGACTGGGGGTCAGGGGGAGGGTTGTGCAGAGGTAGTGTTTCAGGTTTTAGTGTAGGGTCGGATCGTGCAGGGTAGTGTGTTAGGGTAGGCGAGAGGACTGGGGACTGGGGATGGATGTGCAGGGGCAGTGTTTTAGGGTTTAAGGGAAGGTCGGGGTCGTGCAGGGTAGTGTTTTAGGGTAGGCGAGAGGACTGGGGGCGGGGGAGGGTTGTGCAGGCGTAGAGTTTTAGAGTTTAGGATAGGGAGAGGATTCAGACTTGCGGGTGGTGCAGGTGTAATGATTTTGGTTTTAGAGTAGGGAAAGGATTGGGAGTCATGAAGGGGTAGTGATTTAGGGGAGGGAAAGGATTGAGGGTCAGGGAAGGGTCATGCAGGGGCAGTGTTTTAGGGTTTACGGTAGAGAGATGATTAGGGCTCGGGGTGGTGCAGGTGTAATGATTTAGGTTTTAGAGTAGGGAAAGGATTGGTAGTCGTGCAGGGGTAGTGATTTAGGTAGTGATTTAGGGTAGGGAGAGGACTGGGGTCGGGGAAGGGTTGTGCAGGGGTTGTGTTTTAGGGTTTAGGATAGGGAGAGAATTAGTGCTCAGGGGTGGTGCAGGTGTAACGATTTAGGTTTTAGAGTAGGGAAAGGATTGGGAGTCGTGCAGGGGGTAGTGATTTAGGGATTAGGGAAGGATAAAGGGTCGGGGGAGGGTTTGCAGGGGTAGTGTTTCAGGGTTTAGGTAGGGTCGGGGGGGTCGGGCAGGGGTACTGATTTAGGAATTAGGGTAGGTCAGGGTAGTGTAACTTATCCTAGACACTTTTACTCAGTGTATGCCTTTACCACACATACCTTTGTGTTGTAATGGCATGCGTGGTAAAGGCATATTTGTGGTAAAAGTTTGCATTGTGATGGTAGGTCCTGGTAAATGTATTCGCTTTGTAATACCCGCTTTGTAATGGCATGCATGGTATTAGTACTCGTTGTAACGTGACCTATTCGTCCGAACTAAGGGGTCCATTAGGATGGCGGGCGGACTTTGTCCATCCGCCACCCTAACGGAGATCGGGACCGCCCGCCATAAGGGCGGGGGTCCTGTTGGGGCTATTAGGATGTGCCCGCCACAGTGGCGGGCACATCCTTTATGTTTTACATTGTGGCGGGCGGTGCTCTCTGCACCGCCCGTCACAATGTAAAACATAAGTACATAAGTTGACGCATTCACACATGCAAAGCGGCAGGCACCGCGCGGTGCCTGCCGCTTTGCATATGTGAATGTGGGGGGGTACCATAGGTACCCCCCATGCACCCCCCCCCCGACAGTGGCGGCAACCTGGGGGCCCTGCAGGGGGCCCCCGCAGCAATCTCCGCCTGCCTTTCCGTGGCGGCATTGCCGCCGCGGAAAGGCCCACACATTTTGCCATTGTAATATGGCTGGCGGTGTCCATTGGACTCTGCCACCATATTAATCTATTACCGCCACGGTCAAGCGGTAAAGCGGCAGACGGTCTTTCCGTCCGCCGCTGTCCCCTCCGCCATCCTAATCTGGCGGAGGGGAAAACGAGAGTGGTTGTCGGGCGGATTGCCTCCGCCAGGGTGGCGGTGGCCACCGCCACCCTGGCGGAGGCAATCCGCCCGATATCCTAATGGACCCCTAATTACTTCAAGCATTTCCCAAATGAATACCACCCTCAGTCAACCTGCAAGGGCTTCTCCAACAATATCATATTAATTAATCTGTCAATAATGTTCTGCATAGTGGTTCAAGCCTATTAAAGTGTGTTGACGCGCTGGTAGTCAGTGCATTGGCACACAATATACAACTCAGGGTTTACAATTGAATTATAGACACTGTGCTTTACTGATAATTTGCACAATTTTAATAATTATAAGTTTTAAACCATTTTAGGTTTACTCAAACACCCAATGTTCTTTTTGCCTGAATCTTTAGGATAGGGAGAGGATTCAGACTTGCGGGTGGTGCAGGTGTAATGATTTTGGTTTTAGAGTAGGGAAAGGATTGGGAGTCATGAAGGGGTAGTGATTTAGGGTGGGGAAAGGATTGAGGGTCAGGGAAGGGTCATGAAGGGGCAGTGTTTTAGGGTTTACGGTAGAGAGACGATTAGGGCTCGGGGTGGTGCAGGTGTAATGATTTAGGTTTTAGAGTAGGGAAAGGATTGGTAGTCTGCAGGGGTAGTGATTTAGGTAGTGATTTAGGGTAGGGAGAGGACTGGGGGTCGGGGAAGGGTTGTGCAGGGGTTGTGTTTTAGGGTTTAGGATAGGGAGAGAATTAGTGCTCAGGGGTGGTGCAGGTGTAACGATTTAGGTTTTAGAGTAGGGAAAGGATTGGGAGTCATGCAGGGGGTAGTGATTTAGGGATTAGGGAAGGATAAAGGGTCGGGGGAGGGTATGCAGGGGTAGTGTTTCAGGGTTTAGGTAGGGTCGGGGGGGTCGGGCAGGGGTACTGATTTAGGAATTAGGGTAGGTCAGGGTAGTGTAACTTATCTTAGACACTTTTACTCAGTGTATGCCTTTACCACACATACCTTTGTGTTGTAATGGCATGCGTGGTAAAGGCATATTTGTGGTAAAAGTTTGCATTGTGATGGTAGGTCCTGGTAAATGTATTCGCGTTGTAATACCCGCTTTGTAATGGCATGCATGGTATTAGTACTCGTTGTAACGTGACCTTTTCGTCCGAACTAAGGGGTCCAGTAGGATGGCGGCACCCTAACGGAGATCGGGACTGCCCGCCATAAGGGCGGGGGTCCCGTTGGGGGTATTAGGATGTGCCCGCAACAGTGGCGGGCACATCCTATATGTTTTACATTGTGGCGGGCGATGCTCTCTGCACCGCCTGCCACAATGTAAAACATAAGTTGACGCATTCACACATGCAAAGCGGCAGGCACCGCGCGGTGGCTGCCGCTTTGCATATGTGAATGTGGGGGGGGGCACACAATATACAACTCAGGGTTTACAATTGAATTATAGACACTGTGCTTTACTGATAATTTGCACAATTTTAATAATTATAAGTTTTAAACCATTTTAGGTTTACTCAAATACCCAATGTTCTTTTTGCCTGAATCTTTTTATTAATGGCCCGTTACAAGTATACCTGCTTTGAAAATGTGCACTATAGAAACATATTCGAACTGAACACCAGCTACCACTGGGAACTGGAAAAGAACCCTTCTCCTTTCAGATCCCATAATGGTGGCACTTGGCAACCTTTTAGATACAAATCTGGAAGACAGATTTTTCAAAGAGTTTTTCTAGATCTAACAGAGAAGAATCCCTTTGATCAGTCCAACAACTTATGTCTTACCTTGAAATCTTTATTCTCTTTCCTCGCCTTCATAAAGGTGTAATAACGGATTAGCGTCTCCGAAACTCATAATGTCAAAACACCACCTGCAAGCTTCGGTGTGCCACAGATGCAGGGGTGTTGGTTTCAATTGTGAGCACAAACATAGTGACACACACCACAACACCAAGAGTAAAATGCCCTTTTTTGAGAGAAATCGCTTAGAAAATGATCCCTGGAATGCTTAAATTAATCTTTTCCACTGGTAATTATTCTGGACAACATTCCGGTCAGTCATTTTTTAGCTCGTCTGGGCTAGTCCCTGCAGGCACCACCCGTATGCAAATCAGTTGTGGCCTGCCCCAAAACGGACGGAACGTCCCAAACTGCCAGGCCACGTCCCCTCTGAATACCTACGCAAGCAACCTCATACTGGTGTCAACCATGAGAGCCACAGAGAAGTTAAAAAACAATGGAATGGAATGTTGCTGAAATTAAGTATCAGTGAGTCACACTCATCTGTGGCTTTTTGTGCTTATAATTTGTTTTAGCAAAGGAAGAGGAAAAGTCTGAACTGAAATTTAGATCCTCTCTGGCGGTTTACGTCATTGGCTGGCTATCTCCAGCGCGAGGGATGATTGCAGGATTTATCATGCAGGAGAGGCTGGGGACGCCGTGTGATTGGTCCTCGGCGAGAGCTGTCTGACAGTCACACAGAGGACACGCACCCTTCCTTAGGAAGCTGATTACTACAATATGCACGCGCATGGCATTGGGAATGTATGTGGATGCTGCGCTGTGTTGCTGTTCAAAGCCTTGGTCATTGGCACGAGCTTCTGCTTTACAACCAAGCCTGCTCCGCCGCTGCCAGCGCACACAAACACATGCTTGCGTTTCTACTCTTAGCAAATGGAATGGAACTTGGCACTGCCCAGAGCCAATGGGAATTTAGAGAGAGTAGGCACGAGGTGCCACAGCTCACATGCTGGGTTTGCTTTAGGCCCATTGCGCTTTTGTCAGAAAGGCCTCGTGCCAGCTTACAGGAGCTGCAGCGAGAGCTGGAGGGGGGCCTCCCCTTACCCCCACCCTTCTCCATTAGTCTCTTTCTCCATCTGTTTCCAATTTGTGCCATTTCTGTCACTGAAGAATACCGCAAGAACAAAAGCTCCATTTATCACTCCAATTGTCTCTAAGTACATTGCAGAATAACACATTCTGCCCCAAGAGTACACCAGACTTTATATAATAAAGTGCATTTAATGAAAAGTGCAAAGAAGGCAAACCATGTCAAGGTGACAGAGCATAAAGAGGCTTTTCTTATTTTTATCTCAATGACCTTCTTCAAAGGTCCCTCTCATATTATGTCCACAATAAATCAAGTTCAATAATGTAAAATGCTAAGCATAGGCGAGTTGAATGAAATGCATCCCACATTTTTTAGTGAGATATAGAAGCATTGATGTGCTGAAAGGTACAATGATATTTAGTATATGTGATTTAGACATGGTGTGACACACTTCTGGTGGAATGTTTTCACTCACAAACCCTCATGAAAAAATCTACCCTTTACCCCTGTCTGACAAGGATGGTCCATGAGGAGTGGACCGACACCTACTCCTGATAAGGGGTGGGCGTAATGTTTCATTCTGCCCGTGAAATTGGTGGAATTTGGCGACTCTGCGTTACTCTTGTATCGCAGAGTTCCAGCAAAATGTCATCAATATCTGAATGGTGGAATATTTTCCCATGAGGCACCAGAAATGTGAGTGCGAGCGAGATTTGGCGTACCCTAGCGCCATTTTCTAACCTGGGCAGTCGCAGGCGGTTGCGAGCTGTCAGAGTGATGCTTCTTGAGTAAATTTGTTGCAGCGTGAGTAGATTTTCTACTGGAGTAGCAACAAAATCAACTTGAATGGCTGCGTGCTCCTGTGCACCGCATGGTACCATTCGTGTTGACTTTTCAGCGCTGCCTAATGCCCGAACTCCATGGAATCTCGCTAAGTTTTTATGTTACTCAGCGCAATTCTACTGAGTGAAAGTCCACGAGTTCTGACCTTTCCTACTCCTGATGCTGTTCATAACTTCTGGAGACTATTCTGTCTGCAGCTGAAACCACATTTTTCGATGTCTAAAATTTTAAAATGATCTTTGAAGAAATAGTGGAACTGTACTGAACTGTATGAGGTATAGTAGTATTGTTTGAGATTCATCCAAAGCATATAATAATTGTTCATTTGAAAAGTGGAGGAAAAATAAGAGTTGTGTAGCCTACAGATATAAATATTTATAATAAAATTAAATGAATTACTTCATACCGTAAGGATAATAATTCAATTAAACTAATCTAATCAGTTTTTTGTTTAGACAATTTGAATTATTTTATGGCTGAAAGTCGTAAAATAATTCCTCTTATTTTAATGATAGTGCACCTGTATTTTAGGGTATTCAGACATTCTGTGAGAGACAAATATTTTTTGAAAAAAATCATAATGTCAAGAATATTGTGGGAGAGATCATAGAAGGTAAGAAAATGTCAATCTTTTTTACGTCTTTTCTAGAATTTTTTTAATATAGTTGTACATATTTTTGTATTGTTATTTATTTGACTTTCATTAGTTTCTGTGTAATAAGTTGTTATTATTCTAATGTTAAGTACGTTTAATTATTTTTGAGTTTTTCTTACTTGATAATAAATGATAATATTTATATTTGATGTCAGTTTTAATTTTTATGGGGTGAGTTTGTAAGTTTATAGGTGGATAATGTTTGAAGTATTTTTAATATTTCTTTTTTGTTGGCTATCATTTTCTATACATTCTAACTTGCTAATTAGGTCATTAATGTATTTTTATTTATTAAATAAATAATTTTAACAAGATGGTATTTTTGCCTGTTAATTGAATAATTATTTTATAGTTTTTAACAGTTTGGAAATTAACTTTGCTTATTTTTTGTTTAATAACTGATGTTACAGTTTTATTACATTTTTAAATGTGTATTGTTTTGTTGTCTATTTTAAATGTAGTTTCTTTTTGTGTTTGTAGGAATTTTAGGGCTATGGGGGAAAGTATTATACATGATTTATTTTGTTTTTATTCATTTTTAATATGTTTTTATTTGTTTGTGTGTTCACTGATGTAATACATAAACAGTAGAGGTAATATGATTGACAGCAATACAGGGGAGACAATCTTTACCTCCGTCACTTCCCACTTTACCATTGGGACCCATCCCTCTCTGCCACCCTGCCCCCAACAAGACTAAATACAGGGATATATTTTACATTTACAGTTCTTAGGCATATAATAGAACCCTTCCCTATCTCTGCCTCCCATAACTATTAACCACTTTATCGCTCTTCCGTGGCCACTCCTGCTTGTGTTTTCACTCTTGCTTCATCCCCCTCCATTAAATGTATTAATTGATTTACATTTTAAATGTTTTTCTATGTGTAATTTCTATGTTCTTTTTGTGTGTTTAGTTTTTAGTGACATATATTTGAATTATATAATGTAAAAGTCTTTTAAATTTTTTATGAAAGGAGATATATCTCTATATCTGTGTGCATGTAATTTATTGAGTAATACATTAGGAAAGGGAAAATGAAATCTGAGCTTTCTAAAGTTTAATATTTTCCCTATTCTTGCTTACGCTGGAGAGGGAATAGTAGTTCTCACCCTTCCAAAGTACAACACTTTCCCTCCTGTTGCTTATGCCGGAGTGGAAATAGTAAATCTAACCCCTGCAAAGAGCAACACTTTCCTTACTGTTGCTCAGGTTGGTTTGGGGATAGTAAATCTGACCTTTCCATAGTCCAACACTTTGCATATTGTTGCTTATGATGGAGTGGGAATTGTAAATTCTACCACTTCAAAGTCCAACACTTTTACTACTGTAGCTCAGGTTACAGTGGGAAAATTAAATCTGATTCAGTCAAAGTCCAACACTTTCTTTACTGTTGTTTATGTTGGAGCTGGAGTAGTAAATCTGAACTCCAGGCCCAAAACGTTCCCTAATATTGCTCAAGTTGGATTGGGAATAGTAAATAGGACCACTACGTAGTCCAATGCTATCCCTACTGATGAATGGGTTAGAGTGGAAATAGTAAATATGACGCTTCCAGGTCAAATGTTTTAATTTTGATTTTATGATCTTTTAATTTATGCATTTAAATGAATTTTCAAAGTTAGTTTGATATAATTTTCTTTTAGTAATGTGTTTATGTGTTTATTTTTATATTACTGTATACCTTGTATGTTTCATTGTATAGTGTTTGTTATAATTCATTATTATTTTCTATTATTGATGCTTAAATACACATTTAATTTTTTAAAACAAATATGTTGTTTTTTGCAATTATTTTAAAGTGTATAATTTTATTTTATGTTTGTTAGTTATACATATTGTGAATATATGTTTTATATTACAAGTGTATGTTGTTTAAACTAATATTAATTTAAAGTTAATATATGTTTTAAAGGTAATATAGTGTATAATATTTAAAATTCAATATACGTATATATTTTTGACACTATTGGAGTTTTCTATATTTTTTGTTAATGTTTTTTACCTTCCAAACAAAGTATATGAAGTCAATATGATTGTGTCCTCTATATTTATTGGGGCATATTTTTGACCCCATAATTTCTGTCAGTGATAATTTGTCAACCAACCCCTTTTTAGAAAGATGAGAACCATTTCCACTGTTTAAATCAGTTCAAAACACAGTACAAGATACATTGGAAAGAATTAATACTATTTTGTATTTCCTCCCTTTCTTAGCCAAAGATGGTAAGAACAACATACGTGTCAATGACTTGAAGACTCTGTAGGGGACACGCCTAGCACATGAGGTGTTCTCTCTTGGTTCCCAATGTTTACATCAATTGGATAATTTGTAAAAACACAGGCAAGCACAGCCTTTGTTCTAAATTTGATATCAGATAGGGTGCACATTCAAGTGTCTTATGAATAGGGGGCTACTCAAAAAGCCGTCTCATAGGAATTCATGTTAGGATGACATTCCTATTGCCAATCAGGGATAGTTCCAAGATCTGTACCTACATGGCCAAAATATTCTGGTTACAGAGAAAGATTATTGTTTTTTTGAGGAGTGAAAAGTAGCTCCTGCAGTTCTCACTTCTTCTCCACATGCCGGAGTATGGGTGAAGCCATTGAGATGCACATCAGGCTTTGAATTTGAGCCATGAGGTCTTAGCATGAGAACACATTCTGTTTTTCCAGGATTAAAGTCCGAAGACATCTATTTGTGCAGATTTCTTGAAATGATGATGTTCTTAAGACGAGCTGTATATCACCTGCTTTCTTGACGGTTCCATGTTATGTAAATCCCACCCTTTTGAAGTAGAGGGTGCTTGGACAAGAATAATGAAAAACAAATATTGTTCAGAATTTGCGAGACAGAATCAGAAACTCTGACAAATGTATTGCCCAGGCATATCGTTTAAACAAAACAGGTAGAAAGCTGAGCTATGAATTAACAACCTCAGAAACAAACTTTTGTTTTTTCTTACTGCCCATTCCAGGATCATTTTATACACAGGTAATGTTCTGTTAATTAGAAGAAAATGCATTCTCCACCTTACTCCTCTTTTGAAATATTAAACATACTGGGCACTACATCTCACAATGAAACAAAGTGATTTCGCAGCATGTTCGATCCCCTAAAGTATGTAAATATGTTATTAATGTAGTCAGTGATTGCCTAAGAACTTAACAACTGTGGTCCTCTGATGACATACTGATTGGAGAATTTAATGTGAAACCTGGGTAATCCCAAAGATACTATTCCACTCACTTATACAATATTAGCATACCAACAAAATGGAAGAACTCACATATAAATGCCATTAGAAATTGAATGTTACAATCTCTTTCTCATTCCCTTTGAGGGTAAATGTTTGCAAAGTCTATAGAAAACACAGACTCAATGGTTTCATTTAAAAATACCCTTTTCCACAATCATGACCCAACTCTGACAACAATATAACATGTTAGTACTACAAGAAAATCTATCTTAGCAACTGTTGATAAAGTGGCTCCTATTTTAAGAAATAAATATATTTTCACACTTTCCCACCCATAGTTATCTAAGTACATCAAGGTTAATAGAAAGGCTCTCCAAAAACTCTGTGATAGAGGGAGGACAAAGAAATCACTAACAAATTATGGCTTTAAAAGAATTGTGGAAAAATGGAAACTAGACCTAATTAAGGGCAAAGACTTACTTTTTCAACAAAATATTCCAAACTCTCGAACCAAAACAATATATTTCTTCCTAATTATCAAGAGCATCAATAAACCTCAAAAGAACTAGTGCTAATACAGCCCAAAGAATACAGGATGGAATATTAAGAATCTTCCTTTAACAAAATCTCTTCTTTATGAGAACATATTACAACACCTCAGATCAGAAGCCTTCCTTCCCCAATAAACCACAAGTGATGGACACATTTGTTTCCATTTTGGAAGAACATCTCTTTAAATAAGTTATAACTCTGGAACCTACCTTCTACTACAGTAACCTCTTATCAGCCAGAATAATTAATAAAAAACTTCCAATTCCATTGTAAGATACTGTGCCATATAAATGATTACCTTTATCCAGAAGCTAGGTATGCTACCACCTTCACTATAACTGGCTAAAATATACTGTTATTAAAAAGAATATATTGATAGACCAGCAATCAATATCTTTAGCTTGAGAAACTCTTCAAAAGTGTGCAGTCTTTCTGTTGTCTATGCTCATCCAGATTGTACTTGCATACAATACATCTGGTTTCCGCAAAGGTTGCATCACAGAAACTGCTACAGTGAAAACCCTGGACAACATATATTGTGTGATGGGCAAGACTGTTATCTCGTCCTCTGTAATGGCATCTCTGCTGATTTTCTCCCAGTTGACATTCAGAGGCTCATTGTCTTCCACAAAACTTGCATAAGTGTTACAGGCATGGTCCAAAGCTAATGAGCACTTGCACCAACCATCATATTGTTACTTGCAGGGCTCCTCAGGATTCTCAGCCCCAATGTTCAATGTGTACATTGAGCAACCATAACTGGCTACCCTGGAAGACAGAATAAAGTTCTGCCAAGCCTTTTTAGTTTTCAAGAATTTAAGAACAATGGTTCCTTAGGGTTTATGTGTAGATAAATGCATCAAATGAACTACCATATTGCAACAAATCATCTGCATGTCAATCAAAAAGTGAAAACCAGGAGCAATGTTTTGCAAATTGCAAGTTATTATGTATTTGCATCCAATTGACTGATGAGAATAAATATGTAGTGCGGATAGCACAGTGCTCTGTGATATATGTAACAAAATATATGCAAGCAATACAGATGCAAATAATGGAAATCAGGCTGTAGCAACGTACACAATGAAATCCTCAATTATTAAGTTATTTGTGAATCTTAACACAAAGCAGTCATAAGTTCCTACGGTTAACGTTTCGACTCAACAAGACACATGTCCACGGGTCCGATCAGGGCATACTGACCGTCTGTCTAACTTATAAGTGATGTGATCAGCTTCTCAAGGGAGTACTAAAGGTCAAATACTGAACACATTGCTAGGAATGCTTTTTCCTGCCATCTTAACATTGTGTACCGCTGAACCACTGGTTGGATTTATGGATTGCCTAAACTAACAGTGCTTCCTGAGTACACACTAGAAATACTTTGCTCCCATGACATCACTTATGAGTTAGACAGATGGTCCTTATGTGCCGAAGAGAGTCACAAATACTTTAATAATAAAGGATCTAACTTTCTAAGTTTGCCTTGTGGAACATATCACAGACCACAGGACCATCTCTATGCATGTACATTGCTATAGGCGTTGCAAATACATATTTACCATTGACTATGTTTAAGGTGCAACTGTTTGATAAATGTAACTACAAATAAATCCCACTGAACCATTGTTCTCATATTCTAGATAATATTCCAATTCATTGACCTTCAACAACCAACATACTTCCAATCCTCCATAGATTTATTCATCAACCTCAGAAACAAAGAAGCCCGACATTTGGATACACACATATTCACAAACATGTCACTCTAACATGGCTAAATTCTTCACAGGAACAGCCACACTTATGGAAATCTCTTCTTGTAGATCTAAAATGCCTAAAAAGTGCTAGAAAAAGTTTCCATCAAAATAGATCCTGTTGAACATTTTTGCATACTTAGCATATTATACCCTGCTTCTCCCCATCCCTCTCCTTATTGTCCCTCTCAATCCCCACACTTACCATGTACTTGGGGCATTTATTTAACTCTGTCTGCTATGTACAGTTGATCGGTTTTCTTTCCTGATATATAATGTAATCTATCTATCTATCTGGCATTTGTAAAGCGCACTACACACCCGTGAGGGTCTCAAGGCGCTGGGGGGAGGGGGAACGCTGCTACTGTTCGAAGAGCCAGGTCTTGAGCAGTCTCCAGAAGGTTAGAAGGTCTTCGGTCTGCCGTAGGCGGATGGGGAGGGTGTTCCATGTCTTGGCTGTGAGGTGGGAGAATGATCTGCCGCCGGCGGTCACTCTTTGGATGTGGAGGACGGTGGCGAGGGCGCGGTCTGCGGAGCCGACCTGGCATGGGTGTAGAGGCTGAGTCGTCTGTTGAGGTACGCTGGTCTGGTGTCTTGGAGTGCCTTGTGTGTGTGGGTGAGGAGCTTGAAGCTTATCCTCTTGTTGATGGGGAGCCAGTGCAGGTCTCTCAGGTGGGGTGTGATGGGGCTGCGGCGTGGGACGTCGAGGATCAGGTGTGCGGAGGCGTTCTGGATGCGTGAAGCCGTTTCAGGAGGTTGGCCTGGGCTCCTGCGGAAAGTGCGTTGCAGTAGTCCTGTCTACTGCTGCTGACGGCCTGGGTGACTGTCCTTCTCGTTTCGGTGAGGATCCACTTGAAGATCCTGCGAAGAATGCGGAGAGTGTTGAAGCAGTAATTGTCATCAAATTCCCTCACTTTGAATCAATATAAGAACATTGGAATGTTGAGTACTCCATTGAAGACAATGGAGTGCTTGAGGCTTCTAATGGCTGGCAGAATCCCGGAGCTCCAACATTCCAATGTTTGTTCACAGCTGCTACTGTGAACAAAGGCCTCGTGCAGACCGAGGGGATTTCAACCCCCTCAGGCTCTGGAAGGCCTTTGTTTTACAAATTAGAACATTCTGCCCTCTGAGGGCGGAATGTTTTAATAGCCTTAGAGCCTTTTGTAGCAGGCTCTAAAGGCCATTAAAGTCCCACCCCTTGTTAAAGGCCCTTGCCTTGGGCTTGGGTCTTTAACGCTGGAGCAGGCCTTCAGAACCCACTACGTCAGACTCTAAGGCTATATGCATTTCAACTGGGATGAGATCTTGATCATCTCATAACTATTATTTGTAAAGATAACTGGCACCATTTGGGTAGGAGCTGTGCTAGATACAAATCACACACAAATCACATAATTAGATTGTGCATAAAATAGTAGTTTAATTATGCAAACGTAAATACACACATTAGCTTGAATTGTGGGAAGGCCGTGTACTTTATACCACACACAATTGTACAAAAAAAGATTCAATAATGATTGATTGACATTCTTTGCTTTTGAAAGGCTGACAGGCTTCAGTTCTGTTGCTATTTAAATTGATTGCAAAAAGCTAGTATCTGCAACTGCCTCAGAGATAAGGTGATGTTGTCATCACTCTGACAAGCAGGTATTTAACCAGCTATTAATAAAGCCATATTTGTTAAGACAGATACCTGGTGGCTTCCTGTGTTGGTATTTAGCTAACTTTCAAAATAGGCACCTTCAGGATGATCAGGGGGTATAAGAGGGTTCCCTGAATTTATAACTAAAAGGCAAAAGCTTGAAAGTAGCTAATCGATAAAGTTAAATCATAGCAGATTTTTAAACCAAACCGCATTACGATCAAAATTATCTATCTTGTCAAGATAGTGGAAATTGGATTACTCCCCTGGTTATTTTAGCCAAAAGTTAGAGCTGGTTATGAAAGTAACTTGACTGACATTTACTTCCTGCATATTTGCATATTTTACATGCGCTGTTCCCCTTAGTAAACTACGGTACTAAGGTTATGGCAAGATAAGACCCCCCTGCCCAGGTTTTAATTTCTACTGATGTTTGCACATAAATACAGATGGAAACATGTGGCCTATTCACCAATGCATTTTTGAGTATTTAAAGTAGCTTTACTACTTCATGTACTCACAGGTGCAGTTCACTAAGGTACAGGCAGAGAACTCCGCTGATGACTCTCCTATTGCATTTTTACAGAGTTCTCAAATATAAGTATAAGCCCAGAGAGGTTCACACAGATATATGTTTTGTTGTAAAAGTGGAACGGTAAATTTGAAGTAACTGGATAACTGGAAAATGGGGAATATCTCCCACAGTGGGAGAAGAAAAGGAACAAATAAAGAGAAGCAGAGGTAAGAACATGCAAATACAAAAACACATGCAAAAGGGTAATTTGAAGTTCATCTAACCAAAGCTACATCCACAGCAACTTCAATCATATTACTGTCCATTCAGGCTTAAATCTACTCCTCTCAAGCCTTTAAGTACGTCACAGGTAATGCAAGGGAACCACATTCAAATCAATGGAGGCAGGGAATATTACTACCAGCACAAAGCACATCACCTAAAAAATTAAACTAAATATAATAAAAAAACATCATATTCATATAGAATTTGTTAACACCCATGTACATCACATTTGAAAAATATTAGAATAATATAAACAATAAAACATAATGAACAATACCTAATTATAGAAACCACATTATTAAAATGTAAACATAATAGGTGCATTTAGATAGAAAACTACAAGTATTTGAATTGCTACTGAATTTTAAAATCACATCTCGCATCTAACACTACTCTTTATACCCCCAGGTACCTTATAGGTGTATGTAAGAACAAACATACACACACGTGCACACACATTCACACACACATATTCACGCACACACAACATAGCTGATGACTGGCTGTAGGAGGCTGGCTTAGTGTATGATGCACGCTTAAAGGAATGAGGCACCTTGCACTAATCCAGGCAAATGATTTTAGAGGTGTTTGAATCCCTTGAAAAGCTCTCAAAGTGGTAGCTGTGGAGAGCAGCCTTCGGGCTTATCTTGAAGGAGTGTAAAGCAGCTTGTTTTACCACATTTACCACACAGTGTTTATGAAAAATAAGTCTATTTATTACACAACACAATCACTATCAATTGGTATATCTCTTATCCGGAGATATAAAAAATACACATAATAATACTTCAAAGAAATCATGTAAGTAGCCCAAATATACTCTGGTCTCCAGGGGGAGACCAAATCATATACTAAATAAGTGGAATGCAAACTGCAAAGAAGAACGGGACTTAGACCCAAGGACTTAGGAGAGCTGAGAGAACTAGAAACCACCCAAGGTAAGTTCCCAGAACCCCCAAGGAGGCTGTGTGCAGAGTGGAAACACAGTTTGTTCAATGGAAGTCAAGGAAGAAGTCGTAGTTGCAGTTTTGAAGAAAAAGGACCCTTCCCAGAGGACCCAGAAGAAACCCTTTGGAAGGTTGGAGAGCCACCCCACCAGTGAATGCCCCTGGAACCAGGTTACATGCACCAGTGAAGCCAGGTGCATAGGGGTGAAATAACGTTGTAACCCTATGTAGACAACAATGGCAACTTGAAAGAAATGTCTCTGGATAAGTCTCTGAAGATGTCCTGTGTAATCCAAGGGTGGATGTTTGAAGAGAAGAACCTGCATGCAGAGGGGACAGAGTCTATGCCACTTGGAGGTGGCCAGGAGGCACAGAAGCACAATGATCACCTTTGTTGGGAAGTTCAGAAGAATTCACTTGGACCTTGTCACTGCAGCTGTGGGGACCAGGTGTCGCTGTGGAAGAACAGGAGCATACACTAGCGTCCCATGTTGAATGTCGGTGTTTAGGTGGTCGGTGTCAGGAGGGAGCACCAACAAGCCTTGTTAGCCACAACAGGCGTGGAAGCCGAAAAGATACAATTGTTGGGACTAGCAAGGTCCAAGGGACTCACCAAGTGCAGGAGAGTCAGAGCAGGCACCGAGCGTTAGGGGAGCCCACCAAAGCAGAAGAACACCCCTAAGAGGGCACATAGGCCGGAGGCACAGGAATCGCAAGAGGACCTCAGGCAGCTCACCAAAGGTGAAGGCCCACGATGCAGAGAATGCAGGGAGGACGCTGTTCTTCGAGGGATGAGATGCTTGAGCTTCTTGTAGCCTGAACATCTCTGGATTGCAGGCCCAACAAGCTTCTGCAAGGGCAAGTCAACACAGTGCCCAGTAGTTTGGTCCCAGTTACTCAGACTAGGGATACTGTCCTCCAAGTTGCAGGGAAGACAGGTCAAGCCTCAAGGGAACCACAGAACCACCACCTGTGTTGCTGGGCCTCAGGTAGTCCATAGGACCACACGAGTAGCAGACTGGTCAGCTTTGATGCGGTGCCTGCAGATGCAGAGGAATGACTCCTTCACTTCAAGGGAGATTACTTTGGATGTCCTTGATGCCCACAGGTCTTCTCAAGAACCTGAGCAAAGTACAGACACAAAAGAAGCAGAAGACTTGAAGAACAGCGAGACCAGGAGCAACATGATTCTTCCTTGATGCAATCTCTATCCAGGCAAAGTTGAAGTGTCCAGACGGTCGATGAGTGCCTTGGTTTCAGAGATGAGTCATGTCCCACACCCATGGGGGATCCCTTAAATACCTAAGGAAAGGGTTGGAACGACTTGGGGATCCCTCCCAAAGGAGGGTCTGGACAGAGGGGAGAATACTCCCCTGTCTTTTGTCCAGTTTGGTACCAGAGCAGGATCCAAGGGTTCCTGAACTGGCTCAAACCGGTGTATGCAAGGAGGGCACCAAATGTGCCCTTCAATGCAGTCTGGTGGCACTGGAAAGTGCTCCCCACCCCAGCCCATTTGTTCTTCCATCCCCTGCTCGAGCTCAGCTGTCTATGATGAGAAGCAGAACTAGCTAACTGGCAGTGCTCCTAGCACCTTGAGACCCTCTCAGGTGAGTAGCACGCTTTATAAACCCCCTGACTTATTGATTGACCCTGAAAGGCTGTAATTGGGTGTGCAGGGGGCTCCTCTAAGGAACTCCCCAGTACATGGGATCATACCTCCAATACCAGAATCGGTGTTGGGGTACGATTCCAACATATTTGATACCAAACATGACCAAGTTCGGAGTAGCCTTTATATAGTTAGAAATCTCATATTGACTGATGTCCACTATGTGTCTTAACATGGCTGACCACACTTACAAAGCCTGGAGAATCACCTCCAGTGTGTGTAGGGGTGTCCTGCTCATGCAGGGGCACCCTCACCCGCACAACCCAGCACCCTGCCCCAGGACTGGAGGACCTACCATAGGGGTGACTTATAGGTTTTAAGTGTAGTGATCTTAGAAGTAAGGAAACTTATATCTGTTGTGAGTGTTGCAAGCACCATCACTCACAGGCTGCAATTGCAGGCCTGCAGGCAGAGTTTAAGTGGACTCCCATGGGTGGCACAAAGCATGCTACAGCACACATAATAGTTACAAATCGCCATTTAAGATTATTTATGTGCAGGAAGGAACACCTTCCTGCACATAAATAATCATTCCCCCAATGCAGGCACTATGATGCAAGGGTGCCTGCATTGGTGCTAGGCAGCTGAAATTAGCGCCAGCACAGGAGGAAATCTCATAAGGGCTGCACCGTATTGTAAATACAATGCAGCCATGCGTTTCAGAGGTGGAGGAGACCAGCGTTAAGTCAAGATGGCCAACACAGCACTCCGTCACTTTTTTGTAAATATACCCCACAGTTGCATGCCATAAAAAAAAAAACACTGGCATTTCAAAGGAGCGGAGGTCGGTCACTGTTACTGATGATCAGCATCTGAAAGTCGGCTGCAGAGGTTTTTCTGGAGAAGAATGGCTCCAACACTCTTCCAATCATTGGGCAGCAAAGCAAGGTTCTTCTATGAGGGAAAGATGGTTCAAACATCAAGGGAGATGAGATGGTGGAAGGTAGAGTCATCGATGATGGTAACCCCTACATTTGTATTGTGTGAGAGTGTTTCACTATTCTGTGATGAACAGTTGTTGGGCAGTCACAGGGTGGACACAGGGTGGTAATGTCAGCAGGTGAGGTGGTGAAGAGAGAGGAGAGTAGAATAAAGTTCCTAGGGCAGAGTTTCAGGGGAAGCCAACCTATTGGGGCATGGATGAAGAATGATAAGAGAACCATCACACTGGAAAAGAGAGATTTGAGGGGTAAGTGGAGCCAGTTGATTGTCTTGTCGGCCATGAAACACCGGGTAAGGGCTGCTAGAACGGTTTTATGTTCGACAGTATCACAGGTGGTCAAGAAAGACAAGGACTCAGAAAGCATGGGTGTGATAAGTAGAGGTGATGCAACTAGTTACCAGGGAGGTTAGATCACAGAATCCAGTTCAGAGGGTTTTGAGTAGTTTGCGGTATGCCAGGTATGGTAAGTAGGATGTTTGAATGGCGTATGTTAAAAATAATTTTTGCCACGGGTTGATAGGTAGACCCTCCGTATAACTATCCGCCTCACACTTCCATACAATGTGTTCCATTCTCTCCATCTGTGCCGCTCACTCCTCTCGACCACCATCCCCCTGTATCCTGGCTGCAGCTTCACCCTCTGCCTCTGTATTGATATCTTTATTTGGCTGTTCTCCATTACTTCCAATAACTGTATCATTTTCGATAAACGGTGCAGTGCGTTGGTCTTCCATCACTTTATAAATACTAATACATTGATAAACAAATCCATGTGAGCATCTGCTTTTTTATTATTGAAATACTTTGCTCTCTTTCCTTGTTCTGGAACTCCTTAAGAAACCAATGTGCATAGCTGACATACCCAATATAAAACAAATATAGGTTATCTTTCATGAAAAAATAGAGCACACTTCAGAATTTTGGTTCGCCTTTGGGTCAACATTTCAGTTAAAAGGATGTATCTGATCTTTTCTTAAAACAAGGTATTTAATCTTTCTTCAAAGGTGTTTCCGTCCCTTTTTGGTTCATATTAAGGTGATGTTCAGATTCATTAAGTTGAATTCAGATCCACTATATGGCATGGCACTGACTGTTATGTGAAATGTTCTTGAATTTCTATTTGAAGTTGCAATAAAAGATTTACAAAGTTAGGAACACTATAACTATTTTTTATTAAGAATCGGGATCCCAGCACAAATAAAAAAAATCCCTATTTATGAGAAATATGTGGTCAGAGACTTATTTTTTACATGACAATGAACTTCATCTAAAGTTTAGCTGGACTGCCAGTGGGTCGGGCAACATAGGCACCGCCTCCTGTCCCAGCCGCCACCAACCCGCTGAACCAAGAATTGCCTGCAAGTGGCCACTTTAAATGATTCCATAGATCAGTTAGTGAGAAGTGTTCTGAGTACAAAATTTAATCCAACCATTATACAGTGCTTTTTTTATTTATTAGCCATTTTTAGGCGCTATTGATTACTTGCAGTTCGCTTTGAGGCTATCACACAAAAGGGATGCATTAATCATACGCACCACAGTGGAAGAAATATTAGTGGTGTTTGGTCCCTAAACAAAGATTTACGAGAAGGGGGGCAGCCAATTCGCTCCTGATTGAGGGAGTCTGGCTTGCAATGGCCTGTGAGGTCTCAGTGTAACAAAACTAAATCCACAACGTGTGCAGCACAAGGAGGCTTGGTGCAGATTTACTATGCACTTGCATCGGTTTGTGTCACACAAGGCGACACAAGCCCTTAAGTCAGATTTACTGTGCCACCTAGAGCGTGGATCTATGAGACATAGTAAATCTGGAAGAACGGACGGCAGCGCAAGTCACTGCCTTGCGTTACTCAGGGGTCGTTCCATGGGTGGCGCGCGGGTGTTCCCATGCTTCCACCCATATATGTTTTTTGGCGCATTCCTAGATTTACTAACGGTAATCCTGAAAATGCATCAAAATGCTTCGCCTTCCCTGGTGAGGTGTAATGAGGAGAAATGTGTTTATTTCTGTACAAGTGTGCTGTATTTAGCGCGCAAACAACAACATCTGATCCTGCGAGACCATATTCATGTTAATTGCAGCGCACACGTGCGCTGCAATTAGCATGAATACTAACTCAAGGCCCACAATCAGCCCCGCAGTTGTGCACCGTTAAGAAAATAAAAAATTGGCTCAAACACGACGTGTGCTTTAGCACATGCATTAAGCAGCACACATGGAAGTTACAAACACCATTTCAGATTGTTTATGTGCAGGAAGGGGGACCTTCCTGCACATAAACAATCTTTCCCTGCAACACAGACACCCCTGTACTATTGTGCGAGGGTGTCTACGCTGGCGCTATGGGCGGATAAATTAGCGCCAGCGCAGGGGGAAACGCAGGACTACACCGTATCCTTGTAAATACGGTGCAGCCCTGCGTTTCAGAAGTGGTGGAGCGTGGTGTTAAGCCAAGGAGGCTAGTGCTGCGTTCCGCCACTTCCTCGTAAATATGCCGCTCTTTCTCTTACAAGTTAAGCTCCGTCAGTGCCAGGGCCGGACTGGCCAAGATGGCGGCTGCCTGGCGTGACCTCGGGCGCCCCTGGGGCGTGGCTCTCGTGCACGCAGCGCTCAGCAGGAGCATCAGATAACGCGCTGCTTCTCGTCATCTCCACCTCACGCCCGTTTCCAGGGCTTTGAACCGGCAGACGCTGGCTCGCAGCCGCAGCCTCTGCAGGCGATGCCAGGCCCGCCTCTGGGGGCCATTCTTGTGCTCCTGCAGTCGTTAAATGGCGGCCTTTAAAGATTCACCTGGCTGCTGAGAGCGCTGTTGGCCCAGGGGGCTTGTTTCTCTGGTCGAGGGGACGGGGCCAATGCTCAGTCGCATGGAGAGGCCTTTCATCCTTCTGGACGTCAGCACCTGGGTCCAATGTGTGGGTCTCGCTCACGGCCTGCTGGTGTTGGGCCTGGGTCTGGTGGACGTGTGGGAGGACCAGGAATGCGTTTCTTTTAGCCACTGTAAAAAAAAAAAAAACTTTGATGGCACCTTTTTTACAAGAGTCTTGTTTTTGTGATAACATACCATAACCTATTGATAGCGCATGTTCCACCCAAGAGGTGCCTGGACAGATAAAAGAAGACGATTATTGCCCATATCAGATGTACTCTTTTTATCTCTCCAGAAAGATGAACATCTGAGTGGGCCTGTTTGCACTTGAACCAAGTAATGGCCATTCTTGCCGGTATATGCAGTTAAGAGCCTAATCAGTGACATAACAGGACGTGATATTTTTTAAACTCACCACAAGAAAATAAAAATTTCGAATTTTGAAATGGACCCCAAAATGTAAGCTATACATCAAATCCGATATCACAACCTGTAAAGGACTCTTTTTAAGAAGTCTAAAAGTTAGATGCCTGGTGACCACTGCACCTGTTTCCATGCCACATTCAATCCAAGACTTAGAAGAAGCAGCTTCCCTCTGCAAGAAGTCATTTTAGACCAGAATTGAGGTTTCTGTAAGTTTAACAGCTATCTATGTTTGGCTCAATTAGCATAATTGCTGCAAAATTTGTAGTTTTATGCCAATATATTTGCTTTTCCTGGTTACAGAATTTAGGGATGAATGCATAGGAGTTTAATGGAGATGTCCGTATACGGATCATTATGGTCTGGCGTGACAGCATAGCTGTCGCCAGATAATTATGTGAGCATTACCTCCACCCACTTGTTGGGATTAGTAGTGCATGTTTTGATTGGACAGAAGTTGAGTGCTTCCACGAAAAAAGTGCTTGCCCTCCACACAGCTGTCATCATCGTGTTTACTTATCCAGTTGCATGAACTTGAACTTTGAGGAGCACACAAATGACATTGGAATGCTATTAAATTGTCTTAGAAAACTAGCCAATTTATGTTTTTTTCTGGCAGCAGCACAGATGGGAGGAGGTCATTTGTTCTACATAAACTTCTAGGCCTGGCATGACAGTGCAACTGTCAGCTGACCTTTTAACCAAAACCAATATCATTCTACAGTTCTTTGCTTCCACACAAATACATACAAATCCTACTCCTGTGCTATTTACTTGTGATGCTACACACTACCATACAAAATTCCTTTAAGCCAAACCTATTGGCATTGCTAATGCTTGTTTTTAAGATGGTGGGAACACCATCCCTCTATTGGGGAGCTGAAGGACAAACCACAATTGTATCTTGTTTTGCAATCTAAACATCTTCCTTATAGATGGATCATTAAAGGTCTCTTCAACACCTTAGAGCATCAATGCAATATTGTTAATACTATATCCAAAGACTCTTTATACAGGATGTCTATGTCAGTGCTCGATAAGTGGGTGTACCTTTACTAGACAAGACTGAGAAGATTAAAACCCAATCTGAGAGACCTTTTTCAGGAGTCCCAGGGTAAAGAATAATAATCCGCTGTTCAGCCCATTCTATAGTACACAAAAAAGGTGTTTTAATACAATTTCTTTACATGCTTATCAGAGAGCATCGAAAGCGGTATAACAATTGTAATTTAGTGTCTACGGTAATCTGTGGGACTGACATGTTCCCTATTGACAGGTCAGATATGGTAATGGTCATTTGCCCATGGCTCTCCAAAGGAGAACCTCAGATGAGTTTCTGTGGGGGTAGCTTTTGCAGTTCAGTTCACCCAAACGTTGTTTTCAGTTCCCAAAAATGTAGTCCTTTCTTCACCATCCTTCAGGGTCACTTTCTGACCTTGGAAGTGGTTCATGCAGGCTGGGCCTCTTGTTTTTCATTTGTGGGTGACCTTGCCACTCAAAGTAGTGTGTGTCATGCACCAGCCAACGAGTTAGACCTGCCTGCTCTTCTTTCCAGCCCAACAAATGTTGTTTACAGTCTGTAGTAGACACTTTGCCATACAGTCTGTCAGGAAAGCATAGGCAGCACCAGTTCTGCAGGAGTAGTCGCTGTGAGGTGGAGTTCTGCTCCACGGGTTGTTCCATGACCTATACAACAGCTACCATCTAGAGAAACCTAGAACCACGGTGGCTGCAATGAGGAGTCAGACAGAATCCGATGTCCTCATCTGTGAACAGGGCTACCTCCTTTATTCTTAGCATAGCTCAGTGCAGAGCAGCCGCTGACTGCGTTGTAAGTTCATGAGTATGTCTTGCTTCTGGGCACTACCTAGGATCTCCCTAAGTACTTCATGGTTCTTTAGAAAGCCCCTCATTCCATGGAACTTCTACTGGACAGCACAAGCTGAGCGATACAGACTCTCCTCGCACAACATTGACCATCACGGTACACCACTTCCTCAGCGCCTACTACAAAGGCAGCTCAAAAGGCCGTCCTCAGTAGTTGGGTGGTGAAAGAAATTGGATTATTAATTGGGGTGAGTGACTACCCACCTCAAAGTACAATCACAACCCTTGTCATGGTGAACCCTCAATGTCACTAAAATAACCTAAGCTCACCCTATTGTAGCTCTGGCACAGAGCAGACAGACTTAACTTAGGACAATGTGTAAAGTATTTAAGCAGTATCAAAACAGTAATAAAGTCAAAATACAAAACAATAAAAAACCCAAACCAAATTAGCAAATTGAATACGATGTGGTAAACAAAAGGACACAAAAACTGCAAAAATCCAATAAGGGGAACCATAGTTATGAATTTTTAAAGTTTTAAGTAGAAATACCGCAAAAAAACACAAAACGTCAATAATATTCAAAGGTTATAATAGACCAGGACCTACACGAAATTTGATGCAGACCGCGATGGAGCGCTGGTTGGATGCACCAACCAAGTTCATCGTGATTAACAATTTTACCTTCTGACTTTGGGCCTGATTTAGATCTCGGCGGATGGGTTACTCCTTCACAACGGTGACTCATATTGCGTCCGCCTAAATATAAATCCCATTCTATCCTACGCAATTTATATTTGTCGGATGGGATATCCATCACTGTTGTGACAGAGTAACCCGTCCGCCGAGACCTAAATCAGGCCCTTAGTCTTTTAAGTCCCAGTAAACCACAGGACTACAGTTCTTTGGCCCCTGGACCTCCGGTGAGGCACTTAGAGACTCACAGGGTGTCTGGCAGAAGCCAACAGCAGGGTCCAGTCCAGGTCCAGTTGCCACTGGTTAGCTGGGTACTTCCAGGACAAGATGTCTGGCAGCTTGTTGTCTCTCTGTAGCCACACATGTGATCAGCCAACTGAGCCCTTATTTGTCCTGGCTACAAGAGGGGACAGACCCTGCCCTTCAGGTGTCCTCTCAGCTCACAGACAACAGGTCCAGTCCTCTTCGGTTCTCCGGAAGCTCTAGCAAGTGTTCTGAAGTGGGTGCCTAGAAGTGGCAGCCATTAGCTATTGGATGGGGTGATGCCTGGCCTCTCCCTCACCAATGGAGTAAACATTTGTGGGGCAACACTGACCACTTTTTCAGTAGTTCCTGGTTGCCTTATTGCAAATTGGTCCTTGTCTTCAGCCGCACTAAATATGAGATCTGAAGGTTGGGTGATGTGGGGAGTGTGCTACAGATATCCAAGTGTCCTCCCACATATAACACTAGAATCCATTTTGAAGCAGGTACTGTAACCACAATAAACCCAGAGACAGAACTCTCAGAGAACAAAAGCAGGGTCCTTCAGCAACCAGACAGTGAATACTCAAGAATTGCTTTTGTCATCCTGTTCTCTCCGTTTCAAGTGCTCCCCACATGTTATACGTAAACCCAGAGATAAAGGTCTGGTAGGACAATAGCACAATCCTTTACCAAACAGACAGGGGATCAACAAGAATTGTATTTCCATTATGTTCTCACCCTTTCATGTGTACTCCAGTGTTACATGTGTCTAAACAGAGTTATCGAGCAGGATTTTACATGGTGCTGTCAAAAGGAGATTCATAGACTCCACCCTCCATATTCTATGTAGTTCAGGGGAGTTATAGCTGCCATTCAGCTCAGTCTAATGTTCACTTCTGGAAGGCATTTCACATCTTTTTCATACCTATTCAAGGCTAATCACTAAGCCTGGGCATCGAACTCCGCTCAGTTCAAGGAGTTTTTCACACTCCATGCTCCGTGGAGCTCACTGAGGGAGCTGAGTTTTTTCCCAAGCTCATGCAACAGTAAGTTGGCGATCGAGGAAAATCCAATGCAAGACCACTTCCCTGTGATATTTCTCAACGCGGGCAGTTGCAGATGGTCGCTACCGCTCGCGTTGGGAAACCTTCTGTATGTGTGGAGGAAGCTGCCACTCAAGTAGAACTTCTACTCGAGCAACAGAAAGAAGCAGAACCCTCTTGCACTGTGCAAGATGCCGTTCACTCTGATTTTACAGCGCTGGACAAACAGCCGGCACTAAAAAGTAGTGCGAACGTTGTGAGGTAACCCACTCTGCCACTTTCGGAAACTCCGTGTAGCTTGGCAGAGTTTTTTTGTCACTTTGCGGAGTTCTGCATGGCTTGGCAGAGTTTTTTTGTCACTTTGCGGAGTTCTGCATGGCGGAACTCGGAAAACTCCTTCAAGGCTTACTAATCACTGGCTGGGAGCTGGCAGAGCCTTATTCCAATCCACCTCCTAACAGTACAGGCAGGTACAGGGTAATTTTCTAAAAGTCACTTTTCTTTAATATGTATTACATATCTACCTAAATTCATCATTGAATTCGACTTTTAATAACTATTAAAAAGTAATTATTTTTCTAGCTGGGCTAATTTCTGAACAACTGTATTAATATTTTAATCTGTACTCTTGTTCTCTACATAGAACAGCTAGGCCTGCCACTGTCAAAATAGCTTTTTGGACATTGTCACTTTAGGGACATGGTAACGTTACTTTTCTGTATGTGCTACTTTTAAATACCATGCACCCTACCTTGTGGGCTTCCATAAGGTGACTTACTAATATTTTAAAGGGAGGCTTTTAACTGTCAAAAGGGATTATTGTGACAGGTCGAATTGCACTTCTTACACTGCTATAGTGAGGCTAGATAAGGTAGGCCTGAAGCCATGTTTGCACTGCCACTGTAGTGGATAGCACAATAGGTGCAGCAGTCCCCAATTGGCATTTAACATCCAAGCTATATGTGAATTTTGTACTATATACTAGAGATTATTTGTAAATTAAATATACCAAGGAGGAACATGCTAGTTTAATTATATTCAAAGATGGAGCAAAGGCATTTCATTATTGATGAGCAGAGGTATATTGCAGAAAGTTCTAAAACCAGCAAATGAAAATATGGCCCAGCAAAGGTGAAAAATCTGGTGTGAACATGCAGAAAAGGAATATTTCTTACAAATGCCTTCTTCCTACACGGTAGGCGACTAAGCAACTATGTCTGCCAGGAGGAGGAGTTTGTGGTAGATACCCCATTTGAAGCTAGAACATTGGCAGACTGGAAGAAAAGAAAATACACAAAAGAAAAGAATCTAGAAAAAAACCCAAAATATTTATTTTAGGGATTGTAAAGTGATACTAACCACCCAATAGTGATTTGAGGGTTCTTTGAGTATGAGTGCATTTCCACAATTGAACAAAAAATGTGCATTAATATTAGTTGCATGCAGCAAGATGTGCACTATTAATTCTGTATGCCACATTGTTCCTGAAGAACGTGTTGGAGGAAGCCCTTTGCAGGGGCGGTCTGCATGGCTTGCGGGTGGAGGGCTAGGCACGGGGTAGGACGGGGGTCAGAAGGCTGCTTAAAAAAAAGAATACAACAAAAAAAGTAACTTGCCGCTGCCAGATCCAGCATCTTCTCTTCTGCTCGCCTGTGTCCGACTCCAGGTTGAACAGGAAGCAGGCAGCCAGCCTCTCACCCCTAAGCCAATCACAACGCTCCAACTGTGATTAACATGATATGCCGGAATGATTATCGGAAACTCTGAAGGTCTCACCCCCAGTCTTACTCACCAAGCTTCTCCCCTGGCCACCACCTCAACCAGGAAGTAGTGGCAGCCATTTTAGGACTTGGGGCTCGGTCCCAAGTCCTAAAGCAAATGCAAAATACAGAAATAAGGGGATTTGGTACAAATACTCTGAACCCCTAGGCCTGCTGGTGGGATCTGCCCTCGGTCCAGAAACGTTTTTCTTTAATATAAAAATATTGCAGCAAATCCTGGCAAATGTTATTTTTAAAAGAAGCGCGGTCTCCCTGGGGAATGGGGTCCCCAGGCTCTAACAAGACTCGGGGCAGGATGCCAAGTAGCCCCCCTCCCTTTAATGAAAATAGACGGCCTTGGGGTATGGGGTCCCCCGTGCCTCTTAAGGCTCGAAGAGGGGGGCCACATGGTTAGGTGAACATTTTAGACAATGCAACATTTAAAAAAAAAAACAACAGAAATTCATCAGTTATAGTTATCCCTAGTAACTATAACTCATGCCCTAAGTTACAATAGTTCACGCCCCAGCCATGCAGAGTCTTGTCATCAATTATGTCATTTCAGATGTTGCAATGATATCATAGATCATGTCATGAGTGAAGAAATATGTGAGGTAATTAGCTGTGCACGGTGAGGGCCCAAGTTATAGTACTTTAGGGCACGAGTAATAGTTACTAGAGATAACTATAACTGGTGAATTTCAGTGTTTTTTGAGCTTCAAACATTAAGTTGTTGCTGAAATATCCACCTAACTATAAAGTCACTTTAACCTTTGTTATTTTTCTGCAAATTTGTAGTTTTTTTTAAGCACAAAATAATATTTTATTACCATATGTAAAGCCAACCCCTCCGCCACGCATGGTCGTTGGCCATGTGCGACTGGGGGGTAGGCTGCGAGTCTTCTGTCGTACGTTGCACGGGGTATTTGCAGGGCCTGGTCTGAGGGCCAGACTCTGCAGTCAACCCCCATGAGCAGCCAATCCTATGCCACCCTATTCCTTCTGCAACATGTAAAAATGTAGGCTTTTGGCTTTATCAAGGGATGAGCAAATCAACATATATATAAAGAAGATCTTTCAACTTTTCAAAAAATCACCAATATTTTTAATCAAACGTACCTTTCAGTAATTCACACAATGCAATGTTTAGTAATATTGATTATTATAAAAACGTTTAATAAAGTTTTAATCAAAAAGCATGTCTGAGGCTCTTTCATTTAACATGGTTTTTATTAAACATTATGTGGGTGAAAATTGTCAAAATAAATAGTCAGAGACATATTTGCAGCCGCGGACGGTAGTGGGAGTACCGGCCGGGCGGTGACATGGGGAGGGGGAGGGGCAGGGTGGGGGGTAGTAATGTATGGAATCCGGACCTTAACAGGTAAGTAAACATAAAAATAAATAAAACAAATTTTGTTGCGCGCACTGCATCGCCAAATGCGATGCAGTGCACACAACGAAATTTGTTTTATTTATTTTTATGTTTACTTACCTGTTAAGGTCCGGATTCCATACATTACTACCCCCCACCCTGCCCCTCTCCCTCCCCACTAGCGCCCGGCCGGTACTCCGACTACCGGCCGCGGCTGCATATTTGTTTTTGTTAAAACAAATACAACAAACTTGTCTCTGAGTCTTTCTTTTAACTTGCCCAGGAAGTACAGTCATAAAAACAGCCACAAAAAGTCCTTGCACTCCAGCTCAAGATCATAGAGTTCCAGCTAGGACTACTTTAAAAATATGGTAGGAACTCATGCGGACATTGATTTAATGACCCAGGAGACTTCATGTTTTTTTTATGGTGCTCAGGGGCTGCTGTAAACCCTGAAGTCCCCAACAACATTAAAAAAAGGCTTGGGGGTGTCCCTCCCTATTCCAGGGGCTAACCAAACCTTAAAAAACCTAAAAAATAAAGCCCATGCAGGGTATTATGGGGTGCTCCATCAAATGAGCAGTTAAAAATAATTGAACGGCTCCTGCTACTAATGTATTATTCACTAAAATAGAAAAATTACTTTGAGTGTCATGGTGTCTACCCTTGGACACCAACATAATATTTTTATAAGTGAAGAGAGGCATGCGCCCTCCCCTCCCTGAGCCATTTGAGGCTCCTGGAATCCCATTCCCTGGGACCTTTATTTTAAAATAAGGGAATGGGGCACTGGGCTCCCCTCCCCAAGCCACTAGTGGCCCAATGGACCTTTTACCACGCAGCCTGTTTTTAAAATTAAGGGGAGGGTGACTTGTGGCCCTCATTCCCAAGCATTAAGGGCACCGGAGACCCCACCCCAAGGGTCACTAGTTGGCACCCCAGTGCCCAACGAGGCACCCAAAAAGCAGTATGTCGGGGGCTACAAGGGGAGCCATAAGGCACCTGAGGCTCAGCTGACTCACCAGTCAGCACCCTACTGGGTGCAGGCAGGAGCAGGCTCCTATTCTTTTTATGCCCACACTCTCTAGGGCAGGGAATCACAGTGTTCCAGGAGTGGGCTCTCTGGATTACTGTGTTGCATCACACCCCGGGGGGGAGTCCCTGGGGCAGAAGCCTCTGCAGGAAGGGGGTGGCTCATCCCCCTGTCCTTTTTCTAGATGATGTGGTCCCAGGGGATGGGGTTGGCAGAGCCCAGTTTAGGCCCTGGGAGGGGGCAGTATGCCCACTCCCCTTCATAGTGTATTCGGCCCTGTGGAATGAGACCCCCAGGGCCGATAAGTCTAGTCTAGTCTAGAGAGAATGAGAGAATGCACCACTGTTTTGAGGTCTTGTTCCGGAATCAATTGTCTGATGCCCCAAAGCTGCCTAAGTTGGTGTTGTGTGCTGCTGCATGGCTGCTATGTGGCTGTGAAGACTGAGACGATTGTAAAAGGTATTGCCAAGTAATCTGGCACTCTGGACAATGGCGGGGCAGCCATCCAGGGCAAGAAAGTTGGACATCCATTCTTGTACTGGAGATTTTGCTTTCGGAGGTGAGATCAAAAGAAATTCTGTTTTAGTTGGGTTGAGTTTTAAATGATGGTTGGACATCCAGTTTTGAATCTTTAAGAGTATATTTGACAGCAGGGCAACATAGCGGTGGAAGAGAATCCCAGAGTTTCTGAGAATCACACACAGTGGTTCTACGTGTACGTTAAAGAGGGTTGGAGAGAGGATCGAACCTTGAGGAACCGCTTAGTGAATGCTCATTGGTCTCGAGAATGAGTGGCCCATTTTCGCAATTTGGGAACTGTTGGATAGGTACGAGGAGAACCAGTTAAGGACAGTGCCTCCATATCCCTTGCATAGTTCAAGAATACGAAGGAGGTTGAGATGGTTGGCGGTGCCGAATGCAGCGGATCAATCCAGAGGACCAGGAGTCAGCAGATGCCTGAGTCGAGGATCCTAAGAGAATCATCGACTATTTGAAGGATTGCAGTTTCTGTACTGTGACCCTGGCGGAAACATGGTGGAGAGTGTCTAGGAGGTTGTTTGTTCGAATCTGTGAGGCTAGCTGGTATCCTACGCAACTTTTGATGACTTTGCCTAAAAATGGCAGTGTGGAGGCTGGACAGTAGTTGTTCAGGCTCTCTGCCTCGAGAAGTTGTTTTTTCAAGAGCGAAGTGATTCAACCTAGTTTTAGTCATTCTGGGAGAGACCCTGTTTGATAGAGGAATTGACAATGGTGGTCTATATGGGAAGTAGGTGTGTGTCAAAAGATTTGCTGATAGATCCTGAAATGGCATCCTGATGATGGTTTGAGGGTTTTTCTTTGGAGATGGTTCATTGTGGGCCCTGCTTGGAGATTGGAGAGGAAGATGACCATGATTGTAGTGCCTTGCATGATAGAGACTCAACCGTTTCAAGGGAGTTGTTGATGGGAAGTAAGATATTGATGTCTCTAGATTCCGATTTTTTATTTCCAGCATAGTTACTTAAAACCAATGCAATATTATTTTATAAAATACATAAATAAATTAACAAATTCATCAGTGTGTGTATTTAGTTAAAACAAAATTTAAAACCCCTTATTGGGAACATCTTTACCAGTATAAAGTCCGAGTTAGTGGTAGGCATTGTGTGGGACTTTGAGTGTCTTACTACTATGAATTACAGATACGTTTTATTTTAGTCCAGCCATGGGATTCTTTGCAGGTCATCGTGATTGTTTTGGTCCAGTTATCTCCGCTTGTTGTGAGGGTTAGCCCTTTGCTTCTGGCAGTATGTTCTTGTTATTATCTGGTTAGGAACATATCATTTTTAGCATTGTGCATCCCGGGCCTTGTTCAGTTTCGCTAACTTGGGCATTTTTTGTTCAGCCAGCATAAGGAATTTGACCAATCTACAATTTAATTGAGTATTTCCTGGATTAAAGAATGCTAACACCGCTTGTCTCCTGGTCCTAATGCCTTTCTGTCTGAAGGGCTCTTTAAGAAGCTGATTCCGGGCTTGGTGCAATAAGTGGGAAGTAAGATATTGATGTCTCTAACTTTTTTATCAAAGATATCCAAGAAGTTGTTGCCACGGGCCAAGAAGGAGTTAGGAGCCGAAGTGATGGAGGCGCTAGTATATTGGTGTAATGACCTCGAACAGGCGATTTGGTCTATTCTTTGCAGAATTCACGCGGGCTCTGATAAGGATTTTGCTCTGAGGATTTGGTCTTTGTATTGTTTTCTCGCTTTGAAAAGCTTAGTCATACCCAGGTGAGATGGTGCTTGTCTCCATTCTTTCTCACATTTCTGACAAGCTTTCATTCTTCATAAAGCTCTTTTGAGAACCACCTTATGTTTAGGTAGAGCATGGGTGAACAAATCTCATCTACCTTCTGCGTTCAAATACTCTTTCTTGAATTTTAAGAAAAATTATAGGCAAGTCATATATGCTTCTTGAACATGTAGAGTACAGCAATTAGAATAAAGTAAGGATTTCCCAGCTGCCCTTTGTGGCTTTACACACTGCAGCTTCTTAGGTATGAGTCAAGGTGGCTGATTTATATGGGTAACGCCTAATTCCTGATGAAGTGCTAACAGCACATTTTTTGTATGTCAGAGTTTGTTACCTTTCAAAGGTCATACAACCTACTAACCCTGTATTTTTATTGCTTCAGAAAATAGAAAAATAGTTTCGACGTGACAGAATCTTTTATTAGTGAGACATTTAAAAAAAAAAAAGAGATTTGGCATTCAAGAAAACGAAATTGTTTCAGAAATGTTAATCATTTCATAGGGCGAGCCAAAATGCTACTAGTGAACGATTAGAGTGAATTAGGTGACATACATTTTACACAAAAAATACATCTTTGTTTAATGAAACACTCATTGCAGCTAAACATGAGCATACAGTTTTATGGATATTTCTAATGTAGTGCTTTTCGTGCGCCTACACACATGCTTGGAAAATGCACAGGAAATGCCCTGCAGTGTTGTGTGAGTTTTCTGCTTGCTTTTGGTACAATGAATGGCACTGAAACGTTTACCAGGCAGTGGCTGGCATTCATTTTTCCCAAATACAGCTACAAGTTAAAGTCACGGCGTACAATGAGTCACTTGAGCATTGGCACCCGAGTCTGAAATAGTGGTCCTTTGACCTCGATTGTGAGTGCTGTGATTACAAAAGACCCGACAACTATTTGTGCATGGGTCACACTTTCAAAGTTCACATCACCTGATAAATTTCGGCAGATCAAATCTGCTGACATTTATGTGGGGGAAAAGGCTTGGCAACTAGTAACAGGACATGGGGATTTTGATGAGGAAAACACCAAATTATGCATTTTATGCCCCATTTTTAAGACTGAAATTGTTATAGGTGCTGTTTGCTGCAACGGTAAATTCCAAAACCCACAGGCCTCAGATTTTAGGTGTCGCCTACCAGAGAGCAGTAGCTGTCTATTTGTATAAAGACCTATTGTCAGCTCAGAGGGGGCTTTGGAGCCGCCCACTGCTTACCATTGGTTGGCTTTATTTTCACTTGTGTTTGCTTGCTTTTTTATTCATTAGCGCGTGAGGGCTTAACTTTCTCTTCTTGTGTTTGTCATCCTCTGGAGCATGATCCGTATAGTGTATTGATTGTCAGAGAATTATAACTTGGCAGAAAATTACAACGCCCCCCCCGCCACTATCGCTAATGAGATGCAGAGTAGGAGTTCCGTGCAAAAAGCTGTGACAATACCACTCCGCAACATGCTCAGTGACCAGCCAGATCAGCGATGAGAACCCAAAATAGGCGATAAGGCACATTAGCTGCATGAAATTAACACCTGCTCTGACCTGGTGTAAAGTCGGACCACGGCCTGCACCAGAAAAGGGAGCCAAGGCCAGAGCCACACATGAAGAACAACAGATGCCATGGAGCCACTGATCATGCAAGCCAGACACCCAAGAGGGCAACAACACCCACCGCCACCAGCCCCACCCCCCTGGGATCCCACCGCACCCCCCTGACCAACACTGAGGCAGCGCAGACAAAGACAGCGCTGCCTCAGTGTTGGGTCTGTGTTGGGTCTGTGAGGTAGGTGCGTTGTCTGAGGCAGCGCAGACAAAGACAGCGACCCTCAGACAACGCACCTACCTCACAGACCCAACACCAGAGAATGCCGTTGCCCACTACAAGCTCAAAGGGACAACCATCCTCCGCATCCTGACCACCATTCCCCACAGGCTGATGGTACCAACACAGCGGACAATCAACATCCCACCTCAGACAAAACTGCTGACCGTGCTGCACGTGTGGGCCACTGGTACCCTCCATCCAACAACCAACAGAGTCGGAGGAGTTTCACAGCCAACCCAATACAAGTTCCACACAACGGTTGTAGGTGACATCATCAGCATGGTACCCCACTATCTATTCTCTTCATCCTCATGTAGCTAATACCGAAATGGTGGTGAAAACAAGGCTGTAGCTTTCCACTCCTCCATTTTCTGCTTCCGGATGGCTTATGCCCCCTGCATCATGCCCTGGAGGACAACCTCCACAGTCCCCCACAGCCTTCCGCCACATTTTCCTTGGGCATCAACGAGGATCTGCTCAGTCAGTGTGGCCCTGCCTCAGTACACAGCAAGGCACCGTCCAGTGGCGGGGTGCCTGAGCCGGCAGCTGTGCATACCGGGCCACTAACTCTGTGCAGCTAAAGCTTGGGACCCTGTCTTCTGAGATATTGGATAGCCTCTGAGACGATACCCTTGGGTCATCAACGCCATGTGTCTGTGGCCCTGCGCTGTCCGCTGCCTCCGGCCTCAACTGCGGTACACCAGGGCTCACACATCAAATCGAGTCCAGACCAGCCCGGACATCGCATCACCGCAGGAGGCACAAGCCACCTCCAACCGCCAATTGCCAGTGTCAAAATGGTCGTACTGGCAGACTAATGGAGTTGCTCACCCCTGTCGTGAATGCCTTCATCTGCCTGATATCCTGCTCAGCACTCCAGGTGCCACTAACTCAGTGCACCACGAGTCATCGTCCATTTCTGTTTTGTTTATGTGCTGTGGTGAGCTCACGCAGCAATGTCACCTCAGGCAGTGTGGGAGACCTGGGACGATGATGAGGAAGATGATGCACATGTGACACACCCCACTGCATCTGCATCAAGAATATCCCGAAGGGACCCACTCCTAGACATTTTCTTTACATGAGCCCGCTCAGCTCTAGTGCCCCAACCTCAGTGCACTGCAACTCGCGGACACTTCTGTTTGCTCATTGGGTGACCTCTGTACTTGCTTCCGCAACACCATAATGCTCCGCTGTTGTCTCTGTAATGCTGGTGTTTTCTGTTTCTGTCTTAATAGTGTTTACTGTTGTATTTGTTGCCAGCACCAACAACTCCCTGAGGGCTGGCTTACACTCACCCCACACACATCCAGCACAGGCGTCACTGTACATGTCACCCTGCCAATAAAAGGACCAGGCGCACATGCCTATAGCCAGTTCCACAAACTATTTGCCTGTGTCCTTGTGGTCATGGTGTGTGCATGAGGGCCCCAGACCCTTCAACATTACAGTGTACTGTGTACAGCGGACGCAACCGCGTCATCGCAGGCAGCGGGTTAGAGCTTGGACATGTAGCTTTGTCGTCAGCCACTCAATACGTAAGACGAGTGGACTGGGCCGTCGTACGGGGGTCCAGCGTGGGTGTGTGAATGGTAATTCCAGGACTCTGGGTGTGGATCAGTACAGGAAATGTGCAAATGCATGTGTCTCTGTCGCAGTGTGGATCTCCTTTGTGGGGTGTACGTGATCCTTGATAGAACCTATACACCCCGTATGTAATGTAGTTCGGTTTCCATGAGATCTGACCCCACCCGCACCTGTTTGGACACCTCCTTTTGGCATTCTGACATCTGGCATTTGAATGCGATGTGTGCCTCGGTGCGTGTTGGGAGTCAGCCGTGGTGGCGGGTACTTCCTGCTGTGATGTCTGTGAAGGGGCTAGGGTCTCCTCTATGTAGCTTGGCTGCCCTGCTCCTGGGGGCGGGTTGCCTAAGATGTCCATGAGCTGTTGTGGTACGTCGGTGTCGAAGGTGTGGTGGTCTTCTCCAGCATCACTGATGGGTTGTCTGGTCTGCTCTGCTGGAGGTGTTGTTTGTCCATCTGCAATGGTAAGGGGAGATGCATGTTGACGTTGTGTTGACATGTATGTTGGCACATTGTTCTTGTTGACATGCAGACTGTATGACAATGTATATTGTGACTGTTTGAGCAGTGCTGGCAATTTGATGCAGGGCAGTGGACATTTGGACTACGTGAGGGATGTGAGGTAGTACACGTACATGTGAATCTCACAGTTTCCTGCTCTGTTCGATGTTATTGGCCTGTTTCTGCGCATGAGCGGAGCCAGTTGTGCCACTGTTCTGCAGTGTTGGTGTTGCACTTTGTACTACATTGTCGTGGGATGTACTGTGATTGCTATGTGTGTGTGCTGCAGTGTGCCATGGGGATCAGGGACATGATCCAGGGTAATTGTGGGTGTGCAGTGTGCTACACATCATTTTGAATGTGTGTCATTGTGCCCATCTCCCCCCACCCTCCCAGTCCCTGGTCATTACACACCCTGTTGATGTTGTGTCAGGTCCTATCGAACTGTGTCCGTACTCCCATCTCCTTGCACCGTCTCCACACAGATGACTGTGGCCTCCATTCCCTCGAGCTCCTCCTGTGGCGCCGGACTCCCACCTCCTGTCGCCGTGGCTGCCTTCCTGTTGGCAGCGGGGTTGTGCTTGGTGTGGCTTTTCACGTCATGCCAGCGCCTCTTGAACTCCTGAACACGCCGACTGCATTCACCTTAGTCTCATTGTGGGTCAGTTGATGGTAGTGTACTGTCACCTCCGTGATGCTGATCTGGTTTTGCTGAGGACTGCAACCCGTCGTCCTCTTTCTCTTCTCCTTTGCCTTCCATGACCCCGAGGTTCTTTGCTGGTGTTCTGTGGAGCTTGTGGGGTTGGCGTTGGCCTCTGCACTAGGTCTGGATTCATCCATGGTGCTATTCTGTTTGAATTGTTTTTAGTGTATTCTTTTTGTTGCTTTTATAGTGCATTTTCCCACCTGACGTGTGGGATTTGCAGGCCTGTCGTCGGTTTTCGTGGCTTTTTGTATCGCTGTTGGCCTCATCGCAACTTTTTTTGGGTTAGTGTTTCGCATTTTTGCGGCGTCGTATTGTCTTTATCACGGACATGTGGCACGTTGTCGTGGGCCTATCGCATAGTACCTCTGTGTTGTGAATACTGAGTTAACACGGCGTTGTTTTCCCGCGATAGACTGCGATATGAAGAGTTGCGTTAAGATACTTTTGCGGTAATTATCACACGTTCTTGAGAATATCCCCCATAGTGTTTGTCTGGTTCTGACAAGGTTAACCCACACTATGAATTCCGAGCCAGACCCTACTGCGCGAGTTATACATGCATGTGTGTGTGCGTGCGTGCGTGTGTGTGCGTGTGTGTGTGTTCGCACTATTCGAAGAAAAACAAGAGTGGAGAGGAATGTGCTCCTTAAAGAAACTGTTCGCAGATTTTTGGCAGAAACAAAAACAATAAAATAAGTTTGTTGTGTACGTGTGCGTGTCCACGAAGTTCTGATTTCACGGTCTCAAGGCGAGCAGAGCTGATTTAGGAACAGTGAGAAGATGGACTTAAAAAAACAATTTCCTAATGGCGGGGGGACCACCAGTGGCCACAGAATAATTTATGGGAGGCACCGGCACGGCTGCTGTCCAGAGATCATGTAAATGTGACTTTGAAGAAGAATTTACAAGCTCGCTGCGGCTACCGAGTGGAAAAAAGATGCTGGCCTCAAAGAAAACAATGCGAGCCAAAACTAATGATTCATTACTGAGTCATAAATAACGGCTCCCTAATGACAGCAGAATTAGAGCCCTCGTCCCCTGCCAAATATTTATTAGAAAATAAAGCTAAATCATTAGCTGGGAGCTCTCTTACCGGAAAGCTAAAAAACACATCGCCTAATGAAAGGTCAGAAGTTATTTCCACAAGAATTTTGAAAAAAATATGTTTTGGCATTTCAAATCTTTTCTTTTTTAACTAAAACTGCTACTTTAACTGGAAAACTGTCACGAGGGAATCCCGGGTGGTTCCACGCAGGTCGTGGAAAAACTTAAAAGAGCGAGCTATGAAGCAGCTAAAATACAAGAGGAAGGGCCATGAAATGTGTTGCATAGAATCAACACTATTTGCATAAACAACTCTGAGAACTTGTATGCCGCAGGTCAAGCTCACTCCTAGGGTGGTCCCATCCTTGGGGTCCTATGGACCCAGTAAATAGGCCTGATGCTTCCAGCAGACCTCAAGACCGTCCTTTCCTCATGTGCCACAATATGTTCATCTACATTGACTTCAATGACGTCACCCGTAAGAAAAGCTGGCCCTCACCCTCTTTGGAGCCCGAAAACCGTGAGCGGACAAGGCGTGGCTATTCCAGCCGCGGTCCGTGCAGGTAAGAACGGTGGAGCAGTGGGACCAGGTTTGGGGGGATTCGATAGACGACCACAAGGGAAAATTAAATAAATAATTAATTTCCCCTTGTCCTCGTCGGTCGAAATCACCCCTCATCCGGTCCCATCGCTCTCACCTGCATGGGCCGCGGCTGGGTTATTCCCACAAATGTAATGCCGTCAACAGGCCAAACCTTACTGTCCACATTCTTCACTGTAGAGCACTGTTGAGCACCAGAACATCATGCAAAAAGTTGTTTATCCATAAGTTCTGTAGATATTTATCTTGATGTCAGAATTGTAACAAGCATTGGCAAAGCAAATAGGTCTTTGTTCTACAAGGCCGAACTACTGACTTTACCAATGCTTTTTTAATTGCCACTAGCAATATCGTGGGTGTATTCGGGATGTATGTCATCACAACACATGCTTTTACTACGCATGCCTTTACAACGCAGGTTTTTACAACGCAAGTCGTTACAACGACTTGCGTTGGGGGGCGCTGGATAGTGGAATAGTTTAATTTACTATTCCAACTCCAGTCCCCGTGGATAGTAGGGTAGGTTTTGGATAGTAAATTAAACTATTCCCTATCCTACAGCGCCCTCCAGCGCAAGTCGTTGTAATGACTTGCGTTGTAAATCCTGCGTTGTAATGGTAGTGCGTCTTAAAAGTTGCGTTGTGATGGATGTTTCCCGTGTATTCGTAGTGACACACGGTAACCACTTTTTAATTTACTGTTCCATTCATGCATGCTCAGATGGAGCTCTGTGTATCTATAAGGTAAATAAAAAGGATCTGAAAAAGTTCTTTACAGTCTCCACCACTGACTGTCTAGTGTGCTTAACTAGTAGAATATCAATTTTTTCTTGGTTTTAAAGCACATACATACGGTAAGTCTTCAACATATCCACACAAAAAAATGCTTGATGTAAAAATGAAATATAAATTCCCTGCCCCACTTCACACCTCCTCCTCCCCTATCCAGTTGAGCCACCCTACCTGCATCTTCATCTAACAGTTATTAAGATTGTCCTATTCATACGTGTATTCCAAGGATCCCAGGAAAAGTTGACGAAAAACCAAGAGAACAGGCCTATGACTTGCAAGTGGGATGTCGGGCCAGATGAGGAGGGCCTACAGCCATATAGTCCAATAGTGGACTCCACACTGCATCAAATTTCAAGTGTTCCTTTTTCAACGTTAGCAGTAAGATGTTCCATGACCAATATCTTGGCATGCCATAATGAGAGCGCTGGTGGGACACTTTCTCAGTAGGCTGTGATGGCCAATTTTTCTGTCACTAGACATTTAAAAAATCAGCCTTCGGTCTTAGTGTTTCACTTCGTGGTTCGCAGGCACCATAAGATCTCTCTGATTGCTCCCAACACCTCCTTACACAAATTTTGAAGTTTAGGGCAACTCCACCATATATGCATAAGTTCTCCTGTCTGATCACATCTGGCCAGTAGTTAGGCACACGGTTTAGGTACACACAGAGGAGTCTATTGGTTTTAAAACCAATTGTACATTAATTTATAATGGATGTCCTTGTTTCTCACACATATATATCTCTTATGCAAATGCTTCCATATTATCCCCAACACCTTACCCATATTCTCCCTGATCAGGTTGTGTTCTCATTTGGTCTTATATGATCCCGGTGGTGGGGGAGTGGATTCTTTCAGAATCCTATAGATCCAATATATAAAGCGCTGGGATGAGTTAAAAGTTAAGAAGAGGGCCTCAAAATCAGTTTTGAGTCATAGTTTTCCTTTTTATCACTGGAAATTCAGGTGCTTGGATGCGTCCAATCGGAAGTCAAGTCTTCATTGGTGCTTATTTTAAACATCTCTAATAGGAACCCACGGACACCATCTTTCAGCCTTCTGAATGGACTGATGTGAGCATAGGGAAGGAATCTGGATTGAAGTGCATTGGAGTATCTGGGGAGGGGAACTACAGGAAGTGTCATTTAGATTCCATGGTATCCCAAATCATATGGGTATGCAGCGACGCTCCTCCATTAAGGTGGAGGAGCGTCACCCCACCTGCTACGAGCACAGCGGGTACACACAGAATAATAAAATGATCATTACCATTCTATTATTCTGTGAGCTGCCGGCTGTGCTAGCAGACACATGGTGGGGCAGACACATTCCTGCGCATTGCAGGATGACTGATTCAAGTGCCCAGTGCTTATGACAGATTGGCCTGCTGACTACAGCCGGCCAATCTGTCATATGCACTTCAGAGCCTGCAATCCCAATGTTGTAAAACAGCCAAGGGTTGCAAGCACAGGCCCCCAGCTTCAAAATGATCACTGGTAAGCCTGCTCCAAACAATCCTGGAGCTGCCTGCAGCATGAGAGCAGCTCCATGGTTGGCTGCATTCACACCACCTTCTTTTTCTGCTCATCGTCGTCGGGAGTGGGGAACGTCAACATATCGGTCAGTTTCACGGCGTGTCGCTACCCAGGACTTTTAAAGGTTGCTAGCTGCCCCTGTCTGTACGGGTGTACTATGGTATCCATTTTGAGACCTCATCCTTTCTGCAACCAGATATCATCCCAAGAGTAACATATTTTTAATGTTAAAGGACTGCCGCTCTTAGTGTTTAGGGGACTTCACTGGGGTCCAATGGGGTGGAGTATTTTATGCAAGCGAAGAGCTATTTGTTGAGAATGACTGGGAGCATGTTTGATTTCACAAGGAGCTGGTGAGCTTCCTGACAGAGAAGTTGCACACCACTGGCTGTGACACATGCAGAAGTTGCACACCACTGGCTATAACACATGCAGAAGTTGCATGCCACTGGCTGTGACACATGCAGAAGTTGCACACCACTGGCTGTGACACATGCAGAAGTGGCACACCACTGGCTATAACACATGCAGAAGTTGCATGCCACTGGCTGTGACACATGCAGAAGTTGCACACCACTGGCTGTGACAAATGCAGAAGTTGCATGCCACTGGCTATGACACATGCAGAAGTTGCATGCCACTGGCTGTGACACATGCAGAAGTTGCACACCACTGGCTGTGACACATGCAGAAGTGGCACACCACTGGCTATAACACATGCAGAAGTTGCATGCCACTGGCTGTGACACATGCAGAAGTGGCACACCACTGGCTATAACACATGCAGAAGTTGCATGCCACTGGCTGTGACACATGCAGAAGTTGCACACCACTGGCTGTGACACATGCAGAAGTTGCATGCCACTGGCTGTGACACATGCAGAAGTTGCACACCACTGGCTGTGACACATGCAGCACTTGCATGCCACTGGCTATGACACATGCAGAAGTTGCATGCCACTGGCTGTGACACATGCTAAAACAGATCCAGTGTAGCTGGACTTTCTTGCCACTTGGATTGGTGAATGGTATTGATGTCTGTTTCCTGACGAAATATACACCCAACTGTGATGATGCTGTTTTGCAATCCACTGTTTGAATTGTAACCTGGTGCAGTGGATGGAGATCTCAGCTGTGTACTTGAGAAACATCAGGAAAGACACCATCCCTCTCATGGCAGAAGACAATGCATGTCCACAACCTTGAAATGTACAATGTGTAGCTATGGTTGCTGGATATCTGGAGAACAAAACATGAGGATGGGAGGGAATCCTTCTATTCTACTGTACATGGGACATTGTCAATATTAGTCCAAAAGTTCCCCTACTGGGCATGCATGTTCAGTAAGTAGTGGGCACACACTAGCAGCACAGAATTACACATCACTGGGCTGCTTACAGTGCTAGAGTCCCTGCATGAACAATGCTTCCTGAAGACTTACAAAACCAAACATTTAGAACTGGATTGAAAGACGTACTCAGGGAATACTTTGATAGGAACGAGGGGACTGGACTGAGCAGGGGGCAGAATGGGAGGTAATGAAGGTGGTTATTAGGGGATAAATGCCAGGAAGCACCACAGGTACACGAGAAGATAGAAAGGGACATGATTGAATCTGAAAAATAATTACTGGCTTGGTGAAAGGTGAGACAGAAGGCACACATATGGGCCAGGTTGTAGTTCTTGAAAAACAGAGACTCATGGCCCGATTCACAAAAGGAGTTACGACATGTAGATACACTTGCAGAGACTCCGCGCACAGGCCGGAATCTCTGCACTCGAGGCGGAATCTCCGCACTGCAGTACTAAGTGCGGGGACTCCGCAAGCTGAATCTCTGCACTGCAGTGCTCAGTGTGAAGATTCCGCCCTAAGTGCGGGGACTCCGCAATCTGAATCTCTGCACTGCAGTGCTCAGTGTGAAGATTCCTCCCTAAGTGTGGGGACTCCGCAAGCTGAATCTCGGCACTGCAGTGCTCAGTGTGAGGATTCAGCCCTGAGTGCGGGGACTCCGCAAGCTGAATCTCTGCACTGCAGTGCTCAGTGTGAAGATTCCGCCCTGAGTGCGGGGACTCCGCAAGCTGAATCTCTGTACTGCAGTGCTCAGTGTGAAGATTCAGCCCTGAGTGCGGGGACTCCGCAAGCTGAATCTCCGCACTGCAGTGCTCAGTGTGAAGATTCCGCCCTGAGTGAGGGGACTCCGCAAGCTGAATCTCTGCACTGCAGTGCTCAGTGTGAAGATTCAGCCCTGAGTGTGGGGACTCCGCAAGCTGAATCTCCGCACTGCAGTGCTCAGTTTGAAGATTCCGCCCTGAGTGTGGGGACTCCGCAAGCTGAATCTCTGCACTGCAGTGCTCAGTGTGAAGATTCCGCCCTGAGTGCGGGGACTCCGCAAGCGGAATCTCTGCACTGCAGTGCTCAGTGTGAAGATTCCGCCCTAAGTGCAGGGACTCCGCAAGCTGAATCTCTGCACTGCAGTGATCAGTGTGAAGATTCCGCCCTGAGTGTGGGGACTCCGCAAGCTGAATCTCTGCACTGCAGTGCTCAGTGTGAAGATTCAGCCCTGAGTGCGGGGACTCCGCAAGCTGAATCTCTGCACTGCAGTGCTCAGTGTGAAGATTCCGCCCTGAGTGCGGGGACTCCGCAAGCTGAATCTCTGTACTGCAGTGCTCAGTGTGAAGATTCAGCCCTGAGTGCGGGGACTCCGCAAGCTGAATCTCCGCACTGCAGTGCTCAGTGTGAAGATTCCGCCCTGAGTGAGGGGACTCCGCAAGCTGAATCTCTGCACTGCAGTGCTCAGTGTGAAGATTCAGCCCTGAGTGTGGGGACTCCGCAAGCTGAATCTCCGCACTGCAGTGCTCAGTTTGAAGATTCCGCCCTGAGTGTGGGGACTCCGCAAGCTGAATCTCTGCACTGCAGTGCTCAGTGTGAAGATTCCGCCCTGAGTGCGGGGACTCCGCAAGCGGAATCTCTGCACTGCAGTGCTCAGTGTGAAGATTCCGCCCTAAGTGCAGGGACTCCGCAAGCTGAATCTCTGCACTGTAGTGATCAGTGTGAAGATTCCGCCCTGAGTGCGGGGACTCCGCAAGAGGAATCTCTGCACTGCAGTGCTCAGTGAGAAGATTCCGCCCTAAGTGCGGGGACTCCGCAAGCTGAATCTCCGCACTGCAGTGATCAGTGTGAAGATTCCGCCCTGAGTGCGGGGACTCCGCAAGCGGAATCTCCGCACTGCAGTGCTCAGTGAGAAGATTCCGCCCTAAGTGCGGGGACTCCGCAAGCTGAATCTCCGCACTGCAGTGCTCAGTGTGAAGATTCCGCCCTGAGTGCGGGGACTCCGCAAGCTGAATCTCCGCACTGCAGTGCTCAGTGTGAAGATTCCGCCCTGAGTGCGGGGACTCCGCAAGCTGAATCTCTGCACTATAGTGCTCAGTGTGAAGATTTCGCCCTGAGTGCGGCGACTCCGCAAGCTGAATCTCCGCACTGCAGTGCTCAGTGTGAAGATTCCGCCATGAGTGCGGAGACTCCGCAAGCGGAATCTCTGCACTGCAGTGCTCAGTGTGAAGATTCCGCCCTAAGTGCAGGGACTCCGCAAGCTGAATCTCTGCACTGTAGTGATCAGTGTGAAGATTCCGCCCTGAGTGCGGGGACTCCGCAAGAGGAATCTCTGCACTGCAGTGCTCAGTGAGAAGATTCCGCCCTAAGTGCGGGGACTCCGCAAGCTGAATCTCCGCACTGCAGTGATCAGTGTGAAGATTCCGCCCTGAGTGCGGGGACTCCGCAAGCGGAATCTCCGCACTGCAGTGCTCAGTGAGAAGATTCCGCCCTAAGTGCGGGGACTCCGCAAGCTGAATCTCCGCACTGCAGTGCTCAGTGTGAAGATTCCGCCCTGAGTGCGGGGACTCCGCAAGCTGAATCTCCGCACTGCAGTGCTCAGTGTGAAGATTCCGCCCTGAGTGCGGGGACTCCGCAAGCTGAATCTCTGCACTATAGTGCTCAGTGTGAAGATTTCGCCCTGAGTGCGGCGACTCCGCAAGCTGAATCTCCGCACTGCAGTGCTCAGTGTGAAGATTCCGCCATGAGTGCGGAGACTCTGCATTGATAACTTTACGAGTCGTATGTCCCTTTGTAAATCGGGCTCTCACTATGTTAATGGAAACACAAGATAATTATCAGTAAAAGAAGTGCCAGCAGTTACTACACAGATTGTAACAAACTATCCCACCAAATGGACCGGCTATGCAACATACATGCAGGAAAGGATTACAAATATTTGCAGAATGATTGTAGGAGTTACATGCGAGTCCATCCTATTTGATATTGGAAACATTGATTGGTACTCCACATACACCGGAGATGCTTCTTTTAATTTTCGAACAAAGGGAGGCATTAGAAAGTGTCTCAATCAAGGAGGAAATATCAACTATATACGGGCTGAACAGGGAAAAGCCACCGGGAGGTGATGGACCGCTGGTTGAATTTCATTTAGCGTACTATAGAATTTGGCAAGACAAGTTATTGAAGTGTAAATATAAACTGAAGGGAAAATTGTGACTACCCCTTGATGAGGGGATCTTTGATCATTTTGGCCCCGAAACCTGTCGTGAAACTTTGGGATCATAAGGCGTACCAACCCATATTAATGCTTAGTATAGATGTGAAAATATTTGAAAAGATCAAAGTAGTATCAGCGGTGAGAAGCCTGATGCATACTGACCAGACTCGTGTCATACCACACAGAAGAAATGCTCGAAACCTACACTGACTGACACATGTCATAGAGAAACTTGAAAACCACAGACCTAGAAGAGGAACTGGCTCTGGTCTCATTAGACATAGATAAGGCCTGTGATATGGATTTCTTGAAATACCTGTTTTCTAAATTTCACCATATGTGACAAACAAGAAACTGTGTCTGAACCCTCCCGCCCCCATCTCTACGTAGTGTCTCCTGAATAGAAGTAGTAGATCCGCAGCATGAAGCTGTAGTGGCTCTTTAACTCACATGGGCGGCACACTTTGATTGCAACTGCATGTTATTTGTGTCATGTATATGGACTGATGGACCAGTGATAATCACTACTGCTGCCTAAGCTTCTAGCATGCAAGAATGGTGTACCCTGTAAGCTTTCTGAACCTTGTAAGGTCTCTGTAGCCTGAGGGATAGGACTGATTAAGGACCCTGTAAACTGTGTCTACTTCTGTTGTCTACAGCCTGAGATTGCAAGAGCTGTTACCAGTTTAGTATTTTTCCATCCTGATTTCCTTCCCGTATGGCTGAGAATCTACTTGGAAGAGTAAGAAGCAGGAAGCGAAATGTAGAGGTGACAGAAGATGCCTTAAAAATTGAAGACATGCGAAGTTGCATATCATGAACTCTCAGTATCACCTGAGGCTTTCGTGCTCGGCATCCAAATAACTTATTGGCATAGTTCATTTGGGTCCCTTTGCATCCTAAGATTTTTTTTGAATATTCATGGTAAATTAGTAAAGAAAATGTCTATTTGGCCCCTTTTTATGAAACGTTTCATGGATTAGACCACTCCCTACAGATGTGTACCTCGCAGAGAACGCCTGTGGTGGAAGACAGATGTGTTTGCTTTGTTTGCTACAAATCTTAGAACAGTTTTATGCTCTGCCACTCCCAACGATCACCAGCAGTTCTGTCATGGGTAAATCTGGAAGAAACACAATAACTACTTTAGGTTTTTGTATGGTATGCCTCAATAACCATATCTGCCTTAGTATTTCTAATGGACTAAAGAGCGCGACCTGCGGCGTTCCTAGCATTAGACATAAATACGCTGAACATCTGGAGTTACGGAGAACTCATCTTTACAAGTGGTCTTCAAAGTAAGGGTGGGGTAGTTGGCAGAGTGCAACTACGCGGAATTCTGCGGAATTGAACAAAAACTCTGTGAACTCTGCTCTGCAACATCTCATCCTAAGTAATAAAACAGAAACCTCACATACCTTTGATAAAACAAGTAACTCTATCTTTACATGCAAAAATGCATACAGCCCTCTCATGAAAGTGAAAATTAAAATACGGCAAGCAGTGAGAGAGGTGATGATTTTGAGGTCCTCCCTAACCTAGGGAGAGAACCAAGCAGATGCCTTGAACACAAAGAGCACAACTTGCTGGACGATTCAGTGGTGGTCCCATCCTCCTAGGACCACCCCAAGCACAGTTATGGGCAAAAATACAATCCCAATCAAAGACCCTGCAAAGCATTATGGGACGAGATTCTACAGTGCAGTGATTATTATAGTATCCAATATTAAAACATTCCTCAAGGGGCAGGCTCTCGGACTCAGCTGAGAGCTAATACTATAATATTCAGTGCACTCTAGAATCTCGCCCCATAATGCTGTGCTGGGCCTTTGTCATTGTATTTTTGCCCATAACTCTGCTTGGGGTGGTCCTAGAAGGATGGGACCACCACCGAATCGGTCAGCATGATATGCTCTATGTGTTCAAGGCGTCTGCTTGGTCCTCCCACTAAGTTAGGGTAGACCCCAAAATCATCACCTCTCTCATTGCCTGATATTTTTCAAAGTTCACTTTTGTGAATTGGTTATATGCTTTTTAGCATGTAAAGGTAAAGTTGGTTTATCAAAGGGTTGTGGGTGCAGTAAATAACTCCACTACATAGCAGAGTAGTAATACTAATCTCCGAGGCCGAGCTCATGCCCACTGTTATCTCATGCTTCTTTTTCTTTGCTCTTGTGGGATACGTTTTGTAGTTGGTGTTTGTATAGCACATAATTGGCTTTACTATTGTAGCATTGCCTGATATCGAGTTGCAGCTTGGAGTCTGAATCAACCTGTGATGTTAGGTTCAGATCTTTCTCTGGTTGGATGGCAGTGTTATGTTCAGTGAGGTGTAGGTGAGCTTTTTCAACCTGTTGGAGTGTGTTTAATATCTCATAGGCAGGTTATATGTCCTTTACCATGCAAATAAGATAGTCTACACCTTACACTGCTGCCGTGGGTGGAATCTTGTACATCTCATACCCTGATGGTAAGTGCTGTTAGGAGTGATATAATTGCAGCTTGAAAGTCCACCATGGAGCATGTCACAGCTGTGCCAGATGTGTGTATGGTGCTGTGTTTAACATGTATAGTGGGATGTGGGTGCATGAACATGGGCGTGTGTGTGGGTGTTGAGTGTGTATCTTTTCATGGTAGTGACTGTTTGGGGTGCCCCTTGTGGGCCTTACATAGTTTAAACCAAGCCAGAAGAGCAACGTACCACTACGCAGCTTTGCACGAAAAGAGTACACTCACAGTGGGGCAGGCACAATAATCTATAAGGTGGAATAATTGCTCACACTCTCCTCTCAATTTTGTGAAGCATTTATTGACCGATGAATGGATTGGCCTGGATTCATCTGTTGTTGCTCATGTGACAGCTGTGAGGAAAAGCCTGGTCCCCTAGTTTCAAAGCCTATGACATTGTCACAAGACAACATTTTGGGAAAATTAAATAACTTCCAAACTCTCTAAACTGAAAACTGTTTTCTTAGTTCTCTGCGTTGTTGATTCCCTGTGTACACGTGGCTCTTTGGTTTGGGATTTCAGGTTTAGGACAGAATGTGATTTATTCTTTCAGAGCTATTTCTCAGGATTAACTATAATTAATGCAATTTGCCAGATGTATTCCCTCTGGCCTTCAACAGAATGTGCTAATTGTGTGAGTGGAGCAGACCAACATAGCATGAGCCCCCCCCCTTGCAGATGTAATAACACATTGTTCTTGGCATGTCAGGACATCTCATAATGTTGTAGGTTGGTGAGGCTCCCCCCTGCCGTTGCCATCAATCTGATCACACTGGAGGTCGCCTGAATTCCTGGAAAACCCCTACTGGCAGGAAGAAGAAACTGAAGAAGGGCCTTACCCTAGGCCAGCTATATGTCAACTCATCTCAGAGTGAGTTTTTCAAACGTTCCTCTTTTCTCTGCCAAATGCAGTCTCAGTTTGGTTGAGCTGAAATATCTAATTTAATCAACATCTCTTCCCTTAAATAATATTATTCAATACAGAGGAATCCTAACTGCATAAGAATACTTCAAAGAGAACACTTGTCCTGAAGAAGGAACATCTTGAGCCTGAGCTGCTGTGATGGGGAAGCACGATACCCAACTGAGTCCAGATGATAGAAGCCAGAATGTGGAGGGAGGATGCCATTAGGACTGTGCTTAGCAACAGATTGTAGAGTTGTTTTTTTACATAAAACATATTTTCAGAGCACAAGTTACAGCTTCACTTATATAGAGCGGTGAATGGATAGGCCCGGATTCATACCTTGTTGCTCACGTGACAGCTGGAATGAAAAGCCTGGTCCCCTAGTTTCAAAGCCAATAACATAGTCACAAGACTACATTTTGAGAACATGAAATAACTTCCAAACTCTCTAAATTGAAAATTGTTTTCTTGGAAGTTGGTGATACACTCGGCTGTTTGGTTTTAGATTTCAGGTTGAGGACAAAATGTGATTTCTTCTTTCAGAGCTATTTCTTAGGATTGACTTTAATGAATGCAATTTGCCACATGTATGCAGAGTGGCTTCCAACAGAATGCTCTATTTGTGTGATTGGTTGAGTGAGAGATTCAATCATCATACTTAAGGAAGATGTGTCATGTAACATTTGGAAGGATTTAATGTTGCATTTGTTGTATATATTGGCCCAGCTGAGAGAAATAAAGGCTTTCACAGCCTGTGTGATACGATATCCCTTCACCATCGATACTGATTAATCCTGACTGCGCGTTGTGTCAATTGAATTGCTTATTTAGCATTTGCAGACCAAGGAAAATATCTACCCTGGGAGACCTCTATGCAGGAGGAGGGATTAAAACTATGGAAGGTTGTTGTGATGAGTTTTCCTGACCAATCACAGATCTGTATAGATTGAATTAACACCTTCAATGGACCAGTAGGGAAAAGAATAAGGTTGGGGGAACCAGGGAGTTGACAGCTGTAAAAGACATAATTAAGTAAGGGTCAAAAAGAAATAGTTTATCTTATATATGTCAAGTACTGGCACACAAGAGCATACCCCATAAACCTAAGTGCATAATATCCAGGTGGCTGAGCTGGGATTAGACATTTAAAAAAGTTGTGGACACACAGCTTCTAAATCCTCGATCTATTCACAAAATGAGAAGAATATTACAAACTTCTTGTTAACAAAATAATCCAAGATTAAATGGGTAACTTTAAAAAGACTGACTGGATTTTTTTACATAGCACAAACTATAAGGGTGACATCGCATACCAAAAGTGCATGCTTGACCAGAAATCCGGATAACTTTTTCAGGCAGAGATTCTGTCTAAAGTGCGTTTATGCTATATGAGCATTTTAACAATAGCTGGAGGTGTGAGCAGTACCTATGAATCTTTATAAGGATGAAGATTTCACCTATGTCCACTTGGTTGATAAAGAGCTCTGCCTCGCTCATAAGGGAATCTTGAATCTTCCTTTCAAATGAGGACTGGAAACGCGTTTGTTCTCAGAGTCCGCTCATTTGCCCTGATCAGCGGAATCTGTGGATCCCAAATGCCTCCTCGAAACACCGTAAGAAACACAAGTCTGTGAACAGAGATACACTTTCCTGCAGGCAACACTCCTACTTCCTGAGTCCACACTCCTTGAAGTAATGGAAAAAGGCAAAGGGGTTTACGAGTGGTGTATTTATAAGATCAATTAGATTTAGGGGCTCATTACGATGTCAGTTGGAGTTACCTCCGAACCAACATCGCCGCGGTCTCGGGACTAACCGACCTTCAGTCGGTGTTCCTGACACCACAATTATAATGTGGTCGCACATGGTGCGGTCGAATACTCCCATTTCTCTATAGGAGCTTATGCTGTGGACATAAACCAGATGCAGCACAAGCTCCCATGGAAAAATGGGAGGTTCTGTTGATCCCTGCATCGCATGGCAGGCACCTCATGGTAGCTGCCATGCGGTGCAGGGATTAACTGGGTGGCACTAGCCTCCAACCGGAGGCCACTGAGGGATGGGGCCCTACTAGAGGCCCCTAAAGTCGCTTTCCGACAGGCTTTTATGTCAGAAAGCCGACATGAAAAGCCTGGCAGAAACCGACATCATAATCTCGATGAAGGAAACGCTGTCCATAGGGGATTATGCCAGGTTTCCCACTGGCCGACGAGCTCTTTGAGCCCGTCAGATGCCCGTCTGAAAGACTGGACGGTTTACACTTTGACCTCCTACATTTTAATTGGGTGGTGGGATTGTAAACCTACCATGTTGGTCAGTAAATCTCCGACAAGCAGTCGGAGGCTTACCATCCGACATCGTAATCGGTCCCTCAGTGGTCTCATTAACAAGAAGTATAATGTTATTCTATGTGTCTTGCAAATACAAGTTGCTGGCATTTTGTTTCCGTGGACACTGGAAGAAGTGTCAGCACGGGTTTCCTATACCAGTTCTCAAAGTCCAGTTCTCCATGAATCACAATGCTCAAGCATCCATCTTTGTCGCCTACTCTACCTCTTTGACTTGTTTCTGCTATCTGTGCTCAAGTTAGAATTCACGTGTTAGGAGTTATGCTACTCTTTTCGTCTGACTTTTAATTAGAAGTTATGTTTTTGGATTTAGTTTATTTTTTTTAATCTTTTCTCTTATGTATATCATCATGCACATCTTTCCTGGTCCTTGTTTGGTATCTCTACACCTTCCTCTGTGTGACTCTGGAGTACAGTGCTGAGATTTTTAACGGAGGTCATCCTTATTATTTCTATCTCAAGAAGAAGAATGTAAAGAAACTGCAACCTATCATTAGCAGAGAGGCTAATTGTGATCAGGGGTTCATGTATGAGGCGCTTTCATGCCCCCCCAAAAGTTAAAAAAGGAGGCTGATGGGCTAAAAGCCTGGGAAACATCCTTTACAACGGGGTGTTTACACCGCGTGCCCTTTACGACGCTGCCATTACAACGCAAGTCATTACTGCGACTTGCGCTGGATGGCGCTCTTGCTTAACCCCTTCCACGCTCATGACGAGCTGGGCTCGTCATGAGGTAGCCTCCTCGCACGCTCATGACGAGCCCAGCTCGTCATGTAAAGTGCGTTTTAAAAAATCTCAGCGTGCGAGCGGAATTCCGCCCGCACGCAGGCGGTTAAGGAATAGTTTGATTTTCTATTCCAACACCTTCCCTACTGTAACGTGGGCTGGAGTTGGAATCGAAAATTTAATTATTCCACAATCCAGCGCCCTCCAACGCAAGTCGTTGTAACGACTTGCGTTGTGAAAACTGTGTTGTCAAGTACCGCGATCAAAATGATCGCGTTGTACTGACATACATCCCCTAGGGGTCTGTACACTGCTGTGTCTAAATGAGGTGGAATCCTCCTTGTTCTTTTTTACCTCCCTGGTGATATTTACAAGTTAATTGTTATTAGGTAATGACATTTTAGGATGAGAGAAGAACGAATTCTTAGCAAGGACCAATGTAGTGTTGTGGTTAAATGTAAATGTAAATGTAAATGTAAATGTAGTATACTTGTAAAGCGCACAGCTGCCCCAGCAACGGGGCGTCCCGGCGCTGTATAACTCTGGGGAACCCGTCCTGGCTTTCCCTGTGGGATGGTCCCTTGCTGGGAGTCCCCAAGGTGGAGCCAGGCATACCCGGAATTGGTGGGGCCGTTGTGGAGATTAGGCAAGCTAATGCCCAGAGTTGCCGAGTGGAACCCCTGATTAGAGTAAGCACCGAAGCGAGAATTATCGAGTCCGCTGACCAAGGTCCACGACCCTGCCGCGTCGGGAATTGAACCCTGGTCCCGGGCTGACTTCTGCTCTCAGGCCTGCTGCCTCTAACCAGTGAGGAGGCTTACCCATACCCACATGGCACAGATTAGAAAACCCTTTCCTTTGTTTATTTCAACAACACCTTCATAGACTGGGTTTACTATATTTACTATATTAACAATATTTTAGTTAATTTGATTTCTCTTTAGTGTTTGCCTATGGTATTGAGTTTACCAAGATACATGTTCTTGTCCTATCTGTCACCCACAGTTAAGAAATTGTCAAATTCAGAAAATTCAGAGATACAACAGAAATACTCTTATGGAATTCAAGGACTATTAGAATGAAGCTTCCACCTGAAGCAGTAAATAGCAAAATTCGAGCACACAGTATAAAGCCATTTTTTTCTTAAAACGGGACCTGCTTTTGGGTACTTACATGGGTATCTTTATCCAAACCCAGTCACCAACTTTAGAGGCTCACCGGCTTCCTTCACACTACGTCATAGTCTTGCTTCATCTCCCTCTGGTGGACCCGCGCCTTGGGATGGATATCCTGTTCCATTTACCTCACGTAACTAAAATCAGGGGCCGTATTATAGTATGCTGCGCATTTTCCTTGTTGGCGCCGGGCGCACCTTTCAAAAGGTGCGCCCGGGGCTAACAAGGAGAGTGCGCCACATTACATGGAATGCGCTGCCCTCAGGGCAGCTGCAAAGAGTTGCTGCCCTGGGAGCAGCGCATTCAAGTGAAAAACTGAATAGTTTGGAAGCAGCCGCTCTGTGTTTCACAGTGCAGGAGGCAGCCCACCTGCACCTTTAAGAAGGGGGAGAGATCCCCTTGCAGGTGGGTGCAGCGAGTGATTGCAGCTGCCTGCAAGAGGATGTCTGGGGGGTCCTTTGGCCCCCTTTCCTTCCAAGGGGGCTGCCATCAGGGAACGCACTGACAGTGTGCCACATTTTAGGTGCACACTGTCAGTGTGCCACCTGCAAGCTTCTTTGCCCCTGTGCCCACTACTTCTAAAGCTATGGAACAATCGAAAAAGTGGATGAAATCCATACATAAGGAATAGAAGAGGACGTATGTGCTGTAAAATCTGAGTGTTCACGTAGTGGACAAAGAGTATTCAAGAAATCTGATAAGAGTTTCATTGTTTTAGGCGTAGGAGTGTTAGCCATGGAGCCTCTTTTCCTAAGTGTCCAGCGTTGGGTAAGGAATGTAAGAAGTGTAGACGTCGTTGGCATTTTGCTGATGTGTGCAGAGATCTCCGAAGTTCTGGTGTTGGGAGTTTTGGAAGAGGTCAAGTTTCCTCTATCATTCAGAATTATGTGGATGACAGAGTGAGTGAATGTGATGGTGGTATGTTGCTGTCTATTACTGATGTTGTAAATTATGGAGACAGCCCCATTTGTCTTAACCCACCTAAGTGCTTGATGTGTATTTTGGGTTTGGAGATAGAAATCATGGCTGATTCTGGTTCTCCTTTGATTGTTATTACCAAAGATGTTTTACTTGATCACTTTAAGGACTTTCTGAGCCTCAAGGATTTGAAGGAATCGGATATCGTTGCAAAGGCTTTCGATGGTTCTAAGATTGATATGGAGGCATATAAAGAAGTTGATATAGAATTCTAATTCAGATGGCAATGTATCATATCTTTAAAGATTTAGACAGTTTTGTTAACCCGTTTTCCACGGTGGCAATTCCGCCGCAGTGTGGGCGTTCGACGGAGTGGGCGGGGCTGCATCGGCCAACGGTCGTGCGCAGTACCCAGCAGGTAGTGCTCGCGTTGGCCGACGCCAGCACGGAAGGGGTTAAATGCTTTCAAGTTGACATACCTGGGTTTTCTCCAAATCATGAAAAATATATGGGACATGTTATGGAAGTGGTGTGCAAGCGCTTAGAGTTAAATGGTCTAACTCTTAAAGAAAATCAGTGCAAGATGTTTTGCAAATCTGTTGAATATCTGGGCCATACTCTTTCTGGAGATGGTGTTGTTCCTAAAAAGTCCTTTGTGGTAGCCATTGTGAAAGCTCTAGCTCCTGATAACCAAGAAAAACCTTTATCTTTTGCTGAGCTATGTGAATATTATAGCAAGTTCATCAAAGATTTTACCACAAAAATGGAACCACTCAGAGAACTTACCAGACACAAAGTAGAGTTTCATTGGATGCAGAGACAACAGGATGCATTCCAACAAATCAAAGATGAGATTGTTAAAGCCCCCACTTTGATTCCGTTTTGTATGAGCAAGTTGTGTCTTGTTACAGTTAATGCTAGTCTATGTGGTCTTGGCGGTGTGTTATTCCAGAAGTGTGGTAAAGAGGCGTGGTGTTTTGCTTTTGCCTAGCCAACTCTCAGCGATACAGAAAGAAGATACTCTGTTATTGAGAGAGAACTTTTAGGGTGTGTGTGGGGCATTGAGCACTTTCGCAATTTCCTATGGGGAAGCAGGTTTGTTCTGAGAACAGATCACAAACCTCTTGTTGACGATTTTGTCGCCTGGTGGGGGATGGAATGCTACTGCCCTAATAGGTAGGCTCATCTCTACACTATAAGAATATAACTTAACTGGAGAGTATGTTCTGAGAAAGCACAATGTTACAGCCGATTGTCTTTCCCACCTACCCCGTCCATTTGAAGAGAAGATGTACGTAAATGAGGATTTTGACATGATCGCGTCTGTTAGTGATTATGTGTCCAAAGAATTTATTGCTATTTCTGAGGAGGAATGGAGAAAGAGTGTGACTGCAGATAACACATGGAATTTACTTAAAGATTTTGGGCCATATGTATCAAGATACCCATTTACGATTCTCAAATAGCGATTTTTAAGAAATCGCTATTTGAGAATCGCAAATGGGTATGTATGTACAAAATCGCATTTTGTTTGCGATTCCTTAAAATTCCTTAATTGCGATTAGCAAATTGCGAATTGCAATTAAGGAATACTTTCCCATTCATTTCTATGGGCCTCCTGGCCCATAGAAATGAATGGGAAAGTTATTCTCAATTTGCAATTCGCAATTTGCTAATCGCAAATTGAGAATAATTTCAATGGTGCAGGGGTGTCCAAAGGACACCCTGTTGCACCTCTGAAATATGCATGGGTGCACAGGTGGCGCACATACATGCCCTAAGGGCATGTATGTGCGTCACATGGCACTTTGAAAAATGCAAAAATTTGCATTTTTCAAGGAATTCGCATTCGGAATTTGCGATTCCTTAAGGACATTTTGCAATTTTTTTGCTACATACATTGCATTTAAGGAATCGCAAAATTTGCGATTCCTTAAATGCAATTGCAAAATAAGGAATCGCAAATTTTGCGATTCCTTATTTTGCACCAAATTTTTGTGACCTTTGTGAATGCGAATTTGCTTGATACATATGGCCCTTTATCCTTAACCAGATCGATGCTCAGCATATTCCCCTCCTGTGCTGAGATTTACATATTCCCTTTATTCATGACGAGCTGGGCTCGTCATGAGCGTGCGAGGAGGCTACCTCATGACGAGCCCAGCTCGTCATGAGCGTGGAAGGGGTTAAAGGATGGCCAACGAGTAAAGAGGTTCCTGCTGAAGTAAGGTCTTTTCTACAGGTATCCACTGAGTTAGAAGTGGAAGCTGAATTGATTTTCAAAGATGGGAAATGTGTACCTCCTGAATCCATGCAAGATGTAATTCTTAAACTTGGGATGTCTTCTATTAAAAGATTGGTGAGATCTAGCATTTGGTGGCTCAGTATGGACAAAAGGGTTGACAGGACTGTGAAAGAAAGTGCTGAGTGCGTTAACAGTGATAAGATGTTGAAGCCTTTTCCTGCTCCATTAAAACCTGTGCCTTGGCCAAAATGTCCATGGCAGAAAATTGCATTTGATATCTCTGGGCCATTTTATTGTTTACCACAAGAAGCTTGTTTTGCTTTGGTGATTATTGATTACCACTCTAAATGTCCAGAGGTTAAGTTTGTTGCTCGTGCCACTTCACAAGCCATTATGGAGTTTTTCAGAGAGATCTTTTCTCGTTAAGGGAGTCCTGAAGTTCTTATGACAGATAATGGTGTGCAATTAAAGTCATATGAGATGGAGGAATTTTTGACAATGTGTGGCATTAAACATTGTACTACTGCTCTTTATGAACCACAAGGCAATGGCCAGGTTGAAAGGTTCAACCGTGTCCTTAAAGATGGTGTCGTATTGGCCAGGAAATCATGTAAAGAGTGGAAAGTTGTGCTGAGGGAAAGGCTTTGGATGTACCAGATTACCCCTCTTTCAATTACTTGACTCAGCCCTTTCCGACTTTTGAGAGGGAGAGAACCTGTCCTTGGTAGATAAAGAAGAAAATGTTTAATGGTGTTGTGAGTGATGATGTGCACAATGTTTCTCTTAAAGTCCAACAAAAACAGGAAAAAATTAAAGACTTTTATGATGCTAAAATGAAAGTGAGAGTACCCACCTTTGTGGTAGGAGATTAGGTGAGGATACGCAAACCTGGTCTCAGCACAAAAGGAACTTCTAAATATGGTCCTGCTATTATAGTGGTGAAGGTTAAAATGAATGGGGTTGTGACCCAAGATGGTAGGGTGTGGAACGTACGACGAGTTGTTAAGTGACACCCTGTTCTAAATGAAGTCAACTGTGAAGACCTTGTTGAAGAAAAAGATCAGTGTGAAGCTGGTGGAAATGTGTCTCATGTGAATATTTGGGATCCAGCTGACAGACCTGTTGGTTCTGAATCTGTCGCTTACAGAGTGAAACAGATGGAAGAGGTGGAAAACCACCTGTAAGAATGAAAGACTATATTGAATGCACTTGTGTTAAGGGAAGGGATGTGTTACATTCTCTATTTATTTATAAGTATACTGTTTCTTTAATTTATCTAGCTCAGAATTATTTCTATTCAAATTACTTTTTGTTCTCTGTTGCAGTGGTGTAGAAATCCTACATTCTAATCAGATACCTATGGAGCTTTTGTCCACAGCAGTTGTGTGTACTGTGCTGGAATAAAATAAATGTTTTTTTCTACTTTTCCTGCGTTACGTGGATTGAATTCTGGGCTGAATACTACAATTTCCTCAGTGGTTTGTGGAAATAGAATAAGGGCTGACAATATGGTAAATAGTGAAGGGTCATTGTACATGTCGTTCTTCTCTTTCCATGACCTTAGTGGAAATGAAAGAGGGGCTCATCTGCAGTCTGGTGCTATATTGTAAATGAAGAAAGCCGCAGACGAGGAGTGTTTGTAGATCCTCTTCCCTTATTTATTGTACCCAAACTAATTTCCTCACAATACCTTAAATCCCTGAAAACACTTAATTTAAGAATTGATTGTCTTATTGTGTGCAATATCACCTTGAAGCATCTACAAGTTTCTTTCTATCCTCCAAACTCACAGTGGGATCCTCACAAGAACACTGGCCATGGCATGCTTCGACTCCCTTAGCACCATCTACTTAGGACTCCTTAAGAAAGTCACTGACAGTGTCTAAAAGCAGCTAGAGTGTACCTGAACCTTTGCAAAATTCACTGCATCAAACCAGGACTGACAGTCTTGCTGGAAGTAATATTTCAGGATTTAGGACACATACATTGATGATTTGTGACGGGGCGAAGCCACAGAAAGTTTAATTAATCAATCAGTGACTACTCACCTGTAGGGGCCTCAAGGTGCTGGGGGTGGGAGGGTGGGTAGAGCTGCTGGTCCGTCAAGGCACTTTGGTTCAGTTGAAGAGTAAGGTCGTGAGGTGCTTCCGGAATTGAGTTAGAGACTGCAATTGCCTGAGATGGAGAGGCAGGGTTTTCCCGCTCTTCGCTGCAAGGCAGGAGAAGGATTTTCCTCTGGCTGTGGTCTTGCAGATATGTGGGATGGTAACCAGGGCCATTTGGGTGGAGCGGAGGTCTCGTGGGTACGTGGAATACGAGCTAGTGGTTGAGCTACGCAGGTCCCGCATCATCTAGGGCTTTGTAGGCGTGTGTGAGGAGCTTGTCTTTTGTTGACTAGGAGCCAGTAGAGATCTCTGAGGAGGCTGGTGATGTGGCTGGGGTGGGGGATGTTGAGGATGAGTCTGAAAGAGGAGTTCTGGATGTTCTGCAATTTCTTGAGGAGTTTTGGGTGATGCGGACATAGAGTGCATTGCCATAGTCGATTCTGCTGCTGACGAGTGCGTGGGTGACCATCTTTCTGGAATCGTGGGGATCCATTTGAAGATCTTTCGGAGCAGGTGTAATGCGTGGAAGCAGGTTGATGAGACGCCATTGATCTGGCGGTTCATGGTGAGCGAGGAGTCCAGAATGATGTTGAGGTTCCACGTGTGGTCTCTGAGTGTGGAGGAGGTTCCAAGTTCTGCGGACCACCAGGAGTCGTCCCAGGTGGATGGTGTGAAGCCCATGATGAGGACTTTGGTCTTTTCTACCTTGAGCTTGAGGCAGCTGTTCATCATCCAGGTGGCTGTATGAAAATTGAAAAGCTGATGCACTCCTAGGGATATTCAAAGGTAAACTGTGAGTATTCTCTTTGTTAGGTCATTATTTGATTATACTTAACAGCTCAGATTGAACCGTTCATTCAAGCCCAATTTTTTTATCAAATACATTTCTCTTTGGAGCAAGTATTTCTTATTGTCTTTCTTTGATAGGTACACCTTCCAGTATCAAAAACCTTAACTGACTAACCTTATGTTTGTGTATGCAAAAATGTGCAGCAATCATAGACTTCTGGTTTTTATTGCAAATGTTACTTTTATGTTCAGTAAGCCTGGTTTTTATTTTGCATTCCATTTTCCCCATATATGCTAATTTGCATGGGCACTTCAAAAGGTAAACATTTTTAGAATCGCAAGTTGTCATTGTGTACAGTTTTATTGGAGTTCCTTGAACTGAATGCCTGATGGTGGTACCTTTTATGATGTTATTACAGCTTCTGCATTTGAGACATGGTGTAGTTCCTCTATGTTTTTGTCCTATCTTCGGATAGTCTGGTTTGGATTGGTGATGACTTCCTTCATCCCGTTGAAAGTTGCTCTTGACGACTTTGGGCTTGTTGGTGAGGGAGAGAATCAGCTGGCTTTCAAGAATGTTGAGTCCATGGTTTCGAACAATGATCTCTGTGGGTTCCAAGAGAGACGTAGGTAGCCTGACTCTCTGAGGGATATTCTCAAGAATGTGTGATAATTACTGCAAAAGTAGCTTAACGCAACTCTTCTTATTGAGGCAAAATAACGCTGTCTCAACGTAGCAATCTCAAGACGGCGGTACCATGCGATAGGCTCACGATAACGCATCTAATGTCTGCGTTAAAACCAATGCGATGCCGATAAAATGCGAAACACTAACGTGAAAATAGTAGCAATGAGGCCAATTGCGATACAAAGATCAGCGATAACCAGCGACAGGCCTGCAATTCCCACGCGTCATGTGGGAAAATGCTCCATATAAGCAGAGTAAAAAAACTGTGAAATGACAATGTACGAGCACAACCCCACAGCTGTGACATTGAACAAATGACCATTGTCCTGTATCAGATATGCATCTCCTCACAAACAGTCACAATGTACATTGACATGCATTCTGTATCTAAACAGCGCCAATGCGGAAAGATACATGGATCACACTGTGAAACCGCATCTCCCCTTCACATTGCAGAGGGACAATCAACACCTCCTGCACACAGACGTGCCATGTCCATGATCAAACAATTATGAAAGCATGGACGAATGTAGGGGCAGTGACTACCCCTTACGTACATGTTGCCCATGTCGTGGGACTTGAGTCACAGGGTGCATCCCTGCATCATGGTGGTACATATCTGACCCCAAAAGAAGCCCTGTTGTCACTTGTAGGTCACAAATGACAGCCAATATGTAATGAATTTGGGCACATGTGAAACCCCAAAGAGTTGGATTCCATACTAACTGTGACACACAGAACTGGTGGTTTGAATATGTGATACACGAAACAGCCTCTCTGCACAGAGATGACACACCCACCAGCCATTATCAAACTGAAAAATTGCTAGCACGACATGTCGCACTCACACATCACTGAGTGCTGTGCCTGTACAGATGAGTGACATACACGCGGGGAAAGTGTATTGGAAAGCATTTATTTGCAAATGCTGTGCCTGTGGTCATTCATCGTACTGTCCCATGATTGCTAAGGACTGTCACAATGTGACGTTAACATGAGAAAAAATTGTCAATGATGGTGTTGCTATGGGCTATTCCTGCTGTGGCTGCAGTGGGGTGTGGTCCACCGGCCTCATCATCATCATCATCGTCTGGTGCATCTGGCACTTGTATCGATGGGGTATTGCTGCGTACACATATGTTGTGCAACACACAACATGCAACGAGCATCTTGCACACGATGTCTGGGTTGTACAGGAGCCTTCTACCTGTGATGTCCAGGCACATGAAACATGACTTTGACATGCCAAATGTGCGTTCTACGATGCCCCTGATGCGTTTGTGGCCAAATTATACTGCCTCTGGTCCTGTGTGTTCGGGGCTCAGAGGGGTGTCATCATCCAAGCACCGAGTACATATCCTTGATCACCTGTGACAGTGCAGCGAGACATGAGTCAAGACTTTGTACTGCATGATGTGTTGGCAGGCTCACTGGGTCATTGATGTGTGACATATGTGACTTAGTTATTCCTGTATGACAGGTACTGCTTGTTGATAATGACCGGCATCAATGTGTATTATGTAGCCTCACTCCTGCTCCTCCCTCCCCCGAGCATATTCACTAGTGTGTGCAGCGCGGTTGCATCACTTGCATCCCTGCGGCACACCATTGTCATGCCTGTCTGCGCATGTCCACAAGCATAACTACGACACAGTGATGATGTGCGCTAAAGGTGGCTGCCACGTGTGTGTAGGCTTATGATAAGGATAGGGCAGACACTGATGTAGAGCACATGCCTGGCTGAACTTGCCATGCATTTGAGGGTAGACCTTGGGCGAATGCTGCGCCAATAGCGACACACACAACAGTTGGTATGTGTGATCCCTAATCCCGAACAGGCATGCGCTCCCTCATGTACCCCTTCAGAGGAGCCCGCACTCCGGGGGCATGCTACATAGCAAGATTGGCCATTGCAGGACGGGTGGCGCAGGCACTACAACAGAGACACACGCAATAGTTACTTCCTTGGCAATGCCTAAACTTAACCACGCCCAGCGTCACGTGTTGAAGAACCCCACCCCTACACTGTACTGCCGTACACTGGTCCACTCTGCCTACGCTCACAGGGAGTTACGACACTGCTACATGTGCCAGGTCTACCCCACTGCCTGAGGTGATATGGTTGTGCCCGCTGTACACAACACAATGTAATGTGGTACGGCTCGGGCCCTCATGCATACATAGTGACCACACAGACACACTGAGATAGATTGTGGAACTGGCTACAGGCGCGTGCGCCCTGCCCCTTTTATTGCCAGAGTCACATGTCCAGTGACGATTGTGCTCGATGGGTGTTGGGTAGAGTAAGCCCCCCCTCAGGGGTTGGTTGGTGCATGCAACTACAACAGTGATCAGACAATTATTAGTTCAAAGTTCAAACAGCAAGAGTCCGTGAGTTGAACTCCACAGAGTTAGTGGCCCCAGATGCACTGCGGCCGGCACAGGCACACCGCCATGGGACGGTGACTTGCGGTGCACTGAGGTAGGGCCACGGGAGCTGAGCAGGTCCCCATTGATGTCCAAGGAGAATGTTGCGGAGTGTGACGGGAACAGTGGACGGTGTCCTTCCAGGGTTGATGCAGAGGCCAGAAGCAAGCAGATGGAGAAGTTGAATGCTACAGTCTCCTTTTTACCACCATGTCAGTATCAGCTACATGATGATGAAGACAATCCTCAGGCCATAGACTCAGACACCAACAATGTGCAACCAGAGAGTGTCCATGACTTCCGTGGCACAGAGTTAGTGGCACTGGAGCTGAAAGGGCATGCACTCTGCGATGAGGCCTGTACAGTGACATAACCTCTGCCATAAATAAACCAAGGCTCAGTTCCAAATGTGTGACCTACTTGACCGCAGTGTAGGCCGAAGGCAGCGGTCAGCAGTGGCCCACAGCCACGTTTTGTTGGCTTGCGGTGCACAGAGTTAGTGGCACCAGTGCAGTTGTTGGTAGTGTTCCATCACCTCCGCAACGGAGATCCCTTTCTCCTCCAGACAGAACCGCATTTTCCTCTTACTCCTCCCCTTGCATTCTGTGACATAAACTCTGCCATAAAGAAATCAAGACTCAGTTCCAAATGTGTGATTAGTTGACCGCAGTGCAGGCCAGAGGCAGCGTTCAGCACGGGTCAATTTCTGTCCAGCCAGCTCCTCCTGGATCTCTAGCACACGATGTTGGAATGGCATGTGGAGAAGATTTGTGACTGACGGAGGTAGTGGCACCAGTGCTGAGTGGGTGTGCAGCCTGCGACGATGCCGTGTCCTAACTGGTATGGACTGCATTGGATTGGTGTGAGGGCTTCTGGACCGCAGTGTAGGCCGAAGGCCAAAGTCAGCAAGGGCCCACAGACACGTGTGGTTGGAATGCTATGCACAGAGTTGGTGGCACCAAGTCGAAGGGAGTATAGTGATATAAACTCTGCCATGAAATATGTTCTCGGTCATTGTGTAATCAAGACTCAGTTCCAAATGTGTGACCTACTTGTCCGCTGTGTCTGCCGTTGGAGTACGTCAATGAGAAAGGAGTACTGCGGGCCTTGCTCGCGGAGGCCGTTATGGTCTGAGGAGGCTGCCAATATTGTGGGCCTCAGGCTTGGAGCTTGCACCGGCACGTGGTGGGTCCTCCGTGACACATGCCGGTGATGCCAGGTGAGCAGTGAGGCCTGGATGCGCTGGGGTGGGAAAGACTGGTTCGGGGACCAGCGGGCCGAGCTCCGGCAGGCGCACAGGCTCGCACGTACCGCCGCTGACAGCGTTGGACTCGTGGCTGAGTGAGAGGCGCCGCCCTGACAGAGACGTTGGGCATTCCGGAAGAGAACCACGCCCAGGGCTACGTGCTTTTTATTCACACCCCTGCACTAGCCTGGCATACGCCAGGACAGGCCATTCCGCACATGCTTACAGGGGGGACGTAACAAGCTATATTTCTGCGATCTTCCCCACTGGCTGGGGTGACAGGGTTGCGTCCACTGTCCACTACACTACCACCACCAGCAGTGTTTGTCGTCATGGATATGTGTGTGGTCTGCATACTGCAGTCTGTCCAGCACATCCCCACCACACATGGCATTGTGTACATTCTCGTTCTTTGGTTACTTGCTTCCTTCCCACATGCATGGTTCCCACCTCTCCCCACATTCTGCTATTGTGTGGCTGAGGTGCCATGCATTGATGGCTCATGTACATGGCTAGCCAAGGTTACCACAGTAAGTTGTGCTGTTGTGTCTGGTAGGTGAGCATGTTGTTTGGCATGTTGTATGTGAGTTTGTGACATGTGCATTCCCTGAGGTGTGGGTTGCATGATTGTGGATTTGAGGTGTGTGGTGTGTTCATTTGGTACTTACCAAAGAGCAGTGCAGTTCCGTAGGTGCCAGCCTGGAGGCGCTGGTGCACACTGCCTGTGTAGTTGGGGACGACATTAGTGAAGAGTCCACGGTGGTCCAGTATTCCATGGACATTGATGGAATGCGTGTGCTTTCTGTTGCGGTTATTGTGTGCAATTTCGGCAAGGGGCTCAAGCAGTACATGTGCAGTCAATTGCCCACAACATGTGTGGGAAGCCAGCTAGGGCGTAGGGCGTAGAAGCCTTGCTTGGTCTCCTGCTGTTCCTGCACAGTGTGGGGGAAGTATAGGTACTGGGGTACCAAGCTGATGATGGCATCCAGGACAGGTGTGAGGAACTTTGGTAGGGTTGGCTGTAAGACTCCTCCGACTCTGGCAGTTGTTGGTTCGAGGGTACAAGAGGCCAACAGATGCAGCACAGCCAGCAGCTTAGTCTGCGGAGGGATGTTGGTTGTCCGCTGCGTTGGTACTGTCAGCCTGTGGGCAATGATGTTCAGGATGCGGAGCCTGTAGTGAACAATGACAATCTCTGGTGTTAAGTCTGTGAGGCTGATGCATTTCCTGAAGGTCCTCTGTCTTTGTCTGCGCTGCCTCTGTGGTGGCCTGGGAGGATAGGGGTGGGGTGGGGAGGGTCTGGGGGGGTGATGGGCCTTGGCATGGTGGCGGGGGGTGTTGTGGCCCTGTTGGGGCTCCGAGCTGCATGATCAGTAGTTCCATGGCATCTGTTGTTCTTCAGGTGTGGCTCTGGGCTGGGCTCCCTTTTATGGTGCAGGCTGTTGTCATACTTTGCACCAGGTAGGAGCAGGTGTTAAATCCCTGCTGCTAACGTGCCTTTTCGCCTGTTTTGTGATCTTATCGCAGATCTGGCTGGTCGTTGAGAATGTTGCAAAGTGGTGTTGTCGCGGCTTTGTGCACGGGTACGCCTACTCTACATCTCCTTAGCGTTAGTTGCCGGGGTCATCTGTGGCGATGTTTTTGAGGCTGCTATCGCAGGTAAACTGATGATTTGGGCTGTTAGCACCTGCTTGTGAATGGGGCGATACATTTATTGTGACTATGGCTGTGATATTGTGCTGTTAACTCTGCTATAAATCCTTGAGGATATGCCCCTTTGTGTTTGGCCGGTGAGGAAGGAGTGGATCCATTCCAGGGCTTTGCTGCGGATGAAGTTATGCAAACTGGCCCTATATCTTGAATAAGTATTTAAAAAACAATGTTCTCGGTCTGGAAAGTTGTTTAAAAGCAACACAAAGTAGTGCTTTGCACTATCTTGCATTACTTATAGTGAAGGGGCATCCAACGGGTTGTGTATGGGCATTCCCAAGCTACTGCCCATGGTTTTTGACATAAAACCCTATCTCCTAATATTTGTGTATAGGGCTTTGCATCAAAAAAGGATTCCTTGAGGCAGGACTTAACTTTGAGAAATCTTTTAATTTATCCAGACTTTTCAGACTTTGCATGTGTGCTACACTGCACAGCGCACAAATAATGTTTAAAATGTTTAAAAGTTAGTCTAAGCATAGTTTTTTCTTTGGTTGCTGCGCTCTGTTGCAGTAGAGTTAAATAAATCTCTCCACTGGAATTTACATTAGCTTTTTCTTTTCCAAAGGCAATTCAATCGGTCCAGATCACACTGAGCGACCACCAGAGTCCAATTCAGCGCCTCAATTAAGTACATCTAAAATGGGAATTTATCTTTCAAGCAAGCCCACTCAGGCCAGGAGAGCAGTGGAACAGCCAAACCAGACATCCAGCACTGAGGCAACACGCTGCTACGGCATATGCGTCTGAACTCAACATTTTATAATTTAGAGACTGTTAGTTGCTGGAAAGCGCAGGTCTTTGCCTTACCTCTTGTTGCCAGAGTCTCCATGACAGATGAAAACATTTGTGGCACCCATTGACTACTGATACAGACAAACAGCTTGCCTAAGGGGTACCACAACTGCACCGTTTCTGGACGCCCCAGCAGCCGAAGCAGCAGAAACCTACTGTATTCTTGTGTATCTGGGGGGATTACCTGTGAGGTTACTTGGTCTCAAGTCTATGTCAAGGTGCCAGAGACAAAATCCTTCTTGCACCAAAGCCTCTTGAAGGGAAAAAGGTGGGAGCTAAATTCTCTGGCGGCCCCCTTCTTTTACCACACTTGCAAAAAGAATCAGAGGGGAGGTTCCATGTGGTGACGTAACAGGTTTTCTAACTTATCTTATGTTAGACCACTCAGTGATCAAATGAAATGATCTACTCTCAGGGAGAGACCATGGCTGTAGCTTCCAATGCAGTGTCAATCCCTAACCAATGCATGCAGTTGAGTCTGTACTCCAAGCTACACACTTCTAGTGCCCTCTTCATGAGCATGCCTAGCTGCTAGAATGTAACCGAAGTATGATTTGCGTACATCACCAAGGCTCCACCCCTCCTCTATTGCCCCCTCTGGAAGGATCTGACGACGTCTGCTGGACAAAACATCTCTTTAGTGTAGCATAGCAACATCTTCCCATCTCTCTTGTGGAAGTCATCCGTATTTGATTTGAGATTCTGAAAACAACCTTATCCTCAAGTCTTCAAGAGTCAACCTTCCTCACTCATCTTCTCTTCCCCTCTATTCTGGTCCAGCTGAGTCACCCGTCTGGCCCAAAAGTACATCAACACATACATGGAATAGAAAAGGTCCTGCTCCTATGGATGTATGACGTTACAATGCATACTTTTACAACGCATTTTTTACAACGTAACATCCATTACAATGCATTCCATTATAACGCATGCCATTACAACGAATTTTTAAAAACTACCTTTACAACGCATTTAATTACAACGCATACTACCTTTACAACGCATACCATTACAACGCATAACATTACATTGCATGTATGGTAAGTATTGGATAGTGTAGGGGTAAAAATTACTATTCTAACTCCAGGGGGGTGCAACAGTAGGGTAAGTGTTGGATAGTGTAAGGGTAAAAATTACTATTCTAACTCCAGGGGGGTGCAACAGTAGGGTAAGTGTTGGATAGTGTTGGGGTTAAAATTACTATTCTAACTCCAGGGGGTGCAACAGTAGGGTAAGTGTTGGATAGTGTAAGGGTACTATGGGTTATAATGTTATGCATTTTAATGGTATGCGTTGTAATGACATGCGGTGTAGTGGTATGCGTTGTAGTGTCATGTGTTGTAATGGTTGCGTTGTAATGGCATCCGATGTAATGGATGTTGCGTTGTAAAAGTTTTGTTGTAATGGTAGTGCGTTGTGAAAGTTGCGTTGTAAAGGTTGTTTCCCGCTCATACTTTCCCTTTCATACTTCTCCTTGTTTCTGCATTATTGCATACAACACCAGCATCGTGAAGGCTTCTCTACCCACATGCCTCAACTTTGCTCCCTCATCCTAACTAATCATCATCCTTCTTTTTAGAAGGCCCACTGGTGTTTCCTTCAGCAGCTTCACCTTCATGAAGAAAGTGTATGCTATAATCCTCACTCCTATCCATGTTGCCCCCTGTATCTCTGACCACTCCAGAAAATAATCTGTGGAATTAACTGACAGCCAATGCCACCTTCAAGCAAACTACTGTTCCCTCAAATTACCCTTTTGTACTTACCCACCATTAGTCAGGTGAGTGATTGAAAAGGCATCTTCCTCATATTAGCACCCAAAATTCAAGAGGGTGGGGGATTACGACATCTCTTCCTCTTCTTCTAGGGTAGGGCACTACATTTATTAATATAGGAAAATGCATCAGCCACCTCATTTTTTACCTCTTCTGCTAGGTATTCCATAAAAGCACCATTAATAGCCTCAGAATTTACATGGAACTTGGCCAGTGCTTAATTTGTAAAATAATAAGTACCGGGCCTCTCGTAATAAGGCCATCGCAGCTTGCACCACACATTGCCCCTGCCAGGCTGCCAATGATGGTAACAACACAACTACTAACCATCCATCCCACTCCTACAACTGTGTAGAAAGCGGGTTTAAGAGTTTTATTTATTATTCTATCGGAGCATAGACACGTTTCAATGCGCTGGCAGCTCAGAATGAGGTGCTGTTCACCATACATAGTTCCTGAAAGCTGTACAATGTCCTAACTGTGAATCATCATGATTATGTGTGCAGCGCCGCAAGACTAATCCGAACACATTCTGGAAGGCTCTTTTGTCGAGAAACTATGAGGCAGTCAAGAAGTAGTTATTACTAAATGTATGTGATCTTTAGTCCCGGTGCCAATTTGTTCCATGAATGGTTGTTCTCTCCGATAAGACTCGTTGACTCAAAAGTACCCTACAATTTTTGAGGCACCTTTTGAAGGTAAGTTGCATTCTGTGTATAAGAGTAAGTGTAGACCCAGCCCTAATAATTAAGTGTCGGTGCTAAGCACCGAAAAGCAACAGCACAAATTAAGCACTGGAACTTGCAGAATGTTTGTTGAGAAGGTTCACACTCGACCAGTTGTTGGAGCACAATAAACAGGATTTGTTGGTCAGCTCTCCCTCCCATATTATTACTGCAACCACAACTGGGTATCCTTACACTTGCTGTTTGCAGGTGCCTTGCCCCAGCTGACTCTTTGGAACAATGGAAAGTTGAACCCTTCTTCAAAACCTCCACCACAAATCTGGCTCCTTTTGTCACACAAATTAATTTACAACAAGGGGTGGTGCTGGACAGAGTCTCTGAATTAAGCAGAGTACTCTCACCCAGTCAAGAGATCAGGGCTAGATCCAACACCGTTTTTTAGCTCATTGCACCATCCCAGTTTCAGAACCTGGCTGTATGCAAATTAGTCTGTCCCTGGCCCAGTGCATCATGGGAACAGGGCAGACCAGACTACAAAAGCCAATTCTTACACTGGGAAGGAAACAAGCTTCCGGGGACCGGTTTCTGCCATTTCAGGCGTCCTTTTGTCACACAGTCATCTACTGCCTCCTCACCTTCAGGTGCTTTATACTTCTTCAAGACTGCGGCTTCTAATAGTTCCTATATGTTAATAAGCTCCATCAAGTTTCTTCCTAATATCCTAGTGACCCTCTGCACTCCATAACCTCCCCACTTTGATTCCCCTCTTGCATTCATAGAGAAGAGATGATTCCCAAGTGCAGTCAGTAAGGTTGAATCACCTAGTTTTTAACCTGTTGAGTTCTGTGGAACCCTACTTAATCAATATTGGCAGCAAGTGACCCCAGCCTAAGCAATTTCTACAATGTGAACCTCAAAACGGTACACAAAACTACAGAAACAAGTATACGACAAATACACAAATCAAACAAGTACACAAATCATGAACGCTTTTTTATTTAATTCACAATCAAAAATCATCATTTTAAGAGGAGGGTTGGAGAGTTTCATAATTTAGTTTTAGTTTTGTTTCTAGAAGGCTCTAAAGCCCTGATTCACGGTTTGACTGAAGGTACTGCATCCGTCAGGGTGGCGGAGCACAATACCACCGCCATCATTACGGACCACTGTCTGTGAAATGTAGAGATACCATCGGCCCAGTGGTTATCCCTGTACACTTAAAGGAACCATTGTCATGGTGTTCCTTTAAATACACAAAACGTTTGGTGGGTGGTAGCTGTAGATTTTGATAAAGTTTTGGTTTTTAGGAAGCAAACTCTCATAGCAGGAGTTTGTTTCTGAATTTTAAAAAAACGAATGACCCCATACCCTATTTTTCTATCCCTCGATGGACAGAAAAAATAAAGCTGTGGGGTGCACACTTAAACCAAATTTCTCCACACTCACCACAGCGTTCATGACAACACATACAGACTCACAGCGGGACAGAGACCTAGTAGATTTTCTACTGATGGTGGCAGTTAAAATAGTTCTCACCAAATGGAAAGACACAGCCAAGGGGACTTTCAATGGTTGGCTCAACTGGGTGACGTACCTCAGAGGGGCGGATGGCACTGCCCTGCGAGACCCACCATGGAGACAAACCTCCAGGGGAATGTGGGCGTCATTGGACAAATTCCTGGACCCATAGGAACCCCCGTGAACAGAGCCAGCAAAAGGGCCCAGGGGCCCCACACAACACCCCCACGAGATCACAACACAAACTCGAAGCACGCAAACTTATGGCACAGTAAGGCTTCTTCTTTCTCTTTCGCTATTATTTTCTTTCCTTTCCCATTTCACTCATCTCTATTCTTTTCTCGGGCAGTGGATAGGGGGGACAGCCTACCATATATACTGTGTAAGTGTATTTCTGAAACAACACAGCCAGTGTGGGCTGCCACCCCATAACGACGAAACGTGATCATTATATGTATAAAAATCGCAATAAAAAAGATTTAAAAAAAGATTACACAGTCCTCCCTAAATAGGATGGATGGTGTAATGGCATTCCTCTAATGTTCCATACGCTCTTGGATGTTGGATATTTTTCATCAACATAGCCTCTGTTAGCTCGATCAATAGAAAACTTCCTTTGCTGGCCCAACTTACGGTCTGCCCGTCTCTAAATGAGGTGGGCGGACTTAGGGTTTGACAGGCAGGGTACACATTATCCGCACTGTGAATTAGGACCTTTGCGATATGCTTGATGGTAGCATTTTCACATTGTCTTTGTCACTTTGTCTTTTTTCCCCCAAATGCATGCTCTTTTTTTGTTGACACACAATGTTGAAGTCATCAATCGTCCACACTAGGGGGTTTATTAGGATGGCGGGCGGGCGGGCTTTGCCCGCCCGCCACCCTATCGGAAATGTGGACCGCCCGCCTACAGGGCGGGGGTCCCGATTTTGGCATTAGGATGCGCCCGCCACACAGGCGGGCGCATCCTGTATATTTACCATTGCGGCGGGCGGAGCAGAAATCTCCGGCCGCCGCAATGGTAAAAATGCACTTTGTGCATTTCAAGGCACAACATGACAGGCACCGTGCGGTGCCTGCCATGTTGCCCTTTGAAATGCGAGGGGGTACCATCGGTACCCCCCCATGTGCACCCCCCCCAAGCCCCGTACTCCCAGGGGGCCCGCAAGGGGCCCCCGCAGGGAGTCTCCGCATGCCTTTCCGTGGCAGCATTGCCGCCACGGAAAAGCATTTGTAACTGCACATAGTAATATGGCTGGCGGTGTCTAACAGACACCGCCACCATGTTACTAATTTTCCGCCCCGGCCGCAAGGCGACCGGGGCGGAAAATAGGCGGGTGGTGTTTGACACTGCTGCGGTCCCTCCCGCCATCCAAATATGGCGGGGGGGGGAATCGGGCAGTGGATGTCGGGCGGATTTCCTCCGCTAGGCTGGCGGTGGCCACCACCAGCCTGGCGGAGGAAATCCGCCCGACATCGTAATGGACCCCTAGATTTCGGCCGATTTTGTTACAGGGCGGCTTTTGCAGCTATGCTGCAAAAACGGCCCTGTAACAAAAACGGCCCCCTGGGTCCAAAACCGGCCCCCACCCTTGCGCGCACCGGGGGATTGCCCGGTGCCCGCAACGGCCAGTACGGGCCTGCGCATGCGACGCATCTGCCCACCCGTGCACCACCACTGATGCGCCACATTGACATCCCCCCGTGGAAAGGAAGCGCATTGCTGGAGTTGCATCGCAAGCACGACGCAGCTCCAGCAAGACTCGGGGGTGCCCCAATCCCTAACATGCTGCGTCAATCCTTACGCCTGCTTCAAGCAGGCGCAGGGTTTTGACACAGCATGACCGGAAAAGTGAAAGTAGATTTCACTCAGCCACATTTCGGAGGCGTTCCTGCGCCAGTACGTCCCCCCCCCGAAAAGGAACGCCCACATGTGGCGCAGGGCTTTACAACGTGACGCATCTCCCTAGATGCGTCACGTTGTAAATAGCCGCCGCTGCGTCACGAATCGGCGGCGCAAATGTGCCGTACGGGGCTTGTAAATTTGCCCCATGGAATATTGTGGGAAATAGTGCCTTGTTGCAAATAGCGCCGCGTGGGCAGTCATCATGTAACCCGGACCTGGTGCCTCAGTTATTCAAGCAGCATTTATAAAGCGCCAGTCTCTCACCCTTAGGGGTATCTGGGCGCTGTGTCGAGCCGCGGTGCAGGGATGGGACCCCTCATCCGCGCGCCATGGGAACTTGTCTCGTAAATGTCAGGAGGGCCCGGGGCTGGCGGGCGTGAGGGACGTGAGCAGATGTGCGGCGAATGGGAGCTCGAGCCGTGCAAAAAGGAGCGAGAACACATGAATCCCACCGGAGGCCGGGACCCTTGTAAACGCGGCGCGCCGGGGTCTTCGGGCCGCTGCCCCTTTGAAGTTTATTGATATCTTTGGCATTCGATTCGAATAAATCCGAGACAGGTGGGGCCTACCTTGAGGGTCAAAGGGCGCCTCCGGAATAGAAGGACGGTTCTGGAGCAGCGCATCATAATCTTCAAAGGACATACCTTGGAAGCGATGTGCACGTTTCAGGCCAGGAAACCCTCTGGAGAAGGCGCTCCGAGGCGGGAGAGATACGACGCGTCAGCCCGGGACCTTGCTTCCCAGCAGCAGGGTCTTGTGCTATGGAGAAGGAAGATGTTATTGTGCTCAGCGATGAAAAGACGGGAACAAACAAACTGTATTTGTGCAGGTTTTTCACTAGCACACTTTTTTGCACCAACTGCAAAATGCGCTCACTTGTATTGTGCAAGAGCAGTATTGCAGTCGTGGAATCAAAGCTCGTGCATTTTCTGCACACTTTCTTCTCCATTTATTGGGCAAACAATAACTGCTGCACAAATGGACTGTGAGGGGCTTATTTACAAGCCCCTTGCGCCGCCGGAGCGTCACTTTTAATATGGGAAAAAATGCTGCTTCGGCTGCCCAGGGGGACTTGTAAATACTCCCCGAAGTGCCTAGTGCACATATTCTATAAATGCTGGTGCATTTTTACTGGTTGGTTCTAAACTACTGCATTGATAGGTAGCCCACAAATAAAGCACCCCCGTTGTAGCAAATAAATGAGCACGGAGGCCAAGAGTCACAGGGGCATATTACCAACAAGTAGCAATATTTATCGCGAAATAGGCTTAGCGACGATTTTTTTATCGCTGCCTATCGCTGGATCTGTTAGCGGAGAAAACATGCTATTAGCAACGTTTTTCTCCATTCTGCTAAAATATCCAGCGATAGCGGTGAAATGCGGGAATATCGCTGAGAATACAGCGATATTCACGCATTAGCGACAAAATGCTCTGAGCCATGTTATCCACCTCCCATTGGATAACATGGCTAAGAACTGGTCTGAGCAGACGTTAGTTTTTGGCGATAGCGGGAATATTTCCATCGCTACGCCTGCCTTGCTAATAGGCGATAGCTGTGTTAGCGACTGCTTTCAGTCGCTAACAGGTTGGGTACGCCCACTTTGCATGTCATTAGCGATAAATATCGCTGACATGCAAAGCGGGCCCCAAACCGCTCGCTATCGCCTAAAAGCTGTCGCTAACATCAGTTAGCGACAGCTTGCTAATAGAGCGTTAGAATTATCGCCGCTTAGCGGCCGAAAATGGCCGCTAAACCGGCGATAATTGCCTATCGCCACCCTTGGTAATATGCCCCACAAAGTTTTAGCATCGGGTTAGCGTTACTTTTGTAAAACTAAGCCGACTCTAAACCTTTTTGGGGATTAACAAACAAACGCTAATTGGTATTAGTGGTGGTTGGTATGGAAAGGTAACACAACGCTGCTTTGCATCTAGGGGGGTGTCAAATGGGTCGTACATGGGTGTTCCTATACAACCACCCATGCTTTTTGATGCTAAACCCTATCTACTTGCATTAGTAGACAGGGTTTAGCACCCAAAATTAACCCCTTCCCTGCGGAAGTAATTCCTCCACGGTGCAGGAGGTGCGGGGGCTTGAGCGCGGTGCCTCGGTGCTCGTGACGAGACCAGCTCGTCACGAGTCACAGTGGAGCTGTGCTCATGACGAGCTGGTCTCATCACGACCCTGCCCACTGATTAATTTGCTCGCACAGGTGGGGAATTAATCACGCGTGGGCGCAGCGCAGTCATTATGACGAGACCAGCTAGTCATGAGCACAGCTCCACAGTGGCTCATGACGAGCTGGTCTCGTCACGAGCCCCGAAGAGGTTAATGTGGCTGTAAAGCAGACGTTAAAAGGAGAAAAGTTTTAATTTCGCCTTTATTTACCGAATTTGCATGCATAGTGCACTGTGCAGCAAACATACAGAGTAGGAACAGCTTTGAAGTGTGTCTAGATATAGTATTTTGTACAAGAAGGATGCCCTTCCAGTACAAAACCCCTGGTAGACTCAGGCATGCACACTAGCACTATAGTGCTAAGATGTGTGGCGCACGGCAGTTGAAATCAGCGCCAGCACTTGGGAAAGGGAAGGAAAGTGTCATATCTCTGTTAATATGGTGCTTTCCTGCTCTATCCCTGTCACGCAATGCAGCGCAACCTCTGTGGGGGCTGTGATGTGTTCCGTGCCATATGTCCGAATTGATGGCAGAGAATCGGAATGCTGCCAGGTTCAAGCTAATGTGCTCCGGTGGCAGCTATCGATACAGGAGCAACTGATTGAGAAAGAGGTATTTGAGCTGGATTTTAAATTTTGGGTAGGATGGGGTAGTTCTGATGTGGACTGGGGTGACCGCTGAGCCTGCTCCAGGCGAGGTCACCCCCCACGCGTCACCGCTGCTGCCGCTGCCTGCCTCCTGCTCTGCCTACCTCGAGCGACCCAGCCGCCGCTGAGCCGCCCGCTTGCCTGGTTCTTTTCCCGCCGCTGCCTCCCTGCGGCCCCGCCCCCCGACAGCCCTTCGCCGCTCCCGCCACCCGGATTCCTTCTTATGGCGCCCCCACCCACGCGCAGCGTTAACACGCAGCGGGCGCGCCGATTGTGCGCCGAAGGCGCGCCAAAGGCAAGCCCGTCTGCACCCGTCCGCGCCTGGCCCGCGCCCAGCGCCAGGACCCCTGGCCCTCACCGATGCAAGACGACCCGACAGACCTACAACTCCACCGCCCTCCACGCACTCAATGCCGGCCGGAACCCCGCCTGCTTCCGAGCCTCCCCGAGACGCATCCACGGACCCTTCACCTGCAAGGCCTGCAAGTTCACCTCCCTCCGAACCTGCACCACACCCGCCAAGCAATGCACCAGCAGCAACCACCTCAAGTGCATCCTGCTCAACACCCGCTCCGTCCACAGACACGCCGTGGAACTCTGGAACCTCCTCGACGCTACAGCACCTGACGTCGCCTTCCTGACGGAAACCTGGATGACCGCCTCCTCAGCCCCCGACATCGCCATCGCCATCCCGGACGGGTACAAGATCATCAGGAAGGACCGCGTCAACCAGACCGGAGGAGGCATCGCCATCGTCCACAGGAACACCATCCGCATCACGACCGACTCCGACGACACCTTCGCCGCCGCCGAGCACCTCCACTTCCAGGTACACACCGACCCAAAGACGACCCTCAGAGGCACCCTCGTCTACAGACCCCCGGGACCACGCACACAATTCAGCGAAGACATCACGGACATCACGGACTTCATCAGCCCGCACGCCCTCCCCTCCGCCGACTATATCCTCCTAGGGGACCTCAACTTCCACCTGGAGAACAACAAGGACCGCAACACCGCCGCCCTGCTGGACAACCTCGCAAACCTCGGACTCAAGCAACTGGTCAACACCCCCACCCACTACGCCGGCCACACGCTTGATCCCGTCTTCTCATCCAGCAAGCACATCACCTTCAGCCACTCCACCGGACTCCACTGGACCGACCACAGCTGCGTCCACTTCAGCTTCAGAAGAACCACGACCCACCACCACCCGCCACAGGTTCCCCACAGAGGCTGGAGCAAGATCACCACCGAGCATCTCACCACCTCCCTCAGCCACCCGCCAGCACAACGGACCCCAACGAAGCAGCCCGCAACTTCACACAGTGGCTGACCGCCTGCGCCCATGACCTCGCGCCACTGAAGAACCCTCCCAGCAGACCCAGAAGCAAGAAGGCATCCTGGTTCACCGACGAACTCAAGGACTCCAAGAAGACCTGCCGCACCCTCGAGAAAGCCTGGCTCCTCGACCAGACCACAGACAACATGACCGCCCTCAAACACGCCACCCGCAAGCACCACCAGCTCATCCGCACCACCAAGAAGAAATCACTGAAGGAACGACTGGACAACAACGCCCACGACAGCAAGGAACTCTTCACCATCGTCAAGGAGTTCTCCAACCCCAGCACCGGCAACAACGACATCACTCCGTCACAAGATCTCGCCTCGTTCTTCCACCGCAAGATCACCAACATCCACAACAGCTTCGGTGCACCATCCACGCACCCAACCGGCGAACCAACGCCCCCCACCGCCACCCTCCGCACCTGGACCACGGTGACCACCGAAGACACAGCCCGCACGATGAACACCATCCACTCCGGATCTCCAACCGACCCCTGCCCCCACCACGTCTTCAACAAGGCCGACTCCACCATCGCACCCCAACTCCGGAACATCATCAACACCTCCTTCAACACCGCCACCTTCCCGGAGAGCTGGAAGCATGCCGAGCTCAGCGCCCTACTGAAGAAACCAACAGCGGACCCCACCGACCTCAAGAACTTCCGCCCCATCTCGCTCCTCCCTTTTCCTGCTAAAGTCATCGAGAAGATCGTCAACAGACAGCTTGCCGCCTTCCTCGAGACGAACGGATCCCTCGACCCCTCGCAGTCCGGTTTCAGAGCCAACCACAGCACCGAGACCGCCCTCATCGCAGCCACCGACGACATCCGAGCCCTGCTCGACAACGGGGAAACAGCGGCACTCATCCTCCTGGACCTCTCTGCAGCGTTCGACACGGTCTGCCACCGCACACTAGTTCAGCGCCTCAGCAACATCGGCATCCAAGAGAAGGCACTGGAGTGGATCATCTCATTCCTCGCTGGAAGAACACAGAGAGTCCGCCTCCCCCGTTTCGTTCCGAGGCTACCGAAGTCATCTGCGGCGTCCCGCAAGGATCATCTCTCAGCCCCACCCTCTTCAACGTCTACATGAGACCTCTTGCAGCCATCGCACGCCAACACAACCTCAACATCATCTCCTACGCCGACGACACCCAGCTGATCCTTTCCCTCACCAGAGAGCCCGACACCGCCAGAGCCAACCTGCACGAAGGGATGAAAGACGTCGCAGACTGGATGAAGAACAGCCGCCTGAAACTGAACTCAGACAAGACGGAAGTCCTCATCCTGGGAACATCGCCCTCCGCCTGGTACGACTCCTGGTGTCCCCCCACCCTGGGCACCACACCCAAGCCAACAGACCACGCACGCAACCTGGGCTTCATCCTGGACTCCTCACTCTCGATGACCAAACAAGTCAACGCAGTCTCCTCATCGTGCTTTCACACCCTGCGCATGCTTCGCAAGATCTTCTGATGGATCCCGACCGATACCAGGAAGACGGTCACCCAAGCACTCGTCACCAGTCGATTGGACTACGGAAACACCCTCTACGCCGGAACCACAGCCAAGCTACAGAAAAGACTCCAACGCATCCAGAACGCCTCCGCCTGACTCATCCTGGACATCCCCCGACGCAGCCACATCTCCGGCCACCTGAGAGACCTGCACTGGCTCCCCATCAACAAGAGGATCACGTTCCGGCTCCTCACCCACGCACACAAGTCTCTCCACGACCTGGGCCCCAAGTACCTCAATGACCGCCTAACCTTCTACACGCCCACCTGCCAGCTACGGTCTACCAGCCTCGCCCTCGCCGCCGTACCACGCATCCGCAGAGCCACCGCCGGAGGAAGATCCTTCTCCTACCTGGCGGCCAAGACATGGAACTCCCTCCCCATCCACCTTCGGATGACCCAGGACCATCTCGCCTTCAGGAAACAACTTAAGACCTGGCTGTTCGAACAGTAGCGGACCCTTTCCCCCAAGCGCCTTGAGACCCTTCCGGGTGAGTAGTGCGCTATACAAGTGTTATGATTGATTGATTGATTGATTGATGGAATTCCAAATTTTGGGTGCACTTCCAGAAAAGGAGCGGGCTGCAGTTTTTTGTTTACGTGGTTTCAGCGGGAAGAGGAGAAGCGTATTGGAACTCCAGAGGGTCCTTGTCTGAACGGCCTACTTAAGTTTGGAGGACAGGTAGGCAGGTTTCCCTGTGTGCAGGGCTTTGTGCGTGAGGCAAGCATTTCTGAAGTTGGCACGCATTTCGACTGGGACCCATTTTAGCTCTTTGAGTGCAGGTGATATGTGATCGTATTTCTTTGCTCCTGTGATCATTCTGGCTGCTGCATTGAGCGTTGTTCTGAGGGGAGATAAGTGGCATTTAGTTGTACCTGTGAGGGCTGCATTCCCGTAGTCTAGTCTGGACAGCACTAGTAATTGAGTAGCTTGTTTGAGGCCCTTGGGCGGGATGAAGGGTTTTATTTTGTTGAGTAATTTCAGGTTGAGGAAGGCACTCTTTGCAGAGTTCTTGATGTGCTTAGCCATGTCTAGTTTTGGCTCGTGAGTGATTCCCAGCGATTTTAAGGAGTCAGCCAGGGTGATATTGCTGTTGAGAGAGTCAATAGCTTTGAGCCATTCTACGATTTGGGGGTTCCCATTTTTTGTTAGAGATGAGGAGGAGATCTGTCTTGTTTTGGTTTTGTTTCAGGTGATTAAGATATAGCCAGTGTTGGACTTCACAAAGAGTGTAGTTGAGTCTTTGAATGTCATCAATGGAGGAGGTTTCGAGATAGATCTGGGTGTTGTCTGCATATAGGTGGAAGGGGGTGTTGTTTTTTTTGAGTATGTAGGTGAGGGGTTCCATGTAGATGTTGAAAAGTTGAGGGGAAAGAACTGGCCATGACAACTTTTGTACAACACATCATCACACTACAATAATGCATTTCAAAAACCAAGGAGCCAAACACTGCCTCACCAAGAACATAAAATAGAGCCAGTCAAAAATGTTTTGTGATTCAGTCCTCTGTCCCTCTTGGTATGGCTGCCCCACTTTTCTTTTTCTAGCAAACAACTGTTTACATGCAAATCTCTTGATGATGCTGCTCTGAGCGAGTCACTTGCCAGAAAAAGTTGGAAGAGACAATGATCTCATTTACATAAGCTTACAAAAAAACCAAGCTTAGGTACTACATTCAGAACAACTCTCTAACATAATTACGACTGGCCTTTGGTAGCACAGCCTGAGGTAAAGGCTGAACCCTTCAAGAGGTCCTGTCAAGAGCTAGTCTTCTGGGCTGCGCACGGAGAATCTTCTTAGTATACAAGTAAGGCCTACGATCTCCAGAGGCAACACCAGATGCCAGATTACAACTGGAACTATAGTATTGCTCCAGAAACAATATTCAGCAGAAGGGAAAAAACTGGACAATTGAAAACAAATCTTCCAGCTGACCAGGCCAAGCAACATGAGGAACAGCAAGTAGAAGTAGGAACTGAAGAAGGCTGCAAATCCATGTAGTCCAGTAAGCAAGCTCAAGAGGATCGTGGTAGAAGCCGCCAGTCCCACGAAACTGAGGCTGAGACTGGTGAGACTGCGCATGGTCTACACTGCAGGGTAGAGACTTGCAAGAGAGTCCAGCCACAGCGGTGAACGGTAAGGGCAAACCACTTATAATCTGCCCTCTCTTAGGAGCTCCTCATTTATAGGAACATTTTATATACAATTGTTTAACCAAAGGGGGAACATGAAGCTGTTCTGCTGCTTCACTGCTTCACCTTCAGCCACTCCACCGGACTCCACTGGACCGACCACAGCTGCGTCCACTTCAGCTTCAGAAGAACCACGACCCACCACCACCCGCCACAGGTTCCCCACAGAGGCTGGAGCAAGATCACCACCGAGCATCTCACCACCTCCCTCAGCCACCCGCCAGCACAACGGACCCCAACGAAGCAGCCCGCAACTTCACACAGTCGCTGACCGCCTGCGCCCATGACCTCGCGCCACTGAAGAACCCTCCCAGCAGACCCAGAAGCAAGAAGGCATCCTGGTTCACCGACGAACTCAAGGACTCCAAGAAGACCTGCCGCACCCTCGAGAAAGCCTGGCTCCTCGACCAGACCACAGACAACATGACCGCCCTCAAACACGCCACCCGCAAGCACCACCAGCTCATCCGCACCACCAAGAAGAAATCACTGAAGGAACGACTGGACAACAACGCCCACGACAGCAAGGAACTCTTCACCATCGTCAAGGAGTTCTCCAACCCCAGCACCGGCAACAACGACATCACTCCGTCACAAGATCTCGCCTCGTTCTTCCACCGCAAGATCACCGACATCCACAACAGCTTCGGTGCACCATCCACGCACCCAACCGGCGAACCAACGCCCCCCACCGCCACCCTCCGCACCTGGACCACGGTGACCACCGAAGACACAGCCCGCACGATGAACACCATCCACTCCGGATCTCCAACCGACCCCTGCCCCCACCACGTCTTCAACAAGGCCGACTCCACCATCGCACCCCAACTCCGGAACATCATCAACACCTCCTTCAACACCGCCACCTTCCCGGAGAGCTGGAAGCATGCCGAGCTCAGCGCCCTACTGAAGAAACCAACAGCGGACCCCACCGACCTCAAGAACTTCCGCCCCATCTCGCTCCTCCCTTTTCCTGCTAAAGTCATCGAGAAGATCGTCAACAGACAGCTTGCCGCCTTCCTCGAGACGAACGGATCCCTCGACCCCTCGCAGTCCGGTTTCAGAGCCAACCACAGCACCGAGACCGCCCTCATCGCAGCCACCGACGACATCCGAGCCCTGCTCGACAACGGGGAAACAGCGGCACTCATCCTCCTGGACCTCTCTGCAGCGTTCGACACGGTCTGCCACCGCACACTAGTTCAGCGCCTCAGCAACATCGGCATCCAAGAGAAGGCACTGGAGTGGATCATCTCATTCCTCGCTGGAAGAACACAGAGAGTCCGCCTCCCCCGTTTCGTTCCGAGGCTACCGAAGTCATCTGCGGCGTCCCGCAAGGATCATCTCTCAGCCCCACCCTCTTCAACGTCTACATGAGACCTCTTGCAGCCATCGCACGCCAACACAACCTCAACATCATCTCCTACGCCGACGACACCCAGCTGATCCTTTCCCTCACCAGAGAGCCCGACACCGCCAGAGCCAACCTGCACGAAGGGATGAAAGACGTCGCAGACTGGATGAAGAACAGCCGCCTGAAACTGAACTCAGACAAGACGGAAGTCCTCATCCTGGGAACATCGCCCTCCGCCTGGTACGACTCCTGGTGTCCCCCCACCCTGGGCACCACACCCAAGCCAACAGACCACGCACGCAACCTGGGCTTCATCCTGGACTCCTCACTCTCGATGACCAAACAAGTCAACGCAGTCTCCTCATCGTGCTTTCACACCCTGCGCATGCTTCGCAAGATCTTCTGATGGATCCCGACCGATACCAGGAAGACGGTCACCCAAGCACTCGTCACCAGTCGATTGGACTACGGAAACACCCTCTACGCCGGAACCACAGCCAAGCTACAGAAAAGACTCCAACGCATCCAGAACGCCTCCGCCTGACTCATCCTGGACATCCCCCGACGCAGCCACATCTCCGGCCACCTGAGAGACCTGCACTGGCTCCCCATCAACAAGAGGATCACGTTCCGGCTCCTCACCCACGCACACAAGTCTCTCCACGACCTGGGCCCCAAGTACCTCAATGACCGCCTAACCTTCTACACGCCCACCTGCCAGCTACGGTCTACCAGCCTCGCCCTCGCCGCCGTACCACGCATCCGCAGAGCCACCGCCGGAGGAAGATCCTTCTCCTACCTGGCGGCCAAGACATGGAACTCCCTCCCCATCCACCTTCGGATGACCCAGGACCATCTCGCCTTCAGGAAACAACTTAAGACCTGGCTGTTCGAACAGTAGCGGACCCTTTCCCCCAAGCGCCTTGAGACCCTTCCGGGTGAGTAGTGCGCTATACAAGTGTTATGATTGATTGATTGATTGATTGATGGAATTCCAAATTTTGGGTGCACTTCCAGAAAAGGAGCGGGCTGCAGTTTTTTGTTTACGTGGTTTCAGCGGGAAGAGGAGAAGCGTATTGGAACTCCAGAGGGTCCTTGTCTGAACGGCCTACTTAAGTTTGGAGGACAGGTAGGCAGGTTTCCCTGTGTGCAGGGCTTTGTGCGTGAGGCAAGCATTTCTGAAGTTGGCACGCATTTCGACTGGGACCCATTTTAGCTCTTTGAGTGCAGGTGATATGTGATCGTATTTCTTTGCTCCTGTGATCATTCTGGCTGCTGCATTGAGCGTTGTTCTGAGGGGAGATAAGTGGCATTTAGTTGTACCTGTGAGGGCTGCATTCCCGTAGTCTAGTCTGGACAGCACTAGTAATTGAGTAGCTTGTTTGAGGCCCTTGGGCGGGATGAAGGGTTTTATTTTGTTGAGTAATTTCAGGTTGAGGAAGGCACTCTTTGCAGAGTTCTTGATGTGCTTAGCCATGTCTAGTTTTGGCTCGTGAGTGATTCCCAGCGATTTTAAGGAGTCAGCCAGGGTGATATTGCTGTTGAGAGAGTCAATAGCTTTGAGCCATTCTACGATTTGGGGGTTCCCATTTTTTGTTAGAGATGAGGAGGAGATCTGTCTTGTTTTGGTTTTGTTTCAGGTGATTAAGATATAGCCAGTGTTGGACTTCACAAAGAGTGTAGTTGAGTCTTTGAATGTCATCAATGGAGGAGGTTTCGAGATAGATCTGGGTGTTGTCTGCATATAGGTGGAAGGGGGTGTTGTTTTTTTTGAGTATGTAGGTGAGGGGTTCCATGTAGATGTTGAAAAGTTGAGGGGAAAGAACTGGCCATGACAACTTTTGTACAACACATCATCACACTACAATAATGCATTTCAAAAACCAAGGAGCCAAACACTGCCTCACCAAGAACATAAAATAGAGCCAGTCAAAAATGTTTTGTGATTCAGTCCTCTGTCCCTCTTGGTATGGCTGCCCCACTTTTCTTTTTCTAGCTAACAACTGTTTACATGCAAATCTCTTGATGATGCTGCTCTGAGCGAGTCACTTGCCAGAAAAAGTTGGAAGAGACAATGATCTCATTTACATAAGCTTACAAAAAAACCAAGCTTAGGTACTACATTCAGAACAACTCTCTAACATAATTACGACTGGCCTTTGGTAGCACAGCCTGAGGTAAAGGCTGAACCCTTCAAGAGGTCCTGTCAAGAGCTAGTCTGCTGGGCTGCGCACGGAGAATCTTCTTAGTATACAAGTAAGGCCTACGATCTCCAGAGGCAACACCAGATGCCAGATTACAACTGGAACTATAGTATTGCTCCAGAAACAATATTCAGCAGAAGGGAAAAAACTGGACAATTGAAAACAAATCTTCCAGCTGACCAGGCCAAGCAACATGAGGAACAGCAAGTTGAAGTAGGAACTGAAGAAGGCTGCAAATCCATGTAGTCCAGTAAGCAAGCTCAAGAGGATCGTGGTAGAAGCCGCCAGTCCCACGAAACTGAGGCTGAGACTGGTGAGACTGCGCATGGTCTACACTGCAGGGTAGAGACTTGCAAGAGAGTCCAGCCACAGCGGTGAACGGTAAGGGCAAACCACTTATAATCTGCCCTCTCTTAGGAGCTCCTCATTTATAGGAACATTTTATATACAATTGTTTAACCAAAGGGGGAACATGAAGCTGTTCTGCTGCTTCACGAGGATGAACACACGGATTAAACCCATTCCAGTCAACTAGATACTGGAGTTTCCCTTTAAAGTACTTGGAGACACAGATCTTCTGAACTTCATACAATGGTTGCCTATCAACAAGTATGGCAGCAGGACTCTTATTCACCTGAGGACCTCTACAATTGAGATAAGATTTTAAATGGGAAACATGAAAGGAAGCATGAATCCTCCAGGAAGGGGGAAGCTTGAGTCATATTTAGGGCCGGACTGGGAACGAAAACCGGCCCTGGCAAAGTGCTCGGCCGGCCCAGCGTTGGCCGTGCGACCGAGCTCTTTGCCAGGGCTGATTATCAGCCGATTTTGTTACAGGGACGATTTTGCAGCTATGCTGCAAAAATGGCCCTGTAACAAAAACGGCCCCCTGGGGCCCAAAACCGGCCCCCACCCTTGCGGCGCACCAGGGGATTGCCCGGTGCCCGCAACGGCCAGTCCGGGCCTGGTCATATTGTGACTGGATTAGTGATCGTAGAAATTTTAAAGGACCCATAATATCTACGAGAGAACTTTGATTGATAGAACGAGGTATTTGGATGGAGGACAACCATTCCCTGTCTCCTATTTTATTAGAAGAAGCTGGTTGCCTATGCCGACTGGCCTGTAATTTCTGTCTAGATTTGGCACTCTGAAAATTCTGAATTTCTCTCAACCTTTTTTTAAATGTTCCAGTTTGAAGGGAAAAAATGGGACACCAGAAAAACCTCCCAATGACCAGACCAAGCAGCAAGGTGAAGAGCACGTCAAACAGGAACTGGAGATGGCAGAGAACCCACAGATTTCAGTGAGCGAGCAATTAAGTAGAAACAATTATGATACAACTGGACTCAAATTTAATTCTCCGTTTATATTGACAACCAGGGTGTGATGTATCCGAAATGGTTGGGCCATCTTGGTTTGGGAATATAATCCAAGAAAAACACTTAAGAAAAATGTGAACATTGGAACGTTGGAAGCTCCATTGAAATCAATGGAGTAGCTCCGGGCTTATAATGGCTGGTATAAGCTCGGAGCTCCAACATTCCAATGCTTCTTTGTGGCTGTGAACAAGGGCTTCAGGGAGCCTGAGGGGATTTCAATCCCCTCGAGCTCCCTGAAACCTTTGTTTAATTTGTTAGAACTTCTGCCCTCTAGTGGCAGAATGTTCTATTAGCCTTATAGTCCTTCGTAGCAGGGCTATACCAGCTATTAAAGTCTCGCCCCCTTGATAAAGGCCTGAACCGAGCTGGAGCGGGATTTTAGTAACTAGTATAGCCCGCTACGGTGGGCTATAAGGCTGTAATACAACAATACTTTACATAGGTATCAGGATAATTTAGGCAGAAACAGTAATACCTTGCCTTTGGCTCAGGCTTTTATCACTATGGCTATTTTAAAGGCTATATTAAAGTCCTGCTGCCTTGTTAAAGTCCCTTGCCTTCGGCTCGGGCCTTTAACGCTGCAGCGGGCCTTTAATAGCTGGTATAGCCCGCTACGGCGGGCTATAAGACTATATCAGAACATTGGAATGATGGGAGATCCATTGAAGACAATGGAGTAGCTCCGGGCTTATAATGGCTGGTATAAGCCCGTAGGTCCAACATTCCAATGTTTCTTTGTTCACAGCTGTGGTTGTGAACAAAGGCTTCAGGGAGCCTGAGTGGATTTAAAACCCCTCAAGCTCCCTGAAGCCTTTGTTTTATTTGTTACAACATTCTGCCCTCTAGTGGCAGAATGTTCTAATGGCCTTACAGCCCTTTGTAGCTGGCCTATACCGGCGAATAAAGCCCCGCCCCCTTGTTAAAGGCCCGAATCGAGCTGGAGCGATCCTTTAATAGCAGGTATGGCCCGCTACAGCGGGCTATAAGGCTATAATACAACAATACTTTACATAGCTATCAGGATCATTTAGGCAGAAACAGTAATACTGGTGGCTAAACGGTGTTTAAAGTAGTTATTACTGCACTAAAACCTGCTTGCATGCAGTGTTCTGAAATGACAGAATGCAGAACGAGAATCATCCCAAAAAAGCCTAGCGCATGAGATGTGCATAGGCAAACAATTGCCCTCACTGCCTCCATTCAATCTCTCCCAACTCTGATCACTGGTGGGACTTGGGGTCTCTCTCTCCCCTTTGACACCTGCTGCGCTCAACCACTATTGGCTTTGTGAATTGCATTTAAACTTGAATAAGCATTGGCAAAGCCAATAGTGGCAACTATCCACAAAGGTATTTCCTATCATTCCAAGGTGGCTGTAATACTGCATGTAGGAGCATCATGGAAGCTATTGTGGATGTATAGAAAGTAACATTGAGCTTTATTAGAACATATGGGGCACATGTACTTAACTTTCGTACTGTGTTGCGTGAAAGGAAGAGGGCAGAAATGCTCCATATTTACAAAGAAATTGAATATTTCTGCTCTCTCCTAGTGCCAATGCAGGCACCCTTGCCCCGCTTTATATGCAGGACTCGTTTTGTGCCGAAAAGGACACCTTCCTACACAAAAACAATCATTATAAGGCATTTTCATCTTTCTATGTGTGTTGCAGAATGCACCACACTTGAAAACAGAGAATAATGATGAGTGCTACAAATATTTCTCCTTGTTATGCCTCAGTTGGAAGGCATAGCATTTTGAAGCATTACAAGGTTTACAGACCTTTGTAATTCTGGGAATGTGTCAAGGTCCATTGGTGGAGGTGCATGTGAATGCCCATGCTCCACCCATGGAAGGCCTCCCGCGTTAAAATGTAAAGGAACGCAGCGCAAGCAGCTGCATTTCTTTACAAAGCCATGCAAGACCACATGGTATACTTAATGTTCATGCACTGGCACACTTGTTATGGTTTGGTTACTCGTTCCAATTCCATTGGAATCTTGCTGTGGAACCTTATGGGATTGAGAACCATTCTGTACTGGGAGACCATGAAGACTGGATGCTCCAGGTTGCTGTGCTGCTCTTATTAGAAATAAATCATTTAAACTATTTTTGAATATTGGATTCTTTCACCACACAAATCAGGCCTTGCGTGTCTTTGTAAATATTACTAAAACCTTTGCATTGTCCTTGCGTTGACACGCGTGATGCAAGGACAACGCAAGGAACTTTAGAAAATACGATTCCAAGATGGCCGTCCACTGAGACTGGCCTTGCCAATGCATTGGAATGTAACAGTCTCCGACAACTCCAATAGCGATAGATAGAAACATTGGCAAAGATACCTTGAGTTTGTGATTTACCCTGAATGGGCCTGAGAAATTGCTAAAATACGGTAACATTTTATTTGTTCTCTTTTGTTTTAAAAATCGGACAAGGAGTGCAAAAAAGTGCATGCTTTTCCATAAAAACGGCATCAAGGCAATGTTCAGTGTGTGAGGTTATCCTCTTTCCAGCTTTCAGATACAGACATAGAAAAAAAATCACAGCTGTTTTTGCAATGTTCTAAGAGGTGGCCAAAATGTCTTTTTGTAAAACTCCTACCTACTTTTTACCCACTGCAACGGGGCATTTGTGTAGATTTCTCAAGGATTTTACAAAGAAAGCTATCGAAATCAACAGGAAAGTGATGTAAGAAAAAAATTATCATCAAGGTTTTATCTGTAATTTTTTGCTTTGGAAGAGCCTCTACCATACAGTGTCAACAAAAAAAGGATGCCCTGCTACTAATAAAGATACCTAGGGCAGGGTAAATTCAACACTGGAAGAAAACATCCCTAGGCAACAATTGGTATAAACAGTATTAAGACCTGATCTTACACTTGTATAATGTAAGGGACTCAGTGTACACAAGAATCCATTACAACTTCATTTTATTACTATAAATTTATTTGATCTTATCATAAAAATGATATAAATAATTCCACATATATGGAGTACTGAACAACATCCTACTAAAGTTCTTCAAAAAATAAATACCACAATAAAATACACAAGACAAATAAGGGCATATTGACTGAACATAACAGAAAACACATTTTTTTGTAATACGAAATTAAGTCAAAATATGGTATTTCCAATCTTTCGAATGAACCATGATTTCACACAGTCGCTGAGTGATGGATCTTCTACGCGAGTTTCGGCGTGCAGGACGCCTTACTGAAGAAAACCACATTAGTTCCGTCAAAGTGATGGGATGTAACCATATGTAATATAGGTGATGTATATCGAAGAGTTATATTATTATATATGAGCTTTCTAATGATATCATAGGGGTGCTGGAGCCCAAGCTGCCTTAAGTAGAATCAAAGCTGAGGTTATAGGGATTTATCCGATAAAACTGTATTTAAATGCAGTCACTGTGTCAGCAATACACCTCCAGTCCTTCTTGATAGAGAGATAGATTAACACAATGGCGATTCTACCTCATATGCTAGCAATACTTGAATGGCAGTCGTGCATTGTCCTTGTGGATCCCTGACCTTGCTTGGTAGGTTTCGGCAAGAAGAGCGTCGCGGCTGAGCGGGCATCAAATCCTGATGTTGTTCTGGTCTTAATACTGTTTAGCCCAATTGTTGCCAGGGATGCTTTTTCCATTGTAGAGGCTCTACCATATTAGTATACTGTTACATATGTTGCCCGCGCTTGGTACTTGTGCAATATTTTGCGCCGCCGGTGTTGGTGATTGCACGTTGGTTGCAGTGGTGTGGGTGCACCGTTGCTTTGTGTACCTACGCTTTGTTTATTAACAGGAAGACAGTTTTTGTAGCTAGTGTTATGACCCACTTCTCTTTCACAGGATAATTTAGACAAGAGAGGTTGATGGAAATTAATAAATTAGAAATGGAATGCTGAATATTGTTTCATAGATGGTAATGGGTGCAATAGAAAGATGAAGCACACCAGAGTGGTATTTACTGTCAATATGGGTAATGAACCCAAAAAGAGCAACTATCTCCAACAAAGTTCTCTCTTAGTAGCAAAAGAAGTAAAAAAGAGAAGTTGCAGTCTTGTGAGATATGTTTGCCTGCACAAATTTACAATAAGTAAATGATGCATCTGAAACCCCCTTAAAAAGTTTTTGCCTTCAATTGTTACAGTTTTGACAATCCCAAATCAGAAAGAAATAGATGGCACAGAAGTCAATGCAATTTCAGTGTTACATCGATTGCACGGATGCATTCTTGCTTCATCACATGCACTGATATTTGTTACAACTTCCCAGGTCAAAATGTCGGTTCTACAGTCATTGGTGCAAATGTAACTTTTCCACATGAGATGCTATGAAAATACTGGTTCAAGCAGGCACTCGCACCAGTGCAGTCTATGTAATGCAGCCTCAGTCCTTTTCATGCGTTGTATGTTGTAGCACTACCTTTTTTCCTTAATAGCAGTAGTAGCAACAGGCGCCATGGAAGGAAACCTCCAAAGAATCTCAAGAAACAGTAGAACTTCCTGAACATCTCAGTGGGATTGCAATGGATCTACGCCTCCGGCAAGTGGTGATCTTGGGCTGGAACTGCCTGCAGGATCTGGATTTCCAACAAAACGAAGCCTCAGGAGACTCATGACATACACGTTAACTCACCGCCATCCACACAACTTGCCTGACATGTAATGAAAAAGAATGCGTAAAAGACCAGGAATCTGCGTGAAGGATGCATTTTCTGTTGGCCGAGGTTTATCACAGTTCGGTGGTGGCGGTACGTCACAGCAATTATTTTACAATCTTTTCTGGGACACCTTGGGGGCAAAAGATCACATTGTCTCCGCGGGCCAAAAAGGCAAAGGGAATAATTGCCCTGTTTGATGACCACAGGAGATCTTGTTAAACCCCTCTGAAGCGAAGTCCCAGTGAATTGGCTCTTTTAGGGTGTGCCGTGCGACTCGGTGGGCTGTGTGAAAGCAGCGGGGGGCTTTGAGAGGAGAGCTCTAGCAACTTCAAGGAAAATGCAACAGGACATTTTTACACACTTGGACGCTGTTCCCAGCACACATGGAGTGAATCGTGATCTATAAATTTCTTTGGTCGAACAATGAGAATTTATTAGTGTACATGTGAGCAGGGGCATGGATTGAATTACTTGTCCTGATGGTGGTGCACGTTGCCTCTCCACAACGATTACTGCCTACCTGTAATGAACTCTAGGAGCGCAACAAATCTTAGTGTTCATCATGCTTTCTCAGACTTCTTGATAAGAAAAACACATGGTGCCCAACCTTCCAATGAACTTCAGCCATAAGACTGGCAAGGCCAGTCAGAAGTTTGCTATATTATCAAAGTGTACTTCACCAAGTCATCTTATATACAATAAATAGTCCTCAGATGTTAAAATGCAAGTTTCAGCTATAAATTGTACCACCAGCTTCTTTAAAGTATAAATGCACAAAGTGGGTATGATCACTCAATCATTGAAAGAGTTGTTCTCTAATCTTAGGTGTGGAGAGCAATGGCCAGTGGATACTGTTTATCCAAGCATCTTATATCCATCACTTTGTCTTTTCAGCGGGTAATTGGAAGAGTGGCAGATATGCCCCGGTATTGGCCCCGAGAGGACTGCTCCACCGGACTCAAGCGGTACTTCAATCACGGGCCCAAGAATTCCACAATATGCATGAGGCGGCTTCTACTACTAGAAAGAAGGGACATGGCCGAGCGATTCGATCTGGAACCCCATTTGCAGCAAATCCAAGACTGATGCGCAGAAGGTCGGTTCTGTCTACAGTGCACAGTTAGAAGAAAGAATAATGGACACGGATGTTGCCATGAGTAGTAGACAAACGGCTGAGTATAATTTGCATAATTTCTAGGGACTGTAGGAAAACATGCAAAGAACTGTTAGATGAAGAGGACATGAAACGAGAAGGGTTTACGCAAGAGAAGGGGGTTCTAAAGAGAAAGGTGTGGAAGAGACCTCTGTACCTTACACAGATAATGAGATTTACTGCTTCTGAAATGGAATGAGGGTATTAGTGAAATTGAACATCAGTATTGCAAGGCTTTCTAGCTCTATGAGGTGAGAAGAGCACATCTAAGAACCTTATTGACATCTGCTCGGGAGAGTAATTACAGTCAAAGGCAAAACTATATCATGAATGAAAGCTAAGGCACTACATGTGTAGACTGAGACTTAGGGCGTCATTAGCATGGCGGGCGGAAAAATACCCCCGGGAAATGGGACCGCCCACAATGCATGCGGCGGTCCCGCACATACCATTAGGATGCGCTCGCCACACCGGTGGGCGCATCCCACATTTCTAACATTGCCGCAATGCCAGAAATGCAATTTGTGCATTTGACTGTACAACGGGACAGGCACAGTGCGTTGCCTGCCAGGTTGTACATTGAAATGCAGGGGGTACCATAGGTACCCCCCATGTGCACCCCCCCAGCCCCCAGAATCCCTGGGGGCCCGCTACAGGCCCCCAATGTTGAAACCCGCATGCCTTTCCGTGGCGGCGTTGCCCCCACGAAATGGTAAAACCCGCATGCATCTTAATATGGATGGTGGTGTCAACCAGACACCGCCACCATATTACCAGCTTGTCCGCCCGGTCGACTCATCGACTGGGAGGAAAACTGACGGACGGTCTTTCCGTCCGCCGGGGTCCCCCTGCCATAGTAATATGATGGGGGAATTTGCATGCGGAGGGAGGAAATGTTGGGCGGATCGCCACCGCCATTCGGGCGGTGGTGATCCGTCCGATATATTAATTGGCCTCCTAGTCTGGTCTATCAAGCCTGGCTAATCATTCTCACATATATGCGCACTTCCTAGTGAAAGTACGAGATGGCAGGAGTTTAGGAGTTGGGCAACTTGAGAAGGGTCAGGAATTTGCAGATCGGGCTCTTTGTCACAATTGTAAGATTTATATGTTCTAAGAGCAGAGGGAATTAAAATTGTGGAAGACAGGTTGCTTGAAAATCAGGAAGCTAGGTCGGTAAGTATATTTAATAGCTTCCCTCTCTACGACAATGTGCCTGTCAACAATTCGTGGTAGCACCATTCATTAGATCACCCTTCGATTTTGCATCTGACGCCTTTGTTGTTATGTTCCCTCCCCGTTCCCTCGCATTTCCCTTCTCTTTTACCTTGTTTGCTCCTGGTGTTTGTCTTGTATTGTGACCAGGAATGTGACCATCTGCTATGCAGTGCTGGTTTCTGAAGCCTGAGAGCTTCAAGGAGCATTCTCAGTATCCAGATTGACAACTACTCCCCTGACAGCTTCTCCCGCTCAAGATTTGGGTAAGCATACCAAGCAGAGCGGATCTGTGCCCTCACAGAAGAGGGTAATGTGAAGGAGCCAGAAAATGAAGTTTGAGTTGGAAGAGGTGAACTCGATAGGCAAAACAGCATAATATTGCATACTAGATACTAGTTTAACCCCTTCGACGCTCATGACGAGCCCAGCTCGTCATGGAGTTTCCATTGACTTCAATGGAAATTACATTCAAAGCCATAAAACACCTTAGCATCCAAGTGGTTAATCTCTATGAAAGCCAATATGCGCCTTTCTTTGCTTTGTGGACTAGAAAAAATATGAATCCATCATGTCATTCTGATAGCAAAAAAAAATAGATGCACAGTTATTAGTGAATAGCATAGGGTCTTTAGGACAGGCTTATGCATCCAGGCAGTATTCAGGTTTTCTCAGCAAAGTAGATACAGCAAAGAGCACACACTGTCTAATTCAACAAAATGACATACTTAATGCTTGATCACCAAAACCGAATGGGAACACTAATGTAGCAATGTAATAATACACCATATGCCATAGCCTTGATGGATAGCCCATACAAGCAATGACAAACTATGAAAAACACATGAAAGACAACAGCTAAACGGAGCTGACCAAAAGCCCAGTATCCTTATATATATATATATATATATATATATATATATATATATATATTTCCTATTGTGTTGTAAAATGGATAACACGAGGTACATGTCAAGCAAATGCTGTCAGAAACCAGACCTAAATAGGGAAAACAAAGTTACAAACATAAACCTATTAGAGGAAATCTTTTTATTTTAAACCACGAGAGGGAGAAGTATTTGAAAACTGAAAATCAAATATAAAATATGAATGAGGTATGAACATTTTAATAAAAAGGCCACTCACTTGGACTTCACACATTGTGATAGAAGTCCTGACAAAATGATGAATCAGTGTTTTGAGAAAATTACCAACACAGCAACAAGAACTCATGTTATTAACATTACATAATCTGGCATCTGATGATGTAGCAACCAGTGACTGTGCATCCACACAAGAGGAACTAAGAGCAGCATCCATTTCCCAGATAGGGGCCAAGATCAGCCCCTTTAAACCTAAGTCAAAATTTAATCCCACCATGCCCAGAGACTCTATTGACGTCTTCCAGGACGTGGTGGTGGAAGATTTGAAGCTTTTACATCATCAAACTGAAAATAAAAAATGGCACAAAAGCAAACAAGAAATTAATTACTACTCATTGGTCAAAAAACTGGGGACTGACCACAATATTATTGTAACCACTGCCGACAAAGGTGGCAATGTGGTCATTTGGCCCCAGGAGGCTTATATTAAGGAAGCAAAGAGACAATTGAGTGATAATACCTGCTACTCCATTGCCAATGCCAAACATTTTGAAATCTCCAAAGATGTTTTGAAAAAATTGCTGTTCAAGTACAAAAGGGAGGGCATGATTTCATTACAGGAATTCGAATTCCTCCATGTTGAATTTCCTGTGTTACCTAAACTGTATTTACTTCCTAAAATTCACAAGTTGACAAGACCGGTCCCGGGTCGACCAATTATTTCGGCTATCGCAGGGGTGGCTGAACACGTCACTGAATACATAGACTATTTCCTGCAAGCCTTAGTCCAGGACCTGCCAACATATGTGAGAGACACAGGCGACTTTCTTGCTAAAATACAAGATACCACATGGAATAATGATATGCTCATGATTACACTTGACATTGAGTCGCTCTACACGAGCATAGAGCACAGCTCTGGGCTGAAGGCACTGGAGTTTTTCCTCGGCAAAAGGCCCATGAACTGTTATCAACACAACAAAGTCCTCATTGAACTAACATCTTGGTGTTTAAATAACAATTTCTTTTTATTTGGCAGTGATCTATATTTGCAGAAGCGTGGAGTTGCTATGGGGGCCTGCTTCTCTCCCAGCTACGCGTGTTTACACGTGGGCTGGTGGGAGGAGCAGGTCCTCAGGGGACAACACGCTGGAGTTTTTTCTGATCATGTTTTGCTTTGGTTGCGTTATATTGATGAAGTTTTTGTGTTATGGCAGGGAGATCGTGACAGTGCAGAAATGTTCATTAATTTGATCAACATCAACAAGGAAAATCTTAAGTTCACGAGTTCTATTAGCAATAGCGAGGCAGACTTCTTAGATGTTAAAGTCTTCATTAATAATGGCCAGCTAGCTACTAAACTACATCGGAAAAGCACTGCTGGGAACAGTATTCTACATGCCAGCAGTGCACATCCGCGACATGTAGTTGACAACATTCCTTTGGGTGAGCTTTTAAGAATTAAGAGAATCTGCAGTACAGATTCTGATCTCAAAGTCTGCACTGATGAAACATTACATAGGTTTCGAGACAGGGGGTATCGTGAATCTGTGTTAAAAGCAGCAGTGGATAAGACCAAATGTAGATCCCGTGTCTCTTTATTGGAGACAACCAACACTGGGAAACGTTCAGAAATATTGGACGACAATGCCACTACGCCCAGGTTCATAACCTCATACAGTAGACAGGCCAGACAGATTAGATCTATTGTAGCCAAGAGATGGCCGGTCCTCAAAACTGATCCTGTTCTCAAACCTCAACTTGCAGATGTCCCTTTGGTGACCTTCAGGAAGGGCCCTTCACTGAAGTCCCATATTTGCCATGAATTTCCTGAACTTAGGAAAAAACAGGAATGGATGAAATTAAGATCAGGCTTTACACGTTGTACCTCCTGCAGGGCTTGCAAATTTGGCAAAAGTACACGGCAGTATTACACGCCTTTCAGTCCTGACCCAATTCAGATCAAGGGTCAATACAATTGCAAAACAGAATTTGCTATCTATGTTCTCACTTGTACATGCTCATTGAGATATGTCGGGAGTACACGGCAACCTGTACATGTGAGAATCCTCCAGCATTTACGAGCGATCGTAAATAATGACCCAGCCTACCCGGTGGCCAGGCACTTCAAGGCCGTTCATAACAACAATTTGGAGTGCCTGTTCTACTTTGTTATCTCTGCAATAGCGAAACCAAGAAGGGGCGGAGATAGGGATAAGATGTTGAGGAGGTTGGAATCCCAATATATTCTGGAGCTAGATAGCAGATCCCCCAATGGACTGAATAATACAGACGATCTACATGTGTTTCTGTAATTTAATTCTGTATTTTCTTTTGTCCGTATACGTATTTTATATTGGAGCTGCATTGGGCTGCCGCCCACCCCCACACAGTATGTTAAATCTCCTTAGTTGGGTTCTGCACTTAAATCTTTTTTCATTTTTTAGTGTGTTTCATGGTGATTGATCATTATATAATTGGATTACTTTTTGCATTTTTATTTTTCTTTGGGATTAGCACTTTCTATTTTTGAGGACTTAGACAATAGGCTGTTTGGTTTATCCACAATATATTCTACATTTGCAATGATTATGAATTGTGACTTTCTATACCATGCAGTCCTTGCCCTATCATTATGCTGCTATGAGTCATATGTTTACATATTGCATTATTTGCACATACTATGACGGAATGCTATGAGTAATGTTTACAAAAATTGCGTATTTTGCACATGCATATTGTTGCACATATATCTGTTATTGTATTGTCTTTATATGGATATTTTAAATTATGCATCAAGTTTTCTATTGCGTAGTTTGCACATTGATATTTGCTAGGGCATTATCTGCTGGTATTGGTTATGATGGAATGTATGCATTTTAGGCTTTACATTTTTTTCCATCATTCCTTTGAATTGTATATATGTATATATTTATATATGTATATATCTTTTTAAAAGTCACAATTTGTATGGATTTTATCCCGGTATTTTACCTTTAAATTAGGTTGAATAATTTGCAAAATGTTTGGAAAACAGACCACACAAAGCAGTATTGATAGTTTGTCCTCTATGTCAGTTATCACGTGGTACTGAATAGAGAAAAAAATGCACTTTCACTGTGGGGCTAAGTATATTTAAATGTGGCCATTCCCAACACTGACTGTCTGTGAGCAAGGGCGGATGCCCGAAACGCGTCAGATTGTTTGGTTCAGCTCGTGAATAAACTTGTGCCTACTATAAAGCTGTTTGGAACTGCTTGATGAATATATATATATATATATATTTCCTATTGTGTTGTAAAATGGATAACACGAGGTACATGTCAAGCAAACGCTGTCAGAAACCAGACCTAAATAGGGAAAACAAAGTTACAAACATAAACCTATTAGAGGAAATCTTTTTATTTTAAACCACAAGAGGGAGAAGTATTTGAAAACTGAAAATCAAATATAAAATATGAATGAGGTATGAACATTTTAATAAAAAGGCCACTCACTTGGACTTCACACATTGTGATAGAAGTCCTGACAAAATGATGAATCAGTGTTTTGAGAAAATTACCAACACAGCAACAAGAACTCATAAGTGGGAACTGGAGAATGGGACTCTCCATATGGACACATGGTTGGGGCGCAGGCGCAGAGGTCAATGATTCAACCAGGCATTCCCAGAGCATGCAAGCTATGTTAATGACTATGAAAAAGGAAAGAAAAACAATAACAACGAAACTGCAGATACCTACCCAATCAGATTTTTTTTTATTGCAGGAAACGTGAGCAGCATACGTTGACCGTATAGGGTAATCAAACAGTGCTAAGTACCAACCACAGAAAGAACCTCACACTGTGAATCTCTTCCCCTTTTCTCCCTCCTCCTGCCCTTTTCTTACAACCTGTTCATTACAACAGTAAACATAAATGTACTAAACATCCCTTATTGGGTCATTTGCTTCCCTGGTAAAGTGCCTCGAAGACATGATGAAAGTACTGCTGAATCAGGTCCAATTATTAACAAGAATATACGTGAGATTTAACAATCAGATCTACTTGGTAGTTCTGTTATTGACACAGCTATCTCCCGCCCCCGCCCCCACACAATTGTACCCCAGAGCTGATATAGATGAGATCTACTTCATTCATCCACTTGTGTCTGTGTGCTATCATGCTATTTTATTTTTCTCTGCCCCCCTTCACTCTTTGTCAAAGCCACCCCACAGCCTTTCGAACCTATCCATTTGTTCATTAATTTGGTACATTCTTTTTTCGTAAGGAGCCATATGAAACATTCCGTGGAGTCAAATCTTCGACTTTGGATGCCTATTATTCTCAATCTTCAAAGTTTAGCCACAACCCTTCCGTTACCAACCCTCCTGAGAAATATTGTTTCAAAAACATCCTGAGATAGAAATATTGTGTCAAAAATATTGTGGTGTTTTTAATTATTTAGTTGAGTATTATTCGTTTTAGTGTTAGAATGTATTATTTTACTGTTCAATTAATTAAAGGATTTTTTATTTATTTGGTAATATATTTTAGAATTATTGTATTTATGTCAATTGTTTGGCAGGCTGTAGGGAATAGGGTGGGGAGTGTTTTAAATATTTATTTTTAATTGATTACATTTGTTTGTTATATACATAAATTATTATGTAGTTTGTTTTGTGGATGATGAAAAAATAAAAGCAATATTTTTTTATTTGTTAATTGGTTTAAATATGATATAGGTTGTGTTAATTATGTAATTGTTTTATTAATGAGGATATTAAATATGGATATTATGTTTAATACTTTTTTTATAATAATTAATTTTACAGTGTTATTAGCGATCATAGTCCGAACACAATTTTCTAGGAAATTCCTAGTTATGTTTGTTGTCCATATGCCTCGTACCCACAGCAAGTAACATTTTGAGATTCAGGTCTAAAGTGGTGCTGGAAGTAGGACAACATTCCACATCTTTTTGCTGATCTAGTGTGTTCCCATCCTAACCTGATTGATCGAAGCTTGCTTATATGTAGGACACACAACACTCAAGTGAACTTATTATTAATGTATTGGTTGAACCAGGATGTCACACTAGTGACTCTTTATTTTCTCCAATGTGCAAATCTAGGGATTCCCATCCTAGTTGGTTTGATAGATCTTGTCGGCTTGCTAATGACACAAAACGCAACGCCCTGAACACTCATCCTAGGAACAGGGAGCTAATTGTCAGTTGTTGGGTGGATTATAAAAAGGCCCTTATATCTAGGAAACCTTCCCTCAGAGATTCTAGTCGGGACGCCCTGGTGTCCTCCATGGATAACCATAAGCCTAAATTCTTATGGAATTGTTAACAAAGACCATTTTTATAAAATTATTCGGCTGTACTCAGCCTTTAACATTAGTGAGGATCAATGGGTTGCACACGTTAGTGCTATCTATGCATCCAGTCCTATTCTAAATGATGACCCCCATCATCGGCTCACTCGAGGTTAACTTTCCACTGGCTATGAATTTAAGTTAGACGAGATCACTCTTGCTATATTTGGGAGTCCAAAGTGGCAAATCCGATGAACCCAATGGAGTCCCACTTGACCTTTATAAGTCTAACATAGACGTTTGAGCTCCCCACGACACTAAAGTACTAAATGCTACCTCCCTCTTCTGGCATACAGTCATAATCACACCACTATTTAAGAAGGGTAATAAGCAGAACTTATCCTGTTATAGATCAGTATCACTCCTCGATTCATTCGGGAAATGACTTGGGTGCAGGGTGCTTGCCAGGATTCAATTCTGGTGCGACGAGGCTAATATCTTGTCAGAAGTCCAATATGGCTTCAGACCTACTTTAGGCACTAAAAGGGCCCTTATAGCTGCACTTCATGGGGTTGTTATGCAATATGGCTGGGTCCAAACTGCAATGGCATGGTGAGCAAAAAAACAATGGATTTAGGCCCAGATCTCTGTCCTGGGGTGAATGTATGACATTGTTCTGCATTCTGTCCATCAATTGTTCTTTTTGCATTTGTCACCCCAAGTGGGACGGGTATGCCCAGCTGTGGGTCCCTTGCTCTCTATGCCACTGGAGTCACGCTATCCTGGCTGATGAGGGCTGAATGACTGAAAATGGTCCTAGGATGCTTGTTTCCAGTCCAGAGATGACCAGGCCTGGCAGTTCGGCCGGGACTGTTCCCATTGGGTGCAGGGTTAAGACTGATTTGCATATGGATGGGTCCAAACTGGAATGGCATGGTGAGCAAAAAAAAACTATGGATTTAGGCCCTGATCTCTGTACCCGGGTAAGTGTATGACATTGTTCTGCATTCTGTCCATCAATTGTTCTTTCTTCATTGAGTTGAGCTCAGCTTTTGACCATGTAAATAAAACTTGGTTATGGTACCTGGACGCTCCCTTAGCTGAGTTTCTTTTAGCTCTCCATTCTGATATCTCTGCCTTAGTAAGAAATAGCGAGGAGGAGTGTGGCTCACTGATTAGTGGAGGAGTGTGGCTCACTGATTAGAGCGGCAGACTCTGATGCAGAGGTCTGGCCCGGGACCAGGGTTCAATTCCCGACGCGGCAGGGTCCTGAGCACAAAATGTCCACGGACTCGATAATTCTCGCCTCGGTGCCTATTCTAATCATGGGGTCCTACGCTGCAACTCTGGGCAATAGTTGCTTAATCTCCACTACCGTGGCCCACCCGCTGCAGGATGCCTGGCTTTCACCCTGGGGATACCCAGTAGGGGTTATCTCACAGGGAAAAGCCAGGACGGGTTCCCAAAGCAAGCGCCTTGATGCCTTCGGGTGATACGTGCGCTATATAAATCGCAATACATTTACATTTACATTTACCATATGGCCAAGAAATGCCCAAAGTAAATGCTACACCTTAACCAACCCTGTTACATGCTAATGTTTTGAATCTCCTTATTGATAAGCTCATAGAGTTTATGGATCAGCTTGATCTTGAAATTAATTCATACAAATCATAATATATGGCCTGTGGCTCATTTTCTTGAAAGCTAGCGTCTTTTGTATCAAGAGGATGCATGTAGAAAGGGCAACTCAGTTTTCATATCTGGGTATAACATTTGACTCTAAGGGAACCAAGGACTATTGAGTCTCTACCAGGTTTTCTATAATCTTTGACCTCTGCGCCTACTACTCAATTGGCCTTTTGTTGAACGTTGCCAAGAATGTATGGAATAGGCCAGTTAAACTGATTTTAGAGGTGTACAAGTGTAGGTGTTATCCTTTTGCCTCCTTTGGTGCGGGTTTGTGGGGCTATTGAGATACTGAGTTTATCCAGGGTGAGGAAAATCATAGAAGTTTAGTGAAATTCCTTCATAACTGCCCCACACATTTAGTGCTTGAGGAGCTGGGGTTGGGCTACCTGGTGACTGACTCAATCGCTCTGGCCACTATGCTCCTTTGGATGTCAATTTGAGTGAATCGCCATGTCTCTTTTAATAGAAACATCTTACTTGATTGTGTGGCGTGTGATCGGGTTTATACCCTCTCATTGCTTCAGCATATTAAGTCTACCACTAATCTAGTGGGCAGACCAGACTTCTTCCCTGATCCCAGCAACATAAAAAAGCCTGATATCCAATGGGTCAAGAACCAATTTAGCTCTGTTTCTTCATCTCGCTGAGACCATGAAGAACTTGTTAAGCCATCTATTATGAATTATGTATCGATCCAGACAACAGGGAGCACCGAACCTTCTCTGCTCTGGGTTGTTAAAACTTGGGAGAGATCCCTTCTGACAAGATTCCGCTGTGCTGTGGTTCATTGCCTTGTTAACTTTCCCTTAGGTCAATATGATACGACCCCTTTTTTGCCCTGTCCTTCTGATGAGTTTACTTCTCGATTGCTTTTACACTTTGTATTTTTTTATAAATGTTATGATGCTTTTCAGTGTCTTTTTCTGCTACTGCTTCTTGAACCTTATAATTTTGCGAAGTGCAATCCTGCACCTTACTTCTTACGTATCTTAAGTCACTCCGTAGTCTGCTTATCAGTGGGGAGTTTTCTGAAATGAGTGGCGGCTTATTGTAACTCTATCAGTCAGACAGCATTTGTAAAGTGCCACACTATCACCCTTAGGGGAATCTGGGCACTGTGTCTCCATCGCAGACCCTGGTCAGCGAGACGGCTGTACAAAGCTGGAGGGGAAAGTCGTTCTAGGTCTTGGCAGCGATGTTGGTGAAGGACTGGCCACTGCTGCGATGGCTGTGGGGGGGGAGGGTCTGTGTAAGGGTGAGTGAAGTAGAGCACAGGTGTCTAGTGGGTTGGTGGAAGTTTAGTCGGTGGTTGAGGTAGGTGGGTCCTAGTTCATCAAGGGTTTTGTAGGCATGCATGAGGATCTTGAACAGGCATCTCTTCTGGATGGGGAGCCAGTGGAGGTCTCCTAGTTGGGGGGAGATGTAGGTTCGTATGGGCAGGTCTAGGATGAGTCTGGGTGACACTTTCTATATGGTCTGGAGTCTTCTGAAGAACTGGGTGTAAATGCCAGCATAGAGGGTGTTGCTATAGTCAAGGTGGCTGGTGACAAGGTCCTGAGTGACAATCTTTCTGGTGTTGGTTGGGATACAGCCGAAGATTCTGCAGTGCGTGGAATCAGGAGAAGGTGAATGTATTGACTTGTTGTTTCATGGTCAGTTGGCTATTGAGGATGATGTCGATGTTGCAAGCATGGTTGGTCGGCCTGGGTCCAATTTCTGCAGGCCACCAGCTGTGGTCAATGCGGAGAAGATCATGCCAAAGATCAGTTCCTCAGTTTTGTCGTAGTTGTGTTAGAGGCAGCTGCCCTCATCCATTTGGCTATGGTGGTCATGGCATTGCAGAAGTTGGTTTTGGAGTTCGAGGGGCCCTCAGTGAGCGGGAGGATCAGTTGAGTGTCGTCAGCATAGGAGATTATGTTGAGTCCTTGGGATGTGACAACATCTGCGAGAGGGTGATGTAGATGTTGAACAGGGTGGGGCTCAGGGATGATCCTTGTGGTACACCTCATATGATGTCTATGATGCGCAGGTGAAGGGAGGCAGTTGGATGATCTGTGTGTGTTCTATAAGGAAGGAGGCAATCCACTTGAGGGCATCTTGCTGTATGCCTATGTGTAGAGTCTGTTGATGAGGGTGTTGTAGGAGACTTTGTCGAACGCTGTGGAGAGTTCGAGAAAGATCGGAGCCACCGCCTCTTCACGGTTGAGAAGTGTTCTGATGTCTTCTGTGGCGGCAATCAGTGCGGTCTCAATGTTGTAGTTGGTGTGGAATCCCGATTTAGAGGCGTCCAGTAGATGGTCTATGACGTTTTAAGATTGTCTGAAAATTTTTGAAATTGTGTGTGATTTTTGTTGACTTGCACTTCTATTGTTCTTTTATGATTATCTGTGTAATAATCGGATAAAAGAACTACGATGATAGTGTTATTATTTTTTTAAATAATGCGAGTTGGGATTTTTTTGTTATACATTTTTTTTAGTTGTTGGAATTCTAGGGTAATAAAAATGATTTCATAAATGTTTTCTTTGATATACATTTTACTATAATTGTACGTATTATTATACATTAATATATTGTTTTTAATTTTTAATAATTCATATACATTCTATAATGTTAAAATATTTTGTATATGCTGATAGGAGTATATTTTATGTCTATTTATTGCATATACATATATATATATATATATATATATATATATATATATATATATATATATATATATATATATATATATATATATATATATATATATATATATATATATATATATTTTTTTTTTGCAACAAAAAGGAAATTTAGCTTGTGGCACCCTAGGAAAGGGAAAATTAATTCTGAGATTATTAAAGTTTAACATTTTCCCTACTGTTGCTTATGCTGCAGTGAGAATAGTAGATCTGATCCCTTAAAAATCGAACACCCCATCCCTACTGTTGCTAATATTGGATTGGGAATAGTAAATCTGTCCCCTTCAAAGTCAAACATTTTCCCTGCTCTTGCTCAAGTTGGTGTGGGAAAACTAAATGTGAACCCCACCCAAGTTTAACTCTTCCCCTACTGCTGCTTACATTGGAGTGGGAATGGTAAATCTAACCCCTCAAGCAGTTTCCCTACTGTTGCAAATGTTGAAGACCAATACGGTCTATTACTCAGGTGGGAGTAGAAATAGTAAATCTGACCCCTCCAGAGTTCAAAACCTTTGCTACTGTTACTTAGGTTGGATCAGGATATAACCCCTTCAAAGTCCAACACTTTCCCTACAGTTGCTCAGGTTGAAATGGTAATAATAACTCTAATCCCTCCAAAGTTCAACACTTTAACTACAGTAGCTTAAGTTGGAGTGTGAATAGTAAATCTGAACCTCCAAAGTCCAGCACTTTACCTACCTGTGGTCAGATTGGAATATGAGTAGTGAATTGAAACCCTCCAAGTCTAATTTGGTATCTGACTTCTTTAAAATAGTTTTAATATTCTGTGTTTAATTTTAGAAGTTTGTGTATTGAAATTATAATTCTTTTCTTTTTAATTTTATAAAATTTAAATATATTTTTTATTTTAATGTTATTGTAATGATGTTTATCAATTTTATTATCTAGTGTTTGCAATTATATCAATTTCATTACATGTGTGGCATGTATGAATAAATAATATTTGTATTTTTTAAATAGTATGCTTATTTTTTGCAATGTTTTTAAAGTATGTTTTTATTTTATATCTGTAAGTTATACATGTTTTATATATTTATTATATATATTATATTTAAGTATCTTTTTAAAACATAATATTATTTTTAAAGTTAATACGTGTTTTAAAGTAAAGTGTACAAAATTTAAAATCTGATATACTTACCTATTTTTTGATAATATTGTTGTCTTCTATATTATCGTTGTCAAAGTATGTAAAGTTGATATTTGTTTTCTTCAGTGTTTTTTGGTGATATTTTTGTCTGCAATTTTATATCATACAACCGTTCGTGCATGATCTCTGGGTACACTGAAGTGCCATGTAACATTATCTCCTGTCCCAACCTCATGCCTGGTATGTCCTTCAGCACCTTCCAAATCTCTGCCCAGAATTTTTGTAACATCTGGCAATTCAAGACCATATGTGCTATGAGATTGGCTGCATTTCCAGCAATTTATCATAGGAACAGACCTGCAGCTCCTAACATGTTTGTTGACCAGTGCAAAATTATGCTGTGCTGGAATTTTAGCTGGGCTTCTTGTTGTTATTTTTTGGGTGTCAAGAGAAGCTTGAATCAGTCCTCGTCAGTGTATTCCACAAGCTCTTTGAAAAACCACATTAATTCAATTTTCTGGCAACTGTGCTTGAGAAAGTAAACTTCGCCAAGATTTTATAAAACCCCAAGATTACACCTCTATGTGACCCCCATATCCTCAAATATTTCAGGATCCCAGCAACAGGTAGCGTGATAGGATGGGGGCCTGGTAGTTTAGTGAGATAAAGATATAGCTGCAGATTGGTCCAGAACTGTGCAGGGTGTAACAGAACTCAGTTTGCTCTCCTGCAAATGTTTTCACCTTTGGTCCTGTGAGTAAATTATCTATATTATTAATGACCCCTAAGTACCCCTTCCCCTTTGCAAATGCAGGGGAAAATATTTTTTTCCCTTTGCAAATGCTTACACAATTTTGCGAGTTGCAATTTATTTGCGACTCGCAAAATAGTGTTTGTACATGGTCCACAAGGATTTAGCATGCGCAAACGGGTCGCAAACCCTTTTGCGCATGCTAAATCCCGTCGTACACCTGGCCCATAATCTCTAATCTATCTCAAGATGGAGAAGTACACCAAAGTTAGTGCCAGAGACTTCATCTTCCATGAGTTCCTGGCCTAGTGTCTCATGCCCCTACCTCATAGGTGAACAGTCCAATCCCCCTAATTCTGTGACCAAATATTTATAATAATGTCTACATTACTGTATCATCTCGACCCGGGCCCAGCATCCAAGTTTAATCAATATTTGTAATTTGCGCTCATATAATCAGTAAGAATTTTATCTGCCATCTGAGTTTTAAAATGAGTTGTCAGTGTGCCTTCAGTGGGGATCTTGACTTGTTTCTCATGGTAGAATGAGGACCTGGATGTTTGTGCTTGTGTCCGGAAGCCCAAAGTCTTGTGATTTCCTCAAGCCTCTCCCTTTCCTCGGATTGATCCCACACAAAAGTCTCTCCTTTCTAGCTCTGGGGAGAGTCCACATCATCTGGGTTTTGGGATGTGTCCATGCCGTGGAATCTAACGTGCCTAGAAGTCCTTCCACATGACCTGGGTTGTTGAATTCAATAGCATGTTCTTCTCTGGTTATTATCATTATCACAGTATCAATCAGACCGTGTTGGATTTCTAGCTTTTTCAAATGAGGTCTGAGGACCAGAATCCTCTTTTGCTTTAATATGGTTTAGTGCAAAAAGTCTTCATTGATACAGATTTTATGTTCCTGGACTCTGAAAATGTCTTATTTACTAATCTCAGTCCAAACAAAGCCAGAATGGAGAACAAGTGTTGGACTCTAAAAGGGGCAGGTTTACTAATCCCACCCCAAACTTAGGCAAAAGTGTTGCTTGAAAACTCTATAACAAGGCTGCAGTGCCACGAGACATTACTAGATGTCCTGCTTGCCTTCTTGAATTAGATCCAACTGCTTGAAGTCTTCACAAAGCTGCAATACCTCAAGTCATTACTAGTTGCAATTGCTTCAAATCTCCTTCACCGAGCTGAGGAGATGTGTTTTTAATATATCAATTTACATGTGCAATTTTCCTACACTGATAATTTGCAGTTGTTTTCTATAGGGTAAATAAATATGCCATAGCTTGTTTAAGATGATGAGTCAATGTGGCAACTTTGAATAAACGTCTTGATTACTATACATCACATCTGATTACAAGCTACTATATATAGTTGCAACGAGTCACTGATAAATCCAAGTGCCTTGATCCTGATACTTTGCAAACCAAACTTTTTTCAGACTGGAACTATACAAATGTGTTATTAAATTACAAGTGCTTATAGTTAAGTCAGCCAATGACTGAATTGTTCTGATGCACCGCCCAATGCAATACACTATGTCAGTCGAGCAAATAAATAGATAAATACATTTGATAAAAGATATTTGGGGTGGATGGTCGACCACTTCACGGAATAATGACCCTAACCTGTCAGGGTGAACTCCACAAGTCACACAATTAAGCTCAATGCCGTAGTGGCTATGGCACAGAGCAGACAGGCTTAAATTAGGGCAATGTTTATAGTATTTATGCAGTAATAAAACAGTACTAAAGTCAAAACACCAACCAATAAAAATCCAAAACTGATATAGAAAAATGGGGTACATTTAAGTAAACTTAATGACATCATACAACAAAAATATAATAGGGGGATATTAGTATTTTATGTTTTGAGTAGAAATTGCTACAAAAAGCACTAAGCACCTTCCAGCTGTCCAGCCCTGCCGCACACTACTTAATGGTGCTGCGCCAAAGGCAAGCCCATCTGCGCCTGTCCGTGCCCAGTGCCGGACCCCGGTTCTCAGACCCTCCTTGGATACGAAGCCAACACCCTCCGTGCACTCAACACAGGATGCCATTCCACCTGCCACCTTGCATCGCCGAAAGACACCCAAGGACCTTTCGCCTGCTGCAACTGCAACTTCACCCTGACCCAGCTCTGCCCTCCAGCACCCAATCAACCAACAGCGGACCAGATCAACTCAGCTGCATCCTCCTCGGGGTGCGCTTCCTCCACAAACACACCACCGAACTCTGGTACATCCTAGACTCCATCCCTCCCGTCGTCACCTTCCTCACAGAAACCTGGACGAACCCTAACTCTGGCCCGGGCTTTGCCACCGCCATACCCAGTGGTTACAAGATCATCTGCAAGGACCGCGCCATCCAACCAGGAGGGGGCATCGCCATCATCCACAAAAACACCCTCCGCCTGACCACCCACTCATATGACCCAACGACAACTATGGAATACCTCCACTTCCAGATCCAGACCAACTCCAACACCACCCTTTGCTGCACCCTCCTCTACAGACCACCCAGACCCCGACTGCCCTTCACTGAAGCAATCATCGACCGCATCGCCCCCCAGGCTCTCGCATCCACTGATTACATCCTACTCGACAACCTCAACCTCCACCTGGACAACCCCAATGACCAGAACACCACATCCCTTCTGGAGAACCTCACCAATCTAGGACCCAAGCAGCTAGTCGCCGCTCCAACCCATGTAGCAGCGCACACACTCGACCATGTCTTCTCTGCCATTAGAAACGCCACCTCCAGCCACACCACCGAACTCCTTTGGAACGACCACCACTGCATGCACTTCACCTTCACCAAACCCACCGTACACCAATGCCCTCACTGCCCCCCCTGGCCGCAGCTGGATCAAGGTCACCGAAGAACAGCTCCCCACCTCCCTCAGCACTATCACACTGCCAACAGACGCCAACGCCAATACCGCATTATGCAACCTCTACCAATGGATCACCGACTGCGCCGACACTCTGGCACCCCTCAGGAAGGCACCCGGCAAGCAACACTGCAAGAAAGCAAGCTGGTTCACCCCCACCCCTCATGAGTCCAGGCACACCTTCAGAGGACTAGAGAAGCTATGGAGGAACAACAAAACCCGGTAGACAATCACAACCTTCAAATCTGCTATCACCGCACACCACCTCCTCCTCAAAACCACTAAGAAAATGGCTCTCCATGACATATTAAATGTCAATGCACACAACAGTAAAGAACTCTTTGCCATTGTCAAGAAGCTCGCCAGGCCCAATAGCGAGACCACTGACGCCCCACCTTCCCAAGACCTCTGCAACAAACTTGGCATCTTCTTCCACCACAAGATCAGGCAGATCTACAACACCTTCGACAACCAAGACCCTCCCAAGGCTAACACCACCGCACCCAACCACACGGCCACCCAACAGATCCTGCCCAACTGGACCCTGCTCACCATCAACAACACTCTAAAGACCATGAAGAGCATCCACTCCGGAGCTACCTCGTACCCATGTCCACATCACATCTTCAACAAAGCAGCCACCAACATCGTCCTCGAGCTCCACCGCACCATCAACTGCTCCATTAAGACCGCCATCTTCCCTAATTACTGGAAACACGCCAAGCCCAAACTCCTGTTAAAGAAACATCTGCTTACCGGACCGACATCAAGAACTCCAGATCCATCTCCCTGCTACCCTACCAAGCCAAAGTCATCGAGAAGGCCATTAACGCCCAGCTCGCCAAGTTCATTGACGTAAACCACCTCCAGAACACCTCCCAATCCGACTTCAGGAGCAACCAAGGCACTGAGACCTCACTTCACCCTGCAACCAACGGCATCCGCTCCCTCCTCGAACAAGGTGAACCCGCAGCCCTCCTCCTCCTAGACCTCTCTGCTGCCTCAACACCGTCTCCCACTGCACCCTAATTGAGAGATTCCACGACGCCGGCATCTGCAACAAGGCCCTGGACTGGATCCACTCTTTCCTCACCAGGTGAACACAGCAAGTCAGACTACCTCTGTTCCTCTCGGAACCCACAAGATCAGCTACTGAGTTCCTCGGGGCTCCTCCCTGAGCCCCACCCTTTTCAACATCTACATGCCCCCCCTCGTGACCATCCCCAGGAACCATAGACTCAACATCGCCTCCTACGCCAACGACACCTAACGGATCCTCTCCCTCACAAATGAAACAACAGCCAGAAACAACTTCCACAGCGGAATGAAGGCAGTCACCACCTGGATGAAGAGCAGCTTCCTCAAACTGAATTCGGACAAGATCGTAGTCCTGATCCTAGGACCCTCACCCTCAGCATGAAACGGCTCCTGGTGGCCATCCACACTGAGAACCCTACCCATCCCCAAACACCACACATGTAACCTCGGCATCATACTGGACTCCTCGCTCACAATGAACGATGAGATCAATGCCGTTGCCTCATTGTGCTTCCATACACTCCGCCTGCTTCAAAAGACATTCAGATGGATCCCCACCGAATCCAGAAAAAGAGTCACCCTCGCACTCATCATCAGCAGACTTGACTTCAGCAACACACTCTAAGCCTGCGTCACCCAGAAACTCCTCAAGAAACTTCAGAACGTTCAAAATGTCGCAGCCAGACTGGTCCTTGACATCCCTTACCGCAGCCACATCTCCAAACACCTCTGAGAACTTCACTGGCTCCCAGTCAACAAAAGAATTACCTTCAAGCTCCACGACGCAGGACCAGCATACCTGAACCACCGAGTCAGAGAATGTCACTTTTTTGGTGCTGATTGAGTGCTAGTGGAAGTGTAGATATCTGGGGGCTTATTTTCAAGCCCCCTGCGCCACCGGTATGCCACATTTTCCCATATTAAAAGTGATGCACTGGTGACGCTAGAGACTTGTAAATAAGATTTCTCAGATATGGATATACTAGTTCTATATTGAATTTAGCCTTGTTTTTTGCATCACATCAATCTTTTTACCTAATTGGATCGAATGAAACTTTTCTATTGTTTTCACTAATAAAAGGAGGAATTTCACTGTGTATCGTTGCGACACGCTGCATTACTTTGCCCCGCCCCATGGTGGGGGTGGGCCCACCCTGGTGATGCCAGGGCCTGAGAGGGAGTGCTTGGGGTGCCAAGCAGGGGGGACAAGAGCGTTGTGGCCGCACACCGCAGGAGGCTTGCGAGGCTCTGGGGAGGACGCCCCTTACAGTCTTGGAGACTCCTCACAAATCAAGAGACCCTGCACTGGTGGATGGGGGGGGCTGTTGGCGCATCCAACCTACAGGACAGACGAAATCGAAAGGACACATGCAGCAGCGGCAGGCTGAAAAGGAATGCAGTTCACCTTCATCAGACAACATTCTGCCCTGAACTTTTTGGGAGCACAAGGGACCACAAGCACCTTATCATTACTGGATGCCAGATGGTGCATTCTCTGTCTCCTGCTGAAAAATGTTTCACCAATATAGAACCTGACTGTGAGTAACAAGGGAGGGGGGGCGTATTGGTTTTTTTCAGGAGTCTGCCCCTACTCCATTGGAGTGCCTTTGGTATTCTTCACGGTTCATACTTTGTTTTTCCCTTGCGAGATGGTCTGTAGGCCCTTCAGTTTGTGAGAGGCCAGGTGGGTCACTCAGTGAAACTGTAGCTGTCGATACCTGTAGCCTGACTCCATCACATATGGCCTACCCTTTATTCATAATAGACAGGCAAACTACTTCATGGGGCTAGCAGTCGCACTCAGGAGGTGGTAGAACGATGAAAGCAGTCGATGGCCCTCCTCTCTCTCAATGCAGAGAAGGCGTTTGATAGGGTTCACATAGGGGCCAAGATGAAAACCTTAATTCAAGCCAACTTTTGAAAAAACAGATGCCAAACTCAAACTTTTTCCACCACTATAACGATCACTAGGAGCAAGCGGCAGGGGTGGCCTCTGTACCAACCTTGTTGTTTGTCCTAGCAAGGGAATCCTTTAGTGGCTAGAATCCAAAACAATCCTGCAAACCATGGCATGACAACAGATGTCAGGAAGCACAAATTGGCCCTCTTCGTCGATGACATATTAGGCTTTATCACTGAACCAGACACCATCATTACAGCTCTGATAAGGTAATTGGGCCATTTCTCCCAAGCTTCAGGCTTTAAAATCAATTTCTCTAAATCACGGGGCATGAGGATGGTAGATCCACAGAAACCTCATCAAGATTGGTGGCTTCCAATGTGAGATGCCAGCGATAACTTACCTGGGGTTCCAACTCCTGACACGCACGACCGCCATCTACGATAGCAATATCTCAACTCTATTCACTTCCCTCTTCAAGGACCTACACAGGTGGGGCAAGTTGGAAATCTCCTGGCGAGGCCAGCTCAATTTCCTTAAAATGAACTTCATGCCCGACTTTTAGCTAGCCTTCAAATTCTTCCTCTCAACATCCCCAAATTAACATGAACACAGATATGTAACAAAATGCTTGGCTTTGTGTGGGGGGAGGTACATCCGTGAAAGTGGCAAGGGCATTCCTCTTTCAGCCCACAGTGAAGGGTGGCTTGGGCTTCCCCAATGTATTTACATACATCTTAGCGGAGAACTTCGTGCCTCACTCGATTGGAATCCCGACTCTGAAAGGAAACGCTGAGTGCAGGTGGAACAAGCCTTCTCTCTAGTTCCCTTGTCTGGGGTCCTGTGGCTCCCTGCGGTGACAAGGACAGTCGCCCCCCCTGCTGCTAATATCTACATCTCTCATTGGTGGGAGGTGGGGGGAGACGAACCATCCCGTTGCAGCCGTAGCTAACCCCAGTTCTTTTAGTTGGAACCAAGGCCACTCTCCCATTTTGAGGGACATCTATAAAGTTGGGGATCTTAGGACATGGGAGGATCAATTGGAGATATACGCCTTCACCAGACGGGATGCATAAAGGCTTAGTCAGGCACTACACTGGGCGGGTAGACCTCCAGCACACCTAGCTATGCAGCAGGAGGAAACTCCCATAGAAGCCCTGTATTTTAACAACAGTGGCACATCATGTCTAGATAAACATCCTGAACCTTACTCCTCCCCCTACCCCAAATATTGCCTGTGTCATACAATGGGAGAGGGCATTGGCTACTGATATCTAAGATCACACATGAGGTGCTATCTGGCAAAGGGTCTCCAAATCTTCTATTTTTCTTCAGTATAAGGAGAATGCATACAAAATTCTAATGCACTGGTACCTCACACCTCACACCATATTTGTGGGCTCCTACCTGTGCTGGAAGGGGTGTTGGAAATGCAGCACTTTCCTACACACATGGTGGTCATGTCTGGTAATTCAAGCATTCTGGGCCAAGGTCCTCTTGGGAGACCCACAATGACTCCCGAGGGGCTACTATTCTCCCATCTTCTATTGGCAGCGAGATTGAGAATGGCCCAGATGTGAAAGCAACCACAGGCAGGCTCACTGAACCTGTAATGGGGGAAGGTCTGGTCAAACTATGCCATGGAAAAACTAACGTCGATTATCAGAGAAAAAGTGGCTATTTTCAATACAAAATGGCGTCCATTCACCACTTACATACGAAGGCAGCATAGGACACGAGGGTTGCATCTGACGATGTCCAAGACACTGAGGGCATTGGAGATATGTGTTCTGACCTCTTTAGACACCGAGGGAGGCTCACTGCAAGCTGTGCATTCAGACTGGATAACACCTATAGGTTTTTGGGGAGGGGGCTCGGGAGCTCCTAATGCACATGTGGGATTGGGTCATGTTGAGATAGCAGATATTGTATTTGGTGGGTGTACGAGCGCTCTGTTACCCATATTGCACTATTCATCGACGCTCCAGACGGAACTGTGCCGTCTGTCATGTTCTTTTGCTTAAAATGCTAAATAAAAATTGTTTAAAAAAATAATCTGCACTTTCACATTTTCTAAGCTCCAGCTCCAGCTCTGCCAGTTGAAATACCTTTTAGGGACTAGTCACAGATGGAACCTGCCAAATTTAAGTTCACACGTCCAACGTTTAAATATTGGGCCCACTGTCTTGTGGGTGACGGGATATATGGTAGCGCAAATTTATTTATTTTTTTGTGGGCGAATTTGGTGTTTGTTGAGTATTTAACACTTAGATCCAAATTACTAGTCTGGTGGTACTCCTGGTGGGGTGGCGGTCTTCCGACCTCCACATCACAGACTTGCCGGTCGTGCCCCTCTGGTACAGCCGACTCCACCAGCGAACCACTGTTCCCTGGCGGTCATGCGGCGGTTAAGCGGCATCAACGTGCTTGCCTTGACAGCCAGGGTCCCGCCAAGCATATTACGACTTTCCTCACTGCCACTGATTTCATGGAGGTCTTTTCTCCATGAAAAAAGTGGCGGTGAGCAAAGAAAGAAAGCCCTACAGGGCCTCCTTGTGGCTCGCTCCATGTGTATGCACTCAGTGGGGCACAACATGTGCCCCCCATGTGTGCATGCAACCCCAGTTCCAGTACGGCATGGACTTTACAGTCCATGCAGTGCTGGCACCTCCTTTGACATTCCCATTGTGCTCCCTATTTTATAGGCACCGCCTTGGGAACGCCAAAGAACCTCCTGCCAATGACTAAAAAAGTCAACATACAGTGGGTGGTTCTCACCCGGGTGTGGCGGTGGGGTGGTCCCGCCACCACACTGTCAAACTCATAATCGGACCCTTAGTGCTAATTTTTGTAGTTGTCTTCATATACTTTGATTAAAATGATTGACACACCCTTGTATATTTCTATGTGGGTATATTTTTTAAATGGTAGAAATCATTGCTTGCTCAGTCAATAATTATCTTACGAGGATATTAATTGTGAGTTGTGGATTTCATTTTAGTTAGCAGTTCGTGATAAGTTGCACTTCGTTTATTTGGTAAAAGTGCGCATATTAATGTGTTTTTGGTTTGCGGTATTTCTTTGGATTGTATGGATTTGTTTCAGTGGTCGAGGGCACAATTTAAACATGTTGCTCAGACTTAATTTTAATAGTTGCTTGCCATTGGCAGATATCATTATTCTCCTTTCATTATTGGTGTTGTCTCGTAAAATGAAAAGTTCATTGGAGTGTGTTACAGTTAGGTCTTCAGGGATATTTATATCTTGGAACCTTGTTCAAGCAGCAGTGGTTTCTGTGGTTGCTTTTCTAGATCTGTCTATGAGTCTTTTTAAATTAATTTTCTGTCATAGCCATCCCATAACATACACTGCATTTTTCGAATACGTTTTTTCACTGCTTGTACTTTCTTTGCTGCAAGTTGATCCCATATGATTTAACATCAATTTACCTTTTTGAGATTTGTTATGTGGCTCTTACTGACAACTACTTGTGGGGTTGAAAATAGCACAAGAATTATGAAACTTAAATCACATTTTTTTCATGTAGCATTAATATTTTAGGATACATTATCTTATTTTTACATTCATGGTTGCAGATAAGAAATAGCTGCATTTTAAAGAGTTATCATTTATTTTGCGAAATTATGATCTATGTGCTTGATTTTTTCTGTTGAAAAAGTTTCATTTGTTAGTATAACATGTTCTATATATATTTGAGGGTTTTTAGGGTATTTTTAAACTATACAATGTTTTATATTTACTTTTGTTGTAATTTCCCATTTTGTTAACTACTTTTAAGTAAGAAACTCATATAAAAAGGCGTATATAAATTATTTTAAATAAAGGCTTGGGCTTATTGTTTAAATTAGCTATAAATAATTCACGCACGTTTACTTACTATGGTGGTGGCTTTTTCATTTGCTATAAGTCAGCAATCAGAAATCCTGCTGATTGACGCTTGCAGTCTAGGCTTCTTGCTGAAGTTTATTTAACGTTTTATAGCTGTTTTACATTCGATGGTGTTTGCATGTTTGCATTGGTTAATTAGTTTTATTTTTATATATACATAGATACACATATATATGTGTGTGTGAGTATATATATATATATATATAAATATATATATATAATGACATCACTGATGAGATCACTGATGACATCATCCGGTGATTGTGAGTATATAAAACAAATTTATGGGTGTTAAATATATATACACCAAGGTGTATTGGTGAATCAGTGGATGTATGAGTGCCTGCATGAATGATTCTGTGGTTGCATGACTGACTGTATTAGTGAGTGATTAGGTGTCTCAGAGAATGTAAGGGTGAGTGACTGGTTGTGTGAATGTTTTGGATCAGTCTGTCAGTTGGTGTCTAACTGGCTGTATGGGTGTGTGAGTGGGTATGTGGAGGCAGTATGGATGATTGCTTGGTTGTCTGAGTACCTGTATGGGTGTCTGAGAGTCTGTGTAGGTGGGTGAGGGGTTGGGTGGCTGCCTGTATTGATCAGTGAGTGGGTGAGTTAGTGGCTATATAGGTTAGTGAGTGTGTGTGAGGGACTATTTGTGTGAGTGAGTGTGTGTATGGCTGAGGGGGTTAGTGGACGTGTCAGTGGTATATGGGTAACTGGGTAGGTGAAACGAAAGGCAGTATAGGTGAGTGATGGGGTACATGAGTGACTGTATGGGTGAGTGAGTGAATGTGAGAGTGGCTGCATGAGTGAGTGTGTGCTTTTGTCAGTAACTGTATAGGTGAGTGAGTACATGTTAGTATCTGCCTGAGTAAGTAAGTGTGTGCAAACGCGCCTCCTGGCACACTGCTGGCTAGTCTATGAAGCCCCCTTGGCTCCAGAGGGTCCTTGGGGCCAACTGCCTCTCCTGTTGCCTCTAGTAAGTCCCATACAGCGGGATTGCTGAGAGTTCTTTGGAGGCCATGCTCTAATTTTTTCACCACTCGGCAAGCACGCCTTCAGTCGCACTACTGGTTAAAGGATGAAGTCCACTTTACTCTTGAGGGTGTCAGGGCCCAACTACCCCTCCCATTACCTCCAGTAAGTCCCACACAGCTGGATTGCTAAGAGATTGTTGGAGACCATGTCCCCTTTCTCTACCACTCTGCATACGTGCCTCCTGGTGCACTACTGGTTGGGGAAAGAAGGTCACTATAGTCCTGAGGCAATCAAGATGCATGGGGACATCCTCCCCCCACCAGCAGCGCACTGAGAGGTGCATTTGCAGAGACCTCTCGGAAAACCCGCTGCGTGGAACTTACTAGACCTAACAGGAGGTCTTATCAGCCCCTATGGACCCTCAGCAGCCATGGGGACTTCATACCCCAAACAGCAGTGCGCCAGGAGGCGCAATTGCAGAGTGGTACAGAAAGGGGGCGGACCTCTGGCATCTTGCCGGTAGCATTTTATTTATAAAGGAAGGAGGGCCATGTAGCGTCCCCTTTCTGGGATCGTATTTGGCCCCGATGACCCCATCCCTCAAGGCCAGTCATTTTTAGAACGGGGAGTGAGGCCACATGGCCCACTTCCCCAGCATGATTACAGCCCCAGGTACCTCATTCCCCGGGGCCTGCCCTTTAATATTTTTAAAATAATTTTTATAAAAGAAGGAAGGGGGGTCTGGCCACAATATTAGGAGCCCTGGTCCCACCCAGGGACCCAGTTTTTTTCATCTTGGGGAATACGGGGAGCACAAGGCCCCCACTGTCCTTGCGAGCTCCCCGCATCCAGTGGGAGCCAACATTGCTTTTGGACAGAGGGAGCTGCTCACATGCAGCTCCCTCTTTTGAAAAGCAATTCTGCTCCGATTCGGGCAAGCAAGGAATATTACATCCTCTTGCTTGCACGAAGCAGAGCAGTGGTTGCTATGGCTTGGCGGGAGCAGTGCTCCTGCCAATCCATAGCAAACAGCAATGTCCTGGTGGTGGGCAACCTGGGACAATCCAGGAACCAGCCCTAGGGGTTTGGCGGTCGCCAGCTCCATTATAGGCTCCAGGAGGGTGGCTGTGTGGCTCTCCTCCTTTGTTTTAATTTGCCCCTGGGAGGTGGTGGTCCCTGGAGCTGCAGGGGGAGATTGGCAGCCCCCCACATTACTTTTGTCTAAAGCCCCACAGAGGTGACGGTTCCTGGGGCTGCGGGGGGGGTTTGTGTGGCCCCAGCTTTGTTTATAGATGAAGTAATGGGAGGTGGTGGTCCAAGGGGCTTGGAGGGATCTAACAAGCCTCCCCATTTTTATAACTATAATCCCCGGGGAGGTGGTGGTCCCCGAGGCAGCGGGGGAGCCTCATAAGGTCTCCCCCGCTTTCATTTGATTTAAAGAAGCCTCAGGGAGGTGGTGATCCCCAGGGAAATAGTGAGCCCTAGGAGCAGGGCTCAATTCGCCCCCACCGCCATTATTAAAAGAAAAGGAACCCGGGACCGGGCCCACCCGGGGGCAGATAATGAACGAAGCATGGGATCCTGTGTTTCATTTTTAAAAAAACAATTCAGCCAGAACCGCGGACCCTGCCAAATATTTCAAAAGAAATGCTTTTTTTTATATGGAGGGTCCCAGTGGAAACTTCCCCTCGCCCCCAAGAGTCCTAGGGGTTCAGGGTGTTTCTACTCTGCTCCCTGTCTTTTTTTAACCTTTTTGGTGGGACTCGTTCAACCGAATCCCAAGATGGCTGCCAACACTTCCTGGTTGAAATGTTAGCAGCCTGTTAGACTTGGCATCTTTTGGTGTGTTTCCCCTGAGTTTCTGCTTTCTGCCCTCCCGGTTAGACTCTGTTTTTTCCGGCGTAGTGTTTCTGCACACTGCTGATCAGTGGTAAAGTGCAAGTGCTCCTATGGTAAAGTATGTTATGGATTGGTGTTTCCATAATTGGCTGTTTGGTTTTCTTGTCAGTCCCTAGTAAAGTGCACTGAGTGTGCCAGGGCCTGGGAATCAAATGCTACACGTGAGCCTGAAGCACAGATTGTGCCACCCACGTAAGTAGCCCGGAAAAGGTACCTCAGACCTGCCGTCGCAGAGTCTGCGCGCAGTTTGTAACTGTCATGTCGACTTGGCCTGTGCACACCCTGGCCAGTCCCTAACCTTTCCTTCTCTTACCTGTCAGGCACCCCTAAGGTAAGCCCAAAGTACCCCTGTGGGCAGGGTGCAGTGTATGTGAAAGGGTGGACATGCCCTGGTGTGTGTGGCATGTCCTGATAGTGAATTACAGCCCATTTCGTTTTTCACTATTGCAAGGCTACCTGTTCCGCATAGGACAGAATAAGAAGTTAGTTTATAACATCTTATAAACATAAGTGGCCCTGGGAACTAGGTGGGAAAATAAAATTTAGTATACCTGAACTCAGAATCTACCTATGCATCTTTTAGTGAAGGTGATTTTTACATTCTGCGTTTGAAAATACCACTTTTAGGAAGTAGTTCTTTTCTTGCTCAGTCATCCCACGTGCCTCTATTGGAATGTGGATTGCCTGCCTGGGTTTTGGACCTCAGATGGCTAGGAAGCAAAGGTGGCTCCCAACAGTCTATGTAGGTCAGGAAAGGGCTGAATAGACTTGGGCTGCGATGGGGGCAGAGAGAAGAGATTTCCTTGCACCTCAAAGGCCTGGTCTGCCTCTGACAATGCCGTCTCCACCCCCTGCCGGGAAATCACACCAGAGAAGGCAGAACTGGTTCTGGCTAAGCACAGACACCCTCTGCCTAGAGGATCAAAGGATTTTTGGATACAAATACTGGGGCCCAGACCCCTGAATTTTTAGAATTCTTTTGGATCAAGAAGTCTGCCAAGAAGAAGAGCTGGAGAAGCTGTGAGGAGGAACTACCACTTTTCTGTGCGCATTGCTGTGTTGGCCTGCAGTGGCTTCTTCTGTCTTGGGCAGTGAAAGGACTGGACTGAACTTTCTGCAATCTACTTTTGTGAGTTTATCCAAAGGCTTTAGGTAGAGCTTGCCCCCTGTTCAAGAAGTCTCTGGAACAGCAAAGACTTCAAGCTCTTCTGCCCTCAGCACTGGGGGCTGTGTGTTTTGTGCTGCAACAGAAGAAAAGCAACTCGACGACATCTACGATGCCACTGCCGACTCTGTGTCCTGAAGGCACCGCAGAGGGCACCGCCGCAACGCCGCACCGCGACCCTGGTCTCACTGATGGGATGTATGGCGTTACAACGCATACTTTTACAACGCATACCTTTACAACGCATTTTTTACAACGCAACATCCATTACAACGCATTCCATTACAACACATGCCATTACAATGAATTTTTAAAAACTACCTTTACAACGCATTCCATTACAACGCATACTACCTTTACAACGCATACCATTACAACACATACCATTACATTGCATGTATGGTAAGTATTGGATAGTGTAGGGGTAACAATTACTACTCAAACTCCAAGGGGTGCAACAGTAGGGTAAGTGTATGCGTTGTAATGACTGCGTTGTAATGAAATGCGTGGTAGTGGTATGCGTTGTAGTGTCATGCGTTGTAATGGTTGCGTTGTAATGGCATGCGATGTAATGGATGTTGCGTTGTAAAAGTTTCGTTGTAATGGTAGTGCGTCATAAAAGTTGTGTTGTAAAGGTTGTTTCCCCACCGATGACGCCTGCTGATGCCACCACAGAGCCGCTGCTCGCACCGCAACCTGTGGGCACCGCACTCCCCACCGCCTCGCTTCACGATGACACCGCATGCCGCACCTCTGCACTTCGAACCGCAGCACCCGACGCCTGCCGACGCCAGTGCTCCTAATCCCAACAGAAAGGAGCTCAACCTGCAATGCGAGTGACTTCAAGGGCTTTGACGCCCTGCATCTCTAATAGGTACTGTTTGCGGGTCTTCCCGACACCGTAGCTGGTCCACGACGCTGCAACCAGCCTGAACTGTTTGGATTTGTTTGCTCACGACGCCGTGATAGCCCCGGACAGAGCTATCGACATCAAGGAACTGTTTTTAAGGCGTGTTTTGATAACTGTAGATTTTTAAGTACTGTATTGTGGATTCCTGCCGTTTTTGGTCTTGTATATAAAAATATTGCCTGTTTTTCAAAACTGGTGTGGTGTCCTTTTGTAGTGCTTACTCTGTCTTACTATTGGTTATGTGCAAATGCTTTAAACACTGCCTCTAAGATAAGCCTGACTGCTAGTGCAAGCTACCAAGGGAGTGAGCAGGGGTTATTTTAGGAGTGTAACTCCCTTATCCTGACTAGGAAGAAGGGTCCCTACTTGGACAAAGGTGCAAGCCCTTGCCAATTAGAGACCCCCACATCCAATCAAATTTCAGGGTCTCAGTAAGCCCAGAGATCTATATTTTTTAAACTTAAATATCTCTGAAACTACTGAACGGATTTACACTAAATTACAAAACACATGCTTTCTGGTCCAACATCTAGCTTACTGACAAATTCAGTCTAATTCCACTCAGCGGTTCGGGTTATAGTCTTGTTCAAAAAATGAAAAATCCCCAAACTCATAACTTGTGGCCCTATTTTCTCGGCCCCGCTTGACGGATCAGCTTGAAACTTTCAACACAGCAAGCTGAACCAAAAAGGGGAAGTTATTTGAAAATTTCGTGAAGATTGATCAAGCTGCACCAAAGTTATTGGCAAAACAAAAAACGCTTTTCCTATGAAAACTATGGTCCAAACTATAACTATCTGCTGGTGTCCGCCCAATATACACACACACAAAACAGGAAGCAAGGAATTCTGGGTAGTTCCCAAGTTTAGGCAGAGAGCAGCACCTTTATAGGGAGCACTCTACAACATAAGCAACCCTCTGAATCTGAGCAAGCCCTGCTGTATTCAGCCTTGGGACAGGCATACAGATTCTGTATCACATTTCTTATTGTTGCAGATTATTAATTACTAGTGGTTAGGAATCAGATATGGAGGGAATATGTATCAATACATATGATGCATTTTTTTCTATTTTGTACACTGTCTCAACATTCGCTGCTCTCAACATAATTGTTATCTTCCCTACAATTTACCTACATATATTTGGTAGTAAGTTGTTGTATAACGACGTTTGTTATATACATCCATATGTCTTGAGTGTGAGTGTGTTTACCTGGATGATCTGAGGGGAATTGCATGTAGACTTCTAAGTCTTTCGCAGGCTTGATTTTTCAGCTGAATATGGGCCTTTCCTTTACCATAGTGTGAAGGAGAGCTGGTGGTAAACCTGTTTGTGGCCTCCACTTTGCAGGACTGGTAATAACTTCTCATCCTTGAGCCACAGGCATCTACCGAATGTTACCAAAATCTTAGCAAGCTGTCCATCAATATGTAAGACTCAATCTCAATGATAGAGATTGCGCTCAAATAGTAATACAGAGGTGTAGGACTAGACCAAAGGAGTAAGGTATGTGGCTGGCATCATGTTGCTGGGGCACCATTGCCATGAGTGAGGCTTACAAACAGTTAATAATCCTGTACTTTTGAAAATGATATTAACAAACCACGAGTTAGAACAGCCAGCTCTATAACAGAAATTCAGGACATCCACATATAAGAAACCATTATAAAATTATTATAAATAAATAAATAAAAATACAAAGAAGTCATTTACTTAGTCAATGGTGAACCTGAAAACCTGGCATGGAGCTGTCTCTTATGTACCCTTTCCAACAGCAACAGACAACAAGGTACAGTGAACAAAATACCTGAATAATATAAACCCTGGCTGCAAGTCCTGTAGAGCATTAATGAAACTCTGAAAATTGAAAAAGTTACAGAGTTCCAATTTTGAGTGACAGCTTCCAGCATTTCACAAGAAGAGTGTATTTTATGCCATCTTTGCACACTATAGTAAGAATATTAAATTTAACTCACCAATATATGTGCTTTCCCAAATGTTTGTTCTGATAGAGTTAGTACTAAGCATGGGCGGATTTTGCAAATTGGCAATCCGCGAAATTGCGTATTTACGGATTCGCAATCCGCAAAATCCGCGAACTCTCGCGAATTTTGCGGATTCCTTTTTTTTTGTGTTCGCAAGTGTTTCTGCCATTTCGCAAGGGTTTTTTACCAGTTCGCAAACGCGAACTTACTTGTCGGGTAGCAACGGTCGCGACCATGTTGTTTCTACGTCTGGTTCATCACAGCACCCTCTGTTTCACCACTGCCGCCCTCTGTTTCACCACTGCCACCCTCTGGCTCACCCATGCCACCCTCTGGCTCACCCATGCCACCCTCTAGTTCATCACTGTAGATTATGGGGGGAAAAGCACACCTGCCCTGCCTCAACTGACATGAATGAATTAGGGGCTGATTAATGTGTCACTGAATTTGAACTTCCAGGCTGGCACCTGCTTCCTTATCTGTAATTGCTTTCTGTTGCAGTGTAATTTTTTAACAGGACCTTTGTGGCATACTTGTAGCTATTCTCTGAGCCTGCTGTGAGGGTCAGAGCAGGGTCATAGAATAGTTGCAAGTAGGCAACTGAACTCTGAAGGGGCCCCTCAGGAAGCACTACAGGGAATGGTTACTAATGATAAGATTGAACTTTTGCACCTGCTGAGTGCTTTCAGTTTTGCAAAAATCCAAATATCCAGCAGCATCCACAAAAAGTAATCCTTCCAGGCACTACAGGGAATGGTTACTAATGATAAGATTGAACTTTTGCACCTGCTGAGTGCTTTCAGTTTTGCAAAAATCCAAATATCCAGCAGCATCCACAAAAAGTAATCCTTCCAGGCACTACAGGGAATGGTTACTAATGATAAGATTGAACTTTTGCACCTGCTGAGTGCTTTCAGTTTTGCAAAAATCCAAATATCCAGCAGCATCCACAAAAAGTAATCCTTCCAGGTCAAGATCCAAATCAAAGTGACCAGCACATGAAGAAAGCACTGGGAGGAGCCTGCTGGACAGGAACAGGAAGTTGGAGACTGTGGGGCACTTCCTTCCTCCCACCCCCCCCCCCCCGCCTCCCAAAATGGACTCCTTGCAAAATAAAAGTGCAGGCAAATGTCAACCTGAGGAGTTATTCTGATAAAAATCATAATTTTCAAGGTTTATGCTGCCTGCTGGTGGATTTCTTGTGCGAAATTGTAAATTTTGCAATCTCGCAATTGCGAGATTGTCGCTGCCCGCCGCATCTACGTGTTCGCAAGTGCTTACTCCCGCGAAATTGTATAGTATTCTAGTTGGCAAGTGCGACCAAGCAAAGAATCCGCTTCGCACGGATTTACGAATTTTCGGCAAGTTCGCGAGAGTTCGCGGATTGCGAATTTGCTGAAAATCCGCAAAATCCACGCGCGGAACGGATTTTACGCTCATGCTTAGTTAGTACAACAAATATGACTGCCCTCTTTCTCTAGAAGTATACTCTTTCCCCAGTATTTGCTACAATGGAGTTAGAATAGCGAATCTGACCCACCCATTGTATGCAATTTCCAAATCTCTGTTGGCCTAGAGTTGGAATACAAAATCTGGCACTCCCGATATATGCTCTTTCTTCATTTTTATTTTTTGGATGGAGTAAGAATAGGAAAATCTGACCACCTCACCCTGTCCATACATGCACATCCCCATTGTTCGTTAGACTAGAGTTAAAATAGTACATTTTCTCCCCTTTTAATGTATATGCGTTCCCAAATTTTTAGTATATTGAAGTTAGAATAGTATATATGTATATTTAGCTGCTGTTTTTTTATTGGGGCTAGAATAGTGAATCTGTCCCACCCAATGTATGAAATGACCCAACATTTTTTAGAACGGAGTTGGAATAGTAAATTATACTCTCCCAATGTATGATCTTTAACCCATATTTGTTAGATGGTTGTTGGAATAGTAATTCAGCTTCTTCTCAATAACCACAATGTATGCGCTTTTCCCAATGTTTCTCAGGCTGTTCTCAGATGTGTTTTTGATTGATTGTATTTTGTATCTTTTAATATCCTTGACCGAAATAAAGATTATTTGAATGAATGAAGAATAGTACATCTGACTCTTCAATGTATGCACTTTCTGCAATATTTCGTAGTTTGTAACTAGAATAGTAAATCTGCTCCACTCTCAAGGTATGCAGTCTACTCATTCTCCATTAGAGGGGACATAAAATAGTAGATCTGATGCTGCCAGTTTAGGCACTTTTCACAATATTTGTTACACTGGAGTAATTCTGACCCTCCCATTGTATTCACTCCCAAAGTATTTATTTGATTGTAGTTAGAATGGTAAATATAACCTCAATGTATGCACTTTTCCAAATGTCAATTAGACAGGAATTAGAATATTACATATGAATCTCCACAATGTTAGACTATTATATATGACCCCCTGTCTATGCACGTTCCGCAATCTGTATGTTCCGTAAACCTGACACCCCAATATGTATGTGTGTTCCCAAAAGTTTGCTATATTGGAGTTAGAATAATATGTAGGACTACTCTACCTCTAAAAGTATAAGCTTCCCCCAGTGTTTTTGTATATTGGAGTTAGACTAGTGAATCTGACTCTCTTAATGAATAAAAATGATCCAGTATTTGTTAGGCTTGAGTTAGAATAGTAAATCGTACCCTCCGAATGTACGACCTTTCTCAAATGTATGGTAGATTGGCATTAGAATATTAAATCTGAACCCCAACAGCACCCTTAATGTATGCACTTTCCCTAATCTATGTTAGGTTTGAGTTAGAATAGTACATCTGGTGCCGCAACGTGTGCACTTTCCCCAATATTTGGTAGGTTGCAACTAGAACAGTACATTCTCCCCACTCTCAGAGTATGCAGTTGACTCATTCTTTGTTACTGTGGAGTTAGAATAGCAAAGTCGATCCTTCCAGTGTACACACTTTTCACAATATTTGTTAAACTGGAGTTTAAATAGTAATTCTGACCCTCATAATGTATGCACTTCCCCAATATTTGTTTGTTTGTAGATGATAATACATTTAACCTCCCATGTCCGCTTTGTAGTCACTTTCTCAAATGTTTATTTGACTGGATTCAGAATATTAAATCTGATTCTCCATAATACATGATTTTTCAGAATCTTTGTTAAACTTTAGTTAGACTATTGAATATGACCTGAATGTGTGCCCTTTCACCAGTGTTTGTTAGAATTGAATTAGATTAGTCAGTCTGACACCCCATGTATGCAATTTACCCAAGGATCAACTGCATTTACCATAGTAAGTCTGACCCTCCAAATGTATGCCCTTTCCAAATATTCTACATTGGTGATAGAATAGTAAATGCGACCCCCGCATATATGCTCTTTTCCCAAGTGTTTGTTATTTTGGAGTTAGAATAGAGAAATCTGACCCCCTCCTTCCACCTAGTGCATGCACTTTTCCATTGTTTATTAGATTAGAGTTAGAATAGTAAATCTGATCTCCCTTAATGTGTGCGTGTTCCCAAATATTGCAATATTTAAGTTAGAACAGCATGTACCCACCCAATGTATGAGCTTTAGCCAGTGTCACTTTTATATTGGAGCTAGAATAGTGACTCTGACCCTCCCAATGAGATTTCCAAATGTTTGTTAGACTGGAGTTGGAATAGCTAATCTGATCTCCTATATCCCCTTAATGTATGCACTTTACCCATTGTTTGTGAAACTTGAGTTAGAATAGTAAATCTGGTTCACAAATGTGTAGATTTTCCCCAGTTGTTGGTAGGTTGAAACTAGAATGATAAATCTGCCTTACCCTCAGTGTATGTTTTTTCTTAAATGTTTGCTAGACTGTATTTAGAATAGCAAATGTGAAACCCCCAATGTATGGGCATTCCAAAATATTTGCTATGTTGGGGATAGAATAGTATATATGGCCTTCTCCCTCCCAATGCATGAGCTTAGCCCAATGTTTAAATATATTAGAGCTAGAATAGATAATCTGACCCTCCCAATGCCATCTATCTGCACAGGAAAGGACAACACTGGATTTCCCATCATCCATCTGGACAGGAAGTAACATCACTCCCTTCTAAATGACTGGCAGGGCATGGACGCGCAGCAGACATGCCCAGCGGGTGCACCAAAGGCAAGTCTGTCTGAGCCTGGACCTAGCCCAGCACCAGAAACGCTAGTCTTTCCTCCTCACACCCACAAACCTGGACGCCGTTCAACGTACTGCTGTCTCACCACAACACATAACGCAGAGGGAGCATTCTCCTGAGCTTTCTCCAAGTTCTCATGCACTTACCCACACCCAAGACTCACCAAACAGACAACACCCAACACCCCACTCTCTGACACTCACACAGTCCTGCAACCACTCACACAACACTACACACTTGTATGCATGCTCGTCAAAACCCGCTCATTCACCGAAGGCATCACAGAGCTCTGTGTCGTGCTACACAACAATGCCGCTTATCTACTTTTCCTCACAGAAACCTGGCTGAACCATGCATAGGCACCGAACATCACCCTGGTTACAACATTGCCAGGCAAAACAGACTTTACAAGCATGGAGGTAGAATCACCATCATTCACAAGAACCATCAGCTGCACCACATCCGTGGACCTGCCATCCTTCACAATGGAATACATGTCATTCAAGAACCACATCACAGCTAACTTCACCCTAAGTGTGACTCTCATCTATTGACCACCGGGAATTCAAACCAACTTCAAAGACATCATCATGGACTTTGTTGCACCACTCGTGCTCGATGACAGCAATTATATCTGACTCGGAGACCTGAACTTCTACTTGGAAGACCACGCTGACCAAAAACTCAAGAGCACTGACTGAAGACCTTGGAGGCCTGGACCTTCCCAAGGAGTAAAGGGACCTACCCATGTCATCGGACACCTCCTGGATCCTATTTTTACCAACTTCGGCAACATCTGACTCTATGAGCCCACACTAGTCCCATGAACAGACAATGGCCTTGTTAATTCAGCACACACACCACTACAAGAGCAGCATGCTGAAACTGAAACAACATCACTGACAGGGACTGGCGCACTACTCTGTACACCCACCCACCCACCCAAACACAATAACAGCCTCCCCAAAACTATTAAGAATTTTAATATATGAATCGCCTACTGTGCCGAATCCCTCCCCCCTCAAACACAGCAATACAACAAGATCCAGACCCAAGGAGAGTCTGTACATGGAGGACTGATGAAATGCCGCTTCAAACAAATGGCGTGCAAATGGAGAATGAGCCAGGACAATGCAGACAGGAGCACATTCAAATTCTCCCTAAGACGCTACCATGAAACAATCTGGGCCACAAAACACTCTGCTCTGGTTGACTGCATTGTAAGGACCAATAGAAGCAAATAAATCTTTGCTATTGGGAAACATTTCACCTGACCATCAGCCACCTCCAACCCAATAATTCCCTGGCAGGACCTTTGCAACAATTCCCCTCAATTCTCCAGCAACAAAATCACCGCCATTTACAGCAACTTCAGCCTGCAACCAAACCAGACTGACCTTGTTAAAACCTCCCGATCTTATCCCAAGAACCAAGGCTAACCGCATGGCCCAGATAAAAATGCTGATACCATGAATCTCATCCACTCAGGGGTCCCAACGGACTCTTGCCGCTACCACACTCAAACCAGGGGATTGCAACTCATCAGCACCATGCATGCCCACACCCATTCTGAATACTTCCACCTTTTCCACGTGACCTTGGAGACACACAACCATCCTCCCATTGCTGAAGAAACACAGTGCAGACCCTTCAACGCCAGCCAAATAAAGCCCAGTCTGCCTGCTACCATTCTCGGTAAGGACTTGGAGAAAGTCATTATGAGACACCTCAATGATTACCTCAACAACCACCAACTCCTTAATACAACTCAGTCTGTTTTCAGACCGAACCACAGCACGAAACCTGCCCTCATCGCTGCTATGGATGATACTCGCATGACTCTGGATAAAGGCGATGTGGTGGCCCTCATCCTCCTGGACCTCTACACAGCATTTGACACACTCTCACATTCCATCCTTTCCAATGCCTGCGCGACATTGGACTCCACGGACACTCACTCCAATGGTTCCGCCTGACAACAAATACCTCGAACACCCATGACCTCATCTGCGTAGCTCCTCAACAGTCCTCCCTGTGCCCACCCTTTTCAACGCATACATGATTCCTCTAGCCAGCATCATCCGCTCTCATGACATCAACGTCCTCTCCTATGCAGACGACACGCAACTCATTCTATCCCTCACAGGCATGACACCCAGTAGCCAGATCAAATTCAATGCCTGCAAAACTAAAATCAGCCCTGTATGAAGACCAACTGTCTAAAGCTGAACACTGACAAGATCAAAATCATGATCTTCGGTAAGAGCACATCACCGTGGGACACCAGCTGGTGACCATCAAAGCTAGGGCCAACACCCACCCACGCCAGGACCTTGGGATCATCATCTACAGCAAACTCAACATGACCGCCAGAGTCAATGCCGTCACCGCCTCATGTTTTCATAGCCTGAAGAGGCTGAGGAAGATTTTCAGAGAGCTCCCAATCAGCACATGGAAAACCATCACACATGCCTTGTTAACAATCCTGCTGAACTACGGGAACACCCTCTAAGCTGGGATCAACAAAACAATTCACCAGCAGGCTTCAAACCATTCAGAACTCAGTGGGCAGACTCCTCTCAACCTCCCACACTGCCTTCACATTGCACCACACCTGAAGGAGCTACACAGGCTTCCTATTCACAAACAAGCACAATTCAAACTCTTCACCCACACTTTCAAGGCAATACATAACACTGGACCAGCACACCTCAACAATCACATCTGCTTTCACAAACCTTCCAGACACCTCCGCTTGTCCAGACTCCTACCTGCAAAAATCCCACACATAAGAAAAACTAGATCTGACGATCAAGCCTTCTTCTCCATCTCTCCTAAAGTGTGTAAGGACTACCCGCTACAAATAAGAGCCTCCTCCTCACTTCTTGAATTCAGCAAGAAGCTAAAACACCTTGGATATTGTGAATGCTCGAGGACAACATAAGGTGCTTGATAACATGGCTGTATTTATCCTGCTATGATACCATTAACCAGCATTCCAGAAAGCACTGTACTTCCATCCATTAACAATGAGATTTTTACACTCCTTATGCCGGCTGTAAGCTCGGGCTCCCGACTAAACCCTTTAACAGCTAAGGTCTGTAGGGAGGTAGCCAATTTAGTATCTGAGCCCCTCATGTCATTGTGGAATCTGTCACTTTCCACAGGGAAAATACCCACTGAGTGGAAAAAGGCACTCACACTGCCCTTGCTCCATCTGCAGACCCAGAGATTCTTGGTAACTTTTGACCAATGTCTCTGCTACCTTATTCCTTAAAAATCTTAAAGAAATATTTCAACTGTATCATATCAGGTCATTCAGAAGCCTACCACCTGCTTGATCCGTCCCAGTCCGGGTTCCAGCCCACTCATGCTACCAAATCCGCCCTGGTGACACTGATGGAGGACCTATGGCTGGCAGTTGACCAGCGTATCTTTGTGGCCCTAGTTCTGCTTGAACTCTCTGTTGCATTTGATACAGTGACACACTCCATTCTGTTGAGAAGGTTGCAGGAAATTGGAATAAAAGATCGGCTTTGAAGGGGTGCTCCTCCTATCTCTGGTAGTCTGACTGCCTCCTTTCCAGTCTGAGTTCAGAAAGGTGAGACAAGGAGTTCTTCAAGGATCGTCAATGAATTTCACTCCCCTTAATATTTATCTGATCCCGCTTGCCAACTGATCCGCAGCCATGGCCTATCCTTCATCAACTGCATGGATGACACGCAGCTTATCATCTCGGCTGATATCAATTTATAATCTCCGTTTAAGAGATTCCATCTATGCATGAGGAAGATTATGAGCTGGCTCAGTAACAATGCATTAAAATTTAATGATAATAAAACAGAGATTCCAAGCATCTCCACTGGACCAGCGCCTTGCTGCCTCCCGGTAGACTTCTAGCACTTTTCTACTGAAATCTGGGCTTTCAATTTGAGAGAAATCTCTCCTAAAGTAGCCAAGTTAACAAACTTTCTGTGTCTTGCTTTTCCTTGCTCAAAGTGTTTTATCCCACTGCTACCCCTGGAGTCAAGAAGACTTATGGTTCAGTCAACAATTATGGGTCGACTGGACTATTGCAACTCACTGTGTCTGGGCACTGCTGACTATACCATCAAACGGCTTTCTTGAATTCAAAATGCAGCCGCAAAATTTGCTTTGGGCAGAGCTTATCATCTTCTCCAGATGACCATGCCACTTTGCATAAGAGAATCATTTTCAAGTCTCTTCGCTTAGTTCATAAGGCATGACACAAGAAAAGCCCTTTTTTATCTCCTCCAACAGAAATTGTGGACCCCCTTCACACCCCAATGTGTGCACTTTCCCCAATATATGATCTTTCTCAAATATATGTTGGTTTGGGGTTAGAATAGTAAATCCGATCCCCTGCGACGCCAATATTTGTTAAACTTGACTTGGAATAGTTAATCTGACAAGGCAATGCTGTCTCGCCTGGACTACGGGAACGCCCTTTATCTGGGTGCACCGAGTAGTACACTTAAAACACTACAGGTCACCCAGAACGCTGCCGCGCGTCTGCTGCTGGGCCTCTCCCGTAGCCACTCAGGCACCATGGCTCTGAGAAACTTACACTGGCTGCCCATTCAAGCCAGAGTTAAGTTCAAAGCAATGTGCATCATGCATAAGGCCATGAGGAAAAATGCTCCCGCCATGATCTGCGCCTTGGCCACTCCCTACCACCCCCATAGATCTTTGCGGTCAAGTACTGCTTTTCTGGCAACAGCGCGGAAAATTAAACGAGCCAGGTGGGGCGGACGCTCCTTCTCCCTTAATGCTGCCACTACCTGGAACTCCTTACCTCCTGCCCTCCGTAATGAGCCCAATCTGTTAAAATTCCGTAAATCCCTTAAAACTTTTCTTTTTTCCACATAATTCAGTAAGTCTCCCCAGAAGTAAGCAACTTTAGCGCTACGAGGCCTTCGGGTAGATTTGCGCTCTATAAAACCCCTTTTCACTTTTCATTTCAATGTATGCACTGTCCCCAATATTTGTTAGGTTGTAACTAGAGTAATAAATCTGCCCTGCTCCCAATATCTGCACTTTACTCATTCTTTGTTACTGTGGCTTTAGAATAGTAAATCAGATCCCTCCAGTGTATGCACTTTCTCTAATGTTTGTTGGACTGGAGTTAAATATGTAAGTTTGACACTCCCAATGTATATGCTTTACCCAGTGTTTGTTAGAATGGTAAATGTGATGCACCATCCCCACCCCGTGGGTGTGGAATTATCCCAATATTTGTTGTAGTTAGAATAGTGAAATGCGATCCTCCAAATGTATGCATGTTTCTTGGGTTGGAATTTGAATAGGAAATCTATCCTCCCTTCAATACAGAAATTTTCCCCATTGTTTGAGTATTAGGTTTTAATCAGCTAATGGATGTATTATCCCCAGTTTCTATATTGGTTTTTGTTCGAATATTATTTCTGATTTATTTTTTATTATTTGTTATTTCTGATTGAAATTAGGTTATCACACATCGTTTTATCTGGATGTCTCTAGACTATTTCGAGCATATTTATTATATTTAAAACTATGTGTTTGTAAAAAAATTCTGATGTATTTAGTTTTAATTGTTTTGAATTTTTTCCTATGTTAACATATTTATTTTTTAATATATTCAAAAACTAAAATGATTGAACCCATTTGAAATAGCATTTAATATTTTTAAATTGTTTATAACTATTCTTTTGTGGTTCTTCAGTCTTTTAAATAATTAAGAATTTTCCTTTTTTTAAGGTATGAACTATTATTATACTTTTCATACATGTATAGTAATTTGCAATTTAGTAGTAACATTTTTTCAACTAATTATATATTGTATAAAAGTTATATATGGTTTTAATTTTTTAATGCTAATAGGTTGTTATTTATATGTATTTTGTTATATTATCTCTTTTTTAAAAATATATTAAAATATAATTTGAGTATTATTATTTTTTAAAGTAATGTTAATTACAATTTGATGTATTTTTTTGCCTTTATATTATCAATGTTTTTGACCATAATATTTTTGTTAGAATATTTTTTGCATGAAGGTGGGACCTCCACCGACCATCGGTGCTGGTCCCAGTGCCATTGCAATGAAGATTACCGCCCGCCACATTAGGATGGGTGGCGGTCGGAGAGACCGTTCGCCACGAGTCCGACGGGCTCAAGGAATGGAGGAAACTTCAATCCCTACAATGGTGGCGGCACCACCTTAGGGATTATATTGTCTCTCCCCCCCCGCCGCCTGTTTCATAGCCGTTTACCCTCCATGAAAAGGCTGGCGGAAAGGTACATTGGGGGCCCATAGTGGGCCCTCTTTTCCCCCCCGGCCCTCAGCTTTGGGTTTTGGGGTCACCTATGGTGCCCCGACATATTCCTGCACCATGAGGCAGGCACCCCTGCCTCGTAGTTCAGGGATATGTGTAATGTCTTTTTTTTGTACTGCGGCATGTGATATTGATATTGTGACCGCCATGATGACGGTCGCACACTAATACCTATTGCAGGACCGCAGCCAGTCAGTCAGGCGGTCCCATTTATGAAAGGATGGTGGTCGAACAAAAGTCTGAGGCCCCTCATAATGAGGCCCTTAGTTCTGAAGATATAGATATGAAAAAACATAATTTTATGTATTTTAGTTGAAAATATCAAACACTTGAAACTGTAATAAAAATGCACTTTTCACAATTTGCAAGTCGCAAAATGCTATGTACAACAGTGTCTGAGACACTGTTTGCGATTCCCTATGGGGTTGCAAATTGCATGCCTCATGTATATTAATGAAGCTGTCATAATTTGCGACTCCATTGGGAATGGCTAGCACTCCCAGGGATGGTGGCCTGCTGGGGTCAGCAGACCACCATGCCTGGGACTGCTTTGTCAATAAAGCAGTTTTTTTTAGAATGCAGCCCGTTTTCTTTAAAGGAAAACGGGATGCATTTGAAAAATAAAAATGAAACTTTTCCATTTAATTTTTTACGGGTAGACAGTGGTCCCTGGGACCACTGTCTGCTCTTAAAAAATATTTGCGCATACATTCCCAAAGGGGAAGGGGTCCCCTAGGGTCCCCTTCCTGTTTGCGAGTGCCTTACGACACTTCTGAGAAGGGTGGTAAACTGCAAGTGTTTTCCGACTGCAATTGTGTTTGCAAAACATTCATACAAGGGTTCTGAACTCGCTGTCAGGAAGGGACACCCGTGGCACGCCCCTTTCTAATAGCGAGTCGCAATCCCTATTTTGTGAGTCGCTAATTGATTAGTGACTCGCAAAATAGGGTTGGTACGTTGGCCACATGTTTTTTCTCAAACTGGCCTAAAACACCTTTGCGACCGCAAAAATGGTCATACATCTGGCCCTCAGTGTGGTAACTTAACTAGAACTGGCAACTAGTTTTGGTGCAATAGTTGTTAGACGCCAGGATGGCTTCCTAGTTGATGCACTCATTATCTTCAAGGAACCATCCTATAGCTCGTAGGAAGGACCTTTGCAGTTCTTAAAGCAAGTAGTGCTCTGTCATCTATGGCCACTAAATTGGAATCGCTGAATGATACTTAAAGATGTGTAGATAATTAGCAGAGAAAGATACCACTGGCCAAATCAAAGGTAGAGCAATTGTAATCGGACCAGATGGACTGATTTGGAATTTGTAGACCTGCCAAAAGCAGAGGTGGAAATTTTAATAGGAGATGTCATAAACAGCCATTGTTGTTCTTCTGTCATTGAGTTTCAATGACAGAAGCACAACAGCCATTGTAACAGGACTCTAAAACACAGGCACAGATATAATTTGCAGTGGTGACACATTCTAAGACTACATGGCTATTAGATGCTCGTAACCAATGAGAGAATGGATCTTCATCTTGACACCCCTAATCGTTGCTAGCAAGGTAAATCGCTGAATGCCACGTGCAACCTCCATTCACCAGGAATAACCAGTCACACACAAGTAGTAACATTATGCCTGTTTCCATCTCATCAGTGAGATTCCTGCCTAATATGTCTTTGTGTTGCAACCTTATGCCATATGCAGCCTTCTATATACTGATACAGCCATCAAGCCTTGGTAACACTTAATATCTGCAGGCAACAACACGTAGAGCCCTGCATGACCAGGTGCAGCCTTTTATGCCGAGTAAACATTCTTATTATGCCAAGGTGAGTATCATATGGTAAGGCACAGCAATCATATGCTAAATATAGCCTCCCATGCACACTCACTATAACATGCCATGTGTAGACTCAAATGCCCAGGTATTACTGTATGTCAGGAGACATTGTATCATATGCTCAGCTAAAGCCATCATGTACTCAGGTACAGAAAGTAAACACTGCAGACACCATCTTATTCCTAGGCACAGGCACTGCATCCGAGCTGCATCCTCACATCCAAGACATACTCGATGGTACATGCGTATATACCATGTATGGCCTCATGTGTCATTATACAGCCAACAAATGCTAAGCACAGCCCTTTATACTATGTGCAGACTCAGCGCCAGGACACCTTGGGGTAACAGTCGCGCTATACAAATGTAATTAACATAACATAACATAACTCCTAGGCAACATGGAGCAGTCATATGCTAGGTAGAGTCAAACATGCTGATAGACTCACGGGTGGTCCGGAGAATTGCTTTTGGTGGGGGGTTGGGAGAGGGATAATTTTCACATCATCCATCCCCGGACCCTTTTTGACAATGTCAAAGGGCAGGGACATAGCCATTAAATGGCAAGTGAAAAATTCAGGGAAGGGCTATTTCCGCTCTCGCACGACCCCGCCCCCTTCCGTCCCCCTCCCCTCACCCCCCCCCCCCCGCCCCACCTCCACCCCACTCCAAAGCGGACGCTCATGCATGGACTCCTATTGCTAGGCACAGCCACAATATTGTGTCAAAATGCAGTAACAGGTCATTAAAGTTCCTGTTCCTGAATGTCTGTCAGGAAACGCCTAACCTGCCAAGATACACGCATGGTAAAGAGTCATGGTCCTGGGGACTGTGTTGTGCTCTGAGCAGCAGGCAGGACAGCAGGAGTGCAGGAATTTGCCCCCCAATAAAGCTCCTCTTTAATACTTTGCCAGATTCCTCATGGAGTTCATGGTACCAGCGTAGACCTGTTGGCACCTAGCGGAAGCGTGCACCATCTGGTGGCCAAAGCACAAGTTTATGCTGCTGTGCACGTAGCACCAGGTGGAGCATGTTATTCTTCTTGTCACACTCCAAGGGGTCTCAACAGCCAGCAGAATGCTGCTGACTGACTCTACAATGGGCATGGAGTGGGACTGCTGTGCCAGTCCTCCATCTGCATGGTGCTGGCGGGTTTACACTGGGAGAGGGGAGAGTGACCTGCATCCTGAGAGTGGAGGGAGGTTCACTGCCACACACTCATCCACTGAGAACTCAACAGAACATTGTGATGCAATCAACATCCAATGACATGGAAAGGGCTGCATTGGTGATTGGCTATTCTGCTTCCTGGTCTCCTGTCACTCCATGGGGCGCTGCTATGAACTGCCCCAGGAGGTTCCAGCCTCTGAAACATGCTGCACTTTCTTTAGCCAGACCTAAAATCGGCTATTTCTTCTAACCTGCACACACAATTGCTACATTAAGCGTATGCAAGCACTAAAGGTGAGATAATTAGGCGCACTTTTGATATGTAACATAGTTTTTCATGCAATGTAAGCACTCCACAGGAGGCGCGCTCATAACACCCAAGAGCCAATAGGGCAGTGGAATAAAGCCCACTCTTTTTTATAAAAGAATCTGTAACAGTAGGTCATGCCTGCAGCTCTGCGGTTAAGCCAGACATAAAGATCACGGTGTGCTTCTGTGTGTCATACAGCTTTTAAAAACGGGTGAAAAATGTGTTACAAACCGCACGTGCCTAGTTAAGAGTTTTCCTTCAATTACAATTACAATCCCATAAATCTACCTGCTCCGCTCGCCTTATTTATGTATATATTATATTTTTACAGGGAGAGGCAGTTTTTTAGGTAGTGCAACATAACACTTAGATTTTTTTTTGCAGCAGACAGCCAAGGGCTAATTGGGACTGCGTAAAACAAAAACATTCCTGCGGCTGGGAGGACTTCTTTACATGCATTTCATTTCCGCAGAGGTCAGGCAGGCCAGGCTGAACATGTGTTGCAAACTGGAAAGCATTAATTGGCGACGAGTGAAGCGCCCTTAAAAGCGGCTGCTGATGGGCACGGCGCACACATTTAAAGGTGTCATAAATAATTATTTGTAAATACTAATTTTACAACAGGTATTGACTTATTTTTTTACTATTCCAGTGCGGCAGCAGGGTCTGCTGTTTCAGGACACATCGCTCTGATTTATGTCTGTAAATGGATTTATTTACGTAAAAGTATCCCAGCATGCTGTCGTTTCACGTGTAAAGATTTCTGCTCGAGAGGTAGCTTGTGGCATTTGATGGTAGGTGCAGGCCTAAGTAGGTGTTCACCTTCACAGGGGTCTGTTTGTGGAGATTTACAGCCATTTAGGAATCACCTGCAAGGTTGTATACTTCAGTCAAGGTCACAAGGTCACTATATAAGATGGGATTTTTTTAGGGCAGTAGGAGGCAGGGTTGCTTCAGGAAAAATAATGTTTTCACCGTGGAGCAATATTAATACACACATGTATGAAAAACTAGTTAGCATAGGTATATGTATATACTTATGCATGGGTTTACTCCTAAAAGGATGCAACAGTGGCAGCTTGTCAGGAGTCCCCCTGGAAATCTATGAGAATTCCTGGTAAGTCAGAAATTTACTGTAGATGTACTTTTTTAGGGCTCGGGCCTAAGCCACCACAAAGTGGAGGCGGAGCTTCCGAGCTCTTATGTGTTAAAAAAAAAATGCAGAAAGGGGTCCTGCTGGCACATTCCTTCGTTTTTTTGGCATCTGCCTAGTGATTCGTCTTCGCTGTGCTGTGTATTTAGTAGCGTTGACGTGATAGGCTGTAAGTAATTTACGCGTGCCCGATGTGGCATATTCTGTGCGAGAACGAGCACGGCAGAGTGATTAATCTTAATTAGTAGCTGTCGGAGTGCCCGTGTAATGCAATCCAGATGGTTAAGAGAGGGGTCCTGCTTGAACTTTTCACACATCACGAGCGCTGACTCCTTCTCAGTTCTTATCTCTCGCTGTGTGATTCACTGCCATGTGAAGTGGAGGGGGCAGCCGGGCAGAGCGTGTGCCTAAGGCTCGGATATTTCTGGACTCGATGTCTGGCGCGGGGATGCTTATCTATGCCCCTGCGGAATGTGCTCGACCAGCCAACCACGGAGGGCCGGCGCGGCGGAGGCCTGGCCTAGGGCAATGTGTTAGTTCTGCAGATGCTGTACCTGTGATTGCCCGAGTAGGACCAGAGCCTCGTCAGCCGCATGTCATTCGGCCTACTACAGGGAGTGTGGGGAACAGTCGACCACATATTAGGCGATTTCGAGAGCACAATATGCGTCAGAGCACTTGAAATGGTATTAGGGCTGGGTCAGAGTCAGTCTTAAGGGAGATAATAGTTTCAGAATCAGCACTGTCAAGGGCTAGTCTGCAAAACCCCTCCCTGTTTTTCCGAAAATGTGCCCCGATTCTGAATGGCTTAGTCGGTCTCTGTCCAGAGGAACGTGTTCCTGCTAAACAGGAAAAATGTCCATCCTGTCCCACTCTGCTACCGGCCCATTAGGCGCAGTGCTCAGAAAGAGCCGTTCCCAGCAATCTCAGGGGTCGGCATTACTTGGCTGAGCACGCTTGTTTGGAGGGCAGAGGAGAAGCGGAAGCAATTAGGACAATCTGCAAATTAAAAACACACACAAATTCATAGCAGGAAACAATCACCATCAACGCATCAGCCTCCCACCTCGATAACACACACAAAATATTCTAGAAATTGTATAGCCAGTAACTAACTTTTTAGGACTGCCATTACCCAAGACCTACTGATTTGAACAAACATTTTATGTTTAATACACTTACTAACAGGAGTTTTATGACAATGCATATCTACAGGCTAGCGATGACAGTGCATATCTACAGGCTAGCAATGACAGAGCATATCTACAGGCTAGCGATGACAGTGCATATCTACAGGCTAGCGATGACAGTGCATATCTACAGGCTAGCGATGATAATGCATATCTACAGGCTAGCGATGACAGCGCATATCTACAGGATAGCAATGACAGTGCATATCTACAGGCTAGTGAAGCCAATGCATATCTACAGGCTAGCAATGACAGTGCATATCTACAGGCTAGTGAAGCCAATGCATATCTACAGGCTAGCGATGACAGTGCATATCTATAGGCTAGCGATGACAGAGCATATCTACAGGCTAGCGATGACAGTGCATATCTACAGGCTAGCGATGACAGTGCATATCTACAGGCTAGCGATGATAATTCATATCTACAGGCTAGCGATGACAGCGCATATCTACAGGATAGCAATGACAGCGCATATCTACAGGCTAGTGAAGCCAATGCATATCTACAGGCTAGCGATGACAGTGCATATCTACAGGCTAGTGAAGCCAATGCATATCTACAGGCTTGCGATGACAGTGCATATCTACAGGCTAGCGATGACAGAGCATATCTACAGGCTAGCGATGACAGTGCATATCTACAGGCTAGTGAAGCCAATGCATATCTACAGGCTAGCGATGACAGTGCATATCTACAGGCTAGTGAAGGCAATGCATATCTACAGGCTTGCGATGACAGTGCATATCTACAGGCTAGCGATGACAGTGCATATCTACAGGCTAGCGATGACGGTGCATATCTACAGGCTAGTGAAGCCAATGCATATCTACAGGCTAGCGATGACAGCGATGACAGTGCATATCTACAGGCTAGTGAAGCCAATGCATATCTACAGGCTAGCGATGACAGTGCCTATCTACAGGCTAGAGATGACAGAGCATATCTACAGGCTAGCGATGACAGTGCATATCTACAGGCTAGCGATGACAGTGCATATCTACAGGCTAGCGATGATAATGCATATCTACAGGCTAGCGATGACAGCGCATATCTACAGGATAGCAATGACTGCGCATATCTACAGGCTAGTGAAGCCAATGCATATCTACAGGCTAGCGATGACAGTGCATATCTACAGGCTAGTGAAGCCAATGCATATCTACAGGCTAGCGATGACAGTGCATATCTACAGGCTAGCGATGACAGAGCATATCTACAGGCTAGCGATGACAGTGCATATCTACAGGCTAGCGATGATAATGCATATCTACAGGCTAGCGACGACAGCTCATATCTACAGGATAGCAATGACAGCGCATATCTACAGGCTAGCGATGACAGTGCATATCTACAGGCTAGCGATGACGGTGCATATCTACAGGCTAGTGAAGCCAATGCATATCTACAGGCTAGCGATGACAGCGCATATCTATAGGCTAGCGATGACAGAGCATATCTACAGGCTAGCGATGACAGTGCATATCTACAGGCTAGCGATGACAGTGCATATCTACAGGCTAGCGATGATAATTCATATCTACAGGCTAGCGATGACAGCGCATATCTACAGGATAGCAATGACAGCGCATATCTACAGGCTAGTGAAGCCAATGCATATCTACAGGCTAACGATGACAGTGCATATCTACAGGCTAGTGAAGCCAATGCATATCTACAGGCTTGCGATGACAGTGCATATCTACAGGCTAGCGATGACAGAGTATATCTACAGGCTAGCGATGACAGTGCATATCTACAGGCTAGTGAAGCCAATGCATATTTACAGGCTAGCGATGACAGTGCATATCTACAGGCTAGTGAAGGCAATGCATATCTACAGGCTTGCGATGACAGTGCATATCTACAGGCTAGCGATGACAGTGCATATCTACAGGCTAGCAATGACGGTGCATATCTACAGGCTAGTGAAGCCAATGCATATCTACAGGCTAGCGATGACAGCGATGACAGTGCATATCTACAGGCTAGTGAAGCCAATGCATATCTACAGGCTAGCGATGACAGTGCCTATCTACAGGCTAGCGATGACAGAGCATATCTACAGGCTAGCGATGACAGTGCATATCTACAGGCTAGCGATGACAGCGCATATCTACAGGATAGCAATGACAGCGCATATCTACAGGCTAGTGAAGCCAATGCATATCTACAGGCTAGCGATGACAGTGCATATCTACAGGCTAGTGAAGCCAATGCATATCTACAGGCTAGCGATGACAGTGCATATCTACAGGCTAGCGATGACAGAGCATATCTACAGGCTAGCGATGACAGTGCATATCCACAGGCTAGCGATGATAATGCATATCTACAGGCTAGCGACGACAGCGCATATCTACAGGATAGCAATGACAGCGCATATCTACAGGCTAGCGATGACAGTGCATATCTACAGGCTAGCGATGACGGTGCATATCTACAGGCTAGTGAAGCCAATGCATATCTACAGGCTAACGATGACAGTGCATATCTACAGGCTAGCGATGACAGTGCATACACTCACAAGGAGACCACAGCCAGCTGAGGTGCAATCTTCTCCCACTCACAAGAAGGACATCACAGGCAGCAGCAGTGCAAGCTTCTTACACTCACAAGGAGACCACAGGCAGCAGAGGTGCAAGCTTCTCACACTCACAAGAAGGACATCACAGGCAAGTGGTGCAATATTCACACACTCACAAGGAGATCACTGGCAGTACACACCACATGAACACACTCCATAACACATAGCAACAATACATTGGCATTTACAATGCCATTAGCTCAAACTCAAATAAATCCGAGCCCGATTGCATTTCTAATGCTTGTTTTTTAAAGAAAAGGGCTCATGCGTCACCCACTAGAGGTAAAAGCCACCAACATTTCATTCTGTCATCTTCTCTCCCCACTCCTGGAGCCCGACTCACATGCCCAAAATATACGTTACACATGTACACATTTGTGTATATCTATCTATCTATCTATCTATCTATCTATCTATCTATCTATCTATCTATCTATCTATCTATCTATCTATCTATCTATCTATCTAGATAGATAGATAGATAGATAGATAGATAGATAGATAGATAGATAGATAGATAGATAGATAGATAGATAGGTAGGTAGGTAGGTAGGTAGGTAGGTAGGTAGGTAGGTAGATAGATAGATAGATAGATAGATAGATAGATAGATAGATAGATAGATAGATAGATAGATAGATAGATAGATAGATAGATAGATAGATAGATAGATAGATAGAGATAGATGGATAGATATAGATAGATATAGATAGATATAGATAGATAGATAGATAGATAGATAGATAGAGAGATAGATAGATAGATAGATAGATAGATAGATAGATAGATAGATAGATAGATAGATAGATAGATAGATAGATAGATAGATAGATAGATAGATAGATAGGTAGATAGATAGATAGATAGATAGATAGATAGATAATACCGCAAACGTAGCCGAGAAGCAGGGGAGTATTTAGGGTGAAAGATAAGCATGACGTCATGAGTGATAGAAGAGGTATCAGGGTTAAGGATGGTGAATGCATTGTGATGGGGTGTTCTTTAATGAGGTGCCTTTTCACCTCTTTCCCTAACTAGAGAAGCTTTGTGGCGGCAGTCCAGATGGATATGAGGATATTGTTCCAGATCCTGGGTACACAGATTGAAAAGCCTTGTTTTCTTATTTTTATTTCTTTATTGGTATTTTTAACATTTACACCACACAACACTTAACATGTAATCACATCGCATTTGTATTTACAGGGGTGACAGCCCATGCGGCTTAGCTTATAGCTCTACAGTTCTCCTGTGGTGCCCATACGCTGGCACGTCCCTGCAGCTCTACAGTCCCACATATAACATATAGACATATAATCATTTTTACTCTGCAGTCTGATGGTGTCCTGGCTGTAGGGGTGCAGAGAGCCACCACAGATGGTGAGCCAGTTACAAGATAACAGGGGGTGCCTGTCGTGATGGCTTTGCAAATAATGCAACTGGTCTTGGCAGTGGAATGCGCCGCAAAGGGGAGCCAATCAAATTTCTTTAGGATGGGGTGATGTGATCATATTTCCTAACTCCTTTACATGAGACGTGCTGCAGTGTGTAGGATGCCCTAAAGGGATGACTGGTGGTGTCTGGGACACCATGGAGCATGAAGATCATCCATCCAGAGGTGAGAGTACTAGGGTTTGAATAGCAGGTTGAAGGTGGTTTCTGAACAGAGCTGTTTCATGTGCTTTAAAAGAAAGACCTGGTACAAGTCCATCTTTGGTTTTTGGGAATTCACTCCTCGAAGGCATGGTTGCAGTCCAGAATGGATCCAAGTGAACTGGCTTTCCGTAAAAGGAGGGGTTCAAAGCTGTCAAAGTTCATGTCATTGAGTCAGGTTTTTCTTTTTGTTCTTTACAGATAACAGGAATTCTGTAAGCCTCAGTGGAGTTCGCAGAGTTCCATGTGACAAAAAACTCCGCTAGGCTACCTGGAGTTCCGTGAGCGGTGGAGTACATTAGGGTCATGCTGTTTGCTGTGATTTTAAGCACCTGGTGTACAGCCGCGGTCGGTAGTGGGAGTAGCTGCCGGGTGGTGATGTGGGGCGAGGCAGGGTGGGGGGTGGTAAACTATGGATTATGGAGGTTTACAGGTAAGTAAACATATAAGTAAATAAAACGAATTTCGTTGCGCGCACTACATCACATTTGAGGATGCAGTGCATGCAACAAAATTCATTTTTATTTATTTATATGTTTACTTACCTGTAAACATCCGTAATCTATAGTTTACTACCCGCCTGCCCCTCCCTCTCCCCATGTCACTGCCCGGCAGGTACTCCCACTACTGACCGTGGCTGCTGGTGTATGTCCCGCACTGTAAAATCAATGCGAATGGCAGGATGTATGTCACTACAACGCATGCTTTCACAACGCATGCCATTACAACAACATTTTTACAATGCAGGATCCATTGTGGATAAGTGTTGGATGGTGTAGGGGTTAAAATTAAATTAAATACTTACCCATACTTACGTTGTAATGGCATGCGTTGTAAAAGCAGCTGTGTTGTAATGGCATGCGTTGTAATGGAGCCTACGTTGTAAAAGTTTCGTTGTAATGGTAGTGCGTTGTGATGGTTGCGTTGTAAAGGTTGTTCCCCCGAATGGCATCATGCGCAGCACAAGAGGTCACAGATTCCTTTCTGCTGCTCAAGTAGATTTTCTACTCAAGCTTTCTCAACACGAACGTAAGGTTTCTCAATGCGAGCAGTCTTGACCTGCTGCGACAACTTGCATTGAGAAATCCGACAGCTCGTGTTGAGGTTGATTTTCTTCGCTCAAGCTCACCAACTAGACCTTGGTGAGTGCGAGCGAGGAAAAATCTTACCAGGAGGTGAAATTTTCTCGCCCGCGCTCACCAACTTGACATTGATGAGCACGAGCGAGGAAAAAAAAGTCTGCGCTGCAGAGCACTGTGTTTAGGAACTCTGCGTGCTCTACAGAGTGTAGAAAGTTTTGCAAACTATGCAAACGGAGCGAACAGGGCCGGACTGGCTACCGGGCGTTTTGGTGTGCTGCCAAGCTGGGGGCTGATTTCGTTGATGGGGACCTGCGTGTGCTTAAAACCATTCGTTTTGCTTTGTTTATTTAGAAGCACACGCCGGTCCCCATCAACAAAATCAGCCCCCACTGCAGTGAAATCAGCCCCCAGCTTGGCAGCACACCAAAATGCCCGGTAGCCAGTCCGGCCCTGGGAGCGAAGTACACTGCCCAGTGTTAGAATTATGTTTTGGTTGTGTTGAGCTGCAGATACGCCTGGACAGCGAGGTCTGGAAGGTATGAAGGCGGTGCTTGAGGTGCTGGATGCCTAAAGGCGAGGAGGCATTGAAGTAGAGTTCTTTATCATCCGCATATTAGTGAATCATGATGCTGTTTTCTGTTATTAGAGCACCATGTGACTCCATGAAGGCACTGAAGATGGCAGGAGATAATATGGAACTTTGGGGACTCCACAGGTGATAGCAAGCTTTTGGGATTTGTAGATGCCCATTTGAGAAAATCGGTGGGAAAGGTAGAACAAGCATTGGCATCGCCAATAGGTCTCGCCTTTGGGACCTTATTAGTGTTTTGTTATCCAGCACAATATCCTTGGTACAGCATCAAGTGTTGCATGGCTAAACACTTATAAGGTCCCAAAGGCGAGACCTATTGGCTATGCCAATGCTTGTTGGTTATGCCGCCCGTGGATACTTCATTCTTCTTACCCCAGACATAGCAATGAAAACAGAGCGAGCTTGAAACATTACTTTGTTGCATTTGTGTACAACCTAGTGGTAACTAGAAAAATTGCAGCAAAAAAGTGAAAGATACAACATGGATCTTGAGATACTACTATAAAGAAGCATTGGCAAAGCACATCGGTCTTGTTTGCATGTAAAGAGGAGACCGGTTGGCATTGCCAATGCTGGTTATAATCAATAGCGGCAGCAAAGTGCATGAAACTCATCTAGAGATCCTGACAATGACTGTTTACAAATCTTTGTAGCCCCCACGCTTTGTAAGCAAGACTCATTTGCCTGTGCACCTCAAGAATGACAAACAAAAAAACTGTCACTGGGATCAGTCCTCTGCAGCCTTTGGCCCCCCCAAAATCAGACTTCTGCTCAGGGTCATGTTTGGTTTTTAATCCTAGGGAAGAGACCCAAATTCTTGGCAGACACCAAATGCATTAACCACTCTGGGCTCATACTAAAATATTCTGTGCAGCGTGGTCAACTGTATTTAAAGTAGGGATTAACATAATCAAAGAAACTATCATTAACTTTGCATCAGATACTATCCCCTATGTAGGTGGAGTGAATGCCTCGGAGTCACAGGACTATGCCAGACAGGGGAAGTGGTTGGACAACCAGAGCTACAAATAAACTATTACATGAGGACTTTTCGCCCACTCCCATGACTTGAATCGTCCCACCACAAAGTGAGAACCACCCATTATCACCTCCTGACTGATCTCGCCCTCCCCAATGAAGACATTTTTTTCATTTATTTATTTTTATTGTTTTATCGAGCGCGAGCTTGACCCGTAGGGTATCAGAGCGCTTTACAGGGGAATATAGCAGTGTACAATAGGCAAGGAATCACATTAGGGTAGGGGACATGTATGTACAGTTTACATATAAGTAACTCCAGATAAGGCCCAGATTTCTTGCTTGAAGAGGTAGCTCAGTATTCCGTATTGGTCAAGGTCTGTGTATTGGTAGGAGGCAGCATTTAGGAGAGGAATTTACCCATAAGGAAGGTTTTGGGCACCTTTTTGAAATGTGCCAGAGAAGGGATTCTTCTGATGGCGGGCGGGAGAGAGTTCCATATTCTGGAGCGGATCCAGAGAAAGCCCGGTTAAAAGTTTTTTTTCACCCCGAACCATGCAGGTTGGAGTAAAAGCTCTCTGGTGGAACGGGAGGTTCGGCTTCCGCCAGAAACCACAAGTTTCTGTGCGAGGTAGGCAGGAGAATTTGAATATAAAGCTTTGTGTGTGATGCAAGCCAGTTTGAATTGTATTCTGGCCTCGAAAGGAAGCCAGTTGAAAGCTTTCAGGTGTGGAGAGATATGGTCAAATTTTTTTGAGCTTGTAAGAAGTCTGGCGGCGGCATTAGGGCAGGCTTTTAGGGGTGCCAGGGAGATCTTTGGTAAACCTGAGAGAGTGGAACAGCCATACTCCAGTCTGGAGATTACTAGCGCTTGGCCTGCGCTTTTTAGGTAGGTAGTGTCAAGGAAGGGTTTCAGTTTCGAGAGGTAGCTCAAGTGGAATCTGGCTGATTTGGCCATTGAGTTGATGTGGTCTCGCATGTTCAAATTGCAGTCAAGGGTTATTCACAGAGATTTTGCTAAGTCCAAGATGGTCGGTGAGCAATCTAAGGCTGTGATAGCCTTGATCCATATCTGCATCTCGGGTTTGGTTTTTGGAGGGGAAATTAGGAGAAATTCTGTTTTCTTAGCTTTGAGTTTAAGTTGATTGGAGGTGAGCCAATGGACGGTAGATTTCAGTGCCTCGTTCAGGGAGAGAATATCCTGGAGAGAAGAGGCTTTGATGTAAAGCCGAGTGTCGTCAGCATACATATAGCAGGAGATATTCGCTGTGTGTAGTACTTCGGCAAGTGGTTCACGGTAAAAGGTGAAGAGGGTAGGGGACAGGGTTGATCCTTGAGGGACTCCGACCTTGACCGGAGAGGGAGCAGATAGGTTGCCGTTGGTTAGGAATCGCTGCGATCGGTTTTGGAGGAAGGATCTAAACCATTCTAGAACAGAGCCGTCCGAACCCATCCTGAGTTTGAGGTGTTCGATTAGTTTTTTTTGGTTGACCGTGTCGAAGCCGAGGATAGATCTAAGAGCATTGGAAGGCATGATTTTCCCTTGGTCCAGGGCTTGGAGGGCATTGTCAACGATGTGGAGCATGGTCGTTTCAGTACAGTGCCCAGGTCTGAATCCAGATTGGAAGTCATCGAAAAGGTGGAAGTTGTTGATGTGCTGACTTGGTTGCTGTTGTACACACTTCTCCACCACTTTGGCTAAGAGGGGGCTGTTGGAGATAGGTCTGAAATTGTCGGGGATGGCTGGATCCAGCGACGTTTTTTTCAAAATGGGGTGGACTTTGCCGGCTTTCAGAGAGTCAGGACCGGAACCCTGCTGGAGTGAGGTGTTAACTATTGCAGTCCAGCTAGGAATAATGGATTAGACAATGGACGCTAGGAAGTTGGAGGGGAGCGGGTCGTTGAAATGGTTACTCGGGTTTAGGGACAATAGGATTTTAGATACAGAGTCTTCTTCATAGAGGTTGAAGTCAGTCCAAAGTGCTTGATTTTTTGGTGAAGTCTGTGGGGGCATCGCAGGAGGAGGGGGCAGGCCAGGAACAGATTGAGAGTATGTGGTGGCAATAAGTTCATTTTCTAAGGCTGCGACTTTGTCCGTGAAAAAGGAGGAGAATTTCTCAGATGATATTAAAGCCTTGGGCGTTTCTTTCGAGGTTTTGACCAGTTTTTTGGATTGGTGTTTGACCAGATCGAAGAGCTTGCGAGGTCTGTTCTTGGTGTTTTCAAGTTTGGATCTGAAAAATTATTTTTTAGAGTTAAGGATGTTCTTGTTGTAAGCATTTCTGGCCTGGCGAAGAAGTTTTATATGTGCGGCGGAGGGGTCCTGTCTCCAGATTCTTTCGGATTGCCGGAGGCATCTCTTCTCATTGTTGAGGGGTCCAGTGAACCAGGGGTTCCTTTCTTTGGTTTGGGTTCTTTTTAGCTTTATTGTTGCTAGGTCATCCATAATGTTTGAGATAGTTGCAGAGTAGTGATTATTGAGGTCACTGACCGTTGAGAAATGCGAGGGGGGGAGGTCAGACTTGCAGCAGACTCTAGTTCACTGTGGTCCAGGTTTCTAGTGTCTCTAATCTAGCATTTGGGAATCACTGGTTGTGGTGCCCTTATCTTGTGGGTGCCAGGTAGCAGGAATGTGATGGTGTGGTGGTCAGACCAGTCGCACTGGTCTATCGAGATAAGCTTGACTGTTGATTCCTTGGAGATGATCCAGTCAAGGATGGCTCCTTTTGAGTGGGTTGGGAGTGAATAGGCTTGGGTCAGGGCTTGATCGACAGGAGGTCTTTGATGGTGTTGACATGAGGGTCCTTGGGGTCATTCCAATGCAGGTTGAAATTATCCAGGAAATTATCTTTGGAATTGGAGGAGAACTTAGCAGTAATAAGTTCCATGAGGAAGTGAAGTGAAGGAGTTGTTAGTGCAAGGGGGATGATAAATGATGTGTAAGTTGTACAATAGGGTGGAGTTGCTACAAATGGAGAGTGCGAGGTATTCGCAAGAGAGGGTGGAATTAGCCAGACGTTCTGTGACACTGAGATTAGAGCGGTAGATGCAGGTGATGCCTCCTCCTTTCTTGCTAGATTGCCTGTCCAGACTGGCAATATTATAGCCGGGAGGGACCAAGAGGTCCAAGCAAGGAGATGAAGAATCGTTGAGCCATGATTCAGTTAGAATTGCTAATTCGAAGTTTTTGTTCAGGATGAGTGCAGCAATGATAAAGGCGTGCTTAAACGCCGATCGGCAGTTGATAAAAAGGCCAGACAGAGAGGAATCAGCTGGAGTATCGGGAGTCAGGGTGGAAAAGTATACAGGCACTAGGTTGCTCTTGACCACACTCCTGCTGCGGCTTATCTCACTAATCCCATACACAAATAGAAAACGAAGGCTTCCCCCCGACCTCGGATGGACTGATCGTTTTTCTCATCCTCCTTGGTCTTGCGCTTTTCCTCTCCTAGGTAGGGGCATGGTGAAGCTCTGAAGACGTCGTTTGTGACAAAATACTGGTTTGACTCAGGAGTCTGACTCTGAACTCGGGCACCACACACAGCAGCTTCCCACTTCCGGTGCAAGCTACAATCCTAGGGCACCACGTGTGCACACTCGCCGGAAAAGTACACCAGCTAAATCAGCCGACTACAAGCCAAATAGCTATTCAGCGTGGCCGTTGACAGCCGGCAAGACGGAGCGCTTTGTAAATTGTTCCCCGCAGTGGTGGCCGAGGGCCATTGCAGGGTTGTGTCAAGCCACCGCCTCTGAAGTGGCTACGTCCGAAAGCCATTCACTCCCTGAAGCCCACGAGTAATAGGGCCTACGTGTAGAAAGTCATTATAGGCTGAGAGCTGCATGTTTTCCTTACAAGGGAACGGAAACTTAAAGAAGACCTGTCAGTTGCCTGATTAAAGAGGAACGTGCTGTGTCAGCAGTGATATATTTCGCGCTACCAAGTCCGCGCGGCAGCAGGGGGAGGGGAGAGAGGAGGGGACCTGCCCTATTCCCTTGCAGGAGCGAGCAGCAAGGTGCAATAATTGAAAACATATGGCACCAGCTGCTCGCTCCCGCAAGTGAATCGCCAGACGTGCACACGTTGCCATTGGAAGCAATGCAACGCGTGCACTTTTTTTGCAGGGAAAGCTGTGCCGATTACTCAAGGTCTCTTTACAAGCAGCACATGCGTGCTGCGTAGGCGAGACCTAAGAAAGCACCAGTGAAGGGCATTGACTGTAAATCCTATTCAAGACTCCAGAGCACTTATGAGGGTGGGATAGTCGACTGGGTCGAAGACAGATGAGAAGTCCAGCAATATTAGGAGGCAGCAGTCATCTTAATCTGTGCACAAGAGGGCATGTGACAATGTGTAAGGTACCAGTCTCCGTGCTGCAGTATGACCTGAAGCCAGACTGGTATTTGTTCAGAAGATGTTGTTCCGTGGCTTTCAGGAGAGCTGCCGCAGCTCTGTTCGGAGCAACCATGACCTGGAAGGGGTATCCCTGAATGCAGGATGCGGTCTAGTTGTTACACTGCGTTGTGTGCATAAGAACACCTACCCCTAGAAGTCCGCTCACTTCGCAGCCATGGTTCTGGTCGAGCAGAGTACAAAAGCCACATCTGGGAGACCCACAGTACCTGGTGTTGATATGTTTTTGGAACCTGTGCACTTACGTGATTGCTGTCGCTCCAGCTATTTTTCTTGGCGCGTCCTGACACCTTGGTGCCCATGAACTCCTCCCACTTAACTTCTGTTTTTTGTCTGCACAAGAGGACCAGTAAAAGAACACTACCAACAAGGAACTGCTCCCAAAAGGTGCTAAGGTGCGACATTCAAGTGCTGTTTGGAATACAACGTACCCTAATAAACACTGTGATGCCGATTCACAAAACTAATCTGAGACAAAATCCCAAACTTACTACTTTTATTATTTACAGAAGGCATTTAGTAGTAGGAAAGTTAGGATTTCGTCTTAAGTTAGGGTTTTGCCTAAGTTATGATTTTGTCAAAACTTAAGACAAACGTAAGTTTAACTTAAGACAAAATCCTAACTTAAGACAAAATCCAATTTTAAGGCAAAATCCTAACATGGAGCAGTTGTGGAACACAGGGGCAACTTTTGACTCAGGGCTTCTGGGCTCCACCCACCCAGTTTTGTGAGTTATTTTGATGGTAATTGCTAGGAGTAATTACCATCCAGATGGCATTTGTAAGTAAACAATGATTGTTTAACTGGAAATGGCATGTGAATGGTAATTACTTTCAGCAATTACCATCCACACAACTCAGACAACGGGGTGAGTGTGCCTCAGCGCCTAGCTGCCTTCCTCTCGCCGCTGCTGACACTAGGGTCAGGCTGGCAGCCAGTTATATTACAGAGCCACATGCACCAGTGCGCATGTGCTAACTAGTGTTTTTTTATTTTTTTACTTGAGTTGTCTACGGACTGACCTAGCACCAGCCCTGGTCTGCAGCTTTTGGGGGTCTCAAGAGACCACCCACCGATTATGCTCAGCAGCATCACATTTTAAAGCAGCCACAGGGTGAGCTTGGACTCAGGAAGCATCGATGGCCCCACCCTGCGCTGTGTTAGGGAAAGACAGGGTTGCAACTTATGACGGTGACATTGGGTCACATGCATGCTGTAAACGGATACACTGCGCATGCCTTAGCATCGCGGAGTATCTGTTAACAGCATTCCTCAGTCTTCAATATAACTTCTGAGAGCAATGCACTGGTGCACTCCTGGAGCACGGAGGAACGAAGGAAGCTTGATGCCAACGTAGCATGCCCTGCAGCAGCAGCTCCTCCACTAAGGCAGAAGAGCGCTGCCCCACTGCTCTTTGAGTAGTGCAAAAACAAAAATAAAATGATAAGATCACAATATTGTTATCATATATTTATCCGTACTTGAGGCAGTTTTACCGGGTGGGGCAAGGCTGGGCTGTCGTCGCAGCCAGCAGGGGGAGGAGTAGTTGGTGCACTTAAATGCGTATGATGCTTTGGCTCGCCGTCTTGGGCCGGCAAAACCGTCATGCGCACGTAGCATGTTCTCCACCTGGCTGTATTGCACAGCCTAGGTTTGAGAACATACACAGGCTCCCACTCCCTGTCTGGGCGCCAATTAAATTCAATTCAAAAAACTTTATTTGGATATTAGTATATCTATAAAAACACAAGCTGCATGATAACAGAACGGGGTACACAAATCCATTAGTCATAAAAACAGTAGGATAAAATCATTCATAGCAAAACATGTTAGGACAAATACAAATGAGTGACAATAAAAGCCCCATAAATCATTTAAAGTACTGTGAGGTGGTTAAAAACGAATCCATAGACTAAATACATTAAATTTATATAAAACATGACTGCAAAACATCAAATTATTTCAATAAAACCAGCTTCATAAAGTGCACATTGAGTTTCGGGCACGTACTGCAATTTTTAGAATAGAAAAGTGCCTACACGAACAGTTAATTCATCATCTTTCAACTTGCGAAATTCCATATAGGCTGCATCTAAATGGATAGGTGATAAAAAAAAAAATAAGATTTTTTTTTTTTTATTGTAGCCAAGGTTTGTCAACATAAACATTTGCATAGACCATCATTATATCATAGCAAAAAGCCGAACAGCAAAACAAATCTATTAGAACCAAACTGAATTACCATCATCAGTCATTGTCCCAGGTCACAAACTTATTATACATTTCATAGAAGAAAGTTGATCAGGTATAAAAGTACAAAAATCCGAAAAAGTCCCCTGTAAACATTCACACAATTAATAGATAAATAGATAATTAAATAGACAGTTGACGAAGTCTTAGATCTCATTCCCGCCCGCCACCAAACAAACTGACAACTACATCTTCACCCTCTGTTTTAATCAAATCTCGAGCCCCATGTTTTATTAAATTTATTAAGTTCCCCATTTTTTAAAGAATTGAAGCAAGAACTGTTTTGTGTATTCTTTGTAGAACTTACAGAAAAATACGAAATGGAGTGTTGGTTGCCTACTCCTATCATCATATGGGCATGGTAATTGATCTAAGTTAGCAGTATACCCCAGAGGGAAACACAATAAAAATGTTACTCTACCAGCCCTTAAATGGAAGAGGAGTCCTCTATCCCAATGACCCATTGGTTTTAAAAGATAACTAGATGGTATATTTGATACGTCCGCAATGGGCATATAGATTGCTATGGACGTTTTCTAAGCCTCCCTTTCATGTCTTAAAGTTCTATAATGATCAGAAAGGGCACCCTGGAGGACTTTTTTTATTCATACTGTCAATTTTGGTGGGATTTGTAAAAGCCAATACATGGTAATGCTACTCAAGCTCTCCGTTACAGCGGCAAGCCATAGTATTTATTTTCCCTTGTCACACTTGAGGCAGTCACCTATTATATCTCTAGTTAGAGACGCTGCAGGATTTTCCCAGAAAGCAAGCCAAAAAAGAGCAGGGCGAGTCTTTATGTAATCTTCAACATAGTTTTAATTCGGCATGGCAGCAGATATATTGTGAAGTGGAGATTGGTGCTCCCAAACTTTTTTGACAGAATCTATTTTCTTCGAACTGGATGCTAATACTCTTTGTGTAGCCCCATACCTTTGCGCCATATGTCGCTTTTGGAATGCACTGTGTTTTATAAATTTTCAAGAGAGATAACAATATCCCTGTCCTTTTAGGCTGCGGTAGACCAAGAATTGAGTTAATAGTTTTTGAGAACTTATTCCTGCTATATACCATATGGTCAACCCAGGAACTACTGACAAAAAAACTAGCCCCAAATAGGGAAAAGTGATGGTGCATTGTAATTTTTGATTGTCTATAGTAATAGTATTTAAAAGATACTTTTTCAGCCCACAAGACATGATAAATAATTTTTTTTAATTGGTACACAGATCTAAGCCACCCATAAAATCCACAAAGCCCTGCACTAAAATGCGTAAGGCATTAGGTGTTTTGCCCATTAGGTCCGCATCGTCGGCATACAGTAGAGTGGGGACTGACTTGCTATTAATTCTGGGGACATCATTAGTGAGTACAATCAAAGATTTATGTAAATCATTAATATATAAAATAAAAAGCAGTGGGGCTAAGACACACCCCTGCCTTACTCCTCTGTCGACTCTGATGTCACCTGAAACCTCCCCACTTTTACTAATCCTCACACGAGCTCTCAAGTTCTTATGCAGGTAGGATAACAAATTAACTAAAACCTCATCTAAACCATATTCTAAAAGGATAGACCATAAACGAGACGGATTAACAAAACCAAATGCCGAGGTAGGAGCCATAAAGGCCAAGTATTCAGGGGACTGCTGGGCTATAGTATACTTTCCAATAATTCAATTGAGATTCAGGCATTGTTCAATATTACCTACTTAGCTTCTGAATCCCAATTGGCATAGTAGTAAAATACAGTCCTCCTCGGCCCATGCCTTTATCTTGGTGTACAAAATCCAACCTAAGATTTTCATAGTATTATCTATCAGAGAAATTGGCCTATAAGATTTAGGCTGAGAACGGTCATCCTTTTTGAAAATTGGTACAATAGTACTTGTTGACCAAGTACTTGGAAGTGGGGTATTAGTTACATTATTACAAATATTTAATAAAAGCAGCGCCTAGAATCACAGCACTCAGACCAATCAGGACGCTGCTATCATGCTGGTAACAGCAGCATAGTGATTGGCTAGGGGAGTCTGGGAGCCTGTGTGCTTCCTGCTAAGCTTCCGTGCGTCATGGACAGAAGGACAGAGGTGAGGGGGGAGCCAGCGTTCTGCAGGTAAGTCGTCTTTTCTTTTTTTTCTAGCTTCCCCCCGCCACCATTCCTCAGAAGCCTCCACTGATGCCCGGGCACGCGCATGTGGAGTGCGTGACTATCATTTTTTAGAGCCTTCTCCTGTGAGGTAAGCTGGAGATTGAAGCTCTCATGCCTTTATTTCAAGACGCTCTGATATGTGCTAATTAAGTCATTAGCACACATGAGAGTGCCTTAAGATACGTTAGCTCAGGATGAGTGATGTACAAACAGGAAACAAAATGAGACAAAGTTTCACAGTAGGCAATGTGGCTCAGTGGCAACAGCGTAGTAAGTTACGACGGAGTAACCCAGTATCCCTCAGACCCTGGGCAATTTTAAGGTAAAGTAACAATGGTCCTGTCGGGTTTTTGAACAAAATTCTTAGCACATTCAACTAAATAATTAGTAGTTCATTTCTTTTCAAACCTAGTGAAGTTCAAGTGCTCAGTGATATATCGTGCAGTGATTGTGTCGTGGCTTATATACAGTGTCGAAAGGAGTGGAGGTTTTTGGTCAGACAAATTTCATTCATTAATAAGAACTGTGGGCCACATCCAACTTCACTATTACCACAATCTGTTGCGCCGTTTGAAACTTTTGAATTGTGTGTTTTCTAAATGCAAAGAAGGGTACTTATGAATGCAAGAAAATTCATATAAAATAACTTGAGATATCCCATATTGGTTTGGATTTGCTTATTCGTCTAAATTGATTTTTGGCATATGTGGCTACGATTGGCTCACTGAAAAGAAATGAACTACTAATTATTTAGTTGAATGTGCTAAGAATTTTGTTCAAAAACCCGACATGACCATTGTCACTTCAGTGGCAACAGCAGCTGACCATCCAAAACAGGGAGCCAGGTTTGAACTCTGACCTCAGCCCAGTATCTTATGCTCGCAGTAAATCTCCCTGTCCTGAACAAAGGGTGTAATGAAGTCTGTTTGTGTTGGCAGCACTCTTATGTCATTGGGCAAGGCTAGTGCTATGTAAGTCTGTCAAAAGGAAAATGTGGATTCTGCCTGTCACCCATGCTCTAACCTCAACCTCCTATAATAAAGGACAAATCATTCATATTTGGTGCCGGAAAAAGATGTAGATCTACGGGCACATGCATCATTGTCAATTGCATTTGCAAACGGTGCGAATCGCAATTTTTGGCCGTTTTCGAATGCAATTGACAAAATTGGGATGCATCATGTTTTTCGCAATTTTAGGAATCGTTGAGATTTCTAAAATTGCGATTGCATTTAAGAAATCGCAATTTCAGATTTCTTAAATGCAATGCATGAACATTTTTAATTTGCGAATTCGCAAATAGGGAGAGGTAAATTACCATGAAGTTGACCTTCATCGTAATTTGCGAAAAATTTCAAAAATGCACAAAAGTGCATTTTTGAAAGTTTTATTTTACACACACACATGCCCTTGGGGCATGTGTGTGTGAAAAATGAACTTAAAGTTATATTTCAGGGATGCAGGGGGGGTCCTCTGGACCCCCCTACACCCTTGAAATTGCATTCTCAATTTGCGATTCGCAAAATGCTAATCCCAAATTGAGAATGACTTCCCATTCATTCTTATGGGCCTTTAGGCCCATAGGAATCAATGGGAAGGGATTCCTTAATTGCGATCTGCAAATTGTGAATCGCAATTAAGGCAACTTAAGGAATCGCAAAACATTTTGCGATTTCTTGATGCGTAGCCGTTTGCGATTTCTTAATTGCGATTCCTTCATTTTCGCAATTAAGAAATCACAAACGGCAACAATGATGCATGTGGCCGCTAGTGTCTGAATTACACAGTGTGAAACTGGCAAAATACGGGATCAATCCAGTCTTCACTGCTTGACCAAATTGTGTGGCCCTAAGCAGATGCTTTATTTTACCAAGCCTCCTTGTTTTTCATTATCCAAATGAGCACCTTCAAATGTGTGAGTTGAGGAAGTGTGCGTAGAAAACTTCTTGTATTTGATGCATTAGCCTATAATGTCTCTTCATTCTTAATAGGAACTCAGGGCACATATAGGGTGCACATGACAACTGACTTGCCTCTTTGGACAGATGTATGAAGCAGTCTACGACAGCAAAAAAAGACTTTTTGGTTTGTATGACAGCCAAATTGAGATTCAGTAACAGGTTACCAAATGTACTTACCAGTAGAGAAAATACTGATTCAGTTTCTGGGGGGAGTGTCACTTACCGATTGGTGTCCTTTCCAAATACTTAATCCGATTGGTATGTATAAATATTTTGAAAACAAAATGAATTTGCCAAACATTAATACTTTACCGACTACAAGCATATAGTGGTAACACATTTGGAAATGGCAAGGGGTCCTCAAAGAACTCCTCCCTACTTCCCCATTTGTGAATGTTGAAAAAAACATTTTTAAAGAGTTTGCAGTGGTCCCATTAAAATATTCATTTTCTTTCAAATACAAACCATTTTCCTCTTAGGAAAACGGGTTACATTGAAATGCTTTATTTAAAAGCAATGACAGGCATGGTGGTCTGCTGACATCAGCGAGCTATCACACTGTAATGTCTGCAATTCACAGTGGGTCGCTATTTGCGACCTACCTCATTAATATTCATGAGGTTGGTCCAATTGTGACCCACTGCGAATTGGGTTTTTGTGAACCAACCTATTAGTACATAGGTCTGTTTGAAAACACAGAATGGATTTGGTTACCGTCGGTGCACAATTTGCAGCTACTTTTACCGATTACATTATTAGTGCATTGGACCGTAAGTTCATTAATAGCATTGTCATCAGGGCGGGCAGTAATGGTACCCAGTTCATGTTTAAATGCTCTCACTTTTAATACATACTTCTCGGTGCAGAGATAATCTGATATAGTAAGGTGAAACGCTTCAGTGTGTTAGTTACACTTTCTTACATTTTGAAGACACCTGATGGCTATTGCATGCTTTAGCCACATTGCTGCGGCGGCTATTCCGCCGCAGCGCTAAGGGGGTGGGGGGACCGTGCGGCGGGCCCACGCTGGTGACGGAACCGCTCCGTCACCAGCTGCGGTTGAGCTGTGCTCATGACGGAGCAGTTCCGTCATGGCCCGCCCGACGCGCCTGCGCGGCGCTGATTTCGTTCTATTAAGCGGGTGGGGCCATGACGGAACAGCTCCGTCATGAGCACAGCTCAACCACAGCTGGTGACGGAGCGGTTCCGTCATCAGCACGGAAAGAGTTAAATTCCAAATATTTTCAAGTCTTGACTCGGGCACGGGCTCCTAGAGTCGGTGCTGACCCTCGGCTCGGCTCGGCTCGGCCTTGGCTCTCTGTGCTCATTTGTTGGCCGCCCACCTCTACACGAGAGCGCCATGAAATACTTTAGCCCAGGATATGAGTTTTACAAAAGTTAACCATTTTTATATATCGCTGATTCTGCGCCCACATATTTCAAGGTACTCGAATATGTGCTAATGACTTCATTAGCACTGTGCGCCTTGAAGTATCTGAACTCAGGTTTCCTTTTTGTACATCGTACATCTTGACTTTTGGTATTTTAAGGCACTCTCACATGTGCTAATGAGACACTATACACTAATCTTTGAAAAGTCAGGCTTATTCGCTCTGCTCACGTGCACGCCAAAATGTATCATTTTACACCTGGTCAACCACGGTTTAACTACAGACATAAAACGGTAAAATGTGTCTGTAATTTTCAATGATACTCTCCAGCAGCAGAAAGAATTAATTGAAAGCGTGCAGTTCCCTCTATGAACACAAGGGGGCCTATTTCGCCTATCAATTGGTGCTCGAGGCGAAAAGGGCATCCCACCTCCAAGCTTGCTTCTTGTGCACATGGACCAGGCACGCACAACTGGATAGTTTACAGCAGAGACACAGAGAGATCTGGGGTCTGTCGTTTCCTTGTATCCTGCAAGTGCATTCACTTTCACCATTGAAAGCCATGATTTTACATGTACAGACAGAAAAAATATAGTGGAAAATTACAAGTTATTACCTGTAATATTTTCTTTAAAACTGTAATATTGACGCTCCCCCAATGAAGCACTCCAGCTGTTATTTCAGCACAAACTATAAGCAAAACCAAAACAAATAAATGTTGGTGATGACCAAGCACTATTGAAAGAGAATGTGGCAAGTGTTGCACACACATCATGCTGTGAAGTAAAAGCTGGGCCTGTTGTCAATGCTTTCACCACTGTAGTGCATCTGTGTCGAGAAAAGTGACTGTGGCACGTCAGGCAGGAGTAAATCCTGCACAAGGGGTGAGGTGTGGGCGGATCAGGTGATGGCTTCTGGGCGCTCACAGACGCATCTGTTGGGTGCGAATTAACAAGCACCTTTTGGACCTACCTCGACCCTACAAATCGGTGCAAATTTACACCTGGGATGAGCTAAGGTAAATCCCCTTCTGTTGCGAGACGGGGGGAACAGACACGCATAGTGTTGCAGTTGCCGGGGGTGGTGGGACAGCGGCGTGTCCGCTGTGGAAACCTTACCCCGGTGGAGGCAAATACGCGCTGTTGAGGGTCCTGGCCTTTTCAGTGTGGGATGCACTGTGAGTACTTGCGCTGTGAGTACAATTCCACACTGCGGAAATCGTAACTCACGACAAAGTCACGTGTCTGTCTTTTGATGCCGCCCGGTGGCCTTCCATTGGCACCGCTTTCTAGGAATATTCCAGGAAAGGTTTGTGAATTCCTGTTGTAAATAAAGGTGCATAGCCCTTATAGGGCCAGATGTAGGTAGGCATTTACCGGTCGGTAACGGCCGAATTCGGCCGTTACCGACCGGTAAATGCAATTTGAGATGTAGGGCCCTGTATTTTACAGACTCGGTAAATTTACCGATAGGTAAATTTACCGATTATGTAAAATACCGAGTCGGTATTTTTACGGAATAGGGAAAATTGATATGTAGGTGGGACTCTTCTGAGTCCCACAAGCATTAAAAAATCGGTATTTTACCATCAAATACTATTTGATGGTAAAATACCGATTCCGGTGTGCTTGCACATGTGTGCATGCACACCTATGCCATATGACAGGCAGACCTGCCCTTAGGGCAGGTATGCCTGCCACATGGCACCCGAGCCTCTTTTGGGGGTGCCAGAGGGTTGTCAAAGTGACACCCCCTGCACCCTTGTGTCAATCGGTATTTACCGATGCGGTAAATACCGACCGGTAAATGCCCAATCATTCCTATGGGCTTCAAAGCCCATAGGAATGCATGGGCATTTACCGGTCGGTATTTACCGCATCGGTAAATACCGATTGTTTCCGAATCGGTAAATGCACATCTGTATTTACCTACATCTCGGTACTTTTATTTTACCACTTCTTAAATACCGAGTCGGTATGATGCGGTATTTAAGAGGTGGTAAAATAAAATTTACCTACATCTGGCCCATAGTTCTTTGTAAGTGGTTTATTCAGGTAAAATGGTAAAGTAAGAAGAAGAGGATAAAGCCTCACCAGGAGCAGCCAGGAATAAGTACAATTCCAAAAACAACATTAGCGTGAGTGAGCTCAAGCAGGATAGCTAATTTCTTTTGAATATGTTTTTAATGCTTAAGACTGACACTGAAAAGGGGCAAAACTGTTTGCACTTAGTTACGTCTCATTTATGGTTACATATGAGAAGTAAATATTTCGGCGGCCGTGTGCTGATGGACGTGGCCTGACTCGACGCCCGCCTTACAAGTGCTTTACACACCCCATGGACTTGCAAGAGGGCGACGGGAAATCCGTCAACCTGACGGAATGTCCTGTCCGCCGAAATATAAACCAGGCCCTCGTGTACTTAAATGTCTCGAACACGAGTAACTTACTCACTGGTCATTTCATCTTTACTTATATGTGTGGACTGGCTGGTGTGGGACAGATGAGTCACTGAAACCTGACGTAATATGAACATCCGCACTGGGGTGAAACCGCGTGGATATATTCCCAAGCAATTAAAAGACATATCACACATTTTACATGTGCAGTAATTTGCACTTGAAATGATGGGATGTCAGCGCCACAGAAAGTCAGGGGAAGAGCACACACTACTAAGGTTGACCTGGAGGCCACGAATGGTACTAGGATTAAATAATCCTAAAAGGAAATACAAGGTTTGTAAATTGAAATAAAGGATCCCTGAGCCAACTGAACATGCTGACTGCACCACTCATTTTGGATCAGCAAGCTGTGTTCCTACACCCTTAGTTCAGTAATGTTCAGAATGGGCGGCAAATCCTCTACTCTGCCAACAAGGAGCACAAACAGGGCTGGTCCCAGGGGTGTACCCTCAGTATCTGGGGGTGTTGGGGGGTGGGGGGAGGGGCACCACTCACTACATTCTGTGTTACAGTACACTTCTTACCTGCGGCGCTGGAGACAGTAATGCATATGCCTGTGAATCTTTGAAGGATTCATTCCGTGCAGTTCTTATATAGCTAAAGTGGGAAGTTCACAAATGTTTATCAGGTTACACCTGCTAACTAACCCGTGCCAGTCACCGCGTTCCAGGCATCCTCACAGAAAACACAATCTGATCAGGTGGAAACGCACATTTTGTATCCATGGGGGAAATATTGTTCTACGTGCAGGAAGCCAGGAACCCCTTCCCCTACATCGCCAGCAATTTTGGGGGAATCCCTTTCCTCTTCTTGATCTTGAAAGGGATATACTCTAGTCCTTTGCAGGAGTAAACCTCCTTTTAGGTGGAAACGTTTGTGTAAGTAAATCCATTAAGGAGTGCAAAACTAATTGTAGGAATTGGAAAATGGGGTTGTGCTGGTAAATTAGGCTATTTGTACATGTGAGGAACGGATAGCTCTGCCCTTTAGGTCCTGTATGTGCTGCATGTCAAGGGTGAGATAATCCTAACGACCAAAGATTGTTTCTAGACCTTGGACTTAAACTTGCACAAAACTAAACACTAGGAATTAAATTTCAATGTTTTTGAGGGTAGACACACATGCGGCATACACACACTGACACACATCTATGCACATTTGGGCAACAAGTCCATTAACCCGAACCCATCTGACCCACCTTGTGCCCAGTGACCTCTCGGTTACACAGAGATCACTCACAGCAGACACTCAACCTCCTGAGCTAGCTCAATGCGACTGAAGCAAACAACTTGCAAGTGACAATGGGCCCCATTTAGACTTAGGTGCAGCCCCCATCTCTGCCCATTCTTTAACCTCTGACTTAAACCCTCCACCTTGAACTACCTTCCATTTCACCCAAAACCCAAAGGCATAATTAAACCCTCAACCTTGAACTACCTTTCCATTTCACCCAAAACCCAAAGGCGTAATTAAACCCTCAACCTTGAACTACCTCTCTATTTCACCCAAAACGCAAAGGCGTAATTAAACCCTCAACCTTGTACTTCCTTTCCATTTCCCCCAAAACCCAAAGGCTTAAACCCAGGCTTAAACTACTGTGCCTTTTCAAGAGAAGTCACCAGTGGTAATTACCTTCGATGATATGGGAGCAGTGGCGGCTGGCGCAGGTAAGCACAGTGGGGCAGGGGCGGGACGGGTCCACTGATGATGGAATAGGTCAAATTACATAAATAAATAAAACCTATTCCTTTGTCTATCGACTCCCCCCTCCCCCGCCCTGCCTCGCTCCACCACCCCTCCGCACTTACCTGCACCGGCCGCGACTGCATGGGAGGGTGGGCTGTAGTGAGTGGATGCCAGGTGCTGATTGACATATGCATGGTGGTGCATGTACCACAACGCTGATGACCCTGTTTCACCCAGCTGCGTAGGCTGGTGGAAAGGGCCCAGGGTGGAGACGACTGAACTCTTGCGAGCCCTTGGATTCCCTTCATGCAACCCATGGTAGATGCAGAGAGTATCTAAGGATTCTTCATGAACCAAGACTTCCATGCCAACATGATTCCTTCACCAGTACTGCACATGCATTTGGTGTCAGCAAGGGAAAGGTTCCAACTTGTATCGTAATCCTTATTATAATGGTGCCTTGGGTGGCTAAGGGGACTATAAATGTCTCCCCCTCGCCGGGGCTCAAGGAACCATTGGCAGCCCTTGGCCAAACCGCAGGGATTCCTTCAGCAGAGAGAGACGCGAGCTACCGCCATCCGACTGGGACTTCTCCACCTGAGCCACTGCCTTGTCATTGTTGGTGGCTGGTGGAACTCTGGTGGAGGGAGAGTAGAGGCTGCCTCCTTCCAATGATATTAAAGTCAGAATCGAAATTCCAGGGGTGGATTTAACTCCTCAGGCTCTTTCTCTACAACTTGAAATGATTAAAAAGGGGTCAAGAATGTTTTCAACTTTACAAAATATAGTTTTTCTTCCTACTGATCCCCCAACTAAGCCTTACCCACCCCCTTACTCTCCCAATACCTCTGCAGACCCTCATCTTCATCGATCTATGTCACAATATTGAGGTCCATGATCGCGACCTGCACTAATCGACTACAGAATAGCAAACAAAGTAAAGTAAGCATACATAAGGTAGCGTAGATTTACTATTCTGAACTCCACGTTTTTACCTTAAAATTACGTCAGACATTTTTTACTCTGCACTTTATGTAACTACAGGTCTACGTATAAAACGTGATAATTGGTAGAAAAATATCCTTACTTGTCCTATTATGTTTTTGTTGGGTCCACAACAGTGATTGTCAGTAAGGCTCAAGCTCACACCCCCTGGTGGTGGCAGGGTGCAGCTGCACAAGTTCCCCCCACACACTCATCAAGTACACTGCAGGTGGCAGCAGTGTGCTCTTCTTTATATACACAGAACCATAGCAGCCAGTGCTTTCTGTACCTTTGGCAGATTGGGAGATATTAAATATTTAATGTAAGTATCCAGCCCAGCTCTCACTTCTTACCGAGTTAGACACGCAAACTATCAAGGTGCAAACTCCACCCAGGCTGACTTGAGTGGGGATAATTAGTAGTCACAGAAGTTCTGCTCTAAAGAAGGGTCCTGGAAAGTAGAAGAAGGCCTTCATCGATGCAGGGCCGCTTGAGGCTAAAGCATCCCCATTGTCCCGCGCGCAGTATCACCCATCCACCATCGCCATTTCCTAGCGCTAGCACTTGCCTGGAAAGTAGGGAGGACATTTATCAAGATAGGCCTATTCGAGGCAAAGGCCTCCCGCTAACTGCCTTCCCTTTTCTACTTTCTATAGCTCCATGGGCATCCTATGCTTCACCCCATGGGTGGGTCTATCTGGTGGTAGGCTGGGTTTTGGACAGTACCCTTCCTTCTATTCCACATCCAGTAGGAGGTCCTGGTGTATCTGGGCCCCGCCTGCTTTACATTTAGTCCCCGCCCCTCTCTTTTAGGAGAAACCTATCATGGCGATAGCGCAAACGCCTGCATGGTGTTCGGCTTCCATCCCCTTTTGCCTCAATAGGGACTCCTTTTCCAAACCAGTGGCACAAAATTAGCCCTCCGCAGCCCCCTCCTGCCTGAGAGCTCCTGACTGGGTCTGGGGTGGGTGGGAATCTATGTACTTTGCAAGTGGGCCCCCTTAGGTTTCACTACACCACTGTTCCAAACAAATACTGCTACTGCACTTCCCCAGGAGCAAAAATGGCACACAGATTTCACCTCTGGTTCTGTGCATTCACAATTGTAATGTATGCCATCAGTGTACTCAAGTGGGTGTTAACCTCTTCGCCGCGGCAATGACGCGTGCACGGTTCGGACGGCCCCCGGCCGTCCTCCGCACATTCCCACTGTAACGTCGGACGGCCGGGGGCCGTCCAACGCATCGAAGAGGTTAAAGGGACTGAAAACCTTTTGTTTATGATCCTATCAATAAATGGCCTGAAACGTAGATTTTCTGCCTTCAACGTTGAATTATGAATGGAGTATTCATTAGTCATATCTTCACATGCATCACCAGTTCAAGGTTTGCTCACATAGGAAGAAAAGTTACAGCACACTTCCTCTGTTTAGGCAAGACACACAAACACACACATACATGCACACCAGATACAGCTTGTGCAGCAGTGCAAACTTCCCTTACAAAAAGTGACCCCACAGGCAGTAGCAATGTAGTGTGAATGCGTGACAGTGTGATGGAGCACTGTGGGGTGTGTGAAGATGTGATGGTGTGTGACGGTGCACTACCTTCACTCCCGAGGGAGTGCGCACCTTTACAGGTGAGGGATGATATCCTTGAAGCCCGGACCAGCGCTACGACAGAAAAGCTCATAAAAGTTGGCTACAATGGGGGAAAACTGGCTGGAGTGTCTGTTCAGCGCTTCAAGCTTAGTGGTGCCTCTACCTCCCTAACAGATGTCCCCGCTGGCTGTTCTCTGACATTCTGCGGCTCATTCTATGATCACAGCAGGGGCGGCTGATGTTCATGGGCGAGATGGGTGCCGCCCTGCCACCCTTGGAGGATTGAAAACATGTGAGCTGGAATACCGAGAAGCTAGCATTAAATTGTGCTGGCTGCTCGGTATACAAACATGGGCAAATCAGGGTTTTACTTTGAGGGGTGGGGGATGATGGCTCTTGGCTTTCATCACAACCTGCCGTACCCAGCCGAGAACAGTGCTTAATTTGAGCCAGTTGCTCCCAGTGCTCAACACCAGCACTTAATTGTCAACACTGGCACATATCAGAGGCTTACACATGGTGGCGCTGTCTGTCTAACTTAGAGATGAGCACAGCAACAGTTGTTTATTAATTCAATACACATTAAAATGAATAAAACCTGCCACCCAAGCCATTCTTATAGCTTCAGGACTTAATTAGTCTGAATTGTCACACTTGTAGGAGTGTGATGGTTAGTAGTTGTGTTGGTACTTCCATTGGCAGCGCTGGCAGGGGCTACGTTTGGTGCAAGTTGCAGTGGCCTCCTGACGAGCACAATGAAGCACAGGCCCAGAAGCATCAGCAGCTACAGGATGGAGGGTCAGATCTAGAAACAGAGTAGAGAAGTGACCATTAGGGCTCAGCCAGGGAGGGCAAGAGAGACAGAGCACCATGGGGAGAAGTGGTAGAACAGGACACAGGCAAGGGGGTGAGTGCGAAGAGTCAGCTGACCATAATCATCTAAAGAGTAGACAGATTTTAATGTGAATATCTCCTGTATCACCTATGTCGGGCAATTAAAATCCACCTATCAACATGGAAAAGCACCAGTCACACTAGGAGGGTAAAGGACTCTACAGGAAATAAAATGAAATGAAATGAAACCTTTGTAAAGCGCAAACTGTCGCTCCCAAAGGAGCCTCTTGGCGCTACTAGGAGACCAATGGAAGCACTGCTTTGGCCATGGCAAGGCATGCCATACATCAAGCTACTTCCCGCCACATAGTCCAGATGTACCCTCCCAACAGCAGGTAAATAGAGGCACTAAAGTGCCACTGTACCACAATATAACCGTGTGTCAACTTTCAGATTCTTGTACAATATGCATTTCATACAATATATTAGTAATGCAACTTATGTCTGGGAAACAGGCCAAAGAGTGTTTGTTTTGCAAATGTTATGGATGCACTCAAAACCCAGGCTGGGTAACAGAATCCAAAACTATACAAAAATAGCAAGGATAACTTTCACTAAATGGTTGCCAGAGTATAAAAATACATTAGAGCTAGTTGAGCAGCAGTGTTATTTCCAGAGGACTGGCAGAGAGAGTCCTTCAACAGAGCATTTACCACTTCCTCCAGAAATTGGAGGATTTTCCATGATCCTAAAACCAGGTCCTAATGCCCTGATTATGAATGGGATGGTAAAGGGTGTAAATACGGATGCATACTTTTATCATAGAGTATGGTATTTTTCCGGATATGGTAAATACCTCAAATTCCTAGTTTTCACCAGGAAAACTGGACATTTGATTGCCTTATCAATGTTGACTGGACCAAAGTCTGCATCTACTTTAGTGTTTTCCTACAAAGGTTCCCCTGTAAATTTGAACAAGGTTGATCTGCTGAAATGTGTCTGGGCAGGTTTGCAGGCATGCGGCGAAATTCCGAGGAATGGGCATGTACTCCTATACAGTGGCGACCCCTGCAAAACGAAAGGAGGAGGGTGGGGAATTTAGAGGAAAAAGAATTTTAAAAAACGTACCTGTCGCAGCATCCGTCGCCTACAGCCGCCTTGCTGCTTCTCTCCCATTAGCCACTGGGAAAGCACAGGCTCCCACCCAATCAAGACCCTGCTCTCATGCTATCGCTATCGTGAGAGTAGCCCCAGGATTGATCTGAGCAGCCTGCTCTGCCACTCAGACAGTGTTCTGGAGCCTGTTGCTTTTCTACAACCCAGCTGTGCAACACAGCTGGGTTGGAGAAATAGAAATGAGCATGCCTAAGACGGCCAGCCAAACTGACATGCGCACTTCTAAGTGCCCAACGCTCCTCCCTGTCCTGGGCCCGCCCCACACATGCATGCCTCAGGCCGAGCCTGCCACAAAAAAAAAAATGATATTGTTGTTTTATTAGCATTTTATTTTTCTGTGATTGACTGACCAGTGGGACAACGCTCCCCTGCCATTACAGATGAGCCGCCCCTGCCCCTATAGAATCAGTCAGTGGATGAGCAAGGAAGTAGGAGAAATTATTCCCACTAGCAATGTAGGTACTGTGTGTCATAATGTCATATGTTAGTTTAGTTTGCAAGTTTGAAGTTTATATTGCGTGGCTTATCACCCGTGAGGGTACCCAGGCGATGTCTACGGGTACAGGAGATTAGGTGATTTGCCCAGAATCACATGATGTTGCGCCGACGCCGAGACCTGAACTGGTATTGATCTCCTTGGCAAGTATCACTTCTAGCCTGAAAGAGGACAGACCCACTCGACAGAATGATACAGCATTGTATGGGAAGAGGTCACTAAAAAATTGTGTATGCATGAAACGGAAATTAGGGACCCCATATAAAAGTACTCCACCCCTATAATTATTAGGAGAAACATAAGGCTACCCTGTGCAAGGGCTAATAAAGAGCGTTGTTTTTCAAGCAGTCTTTGGCAGTGCTGACTGTACAATGCATGGACACGTGCTCCCATTTTGTTCAGACAGCAGTGCCTTGATCGTAGAAATGGGACTGAAGTGCTGACAGTGTGGGCCAGCTCTTTAAGGCTAATATAAAGCAGTGCTTAATTTGAGGCGGGGGTTTGTGGTGCTCGGCACCGGCACTTAATTGTCAGCACCGGCGCTTGCCGCAGTTTTCCACCAGGTGGAGCTGTCTCAGATGCCCACAACAACAGTCAATTATTAATTCAATATACATTAAAAATGACTTACCTACCGCCCACGCCATTCTTATAGGTTTGAGGGCCTGAAATAGTCTGGATTGTCGCACTTGTAAGAGTGTGGTGGTTTGGTGTTGTGTTGTTGCTATCATTGTCGCATAGCAATGGTTATACGTGGTACAAGCAGCAGTGCTCTCCTGGGGGGGAGCCCTGACACTTATATATTCACAAATTAAGCAGTGATATAAACTTTTTATGCCTCTGAGATATTCAGAGGAGAAAGAAACTATTTTGTCAGGTGAGCTTTTTATGGCATTTTCTGATCCTGTACTTTTTTCTTGTTCCAGAGAATAGCCTCCTTCGTGGGGGGGGGGTGGGGGGGGGGAGGGGGATGAAGAGTTGCTCTCAGTCTGTGTCTCCAGGCAGAGGTGACTTTGGGTGAGTGACATGATTTAGAACCGGCCCCGGTTCCGTGGCAGTAAATTAAGAGCAGGCCGACTCTCCTGACAGCAGTAAATAAAGCTGTATATCAAGTGTGTAAAACTGTAACATAAACACCCGGTGCACTTGCCAACGCCACTTCCACTCTCAGAGTCTGGAAGCCACATAGATGTCTTTGCCTTCAGAGGATGACGCACGCGCTTTCACGCCCTTGAACAGGACACTCCCTCCTCCTGCTCAAACTTTCTAAAGTCAAGTGGAACTTAGGGCTGCAAACTCTGCAATTACAGTCGTAAATTCCACATTCTTGTTTATTGACGGATATAATTTGCAAAATGGTGTTTGGCTCGAACGGTGGGTTTGACACTCTTGAAGGTTTACTGAAGGAAAATGGGTGCTATTTCAGGGGCATCCTTGTAAAAGGCAGAGACCTGTAACAAACACCTATATTTGTCAGTGTTCCCAAACATTTTCAGGTGGTTTTCATCTCGTAAAGGATGGGCGAGGGGCTTGAACATTCATTTATTTCATGGAGGGTGCAGCAGAAGAGATTTTCTTCATATGAAAAATGTTTTTTTTTACCTTTGGCAAAAAATAGATGCGGACTTTTCTCCATTATTCATATATATTTTCCACTTACATTACAACGCATGCAATTACAACGTAACCATTACAATGCATGACACTACAACGCACACCACTACAACGCATGTCATTACAACGCATACCATTACAACGCTTAACATTACCATCCAAAACTTACCCTAGTGTTGCACCCCCTGGAGTTAGAATAGTAATTTTTACCCCTACACTATCCAACACTTACCCTGCTGTTGCACCCCCTGGAGTTAGAATAGTCATTTTTACCCCTACACTATCCAATACTTACCAAACATGCAATGTAATGTTATGCGTTGTAATGGTATGCGTTGTAAAGGTATTATGCGTTGTAATGGAATGCGTTGTAAATGTAGTTTTTAAAATTTCGTTGTAATGGCATGCGTTGTAATGGAATGCGTTGTAATGGATGTTGCGTTGTAAAAAATGTGTTGTAAAGGTATGCGTTGTAAAAGTGTGCATTGTAACGTTATACATCCATTTAGCCCTATAGGAGTCCTGGAAATTCACCACTTTTCTCCTTTTTTAGTGGTTCCTTAAGGGCCCTTCATAAATCTCCAAAAAGTCAAACATCTACTCCAGACTAGGGATGTGCAAAAGAGGCACATTTACTAATGCCTCACTCAACGCTAAACAAAGTTGCTGCGGTGCGGGAAACCGAGCGCAGAAGTGCGCCATACCTACTAATGTAAGGTACGTTACTGCTCTCTCCTGGCAAGGGCGCACTTTCTGCCATCTAGTACCAAAGCAGGCACCTATGTGCCATGCTGCAAGGGCGCCTGCGTTACAGGCAGGATTGTTTTTGTGCAGGAAGGGATACGTGGAACGCCGGACCAGTTCAAAATGTAATGTAAGCCACAGCATTGATTACATTTCTATACAAAGTTACTCAAGGTGGCGCACAATGCCCCTTGTGTGGCTTTGTAAATCTTTCTGAAGCCCTTGCATTGACAATGCAAAGGCTTAGTGAATCTGGGCCGTCGTGTGTGGGCTTTGGTTTCACCCTGCGCAGTGTGATCTGTCACTTCGTGCTATTGGCTGCTTGGTGTATCATTCCGCCACCTAAGGAGTGCTTCCATTACAATGAATAAGGGAATATTTTACTTCTCAAAAGTGAACTGAATCCTTTGGTTTCACCCTGTGCAGTGTGATCTGCCACTTCATGCTATTGGCTGCTTGGTGTATCATTCCGCCGCCTATGGAATGATGGCATTGCATGAGGGAATATTTTATTTCTCATGAGTTCTCACTCATTAAATTCTTTAGCTTATACATCAATGTATACAGGCAGCAATATTTTGTACATGAGTCATGAGTCAAACTGCAAACCAGATTTATTGGCATTATCAATGCTCGTTTATGTATAGCAATCACTCAGTTCACGGATAGTTTTAGAGCACTTTCCAAGGAAGGGGACCATGGATGAAATGGAAGGATCGACAACTGATACAGAGACAACCATAGTGCCAGTAGGTCACCGAGGCAAGGAATATTAGCAGTGCAGCCACCCAAAAGCTCGCCTTGGTGTGTCATATGACCCATGCAGGCCCATTGTCGTTTATCCTATGTTAGCCAGGGCATTCGGCAGACTGCCCTCTGCAATGCGCACGTTTCTATAAAAATGTATTTTGCTTTGTGACACACTGTGCTCTCACACAGAACCTGCTGTTGTTTTCGCGTACTGTTCTTTCCTGGGATTTAGTCTGGGCACCGTAGACAAGGTCGAACCACAATGCCCCTTGTTATTGTGTTCTGGTCAAGCCCTAGCACCTAGACAAAAAATGCAAATGCAGCTGTTGGGAACATGTGCTTTTGTCATATAGGTATGCACAGATAGGAAAGACACACTTGAAGAGGGATCTTTCCAGGGAAGAGATCGTGACAGCATCTGAGCTTTCATCTGTGTATGCAGAAATACGAGGTCTGATGCCAAAACCCAGAGATCTTCTGATATATAATCACTTTGCTTCTGTAGAAGGGGAGTGGGGTTAGCTTACCCTGTCTTGTATAATGACAGCTCCTTTTATGATTTATAGACTGCTTACTATGCTGACCGTATTTGTGTTAGGCATTTTCTTACTTATTGTGGCACGCACGTACACTGTATACTAGAGCACAATAGAAAAAACATTTTAAACTTTTTCTTGTGTCTCTGTTATGTTATGTTAGGTAGTCTTGTATAGCGCTCAGCTGCCTCAGCGAAGAGGTGTCCCGGCGCTGGTAGCAGTATCAGTAGAGAGCTAAGGGCTAGACCGTGGGGAACAGATAGGTTTTGATTTTCTTACGGAAGGGTAGCAAGCAGTCTAGGCAGCGAATCTGGATAGGGAGGGAGGTCCACAATTTAGAGGCAAGATACCGAAAGTACTGGCCCCCGGCTCTGAAGCGCTTCACCCGGGGGACCGTAGCCAAAAATTGCTCAGCGGAGAGTAGTTGGCGGGTGGGTACATAGGGAACCAGCAGACTTGACAAAATCTCTGGGAATGAGAACTTTAAGCACAGTGTTTTGAATTTGACCCTTTTAGACATGGGTAACCAGTGTAAGCGGCGCATTGCACCTGTCATGGAACACGTTCTAGGGAGCCTTAGCAGTTCTCAGGCGGCTGCATTCTGGACTCGCTGAAGGCGGGACACTTCTGGCTTATTGGCGCCAAACATAAGTGAGTTAGAATAGTCCAGTCTGGACAAAATAGTCGCCTGGACTATCAACTGGCGGGTGGGTGGATCAAAGAAACCCAAAATGGGCCTCAGTCCTCAAAGAAGTCCAAAGCAGGTGCCTGCAACCCTCTTGATGTACTCCTGGAACCCGAGAGTGGAGTCGAACCCGAGAGTGGACTCTGTTAGATCTTATTGTGGACAAGTACGTGCATGAGAGCAAAAGGGTGTGTCCTGCAACCGCGATTCCTGAGTGAGTCAGGAGTGTTGTGTTCTGGGGTGTCTAATCACTTGTTCCTCTGTGGGTGAGTAGGAAGGCAAGTGAGACACTATAGCGAGTCGGTCCAGAGCTCAAGGGTTCTGAGGTGGTAGGATGACTCAGTCCCTGCCTACTAAGGTTCTGTGATCCCAACCATAGTTCTGTGACCCGGCAGAATCCCTGCAACAGATGTGTCTTCAGACTCTCCTTTAGTCTTGGAAAACTGCCTTCAGTTAGAAAAAGGTAAAGGAAGTGAGATCTCAGGAAAAAGCTTTGCTCCGACAGAGCTATTTTCCAAAAGCAGCTTCTACTCCACACCCGCTACCTTCACCGCTACCTTCACGGCGATGTCTCTAATAATCAGATTATTAGCAGGGAAGGAAGCTCATCATGAGGGAGCGTTATGAATATGTCTGCCGAATAATAGCCTGGGGAGAAAGGGTAGCACAGACTGCAAAAACATAAAGTCGGAACCATACACTCAAAAGCGTCCAATGACAAAATATCTTCCATGTAAATCTCTCTCTACAAAAAATGCCTTTGAGCCCACTGTTATGCACTTGACCTTCAATATGCTAGGACTAGATTTCGAGTACTAAATTAATCCAGCCTTTAAAAGGTTGGACATAGGTTTGCCTGGATTTAGAGAAGAAGGTAGAAGCAGTGCTTAATTTGTTAAAAAAAACAACATAAGTTCCATTGCCCTTTTCAGAAGCCCATTGCAGTTCGCACCACCCATTTCCCCTGGCAGCGCTGCCAATGACCGTACCAACAGAACAACAGACCATCACACTCCAAAAAGTGTACCAATTGACTATTCCATGCCTCCAAAGCTATAAAAATTAGGTATGTGGCAGGTATGTCATTTTTAATGTATATTTAATGAATAAATAATGGTTGTTGTGCTCCTTTCTACATTGGAACCATGTGGCAGGATGTCATAATGCCGGTTTTGACAATTAGGTCTTGGTGCCGAGCACTGGAAACCGCCGGCTCAAATTAAGCACAGGGTGGAACTGTTTGAAAAGCGATAAAGTCATTTTTTTGGCTCGGCCTACGTCACCCCTGCGTGAGCAGGGGGGCGGAGCTCCGAGCTCCTTTTGTTAAGGGCTTTTGAATCGTGCAGGAAAAATTCCTCAGTGCGCGAGCTTTTTCTGTCCTTTTTTTTGCCATCTGCATAGTGATTCGTCTTCACTGTGCTGTCTTTCTAGTAGCCTTCACGCAATAGGCCATGTGTAAATCATTCTGGGCATTTCCACCATATTCTGTGTGGTTACGCGCGCAGGGGAGTGTTATAAATTTCAATTAGGAGCTGTCAGGGTGCCGCCGTAATAGAATCCAGATGGTCGGGGCGCGTTCACCAGTTCACCAGCGTTCACCAGTCTGCAGTGAGTGGCGCACGTTCGTGCTTGTTCTGTGTCTCGCGTTTCCTCTTTTCATGCAGATCTGGTTTTCTTTACTGACTACAGCTGTGTTTATATAGACAGTGGCTTCAGTTGTGCCGCAGGTGCAGTGGCACCAGTGTGGTGTAGCTATTATTAGTGCAGCAGGTGCAGTGGTACCAGTGTGTGGTAGCTACCATAGGTGGAGCAGTTGCAGTGGTAGTGTTGCTTAGCTCAGGTGCAGTGGCACCAGTGTGTGGTAGATGGCGTTGTGTAGCAGGTGCAGTGTTATCAGTGTTACTTAGCTATGATTGTGCAGGAGGTACAGTGGCACCAGTGTGTGGCGTAGTTACCATTCGTGGAGCAGGTGAGGTGTTATCAGTGTTACTTAGCTATTATTGCGCAGCAGGTGTAGTACCACCAGTGTGGCATAGCTACCATTGTGCAGTAGGTGCAGTGGCACCAGTGTGGCATAGCACCATAGGTGGAGCAGTTGCAGTGGTAGTGTTGCTTAGCTATGATTGTGCAGCAGGTGCAGTGGCACCAGTGTGTGGTAGATGGCGTTGTGTAGCAGGTGTAGTGTTATCAGTGTTACTTAGCTATGATTGTGCAGCAGGTGCAGTGGCAGCAGTGTGGTGTAGCTATCATTGGTGCAGCATGTGCAGTGGTACCGGTGAGTGGTAGCTACCATTGGTGGAGCAGGTGCAGTGGTAGTGTTGCTTAGCTATGATTGTGCAGCAGGTGCAGTGGCACCAGTGTGTGGCGTAGTTACCATTCGTGGAGCAGGTGAGGTGTTATCAGTGTTACTTAGCTATTATTGCGCAGCAGGTGTAGGACCACCAGTGTGGCGTAGCTACCATTGTGCAGTAGGTGCAGTGGCACCAGTGTGGCATAGCACCATAGGTGGAGCAGTTGCAGTGGTAGTGTTGCTTAGCTATGATTGTGCAGCAGGTGCAGTGGCACCAGTGTGTGGTAGATGGCGTTGTGTAGCAGGTGTAGTGTTATCAGTGTTACTTAGCTATGATTGTGCAGCAGGTGCAGTGGCACCAGTGTGGCATAGCTATCATTGGTACAGCATGTGCAGTGGTACCGGTGAGTGGTAGCTACCATTGGTGGAGCAGGTGCAGTGGTAGTGTTGCTTAGCTATGATTATGCAGCAGGTGCAGTGGCACCAGTGTGTGGCGTAGTTACTATTCGTGGAGCAGGTGAGGTGTTATCAGTGTTACTTAGCTATGATTGCGCAGCAGGTGTAGTACCACCAGTGTGGCATAGCTACCATTGTGCAGTAGGTGCAGTGGCACCAGTGTGGCATAGCACCATAGGTGGAGCAGTTGCAGTGGTAGTGTTGCTTAGCTATGATTGTGCAGCAGGTGCAGTGGCACCAGTGTGTGGTCGATGGCGTTGTGTAGCAGGTGTAGTGTTATCAGTGTTACTTAGCTATGATTGTGCAGCAGGTGCAGTGGCACCAGTGTGGCGTAGCTATCATTGGTGCTGCATGTGCAGTGGTACCGGTGAGTGGTAGCTACCATTGGTGGAGCAGGTGCAGTGGTAGTGTTGCTTAGCTATGATTGTGCAGCAGGTGCAGTGGCACCAGTGTGGTGTAGCTATCATTGGTGCAGCATGTGCAGTGGTACCGGTGAGTGGTAGCTACCATTGGTGGAGCAGGTGCAGTGGTAGTGTTGCTTAGCTAGGATTGTGAAGCAGGTGCAGTGGCACCAGTGTGTGGTAGATGGCGTTGTGTAGCAGGTGCAGTGTTATCAGTGTTACTTAGCTATGATTGTGCAGCAGGTGCAGTGGCACCAGTGTGGCGTAGCTATCATTGGTGCTGCATGTGCAGTGGTACCGGTGTGGTGTAAGTATATTTGGTGGAGCAGGTGCAGTGTTACCAGTGTGGCGTAGGCGTAGCTACCATTGGTGGAGCAGGTGCTGTGTTACCAGTTTAGTGCAGCAGGTGCAGTGGCACCAGTGTGTGGTAGCTACCATAGGTGGAGCAGTTGCAGTGGTAGTGTTGCTTAGCTATTATTGTGCAGCAGGTGCAGTGGCACCAGTGTGTGGTAGATGGCGTTGTGTAGCAGGTGTAGTGTTTTCAGTGTTACTTAGCTATGATTGTGCAGCAGGTGCAGTGGCACCAGTGTGGCATAGCTATCATTGGTGCAGCATGTGCAGTGGTACCGGTGAGTGGTAGCTACCATTGGTGGAGCAGGTGCAGTGGTAGTGTTGCTTAGCTATGATTGTGCAGCAGGTGCAGTGGCACCAGTGTGGCATAGCTACAATTGTGCAGCAGGTGCTGTGGCACCCGTGTGGTGTAAGTATATTTGGTGGAGCAGTTGCAGTGGTAGTGTTGCTTAGCTATGATTGTGCAGCAGGTGCAGTGGCACCAGTGTGTGGTAGATGGCGCTGTGTAGCAGGTGCAGTGTTATCAGTGTTACTTAGCTATGATTGTGCAGCAGGTGCAGTGGCACCAGTGTGGCGTAGCTATCATTGGTGCAGCATGTGCAGTGGTACCAGTGTGGTGTAAGTATATTTGGTGGAGCAGGTGCAGTGGTACCAGTGTGGCGTAGGCGTAGCTACCATTGGTGGAGCAGGTGCAGTGGCACCAGTGCGCCACATTGGTGTAACACACTCACTACCACACACTCACCCCCACAGACTCACCACCACACACTCACCACTACACATACAACCACACACACAACAACACACCACCAGCCGTCAGTGCACGCTTTCACCAGGGCCAAACACCACCAGCCATCAATGCACGCTTTCACGAACCACAAACACCACCAGGCGTACAACATCAGCCGTCAGTGCATTCTTTTACAAGGCGCACTCACCAGCAACCGTCAGTGCACGCTTTCACCAAACACACACACCATCCGCCATCTGTGCACGCTTTTACCAACCACACACCCACCAGCCGTCAGTGCACCCTTCCACCAGGCACACACACCTCCAGGCGGCAGTGCAGTCTTTTACCAAGAACACACACCACCAGCCATCAGTGCACAATTTCTACAGGCAGTCACACACACCACCAGCCATCAGTGCATGCATCAATTGTTAACGCATCCACAATTAACTATTGTAGCAATCTCAGTATGGTACACTTTACTTTTAAACATTTTCATGTAAAGCACAGCATGCCACCATTGCTACAATTCCAATCTAACTCACATAATTCCACTACACACCACATGCACACACTCCATAACACATGGCGAAAACACATTGCCATTTACAATGCCATTAGCTCAAACTCAAATAAATCCGAGCCCGATTGCATTTCCAATGCTTGTTTTAGTCTGTTGTGCCGTATATAGTTTAAAACTGAACTAAAAAAAAAAGCAAAGAAATCCAATCAGCGTAACAACAGTCTAGTTTCTAAGCCCAGGCAAACCGTGGTATAATAGTCTTTAAAACAGCAATATTTTTAAACAAGAGACAGTGGGATAGATGCTATTTAACGCATAGGTGGTGCTGGAAAGCGACATGGAACTTTGCAGGAAGTTCATATCATTTAATGACCCTTCAGATTGGAACAGAAACAAGCCACCTATGTGTTAAAAGTGCATATATCAGAGCACCCAGGCACACAGTTAGTTTCCTGGGACAAGGCTTACTAGATACCAGTACTCACTCCAATACTTCCACGGGTTTTGTTGCTTTTAAAGATCGAGCATAAAGACGCTGAAGACTAGTGGGCCTTCTTGTATGTCCAAAACAGAATACATTTGAAACATGGCTCAGTGAGATAAATGTTGCCTAAAACATTTGTTGTAGTTTGCAGGTCACAAGGTTGAATTCTGGCAAGTATTCCCCTCAAGCATTCTAGTTTCACAAGCCCGGCAAAGGAAATACTACATAACCACAGAATAGCAAAGAATGCATTTATAGTGCTTAGAACAGACAGAAATGTGATATGTAGCATTATGTAAACATGGTTGCATGCAGAAAGCAAAATCATTACATCTTCACAGCATAGAGAATAATTAATTGTTATTATAATTAAACATTTTTATAGCACTTTTATCCTAAATGGTTTACTTTTATACAGTTGTTAGACCTCAACTAGATGGAGATATCATGGACCTTTGATGGTTGATAGGGTCACGTGACCTAGCCCTAATGGCAACCTGTTTTCTGTACCTTAGAAGCATCTCAGTAGTTGATGACAACCTCCCGAGCATTATATAAAACATACATAAAAAGAGTTGATGTGGAGCAAATAAGAGATAGGAAGACAAAATGCTCAGTGAAAAGATGGACTAAAAGAGTGTTTTGGACTGAAAATTGTTATTAAAGTCTGGTCTTAGTAAGATAGTGTAATCACTTCTTGTAATGTTCTTACACATTCCTTATGCCAAAGTATGTTTGTGACTTGCTGTTGTCAGATAATGGCTTTTTGCAGGGTCACTCCCTCTTATTGCCCCCACTTTTGGACTAATACATGTTGGTGTAAAGACTCTGTAATGCACTGGAACCTGCTGTCCAGGCCTGAATGCAAGAGCTCTAGCTCTTAAAACGTTTCAGGTGTTTAGAAAGCTGCTGAAGGCATGGCTTTTTTCATCATAGTTGGCAGATCTGTGCCTTTCTTTTCCTCTCTGTCTGCCTAGCGCCTTGACACCCACGAGTATTAGTGTGCTTACACATTCTTATGTTCTCCTATATATGTTTAATTTATTTACCACCACTTGGCATAAGTTAACTTACTTATAAGACTCTAATATATGGTACCAAGGGTATCCAGGGCCTCTAAGTTAAGTGTCCCTCGTGGACTGCAGCACTGATTGCACCACCACGAGTGTGGCAAAGTAAGCATGTCTCCCAGTCTGCCATTATAGGCTGGTAGAGCAGGTTTTAAACTACTAACTTGACTTTGCTATTTAAACTTATGGCATAGCCCAGGCATTCATTTTTATAAATATTTGTAAGCTAACCATAAAGCAGGCCTACTGAGTCATAAACGCAGGCTACATTACATTAAAAACATAGAGATATGTTTCATAACTTTACAAGGCCTGACAGTAAAAACTCTGCATTGTTGTTTTTACTGTGAAAAGACCAATTAGTTCCATTGGTGAGTATCATGTTACAGGCTGACAACTCAGCAGTGCTAACTTCCAAACAGGATTAATAAATACTTAAAGGTTTCAATCATTTGTTGTATTAAACCTGACTTGTAGACCGAGTCAAATAATGTGACTTCTATACAAAAGGCAACTTTAGAAAGCTGCCACTTTGTTGACCAAAGTTTTCAGTAGAAGTTTATGCTTGCACACAAGCTGGTCTCTGGACAGCCTTCTGCCATCCTGGGGAGAGGTGAGAAAGACCCTCGGGAAAAGGAAGTAAAGGATCTGCCAAGGGTAGAGGTTTGACCTCCTCCTAGCAGAGTGGCCAAATTAAGTGTGAGCCCAAAAGGCCAGTTTCAAAAGTGCAAGATGCCCTTGAAGGGCAAATGCTAGTCTGGTAGTCTTTCATGGAAGAGGCTGCTCTTTTGTTTTAGCAGACATGCTGGGATCTCAGACAGAGAGGGAGAAGCCACTATCAAACCAATTCCTCTGAGTTTGTGTGACCCCCAGTTAGACACATCTCTGGCATGGGCTAGGGAGCGATACTGTATGAGGGGGAGAGAGGAGCACTCAGTTCTAACCTGGTTTATGAACAATATTCTAATTTTAACATAATGATTATTATTGTTTAATGGTTCAAAAGATTGAGAAAGGATTTCTCTAGGCACAGTGCATCCTGCAGGTAGGCCTTTGCTTACTTCTACTAATTCTCTGGGCTAGGGAGCTCCACATACCAAGAGAAGGGTTCTACCCTGTTGGGAGTGTAAAGAACAGTTCATTCTGGACTAGCTAGATCCTACACTTTGCAGGAAGATGTCATCAGGCAGTTAGTCACCAAATCTCCCTAGACTCGCAGTGGGCATAAAATAAAACTGGCACCCCTTGCACCCAGACCTCAGATCAAGTCTAAATTGGAGAGAGGGCTGAATAAGGACTGTTCTGCTGTTCTCAGGGCCCAGAAGAGAGAGGCTGCACCAAAGGTTGGGCTGCACCTGCAGTATCTTGGGTCAGCAAAGAAAGGACTGTGCTTATGGTTTCCTGCTCTAGGAACTGTCTTCCCCAAGTCCCAGACAGAGAAGGTGACTCCTCGTTACAGCCACTGGGCTGTAAAAGCTGAGAAGGCTCCTCCTCTGAGAGCCCAGTGCCATGAAACCTGATCACCGATGGACGCCGAGGTGCAGCCCGGGAGCCTGAATACCGACCCTCAAAAGTAGCACCTAAGGCTGCTGGACCCGGGAGAGTCATCGGAGTGCAGTTTGGTCACCCAACACAGAAGTTACTGCAGGTTAAATGGAGAAGCAGATTTTGCTGTAAGCGGAGACCAGTAGCAACTTGTTTTGTGTTGGACTTCAAGGGACATCAACTCCTGAGGTCAAAGTCACTCCAAAGAGCTCATGGACCAAGGGGTGGCCACAAAAGACCAGCTCTGTGTCCTCAACATCCTTGAGCATCTTCAGCATCCTGCATCCCTTGCATCAGGACCACTCTATTGACTTCAATGGCTGTTCACCTGTTGACTCTGGAGCTGGACTGCAGACTGCTTTAACTTCAAGGTAACTGTTCAGCTGGAGCTTCTTGGTCCCTGTGACTGGCTCTCTACCAGAATTGGTCACCACAACAGTGTCCTTAAATGCGTTTTCAAGTTCCTTGTTGTGGCTAACCTTAAACCGCGAGTCACACTAGATTTCAATTATTTTTTGCATTGAACGAAAAGGTGTGATTTATTATTTCTATAAAAATTATTTTCTGGGGTGGATTTTGGTTATTGAGCTGTCTATTGAAAGATAAAAACACTACCTATTTTTATAAATTGGTGTCATATTTTTATTGGGTTGTGTTTTCTTCCTGTACAACTGTTTTAGTACTTATAAATGCTTTACACGTGTTCCTTTGATACAGTCTGACTGCTCTGACCACAGCTACCCAGGAACAAGGTGAAGTTTTACCAATGAACATGGTGAGGTCACAAAACCATACCACATAATAAACTACTTTCCTCACAAATGTGACTCAGGTGTAACTTTTACATAAATTTATCGGAGTCATGGAAAAACACTTTGTAAATCGGTCTTGATCAGTGCGTAGCCCTCCTTCTACATTTCCCCAGGTGACAACATACAGTCCATCCCTTCTGGGGAAGGAGATATGGTCTAGTTACTGCTGAACGTTGGGGTTGCAGACTTGGATTCCAGTCCTAGCTAAGGTGGTTTACAAACAACTATGGGCAAGAGGTAACTGTATGTTCCAGTGCCTGTAATTGCAAAAATAGGTGATAACCAACCAATGCAAAGAGAATGGGTGGCCGCTCCTTTTCTTATCTTGGTCCACTTTTGTGGAATTCTCTCCCCGCTTTGATTCGTAAAGAAACATTGTATCTAAACTTCCGTAAACAACTAAAAACTTGGTTGTTTAATCAATAATCTTCATTTTACCTGTCTTTCTTTGCTTATATCTCATGGATCCTTCTGGCATGCGTTGGGAAACCCTTTTTGGGTAGCTGCGCGCATTATAAAAATAAATTAGCATAACATAACATAACAATGCAGGAAATGAGGGCCATCCCACTGGATCCCGATTCTGGCAGGCATTTCTGAGCTGGATCTGGGATCCGGCTGACCCAGTAAAGTATGCTGAATTTGTCCTGGTGTGATGTTCCAAAATTGGGACACAATTCAGCAGCACCAGCACATTCTATGCTTTCGGCAGGTGACAAAGGGGGTATCTTGATTTCACTTTCAGCCAGCCCGCCATTGCAAAGGGCCATCAGCCCTTCTTTTGTTCAAGTGTCACCATGGCTAGGAGCTATATAGAGCCCATCACATAGATGCCAATGCAGTGGAGGCAAATAAAGACCCACAGCTTGCTCTCACTTCACAAGTACTTAAGAGAAACTAAGATTTGGAAACAGGTTTTTTACTTTATTCTACCCCACTCCACCCCATATAGGACATGTGCTTGCACTGTAAGAAGGATAGTTGTATATGTGTGTATGGGAAACCTCACAAATAACGATTTAGAGGGCACCTAGTAATTCATTTTTTATTTCATTCCTTGTCAGCTCTACTCATCCCAGTGCTGGGTTTCAGAGAGCGTTCCATCCACACAAAGAAAATAGATCATAAAAGATTGTAAAGCAATGTAAAGGCGAAGTTACATAAGAGAATGAGGTTTAAGAGGTGCAGGAGTCAATTATCGTCCATACGTGTGGAGATTATATGCTAAGAGTATATGTTTGAGAGAAACTCAAAGTCAAGTTTTAAATGATTGGGGTTGTCTGTACCAACAAGACTTTAATACTATCCAGAGGAACCTGCAAACTTAGAATAATAGCAGATTGAGGAAAAAAAAGACAATAAGGATCTATTCCAAATCTATGACTTCAGTTTGCAAGCAGCTCTTGTGTGCCAGTTTATAACACACCATGCTATAATAGAATGATTATCAGTTATGAGCTGGAACTAAGAAAAGGATCTCTCTGTCAAACGCAGTAAAGCAGTCACCCACTTATCTAAGGAAAATTCGAAACTGTGATCTGCATGTTACACAATGTACTTTGCATCTGGTACATTAACCCTCTATGCTACTTTATGAGTCAATACTGGACAAAATCTAGAACTCTCATGGGAATGCATTAACCACTAGATTTATCTTTCTTTTATTATAATTCCCTGAAAATTGCTGGACACACAACAATCCCTTCAGCCAGTGTCATAACCCTGTAAGATATTTCAAAATGCAGCTACTTTGTGGTTAAATCACCCAGAACAGAGTAACATTCATATCTGTTCTTATTGCCAATTTCTTTGCAGCAGATGTTTAAAAAATAAATATATAAGTTAACTGTTAGACTCTGCTTTTCATGACTCTACCCCCTGTGACTCCATCCCTTTTCCTCTGCCATACCTTCTATAGGTTCCCAGAATAATTTTTGTCCAATTCACCACTGCAACCAGCTATACTGTGTACTTTCCCCAATTACATGTCCACCTCCCGCCACGTCACAGACTTGCATCACACTACATAGAAGGCTTTGTTGCTTATATGTGCCTGCTACAGGTACATTACATCAAATACCTGATATTAATTATGAGAATTCAATACCAGACTCTGCTCTGCTGTAACACCCAGTGCTTCATTTAAGTTGTCTTTACGAGCCAGTCACCGGCGTTGCGAAAACCATGGCTGTCAAATACCAAGGCTTCCTAGACTTAGTTCCACCTGATGAACTTTTCTTCACCATGTTAAACTTCCTGCCTTTTTACCTCCATCTTACACATTATTTTTCTTCCCTCTTCTCTTCCTTTGTCACTTCTCTACCTTTGTCACTTCTCTCCCTTCACCCATATCTCTCTTTGTCCGTTCTCTTCTGCCACCTGGACTTCATCAAACATCGGACCATGAGGTCAAACTCACCCCACCATACTCACCACAGAAGACCCTCAACATCAGCTTTCTGCATCTCCAGCTTCCTGCATCCCTTGCATCAGGACCGCTCTGTTGACTTCAATGGTGATTCACCCATAGACCCTGGAACTGGACTAGAGACTGCTTTAACTTCAAGGTTCAACTTTGTCCTTGTATTTCTCCTCCTCACTCTTTCTCCCTTTTCTGCCTTTCTCTCTCTTGCTCTGGGTCAAAGTACGATGATAAGTGCCAGTGCCTACCACTTGCATGAAATAAACACAGGCACAACCACACACAGAATGAGGAATCTGTTTGTCATATCCTATGTGGTGAAATTGTTTACCTACATGGACCTAGCCATTTTTAGAATAATGCTTCTGATTTTAATCCCAACACTTCAGTTGCATAGGGGACATGAACAATGCACTCCTTTTATATATGTATTTATATTATTAGGTAATGCGTGGGTTTGTAGGGTGTTTACAAAACCCAGTCAGTGCCAGAGCACCATAATAACCAAACATATATTATACCTTATTGAGACAAATGTACAGAGCAGAAAATAATCACGAGTAACACAAACAATTAAGTGGTAAATAACATTGGGCAACTAAAGGGAAATACATACAGTTACAAATATAGTGCTTCAAAAATTTTCTTTAAGGTGTAAAGGAATTGACAAAGTTTCAGTCAGGAACTAGAAGGGCTGAGCCATAGAAGAAGTAAGCAAGAGAAACTAGCTATGGAGGAGGGACTAGGCAGGGCTGGAGGAACATGAGCTGTGTAGATCACTCATGATACCGCAAAGGGCCAGAATTGTGCAGATGGAGGGTGTGAGGAAACAGGCTTTTTTCAGGTTCTCGCCCACTATTTGCCCCCATTTTGACTACCAAGCATTGGTGTAAGGACTCTGAAATGCCCTGAGCCCTGCTAATCAGGACAAGGTGAACATGCTCTGACCCTTAAAAAGGGTATGTGGTTAATTGGATTATCTCCAATTGACATTTATAGACTTACTAGTAATGAATGTGATACCAGGAGTACATAGGACCTGTAAGTTAAGGTGTCTCTCATCGGCGGCACCACTAGTTGTGCCACTACATTGTGCTTAGGCAAAAGCATTACTCCCAGCCTGCCATTGCAGGCTGACAGAGCAGGCTGACACTGCTAACTCCCAAAGCCCATGCACTCCTTATTAGGTTTTGCCTGCACAGCGCTTGCTGTGAAATCTATTGGGTGTAATATAATTCTTAAAAGGCGCTTACAACCCGTCTATGCTTTTTAGTGGTTTGTGTGCTTGCCACTTACTTTTCCTCTATTTCTATTGGCTGTACTGTACTATTTCCAGTTGTTCCTCGTGTGTTTCTCTTCTCGATCTCCAGTGGCCCAAGTACTATTTTCATCGCTTGGTGGAACTTCTTTTTGCAATGCAGTGCGCGCTACGAATTTCGTTTTATTAATTAAATTGTGTACCTACCTGCAATGATCCATATGCCTGCTTTTAGCACCCTCCACCCCGCCCCTCCCCCTCCCCGCCTCCCTGCCCCACCGTAACTCCCTCCACGGCCCGCGGCTGGTGCAAGGGTGTCATAAGGACACCCTGATGCACCCCTGAAATTCACATGTGTGGCCATATGGCGCACATACATGCCCTAAGGGCATGTATGTGCTCCACATGGCACCTTCACAAATGCAAAAAAGTGCTTTTGTGAAAGAAATCTCAAATTACCACCAACTTGAAGTTGGTGGTAATTTGCGATTTCTTAATGAGAAATCACACAACTTGGGTGATTCATACATTGTATTTAAGGAATCGCAAAATCTGTGATTCCTTAAATGCAATAGAAAAATAAGGAATCGCAAATTTGCGAATCCTTATTTTGCACTCAAATTTGCTACATGCATACCATTTAGCAAAAATGAGTTCGCAAACGCCGAAATTCTGCGAATTTCAGCATTTGCGAACCCATTTGAGCTTCATACATCTGCCCCTAAAACACGTTTAGAGTCCTTATCCTTTCAAGAGGTCACAGTGCCCTTTGGAGGACAACACCTCTCTTGTTTCCCATTAGCTTGTTTGTTTCACCAAAGTGGGAGGAGGAGGGAGACATAATCAGTAAATCCTAGGAGTGTGAGCTTGTAAGCATTGACTTTTAAGAAGGAACTAAAGGGGGACATAAAGATAGCCGGGAAGACTTCTTGCTGGCTGCTTCATTCTCTTTCTTACTAGTGGTTGATAAAGAACAGAAGAACATTTAAGGCTTGGTCCATTTGTGACTTAACTGTGGCTGCAAACAGTGCAAGGTACAAGTAGATATGAAGGCGATCTGCCCAGTGATTCAATTATGGAATGTAGTTTCTACTATGAGCTACGCTCCCTAAACCTTTCTAAAAGTGAGTTTAAGTGTTTGCTGCTTTTGTAGAGGGTCACAAATAGACACACATTGATACACCCAATAAATGACATCTCTTTCCATTATTGTTTCTATTGGTATACTTTAACCAGCCTTGTTAGCCCTGGTGTCCCATTATATATACTTTTTATATACAAATAAAATCAGTAGATAAAGTAAGCTTCCCATCTCTATATGGAATTTCCTGAGTCGAAGGTTTGGAGGTGCCCAATCACATATGGCCAGATTCGATGGGCATGAAACGTAGGGGAAGCTGAAACTCCCAAAGCAAACATTTTAAGATGGCTCATAGGGTTTCGGGCAACTTGTTTCAATGAATTCATCCAGCAGCATGATTGGCTTTCGGCTTTGCAGTCACATCTGATACAGTGAACTGATTAACAAGCTTTGTCTAATCCAGGTTTGGAAACATTTTTGGCACTTTGTATTGCCATTGCCCAAACGCTCTACGCCAGCACGTTTAACGCTAGGAGAAATGGCAAAGCACTTCATTGTTATTTTCTGTGCCCAACCCAGAGCTATACATTATTCCACTTGCAAAGCAATTCACGTCAATAGGAGAGAAGCCAGGGGCCACATCCTGAACTGCAAGCTGCAGTAGAGAGTAATAGATGAGACTATATTACAACAGATGTTGATGACCAGTTCCTCCCTCATTCCATCCCCTGTACCTTCATCATCTCCTTAACACACACTTTCCCACATATCTTTATTTCCCCTCGTAATTTCACCTTTCTATGTGTGATGTATTATGCAGCATGTATAGAAGGAGGAAAATGCTACTAAGAATATATTATATATATGTTAAGAGTGTGAGCTTTAATATTTTTGATCTGTCCATCATTATTGAGGGATCATTTTTCAGGGCAAATATCCACTAATTTATTGGCAGATGCTGAGAAGCCCAGTACTAGGCTTGAATATCTGGAAGTCTTATTCCCTCATTAGATAAAATGAATTTCAATTTTTCATTTCTTTATGCCTGGGTTTTCAAAAGCCCTACTTAATACCTTACAATTACCTTGAGATACTACAGGTTACTAAAGTAAAGCTTTGTAAAAGGGAAAATAAAGTTTAATCAGGCAAGGTGAGTGCATGTGTCTGATATTCTTAGGTAGCAACCCCAAATCTGCTTGGAGTTAAATTAAGTCAAGTGTAAATTCTTCAGTTGTCAGGAGTTTCCTGAATTGCTCATGGTTAGGTTCCAATCTTCAACTTTGCTTCAGGGTGTTTCACAATGTGTGTGCTTACTCCCAAAGTTTGCCTCTATTTTCAACCTCTTGCGTGATGTTTGGTGCATCAGGTGGGCAGATAATACCAGCAATTTGTATTTGGGACATAGTGTGCGTACAGAGTTTCTATAGGTAGTCAGGACCATTGCTCCAGTAAGCTTCATGAACTGTGTGGGGTACCTTGAATATGAACCTGGCTTTGACAATAAGGAAGTGGAGCCTTTCTGGGTGGGATTGGTGTGGTCGCATTTACAAAGGTTTACGAGCATCCTGGCTGCTGGTCCTAACCTGCCAGATGCTTTAGAGAGACAATAGCCCAAGCGACCAATGTGTTGAATTATAAATCTGAATGGAGAATCATCCTCAGGCTTCAGGCTGATAAGGCAGGGGAAGGAGAGATCCCAAGACCTTGGAGTCCTTCTAAAGATAGTGCAAAGGTCTCAGTTGCTTCCTTTACGAGGATCTCAATCTTTGCTCCTTTCATGAATAGGAATCCATCCTTCACTCAGTGGAGCATGTGGTGCAAGCACAAGGTGATGTTGTTCGGATAATTTGGAATAGTGCCTAACCCGACATGGGTTTGTGTGTCATCTCTGTTTATTTGGAAGTTGCGTCATGGTACCACTAGCATCTTGCCACCACATTAAGCCGGTCTCATCTTGGGTTGTAGCTGCCACTCTTTAATTTGTTTAGAGCAGCTAACCTAATGACAGATTGGTTAAAATTTGCAAACGGGTGACTTTTTGCACCCTCTTGCATGGGTGACTTTTGCACCTTGCATTAGGAACAGTGTTCTCTTTTTTTATATACATTTATAATTAAGGAGCATGGACACTGGACCTTTAAAAGCTCCTTGGTCCCCCCCTCTTTTGTTGAAGCACCACTAGCACCTTGCCACCACATTAAGCCGGTCTCATCTTGGGTTGTAGCTGCCACTCTTTAATTTGTTTAGAGCAGCTAACCTAATGACAGATTGGTTAAAATTAAAGGAATATCACTTTATGAAAATATATTTGCCACTGCTACCGAGAACACCATGTCCCATGTGTCATGCACCCTCAGGGCCTTCTGGATAAAAAATCAGACCAAGGGTAAAACTGAGACAGAGCACGGAGTGGATAAGAGGCCTGGATGGTGGTAGAAAGAGCTAGAAAAGAGGATGCAAGGGGAAGAACGGGAATAATGAAGGGTGCAAGAGAAAGACATGAAACATAGACAGAGGTAAGGAGTAGAAAAAAGAGTTAGGCGCCGATTCACAGAACTAATCTGAGACAAAATTCTAAACTTACTACTTTTGGTCCTCACGGAAGGCATTTAGTAGTAGTAAAGTTAAGACTACTAACTTCCTACTACTAACTAAGACAAAATGCTAAACTTACTACTTTTGGTATTCACAGAAGGCATTTTGTCTTAGTCCTAACTTTACTACTACTAAATGCCTTCTGTGAATACCAGAAGTAGTACGATTAGGATTTTGTCTTAGTTAGTAGTAGTAAAGTTAATAGTCTTAACTTTACTACTACTAAATGCCTTCTGTCAATACCAAAAGTAGTAAGTTTAGGATTTTGTCTCAGATTAGTTCTGTGAATCGGCTGGGCGAATGGAGCCGGGTTGTTCAAATAATTGGCATGCTGGCATGGTTTTGTGAAGTGTCTGATTTATAAGAATGTTCCCAAGCCCACACCCTTGCAATTTTCTTCCTACACTCACCATTTTCTGAGTTAAAACACACTACAATGACGGTCGAAACGTCGACACCCATCAGCCGTAGCACTTGATCGGAGTGTGAATTTGTACACCTGTTATTCATGATGCTATACTAATGTTATATTGTATTTGATTTTTTGATTAATTCTGGTCAGGCTCCCCTGGGAAGCCATTCTCAATTGTTGGAAGCAATTTACAATTGGATTGTCACTTGAACCCACCCACACTTTCCCAACACTGCACCCCCCCTTCCTTTACAGTGGGCACCGTTAAGATGTGTATTAATTAATTATTTATATGTATATACACCCTAAAAATGAAAAAATACAGTGGAAAACGTATTTACACTATCTGAATAAACAATAGTGTTTTCACAAGTAATTTGGTTTAAGAAAATTCTTGAATCAATAATTATTTCCAATAGGTCTGGGACCACTCTTTTTATAACACATAACTACCCAGGTCCCTTGACTACTGGGTTGACCCTCTTACTGTAATCCCCAATCCCAGCTGCAAGGCACAAGTCCTAAAAAAAGAAGTGGGGGAGGTGCTCAAAGTTAGGTGGTGTCACCGAAAGTGACGTCTCGACAGGAAGTGACGTCACAAAGGTAGTCACCTTTTATTACAAGGCGCGCTACACATCAGTGGGGATCAGACACAGCGCTGCTCTTCATGGAGTGACTCCCCTGAGCTCTCTAGTGAGGTGAGGCGAGGGGGCTTCACAGTATCACAGCAAAGGCTTCGGCGCACCCACGCATACACCAAACGCACAAGGATCTTTAGTGGTAAAATCGAACTGATTTGTGTTTGGGAGATTGACGGGGCGGACGTGCGGGCTTGGAACACCATAACTGAAAGTCCAGCTTTTGGGCAGGGGGGACGGCGTCCACCCGGTAAAATAAGTGAGGGGACGCCGTCCACCAGCGTGGTACCCCGACTCGAGCCCTGCCCATCTGCATTAATGTTGAGATTGTATATTATATACTATGCATACTACCCTCTTGTTAAAAATGTTATACATCCCCTGAGTTACTGAATATACACCTCTCATGTATGTATGCATGTTTATGTCTCCCTGCTATGTAAAGCGCTCTGCTACACTTGTGGGTCTGGTTAACACAATACAGCACGGCACAAATAAAATAAGAGGGAAGGGTGAAAGAGATAGAGGACAAAGAGGGAAAGCAGATATTGTAAAATGTGGGGAAAGAGAGCAGGAGGCAATGTGCTAGATATATAGGTGAATAAGAGGTAGAGAAAGAAACAGGTATGGGGTAAGAACTAGGAGTAGGCAAAATATTCTGTTCCGTCCGCTGAATTGGCAGAATCTTGACATGGAGCTCCAGCCAAATTCTGCCAATTGCAGTATGGCAAAATAAATTCTAAATCACGGTTCCAGGATGGTAGGTTGGTGGGCGCGAGTGAGATTTGGCATTCCCCAGAGCAATTTTCAGTCGCTAGGAGGACATCAGGCGAGATTTTTCTGACACGGGCATTCGCGAACATTAACGGTCAGAAGGGTGCCGATCAAGTAGAAAATCAACTCTAGTGGCAGCAAAATCAACTCGAGAAGCTGCGCCCTTTGGAGCACTGTGTGGTGCTGTTCACTCTGATTTTTGCAGCGCGGAACATGCTCCTGCCACTAATTCACAGTACAAGCAGTGCGACCTGCCTATTTCCACCTGTTGGCAGAATTCAGCTGAATCTCACTGAATTTTTGTGTAATTTTGCAGAATTCCGCAGAGTCAAATTCCGTGAGTTCCGCCCACCGCTTATAAGAACCATGGATGTGAGAAACAGAGGAACGAGAAGCTAATAGATGAAAAGGGAATTAGGGGCAAGGGTGACAAACAGCAGAGAAAGTTTGAAAGGGATGTGGAAATGTCATATTAAGCTTGGGGCTGAGAGCCAAAGCAGAGAGTAGAAGAGATAACCGAGTTGGTCACAGTCGCAGGTGGGTTGCTCCTCGCGTGTTTCTCAGTTGGTTGGGGAACATGAGCCAGAAGGCCCCTTAGTGCTGGAGGGTATGTAACGTTTACAACGAAATTTTTACAACGCACTACCATTACAACGCAGGCATTACCACGCATACCATTACAACGCATTGCGCTGGGGGGCGCTCTAGGATAGGGAATAAGTTTAATTTTCTATCCAACACCTTCCCTAGTGTCCACGGGGACTGGAGTTGGAATAGAAAATTATACTTACCACTATCCAGCACCCCAAAGCGCTATGCGTTGTAACGGTATTCGTTGTAAATACCGCCTTGTATAGGTATGCGTGGTAAAAGTATGCGTTGTAACGTCATACATCCGTGCTGGAACGATAGAGAAAATTATTTGGCGATAAATTAAGTTCTGTCATTTCTGCTGATAGATTATGAAGTTATGATCAACATAAATAAATTATTGTTCAGTGATCAAAGTTGATAAATATGTTGTATGCAATTTGAATATTATTGATGATATATTGTCACGTTTATATGTGTTCGTGTATAATAAACATGGCCTCTTTTACCCACAGCATTGGTATTCAAGTCTTGATTTGTGGGTTCTGATGGGGACGGGGTGGGGCTGGGGACAACCTGGGGGGTCCGTGTCCAGGGCCGGACTGGCCGTTGCGGGCACCGGGCAATCCCCCGGTGCGCCACACGGGTAGGGGGCCGGTTTGGGGCCGCTGTGGGGCGTTTTTGTTACAGAGCCGTATTTGCAGCATAGCTGCAAAATGGGCCCTGTAACAAATTCAGCCGAAAACCAGCCCTAGCAAAGAGCTCGGCGGCACCTCCAACCCCCCCCCCAACCCCCTCCCCGGCAGGGGGGAGGGCCAGCCGAGCACTTTGCCAGGGCCGGTTTTGGTTCCCAGTCCGGCCCTGTCCGTGTCCTATGAAAAGCACGTACTATAAGGCAGCGCACCCTTAGGACGGCGGGAAGTACTTCCAGGGCGAAGTGACGTCACTTCCGTCCGGGGCCGGTAATTAATGGGGGAGGAGAGGGCTGGGTGCCTATTTAGGTCACGTTGCCCAGTCCCTCGTCCTCTCTTCCTTTGCAGCGCCGGCCCCGTGTGCAGAAGAATCAAAAATTTGCTAGCATTCGCGACAAGAATTTTCAATTCTATTAAGGACAAGGAGGCGAGGATTATGCTTCTCAATCTTTACTGCATAAAACACAGCAGCCAATGAAAATGTATATTTTCAGTAAACATTAACAATAAACTTCATTACCCATGAACACCCATGAGTATAGGCACGCCCCCACAGTCCATAAGAACCCCTTGCGTGCTCCCATCATCCTCTTTCTTTGAGGCGAAACAAGTCCAACAAAACTTGAACAGTCACAATCCTCCAACGTGGAAGAACATCTTCAGGCGGAACATCCTGACCTCCGGAGCCGATTAATCCGACTTCTTATCCGATCCTGAAATAAAGGAAACAACACCCCGTAATTCTTGCATAAAAGGGTGGGTAAGCTTAATACATACAGTACATTAAGCCGGGTGGGATAATCCTCGCCTCCTTGTCCTTAATAGAATTGAAAATTCTTGTCGCGAATGCTAGCAAATTTTTGATTCTATTACAGGACAGGAGGCTTCAGATTATGCTAGTTTAACGCTGATTAAATACCACAGAAGTAATATCTCCCACCGGCTTGTAATAAAACGTCTTAAACGTTGAATCAGAGGACCAATCTGCACAATGCATAATATCTTGGATACTGGATCCCAAACCATATGACTTGGACGCCATCGCGCCTCTAACTGAATGAGCACCAAAAATACTCGTATCAACACCAGCTTCCTTCATAATGAACCGAAGCCATCTAGCAATAGTGGCAGCCGCCACTGGTTTAAAGGGCTTTTGAATAGAAATCAACAATTGCGAACAGCCCTGCGGCCGCAAGGCCTTCGTACATTCCTCGTAGGTCTTCAAACAATGGACCACACATAGTTTTTCATTGTCAGGAAAAGCATTATAAGATATATGTCGAGACATTGTTTTAGTACGACCTGTAATATGAAAAGAAACCCCCTCTGGGGTAAACACTCTACCTGTTACGTCGAGCGCTCTGACATCTGAAGATCTTCTGCAAGAGGATAGACAAAGCAACATGGCTAATTTAGCCCACAACTGCTTCCTGGACAGGAGAGAATTAACCGGCCATCTGTCGAGCAAAGAAATCACCACTGAGACATCCCACAAACCCGAATACTTGGGTTTGGGAGGGTTGGCCACCCTGATGCCTTTCAACAACTTACAAACAACCGGGTGCATGCCTACTGGTTTACCATCCACCAGGGCATGCCCCGCCGAGAGGGCTGAGCGAAAGTTGTTGACCGAACGATACGCTAGGCCACCTGCCGCCTTCTCGGATAGAAAGTTCAACACTTGGGGTAATCCTGCCCCCACGGGATCCAGACGTCGTCCCACGCACCAATCCACCCAGTTCTTCCAGGCAGCGGAGTATCGCTTCCTGGTGGAAGGTGCCCAAGCCTGCTTGATAAAGTCAGCAGCCTTGTCCGAAATTCCTGGCATTTGCCACTGTTCCCTGAAAGCCTCCATGCCATCAGGGATAACCTGCCCTCCAACAGCAACGGGTGCTGTTCCTGACGAGGGCCCTGCAACAACCACTTCAAATCCGGCAGTAGCCGGGGGCGGTCGCAGCTCCACTGTAACAACTTGGGAAACCACGCTTGTGATGTCCACCACGGAGTCACCATGACAATTTCCGCCGCTTGCCGTATCACATGAGTCATTACTCTGGGAATCAACAGAAAGGGGGGAAATGCATACTGGGTCCCCTCCGACCAATCCTGGAGAAATGCGTCCGTCGCTTCTGCCATCGGATCCGGTCTCCAGCTGAAGAACCGGGGAAGTTGATACGTCAACCTGGAGGCGAACAGGTCCGTTTGAAAAGGACCCCAAATCGCCTGCAACCAGAGAAAGACCTGGGGAAGCAGCTTCCAGTCGCTGTAATCCCTCAAGTGCCTGGAATGCCAGTCTGCCACTTGGTTGGCCTGACCCGGGATGTACTCCGCTATGACTGATATCTGGTTCTGTAGACAGTACTGCCAAAACTCTTTGGCTATCTGTACTAGAAGAGACGACCTCGTGCCGCCCAACTTGTTGATATACCTCACTGCGGACACATTGTCCAGGCGCAGGAGGATGCAACATGACGTCTGCTTCGGGGATAACGTGCGGACCGCGAACGATCCTGCCAGTAATTCCAAACAATTTATGTGAAGTTCTAGATCCTGAGATGACCATCTGCCGCCTGTGGAAACCTCTCCACAGCGCGCGCCCCAGCCCCATCTGCTGGCGTCCGACTCGATTACCACATCCGGTCGCGACCCGAAGATCGCTCTGCCGTTCCAGGCATCCACGTGGCCTAGCCACCATTGGAGTTCGTGCCGAACCTCGTCCGTAAGCGGAACCGAGTCCGTATACGAGAGACCCCTCTGAAGATGTCTGATCTTCAGACGTTGGAGGGCTCTGTAGTGCAAAGGACCTGGAAAAATTGCCTGGATAGAGGACGCCAGGACTCCCACAATCCTGGCCAAAGTTCTGAGCGAGACCAATTGACTGTCCAACAGTTTCCTGATCTCCTTCTTTAGGTCCCTCAACTTCGCTTGCGGAAGAAGCAGCTGCGCCGTGAGGGAGTTGACCGTGAACCCCAGAAATTCTATCACCTGAGATGGAATCACTACTGATTTCGCTAGGTTTATCACAAACCCCAGGCTTTGTAACAAGGAAATAGTCATGGTCAATTGTTGTTGCAACACTGACCTGTCTTGAGCCATGATCAGAATGTCGTCTAGGTAAATGATCACGCGCACACCCCTCTCCCTGAGGAAGGCTACCACTGGTTTCATTACCTTGGTGAAACACCAGGGAGCCGAGGAGAGACCGAAAGGAAGAGCCAAGTACTCGTACCACCGGCCGTTCCACTGAAACTGCAGGAATCTGCGGTGTGGAGGAAAAATTGGAATAGAAAGATATGCATCTTTTAGATCCAAACGCACTAACCAATCTCCTTCCTGTAACAAATCCGCTAACATGTGGATACCCTCCATTTTGAAATGGCTGTACACCAGGAACTGGTTGAAATCTCTGAGGTTGAGCACAAGCCTGTTGCCCCCTCCCTTCTTTTGGACCAGAAAGACATTGCTGGCGAAGCCGCGAGGACTTCTCTGACAAAAAGCGATCGCGCCCTTCCTCAGCAAGTCTGCCACCTCTGCCTCTATAAAACTGTGATCTAGTTGGGAAAAATGGAGAGGTGGCGGGGGAAACGCTTGCGCAGGCGGGGAGTAGAAATCCAGCCTGAATCCCTGAACAGTCTGCAAGACCCAAACATCCTGGGTCAACACTCGCCACTGAGGCAGGCAATGTTGGGTGCGACCCCCCAAAGGAAGGAAAGACACATCTGTCAGACTCACCGGAACTTTGATGGGCCTTGAAATTCGCCCTGGTGTTTCCCGACTGGAAACGGCCTTTGTTGAAGCCTCTTCGCGATGGGTAGAAGGTTCCTCCGCGGGTAGAGTCCCACTCGCCGCGGCCACGGCCAAAATCACCTCGCTGGGAGCCTCTCTGGAACCCTCGGCCTGACGAGCGACCCCCGCCTCGCCCGGCCCTGTTGAAAACACCCTGTGTTAGGGCTCGTTTAATACCACTCTGGGCTTTATCCAATGCGGTGAAGGTGCCCACATACTTGGTGACATCCTTCACGAACCTGTCTCCAAAGAGACACCCCCCGGCCAGAGGGCCCGGTTCTGCCTCCGCCAGTTCCGTTAAATTGCTGTCCATGCGCATCAGCAAGGACTTGCGCCGCTCCGAAGATACAGCGCAATTCGCATTGCCCAGGAAGCAAATGGCGCGTTGAGTCCATTCCGCCAGGATGTCAGGATCCACTGGATTCGCCCCTTGTTTGGCCGCCAAGGCCATTTCTAGGATCTTCGCTAGGGGCCCTATGACATCGAGCATCTTGTCCTGACAGCCCCGCCAGGCCCTGTCAAGCCCTCTTTTAGGGTCCTTGGAAAATTTTTTAAGGAATGTCAGCATGCTTGCGTCTATTTCCGGCGTGTCAGCGACGCAGTCCGGAATATCAGGACGCGGGCACTCCGACCGCAGCCGGTTGCGCACCTCCCGGGTGAAGCTCTTCCGGAGGTGGTCATGAATATAATCCGACACGTCAGGTGGAGGAACCCAGTCCGAAGACCGAGGATGAACTATATCCGAAGGATCGAAGTGAAAGGCCTTAGGGGTCTTATCCTCCACCACTTTGGGAGCCGGCCTGGCCTTCTTAGGGGGCGGAGGTTGCTCCTCCGAAGTATCAGTGTCCGTATTGGTATCTGTATTCGTGGTGGTGGTGGTATCCGTGTCCACCACCATCAGGCGCTTACTAGTAGCCTTGCCTCCAGAACGCGGCTGGCTAGGGACATCTTTGACCGGCAGGGCAGCTAAGGACTGCGCATGCGGCCACATTTGCCGCTCCTCATGAACTGAAGCCGAGGTAGAGGGAACATCGCGTTTCTGCTGCTTGCGCTTCCCATACCCATGGCGCTTAGCAAAGCCTTTCAATTGCTTTTGAATGGGGCGTAGGGCCACTGCCAGTGCCTGCTGCACAGTCTGGGGGACCTTCCGGTCCAAGGCCTTATCCACTGAAGCTTGGACCGAGGCATCCAAGGCTTCTACAATGTTATCCTCGAGGACAGCATCCTGCTGCCCTTCATTAGTTACCTCCCCATCTGCCTCTCCATCTTCAGGGTACTGAACCCATTCTTCCATAGTGTTAAAGTAATAAGAGAACAGGGAAACAACCCTGGCAGTAAATGGGGGTGGTGGGGGGGGTCAGCCCACTGCACACAACTATTAATTATTATCAACTGTACCCAAACCCCCTCAGCAAAGCTGTAATCAATAAAGCCAGTGGCCAAGGTCCTTAATCTAGAGAGCGTGTGCTCACTCTGGACGCTCAAAATAACACACCCAGCACAGGCGATCAAACGAGAGGCAAACCGGTGTGTAGAACGCGCAAAACGCGCGTTCTAGAAAGCCAGGGAGACGTGCCGAGGCGCGCCGCCCAAAACGCGACCAAATCCAACTAAAAACCAGCCCAAATGGTCAGCGTTTCTGGGCGCGCGCGTCGGCCGTGAGCCACCCGGCCTGAACGCAGGGCGCATTAGGGAAGCCTCCGCGCGCCCTCAGGCAGCCGGTACCGGGCCCCAGTGAAGCAAGCGGAATGCCCCTCGCCGGCCAAAGACCGTGAAAACACGCGCTGAAAGCCGCGCACTCCCCAGCGGAAGCCGCGCGCTGACAGGCGCTCGCTCCCCCACGGGAGCAGCCCCTGGAAGAAGACGGCCCAATCAAGGAAGCGCAAGGTGAGCGCTCGAACCTGCAAAAATCACACAAACCAACTATAAACACACCAGAGAGCACCCCAGTCCTCAATCTATAAGCGGAACCACCCGCATTAGTCAGTCAATACATACACTTCTCCCAAGACACCCCCAAAGCGACAAGCAGAGTGAGGGGACAGGGAAGGTACACTTAACTCTGGCTTGTGAGCAGCAAAGAAAGAGGATGATGGGAGCACGCAAGGGGTTCTTATGGACTGTGGGGGCGTGCCTATACTCATGGGTGTTCATGGGTAATGAAGTTTATTGTTAATGTTTACTGAAAATATACATTTTCATTGGCTGCTGTGTTTTATGCAGTAAAGATTGAGAAGCATAATCTGAAGCCTCCTGTCCTGTAATAGAATTCGAGAATCTCCCACCCACCCATCCCTAGAAGTAGAGCTTGGGAAGGTGTTGGAATTTGAATTAAGAGTGGCGGTAAGGAGGCCACATAAATTGCCTTACATTGTTAAGGGGAGTCCTCCTGCATGCTCCCTAGGCCAGCACTGAGGGGGAGATACGGTAAGCTCACCCCAGAGAGAATGGAGACACCGGCTGGGGGCAAGGGCGCCAGTTTACAAACTAGAGCATGGGGCATCCGCCCCTGATTATTCCCTACGAGCCCCGATGGGCAGCGTGGTGGTGGAGGGGTGGGCTCCTCAGGTGTCGGACAAGGACCAGATGGCAGTGGCTCACCTCTCAAGGACGCAGGTGGGTTGCGCCTTGCGTGGTTCTCAGTTGGTTGGGGAACGCGAGCCAGAAGGCCCCTTAGTGCTGGAGCGATAGAGAACATTCTTTGTCGATAAATTAAGTTCTGTCATTTCTGCTGATAGATTATGAAGTGATGATGAACATAAATAAATTATTGTTCAGTGATCAAAGTTGATAAATATGTTGTATGAAATTTGAATATTATTGATGATACATTGTCATGTTTATATGTGTTTGTGTATAATAAACATGTCTCTTTTACCCACAGCACTGGTATTCAAGTCTTGATTTGTGGGTTCAGATGGGGGCGGGCCGGGACAACCTGGGGGGTCCATGTCCTGTTATGGTAAGAAAGGGAAACACAGAAACAAAGAAGAAGCCAAGATGAAAGAGACAGTGGAGAGAGAAAGCGTAAACAAGAAATGGGGATTATGAGATTGAGAGGCCAGGATGAGAGCGGTGAGGAATGTGGGGAGCAAAAGTAGACCAGAAACCGATTAGAAAGGGAGAAAAAAAGGCAAAGGAGGGAAAAAGAGGTGAGAGTAGTTAGGAAACAGAATGGAACAAGGTAAAAGGCACGAGTGAGTGAGCAAAACTGTGAAAAGGAAACAGAGGAGAAAGGATGAACTAAGCAATTAAAGGTGAGTCTGAGAAAGAGGTGACAGGGTGAAGCAATGAAGAAATGGAAGAGGGTAGGAGACAAGCGTCACAATGAGAAAAGCACTTGATAGAAAAGTAGCCTCAGAGACACCTGTAATCAGGGCCATACTAAGGGGAGGCTCGAATATCGGTATGCCCAGGGCGACAGGTTGTGCATCTGATTAACTAATGGTGTCCCAGAGGGGAATAGGGTCCCTCCTTTCATAGACAGCCAATAGTGTATGGTGTAGAGAGCTAAGCTAAGCAGTCACCTAGAGGGCCCCGTCCAGCCCTGGGGGTGAAAGGAGCGCAGACCCCATGTGCCTCGCGCAGTGGTGCGCTCCAGGGGCCTCATTTATGAAAAGTGACGCATCGCTGCGTGAAAACAGCGATGCGTCACTTTTCATTGCGCACTCCTTGCGTCAGGATTGATGCGTCATATTTATAATATGACGCATCATGTCGCATGGAGTTACAGATACGTCAGTATTTCTGACGTATCGTAGGCGTAAAAGTGACGTAACACCAGCAATGTGTACTTTCATGGAAGTGACGCAGTGAAATCTATAAGATTTCACTGTGTCATTTCTTGGCCGCTAATGCGTCAAAATCTTACGCCTGCTTCATGGCAGGCGTAAGACTGACGCAGTAACTAACAACATGGGACTTGCCCATGTGAAAGTACACATTGCTGGAGTTGCGTCACTCTTGTGACACACTCCAGCAATGCGTCACTTTTGCGCCTACAGATACCTCAGAAATACTGACGTATCTGTAACTCCTTGCGACATGATGCGTCATATTATAAATATGACGCATCAATCATGACGCAAGGAGTGCGCAATGAAAAGTGACGCATCGCTGTTTTCACGCAGCGATGCGTCACTTTTCATAAATGAGGCCCCATGTTGTTAGTGCCTGCGTCAGTCTTACGCCTGCCATGAAGCAGGCGCAAGATTTTGACGCATTAGCGACCAAGAAATGGCGCAGTTATAGATTTCACTGCGTCACTTCCATGACCCTTTCTTGCGTCAATACGCCCCCCTTGCATACATTATACCTGGCGCAGGTAAAATGTGGCGCAGGGGTTTACAAAGTGACGCATCTACCCAGATGCGTCACTTTGTAAATATGGCGCAACAAGGCGCATTTTTTACGCCGCCGGTGCGTCACAAAAAGTGACGCACCGGCTGCGTAAAAGTGACGCACGGCCTCATAAATGAGGCCCCAGAAGCGAGCCTCTCTCTGCAGAGCTCGAGGTTTAAGCCCCTGCGCTGCCGACTGGCTCAAGCCGCAGCCGCGCATCTGGAGGCCAGGGGCCGGGTGATGGATGGCGCGAGGGCCGCTCCACGGTGCGCACCCTCACTTACAGCCAGCGGCTGCGGGCAGCCGGCCACGGCCCACACCGCCTGCATGCGAGGCCGGGAAAGATGTAAACACCGCGGGCCGCTCGGCTTCCAGTTCACGGCCAGGCCAAGAGTTCAAGTGCAGATGGGACATGAGGTGGGCGCAATGCAGACCCCAGGCACAGGGGGCGGAAAACCCTTCAGAGGTGCCCCCATCCTTGGCACAGAGCGTGCCGGGGCCTGACGCAAACACGAGCTGCTTTACATCGTCATTAGCATATCAAAACAGTCATTCCACTTCTTCACCAGATCAGGCCCCATCCATCAAACGGCCAATGCTTTTATAATCGCCCCAGTCTGCGCCGAAATATTCGGCAAGTTTGATTTTTAACCTCACGGTGAACGCACGTGCATCGGGATGTGACATTTTCTGCATTTTGCATCTGCAGGTTTGTTTTATCATTGTCTCGTGAATTGTTCTGTGATGGTTTTCATCTTTTCTGCAATGCAGACGGGTCCCCTGCATGCGTTCAAGAAAGGGTCAGAGTAGTATCCTTATTTATAAACATTTAAGAAAAACAATTCACCACAAAAACAGTTTCTAGTTTTTCTCACCTGGAACTTGAGTTTATTCTACTCAGTGATACATTCATTTAATGCTCTTCCAATTCAAAACATCATTGTTATTTCATGTATCTACTTATATATATTTCAATTGCGTGTAATATTTACAGTGCTCACAGTGTGATAGAAAGAAAAAGGTTTGTGGGGAAGTGGGAGTGAATGGATAGGTGAGGGACAGAGTAAAGGTTTCGTGACATAGGCACAATTACATATATATACAGTGGAACCTTTACAGCCTAAAACAAGGTCCTCAATTCTCCTAACATCATAACCGCATAGGTCGCAATTAATTGATTTCGTCTGTTCCTAAGGGTTTGAGGGTATGTAGAAGTCTACGTTTCGACCCCTGTTAGGTGAAGGGTTGTTAGTTCCTCATGCTGGGGTCTTCGTCAGGACAAGGTGTTGTAAGGAGCACTTGAGGAAAGAAATGACATTGAACGTTCCTTGTTGGCAGCGAACCGCTCCTATATATTGTAATGGACGATAGAAAAATGGGGCATTAAATCTCCCATATCGTGGTTCTTCGGTACTCAATCAGGCAGAGTCTGAGATCACTGTGTGAAAGGGGTTTATTGCTTTCCCCATATATGCTGCTTAAAAGTCAACAAAGGTGTAGCTTGCACTCTTCTCGACTTCGAGTGACAACTTGCCACTCAAAGTTGAGAAGAGTGCAAGATACACCTTTGGGTTTAGGGTGGGTAGGGGTATAGGGTGGTAAGAGCGTTTGGGGGTGCATAAGGATTTTGGGTGTTAAGGATGTTTTTAGGGTTTAGTGTGGGTAAGGGTATTGGTTGAGAAGGGCAGTGACGGCTGGTACCTCAAATATTTGGTGTGGCAACCAAAATAAAAACAAACAACTGGGGTGCTCACTGCCCCATGACTAACAATTGGCAGGTGTGAGACTCACAGTTTGACCATCGCATTTGCATACTGTATTGGGATTTCATTAAGGGTTTTGAGAGCAATTTGCTTCTCTCAATCGCATTTTTGTGAATTGAGACACAGCACTTCATGAGCTCCCCAGTCTCTGTGCTATCCTATAAATATAGCTGGCGGATTAGTCACAAATTTTTTTTATGCGGGTTACGCTTTTCCCAACATCTGTGTAATAATAGGCCTGCTCCAGAGCCCCTTTTAAGCCCGTGCAGCGTTTGTAACCACCGGATTCAGATTCTGTTCGAAGAGCTATGCAAAACGTTCTTTATTACTAGAATCCATAGAGCCAACGCTTGTAGGATAATATTGTCAATCTTCGGGTCACCGGCCCTCTTTTGGGGGTGCACATGTATTCATGCACTGCCATGCCGCGCCCCTTGGTGGGAACTGCAATGTTCAGCCTCTAGGTGCTCACTGCAGCCTGACAGTAATGTCACATGCATTGTTCAAGGCATCGGGAGATTAAGTGATTTTAGTGGCGGCTCCTCCGCTAAGGCTGAGGAGCGTCGCCCCACTGCTCACTGAGCAGTTCAAAAGGAAAAATAAAATGATAATAGCTCATTGTTATTATCATTTTATTTGCTCCTGCTGCAGCGGGGCGGGGCGTAGCAGGGCTGCTCTGCTCTCAGGGCAGGGAGGAGGAGGGATGGGCACTCTGTAAGTGCACAATGACTGATTGGCCGGCTCTGTATGGCTAGGCAAACAGTCATGCATACTTTGCATGTTTTCCACCTAGGCTGCATTACAGCCTTTGTGGAGAACATGCCCAGGAGCTGGAGGAGTGGGTCTTAAGTACGGATGACGGTATGGCCGGCCAAACCTTCATGCACACTTTGCATGTTTTCCACCTAGGCTGCATTACAGCCTGGGTGGAGAACATGCCCAGGCTCCCATTCCCTGGGTGAGCGCCAAACTACGCCGCGTGGATGTGCTTCCGGTTCCTGTCTGGGAGAGTTGGGCAAGAAGACGGAGGAGAGACGCGGCAACACCGAAGGGGAGGCGCGGCGAGAAAGTAGGTTTTTTTTCCATCTTTTTTTACACCCCTCTTCCCCTCCCCACCCCCTCCTCGCCCTGCCACATCTGATCCGTGCTGGCCTCCACTGACTGATTCGCCCTGTAACACAGTATGCTGAGCCGAGACTCGGACCTGGTTCCCCAGTTCCAAAGTAGGCAGCTTTGACTGTAACGTCCCACCCTCTCTGCACTTACAGTGTGAATTACTATCAGGTGTCTTTGAAGTACTGAATGCAGCCCATTAGCTGCCTTTTTTTGAAGAAAACATTCAGTTTCAAACACAAATCCCACATTCCACTGTTCACCCAAAATTACACATTCTCCTCATAGAACTCGACCCTTCCAACTCACTCCCACCCACCGGGCTTTAAAAAATAAAAATGTTCTTACCCACTCCACTGCCTCACCTCCTCCAGTCTCTCGGTGCTGGTGGTCTCTGAAGCAACTCAAGTCTCCACACCAATCCGATTTTGTTCATGATTTCATGACGTTGATGTGCAATCTCTTGGTCCGGATGAGGAGGGGGTGCCCGGGGTAGGGCCCCGGGGGAGTGGTGGCGGTTGGTGTTGTGGCCCTCTTGGGCGTCCGAGCTTCATGTTCATTGGCTTCATGGCATCTGTTGTCCTTCAGGTGTGGCTCTGGGCTGGGCTCCCTTCTCTGATGCAAGTTGTAGTCCCACTTTACACCAGGTGAGAGCAGGTGTTAAATTCTGCTGCTAATGTGCCTTATCGCCTATTTTGTGATCTTATCACAGATCTGGCTGGTCGTTGAGAATGTTGCGGAGTAATGTTGTTGCAGCTTTTTGCATGGGAACACCTACTCTGCATCGCATTAGCGTTAGTTGCCGGGTCATCTGTGGTGATGTTTTTTGCGGCTGCTTTCGCAGGTAAACTGGTGACATGGGCTGTTAGCACCAGCTTGTGAATGGGGCGCTATATTTTTCGCGACTTTGGCTGCGATAAAGTGCTGATAACTCGGCGATAAATCATTGAGAATATGCTTCAATGCTACATACTAATTCTTACAATGGTGGTACATAGCCACACATAATCCACCTCCACATTCTGTCTACGGACACCATGCCAATTTTTAACCTGTGAACTCCTACCCACCCCACCCCCTCCGTGTCAGTTGTCTGAGATGGATATAACAACAAATTCTGTGGTTGTCCCTGGTGTAAAGCCTCCTTACGCGGGATGTAGAAAATGATTCATCAACATTTTGTAGCTTGGTGTTAACGACCTTTTCTAGTCATTTTGACAGTGCAAAAAGAAATAGATTTATAGTGAAACAGTTCACTAGGAAAGTGAATGTTTTTTTGTTTCAGAAAAGGGAGCACAATAGTAGTTTAACGTTTTCAGGTACCAACCCTGCGGCAAGTAAGGAGTTTATGATTTGACACACGTATGGAACAACTTGCTCTTTAATTTGCTTCTAAAAAAGGACCGAAATCATCTGTCGGGCCAGAGGGCCTGCTGGCTTTAATTAGATTTTGCCATTCTTTGATTGTTAATTGTTTAAAGTCAGTAAACTGTGTGGCCTGTTGAAAGTCGGCCAGGGCTGTTTCTTCCGCAGGATTAGATTGACTACAGTTGAATTCATCTACAATCTTTTTGATATTTTTTTCTGAGAAGTAATTGAATAAGAGGATAACATTATTCGAAGAAGGAAAATCTACTTTGTGAAATATTTCCTTTGATATGTTATTGGCCATTGGAATTTTTTGCGCATAGTATGTTATTTTGGTCTGCCTAATCACATGATTATAGCTGCACAGTTGCCGTATGTACTTTTATCTGTCTCTAGTGTTATACTATAGCCTCAGAGCCGGACGTAGTGGGCTGTACAGGCCATTAGAACATTGGAATGTTGGGAGCTCTATTGAAAACAATGGAGTGCTCTGGCCTTATAATGGCTGGTATAAGCCTGGAGCTCCAACATTCCAATGTTTCTTTGTTCACAGCTCTGGCTGTGAACATAGGCTTCAGGGAGCCTGAGGGATTCCAATCCCCTCATGCTCCCATAAGGCTTTGTTTTTTATTGTTAGAACATTCTGCCCTCGTGTGGCAGAATGTTCTAATAGCCTTATAGCCCTTCGTAGCAGGGCTATACCGGCTATTAAAGTCCCTCTCACTTGTTAAAGGCCCTCGCCTTCGGCTCGGGCCTTTAACGCTGGAGAGGGCCTTTAATAGTTGGTATAGCCCTCTATGGCGGGCTATAAGGCTATATTAAAGGCCTGCTCCAGCATTAAAGGCCTGAGCTGAAGGCGAAGCCCTTTAACAAGGGTGCGGGCCCTAAATGCCCGATATAGTCTGCTACGGAGAGCTCTAAGGTTATTAGAACATTCTGCCCCTAAAGGGGTCAAAATCCCTTCGAGCTCCATGAGGCCTTTGTTCACAGCTGTGAACTACAAACATTGGAATGTTGGAGCCCCGGGCTTCTACCAGCCATTAGAAGCCCGGAGCAATTTGTTGTCTTCAATGGAGCTCTCAACAATACAATGTTCTAAAACAATTTAGTTGCGCAGTTGCCTTATGTCCTTTTATTCATCACTAGTTTTATACTACACTTATACTCCTAGGCAAAATCATTTTGCTTTCTGGGACATGTAGTTTCACCTTTATACTCATATGTATGGGCTTCACACTGCTAACTCGCACAGTTAAGTTGTCTAAAAAGCCAGAACTGGCTATATTCTGACACAGGACAAGTGTTAACTTTGCAACTAGGTATTCTGAAGGCAGGTTTGCATAGAAAAGCTAGTAGGCACGAGGAACAACCCACAGAAAAGATGCTACATCTGTGCATTGCACTGCTAATAAGAAAAGGAATGAAGGACAGTAACCACTGGCAACTAAGAAGCAATAAAGGGGCAGCAGTCACAGACTGAGTGTAGAACAAAAAAAAGACTGCCAGCGAAGAGCCATACTAAGTACTCACCAGTAGCAAGGCTTTCTATAGAAACAAACATTCAATGTGAGGAAGCGTAGAAGGCTGGTTTTTAAATAATCCGATAATCCGATCTCTCAGGCCATGAACAACTTCTGTTTTCTTATGTTTGAACCAAAAAATACCAGTTCTCTGTGTTGTACGTCTGAGTTTGTTGCAGGTCACCATTAATTCCTAGTTCACACTTGGAGATAGCTACTAGTGTTCTTCATCTTTAGGGCCATCGTCCGTCTGGGTAAAAAAACCATAAAGTCCAAGTAAGTATAGCTTTAATTGGGAACAATGAAAAATTCTTCTCCTTCACTTCCTGTGTTTTTTCATAGTTTCTTTTTCCTTAACTTTCTTTTATCAGATGAGTACTAAAAACAAAACTTAGCAACTCTTCACACATTACTCCCTTTTAGCCTAGGAAGCACCGAAGTTCACCTCATCCATTCCCTTTTTACTTTGGACGGGTGGTGGTGCTGATTGGGTGAGTCACTGACTGAATGTTTCTTCATTAAAACGAGACTGAGCCACTTTCCATTATCCTGCTAGGACATTAAAAACTTGCTCTTTATACATTCCACGGTTCATCCGACTCAAACAAACGGAAAGAAAATACCTAGTTCCTTGGTTGTTTTGAACAACCAACAATCATTTGTATAAACTGTATATCATTTTGTACAAATAATTGCTGAGAGCACTCAACCATATAGCAAATATTAAAATAGCAACAATGGTACATAAAGTATCTAGGTGATCATATATGCCACCGAAGTTGGCTTTTGTATGAAGACAATTTGACTTATGTTTGAAGAATGAAACAAGCTTTGTTGGACAATATGGTTTTAACATAAGCCCTGAGGAAGGTTGTGGTGTCTGAGCGAAACGTGTTGGCTATGTGCTGTATTTTAAGTAGGAGTGGTTGGAATTTGCGTAGTCGCTACGCAAAGCTCTGCGAAACGGTAACAAATCTCTGCGAGCATGCAAAAGTTCAGCGAACAAGCAGAATTGCTTGTTCCGCCCGTTCGCGATGCTTTTTTCCTGTTCGCAAACACTGTTTGCGAGCTCGGGGAGAAATATTTCACGAACACGCATTTAGAAAGCGCAAACAAGCAAAAAATTCTGCGAAGCCGCGGGTCGCGGAATTTTTGGCAATTCCGCGTTCTCTGCGGAACGTGAAATTAGCCAAATTCCGCAAATTCCACGAGCGGAACGGAATTTACCACTCAGGCCTAATTTTAAGAAGAAAATTTGAAGAACAATATTGGGATTTTTTTTACTACAAATTTGTGTTAAGACATTTGAAGCCTTAATTCTGGACTTAATGGATTATTTTGAATGTTGCATCTCTATTTTTGCATTGCTGGATTTTGGACTGAGAGTGCATTGAAGCCTGTTAAGTAAACCCCAGTGCCAGTGTTCAAACCCTTCACATGATGTATTTTGAATTGGCTACCTTCCTCCAATTGGCATAAATTAACTTACTTATATGTCCCTAGTATATGGAACCAGGGTTGCAGCAATGATTGTGCCACCCTGGGTGTGACAGAACAGACCGTGGCTCCCACCCTGCCATTGCAGACTGTAAAAGCAGTTTTAACACTGCTAGTTAGACTTTGCCATTTAAACCAATGGCAAAGCCCGACCTCCCTTAATGATACATGTAAGTCACTCCTAAGGAAAGTCTATTGAGCCCTAACTCTGGGTGCTGTAAATTATTAAGTGGGACATGTATTTTCATATGTCTTAACAGTAAAAAAACAAAACAGATTGTTGTTTTTACTGTGGAAAGGCTAGGAGCCCCATTGGCAAGTACAGAGATACAGGCTGACATCTTAGCCCTGCTAACTTCTGAATGGGACTACTAAACATGGTACTTAAAGATATCAAATTAATTCTGACGTAATGGCCAAGTCGAATTTTATGTCACTTTTAAGAAACAGCAACTTTTAGAAAGTTGCCACTCAATTGCCCAGTTAAACCGGTGGCCACTTGCAGATGGTGGCCACCAGACATCGTTCTGCCCTCCTGGGGAGTAGTGTAAATGACTCCAGAGCCCAGGACCATTAAAGGCCTGCTGCAGAGGGAGCTGTTCTCTCCCCCTTGAGGGAAGCCACATAAGGGTGTTGGCCCAAAAGACGAGCTTCAAAGGGGATGCCTCCTTTGATGAGCAATAGGCAACCACACCCAAGAAGGCTGCTCCTTTGTTCATGTAAATGGACTGGTGGCAGGAACTGAGAGGTAAAGCAGTTTCCAAACCATGTTTTCCATGAGGGTGTGGCTCACAGGTAGCCATCCCTCCAAGGTGGGCTACTAAGCTCCCTACACCAAAGAATGGGTTCATACACCTTGAGAGTGGACAAAATAGTGCACTCTGGGATAGCCAGATGCCACAGAGAGCAGGACGTCATCATATGTTAGGTGGGATTCTGGTAGGCCATTGGCTATTGACCCCACAGGGCACTTTCTGGGCTTAAATGTGGCACCCGGGCACCCTGAACCTCAAATCATATCTGGACTGGAGAGAGGACAGAAAAAGGACTGCCCTGCTGATCCATGGACCGTGCAAGAGACGCTGGACTGCACCTGCTGCTCCTTGAGCTAGCAAAGAGAGGACTGTGTCTGTGGTGCCTGGCAACTTGAAAAGATGCTCTAGACAGAAAAGATTACCTCAAGAGTCAGCCGGCTGACTCACTGTTCCTGCACCCGGGCCATAAAAGCTGAAGTAGCCCATTCTGGCCAGTCACTAGCCACTTCCAAGTAATCACCGCTGACCGTCGAGTTGCAGCCAAGAAGACCCCCCTCAGCACTCCAAAGCTGCACCTGTGTTGCTAAACCCAGGAGAGTAATCAGAGTGTGAATTGAAGGATACTAGCCCTAACCAAAGGAAACCACTGAACCGGCTGTGACCGGAGACCAGCATCCCAGTGCCGCTGGACTTCTGCTGGCTCAAGGAGGACTTCAAGTGACATCGACCCCTGCAGCCAAAGTCACCCCACCTCATCTGTGGACCAAGGTATGATGACCCCAGCAAGACTCTTGTCGACCGCAAAGCACCCAGAGCATCTTTCTGCGTCCTGTATTCTCAGCAACAGAAACATTCCATTGAAGTCTAATGCAGTCCTGACACAGTCCGGTACAAATACTCCTTATTGGCTGCTCTGACCTTTCCCTGTTAAAACTGGTCGCCCAGTCTGGGCCACAGTAGTCAAACACTACTCTTTAAAACTTTTCAAAAGATTCTAAACTTTACAGTTATCAGTGCTTGTTTGCGCTTTGGACTAAAAAGCTGAAAATTATGTTTGGCAAGTCTTCTTCTCTCACTTTGCATTCATGTTTTCTTTTGTTTTTGATCGTGGGTGCTGTTCTCAAAAGATGAGGATTATGTTATTACAAAGGGACATTGTTTCTTTCTTATGTGTAATTTCGGAAATTATGCTTCAACACATAAACATGCAGTGCAATCCACGCTAATCCACCCCACACCAATCCGCCTCACTCAATCCAATCCACCCCAGACCAATCCAATTCACCACACTTCAATTCAAACCGCTCACCCCAATCCAATCCACACCAATCCACCACACTCCAATCCTCCCAAACCATCCCACTCCAATCTGCCGCACTCCAATCCAAAACAATCTGCCTCACTCTAATCCAAAACAATCTGCCTCACTCCAATCCAAAACCATCTCCCCAATTACAAAACAATCTGTCCCACTCCAAAACAATCTGCACCACTCCAATCTGCCTCACTCCAATCCAAAACAATCTACTCCAATCCAATCCAAAACAATCTGCACCACGCCAATCTGCCCCACTGCAATCTAAAACAATCTGCCCACTCCAATCCAAAATAGTCTGTCCCACTCAAATCCAAAACAATCTGCCCCACTCCAATCAAAAACAATCGGCCCTACTCCAATTTGCTTCACTCCAATAATCAAAAACAATGTGCCCCACTCCTATCTGCCACATTCCAATCTGCTACACTTCAATCTGCCCACTCCAATCCACCTACTCCAATCTGCCCCAATCTAGTCTGTCTCACTCCAATCCACCCCACTTCAATCCAAAACAGCCAGCCACATTCTAATCTGCCCCACTACAATCCAAAACAATCTACTACCTCCAATCCGCCCCACTCCAATCTGCCCCACTCCAATCCGCCCTATTCCAATCCACCCCACTTCAATCGAATCCAGCTCACCCCAATCCACCCACTCCATCTCAATTCACCCCACTCCAGTCCATCACAATTCACCCCACACCCACCCAACCCATCCCAATCCAGCCCAATCCAATCTATCCACTCCAATTCAATCAAGCTCATAGCAATCCAATCCACCATACTATACTCCCTCCCCAAGCCACCATACTTCAATCCAATCAACCACAATCCACCCCACTCCAATCCAAAACAATCTTCCCCACTCCAATTCAATACAATCCGCCCCACTCCCATCCAAAACAATCCTCCCCACTCCAATCTGCTCCACTCCAATCCCAAATAGTCTTCCCCACTCACATATGCCCCACTCCGATCCAAAACAATCTGCCTTACTTCAATCTGCCCCACTCCAATGCAAAACAATCCACCTGTAGAAGGGCCGGCGGATATATTAACGTGGAGGCTGAACGTATTTCTTAATTTTGATGTTTATTGTTACTTGATATAAAGAATAATGGCTGGAGATAGTCAGGAATCAGGATATGCTGATCTTGAAGTAGTCCGTCTTGATTTGTTATGTCTTTCAGTGGTTCCTCCCTTCAGAATGGCGCACCCGGAGTTCCCAAAAAGGAAAACGAGAAACAATAGCAGTAAGTATTCCTTAGGATATAAATACTTTTTTTATTTATTGTGTGTTTTGTGTCTAGGGAGAACCACAGCATGCGCCTTTGTGGGTAAATGCCTCTATTTCTCTACTCAGCCCTATTCAAATAGACTGTATCTCTTCCCTTGCTTCTAGAGTAGAGATCGCTCACCAAGTTAACCTCACCTAATAACCACCCCACCCTTCCTTCAGTAACTCAGCTGCTACGCCGCAACAAGTTGTGGCGGCTCTCCAGTGTCCGCTGGGGGTGTCCAGCACTCTTCACACCCTGATTTGGGAGGCTCTTCCTGGTCGGCAGCATCCGCCGACTCGTCAACTGCACCAAATGGGGTCTTGCTTTGCTGCTTCTTGTCGTCTCCTTCTTAGGTTTCAGTCTTCCTCTTGCTCTTCCCGGTCTTCCTGTGTCGTTGCCATTTTCTCCTCCCCTTTTGTCGCAGGACCGGCTGTGGTTGCTGGTAACTCTGCCGCTCTGTCCAAAGACACAATAGTCTTTTGTTAGTGTTGTTGGGTCCCTTGGTCTATTCCTTTCTCTGTTTTCTCTACAGGTGTTCTGGTGGTTCCTGAAGTCGGTGGTCGGGATCGAGGATACACAATTTTAACTAGGGGTGGTCGAGACGGGTTTCTTCACACTGCCCCACTCCAATCCATCCCACTCCACTCCAATCCACCCAACTGCAATCAAATCCACCCCCCGAACTCCATACCAATCCAATCCACCACAATCCAGCCAAATCGTATCTGCCCCACTCCAATCAAAAATTATCTGCCCCACTCCAAACCAAAACAATCGGCCCCACTCCAATCCAAAACAATCCGCCCACTCCAGTCCATCCTACTCCAATCCACCTCAATCCAATCCATCCCACTGCAATCCACCCAACTCCAATTTACTCAACTCCAAACCAACCCACCCGACTTCAATCCACTCAACCTCAGTCAGTCCACGCCAATACAATTCACCCCACACCATTCCACCCCACTCCATTCCACTCATCTCCATTCCACTTCCCTCCAGTCTAACCCACTTCAGTTCACCACACTCCAATCCACCCCACTCTAGTCCACCCCACACCTATCACCACACCCCATTTCAATCCACCCCACTCCAATCTAATCCACCCCAACTAGTCCGCCCCCTCCACTGCAGGCCAATCCTCCCCACTTTACTCCAATCCACCCCACTCTGCCCCAATACACTCCACTCCAGTTCAGTCCACCCAAGTCAGTCCAATCCATCAAGCCCACCACACTCCAATCCAACCCACTCAAGTCCAATCAACCCCATCCAATCCAATCCACACCAATCCACCCCGCTCCAATCCAGGCACCGCCATCCACTACACCCCCTCCAGTCCAATCTAACCCCCTCCACTCTAATTCACCCTACTCCAATCCAATAAAATCCACCCCAATCTAATCCACTCCAAACCAATCTAATCGATCCCACTCCAATCCCCCATCTAGTCCACCCACTCTATTCCACCCCACTCCACTTAATCCAACCTACTCTACCCCAAACTACTCGTCCAATCCACTCCGCTACCTCAATCCACTCCAACCCACTCTGCCCTTTTCCACCGCTCTCCACTCTACACCACTCAATGACATTGCACTCTTCGTTACTCTCTGCCACTGAACCACTGAACTCTATCAACTTTACAACACTCTACTCCCCCCTACTCCACTTTACCACTCTACTCCAACAAATACAGTCTACTCCCCTCTAGGATATGCCACACAATTAACTTTTAGCCATGCCGAACAGCAGCCACACAGGTGTACAAAGCAAAACCACATTTTTCCAAAGCCAATGGCTCTTGTAGAGGCGAGACCTATTGGCTTTGCCAATCCTTGTTTAGATATGTGATTCGCTAATGTGGGCACTTTTATTTTGGTGCTGGTGCCTGTTTTCTGTTCCAGTCCGACCCTGCCCTGGGAAAATCATTAGCATTTTTAAAAATTGAACAGTTGTAGAAGTTGGTGAGTTTACAGTTAGTCCTTGAATAAAAGTCTTTATAACCAAATAAAAAAAGTATATTTACCGGCAGGCAAATTGTCAAGGTAGGTAGAAAAACTGTCACGGTCGTTCAGCGGTGCATACAGATAAAAATATGTTGGAGTTTCGAAACATTGTTAATTTCGGAGTGTACACAAAGCGGTCCCGTGGGATTTATTTTACTACGTGAACGTCACAGCCACGGCCGCATCCACCTGCGACTCCGTTTGGGGAGTGGCCGTTCAAGGCAGCTGCTGCTCGGGCTCTGCGAAGAAAGTAACTTTACTATCAATGCTCCACACGCAATCTGGAGTTTCTTTCCACATGTGCTACTATGTTCCTTCTTTTCCTGAAGGCTTCCTGTGTCTGCCCGGGCCCACTATCTGCACAAAACGTCCCCAGGCGGGAGCTGAACATGGTCTCGCCGGACTCCCAGCACTCCCTAGATATGCAACATGGCGTCCCTCTTATCGCGAGAAGAAGAGATATGATTGGGGACATTGAAGTCTGAAGTGTACTTCGCTGGAAAGTCACAGATATCAGTTACTTTGATATTTAAGGTCCACGTCTAGGCAGCCTGCCATGTGTCACTGTAGTTTTTTTTTAGGTTTACTCATTTTGCTTGATTCTGAATTACTAGAAATGTAGGATGTGTGGGAAACTCCTCAGACATCAATATAAAATATTCACTTGTTACATACCTTTGAGTCAGAATTATGAGTCCACTACACAAAGCTTCCATAAGAATACAATGCATTTCCCACCATGGAAACCCTCAATTTGTGTATGCATAAAATGCAAGATGTGTGATTCGCGACAGAATCAGACAATTAAATGGTCTGTGTGTATTCGTAACTCACACACTGCATGTGAATAGCCCACACTGCATGTGAGTACCTAACACTGCATGTGAGTACCTAACACTGCATGTGAGTAGCTAACACTGCATGTGACTCGGCAGGAAGAAGGCGGGAGGGGAAAAGATTTGCAATTTGGATGAGAGAAGTTTTAGATGACTGAAATGTACCTGGGATGTATGTCCACAAAGTACCTTGGCCCGCAAAGAAGTTTACCTGAACAAAAACCTGCAGGGAATGATTTACTCCTATTTTCCCTAGTCGTAAATTTCCCCATTTTCAGAAAAGTACAGGTAGCCAGTGTAACTGAATTACCTGGAGAAAAGAAACTTTCTTTAAAATATCTGAACTGAAATAAGCTCGGCTCCTTTAATGCAATGCACTTTGTTAATGCAGCGAGTAATTCTACACAGTGTTCTCTTTGTTCATGATTTCTAACTGTGCTTGAATGAAAAATTATAATTTTGAGATGAATCACAAGAAATTATACGCACAGATCAAGACACGAGAAGCAAACACATGGTGCAGGTGGAGATATTTGTATATTGCATCACATAAACAGTTTGAGACTGATTTGTGACCCGTGACAGGCACTTCTTGTTTCTGATACATTTTATACACAAAGTGCATTTCCTTGGAAACCCAGGCTTTAGTATTAATAAATAACTAAGGCGGGGACTCTTTCAGCGCTATTTTCATTGCACTGTCCTGACCACAGACTTGCTGTACAGCCAATCTAAATGAGTAGGGCTGAGTATCAAAACAATACATTGCGGCAAAATTAGATTTTGGAAGCTTGCATAAGGAATTTTGGCATGGACAGAGTGTGTAGGGTTTAGAACAAGTATGCGTCCTTGGAATTTCTAATACCAAATATAGGTCACCACCAGGAATACCCACGCCATGCCTGACTATACCATGCATGCACAACAACGAGTATATTTACAACGCATACCTTAACACCAACCTTCCGTGAACTCTAACGACACCCCACTGCCCTCTAATGCAATACTTCATTATACCTGAAAACCCTTTTCTACTCTTTACCGCTGTCTAGCTCTAAACCTTAAAGGAAACATATTTTTTTTTGCTGTCTTTTGTATTTTGAATGTATCACACAGATTCGTTTTTGAACATTTTTCCCTTAAAAATTTCGACAGAACATTTTTCATTTTTTACATTTATTTCAGCTTTTTCTCCAGCATATGTTGGACACAGTAGAAAGACAGGCACCCAGTATTAGGCTAACTATCCGCCTAGGATGTCCTTGTGTATCTAGATAAGGATGGATCCCTACATTGAGCTTGATTTTTTTAAATGATCGTGCGTCTCTTCACCTCGATAAAAAATAAACATGCTACAATTCTAATACTACTAATAGCTCTGTTGACTTGGGACAACTTTATTAAGCCATGCAAAAGTTCAGCTAGAGAAAAAATTTCACCATTGTATCAAAGAGGAACGCCCTTTCAAATAAAGGAAATTTACGGTAGTTGACTTGTCCCTTTTTCACAGTAGGGTTGGAGAAGGCTCACCCTTTTTAATTAAAGGACCTTTCTAACAAATTCCAAACTACGAATGTAAACTCTGAGACTATGGTACAAGCTTTTTTGTGACTGTTTACTATGGACTGGAAGTACTTGGGCACATGGACAGTACACCTTATGGAATGGAACTTAAAAGTGCAATATACCTTTGGTTTGTAAATTATGTCATGTCATTCTAATAGTATTTGATTGTAATAAAACCTAATGCCTAATTCCAATAAATCATCTCCCACAGTATCCCTTAGAATATTTGATAGAATTTCTAATAGACAGTCTTTTCCATCTATCTAGTGGATGCCCCTGTCCTCTGTCCCAGGGATTGCTTACCTGGATTAGACTTCACTGCGAACCTGAAACTCGAGTTGATAGCCAAAGACGTGTAGAAGGAAAGAGCTAGAGAGTCTGAGATGGAAAAACTCAGGTTAGCCAGCCCGGAAGCAGCAGAGGGGCAAAGGGACAGACAAGATGAGTGGACCTTGGAAGATAGAAAAAGAAAACAGGATAGATAAAGAGAAAGATAGGAAATGGACCCAGTCTGCAAAGACAAAAACCAAGGAATGGTGCAAGAGGGTGGCATTGTGGGGAGAATGTTGAACAGTGAAGTTTGTGACACTTTACATGCTACCAAGACTCCATCCATAATTAACATTGTGAAGGGTAGACAGAGAGCCTGGAGGGCTGGCAGAGGAGGTGGCCCACCATTTCCACCCAGGAGGGCAATGTGTCTTAACTTTTACTGACAGTATTTTTATACATTACCCTTGCATTGTGGTCAACTAACCCTGATTGGCTCCCTCACAGAGTGATTGCTTCCGTCATTACTGTGCATCGCCTTTCTGGCCACTGATTTTGTATGTACAGTATTACATTTTTGTGTTAGTAGCTACGTGATTTTTAGTCTCATGTAAAAGAACAGTCATGTGATTGCTTTTATATGTCTCAAAGAGTTCTGAGTTTCTCTCCCACAACACCTCCCCGAGGAAGTCTTGACTGCTCGGCTTTGGAACCCTGAGTATTAAGTGCATACTTGGTTATCTGTTTTCTGTCCAACAGTAAGGTAACGCCAAAGACACCAGAAGTAAACCGCTCTGACTGTCACAATTTGAGCCCAGTAATCCCTTATTGCCCAGTGACTCCCATAAATGTTGTCATAGACAAAAATGGTAAAATTATGCAACACAGTGCAAATGAATATTTCTGCAAATTGTGTCAAACATCGAAAGCAAAGCTCTCACATAATCTTTCACCAGAACACTCCCCCTCCCCCTAAACACGAAAAAGCACAGTGGAGGTTTTTATGCACAGACGTTTAGGCCTATCCTGGCTGCCTGGTTGTGTGGCCATTGTAGACTGGCAGTGACTTTCTGGGGCTGGGAGTAGTCTAGGGGGTAAAAGACGCACAATTGATGGACCGAATGCTCATCAAAGCATTCACCCCCAGTCAAGAGATCTGGGTTAAATCCATAATTCTTTTGCTGCCCAGTTCATACCTAGCCATATGCAAATCAGTCTTGACCCTGTGCCTCGTGGGAACAGTCCAGCCAGAACTACCAAACCAGGTCCAAACTCAACCGGAAACAAGTATCCTAGGAAGATTTCGGGCTTTCAGCCCTCATCAGCCAGGATAGCTTGATTCCAGTGGCACAGTGAGCCCGAGACACACGCCTGAGCTTATCTGGCGCACTTAGGGCAAGAAAGCAAAAGTCACACAATTGATGGACGGACTGATGAACAAATCAAAGCATTCACCCCAGTCAAGAGATCTGGGTTAAATCCATCATCTAGTAGTCTAGGGGGTGCCAGCACCAAAGTTATGATTAGGGGTATCACAAATGTATACAGGGCAGATCCTGAAGTGGGAGCAAACTTTCTTATACGTAGGTGTACACTATGTAGATTACCGGCTTTCATGGAAGACCCGCACTGGGGATATACAATTTGTTCATCTCTGGAGCTGTTGTCTAGCAATGTATAGATACAGAATAACCACCTAAAACAGAGAGTCCCCTAAAATATGTATTTTTTCCATAAATCCATCAGAACCCATGACTAGAATTCCACTAGCGATGTGAAGCTTTCAGGTACGCATGCGCTCAGCAAACAAATATAATAATGATGATTTTTCCACCTATAAGTAGACCTTGCTTGTGTCCCGTTCCCAGGTAAATTGTGCAGTTTTATGCATTCAAGCTCAGATACCTAAATGTGAAAAGCAATAGCAATATGCCCTGAATTTACAAACTGGAAGGAGGTCCGGTGTAGTTGTTGGAAAAGCTTTAATATGGCTGACGCAATTTTAATATACAGCATTGGAACATTATCCAAGATTGCACTAAAAGTGAGCATATTCCATATATTTCAGAAAAGGTTTCTTCCTAGATAAGCAAGCAGGAAGATGCCAAGATCAACCCAAGTGACTACCGTCCACTTCGTCAGGGAGGTGATGATAACATTTTGGAGAAAACTCCTATATTTATTATTTATTCAGACAGCACAGTGCAGAAAGCAACGTTGCTGCACTGTGTGAAAGGAAAGCTCAGGACTGGGCTGTATTTACCATTATGCGTGTATACCTGTCCTTCCCTAGCGCTGGCACACTTTTGGCTGCCTCGTGCCAACGCAGGCACCCTGGCATCATGGAGCAAGGGGGCCTGCATTGTAGGTGTCCCTTCCTGCACAAAAACAATCCTGAGAGACATTTTTCTCTTTCTACATGTGGTGGAGAATGCAGCACGCATAGAAAGAGGAGGGGAAATAAAAATATTTCTCCTCGTTATGCCTCACCTGGGGGGGCCTAGTATTTTCACTCATTCCAGGTCTGTCACTTATGTTAAATCTGGGAATGAGCTAAAATCCATGCGTGGATGCGTGGGAACACCCTCGCTACACCCATGGAGCGCATCCCTGGGGCACAGTAACATGAAGCAGCGATTTGCACTGCCTTGAGTTACTCTTAATTTATCAAGCCATGCAGTGCCACGCAAATTGGTCTTGCGTAGCTTGAACAATCTCACTTAGGTTTTGCTTTGTCATTGTGCCCCCTTGTGCAATACAAGGGCAACAGAAAACCTGGCCCTCAATTTATAGCTTAATGCCATCAGGCACAGTACTATAAGAATGATAATCCATTACTTGGACCCTACAGCGCCACTAGCTGGCCATCGCTTATCGCGTCACTGCAAGTCGTGCACATTTTTATTTCACTCCAAGATATTTCCAGCAACATTTCAGACAGCAGCATCTGCAGATGCCCATAGTATATGTTTCTAGCTCAATCCCTTACACAAAGGAATGCCGGGAGTGGACTTCAAAAGGAGCGAGCAGCCAACCGATGTACTACAAAGAAACCACTGGTGGATACCACGAAACCACAGTCAACGCCACAGCATTCCTGTGGGCTAACTCCGGGTAGTTCACTCCATGGTGACTCTTTCAGACATCAAGGATATTTTAACTTTCCCAATATTGTACGAATCATGGGCAGACATTACTGCTTGTTTAACCTGACATGTGTTGCTCTTCTCAATGGTATTCAATGTGCCATTTGGGAGGGTGCATTGGTGCGGGTGCCCAAGACTAGGGTCATTAGTATACATACTACATGAATCGATAGAATGAATAGTTATCTTTTTTAAATGTATAAAGGACATCAATGGACACATTGATATTACATACCCCCAAAGATGATGGAATGCCAGGAACAAATAATCACTGAAATGTGCTGAGCATTTAAAATAAGATTTCAAGAGAGGTAAATGAAACAAAACATGTAACACGTTATTATGGCATGGTATGTCGGCCATCTTGAAGGTAGCTTTTATACAAAAATTCATAGACTAACATTCAGATTTTACAGTTACAAGACACTTGATTCCATTCCTGCTGATTATGGACGTTCAAAAGCCACTAAACAAAATAGAGGCTTTGGTTATAAGGCATCAGGGCACAGTGTTCAAAACTAAGAAAATATGCAGGAGCCTGGTAAGAAAAGGGAAGTCAATGGTAAGAATAATGCTAAGCCAGCAACTACTGACACCCGTACTGCCTGGGAGAGGGACCTTGGTATACGGCTTACAGATGAGCAGTGACGCTTCCGCAAAGCGGTCGAAGCGCATTATGAAAAGGGGGGGCCCTCGGCCCCCCCGCACGCATGGCGGCGCGGCGACCGTCGCCCCCCCTTTCCCCTTGTGGTCATTCGGCGGTGGGGGCGTGCCCTGGGGGGGTGCGGCCCACCGCCGATTGGCCGGCGGCCCTCCTGACCCGGATTCAATTTAGTGGGTCCGGGTCAGGGGGGGCGGGCGATAGGAGGGGCCATCCGGCCCCTCGGGAATAAGAGGTAGGGAGCGCCCAGGAGACCCCCTTGTCCCTGGACGCTCCCTCGCTGAACGTTGTGCCCCGCGTTCGGGGCTTCTTTGTTTTAGTAATTTTCTCCGTTTATTTTGCAGGTGTGAGGCTGAATCCTGTGGAGCAGTGCAGAATTTTCGAGCACCAACCTCCGGAGCCGCCGCGTAGGGCCAGCCGCGTTGTGAGGGCGGGGAGCGTTTTTTCGTGTGTTTAAATACTTTTGCTTCTCTTCTAGCGTTGTGGAGCGGGGGCGAGACGAGGAACATCGCTTCGCGGGTTCAGCCGCGTTGTGAGGGCGGAGAGCGTTTTTTCGTGTGTTTAAATACTTTCGCTTCTCTTCTAGCGTTGTGGAGCGGGGGCGAGACGAGGAACATCGCTTCGCGGGTTGCTGAAGCTCCGAGGAATCCACGCCGCAGGTGCCGGGAGCGGCTGAGGACGCGTGGTGCGGCCCGTTGTAGAGGCCTGTAAGGTATCGTGTGGGGACGAGGGGCAGCCGGTAACGAGGCTCTGACTTCACAACCGGTGAGCGCGCCGGCAGGTAAAGGGGGATCGGGAGCGGGCAATTGCCTTAGCATTCTGCCCTACGGGTTGCAGAGAACTCGGAATAGTCAAAATATTTGGCGCGCATTCTCAATTGTTTGGCGCGCATTCACGCGCATTCTCGCATTCTGTGGCCTTACGTGTTGCTAAGAGGCAGCTGTATTTTGTAATTGGTATTAGGCAATTGTTTGCGCGCGCAGTCTCGCGCATTCTCACTCGCGCCTAAAGGTAGTAAAGCAGGGTCCACCAGGGCAGCACCTGGATGGGAGACCCTATGTAAAAATTGTACAATTGTTCAGAAAAAAAGAATTCCACGGCTGCACTGCATTTATTAATAGGTAATTGGGGTTCATGAGTAGAAACAAAGTGTACAATTGTATAAAAAGCGATGTGACATTTCTTCATTGGTTGTGCTTTAGTAACTGAGTGATTTGTTGTTCATATCATTACACAAAGTGTACAGTGCAGGCGAATAAGTGCAGTTACAGGTGCAGTAATAGCCTGGTCTTTTTAGGAGGGATATTGTGAATTATGCTGAGATAATGTGTTTTAGTGGCGCACAGCAACAGTGAGGTTAACAGGGGGGTTCAATTGTCTCCTTGTATTCAAACTGGGTTTTCCTAAATCTGCCCCTGTTTCATTACACGGTGCTAATACATTTCTCAATTCCAGGCAATTTAACGACATTTTGGGTGCAATTCACTAGCAGACAGGACCTAAAGGCATTCAGCACGCAACGTGGTGTGGACCGGGACCGCCGATCATTATCGCCGGCGAGGACGCAGGACTGGTCGGTACGAGGGGTACGGGGGGCTGGCATTCATCGCTCCTGGTGGCCGCCGGGTGGGTCTACATTAGGTTTACTCACCCCTTACATAAGCGGACAAGCCGCTAGTGTTGCGGTCGCCGTTGCACGGTGCCGAAAACCCCCTGGTGACCCTCCATCTGAAAGGTACACACAGTTGGCCTGTTGAGACAAAGAGAGTAGGCAGCGGGTGTTCTTTTGGGGTAGCATCATGCCAGGTCCACGGGGTGGAAAAAGGGGGTCCAACATGGAGGCTATGATGCGGGCCATGATGCGGGAGATGAGTGACATTAAGCAACAGCTAGGGAAAGTTAATGAGCTGGAAGCACGGTTTAATGAGAGAGAGGGTGATGCCCCGGGCCCATCCGGGAGGCCGATCCGCAAGAGGGTGGCACCAGTGCCAAGGGGGGAATTTGTCACCCCGCCCTGGAAATCTAGGTCCAAAAGACCCAGGGATGCGGCCCCCACCCCAGGTCCAGTAGATCCGTTACCTGCCGCGCCGCCGGCGGTCGTCCCACCCCCGCATGTGCCTACACCCATTGCCCCCGTGGTGCCGGTGCCGGCAGGTCAACCAGTAGACGCTGGGTCTGCTCCCGCACCGGTGCCCACAATCCCGGGTACAGGCTGGCCACATCCGGCACCCGCCCTGCCAGCTGTACCAGGACCACTGGGCATAACCCCAGTGGTACCTGTTGTCCCGGGGGGTAATGTAGATTCAATGCCACCCGAATTGTTATCTCAGTTAACGGCCATGATGCCATGGCTCCAAAAAGGGGGAGCCTTCCCGAATTCTGCAGACCATGCGGCAGAGGCGGCGAGGTTTGTGGAGAAAATCAGATCGGCACCGGTCGCCGACAGTGTTGCATTGCCAATATCTTCTCCCCTTGCAGGTCCAAGTGTTCCCCAGCCGGACGGAGTTAAAGGGCAGCCGCCCCCGGTGCCCGCACTTGGTAAGGAAGTGGCATTGCCGCTCTTGGGGGACGGTGTTTTACCTTCCAGGAGCGAAAATCTGGCTCAGCATGTGTCATTAGCTGTGAAAGAGATGATTTGGGCGGATAAATACGTGTACATTTACTCTTTGTTGTTAGATAATAGGGAAATGGAGCAGGCAAAAGCACTAAAGGAGTGGATGCTCCCAAGTGAATGGAGGGCGCAGTGTACTAGATTTAGGGTTGAGGAAAATCTCAACAACTGGATGCAAGCATGGGCTGTATTCACTGCAATTAAAGCTGAGCGTCCTCCAGATTTACAGGCAGCATTGGCATGCTACTCGAGCAGGATTGTGGGGTGGAGTCAACAGTATTCTGGGGAAGCATGGAAGGGTTATGATGTCAATTTCAGGAAGGCATTGGAATTCAATAGATCATTGCCATGGGACACGGTAGATTCCATGGCTTGGCACAAACAGTTCTCTGATACTGCACCTCCCCCTCAGTTCGGTGCGGTCAAGGTGTTCACTAGACCGCATCAGCCCTTTCGGCCCCCCCAAACGAGTGAGGTACCTGGGAAGTTTAGGGCAGGTGGGCCAGAGAAAAAAGGGGTGTGCTGGGATTTTAATAGGCGCACCTGCACAAGGGCCGCGTGTAAGTTTAGACATGCATGTTCCTCCTGTGGGCACCCCTCTCATCCAGAAACTACCTGTAGGTCCAAGCAAGGTAACACAGGTCAGAGGGGTAGGGGAAAGCCACTATAAGCCAAACAGGTTAGGCCCCCCCACGCCAGTGGATGTGGTGGCAATGATTCCATGGTTGAACAGATACCCAGACCACACATCGGCCACCCTACTCCAAGAAGGTTTTTCTAAGGGTTTTAGGATCCCGGCCGGGGGATACACAGGCAGTGCGCACTGTAGAAATCAATTGTCAGTCAAGCACAATCCGGCTGTTGTGGCCGCCAAAATTGACAAGGAGCTTTCATTAGGCAGGATAGCTGGCCCTTTTTCTGAAGTGCCAGTACCCAATTTTGTGTGTTCCCCACTGGGAGTTGTCCCCAAAAAAGAGAAGGGGCAATTCAGATTGATTCATAACCTGTCAGCACCTAGGGGGACGTCACTGAATGATGCCATTGACGAGGGTATCTGTAGTGTTAAGTACGCCTCTTTTGATCAGGCTGTTAACTTATTACAGGCCACGGGACCCGGGGCGCTGATGGCGAAATCAGACATAGAATCAGCCTTTCGCCTCCTCCCAGTCCACCCGGCGGACCAACATCTTTTAGGTTTCACCTTTGGGGATAGGTTCTACATGGACAAATGCATGCCTATGGGTTGTTCTATATCTTGCGCTTACTTTGAGATGTTTAGCTCCTTTCTTGAATGGGCCATGAGACAAGTGACGGGCCATCAGCGGGTCATGCATTATTTAGATGATTTCCTCTTCCTGGGTACAGCGGGATCTCAGGAGTGTGCACTGGCATTGCAGGAATTTTGCGTGCTCATGCGGGCTTTTGGGGTCCCTCTTGCGCCCGGGAAGACTGTTGGCCCGACCACCTGCTTAGAATTCCTTGGCATCGAGATTGACTCAATGGAGGGATGTTTTAGATTACCTAAGGACAAGGTGTGCAAATTCAAGACATCGCTACAGTTATGCCTCCGGAAGGAGAAGGTCACTTTGCAGCAATTACAGGAGGTGGTAGGGCAATTGAATTTCGCACTGAGAATCATCCCCATGGCTCGCCCTTTCTCTCGCTCCATCGCTCACGCGATGAGGGGGCTGAGGGAAAAGCACCACCGCACGCGCCTATCGTCTGAAATTCGCCAGGATATGCTTATTTGGATGGCATTCCTGGAGGATTTTAACGGTAGGGTGGTCTGGCCCGGCCCGCTCACAACATCAGCGGAGTTGGGCCTATGGACTGATGCGGCCGGTAGTGTGGGCTTTGGCGCCATCCTAGGGAACAGGTGGGTCGCTCAACAGTGGCCAGAAGAATGGAAGACATGGGGTCTGATCAGCAACATTGGCTTCCTTGAACTCTTCCCAATATGGGTGGCACTGATGGTCTGGCCCGAACACCTATGTAACCAATCAGTGGTGTTTTGGTCAGATAACATGACGGTGGTGGAATGTATCAACCAGCAGGGGGCGCGGTGTCCTTTCATACTTCGTCTGATCAAAGAAATTGTTCTGCGGTGCCTTAAACTGAATGCTAATTTTAGAGCCAAACATGTCCCTGGTGTTCTAAACAATGCGGCTGACTCCCTTTCTCGCTTCAAAATGCAGGTTTTCAGGGAGCATCTTCCCACAGCAGACCCCTCGCCAGCACACTTCCCAGCAGTACTTTGGCAGATTGGTGCCCCAGATTACAGGACCTCGTGGTCGCTAGCCTAGCCCCCAGGACCAAGACGGCTTACGAAGGGGCGTTTCTGTCTTATTGTTCTTTCTTGGGGCCACAGTGGGAAGCGCTTTGGGCGGAGGAGGATGGCTTTGCAGCCTATTTAGAATGGATGCATAAGGAGGGGCGCTCGGTGGCAGCTGCGACCAGACATAGGGCAGCGGTGTCATTCTTCGCTCAAGCTAGGGGCTTCCGGGATCCCACTAATACCTTTATGATACGTAAGGCTTTAAGGGGATGGCGCCGTATTCAGGGACACCAGAAGGATAAGAGAAAGCCCATTGGATTGGCCCGGCTAACAGCCTTACTGGGCACGCTGGAGACTGTTTGTAGCTCGGAGTGGGAGGTGCTTCTTTTTAAGGCGGCATTCTCCTTGGCATTCTATGGGGCGCTGAGAATTAGCGAACTTGTGACAGGTTCCAAGTCAGACCTACTGGGCGGCTTGCAAAAGGCTGGTGTGACGATAATGGGGGACACCATGTGGGTGAATATCCAAAAATCAAAAACCGACCAAGAAGCTAGGGGTCACACCATAGTTCTGCAACGGGCCCCCGCCAACCCGTGCTGCCCGGTGAGGCACGTAGAATTATTCCACGGACTATTGGTAGGTTCAGCGGCCAGGGCATTGCTCTGTCACGCCGACGGGAGCCCCTTGACCAGGTATCAATTCAGGAAAGTGTTGGAGATGGGGGTTAGGAAAGCAGGTCTTGACCCTAAAGATTTTGGCTCTCATTCCTTCAGGATTGGGGCAGCAACTGAGGCGGTGGCGGGGGGCCTCCCGGTGGAAAGAGTGAAGACAATTGGGAGATGGTCTTCAGAATGCTATAAACGTTATGTTCGGATTGACATGCTATGATTACTTGTCACTCACGCCTGGTCTCTTTCCGCTCTCTTACAGTTTCTCAGACCTGTTACGCAGGGGAGGAATTTGTCGTCGGGCACCGGCAACATTCATCAGCACGGAGCGGCGACCAGGAAATAATGAAGAACAATGTCTGGATTGTTGGTCATTCATATGTGAAGCGAGCAGAATGTGTCTTCCTGTCAGGTGACAAGAAGAAAAGGGCGGCACAACTAGGGTTGGACATCACGTTCTTTGGCAGAGGGGGGTTATGTCTTCACGAGTTTAGGGGATTCTTCCAAGGGCTGTTAGCACGCCAGCAGTCTCCACCGTCAGTGGTGATACTTCACCTTGGGGAGAATGATTTGGCAACACTGGGCAGGCGCATTCTGATTGAGGAGATTATCTCAACGGCGGGTTGGATGGCTAGGACCTGCCCCGGGTGCACACTAGTATGGTCACAACTCATACCTCGACTACAGTGGCGGGGGGGACATTCGGTCAGGGCGTTGAATCACTCGGTAAAGAGGATCAACACACGGTTGGATAGGTTGTTTCGAACCCCCTTGTTACAGTCAATACCTCATGGGTGCATCTGGGGTCACAAGTATTACTTGAAGGACGGGGTGCATTTGACAGAGGAGGGTAATGTCCTTTGGTCTGACAATATCTGGGCCTGGCTAGAGGGTTTTGAAAGGAGGGGGGTGTCCTTAGGCAGGGGCTAGAGGGGGAGGCCAGATCGTCGGTTAACAATGCTGGCCTGTGGCGGTAAGGTCTTTATCGGTGAGCACATATTTGAGGTCTGAGGGGGCGGGCATCATCCTATGGAGGTTCCCGCCCAGGGGGAGGGGCCTGCGGGCCACTCCCAGAACTCCAGGGGCAAGGTAATAGGCAAAGGAGCGCGGGTAGGAGTAGTTCACGCTTTCCTTAGGCTGGTAGCCACCCCGCGCGCGTGGACTCATGACGCCACCGGCGCAGAGTAAGGGCCCTCCTTTAGTGGGTAAATGGAGTTTAGGGCGTAGACCGGGGAACTCCCGGGGTAACACTGCGCATGCGCACTTCTAGGGGGAAGGCGCAGCTTGTAGGACCTGACACCGGTAGTGACCCTGCCATATGGCCAGAAATGTACAAAAATCAAGTTTAGGATGTTTAGTTTAAGCTAGGAACAACATGTATTAGAGTTTTGTTAAGGTCAGGCTCTCAAACTTGTTGATAAGAATTGTATAACTAAATGTCCTGCTGATTTTTGTATTCATTGTTGATTATGCAATTAAAACCTTTTTAATTTCATACTTTAATAAATACGGCCGGGCGACTAGCGCCCGCCTTCCAAAAAGTAAAACACGTCTCGTGTCCACGTTCCTGGGTGTTGGGTGCCGGATTGGGGGGGAGGCGGCAGCTAGTCGCTGACCATGTGAAAAGGGGGGGCCCTCGGCCCCCCCGCACGCATGGCGGCGCGGCGACCGTCGCCCCCCCTTTCCCCTTGTGGTCATTCGGCGGTGGGGGCGTGCCCTGGGGGGGTGCGGCCCACCGCCGATTGGCCGGCGGCCCTCCTGACCCGGATTCAATTTAGTGGGTCCGGGTCAGGGGGGGCGGGCGATAGGAGGGGCCATCCGGCCCCTCGGGAATAAGAGGTAGGGAGCGCCCAGGAGACCCCCTTGTCCCTGGACGCTCCCTCGCTGAACGTTGTGCCCCGCGTTCGGGGCTTCTTTGTTTTCCCACCCACCATCCCTTGGAACAAAGTTTTGAGCAGTGTTATGTCTGGTTTAATGGTAAGTTTCGAAGGTACGGACCACAGGAGAGAGTGGGCTGTTGGTGTATTTTGTGATGCGTTTGTTTAGGAATTTTTCCCCTTTTTTAGCAAAATATGTGTGAAGTGAATTGTATTTGAAGCTATGTGTCTTTAGGCCTTTTTTCCCTTTGTAGCTATACGTTGATATTGTTATTTGGCGAAACATGTGTGAACCGAATTGTATTGTAATGCCATGTGTCGTTAGGCCTTTTTTCCCTTTTAGCTATACGTTGATACTGTTATTTATTAGCCAGTGTAGCTGTCCTTTAGAATTTTTTCCCATAGGTCGTCGTATTTATTAGGTATGGGGCATGCGGTAAGGTCATTATCGGTGAGCACATATTTGAGGTCTGAGGGGGCGGGCATCATCCTATGGAGGTTCCCGCCCAGGGGGAGGGGCCTGCGGGCCACTCCCAGAACTCCAGGGGCAAGGTAATAGGCAAAGGAGCGCGGGTAGGAGTAGTTCACGCTTTCCTTAGGCTGGTAGCCACCCCGCGCGCGTGGACTCATGACGCCACCGGCGCAGAGTAAGGGCCCTCCTTTAGTGGGTAAATGGAGTTTAGGGCGTAGACCGGGCAACTCCCGGGGTAACACTGCGCATGCGCACTTCTAGGGGGGAGGCGCAGCTTGTAGGACCTGACACCGGTAGTGACCCTGTCATATGGCCAGAAATGTACAAAAATCAAGTTTAGGATGTTTAGTTTAAGCTAGGAACAACATGTATTAGAGTTTTGTTAAGGTCAGGCTCTCAAACTTGTTGATAAGAATTGTATAACTAAATGTCCTGCTGATTTTTGTATTCATTGTTGATTATGCAATTAAAACCTTTTTAATTTCATACTTTAATAAATACGGCCGGGCGACTAGCGCCCGCCTTCCAAAAAGTAAAACACGTCTCGTGTCCACGTTCCTGGGTGTTGGGTGCCGGATTGGGGGGGAGGCGGCAGCTAGTCGCTGACCATGTGAAAAGTATGGGAACTGTGATCCTGGGTACAAGTGAGGCGTGGTCAGCGCGCCTGGTGGTGGGGTCAGAGACATGGTTAAAAAGAACAAAATATTCTGTAACTTTTTTGTTGGTCCGTCACCTACGGGTAAATGCATATAAAATATAATGTGCACATCTTAAAAATAAATAAATACAACTTAACTTACATTTATTTGTGGGAAATGCATTTTTGTGGGAGCACAGCTCGGTTAGTTAATGCAATCACTTCAGTTAACTTTGGGTGTAACCGGACGGTGACTGATTTGAATTCTAGTCTATAGATTGGGGAAATAGTGATTTGTATTTACAGTGCTAAACGGTCAAAGTATTTGACAAAAAGCACTGTGGATAAATAAGTCATTAATTTAAAAATGTTTATTACATACAGTATAAGCTAGGTTGCATATAGTGTAAGAAGGCTGTCACAAAATGTAAAAAAAAAAAAATGTGTTTAAAATGTTTACAGTGTTTTCAAAAGTCATGTTTTTAGTAATACGCCTATTGTCCCTATAGCAAACCATTTTTATTGGTTTCCATTGATTAAAAGGGGAAACTCCAGATTCTATCAATTAAAGCCCATACTGGGTCCCCAGTAGCCCTTAGATTTGCAATTTAACCAATTGCACATATGCGTTTTAATTTTTTCTTCATTAGTTTTATTGCACAGCAATGGCATAGCAGTGATCACAAGACTTTCCAATAACCTCCAGCATGAACTCATACCGAGATACATTTAAAACAAAGTTGCTAGCGGGGGTGCGGTCCACTCATCCCCACTTTACTTGCACCTGAGACACATATCTTTACCCTCCATGATGTTCCTGAGTGCCAAGATTACAATTTTGCTTCCAAAAGTCATCTCTTGCCTCCATCACCTTGGTTGCGGGTGTCAGAAGGGGCCCCAGCTCTCCTGTCACATATAGGACTCTCTCCCCTAGAGGGACTCTACATTCCTTCTTCCCTGCCTACGAACACGTCTGATCATATTTGCAAGTCCTCCTGCACCTTCTCATTATGCCTATTCAATTTAATATGCTTCTCTACCGCAAGGGCCCATTCCATCATGTGTCTGTACAATATGTCTATGTGTCCCATCCAGCACATTGCGACTCTTCTACGTGCTAGTACTAGGGCAAGGTTCAGAAATATATGTTGCATCTTTTTGGCTTTTTTCTTGGGAATCACTCCCAGTATGCCCTGCAGCGGACCAGGCTCCAATGGTATCCCAGTGCTGACTCTAAAGTGCAGAAGATGGAGTCCTGGTAACGCCTTGCAGAGGGGCATTCCCAGGCCAGGAGAAGAAACGGGCCCCATTCTGTCTGGCACTTGGGGGATGCGGTGCTCCTCTCGGTAAATTTTACTTAGGACTACCGGCGTGAAGTACGTGTGATAGAAGAAATTACATTTTATCAATTTGAAATGTGTAGTGCCTGGGAACGGTCCCACCTGGGCATACATTTCATGCCAGGCCTCGCCCATAAACTAGTCCCCTATAACGATCACCCAATCAGATTTTCCCTTTGATTATGTACTGGAATTGTCATTTTTTAGCACTTTATATATGTGTGATATGGTGTGCCGAGAAGTGCCTAATTGTAGGATGCCCCCCAATGTCGGTGAGGAGGGAGGTACAAGTGGATAGCTGGTCCAAATTTCTCTGGCCGTCCCCGCCAGCTTTGCATACTGGAGGAACTGTCCAGGGCCCACCCCAAACATGTCTTGTGCCTCCTGGAATAAGAGAAAAGTATCTCCTGGATAAACACCCCCAGGGTCTCACAGCCCCACTCTCTCCACCGGGTCGTCATTGTCTTCGTTATCTATTTAAATGGCTGTAGTATCCACAGAGGCAGGTCTCTGCCAAATGGCGGTCTCTAGAGCACTTGTTTTATGATCTGTTTCCAAATAACTCTAGTCTGCTTGACAATGTGCAGGTAGTGTGCTGGGATGGGGAGCCCTTAATGAGGATCTCCACCAGGGAGTCGTCACCATATGTACCCTTCAATATTTTCTGCTGCCAGGTGACCTTGTCTGTTATCCAACTAACTGCATGCTGAATGTGGGATGCATCTGACTCAATCACTATCTCTGGGGTGGAGCCAAAAATGTCCCTGCCATTCCAGGCATCCAACCACCATGCCATCTCCCACCTCACCTCCCCTGAGAGGAGAATTTGCTCGGCATAACTGAGCCCTTTCCGGAGATGCCGAGTTTTTATTCTCTGAAGTGCTCGATGATGTAGTGGACCAGGGAATATTGCCTATATCGAGGAGTCGACGAGACCCACTACTCGGGCATTTTGTTTAAATGAATGCAGTAAGACTGCCAGGAAAGACCAGGGGCCACCACCATCAGCTTAGGGTGAGTACACCCAAATCAGGAGCAATACAGGGGGAGTAGCACCAGCCCCAGGCAAGCCAAGCACAGAAAAAACTGTATCTATAACAATATGTGGTGGAGGAAAGGATTGCCAGCTACTTTTGGCAGAACCCATGCTGTATTGTACAACCCAGCACAGTGGGATCTGCCGGGTGTCACGAGGGAGCTGCCTCGAGGGAATTAGATAACAGGAGCAGCTCTACGCGGCTTTCCTGGTTAGATTAAGCCTTCCAAGCACTGAAAGGTGTAGTAAAGAGGGCTACACGATGAGTAGGTTCAAGCAGGTTTATTAGCAGGAAGAACAGCTTAACAACCACAAACTGAATTGGGAGATAACCGATAAGTTAACAAGGTAGCCTGGAGTGCTTTTTTCCACTTTAAACCACTTTTAATGGCTAATTGGCAAGATTCTTTGATAACTCTGTTGAACCTCTCAACGTGGCCGTTGGCTTGTGGAAAATAATTAGAGGTCCTTTTGTGAATAATACCACTATTTCTGAGAAAACACTCAAATTCGTTGCTGATGAACTGTGGGCCATTGTCTGAAATAAGTTCTTCTGGCAAACCTTCTCTAGAGAAAACCTCGTCAAGGAAATCAATTACTTGCTCTGAGGAGATCTTCTCAACAATTTTTAATTCAGGCCATTTAGAGAAGTAGTCAATTAAAACTAATGCAAACATTTCCTTACCCGACTGATAACTAAAAGGTCCAATGATATCAATTGCTAACCTTCGCCAAGGACCATTAGCATATTCAATAGGAGTAGTGTCAACAGCCAAACTCTTTACAGATTTGTCACTCAAAGAGCAAGGGGAACAATTCCTGACCCAACTGTCTACCATGGCATCGATACCAGGCCACCAGTAGTGTTCCCTGATCCTTCTTTTGGTGGTGGACATACCCATGTTCCCTTCATGAGCCAATTTGCAAATTTTTTCTCTCAAACTTGTGGGAGGTATGATTTTATCTGATCTGAGAATAATGTCTTGACATAACATTAAATCATCCTTAACTTTGTAAAACGATCCTAACTCACCAGAAAGTTTCCTTTCTTCAGGCCAACCTTTAATTAATTAACTAGATTCAAGACAGCGTCATTCTCCATAGCTTCTGACCAATTCTTTTCTGAAAGAATTAAAGAATTTTCTTGATCTGAAATTATATTGACATCCGCAAATGAGTACGCAACATCACAATCTATGCTGTCACCAACTTCTACACTGGCTGGGAAACGTGACATACAGTCCGCGTGAACATTTAAACGACCTGGAATATATACAACCTCACAACGGTATTCCTGTAATTTGGCCGCAAGTCTCGCTAAACGAGCAGTAAGAACTCTTCCACCACCAGCAGCTAACATGGTGATCAGAGGTTTATGATCAGTTCTTAGAGAAAATTTTGTCCCCCACAAAAACTGTCTGAAATGCTGAGAAGCCCACGTACAGGCAAGTAATTCTCTCTCTATGGTTGAGTAATTCTTCTCGGCATCACGTAGAGCTCGAGAAGCGTAAGAAACAACAAACTCACCAGATTTATCCTTTTGCATTAGAACAGCCCCTAACCCGACATTACTCGCATCAACATAAACGATACATTCTTTACCCACAGAGTAAGGTTTCAAAAATGGGGCTTCAACAATTTTTCGTTTCAAAATTTCAAAGTAATTCTCTTGTTCTTTCCCCCAAACAAATTTTGCATTTTTCTTTAGAAGAATTCTTAAGGGATGCACAATATCAGAGTAATTTTTAACAAATTTGCCGTAGAATTCAGTCAATCCTAAAAAGGAAAGCAACTGTTCCTTTGAACTAGGAGAGGGAGCATTGACAATATTCTGGACATGATTCACCTTAGGTTTGATTCCATGACTTGATATTTCATGTCCAAGGTACTCAACTTTGTCTTGTCTGAATTTGCACTTTTTATATTTCAGAGTGAGACCCTTAGAACGGACTTTCCCCAAAACACAAGAAAGATTCTCATCATGTTCAGTATGGTCTTTCCCAAAAATCAAAATGTCGTCTTGGAAAGCTATGGCCCCTTGGCAGTCTGCCAATAGTTCTTTCATGAGACGCTGGAAGACGGAGGCTGCACTTGCCAACCCGAAAGGCATGCGTAAATACTGAAACATGCCCTCTGGGGTAACAAAAGCTGTCAATTTCCTTGAGTCTTCATCTAATTCTACTTGGTGATATGCACTAGCCAAATCAATTGAAGAAAACACAGTAGCGCCTGACAGTGCGGAAATTTACTCGTGAATGTTTGGCAAAGGGTGTTTATCAATCCATATCTCTTTATTGAGGCTGCGCAGATCCGCACATAAGCGGATAGGCGAAACCCAAGGGGAAGATTCAATTGGTTCTATTATATTTCTGTTTACTAAGTCATCCAGGATTTCTTTTAATTTGGGTCTATAGGCTAAAGGGACATTCCTTACCCTATGCCTGACAGGAACAGCTTTATCGTTTAAAACAATTTTATGCTTGAAACCAATATATTTTCCCAGTTTGTCATTAAAAATTTCAGGAAAATTCTCGAGAACACTCTTAGTGAAATCAGTGTTGCTAAATGTGTTCAAAGTTAAGTTAACTAACGAGTCAGTAACGTGCTTTTCAAGCCGAGGCTCATCAACATAAACTGGTGGAACAGAATTTGGGTCGAGCTTGATCCCTAAGGCACGTTGGTGAGGCCAACCAAGGATAGATACACCCTTAGTGGCGACATAAACCTTAGCTTTGATATCCCAGTTCTTAAAAAACAATTTAGCCCAAAAGAAACCCTCTAAAGCTATCTTCCGTCCTGTGTACCCACCGGGATATATATCTGGACTTGAGAGTTCTCTCATATTCCAAAATTGTTCGAAAATATCCTTACCAATAATGGTGTACCATGCACAGGAATCGACAAAAATTTCAATTGGTTTGTCATCAATGCAAATTGTACATGAAGGAAAATTATTTTGAATACATTCATCAACAGAAAGTATGCAGTTTAGACTATTTAAGACTTCTTCTTCTTCAAGAGAGATATAATTAATTCTAAGACCAGATCTGCACACGTTGCCAAAATGACCCTTCTTTTTACATTTGATGCAAATTTTATCCCAGGCAGGGCAACCTTTGTAATTGCCAACATGGTTGGTGCTACCACATCTGTAACAAACTATTGTACTCTTCTTAATAAAATTCTTATTATCACTAGAATTCCTTACATATTCCTTCTTAAAGGTAGGTCTAGCATTGAAAGTGTTCGAAGTGGGATTACCGGTATGAGTTTTAACAATGGCAACTTCAACTTCAGGAACATTTCCTTTCAGATTTTTACCTCTTATTTCAGATACAAACATTTCAGAATGTTCTATACCTTTAGCTATGTTCACTACTGCAGCAAGAGTAGTTTCCGTACCCAACCAAAGCCTTTCTTGGATCTTTTTGCTTTTCGTTTTCATCATGATTTGGTCCCTGAGCACTTGCTCGTATGATATGGTTTCGAAAGAACAAGTGCAAGCAAGCGAGCGTAAAGCTGCAACGTAATCCTCATCCGATTTCTGTTCACGGGAGTAAAATTTGAACCTTTCCATCACGGTATTTATTCGTCTACCAAAACGAATTTTCATTTGCTTAGAAGCTTTGTTAAACACATCCATATCACCGGTATCTTCCAAAGGTGGTAAATTATCGAATTCTTTTATTCCTGCACCACCAAGACAATGTCTTAGAAGAGCAAGCTTTCTTTTTGCTGGACAATCCTCTTTCTCTAATACATCAATGTAGGCCATAAACATTGGAAACCAAAGATCCCATTCTATAGGAGGATCGCCTGCAACCTGAAGAAAATGAGGTGGTGCTGCAATGTTAGACATTTGTAAATAAAATTTAAAAAAAACAAAAAACGATATAAACAATTAAATGAGCATAAAATATGAATGAATAATAAATGTATTTCAACCTGAAAAGTAAAATATTAATGTAATTGGAGTACAGATCACCGTAGTAAAGTATTTGCTGAAATGTTAATGTAATTGGTGTGCAAATCACCGTAGTAAAAGATTTGCAGAATGAATTTCTCCGATTTTTAAATGTCGTTTTTCTCTCTTTGAGTCACTGTTAATCTTCTTTAATATAGGCGTTTATTTGTCTTTTAATCGTTTTAAATCGCCATGGAAATTGTAAATGATAGGAGACTAAAATGAGCTTGCAGAAATGTTCCAATGAAGTGAAAATTCCGCTTCAGCCTTTACTAAGATGGCCGCCAAGAGCGTCTGCTTTGCGCGATGACGTGAGTATTGACACGTGAAGCCCAGAATGCAATGCTTGTAAACAAAGGCGATGAAGCGCGACTCGAGCAGCGTCTCGTGAGGAGTTTAGAAGATAAACGAACTCCGATGGGCTCGAGGTGAGTCTTTTCAAATGTAAGCAACACAGGAAATACGCTCTCAATGAAGAGTGTATATAAGTATTTAGTTTGAAATTCGTAATGCCTTGAATGGAAAAAATAAAAAAAAACACACCGCTCGATAATGCGGTCGGAAAGTAGAAGCACAGAATAGGTGATGAAATCCAGAAAATTGACTCACGTTTGATGTGAACGTAGATAAACTGGAGGATGACGATAGTTATAGTTCTGGTAGCCGAGGCAGATAACAGGAATTCTTCGCTTTATGGAAGCAGAGAAAACGTTACTTTCAGTATGCAAAATCCAATTTTGCATGAAATAGGAAAAGCGGTTAACGAGTGAACGCTGTCTTCCAAGCTGCACTGCTCCCAACGTCGCCAATATTTGTGTAGTAAAGAGGGCTACACGATGAGTAGGTTCAAGCAGGTTTATTAGCAGGAAGAACAGCTTAACAACCACAGGAGGAAATAGGTATCCTCATCATCCGTTCAGCAGACCAGTACATCTCAAGGAGAAACATTCCAAGAAGCAAACACTCTACTGAGTGACATAGGGAAATTCTAGATGACATAATGTAATGGAATACCACAAAAGGGAACCAAAATGGCTGCTATTTATGTACAGTGCAAATCACTTCAAGGCAATAGAAAGAGGACTGTGCGTCCCATGGACGCGCGTCCTCGCTCTCTTTCTTCTGCTCCACACTGCAAAGGACAGGGGCGCAGAGCGCCCGGTCAGGAAGCAAAGCACTCCCAGAACACACAAAAAATGACACGCTGCCCGAGCGAGACAGAAGCGAAACTCGCTCGGCAACGCTACTGTTACACCAAGCTAGACAACAAAGGAGGACAAAAGCTGAACAAGCCTGCATATTTACAGGAATCAGACAGCATGAATCGCGCTAGTAACGTTAATCAACAGTAATGTTATATAAACAAATAAACACACATTCAATCGCCTAATTCAGGATAATCATTGAAGTGTACTTAACTGGCTGCGAAGCAGCAAAGAAAGAGGACACCGAGATGCTGTGTGAGGCTTTTATAGGGCAGAGGCTCTATGGTTAGTCATGTGATACTAGGGTTCATGGGAAATGTAGTAATGTTGAAACTTTATTGTTATTGGCTGCTGAATGAGTAGTAAAGAAAAGAGAAGCATAATCTTCACCTCTGGTCCTGACATAGAATCCCAGAGTGCTCCTGCTACCTCTGTAGGGGGTGGGCCCACTACCACCTGACCAGGCCTCATCAGGTGAGGTCGGGTCACATGTACTAAACAGATATACTGCGCATGTTATAGCTGTGCCGGCACGGTGCATTTGTTTAAACGAACGCCTCATTTCACTTTTCCCTTGCAGGTGCTGTACTGTATTTTGTGTGTCCCTCAGTTGGACCAGCGGAGAAAAAAATACAAACAGGAAATTGGGAAACCCAGCCCTGCCAAGTGCCACTCATGAGGTGTTGGACTGAGTAACGAAAATATGGTAATTTCCTTGCATCAATAAAGTGAATTGTCATGCAGATGCTGCTGTCTCCAAACGCTGCTCTGGGGCCACAGTATTATATTATTATTATTATAGAGGCTTTTGTAGCGCACTCTGTTACTAACAAGATAGTATCCTGGCGCGAGAGAAAAGGGTAACAGATCACATTATGTCCATTTTTGAGGAACATCCGTTAGGCAGTGATGTTAAAGAAGTGGGTTTTTAGGCCTTTCCTGAACGCCGTGATGGATGGGGATGTTCTCAAATGAAGAGGAAGGGTATTCCAAGCTCTCGCCGCTCTGACAGAGATGGATTGGCCGCCGAGCCTACTATATTTAAATTTTGGCACATTCATTTGATGGAGATTGCTTGACCTAATAGGCCGTTGGGGACATAAAGGGAAAATCTATTCCTCAAATAGGCAGGACCCGTTTGATGGAGTGCTCGGTATGCCAGCACGAGGATCTTGAATAGAATCCTTTGAGCAACTGGGAGCCAATGAAGGGATCTAAGAGGTTGACGGACACTGGATCTTCTGGGTATGTTAAACAACAGCCGAACCGCAGCATTTTGGATGACTTGGAGGCGATGAATCAGATAAGCCGGGAGTCCACAGAATAGGGCATTCGCATAATCCAGTCTGGACAATATGAGAGCGCGAATGACCGTCTCCTTGGCCTCTCTCGGAAGCAAAGGGAGAAATCTGCGTAGGGTTTTGAGGGTGGAAAAGCAACTTCCAGTACGTTTTTTCAGATGGACCTCAAATTTGAGATTGTTACTAAACCAGACTCCTAGATTTTTTGCAGGTCCACCGATGGATTTGGGACATGAAAGATCAATGGGCCAGAGAGAGTCACTAAAGTTATCTGGAAAGGAGCCATACAGCAAGATTTCAGATTTGCTCTCATTACATTTAAGTTGGGCACAAGCCAGCCAGCGGAAGACCGATGATAAGCATAATTGAGCTCTCGATGTGTCCAAGTTGTTTTTGGGCCATGTGAACAAAAGCTGAGTATCATCAGCATAGGCCATAATTTTGGCTCCTAGCTGTTCCGCAAGATAAATGAGAGGGGTCACATATATATTAAAAAGCAGGGGGCTGAGGGTAGAGCCCTGTGGGACACCAGTTGAGAGTTTTTGAGAGAGGAGGAAAAAGGCGGCATCCACACTTGCTGGGACCTGTTGTGTAAAAAGGATGTCAACCAGCCAAGAGCGGAACCAGTTATGCCTATGGCCGCTAGTCTGGTAAGTAGGAGGGAGTGAGGAACCGTATCGAAGGCGGCAGAGAGGTCCAATAAAATCAGAGCCGCTCTGCCACCTCCGTCCAGACATTCCCGAATGGCCTCAGAAACCTCAACTAGAGCCGTCTCTGTGCTGAAAGTGGCTCTGAAGCCTGATTGCGCAGGGTGAAGAGCCTGAGAGCTTTCAACAAATTTGTCCAGCTGTGTGAAAGCAACTTTTTCACATATCTTTGCCAGGGCCGGCAACAATGATATGGGCCGGAAATTAGCAGGAACCTTCGGATCTAGGCCATTTTTTTTAAGAAGTGGTAACAGTTTGGCCTGCTTCCAGCATGCCGGAACAGTGGCAGTGGAAAAAGAGAGGTTGACAATATGTGTCACCTCTTGGCCAACTGTGTTAGCTAGGCCCGCAAGGACTCTGGCAGGGCAGGGATCAGCAGGGGATCCTGATTGTAAGGTAGCAAGAATTTTAACAATATCTGTTGTATCCGCTGGAGTAAAAGAGGCAAACTGATCCATAGGGACAGGCATAAAGGGGGAGGGAATAGACATTGAAGGTGGAAAGCTGTTGCATACAGTGAGCAGATCATCTTGGATTTTTGCAATTTTGTCCACGAAGAACGCGGAGAGTTCTTCACACCATTTTGCCGAAGAGGTTAGAAGAGGTTGAGCGGCACAGGGAGAGACAAAGCTTTTGACAACAGCAAAGATTTCCCTGCTGTTGTTATTGGCCTTGGTTATACGCTCATTATAGTATAAACTTTTTGCCGATTTAATTGCTGCATAGTACCTCTTTTGTGCCATTCTCAATTCTTTCTTAGCCTCAGGGAGATAGGCTTGTCTCCAACGTCTTTCAAGTTTTTTGCAACCTGATTTAAGATTGCGGAGAGTATTGGAAAACCAAGGTTTAGAAGGGGTAGAGCGCACTCTGCAAACACGACCTGTTTTGGTTGAAGAAGCAGCACCACATTCAATCCATGAATTAAATAAACTAACGGCTGGTTCAATTTCAGAGGGAAGTGTGGGGCGGGAGGTGTGTAATTGATCACAGAGCGTGGCTATATTAATTTTCTGTGTGTGAGCAGTAGAATGATTAGTCTCAACAGAGCGGGACAGGGGCCAGGTAAATCTTATCAGCATATGGTCAGACCAGGTTACTATTTCAGGGTCAGACGTATTTATATCAAAGTTAGTGCATAGTAGGTCAAGGACGTGACCCCCTGAATGGGTGGGAGCCTTAACCCACTGTTTTAGCTGGGCCATCGCAAAGGCATCATTTAGCCGAACGGTATCAGGTAGATCTAGCTGATCCACATGAATATTGAAATCCCCCAATAGGAGATATCTGGAGTATTTCAGGGCCCGTGGGACTATCATGTCCTCCAGTGCCTCTAGAAATTTACCTGCGTGGCCAGGTGGCCGGTATACCAGAGTTCCACGTAAGGTAAAGTGTGCCACCAGAGTGAGAGAAAAATGGAGCACCTCAGCATCAGCTGAGGGGCCCATAGAATCAAGGGAAAAAGTCCACTTGTCTCTGAAAATGGCTGCTATGCCACCTCCTCTGCCTAAGGGGCGATCCTGTCTGATGATTTTAAAGCCACGTGGAATAGCCAATTCCACCACTGGGTTGCATGTCTCATTAAGCCACGTTTCTGTGACAAAGAGAAGATCAAACTCATTGTCACTTAGTAATTCAAATATATCATTGGAGTGTTTGACCAATGATCTGGCATTGATCAAACCGGCTCGAAGACATGCCGCATCGATGGAAAGCTGGATAGGAGCAGTTAGAGTAGGCTGGAAGCAAAAATTGCATTTTTGGCAGGTACGCTGAGATGTATCAGCCAGATCCCAACGGTTCCTGCAGGGGCAGGAGTTAGCACTAAGTGCTATGAGATACTCACGGGAGTAAGAGACACGGGACTGATCAGTGGATGGAGGAGCGCCAACAGGGGGACTGACGCTGGCCGCGTCCGGGACACGCACGGGCACAGACGGGCCCTCCTTTGGCGCTCCTTCGGCGCGCAGACGGCGCGCCCGCTGCGCGTGGCCGCTGCGCGTCCTGAGGGGCATGGCTAATTATAGACTGAAGCCCCAACCTCCGCTGGACCGCTAACTCGGGTCCGGCAGGGTACGACCCACACCAAAGATGGCGGCCGACCTAGCCCTCCACAGCAAACGGCACGTGAAGCCGCGGTGGAACGGGGCTTAGGGGGAGTACAGTCAATGACAGTCAAATCACGGTAGGATAGTAAAATGAGCAGATAATATGGACACAATAAATGTAACAGGGTTTAAAAGTTCAGCAGCGTGAATTAAAAGATTTTTAAAAGTAAATCAGTACAAATGCATCCAATGGTAGTGACCAGCAGAGGAGAGCCCTCGCAATCTGCTCGCCCTTCTCGAGCGTTGTGCCGAGGTACTGCCACTGCCTCAACACAGAACGCGCTGCCCAACGAGCATCAGGTCTAATTATAGACTGAAGCCCCAACCTCCGCTGGACCGCTAACTCGGGTCCGGCAGGGTCCGACCCACACCAAAGATGGCGGCCGACCTAGCCCTCCACAGCAAACGGCACGTGAAGCCGCGGTGGAACGGGGCTTAGGGGGAGTACAGTCAATGACAGTCAAATCACGGTAGGATAGTAAAATGAGCAGATAATATGGACACAATAAATGTAACAGGGTTTAAAAGTTCAGCAGCGTGAATTAAAAGATTTTTAAAAGTAAATCAGTACAAATGCATCCAATGGTAGTGACCAGCAGAGGAGAGCCCTCGCAATCTGCTCGCCCTTCTCGAGCGTTGTGCCGAGGTACTGCCACTGCCTCAACACAGAACGCGCTGCCCAACGAGCATCAGGTCTAATTATAGACTGAAGCCCCAACCTCCGCTGGACCGCTAACTCGGGTCCGGCAGGGTCCGACCCACACCAAAGATGGCGGCCGACCTAGCCCTCCACAGCAAACGGCACGTGAAGCCGCGGTGGAACGGGGCTTAGGGGGAGTACAGTCAATGACAGTCAAATCACGGTAGGATAGTAAAATGAGCAGATAATATGGACACAATAAATGTAACAGGGTTTAAAAGTTCAGCAGCGTGAATTAAAAGATTTTTAAAAGTAAATCAGTACAAATGCATCCAATGGTAGTGACCAGCAGAGGAGAGCCCTCGCAATCTGCTCGCCCTTCTCGAGCGTTGTGCCGAGGTACTGCCACTGCCTCAACACAGAACGCGCTGCCCAACGAGCATCAGGTCTAATTATAGACTGAAGCCCCAACCTCCGCTGGACCGCTAACTCGGGTCCGGCAGGGTCCGACCCACACCAAAGATGGCGGCCGACCTAGCCCTCCACAGCAAACGGCACGTGAAGCCGCGGTGGAACGGGGCTAGGGGGAGTACAGTCAATGACAGTCAAATCACGGTAGGATAGTAAAATGAGCAGATAATATGGACACAATAAATGTAACAGTGTTTAAAAGTTCAGCAGCGTGAATTAAAAGATTTTTAAAAGTAAATCAGTACAAATGCATCCAATGGTAGTGACCAGCAGAGGAGAGCCCTCGCAATCTGCTCGCCCTTCTCGAGCGTTGTGCCGAGGTACTGCCACTGCCTCAACACAGAACGCGCTGCCCAACGAGCATCAGGTCTAATTATAGACTGAAGCCCCAACCTCCGCTGGACCGCTAACTCGGGTCCGGCAGGGTCCGACCCACACCAAAGATGGCGGCCGACCTAGCCCTCCACAGCAAACAGCACGTGAAGCCGCGGTGGAACGGGGCTTAGGGGGAGTACAGTCAATGACAGTCAAATCACGGTAGGATAGTAAAATGAGCAGATAATATGGACACAATAAATGTAACAGTGTTTAAAAGTTCAGCAGCGTGAATTAAAAGATTTTTAAAAGTAAATCAGTACAAATGCATCCAATGGTAGTGACCAGCAGAGGAGAGCCCTCGCAATCTGCTTGCCCTTCTCGAGCGTTGTGCCGAGGTACTGCCACTGCCTCAACACAGAACGCGCTGCCCAACGAGCATCAGGTCTAATTATAGACTGAAGCCCCAACCTCCACTGGACCGCTAACTCGGGTCCGGCAGGGTCCGACCCACACCAAAGATGGCGGCCGACCTAGCCCTCCACAGCAAACGGCACGTGAAGCCGCGGTGGAACGGGGCTAGGGGGAGTACAGTCAATGACAGTCAAATCACGGTAGGATAGTAAAATGAGCAGATAATATGGACACAATAAATGTAACAGTGTTTAAAAGTTCAGCAGCGTGAATTAAAAGATTTTTAAAAGTAAATCAGTACAAATGCATCCAATGGTAGTGACCAGCAGAGGAGAGCCCTCGCAATCTGCTCGCCCTTCTCGAGCGTTGTGCCGAGGTACTGCCACTGCCTCAACACAGAACGCGCTGCCCAACGAGCATCAGGTCTAATTATAGACTGAAGCCCCAACCTCCGCTGGACCGCTAACTCGGGTCCGGCAGGGTCCGACCCACACCAAAGATGGCGGCCGACCTAGCCCTCCACAGCAAACAGCACGTGAAGCCGCGGTGGAACGGGGCTTAGGGGGAGTACAGTCAATGACAGTCAAATCACGGTAGGATAGTAAAATGAGCAGATAATATGGACACAATAAATGTAACAGTGTTTAAAAGTTCAGCAGCGTGAATTAAAAGATTTTTAAAAGTAAATCAGTACAAATGCATCCAATGGTAGTGACCAGCAGAGGAGAGCCCTCGCAATCTGCTTGCCCTTCTCGAGCGTTGTGCCGAGGTACTGCCACTGCCTCAACACAGAACGCGCTGCCCAACGAGCATCAGGTCTAATTATAGACTGAAGCCCCAACCTCCACTGGACCGCTAACTCGGGTCCGGCAGGGTCCGACCCACACCAAAGATGGCGGCCGACCTAGCCCTCCACAGCAAACGGCACGTGAAGCCGCGGTGGAACGGGGCTTAGGGGGAGTACAGTCAATGACAGTCAAATCACGGTAGGATAGTAAAATGAGCAGATAATATGGGCACAATAAATGTAACAGTGTTTAAAAGTTCAGCAGCGTGAATTAAAAGATTTTTAAAAGTAAATCAGTACAAATGCATCCAATGGTAGTGACCAGCAGAGGAGAGCCCTCGCAATCTGCTTGCCCTTCTCGAGCGTTGTGCCGAGGTACTGCCACTGCCTCAACACAGAACGCGCTGCCCAACGAGCATCAGGTCTAATTATAGACTGAAGCCCCAACCTCCGCTGGACCGCTAACTCGGGTCCGGCAGGGTCCGACCCACACCAAAGATGGCGGCCGACCTAGCCCTCCACAGCAAACGGCACGTGAAGCCGCGGTGGAGCGGGGCTTAGGGGGAGTACAGTCAATGACAGTCAAATCACGGTAGGATAGTAAAATGAGCAGATAATATGGACACAATAAATGTAACAGTGTTTAAAAGTTCAGCAGCGTGAATTAAAAGATTTTTAAAAGTAAATCAGTACAAATGCATCCAATGGTAGTGACCAGCAGAGGAGAGCCCTCGCAATCTGCTCGCCCTTCTCGAGCGTTGTGCCGAGGTACTGCCACTGCCTCAAAACAGAACACAGTGGTGCTCTCAACTCGATGGCAAGTCCATTTAGTCCGGAATTCGTACATTATGGTTTAATAGCAACAACGCAAACGAGACTCTGCATTTAACTGCTGTCTGAAGGAGTCGGGTCAAGGCCTATTCCGCTTGTACCTTTAAAGGTTGCCAGCGATCAAAAGATGAAAGCATGCACGTCAGGGGCGCAACTAGGTCTTAATTTCGGGGGGGGCTAACATGGCAGATGAAGGGGCGTGGCTAATGAAAATCAATGGGGCGGAGCTAAAATGGCAGATAATCAGGATCGGTTAATGCTCAGGTCAAGCTGAGAAAAAAATGTGGTGAATTCTGCATTTGAAACTGGACAACAATTAAAGCACACATTTTTGTTAGTTTGATGCATTGCCCCCCAAAACCCATACTCGCCCTGAATCTTAAAATTACCCCTAGCACACCAAAACACATACCCACGCTGAACCCTAAAATTAACCCCCTCACACCCTAAAACCCATACCCGCCCTGAAATCTATAATTACCCCTGGCACCCCAAAACCCATACCCATCCTATCCCTAAAATTATCCCCCCTGGCACCCCAAAACCCATACCCACCCCACACCCTAAAATAACCCCCTGGCACCCCAAAACCCATTACCACCCTGAACCCTAAAATCACCCCCCTGGAGCCCCAAAACCCATACCCGCCCTGAACCTTAAATTACCCCTGGCAACCCAGAAACCATACCCATGCTGAACCATAAATTCCCCCCTTGCCCCCCAAAACCCAAACCCACCCTGAACCTTAAAATTACCCCAGGCACCCCAAAACCCATACCCATGCTGAACCATAAATTCCCCTCTGGCTCCCCATAACCCATACCCACCCTGAACCCTAAAATAGCCCCCTGACATCCTAAACCCACACCTGCCCTAAACCCTAAAATTACCCCTGGCACTATAAAACACATACCCACGCTGAACCCTAAAATTAATCCCATGGCACCCCAAAACCCACACCCACCCTGTACCTTAAAATTACCCCTGGCACCCCAAACCCCATACCCATGCTGAACCATAAATTCCCCTCTGGCACCCCATAACCCATACCCACCCTGAACCCTAAAATAGCCCCCTGACATCCCAAACCCACACCTGCCCTAAACCCTAAAAAACCCCTGGCACTATAAAACACATACCCACGCTGAACCCTAAAATTAATCCCATAGCACCCCAAAACCCACACCCACCCTGAACCTTAAAATTACCCATGGCACCCCAAACCACATACCCATGCTGAATCATAAATGCCCCCCGGCAACCCATAACCCACACCCTCCCTGAACCATAAATTCCCCCCTGGCACCCCATAACCCATACCCACCCTGAACCCTAAAATTGCCCCCTGACACGCCAAAACCCACACCTGCCCTGAACCCTAAAATTACCCCTGGCACACCAAAACACATACCCACGCTGAACCCTAAAATGTCCCCTGGCACCCCATAACCCATACCCACCCTGAACCCTAAAATAGCCCCCTGACATCCCAAAACCCACACCTGCCCTAAACCCTAAAATTACCCCTGGCACTATAAAACACATACCCACGCTGAACCCTAAAATTAATCCCATGGCACCCCAAAACCCACACCCACCCTGTACCTTAAAATTACCCCTGGCACCCCAAACCCCATACCCATGCTGAACCATAAATTCCCCTCTGGCACCCCATAACCCATACCCACCCTGAACCCTAAAATAGCCCCCTGACATCCCAAACCCACACCTGCCCTAAACCCTAAAATTACCCCTGGCACTATAAAACACATACCCACGCTGAACCCTAAAATGAATCCCATGGCACCCCAAAACCCACACCCACCCTGAACCTTAAAATTACCCCTGGCACCCCAAACCCCATACCCATGCTGAATCATAAATGCCCCCCGGCAACCCATAACCCACACCCTCCCTGAACCAAAAGTTCCCCCCTGGCACCCCAAAACCCACACCTGCCCTGAACCCTAAAATTACCCCTGGCACACCAAAACACATACCCATGCTGAACCATAAATTCCCCCCGGCACTCCATAACCCATACCCACCCTGAACCATAAATTCCCCCCTGGAACACCATACCCACCCTGAACCCTAAAATTGCCCCCAGACACCCCAAAACCCACACCTGCCCTGAACCATAAAATTACCCCTAGCACACCAAAACACATACCCACGCTGAGCCCTAAAATGTCCCCTGGAACCCCAAAACCCATACCCGCTCAGAACCCTAAAATTACCCCCTGGCACCCCAATCCGTAACCCACCCTGAACCATAAAATTACTCACTGGCACCCTAAATCCCACACCCACCCTGAACTCTAAAATTACCCACTAGCACCCCAAAAAAAAAATGAACACTACAAACTTACACTACATTTGCATATTTGGAGGGGACCGTCCTCTTTGACGTTTCTATGTATGTAAGTCAAAAACAACATTCACAGTAACCTAGATATGCAGGCAGTAGGTAATGCTGTGCTGAAAAATGCATTAAAGTTACTGGAACTTTCACAAAAAAACTGCGGCCTGCTCTTCTGATACTGTACTGTGGAGTCTGGCTGATCAGCAGCACTGCGTCCTGGCATCCAGCCCCTCCCGAAGGTCTCACTGTGTAGATCAATGTGGGTCAAATGCACAGACAGCAGGGGGAAAGGGATGGCCAGTGCAGGTAAAGCTGTTCCTTTGTAAATTAATTCCTGCTGGATAGCCCAGGGTTTGCTGTCTGTGCACTTGTATGGAATACACATCTATACAAGTGCACAGACAGCACACCCTGGGCTATGACGCCAGCAGAAATTCCTTTACAAAGGAAAAGCGTCACCTGCACTGGCCAGCCCTTTCCCCCTGCTGTGCACTTCACACCCCATGCTCACAACCCATTAAGTGCTTAGGTGAAATCCCTGCCTTCAGGCAAGGATTTCACCTCTGCACCACTCTAAAGGAAAACAAGAGGTGGGGGCAGGGGGGTTCACTCGAGGAAACTGTTCAGAGGCTGGCTGTCTGGGTCGGGCTGCCGGGCCTCTCAGAAAGCATTAAAAAAAATCACATTCTCGGATGCAGCCTTCTTGCATCATTTCAGTGCGTGTCATCTTAGCCCGGGCAGAGGAGGCGACGGGGGGGGGGGGGGGGGGGGGGGGGGGGCTGAAGCCCGGTGAGCCCAATGGGTGTTGCGCGCCTGATGCACGTGCATTATAGCACTGGTATGGGCGATATTGCACTCTTGGAGGGTGCTTTGCACACAATCAGAGAGACACTAGATAGCTGGCCGAGAGGCATGTTTATTTACACTATGGAAGCCAACCTGCGACCCATATTAGGTAGTACAATAAATAAAATGATCCGAAAAATCCTGTTGAAGAAGAATCCCTCAGGGTGAGGTAAAAAGTTAGCTTTACAAACCATTCAACCGCCTTCTCTCTGACTGCCAACATCCTAAGGCAAGCTCCATGTTAACATCCTCAAAAGGAAAGTGGGGCAATACAAAGAGAAGAAGAAGAGGGGAGCGAGAAGAGGGGGAATGTACCACCTAAAGTAATTTACAACACCTCTCCACCAAACTAGCTCAATATGTACACATAAACAGTTAAAACAAAGTTCTACAGATTAATCCAATTAGTAATGTGATTGCCAACGTGGGGTCAGAGATTAAGTGTTTTCTCTAGGTCCTTGTGTTTTAGGGGAAATTTTAGATGTACTGTCGGAAAATGTATTCTTTGGATGAGAGCTTCTGGGCAACGAGCTACATTGTCCATACTCCAAGTACGACCATTTTCCAGCTCACCGTATTATGCTTAACACATTCATTTTTTTCTGGTGTGGAGAACAAACTTCTTACATGTATGGTAGAGTTTTTTTATTCTCACCCTTTGGCCTTCGCTCAAATCACGTTTAACCGTTCCCACTTTGACAGAATCCTTCTCTACCCATACAAGATTACCATCATTCAGCCAATCGGGGTGGGCTTAGAGCCGGGATTCCTTCCTTTAAGGGAGACAAAAGGAGATACCCCTGCATTGGGGTGGTGTGATATAACTATAACATTTTTCTCATCGCTTTATCAATTTGCTCCCCTGTGGTTTAGGCTAATTGTATGGCTTCTTTAATCATCCTGTTTGCCCTTTCCACTAGGCTAATTACTTTGGGATAATACAGGAGAGTTTGTATATGGTTGATGGATACATTTTTAAAGAATTGCATCATTTCTTCTGATGTGAACTGCACCCCATTGTCGGTGACTATAGTACAAGGAATGCCCTCCTTGAAGAATGTATCTGATCAAATTCAATTAATGCGGAGGTGTTAAAGTTGCTCACAAATTTAGTTGTGACCCAATGTGACTGGTAATCAACCACTACAAACATGTATCTGTTAAATACATTGGACACATTTATAGGTCCAATTATGTAGAGACCCAATTAGTCCCACGGTTTGTTAGGAACATTTACCGGGAGAAGGAGAACCTTGTGGGTAATCTTGGTTTTACCACTGGCTGAGCAAGCTGCCGTCAGATCTTCACCAGTCAGTGAGGGATATCATAATATGGCACTGACCTGGAGAGTCAATCACCAAAGTCAAAATAACCTTCCAAAGTACAACACAGAGGTTGATATTACGACCCAACCTAATTGTACTGAATGTATCAGGCTCTGAAAGATGATCAGCTGGGCATCCATGCCCAGAGAAGAGCTTCTGACCTGTAGCCCATTGAGCTCATCTGTGTGCACTGGAGCTGCTAACATCCTCAGGTGCTTGTAAGGCAGGTATGGGGCTGCTATGACAGGCAGTTGATGGATGCTCAGTCCAAATAAACACACTCAAGCTACTCAGTTTAAAAGTTTAAGTTTTCTGTGGTCCATGTGTTTCTGCTGGAGCCAGTAGCATTCAAGTCCTCTCTTAGGTTACGGAAACATTTACCCACATTGGAACAATTATTATCATCTGTGGTTATTAATGTGGCCCATTAATCATTTTACGCTTGAACGCTTTAGCAGTATGGATTGCCTTTATTGTAATATGCTATAAACGTCTGTTTTTCTCGTTGCCCGTAGAACAGATGGTGATTTTATTCTTTCACTTTTCACCATAAAGATTATGCATTTGCCTTTGACTCAGTCCTTCCATCTTCTATCGAAGTCTCAGGTCCTTAGTACATGCATAAGTGAAGAAAGCACAACCCCTTAAATGTGAGTGTTCTTTCATTTACATGGGGGACAGTTCACATATTTGTCTGTGCACGTGTCTGTGTCTGTGCACGTGCTGCATTTTATCAAACCTCAGGTAGAGACCCTGGAAGGAATGCCTGAGAGTAAGACACTCACGGGGTCGCAAGACCTTCCTCTGGTCCTCCCATTAAGGGCAGCAGACTGATATAGGTGCCTGGTCAGGCCAGGGTACCTCATGCACAGGCACCAGCAGTTTGACAGAGCAGAGCTGTCAGTATCTGGGTAGGGGTAGGCTAGAAGGGGGCCCTGAAGACTTTCACAAGGATGGATGCAGTCTGTCTGCACCCCCTTTCATGGGTTCCCCCCTCATGTATTGATAGGTCATCTGTATGTATATGTAAGTGGTATTTCTGAAGCACAAACCTAGCCAAAAAGCAGTAGAGCAGTGGAAATTGTGTAAGTCCAGCATAAAGCTAATGAGTGATATGAGTGGCAGCTGGTATGTTGTCTGCTGAACATGATGATTTAACGCCTTAACCGCTGTGGTTTTTCCGCCGCGGTGCAGGCGTTCTAAAGGGTGGGCGGGATCTGCGACGACCAACGGTCGTGTGCAGGAGGGAGTGCTCCCGTCGGCCAACAGCCGACGGGAGCACGGAAGGGGTTAATGCTCTTTAAAGAGGTGAGTGTTGTCGTCTCACTCCTTTACTGGAGCATCGTTGGGGTTATCCTGGTTGATACACAGACGTTGTTCCAGATCCTGGCTGCATAGATGGAAAATGCCGGTTCTCTTGCTTTTTTTCTTTTTTACACTTCCTATTCTGCAGTCTGATGTGTGTCCTGCCTGCTGGTATGCCAAAAACCCCCAGAGATGGCGTGCCGAGAACCACCATGGTGAGCTTGTCTGTAAAACAAGTAGGAGAGCTGGTTGTGATGGCTTTGCAAATGATGCAGCTGTTTTTGAAGATGATGCAGGCTGACAAGGAGATACAAGGCATTCCATCAGGTTGGGGGTGATGTGATTATCTGTATATAAACAAAGAGCGGTGTGACAAAATGAAGAAATAAATTGCCATGATAAAATAATAAAATATAAGTGTGCTAATCGATCCATAGCTATGTCAGTTAGTGGATCTGCCATAAAATTAAAATATATCTTTTTTGGCACTTGAGAGTAGGATCCCAATATGCACATTGGGTACTTGGTATAGGCGTACTCGTGGGCTGAAAGCCCATTTGATGAACAGGCCTCTGTTGTCCTGATTTCTCCACACCTTACTCTACTCTACCCTGTCCTATCCTACCCTACACTGGCCTAGCCTACTCTACCCTACCCTACAATATCCCTACCCTACCATATCCTGGTCTATCCTACCCTTCCTTGCCCTATGCTATCCTCGTATATCTTATGAATTTAAGTTCCCCAGTTTATGCGGATTCGTTTTTTTTATTTCAGTTGTAGCACCCTCAACGTTCCAATTTTGAGATACTACTTCCTCCTTTCCTGCCACTCAGCATTTCAATCTTTATTTTCTTTTTGTGATGGACTGATTTTCATTCCTTCCAATTATATTCTTGTTCTTCTATTAAAAACCAATCCTTATTCTACTGGCACCAGAGAAGAAGAAGCCTCTTTCCCTGCTACAAGAACAATCTTGTTATCCAAATCTTTGTTTCTTCATGAGAAATCCTTCGTGAGAATCAACTTTCCTGAGTCATGCTTCCCTTACTTCCGACAACCAGATTGCCTTGCTTCCTGCCCCTCCAGTGCCACATTCTTTATTTCTTCTTGTTCACCTGATGTCCCAATCTGTTTCCTTTTGTGACATTGACAATATCCCTCAGGAACCCAATGATGTTTAAAACTCTGTTGAGTTTTACTTCCTCCTCCTCCCAGACTCCACTACCGGAAGGAATACTTCTATATGGCTTGATTCACAAAGGTTCCTTAAAACGTTCTCACTAACATAAAGTGCAAGCTATAACTAGGTCTTGAGCTGCTCAGAATGTGTTGTCAATTTAAAAACTCTCCTATTGGTACCTAATGAACCATGATGCGTTTTGCAGAACACCATAGAAATCTTTTGATATTGACACTAGAGGAGACATCAGATTATTGCTTTAAAAGTTTGATTATATAAATGACCTACTATATAATTATGCATACATACATCCTTGACCTCCCCGGACGGACTCACATCACCCCGCACCTCAAGAAGCCTCAGTGGCTCCCGATCCCGTGGACATGCTGGTTCAAGATGCTGACTCACACATACAACCCTGCACGACGAAGGACCTTCATACCTCGAGAAACGAATGCCCTTCCCTCAATCAACCAGACACCTGCGATCTGCCTCCCTTTTCCTCGCAGACAGCCCTGGATCCGCCAATTCAACAGCGGAGGACACTGCTTTTCTCACCCAGCAGCTAAAGCCGGGATGACCTCAGGGCCGGAATGAGAACCAAACCCGGCCCTGGCAAAGTGCTCGGCCGGCCCCCTGGGGGTGCAACCGAGCTCTCTACCGGGGCCGGTTTTCGGCCGATTTTGTTACAGGGCCGATTTTGCAGCTATGCTGCAAAAACAGCCCTGTAACAAAAACGGCCTCCAGGTTCCAAAACCGCCCCCACCTTTGCGGCGCACCGGGGGATTGCCCGGTGCCCGCAACGGCCAGTCCGGGCTTGGATGACCTTCCCCTGCACCTCAGGAACGCCGCATCGCTCCGGTAATTCAGAAAAGGACTCAAGACACATTTGTTCGATTGAGCAGAGCACCGCCAAGCAGCTAGCAAATCCAGCGCCTTGAGACCCTCGCAGGTGATTGGCTGTGCTATATAAAGCTTGATTGTTTGATAAGGTAAATCTTTACAGCACCCAAATTATTTATTTAGATGTAAATTAGAGGTTATCAAGCCTAAGTACATATCACAATTTTGTGAACACATTGGAATTCCCTCCCCTTCATACTGTCTGACATCCCACTCATATGTAATTTACACAGTAACTGTTTGTTTGAAAGGTTTTATATAGCGCTGGCTAGACCCGGGGGTATCAGAGCGCTTTACATGGGGGAAAAACAAGATTACAGGAGTTGCTCAAAACGCATAGTATGAAACAATAAATAAAAACAAACGTTCCATTGAGGTCTAATAAACAGAGACATAGCAAGAGTAGAAAACTTTACATACATTTTTACATAGGATGGGGGATAGAAGGGGGGAGTGGGGGGTGAGGGGAGTAGAGATGGATAGGGTCATCAGAGGTCAGAGGTATGAGTACAATATACAGACACAACTTACAACTAAGGGCCTTACTTCATCACAAACGTGGCAGATGTCCCGCGTCCCTACAAGTGCATTACGTCACGTTGGTCCGAGTATCCGTCACCTGAACTCTAAATAAGTTCCTACATTTCTGCACCTTTGAATCGGTGAACCCTCTATACATTCCAAATAATAAATTACAACTCTTCAGCTGGTCAGTGAGACTTAGGCCTCAAAAAGTGTTATAAATTAGCCAAACAGTATTTATTAAATACACTTTGTGGATCCTTTGGATTCTGGTTGGTGGTCTCTTGAGGCACCAAAGCTGCAGAGGACAAGCCTGAGTGCAACACACATCAAACTGGCCTCATCCTGGTTGAGTGAACCTCTTTTCGTGGTCCACTTCTAAAAAAAATCCTCTTGGTGGACAGCGGAATCACTATTTCACACATCATTAGCATGAACACATTCCGGTCAGCCGCTACGCCAAGCTTGCCAGCTCTGTATTCGTTTTTGTTCCACAGAAACAAATCTATACTGTGGGAATGACACAAAACCTATGGCAGACGCCTATATCATAACACACAGCTTACTATCTGTGGCTGGAATGTCATAATGTCTGACAACTACTATAGTTGAAAACATTCATAGCACATTGGTGCGCACTCTCATGACAACGCAATTGGCTCCTCGACCCACCATGTAGACAGATGTGCATAGCTTGCACTGCCTACTGGCTTTGACTATGATATGGCTTGTACCGAGGGCAATGCAATGATAACAATACAGGAAGTTGAAAAAAGGCATAAGATGATTGACCTTTGCCAATAATTGCAAGACACAATTTATAGATTACTGCTCCCACACTCCAGGAGAAGCTGCAGCACTGGTTGTCCTCCTGGGTACAGCGCTCTTAAAACAGCATGGTTTGTCCGTCAATACTTTGTTTCATCGAAAAAAGCCATCTAACATTTTACAGAAAATCAAATGATTACAAGCACGTGTTGAACAACCTTTTCTTTCTATTTCCTGATAGCCTTGCAAGAATATGTCTGCGTTTCATGTTGTCCTACAGAAGGAGGCAAAAAACAAAGCATTGAATTCTTTTTGTGATGCTAGTCCCCCATCTCCATTTCATGGATTGCCAAGACTTTTGAAAATTCACTTTTATAGATTCCTTAGAGTTTAATACGTTTCCTGTTGGAGGGAAAGAGCGGGTTGGTTGGCTAATTGATAGCAACCCAGGTCAACACATTTCTGCTGGTGATGTCTGGAGCCTTTGTTCTTCTGGGACAGGATGTTTGATCCCTGTTGGTAATAACAGCTGGAAAGTGTTGTGTCTGGGGTAGTTTAGTGTCTGCATGATTGCTAAAGCTCGCACACCACAAGATAAATCCTTGGGACGCTTGCCATTCTGTGGTCTGCGAGGCAGCCGTCTGATCTGAGAGGTTTGCGAATGACCTCTCGCTCATCCCACTGAGGAGGTCTCCATCCAGCCACCATGCATTCTCTCCAGAATGGCTTCCAGGGGCATCTGTTTCTACAGCCTAGGTTGGCCTAGGTTGAGGGACTCCCATTCATCTGAGTCCACTATATGTCATACGGTGCTGAGAAAATAATCAGATATATTTTCATAAATTTTGAGAAAATTGCTTTTTTGGAAAATGACCGCATAGAATGTCAGTTTTCCATTCCCCAGTGTGCTTGGGGAAGAACATCTGCATTGAGAAGCCAGCGATCCTCCCGGATAATGGAATCAAAAAGTAACGCTGTCAGAGTGCTGAGTCTCCATGACGACAAAGCCGTAGGAAAGCAAGCCAATCACAGGTGGCCTCAATCTGGCCCCAAAGGCAGATGGACCTCCCACCACGAGGCCATTGGCCGCCAATGGCTGCTCCTGTTAGCGGAAGGGGTCCCATTGGAGATGTGTCCACATTTCAGTTCCCATGCCTTTCAAGACTTGGGGGCATATCAGCAACAACCGGAGATAATTATCGATAAGTGTACTTAGCGCTATGATAATTATCGTCGGCTATTGCTGGATTCTGTCGCGGAGATAGTGTGCTGTCAGCAACGCATATCTCCAAAACAATAGAAATCCAAGCGTTAGCTACAAAACAGCGCGATTATCGCTGGAAAACCAGCGATAATCGCACTGCGACAGGCGATACCTTGCTGATAGGGCAGGGTGGATTTAGCCCTGTAATCCACCTCCCATTGGATTACATGGCTAAGTCATATTAAAAGCAGGCATACAGAAACCTGCGTTAAGCGCGGTTAGTGCTTCTTTTATTATCGCTAAGCAGGTTAGCGATTTACTTGTTAATTGGAGAAATGTCGTTTAGCGACATTGTCCACGTAAGTTTGGCAAGGGACGCCCAATTTGCATCTCATTAGAGATGCAAAGCTGGACGTTGGGGTGAAAGGGCACGAAGGCAAGGATTCGCGCGATAGCGTGACCTTGCTGATAAAGCGATAAAATTATCGCTGCTTTTCGGCCGAAAACGGACGCAAAAGCGGCGATAATTTTATAGCGCCGCCTTTATGAAATGCCCCTTAGAAACCTATTTGGCATATAGACCATGTATTAACCAACTAGGTGGTTGAGGCATCAACGGCAAATAAAAGCAGAGGAGCATGGGTAATCGGGATTTCGTAAGCCAGGCCTCCCAGGGCGTAATTTTAAAAGACTGCGTAATTAATTACTAACAGTCAGGAGAACAGCTCATGGCTACTACACATGTGCACAATAATAGTTATACTAATTAGGCTCCAAAGGACACACTTGTTACGTTATGATTAATTTGAAGACCAATTGGTTTTTGCTGCAACAATGCTGCAATTTCAATAGTTGGTCCAAAGGGATCTTCCAGAGCAGGGGTGGCCCTCAGCCGAGAATCTAATATCCTAAGCAAATCATTGAATTAGCACCCCCACCATTTTTTAAATATTTTTTTTCTTTCCTATAACTTGGCACACTAGGCGACCGCCTAGTTCGTCAATATGGATATTCAGGAGTAGCCACTTTCTGTTGAGCTAAGTGCAGGGTTAAAAAGTGCCCCAGCCATGATGTATGAGGCGTGTACGAGGTGCATGTAAGATGGAGGCATATGATAGCTATTTGTAAAAAGACATTGCCAGACTCATGGAAAGTATTCCACAGAGCCCTTGGCAATCAAATGCAAGAATCAGATAATTGCACGCGCACACTGAAGCATGTAATGGCCATGTGCTGCGTAGTCTTTCTTGATTGGACATGCATTTATGTCACTCAGTTGCTTTCATCCTCTTTCTTAACTTAATAGTAGCTAGCTGTCTAGGTGATAGCTGCAGTTCTTTTCTGACAGGGATAGTGTCACAGGATAAATACAAGGAACTCGCTTTATTAATGTCATCCGCGAACTACGCAAAACCAATTGATGGACAAAATGCAGAATAATGTCAGACATTCTCCCCCAGTACAGAGATCTGGGCATAAATCCATAGTTTTTTTGCTCCCCATGCCATTCCAGTTTGAACCCAGCCATAAGCAAATCAGTCTTGACCCTGCGCCCAATGGGAACAGTCCAGACCGAACTGCCAGGCCAGGTCTTCCCTGCACTGGAAACAAGCGTCCTAGGGTCGGTTTCGGGGTATCACCCCTCATCAGCCTGGATAGCTTGACTCCAGTGGCATGGCGAGCACAGGCTCAATGTGCCACTGGATTCAAGATAGCCTGGCTGATGATGGGTGACATACCCAGAAACCAATCCCAGGATGCTTGTTTCCGGTCGGGGTAGGAACTGGCCTGGCAGTTAGGTCTGGACTGGGGAGCCAAAGAACGATGGATTTAACCCAGATCTGTTGACTGGGGGAGAATGTTTGATTTGCTCTGCATTCCTTCCATCATCTGTGTGTCTTTTCTGCGCAAACTACGTGGCACAGAGTACAGACAGCAATTCACAAAAATTGAAGGGGCATTCTTACCATCTCACACAGTGCCGCCGTGTGATACATGATATCGGCTCCCATCACACGGTCTCCCGGTGAGGAACCGATACCACACGGTGGCAGGGAAAACGAGCAGAAACCACTGTAAATAGTGGTTTTCCATCTCGTTTTTCTGAGGTTTTGAACTACCCACGTCCATTCAAGGGTGTGAAAACACCCCAGGACATCGGCACCAGCCTCAGCAAGCTTGGTTTTTTAGGCCCCTTCAAGGTCCCGCCCACTCCTCACGCAGTGAGATTGTTCTTCAAGTTGGCAGGTATGCAGGGGTAGAGGAAGTGGCATTATGAACCCTTTGATGACATCATAGAGTTGGTCATTGTCTTGCCCTTTGCCACTTAACAGAGTAAGGACAAATAGTGAAAACTACAGGAAGTCACCAGGCCCTAAGGGACCGGATTATATACTCTTCCTGCTCATTCACACAGGAGCAGGGAGGGCAGTGCCAGGGATACCAAAGGGGCAGCAGCTGTTACCACTGGCAGACAGTAAAAAAAGACTTGCTACAGCAAGGATTATTTGCTCCGGGGTAACGGCAATGCATTTTTGGAAACCCGATTTTTACTGCACAGTTTCGTATGCAGGTTGCCAGTCGTCCGATGCACTAAATCCGGGGCTGAGCCGTATGGTACCACGCATGTGTCCTCACTCATCCTTGCCCATGAATATGCATGTGGCCACGTGACTAAGGTAAAATCCTGTCTGTCCGTGCAGTATGCAAGACTGTGGCATGGCCCAGTACTCACCTCATGCAGGACCACTCGCCAGAGTCATGGTGTAAGTGGTCTGCCACATGGACCTATTCAAACCTGCCTTTGTTTGAGCCTTTTTGGAGCAAGCACAAAGCAACAAATCAGCAAGGTAATTCTCACTGCTGGACATGTTGCATCATCCCTCCCAGTGCATTATGGTATCTGTAGTTCAATTTATTCATTCTACTAAAGTTTCCAAAATTCTAAATGTTTATCAGTAACATACTACTTACAAGCAGCATATACTGCCCCAATTACTGACCGGTAAGCTTCATTACTTTTAGTCCTACTCGTTCGTGTCACAAATAATTACATTTGAGGTGATCCCACCTCTCAGACAGGAAAAATGCGCAGGAGAATTCTGGAATAACTCCCCTCCCCCACCTTCACCCCGGGTGCTATAATTAGGGCAGTATTTTCCAGAATCCTACTGTAATAACTAAGTGTGTCAGAGGTTTGTAATGACTGTGACAAGGACGTATAGGACTTAGAGTAATGAAGATTACCGGCAAGTAATTGGGGTATTATCTCTACATCCCTCGTAATTAGATTTGAGATATACCAAAAAAAAGAGCTTTTGATTGGAGCACAAAGACAATTCCTCTTACCTCCCTACTCAGGAAATATAACATCCCTTTCCACCTATATGCGGAAGACACACAACTATTCCTGGAAACCTCCTCCATTGCTGACATCCAGAGACTCAACGCAACACTCAGGGAGGTACAAGTCTGGCTCTCAAATAATCACCTAAAACTCAATCATGAGAAAACGGAAATACTCCTAATCACCAATAAAGATGAAAACCCACAAATTGCAAAATGGCTCAAAGCTATTGATGCCCTCAATGGCAACCTCATCCTAGCGGAGTCGGTAAAATCTCTTGGTATCACCTTAGACTCGAAACTAAACTTGAATAAACATATCTCAAAATCTGAAAAAAGTGCCTTCCTCAATCTGAAATTACTGTACAAAATCAAACCCTTCCTCCCACCCATTGACCTGCAACAAGCCACCCAAGCACTAGTGCTCTCCAGAATTGATTCAGGGAATGCAGCCCTGACGAGGACTTCTAAATCTCAGCTCGCTCCCCTGAAAATAACGTTAAATGCAGCAGCCAGAATGGTTACTGGTACTAAGAAATCTGATCACATCTCCCCTGCACTCAAAGAACTCAAATGGCTCCCAATTGAACTGAGAGCCAGCTTAAGAACAGCCTGCCTCACCCACAAAGCCCTGCACACAGGCAAACCGGAATACCTGGCTGCCAAACTCAAAAAGGCCGGCCAGTCCAGAAACCTCAGGAGCTCCAACACTCTGATACTCATCCCACTGAAATCTCGCAAGCAGAAAAACGCGACAAAATTGATTGCCGGAAACGCCCCAAAATCTGGAACTCCATCCCCCCTCACATCAGAACGATACCCTCATTTCCCAAATTCAAAAATCTGCTCAAAATCCTCTACCTAGACTGGTCTCAAACATACCGATAGAAGCCAGGATGCTCTCCACCCTGCACCTCTTCTATCCTTATATTTTGACCAGTGGCATTGACTCGGACCAAGAAATTCTTTCGGGACTCGCGTCCGGTGTGAACTAAGCAACCTTTGGGCGGCGCCTTGCTCGAACTGCATCTTCCTTGCCCTCCCGCGCCACCGCGCCTCTGTTCGTCCTACTCTCGGCCTGATCCACATCTTTGACTATAACCTGTACTGCATACTTGCTCATAATTTACTTGTTGTAAAGCGCTCAGATACCCTCGGGTCCAGCTAGCGCTATATAAAATTCCTAAAATAAAATAAAATAATTCAACCATTAGAATGCACACATGTCAGTGAAATTGCTCTCCCTCCCTCGCAGCTCCACCATCAAGTTAGGCCTTCCCCCGAGTCCCTGCACTCTCGAGTGTTGGTGTTCAAGGCTTGTCTCCTTTCTCTCGCTCCGCTCTTTCTCTCAGTTTTCACTCGTCTTTCACTGATTTCAATCTCCCCCTTTTACTCTCCTTCTGTGTCTTAACTCCATTTTCACCTGTTTTTCACCGATTTCAATCTCCCCCTCTCACTCTCCTTCTGTGTCTTTCCTCAGTTTTCACTTGTTTTTCACTAATTTCAATCTCCCCCTTTCACTCCCCCTCGGTATCTTTCCTCCGTTTTCACTTGTTTTTTCACAGATTTAATCTCCCCCTCTCACTCTCCTTCTTTGTCTTTCCTCCACTTTTCTTGCACTTTTCACTGCCTTATTTCCACGCTTTTTGCATTTTTCTGCCCGTTTTTCCCTGCCGCTGCTGCCCCTGTGGCCCCTCTCCCCCAGTACGACCAACGCGACCGGCCCAATCCAGCTCCCCTCCCCGCTCCCGCCTCCCAGCTGTCCAGCACTCCCCGACCTCTACTTCATGGCGGCCACTGCGGGGACAGGCGAGCAAGACCACTGACTCATTGTCCGTGAAATTGCTCTCTCTCCCTCGCAGCTCCACCATCAAGTGAGGCCTTCCCCCGAGTCCCTGCACTCTTGAGTGTTGGTGTTCGAGGCCCTCCTCCACCCGCAGGTTTTACCTGCGCCTCATCCCTGGTGATCTAGTGGATCTCTATCTCCTTTCTCTCACTCTGCTCTTTCTCTCCATTTTCACTCGTCTTTCACTGATTTCAATCTCCCCCTTTTACTCCCCTTCTGTGTCTTTCCTCCATTTTCAGACCTTTTTCACTGATTTCAATCCCCCTCTCTCACTCTACTTCTGTGTCTATCCTCCGTTTTCAGTTGTTTTTCATTAATTTCAATCTCTCCCTCTCACTCTCCTGTTTTTTCTCCGTTTTCACTTGTTTTTCACTAATTTAATCTCTCCCTTTAACTCCCCCTCTGTGTCTTTCCTCTGTTATCACACATTTTTTCACTGATTTAATATACCCCCTCTCACTCTTCATCTGTGTCTTTCCTCCAATCTTCTTGCACTTTTCACTGCCTCATTTCCACTCTTTCCTCTCTTTTTGCCTTTTTCTGCCTAATTTCCTGCTGCTGCTGCCCCCACGGCCCCTCCCCCCAGCACAACCTATGTGACCTGCCTAATCCAGCTCCCCTCCCCGCTTCCCAGCAGTCCAGACCTCCCTGACCCCTACTTAATGGCAGGCGCTGTGTGGCCGCGCAGCGGACACGCGTCAAAGGCTAGCCCGTCTGCACCCGTCGTTGACCGGACCGCGACCAGCGCCAGGAACCCTGGACCTCCGCATTGCCAACACTACGACCCAGCGGCACTCCACGCTCTCAACCCAGGAAGCAACAACAACTGCAAGCTTGCATCACCAGCCGACACCCACGGACCCTTCCGCTGTCACCGCTGCCAGCACACCCGTAACACCGCCAAGACCACGGATCCGGCGCAACCCACATGCAAGTCCACAACCAAACCGAAGCGCCCTGCAAGGCATCCTCCTAAATGTCCGATCCCTCCACAAACACGCCACCAAAATCTGGGACCTCCTCGACAGCACCACCCCGGACGTAGCATTCTTCACCAAAACATGGACCAACACCACCTCGGGACCGGACATCGCCATCGCCATTCCCCAAGGGTAAAGGAATCCCATTCCGCCGGGGAGGAGGAATCGCCATCGTCCACAAATCCACCCTCCGCCTGAGCGCACTCCCAGACGAGCCCACAGACCTGATGGAACCCCTTCACTTCAAGACACTGGCCAGCCCTACCACCACCCTCCAGGGAACCCACATCTACCGACTCCCTGGACGCTGTGAACTATTTTGCCAACACCATCATGGACATCATCTGCCCACATGCCATCGCGTCCACCAACTACACCCTACTGGGACACCTCAACTTCCACCTCGATAGCAAACTGGACCCCAGCACCACATCCCTCCTGGACAACCTCCACAACATTGGACTCCGCCAGATCGTGACCGAACCCACGCACTCAGCAGGACACACCCTCAAACCCCTCTTCACAACAGGAAATTCCATCTCCTTCACCCACACCACCGAACTCCCATGGACTGACCATCGATACGTCCACTTCACCTTCAGAACACCCACTATCCACAGACACCAGCACCTGCTCCAACGAAGAAACTGGACCAGAATCACTGACGACCAGCTAACCTCATCACTCAGCAACTCCACCTCAACCATCGCGGAAATCGACGACCCCAACATCGCAGCCCGAACCCTGCACAGATGCATCTCCAACAGTGCCAACACCATAGCCCCCTCAAGAAAAACAACAACACCCACACCCAGATGGTTTACCACTGAACTTCAAGAGTCCAGACGCACTTGCCGCCACCTCGGAAAGGCCTGGAGGAACATCAAATCCACAGAAGCCCACAACAACTTCAGAGCCGCCACCAACTCCCACCACCAAATCATTAGAAAAATGAGGAAAAAAGGGATTGAAGACAGAATCTCCACTCACGCACACAACAGCAAAGAACTCTTAAACATCATCAAGGAGTTCGCCCAACCGTGAGTCCACCAACATCCCTCCCTCACAAGACCTCTGCGACAAACTCAGCACTTTTTTCCACCACAAAATCAGGGTCAGACTGATTTGCATATGGCCATGTCTGAACTGGGGTGGCAGAGTGGGCTAAAGAACGGTGATGGATCTGATCTGTTGACTGGTTGTGAGTGTTTGATTGGTTCAGATGCTCCGTCCATCATCACCCCCCTTTGTACAACTAAACACCAACAAAACAGAAGTAATCATGGACCCAAACCCCGACGCCTGGAACAACACCTGGTGGCCCCCGCTCTCGGAAGCCCACCCATCCCCACGGACCTCGCACCTAACCTGGGAATCACCCTGGACTCCGAGCTCAAAATGAACAGCCAGGTTAACTACATCTCATCCTCCTGCTTCCACACCCTCCACCTCAATCAATCAATCAATCAGGGGTTTATAAAGCGTGCTAATCACCCGTGAGGGCCTCAAGGCGCTGGGGGGGAGCAGCTCCGGATCAATTGAAGAGCCAGGTCTCGAGGCCCTTCCTGAATGTGTGCAGGCTCGGGGAGTGTCTGATGTTGACAGGGAGCTCGTTCCAGGTCTTGGCCGCGATGTAGGAGAAAGCTCTCCCACCTGCTCTGTTTCTGCGGATGTGGGGGACTTCTACCAGGGCGAGGTTGACGGAGCGAAGGTTCCTTTTGGGTATGTGGAAGGAGACTCTCTTGTTGAGGTACTTGGGTCCGATGTTGTTGAGGGATTTGTAGGTGTGGATGAGGAGTTAGAAGGTGACCCTTTTCTCGACGGGGAGCCAGTGGAGGTCTCGTAGGTGTTGGGTCAAGTGCTTGTGGCATGGTGTCCCGAGGACAAGCCTGGCTGCGGCGTTCTGGATGGTTTGGAGTTTCTGTCGAAGATTTCTGTTGATTTCGGCATATAGGGCGTTGCCGTAGTCCAGTCTGCTGGTTATGAGCGCATGGGTGATGGTCCTTCTGCAATCTGGGGGGGATCCATTTGAAGGTCCTGCGGAGGATGGGCAGGCAGTTGAAGCTGGGGGAGGCGAGGGTGTTGATCTGGCGGTTCATGCCTCCTATGTAAGATCTTCAAAAGGATCCCCCTAAAACACAGAAAGACCATCACTCACGCTCTGGTCACCAGCAGACTCGACTAAGGCAAAGCACTCTATGGCGGAATAAACAAAAACCTCACCTGCAAGCGACAGAACATCCAGAACGCCGCCGCAAGACTGATCTTCAACATGCCAAGACACTGCCACATCTCCCAGCACTTGCGCATACTCTACTGGCTCCCCATCGAAGCTAGAGTCACCTTCAAGATGCTCACCCACAAGGCCCTCCACGACACCGAACCAGCATATCTGAACAGCCGGCTCAAATTCCACGCACCCCAGAGGACCCTATGATCAGCCAGCTCTTTTGCCGCTGTGGTTCGCCGCACCAGAAAGACCAGATCGGGAGGCCACTCTTTCTCCTTTCTTGCGGCCTGAGCCTGGAATGCCCTTCCGCTCCACCTCAGACTGACAACATCGCTCCTCATCTTCGCAAGAAACCTCAAAACCTGGCTCTTCGACAGACCCCCCCTTGATGGACTGGAACCTGCTAACACCACCCACCCAACCCAGTGCCTTGAGACCCTTACGGGTGAGTAGTCACGCTTAACAAACACCTGATTGATATACTTAATGTGAAGAAATAAATATTACAGAGTGATCTTCAGATGATTTCAGAACCCCAGTACCAAAATTCAATTGATTACCACATTATTCAGTCTATAATGTCTCACAAAAGTATTGTCTGATGCCCAAGTGGCCGCTCTCCATTTCTCCTGCATCAAGACTCCCCGAGGTTCTGCCCAAGAAGCTGCCACACTTCTTGTAGATCTGCCTTGCACTGAGCTCTGAGCTAGGACTGATTAATCCGCCTGAATAATCGTGGATTTGATCCATCTTCTCAGAGCCATCTTGATGGCTTTCCTACCCATTCCAGATTTACCAAAAGCCACAAAGAGATGATCAGAGCATCTGAATTACTTTGATGTGTTAAGATAAATAGAAATCGCTTGTTTAACATCCAGAGTATGCAAAGCAATTTCGACTTCAGGTGTGGAAAGAAGGAAAGAAGGCAGGAAGAATCACCTCTTGTGCCTCTTGTGAAGTGTGGAAAGAAGAATTAGCTTTAGGAATGAAAGAAGGGTCAAGTCTCAGAATAACCCAGTCATTAAAAAAATTAAAGAAAAGGAGATCGACAAAGCAAGGCTGGTAGTTCACCAAATCTACGGGCAGACGTAATGGTCACCAGAAAACACACCTTGAAAGAAAGAAATTTGAAATCTACTGATTCTAAAGGCTCAAATGGAGGACCCTGTAGGCCTTAAGAACCGAAGGAAGATCCAAGTACAAAAGGAGAGGCCTAGAAATAGGAAAGTTTCTGAATAACCTGAAGACCAAGGCCTCAATCTCATGGTGGTGTTCAGAAAATTCCCTGAAAGCCTTAATTGCAAACCATTAAGACTTCAAAGTAGAAATTGCAAGGTCAAGCTGAAAACCCTCCACCAAGAACTGTAACACTGAAGCAATCGGGCAAGAGGGTGCAGAAAGATAGTGCTTAGAACAACACAACAGTTATCAAAAGAAGCTCTGTGTTTAGAGCAAGCCCTAATAGTGGAAGGACACCAAGAACTTTCAAGCGTAGTAATCAAAGTGTCAGGAAAACCCCTCCTCACCAGACGCAATCTTTCAACTTCCATACCAACAGATTTAGGTTTGGAGGTAGAGGAAGAGAGGTGAAGGAAATAGAGGAACAATCTAAAAAGGACCCTGGACATGGATTTCAGTATCAGAAACCAAGAACAGCGAGGCCAAAAGGGAACCACCAGGAATACATTTGCCTTCACTCACTGAAATCCACCTTTGGAATCAAAAGACATGGTGGCAAGGCATAGATCAGCTTACTGGGCCATTCTAGCAGAAGAGCATCTGTTCCTCAAGCGTCTGTCCTTCTCCTTAAACTGATAACAGCATCTTTTGACCAGGACATTGTGCTGGGATGCAAACAAATCGAGGAACGGAATCCCGAACCTCCTGCAGATCTTCCTGAAGGCGGACTAAGATAGGGCAAGACCCTTGGATGCTGGACAACGCCTGCTCAATAATTCTGCCTGCAAAGTGTCCATCCCCCTGATGTGGACAAAAGTTAAGCTCTGTAGATTCATCTTTGCCCAAGAACTCAACACTTCTGTCACCATGTTGAGAGATATGGCGTGAGGACTGCTCTGGTGATTGACGTATGCCACAGAAACTGTGTTGTCTGTTCGCACAAATACACCGTTCTGAAAGGTCAACTTCTTGAAATCTAGCATGGCTCTGTGGATTGCGGAAAGTTCCCTCCAATTTGATGATCTTATCCTCTCAAACAGAGACCACTAGAACTGACAAGAATGATGATTGATGGTCGCACCCCAGCGCGCCAGGCTGGCACTCGTTATGAGGAATAGAGGAGGCTGGGGATGCATCTCCATACACTTCTCCAGACTCTGTGAGCTCCTTCTCCACTCTAATTTCTCCTTTAGTTCCAGTGACAGAGTCAAGGATTCCAAAGACTGGAACCTCAGAGAGGAACATTATGTGAAGATGCCATAACATTGGCTGGAGATGCATACGAGCCCACTGAGCTGCAACAACATGTGCCGCCATGTGGTCTTGAATCTCCATGCAAAGCCTGGCAGGAACTTCGTGTTTTTTGAACAAAGGTCTGATCAGGTTCTGTAATCGGATTGTCCTCCTCTCTGGCAGCCATCCCAGATTCATCTGAAATTGTGCACCAATGAAGACTATATCTCTCAAAGGATGAGGCTGGTATTTTGGAAAGGTTCAATAACAGGCCTAGACTGCTGAGCACTGACTTTGTCTACTCAAGAGAGTGGTTTGTTCGGTGGGAACAAGCAGCAACCAATCGTCTAGATAGGGGAAAGTCTGGATGCCTTGAAAGAGAAGAGGTGCAAACACTGATGCATCATTTTTGCAAAAACTGTTGGAGCAGATTTTTGGTCGAATGAAAGGACAATAAACTGCCAGTGTTGGTTGCCTACCACAAACCTCAGAAATCTCAAGTGATCCTTAACTATTGCCATAAGCACGTAAAGCATCCATCAGTGCTAATGTAATCTGGAAATAACCAGATCGTACCAAAGGGTTAATCCTCAGCAAGGTTTCCATCTTAAATTTGATAACTTGAATGAAGGTATTCAAGGGTTTCAGGTCTATCACCAAGCAAAATCCTCCTGTGGCTTTCCTGGCCAGAAACATAATGGAGTTAATGCCCAAACCCCTCTCAGAGAGTGGGACTGGGTGCATTGCTTTCTTGCAAACCAGGGCTGCTTTCCCCTTGAGGAGTGCCTTCTTCTTGAGTGGGTTTCTGGGTACTGGCATAAGAATGGTTCTTGAGTCCTCTGGAAGGGATAGCAACTCGATCTGGTAACCCCTCTTCACCACATTAAGAACTCATCTGTCTGATGTTATCTTCTGCCAGAAGGAGAAAAATTCCTTTATCCGTCCTCCAAACATAGGTTGCTGGCCAATTTCTTCTTCCTCTGCATAGACAGGAAGCCAGACCCTTGGGCTTGTATCCTGTTTCTGTCTTCAAAAAGAACAAAAGGACGCCTTCTAGCCTTGACCTCTTGGAGATTGCTCATAATTCTGCCTCCTTGACTGTTGCCTGAAAGATTTCCAATTAGAAGGCTTGGAGGATTAGGAAGACTACTTCCTGAATGAAGAAGAATCCTTTCTCTCTTTGAAAAGATGGTGGAGCTTCTCCTCTAAATCAGAACCAAACAACTTACAGCCATGGAAAGGCATCCGTAAAGCCACTGACCTCTGAGCTGAGTTAGTGCTCCAGTCCTTCAATAAGAGATTAGGTTTAGCAGCCATAATCAGCAAAACCAGTGGATCTTACAATATGAAAGAAAATATCCGACATTGAATCTACTTGCCGCTCCATTGACCCAAAGAAATCAGAACATTACTTTCCAAATTGCAAGCCTTTAAAAAAAACTTTAAAGTCTGAGATCAAGGATTGAGCATTATAGGCCCCATAAATGCCACCACTCATAGAACCTGGGTACCAGAAACACCTTTTTAAGTGAGGAATGACCCTTCTTAACCGCAGGGTGCGTCAATATGTTATCTTCTACCATCGACGACCTGCCCACCAGACTGGCCATCACAGAGTCAACATGAATATTATCTGGTCGGAGAGCCTCCATCTTCTCCAGGGGATATAATTTGGCAGTGAACCTAGGAAGTGCAATTTTCTCTGGATCCTTCCACTCCTGTTTGATCTTTCCCAGCACAAATTGATAAATAGGAAGTCCAGACTTAGCAGGTTTCTGAAAGTGCTGTAAAACCAGCACTGTGAGTGAAAATATTGTCGCGAACTACATATACTAGAATGCATTGCGAAGGAGGCCTGCCCAGTGTGCAAACCTCCCCTGTGAAAATGTTGAAGAACTCATCCCAGTAGGATGAATGCTGTCCTTCCTGTCTGAGCCAGAAGCGACGCCTTAGCTTTGTTAGGCATTTCACCTCTGTCCATTCCAAGAAAGAGACAGCGTTTACAACGCTGTGACTACCACGCGCGTTGGTAACAACGCGGACGTTACATCGTCCGCATTATCACGCATGGCATTACATCGCAAGTCGTTTCTACGACTTGCGCTAGATGGCGCGCAACACCAGGGAATGTGTTGGATTTTAATTCCAACACATTCCCTGCTATTGCGCTAAATGGAGTAGGAATAGTAATTTATACTATTCCTAAGTCCAGTGCACCATCTAGTGCAAGTCGTAGAAACGACTTGCGTTGTAATGCCATGCGTGATAACAACGAGAATGATGTAACATCCGCGTTGCTACCTACCGCAATGAAATTTGTGGCGTTGTAACATAACATATTCTTGCAAACAGCAGACAATACAAGGAAGGGGGTGTCCAGTACTGGCTGCTCAAGTACCAGACTGGAATAACTTTTTTTATGTGAGTAATACTACTTGATGAACTCCATGCTTCAGAATGGGTTGGGAGAGCTGGTGTAGTATGGTCAGTGTGTGAACCACTTTGGTGGGTGTAAAAATAACACCAAGGACCAAAGTTATGAAGGATTTGCACCGGTGCAGTGTCACAAAAAGTGATGCAAACTGGCGCAAAGTCTAAAATGGGATTTACTTTCCAGCGCAAATCTTCGGTTCATGCTGGGAAGTTGGCCTTAAGTAATGCAAAGTAGCACTTAGCACTACTTAGAGCCACTTGCCTCAAGGGTGTGTCCCATGGGTTATACATGAGCGTTCTCATGCAAGCACTCTTAGATTTTGACACAAAGCTCTATCTACTAAAACAAGCATTACAAAATGCAATAGGTCTCACCTTTCGTTAAGTTAAAGCCTTTAGCTTTGCTATACAATACCATTAGCAAAGCAAATGGCTTTAACTTAATCAAAGGCGAGACCTATTGCATTTTCAATGCTTGTTAATGATGCTCTGAATGTTAAGTTCGCGTGGATGAAGGGCTTGCACTGCGAGTTACACTCAGTATGCGCTCAACTCACTGTTTTCTTTGGATGGCCAGTATTTCCTCCGTTCCAGCATTGGCGCTTCAAACAATACATGTTTGATTTGCCCCTACGTAAAATAGGCCTGTGCATGTCACCATGGCATATACAACACTCACCTTGAACCGGCCTTGAAACTGACATCTCAACCCTACCTGTGCACCAACCCTTCACGTGCACACTCACCGGATCCAGTGCCAGTGCGCTCAGTGCGCGCACCTTAAGATGCTTCCGGCTGGTCTTGTGGTTTTAACTAAGCTGTGAAAATGGCTGTGCACCTAGAAGGTGTATGATTGAAAAGTGCAGCAGGTGCAGTGACACCAGGGACAAGGGGTTTGAGGGGTTCACTACACGCATACACCCCAGTTATGGTTTTTTCCCTACCAAACAAGAGGATGCGGGCCTATTTTCCTTTGAATTTGCAACCCACAGCCCCCTTGCTACAACCCTGTATCCAGCCGCATTTCTACTGCATTTTGTTATTACATTTTTGGTTGTGTACCAAACAGAGATTTTTCAAGACATTTCCAGAACGTTGTACCTTCCATCTGTGAACATTTGCTTTCCCTGAAGAACAAAACAGCGCTTTCGAAGGGTTGGTTCTGTCAGACACATGGGTACCCGCACTTCGATACAGGCCCTGTACTTTCAGTGGAACGGCGCTGACACAGAAAAGGGACACATTTGAGAGGCAAAAGCTGACTTCCGGCAGGTGAACCTCGATTCCCAACCTATGTATTCTCTGAGAAGGAAGCCTAGTACTTTAGTTAAAGGGCTGGTGCTGTCCGCCCTGAGTGCCTGTAATTCTCAGCGCTGCTGCAGTACATTTAATAGGAGAGAGCCTGCACGGCTCAGCAGGGTCGGACAAGGACAAAAAATAGACCCGGAGATCAAAATAAAAGTGGTCCCCATTTGCGAAAAAGGAGCAATGTCTGGGAAATCAACAGTACAAACCGGCCCACCTGGCCATAAAATCGGCCCACGACTGATTAAAAACTGGCCCACGCTGTTCTTCCAGACCAGCCCTTCCGGCCCTGCCTGATAGCCCAGTCCGACCTCAGGGGCAAACAGGCGCTAATGAGTACCTGCACTTCTCTATTTACATTTGAAGGTGTGGAAGGAAGGAATGATGGAAACGCTCCGAGTGGTAACCCGCGCCCGGCTGCTCGCAGGGGGTAGTGTCGTGATAACCACTGGACACTAGTGGAGTGACGTCATCTGTATATGGAAAGAACAGGGACCGCCTGGAGCAGAAGCAGACGTCATGGAGACAAAGCAGGGAAGATGTTCAGGCGCATTAGTACCAAGAAGCCAATGGCCGAACAAGTGGAGTCTGTGAACAGAAGAGAGTAAATGCTGCTTTTGGTGTTCAGTTCTGTGGTTCCAAGTTAATTCACGCAGGGCATCGGCATGACGGCGCAGACAGTACGTGTAGTGCCGCATGAGCCAGTTATATCTAGTAAGCACTGTTTAGCAATGTATCTTATTATCTGATGTAAAGCTGTTACTCAAAACGGATTTCAGCGAACGGGACCTCCCGAACAGCGTACGTTCAGTGGTACGTTTGAGTCAGTCTTCCCATTAGTCAAGTTACCAAACTTTAAGAAGTGTCACTCATTTAAATGTAGCAAGATGTTTCACCGCGGTTTGCACAAGATCATACCCAGTGTATGCATGTTGCGTGTGTACACAGAATGATCAGCGAAATGTAGTTTTCAGCGGCGCCTCATTTTCCGAGAAGGCAGGTTGCTAAAATGCAGTTAATGGGTGTCAACATTCTTTTGGGCAGATAACAGGTTAATACCACCCACTTAAGCAAGGTGAAGAGGGGGTAAATTGTGCTGCGAGAAGTCAAGCGGTATTTTTTTCGCTAGCTTGGCCAAAGGACAACTAAGCGCCGATAGCTCCGTATAACAAAGACTCGGTGAAATGTAAATAAAAGGTGGTGAGAAAAAAAAATAAACAAAGATGGCGTCAGGCTGTCCACATGTGCGGGCATTTGCATTTGTAATCGATTCAACATGTGCACGCATACGGAGGGACAAAAACTGCACGCGCATGTGGACAGCCCAATGCCATCTTTGTCCCTCCGTACACGTGCACATGTTGAATTGTTTACAAAAGCCCTCGCATGGCGAGGGCAGCGCTGTGCGCTGCTAACGCCAGGCGAGACCTAAAAAGGTAGACAGGGTTTTGAACCTAGTGGCAGTCATAACCTTTAAGAAAAGTTTTCTCACTAGCGCTCTGGCTTTGCATGTGTGCTGTACTGCACTCAACACCAGGACAGTTAGAAAAGATTTACAGTACCCATACACGGAAAAGTTTAAAAATATTTCTAAGCGTAGTATTTATGGTAGACCTAATGCACGCGTCTTTGCACTATGAGGCATATATGTGTGTGTGGTACAAAGCCGCCTACAGTGCGATAGCTCAGGGGGAGAGAAAAACAGCCCCATATTTTAGCAGATTTGGTGCTGTCCTGATCACTCTCTTTGACATAACACAGAGCAGTGCAGCAGCTCAGGTTTCTGAGCTGCTTTGCAGAACAGTTTTTAAAAATGTGCTCCCTAATGTTTAGCTACATGCTCATTTATGTGTTGCGACTTGCAGGTATGGGGGAGCACTGCCTTCAGGCTGCAGACACAGGTGATGGATAACAAACCAGCAAAGTGTCTCTTGCCTGAGAGCCTGGACCAAGAAACATCTGCTCACTCTACATTTTGTAGGCCAGAGAGGGTGGATAGAGCTGCAAGCAACATTACAGATCACAGATGATTTGTGTAGGCCTGGCTGCCCTAATTATTAGTGTGTCTTGTCCACCTCTAGTCCATGGTGTTTCCTGACTAGCATTTAGATGTCCTTGGTGGGAGTCTAGTGTTGCACCATAGTTGCTGGGTTGATGTAGAGTGTGATGAGGTCATGCTACGTGAGACCAACCACAAGATGAGATACCAGCATCCACATCTGGAGCAGAAGTAGCTTTGCCCCAGCTCCCTACATGAGGGGTCTGGATTTTACAACTATTCCCTCTAGTGTAAAAGCTGTGGACAGGCAAGACATGTTGGACAACGTCTTAGTCCCAAGGAAGTAATGCTGGATGGGTGTTAAGCATGTCTGAACTGTGCCGCTAGAGGGGCGGGCATAACTAGGATAACACCCTTTGAGTAACATATCTCACTAGTGCACATTAGAATGTGTCCCTTTCCTTGACTTGGTTTGCAGCAGCAACAGACATGAGTCAGGTCTTTACAACTATTCATTCATTCCCACTATTGAGTATTAATAACAGGTCCACTATTGAGCATTAGTAGCTTGCCCCTCCATTGAGTGCTAGTAAGGTTTCTCACTATTGGGTACTAGTATTGTGTCCCTCTATTGAAAGCTAGCAACATGTTCCTCAATTGTGTACTAGTAACATGTTCCTCTATTGTGTACTAGTAACAGGTACCTCCGTTGAGTACTAGTAACGTGTCCCACTATTGAGCACTTGTAATGTATTACACTACTGAGTACTAGTAACATGTCCCACTATTACTCAACTCAACTCACCTTTGATGAGGAGAACGGGAAATGGTAGGAAACGGAAATTAGCTAAAAGTGAGCGGATGGAGGTCAGAGCCAGAATAATTTGCCAGACTGGGGAAAACAGGCTAAAATTAGCAGTGTGGTCACGAACTTGGGATCTACTGATTCTGTTGGCAGGCATGAGTCCAAGACAGGAACCAGGACCCAGGTTAAACAATGTACTTTGTATGAGCCCCACGTCCCAGCTCAAAAATAAAAAAAGTCTCATTGATACACAATCAGCCCAAAAACACTCCTCAACTGCCACAAACTCCATTCTGGAATTGTCACATAGTCACCCTCACAGAGACTTAGTTAGACTATCATCCTCGGTGACTTACTAAGTGACCACCTCAAAGACCTCCTCTGCCCGAGGCCAAAGATCTTCAAAAATAAACAGGCCAGGAGAGGGGTTGGACTATCTGTGGTCTTCACAGATGGAGTAACTTGCTCTAAGTTACCCCTCCACCCAAAACAGTCTATCCATAATCCAAAATACATTGCTGCCCACTGCAATCTTTAGGCCAATAGTTCATTTATCATTGCAGTGGTATAACGGTCCCTGGATACAACCAAATATTCCTTTATTTTTTGACCTCTCTAACCAGAAATCCACCCCAATTCCCAGCAGCTGAAGTTAGCCGGAATTTCCACCCTCTACATAAGTTATCACATCAAGTAGTGAGGCCCATCTGGTTTCCCAACTCTATCATTTATCTTTGACCAGCGGTTGGGTTGGGGGTCCGGGCGGCATGGGAGAGAGACTTCGGCTACCCTCTACTGGACCAGACTTGGCTTTATTGCTGCGAGCAAACACAGTACATCTCTAGCAATCATCTGCATAAACTGGTGCATCTTGAATATCTACACAGAGCATAGATCACCTGCTAGCGAAGATGGATCCCAACAAACCACATTGATGCTCCAGATGGGCAATGGAACATGCCGATTTCTCTCTTGGCGTGGAGCTGTGCACCCATATTGGCATATTGGGGCAGGTCTTTCACCATCTATCCCTGATGATTGAATCCAAATTACATCCGACCCGGGTGCTGGTCCTGCTGGGTTATGTCAAGCCTTTGCTGGCGGGAGTAAGACAATTCGTTGCTATACTTCTTGCTAAGAGACAGGTCTAGTTACATTGGGGGGACCCACTATTCCAACGGTGAAGGCTTGGTTTTATGACTTAATCTATTGTGACATTACTAGTGATACGCATGCCACATTACAACCACTAACCCCGCGACCAAAACATATATGGCAGCCATTGACAGTACAGAAAGAAATTGGAGCAGAATTTTTTTAACTAGCCGACAGAAGGAAAGGACAGTGTACAAGGCTTCACATCACTGATCAGACTCTGATATCCCATTTACAGTCAGCAGTGCGTTGAAGTAACCGCAAGGGGACACATAGTTATAGTACTCTCCAAACCTCCTAAATAAATAATGCAAGAGGGTGCGCACTCCTGATCAGGGTGGAGTTGGCCCAGGCCACAGGTAATGTATTGAAGGGAAGTGCATTTGGGGCACTTCTGGACTAGGCTACCAGCATGACAGCTCATCAGGATCCCCTGTTGCTCAACCTCATCTGCCTGACGGATGCTGGGTGAGTCCCATGGTACCCTTACAACGACTGGTAGAGACATGTGCCCAAAACTCCAGAGAAAGGAGGAGAGATAGAGAGAGAGACAGAGAGAGAACAATAACACCTGAGGATGAAACTGTAGAACATGAGAAGACACAGCTCCAAACCAACCCTTTCCTTTATGCACAGGCATTGACGACACCCACCATGTGTGCAGAAACATCAACCGACCCATAGAAGTGTCCTATTGAACTGTGCACTCCAGCTCTTGTTAGTACCCTGAGATTCATGTTAATGGAGTCCTCATCTCCCCAAATTTATATTCTCCTGATGGGATCTGGACACGTCCTACAAGTGAATCTCATTCCTGCTGAGACGTCTTTGTCCCCTGCGTTATATGCTTTCCATGCTTCCCAGACCTATGAACAGGAAGTGTAAAGTGTGTGTGTGAGCACGCGCACCTGGCCTGAGAGGAATCATAGATGCTCCTAGAAAATGTTCCTGGTGTGGCTCCCGAGAAGTAAAGAGGAAGTCCTTCTTTATAGGCACACCAACCTGGAAGCTACGTGTGCACCACTTCTGTAAATGGCAGGTCGAATGTGCAATCCCAGAGTGGTGAACCAGCATGGGGACCTACTGCATGTTAAGAGTAGGCGCGAGGATGCTGCAAGGCAAGCATACTCAATAATAGTTTTCACCACCGAGCTACTCAAGATAACACATCGGAATGAATAGCAGAACCATAAAAGGAGTGGAGGCTGACCTGGCCCTAGTTTAATTACACATATGCCCATGGGAAGATCTCTACAGAAGCATAGTCCCAACTAGGAAATCAAACCGAGTAGACATATTAACCAAGGAGTATGTGTTAATTTAAGAAATGGGCTTTTGCCACAAATACAATACTACATTAAAAAAATAATATTTGCATTGATTGGTGTAGTGGTGGTACCTTTGGTGGGATTCTATAAATTATATCCTGTAAAGTGTGATGAAATAACCAGAATTGAATGCAAGAATTGGAAGTATGTGGGCTCTCTTTCTATCTTTTATGTAAATGTTTTTAATACGTTTCTTTGCACATATGTGGCCTCAAAGATGGTGGTAGATATCTAGCATGGTTCTGAATTTCACATACACACAGACAAGGATATTCTTCGAAGAGAACAGAATGATGTAAATGTGTAAAAAATGCAGGGATATGTTGTGATACAAAACAATCAAGGAATTGTAAGAAATTGAGTTATTGGTTGAGGGGATGGAATACCCACTGAGGCAACAAAAACAGTCCTTCTCATGGGGAACCACAAAAGTCACTAAATTAACCTGTGCTTAGCCCTCTGGTAGCTTGGCACAAAAGCAGTCAGGATTGACTTAGAGGCGCTGTGTTAAATAATTACGCGGCACACAAACAGTATTGTAGTGAAAACTAAAGATATAGGTAATTCAATCAGTGGACCAGAGATATGGAATTTCAAAGTTTTAGGTAAGTAAAGCACCTTAAAGCACAAACCGCTACTTGCTGTCATCTGGCCAGGCTAGATCAGGGGAAAGTCACAAGTTCAGGCCAACCGAGATGGAGCACGGGTCAGATACAGGGACCAGGCTAGTCCAGCTGAAAAATCTACCTTCTCAAAGTCCAGCGTGAAGAATTGAAAACTTCAGGATTTCACAGGAGGAGCTCAACTGATTCTATCCAAGGATCCAGGACCTGTGGGGGCACCTCTTTAGGATAAAGAACTCACTTGAGCAGAGGCCAGCAGGGCTCAGGCAGGTCCAGTTGCAGACCCAGACTGGGGCAATTGCAGCAGGACAGTTGGGCAATTGCAGGGAGGGCTCTGGAACTTGTTGTGTCCCTTAGCTTAAAATAGAAGGTCAGCTAACTGACCCTTGAAATCAGATGAAGGTAGCAGGTCAAGTCTTTTTTCTAGCAGAGCAGGTATCAAGCAACAGGGCGGTCCTCTGGGGAACAAAGTAGGCCTTAAGCAGCAGGGCAGACCTCTTGGGAACAAAGTGGGCCTCAAACAGCAAGACATTCCTCTGGTAGCAGTAGGGCAGACCCCTGAGGAACAAGGCAGCCCTCAAACTGCAGGGCAATCCTCTGGGGAATACTGGAGTCTTCAAGCAACAGGGCGGCCCTCTGTGGAACAAGGCAGTCCTTCCTCTGCAATGTCCACAGGTCCAGGAGTGTACTGATGGGTGGGTTGGGAGGTCCCTTATTTATTATGGAACAGTGTACTCATTGTTTATTATTGGTCCAATATTTATGCCTGGTGCCAAACTTTGAAGTGGGGGAATCCATCTACTAGTCTACCCCGATATCTGGTTCAGGGAATCTGGTTCCCTTCCCCAGCCAAGGCTTCAAGAACTCTGGGGTGACAGCAGATATGGGTCATGTTTCTTTATGTGTGTGTTCAAAGCAGCCCTTTGAAATGTCAGTGGGGCAGGGAACAGCTCCACCCCAACCCATCCTGGCAAGAGGGCCCTCTCTCAACTAAACCCATATCCTATTGTTTCCTGCCTGGGCTCAATAAGCCTTCCTAATGGGGGAGTCATTAACAAGCCTAGGCAGCTGGAAACTCCTAAAAGGTCTCAAAAGCTTTTGGAAAGGAAAAGGCCAACTTTCAAAAAGTGGCATTTTCAGAATTGTGACTTAAAATCCAACTTCACCAGTAAAAAGGATTTAAAATGACAAATCATTTGAGTTCAAACATGACATTTTTACCTGCACCCAATCAAAAGTTAGCACTTATTAAATGTAAAAGAATAACCCAATGTTATCCTATGGGAGATGTATGCCTCACGGTAATGAAACAAAAGTTTAAAAACACATGTACTACTTTCTTAAATGCAATATACCCTGGCCTATGGGCTTTATAGGGCCTGTCTTAAGAGTGACTGGGTGTTTATTTTGCTAGGTCGAATCAGCAGTTCAGGCTGGAATGGCAGACCTGAGACATGTTTTAAAGTGCTACTTTAGTGGATGGCACAATGAGAGCTGCAGGCCCTCTAGTACCATTTAATTTACAGGTCTTGGGTACATGAAGTACCATATAGTAAGGACGTATAAGTAAATAAAATGGCCAATCATGTGTAGGCCAATTTTTCCATGTTTTAGAAAGAGAGCACAAGTACTTTAGCACTGGTTAGCAGTGGTAAAGTGCACAGACTCTTAAAAGCCAACAACAATGAATTCAGAAAACAGGAGAGGTGAAGTCAAAAAGTTTGGGGTAAGTCCAACTGTGAACAATCATAATTAAATTCAAAATAAATATAGAAACTCTAGATTAAATTCAATTATTGCCTTTATAAAAGTAAAGAGAATTGATGACAGGCTTAAGGACTGTTTGCCGCTGTATGTGTGACAGACCTCACTTTCAGCAATCCACGTACATGTTTGAGAATGTGTCACAGTGGCATTTGCAGGCTCTTGGCCACACCTGGCCACCCCTTGCACATGCTTTGCTAGATTTCTTAGCTGGCGCACACAGTAGCAGTGGAGAATAAGCATGTTGCAGGCGCTGTTTCCTAGGCTTGGTAGGTATAGGGGCTTCCTAAATGGGAAGAGGCTGATGGTCCCTAGCAGATACAAAGATCGCAACAGACAGTCGGAGTCTGTTAAGCATCCTCGACCCTCTGGTTAGACGTGGGTGAGCAGTTGAGGGGTTAACACAGAAGAAGGTATTTGACTTGAGTCCAGGTAGAGTGCAATACAGTGATCCGAGCAATAATAGAGTATAAATGCAGAGCCAAAAACTTTTTTGAATCAACACTTTTATTAGCAACTCAAATACATATTTACGGTATAAACACTTCAGATCAAATAGAAAGCTAACAAAACACAATAATACTCACAACCCCACACAATTCTCAACATAAAGCAATAGTACAATGAGCCGGTGACGTTTTAAATGAGAATGGAAATATTAAGTGAGATCACTGAAACTTAGTACAGTTACACAACCAAAGGCACCAACCTGGCAAACTTTACTCTGAATGCAAAGTTCTAATGAGCTCGAAGTTCTAGTGAACTTCAGATGTAATAGTTGAGAAGCACTTATGAGGCCTAGAAAAACCTGCAACCCGGAAAGCAAAAATGCAATACACAGTGATATAAGTATGCAGAGTTTACAAACACAAAAGGTGTTCACAGTCCTGAGTTTTCAAGTTCATCAAATGAATATAAGCACACAGTGAACACAAGAGCAATAACAGTGTCATATGTGCCAGCAGGACAAGGGGAAAGTCCCTCAGACTGAATAAAAATGTGGAGGTACTGTGAAAGCAAACTGACCTCGGCCTGCTAGCTAGCACAGAGGGACAACTTACTAGGGATCATGTGTCTCAAGACAGATCATAAATGCCCCTGGATCTGGCTAGCTGACTAGCAAACTAGTAGAGTGACGTTTGTGCTTAGCAAGATCAAGGGAGTAACAATAACATCAACTAAAATAATAAAAGTTGGTACAATTAGATTTGTGTCAACACTGTCTGAGTTACATATGAAGGTTTGATCTCTTGGGTAGCCTGTCTCCATCATTACTGCGGGCGTCAAGGGGTTCAGCAGATGCTCTCAACCATTGATGTCCAATGAGGCGGAATTGAAGGCAGCCCACTGTTGTCTTGTGGAGAGCCTAGGACATCCGTATGCTCTCTTTAAGTGCAGGACTGCTTAAGCTAGCATTGGTCTTCCAACTCAGTTAAGCATAGAAACAGCAGAAAGGCAGTTAAAGCAGACCCTTAATGAACATTGAAATTCAATATTTATACTTATCTCAAGTAACTATAACGCATACCCTAAACTAACTATAACTCACGCCCCCACCAAGCACAACAATATGTTATTTCAGATGTTGCCATCTGTTATTAATTAGGTCATTGAACTTGTTAGGTAATTAGCAATGCATGTAAGGGCCCAAGTTATAGTTACTTTAGACCATAGGTTATAGTTACTTAAGATAACTATAACTGGTGAATTTCAGTGGTTTTATTAGTTTAAAACGGTACTCCCACCCCAGACCTATTTAATGCCAGCTGCAGCAGGGTCGCGCAGTAGGTGTTTTGCTGTCACACTGAAGGTGCCCCAAAGGCAAGCCCTGGCCCTCCCGCCCCCCAAAGATATACCATCGCTGAGCGCTACACCCTCAACCTCGGATGCCGCAGCAAACAGTGCGACTTCACCTGCCACTGCACACACACCAGCCCATCGACCAGCCCCACCCCGAACACACCACCTGAACAAAAACAACAACTTGCATGTGCCCTTCTCAAAACACGCTCACTATGCATGCATTCCACTGAATTATGGGACCTCATTGCCCCACTCGCACCCAACATTGTCTTCCTCACTGAGACCTGGCTCAACCCCAAATCTGCCCCAGACATTGCCACTGCGATCCCTGATGGATATAAGATCACTCACCAGGACCATACCACAAGGCTGGGAGTAGGAGTGGCCATCATCCACAACGAGGCCATACAGTGAACCACGGACAACATCAACACCCCCATGGAACATCTAAACTTCAAGCTCCACACATAAAACACAACCATCAGAGGCACCCTCACATACCGGCCCCCAAGCACAGGCTCCAGCTTCTGCAACACCATTGCAGATTTCATTGCACCCCTATCCTTAGACTCCAAGGACTACATCTTCCTCGGCGACCAAAATTTCCACATAGACAATCCCAATGACAAAACACACCACACACCTCCTGGACAGTATGAGCAGTCTCCGATTGACTAAGATCATCCACAACCCTACACACACCGTAGGGCACACGCTGGATCCAAGTTTCACCTCCAGCAACCGCGTCAAATACAGTCATGTCACAGAACTCACATGGACCGATCACTCCATCTCCAGCCCCTGGGCCACCAGCCCCAAGATGACCAACGCCCCCAACAAGAGGTAAAACAAAATCTCAGATACCAGCTTGGCGAACTCCCTCCATACCTTCAACCCTGCTATCGCCACCACCCTCAAACAGGGAGTGAAAAACGTCATCGACTGGATCACCAATTGCGCAGACTGTATCATATCCATCAAGAGCAAAATCAAGAGAAAATCCTTCAAAAAGACCAGCTGGTACACCAAAGAACTTAGAACAGTGAAATGAGCAAGCAAACAGTTGGAGGGGAGATGGCACACCAGCAAGGACACCCTTGACAGGGCAGCCTTCAAGACCTTCCTCAGTCTTTAGCACTGCCTCCTGAGGGCAACAAAGAAGACAGCCCCTGCTGCATGCATTGCAACTAGCGCCAAAAACACCAAGGAACTTTTCAAAATCGTTAAGGAATTCTCCAACCTGGCTGCCAGGGAAAACATCACACCCTCACAGGAGGTGTGTGACAACCTCACCCACTTCTTTCACAACAAGATTGAAACCATACTTCGAACGCAAACCCAAACCTACGGACTTCCTCGACAGATACACCACCACCATATCCAACACAAACCACATACTGACCACCTGGAACATTCTCTCCACCCAGGACACCACCTCTACCATAAAATCCATCCACTCGGGAGCTTCCACAGATTCATGCCCACACCACATCTTCAACCTCAGGAACCAAACAAACAGGCAGGAACTCACCACCCTACTCAACACCTCAATCAATGCCTCGATCACCACCATAACATTTCCAGATGCCTGGAAACACCATGAAGTCAGACCACTACTGAAAAAACCCACTGTCACCCCAGCGAACTCAAAAACTGCTGGCCAATCTTCCTGCTCTTATTCCCAGCGAAGTTACTGGAAAAGATCATCAACTCATGGAGCAGAACCAGCTACTTGATGTCTCCTAGTCTGGCTTCCACAGCAATCACGTCACTGAAATCACCCTGATCACAGCCAGCAACCCCCCTCACACAAGTAGAAACAGCAGCATTGATCCTCCTTAACCTCTCGGCAACCTTCGGCACCATATTCCACAACACACTGATTGAAAGACTCCACAACATCGGCATCCATGGGGATGTGCTCAGATGGATCAATTCCTTCCTCAACCAGATGAACCCAGAGGATCCACCACCCACCTTTCATCTCTGAGCCGAAGGAGATAACCAGCAGTGTCCCCCAGGGCTCATCCTTCAGCCCCACACTTTTCAATGCCTATATGATGCCGCTGGCCAACATTGTCAGATCCCATGGTCTCAACATTATTTCCTAAGCAGACAACACCCAACTCATCCTCTTACTCTCTGACGAACTTACCCCAATGAGAACCAACTTCCACAGATGCATGACAAACAGCACCGACTGGATGAAGACCAACTGCCTGCAGCTGAACACAGACAAGACGAAAGTACTGATCTTTGGCAACAGCAGCAACACACAGAAGAACTCCTGGTGGCCATAAGACCTAGAATCTGCACCTACGCCCTCCAACCACGCCAGAAACCTCAGAACCATTATTGACAGTAAGCTCAGCATGAAATCACAGATCAACACCATCTCCTCCGCCTGGTACCTCACTCCATGCATGCTACGTAAGATTTTCAAGTGGCTACCCCTACACAGGAGATACACCATTACACAAGCCCTTATCACCAGGTGACTGGACTATGGCAAAGCCCTCTACATAGGAATCACCACACACCTCCTACAGAACTTCAGACCATGCAGAATGCTTAAGCCAGACTCATCCTCGGCCTTCCCAGACGAACTCACATCACACCCCACCTGAAAAGATGCCAATTCAAGCTGCTGACCCAAGCACACAAAGCTCTACACAACCAAGGACCCGCCTACATTAACCACCACCTGAACTTCCACCAACCATAGAGAAGACTACGCTCCGCCTCCCTTTCACTTGCTAAAACTATGTTTAAAATGACATTTTCACCCAACTATAACGTCCCTAAAACCTTTGTTTTATTCAGTGATTTTTTCAATATAAAGTAAGATGTACATCACCATGCCTGCCATGGGGTTGGGTGAAGGGTTGTACAACAGCTGTTGACAGCCGAAACGCGTCCTGTCCCGGGTGACCCAATGGAATAAACAGTGGTGATTTCCTCCCATCCCATAGTGCTGTCTCTTTTTCTGATGAGGAAGGTTTTTGTGCTAATTTTACAAAGAGCTAACGGTAGCACTTTATCGTGTACCACTAGCGTTCAGGAAGCAAGCTGACCTAACCGCACCTTTTTGTAATATATATGATATACATATATATATTTTACTCTCCAATGTTGCGGCATAGCTCTCGAGGTTGACTCCCCTTCCAGTCCTCTAAGCCCCCTTTATTCTGTCCTGCTGTTCGGAGGACCGCCTGCCCTGCTGGATTGGTGGCACAGCTCTCACTTAACCTGAATTACTGGTACTGTTAATGTGAGTGGTTTAGTGGTTATTGGTAATATTTCTTGGTAAACTGATTTTCATTGGTCATTGGACTATTTAGTTCTGATCATTGGCACACTCAATCGTATTGGTCATTGGAGTATTTCATTTTATTGGTCATTAGCGTATTAAGGGGTCTATTAGAATAGCGGGCGGATCGCCACCGCACCGCACTATAAAATCCATGGAAAACGGACGCGGCGATTGCTGCCGCTTGACGCACACTGCGCTCGTATCATTTTCTTGCCTGCAAGGAGTTACCTGTAATTATTTTAAACTTGTGTGTGCACCTGTTTTTAACTAAACTTACCTGAAATTACTTTGCTGGAGACCCCGGTCCGCCGCGGCATAGTGCCGATTGAGCGGAGGGTCGCCCTAACGGCAACACCACTTCCGGCCTCCTCCCTCACTTCCGGGGGTTAGCGCTCCAGATTGCTTGGAGCTAGGCTATAATTAGATGCCCCTGGCGGCGCTCTGCAAACGGACGCGGCGATTGCTGCCGCTTGAAGCACATTGCGCTCGTATCATTTTCTTGCCTGCAAGTTACCTGTGATTATTTTAAACTTGTGTGTGTACCTGTTTTTACCTAAACTTCCCTGAAATTACTTTGCTGGAGACCCCGGTCCGCCGCGGCATAGTGCCGATTGAGCGGCGGGTCGCCCTACCGGCAACACCACTTCCGGCCTCCTCCCTCACTTCCGGGGGTTAGCGCTCCTCTCCCTTTCTCCCAGGGGGCTACTTAATATGGTGCCCAGTAGGATGCGCAGCGGACGTGCGCAGCGGGCGCGCCGATGGCGCACCAAAGGCGTGCCTAAGGCAAGCACATCTGCACCTGTCCGCGCAAGGCCCGGCCCAGGGGCCAGGCATAATGCCCCTTACATTACTTACACCTTGTCTGATCTTTACAACCTACAACATGAGGGTCCTATGAACCCTCTGGACAGGCAGGCTGCACTTAACTTGGGTATTTATGTCTCCAAACCCACCCGGTCCAGCCGACAGATAGGATTACTTCCTGTTAGGTCACCTGGGATCCCTCACTGTCCTCCTATATCCACTGTCCCGGCCCTAGTCCCTTTGACTGTTACCTATCTTAATACACGTTCGATGGTGAAACATCAACTGGAGATCTTTCAACTACTCGACGCTGGTACTACTGACATTCTCCTTCTGTCAGAAACTTGGCTGACGGACGACTCCGCACCTGATATTCTTGCCGCAATTCCTAATGGGTACTATATACTCCATTCTAATCGCCCTCAAGGTAAAATAGGTGGCGGAGTCGCAGCTATTATGCATCAAAAGCATAAATTTACCATCTTAGAAAGGGTCAGCCTTCCTGGTGTTGATAGTCTTGTACTACAATTCACTGCCCCTAAGTTTGCCTTTATTTGTGCCCTCTTTTATCGACCCCCTGATCACATGCCCTCATTTCCTCAGCTCTTTGGAGAACTGATCTCTCAACTTGCTCTCAATCATGCCAGAATCATTGTTATTGGCGATTTTAACTACTGGCCTCTAGATCCAGGTGAAAGCAACCTATCGGTTGAATTCTCGGATCTACTGACCGGCCTAAATTTCACCCAAAATATTAATAAAGCTACTCACATCAAGGGGCATATTCTAGATCAAGCTTGGACCTCTAATATTACAATCACTCCCCCTATTTTTTCTCCATGTCCTTGGTCTGACCACTCCTTTATTTCCTTTGTCATCACTCAGACCACTTATGTCCCTCCAATTCCTGTCAATAACTTTTTAGCCCGAAATTGGACACGATTTGACCAGAGCGATTTTCATAGTCTCTTGATCTCCTCTGCCCCTAAGGAACTGTCCTCTACCTCTGCTCAAGCTTCTAGTATTGCTAACTGGTTGGAATCAGCATGTGATAAAGTTGCTCCAATGAAAAGAATTAAAACTAAGCGTCCCCATGACGCTCAGCGCTGGTTTTCCAAGGATTTAAAAAAGGAGAAATTAGCCTTGCTCAATCAGTAACAACAATTAGAGAGAGAGGGAAACACAGGGACACTCTCATTCCCCTGGGGTCAATTTATGTTAAACAACAGAAGAGTGTCAAAATAAATGTAAGCACTAGAATAGAGAATGGAGGAAATCACCTAATTTCATCACACTGGAAATCATTAGGGATTATCTAGAAGCCCTCACTCACCACCCTGGGTGGTAACATGCTTCATCATCGGGCCCACCAGGAGAAGCCGAAGGCCTCCCTGGTGTGCTACAACGCCAGCTTACTGCGGAGCTGGTTATTGTGACAGTGATGTGAAAAAATAGTGATTTAAAAATGCCAAGAGGCTGTACCAGAAGAAAAATGTATTCGGTGGTCAGCTCGGCATAAATAAAACCATATGTGTTTGGAAATCTACCAAGTATTATATTGGATGTTTCCCCTTACAGTGGGGCCGACATGTTTCTGCCCGTATGTGTATGATTTACTGGCCTTTCATCAGGACCATATAGATGTGTACCTCGGCGGTGTGGGCTTGCTAAGGCCCACCCTTACCAGAGGACGTGAAAGTTAAAATTCAGTGAAAAAATTTGCAAAAAAACAAACCAACAAGTAGTGGGGTATTTTCTCAAAATTTGAGGTACCTGTATAGTTTGTAAGTTAAAAGATCCACGCCCCATAGGTCTCGGGAGGGGGGTGGGGGCGACAATGGCACACCGCCCTCAACGCCCGGCACCCGTTATAGCACCTAGCGATACCCTGCAACCGGACCTCGTTGATCCACGAGGTCCGGTTGCAGGGTATCACTAGGTGCTATAACGGGCATCCAGGGCATGGCCCTGGAGTGGATCAGATCCTTTCTATTCCATCGCTCCCAGGCTGTTCACCTATCCACCTTTTCAGCCACCCCCGAGAAATTAACCTGTGGGGTCCCACAAGGGTCTGCTTTATCACCACTTCTATTTAATCTGTATATGCAACCCCTGATTCGATCCCTACACAATAACTCGGCCACCATCCTCAATTACGCTGATGACATTCAAATGGTCTTTAATCTTAATTCCTCATCCACATCCATCGCCGACTTTCAGTCTACTATGACTTTTATTGGCGAATGGATGTGCCAAAGCCAATTGAAGCTGAACCCCAACAAAACAGAGCTGGTCTTAACAGGAGGCTCCCTTAATCCCTGTAACCCCAACTATTGGCCACCTTCTTGGGGCTCCGCCCCCTCCCCTGCCGACTCCGTAAAGAGCTTAGGGGTTATCATCAGCAAAGATCTTTCTCTTACACCTCAGATCAAGGCAGTTACTTCGTCATGTTTTTTCCATCTACGGAGAATTCGAAAAATTTCCAGGTTTTTGACCACTGAGGCCCTTGTATTAGTCATTATGGCATTGGTCACCTCCCGCCTTGACTATGCCAACGTTCTTTACGTTGGCATCCCAGCCTACCAGCTTCACCAATTACAACTGGTGCAGAATCAAGCGGCGAGACTTGTTTTCCGTCAATCTAAATATCAACACGTCTCCCCTCTGATGAAAAGGCTTCATTGGCTGCCAGTGGCGAAACGTGGTATCTTTAAACTTGGTTGTACTGTCTTTAAATCATTGACCGGCCATGGCCCTGCCTTCGTAACATCTAGGATTCACCGTTATGTCCCTTCTCATAACCTCCGCTCTTTGCACCACAATCTTCTTTCTGTTCCCTCCTTCAAGCGGAAGAAACACGGCAGCCTTGGGTTCTCTTTTTTGGCACCCAAGCTTTAGAACTCTCTTCCTTATGCACTCCGGTCCACCTCCTGTTATACATCCTTCAGGAAACTATTAAAAACTCACCTGTTTCGGCAAGCGTACGATGACTGAACACCTGCACCCTGCCTCCACCTGTGCTTATCCGTTCTATAGCGCCATGAAACCAGTGGTGTCCGAGCGCTTTATAAATAATTTTTACATTACATTAAATTACATTACAACACACACCTAAATTAAACTATAAAATAATAAAACACAATTAAAACTTATTGTAACTATTACTAACAACTATTAATTAAATAATTAAAATGTATTTAATACCCACCCTTTACCCCTTTAAAAGTAAAAACAACACACAAGAAATAAACAATTACCCCAAATAAATATCTAATAATTAATATTAATTAACAATTATATATCAATTAAACACAAATTACTTCCCACGGTTTACTCCTATAAACACCACAACACACTCCTAAAATGAATTACACAATTACCATAGTTAATTACCAATTAATTCATTAAAATTAATTAACAGCCAATTATTAATTAATTAGTCGTACATTACTTTACACATTTAGCAAAATAACATCTCAATTAAAAAAATATGAACAAATACAAATTAATCAATAAATGTAATATAATTAAATTACTTCCCACCATATTCCCCTATAAACCCACAACCCGCTACGGAACTACAAGCGCAAAATTCAAATAAAACAAATTTAATGACTACTAAAAATGTAACACATATGTTAAAAATACAAACAATTCTTCTACAAAAAAAATACATCACAGACATCACATACTCATGGAACATCGGCAGTTCCATTCTGCTGGCTGGCAAGGCCCTCGGACAGTATCCTAAGAAGATTAACATCCCAGCTCTCTCTAGAGCCTTGGCCCTTACACCTCCAGATAAGGTCGTTGACCTTGACGGAGCAGTGGAAATGTTTTCGAACTGGATCAGCCAGGCCGTTAACTCTCTCCCTCAGGCCTCTACAAAGGGGCTCCCCCTCTCAGCCTTGGTTCACCGACTCCCTCAAATCTTTGAAACTAGGGTGTAAAAAATTAGAGCGGGGTTGGCGCCGGGAGTATTGCCCCCGTGCGAAGGCGGCACTCCGTGCCGCTCAGAGGGAGTACTACGCTGCTATCAAAGAAGCCAAAGGCAACTTCTTTGCAGATAGAATTTCTAAAGCTAATAACAACAGCAAAGAAATTTTCGCCATTGTTCGCAGCTTTCTATCACCCGCTGCGGAACTCCCCCCCTCTCCTAATTCATTCCAATGGTGTGAGGATCTATCCAAATTTTTCACCGCCAAGATACAAAAAATACAAGACAGCCTACGGACCACCCCACTAGGCCTATCCCCTCTTTCTATACCGTCCGCCCCATGCTCCACTATACCCAACCAATTATTTTCGCATTTCATCTCTGTAGAGGAGAAAGACGTCCTAGCCATCCTCAAATCATTAAAATGTGGTTCGCCTGCAGACCCCTGCCATGCTGGGGTCCTGAGTGGGGTGGCAGAGACAATCGCTCCAGAGGTCGCGAAGTTGGTTAATAACTCATTTCAATCTGGAAGTTTGCCCATGCAATGGAAACATGCAAAACTCCTCCCTCTCCTTAAGAAACCTTCTGCCGATGCCACACTTCTCTCTTACTATCGCCCCATTTCCCTTCTTCCAGCCTTAGCTAAGGTGTGCGAGAAGGTGGCCTTCAAACAACTGGAGAGATTTGTGGAATCCACAGGAGCTCTACACCTGGCACATTCCGGATTTAGGACAGCATTTAGCACAGAGACTGCGCTAGTGGAAATTGCGGAGGCTATTAGGGAGTGCCTGGATGCAGGCGGCAGGGCGGCTCTGATTTTACTCGACCTCTCTGCCGCCTTCGATACGGTACCCCACCTCCAGCTCCTCTCCCGCCTGTCTGACATCGGTATTACTGGCACGGCCTGGGAATGGGTTAGATCCTTTTTGGACAATCGCTCCCAACAGGTGTGGATGCCCCCCTTCTCTTCATCAGACAGTATGGTAGCCACCGGTGTTCCTCAAGGGTCTACATTGAGCCCCCTTTTGTTCAACGTCTACCTTACTCCCCTGATCTGTCTGGCGAAGAAGCTGGGTGCCAAAATTATGGCTTACGCCGATGACACCCAGCTTCTCTTTACATGGAAGGGTGATGATCTGCAGACGGAGGTGGCCCATATGCCTCTCAGCGGTATTTTCGTGGCTAGCCCAGGCTAGCCTGAAATGTAATGAAGAGAAATCGGAGGTGCTCCTCTATGGCCATTTCCCCCCTGCTTTTAGAGAGTCTCTCCGGCCTCCTGGATTTCCGTGTCCCTCAGGAGATTGCGGTGTGGCAAAAAACCTGGGAATTTGGTTTGGGGGCGACTTAGGCTTCCATGAACAAATCATGCGTCTGTCAGGGGTGTGCTTTGGCACACTTAAAGCCCTGAGAAGATTCTTTCCCCTGCTTCCCCATGCTGCTAGGGAGACTGTGGCCAGGGCACTTATACTGGCACGCCTGGATTATGCCAACGCTCTTTATCTCGGCATTCCAGGGTACCGTCTGGGAAAATTACAGGTCATCCAGAACGCGGCAGTCAGGCTTTTATTTAACATCCCTAGATGCCTTAGCGTTCGCAAGCAGTTGAGCAACCTGCACTGGTTACCTGTTGCCCAGCGTGTGCATTTTAAAGCACTAACCATGACACATAAGGCACTTCATGGTTTGGGCCCTGCCTATATCAGTTCCAGGCTCTCCTTCTACACCCCCAGTCGTCCCCTGCGGTCAGCTATGCAAAGACGGCTGGTGATACCCAGATTTCGGAGAGCTCGTCTGGGGGGGCAGTCCTTTACGGTCAAGGCCGCCGCTCTTTGGAATGCTCTCCCCGACGATCTTCGGCATATCAAGGAACTGTCTACTTTCAAAAAAAGGCTAAAAACTCATCTGTTTAAACAGTCTATTTAGCCCTTACTGCCTCCCATGTTACTGTTTTCTCCACGCGCCAGGACACTCTTGAGTAGCAGTGCGCGATATAAATATCTTTATAACATAACATAACATAACATAACATAACACCTAAAATACATAACAATGATATTTCTAACAATCATATTAAACACTTCGATATTTATAAAATCGATATTACTTACCTTAAGTCGATATTCTTAACAACGATATTCTTGCTGTCGATATTTCTGACCCACGATATTAATAACTCGATATATGTGCAACTCTATATTTTGTACTCGATATTCTGTCTCTGCACCGGACGAACTACCTAAGAGTCGGCCCTCAATAACTATCACTGCAAGCTCAATGCTGTGAAAAAGGAGGCTTTGGCATACCGGATCAAGACCAGTGCCAACCAAACCAAGGAACTCTTCACCATTGTCAGAGAGTGCACCTGTCCGTCAGCCACCGAAAATTCGACCTCCTCCTCACAGGAACTCTGCGACACCCTCGCCGACCACTTCAACAACAAGATAGCAACATTAGACAGCAACTTTGATCCTCGAAGCACCAACCTCCTCAGCATCCCTGTGACCACTGCCTCCTACCACCCGCTCACCACATGGGAACAACTCAGTACACCAGTACTCTCATGAACTCCATCCACTCAACCAATGCCCTCACTGACTTTTCAGCCTCGGAAGAGACAAGATCAGTCACCAGTTCACCACGCATCCTGTAACATCAGTTTGATGCGTTAGGCCACCATCGGACCATGCATGGCTTCTGCACACATACCTGCAACATGTTCCCTAAGCTCTAATCCTATCCCATCCATAGTCGCACAGGTCCCGAATGCGCCCATGAATGTCCATTGATAATTTCCACTTGAACCACCAGCAACAGCTAATCGGCTGAAGGTGTTTGGGCGGGGCTAGTGCTTAACCAGGCTGTGGGCACTTGCCTGTGTAGCATGGACTCTGCAGCGGAATGAGGGTAGGGGTGCTGACTGCCTGGCAGTTTCTGTCCTGCAGTGCTACATGGGGATGCCTGACACAGTAGTGGAGGAGTTTTTGAGCCAGGAAGACAAATAATATATTGCTTGATATATATATTTTCCTTTTGTAAACATAATACATAATGTTTTGAAAATACACACACTCTGGTGTTTCATATTTATTATCCATGCTCTAAGGAGTACAGAGTCATCCTATCTGTCTTTTTCTTTGGCGTAAAACAACATGACCACATCACACCTGCACTGAAGGCCCTTCATTGGCTCCCTTGACAGAAAAGAGGAGATGTTCAATGTATCTGCCTTGTCCACATAGTCTTGCATGGACGAACTCTGATTTACCTGTCAAAAGTTGTTTGTCTCTTTTCTCTCCACCAGATGTTTAATGTCTTCCAGTCTTCTCCTGCTGTCCATCCTTCAACTTCTTACAAGAATTCAGAGGAATGAACCTTCATGCATGTGGCTCTTCTTTGTGGAGCTCTCCACATCTGTCTCCACAAACAGGATCTGACCCTATTTCTTCTTGCAGACTTCTGGCTAACCATCCTCCTGCTTGCCTTTATTCTCCTTCTTTTGGCAGACTTGTTTGTCAGATGCCTTCACCCTGTGTCTGCCTCTTTATGTTGCAGGCTCTTCACCAAGACTGTATTACTTTTCTACCAGCATACATGGTTGATGAATTCCTTCTGTTTATCCACTCTAACAGATGTTCAGTTATTATCCTGAACCTAGGGCCAGATGTACAAAGAATTTTTGTGGTTGCAAACGCTCCGATACCTTTTTCAGTGTACAAAGTCAATTTTGCAATTCGGCTAACAGGCTACCGAATCGTAACATGAGTTAAAGGGGACAAAAAATTGCTTTTTTAGAAGGGATATGTTTAGGGTGTTGTTTCCAAACAACAATTCCTTATGGTATGCATCAATGTTTTGCGATTGAAAACTGGTCACACAGCATCAAAATTCTCCCAGCACATGGTGATAACCCATTCACAAAGAATAGGGTACCCTGGGGACTGCTTCTCCTTAGTGAATGTAAACAAAAAAATTCTGGAGAGTAGGTAGTGCTCTAGGAGTCCACTGTCAACTCTCAATCAAACTTTTAAAAAGTTTCAAACTTTATTTTCTAAACTCGTGTTATTTTTTATTTATTTTTTTATTGAAAATGCGATCACAGAGATGGCTATCTGTGGATGCAAGCAGGCTACTATCTCTGTAATGGCCACCAATTAGCGCGAGTCACAGTTTGAGGCCTACCTCATAAATACTGATGAGCTACATCAGATTGTGACCCACTGTGATAAAAGTTTTGTGACCCTACCTATTTTTTCATACGTTGGTTGGAAACATTCCACACTTGTCGCAAAAATATTGGTCACAATTTGCAACAAGTATTTAGCGACCAGTGTTTTGTATATCTGGCCCTTAATCCATATTCAGTATTCTGTGTATCTGATTCATGGTACTCTGAACTACCCAAGACTAATTTTGCAGTGCTTTATGGAAAACACAATAAATAGGATAGAGGTCATCACAAATAGCTCTATGTAGGAAAAAAGGTTCTGCTTTTATGGTTAATGTAAGCCTCAGTTCAAATGACTCATGCTAACACATCAATGTACTTGTGGCTACTGTGATCCTGTTTAACTTTCTTTCTCATTACAGGAGTCCAGCTCTAAGCTACAGTAGTTTGAATTAATTAGGTGTTATACATGTTTTGGTTTCTGTAAGAATAGATAATCATTATCTGTGTTCATAGAATGAATAGTGATTTTACACACCTGTGCCTGGGACGACCTGACTATGATGGATCATCCTGTTAAGAGATATCTCTTGAAATCAATGCAGCTGAAAGCGTCCATTGTGTGATGCCTGGAAGAAGACTGCTAAGGTTTTATTGTCAATTCGTAATTCTGGTTGGTTACCCCTCACTGGGTACTGTGGGGAGTTTTTCAAACAGTTGAGAATTGTATGTTTAATTGTGCATTGTTTAGCTAGTTAGTTTCAGAGATGTTCTTTCCACTTGCTTGGCTCTCTCAGGGACTTTGCTCCTTCTAACAAAGAGTTAGACTACTGAGCAAATCCTCTCATCATTTGATTCTGCCTTGTAGAAGATGTATTAGCTCATACCTTCTGCTCCATAACCCTCATTCTTTCTATTTCCGAGCTTAGTATAGTAAGGAATCTTCCCTTGATGTGAAGCTGAATTTACCTGACCTGCTGATGGCACCTTTAAACAGTCTGTCTTTGCTGTTTTCAATTGCTTTGAATTATACTGCCCATTATAATGATTATTGATTTAAGACTAATGTGAATGATTTTAGTTGTTAGTCTGCTAATCTGCTAATATATTTGTAGTAACCAGGCACACACAAGAAGTCTTGAGCTGGTTAATTTATTGGCTACATGTATAACAAAGCCAATGTGACTCACTCTGCCAACAGCTAACAGCATAAGAGCAACAGAAAAGGTTGCTATGATACATGCATTTTAAAACTCCACATCATCATAGAACTAAATACTTTAAAGGTACACTACACATGAGATATACATCACAACATATCTTCTTCTCCTCTTAAAAAAACCAAAAGAAAAACAAAACAAAATAACAATAACTAAAACAAATATAGATTACAAAACTATGACCTATATCTGCCAGGTCTAAAAATGTTCCTAGAACTTTTCCTGTGACATGTCTGGTCACCACTAGAATGACCACAGTCTGATGAATTTGAATGTACATGTTTCTCCCGAATTTTCACAACTCTGTTAAGGTTCCACCAATGACCACCATCAACTTTTACAGCATTATCAAGAATTTTTACAACTTTAACAGGTGAACTAAATTTGCTGTCTCCTTTCTTTTTGTGAACAGCAGATCTAATTTTGATCATATCACCCACATTAAGCGGACTTTGAGAGATTTGAACGAATCAAACCAATCCTTTTGTTTAGCTTGAGCAAGGGCTACATTGTCACTTGCAATGGACATCAGTTGGGCTACATCTGATTCAGACTTTACCCATTTGCTCATCCAACCAGGTCTACAATTTGTGTTGGGTTTACGTCCCCTCAACAGCTCAAACGGTGAAACCTTCGTTGAAGAGTGTGGCGTTGTCCTATAGAACCACACCATAGTGTTTAAAGCTTTACAAATGTCATTCTCACTAGCGCTGGCCCACTTAATACACTCCCCCACCACCCTATTCCTCCTCTCAACTAAGCCATTGGTTTCCGGGTGATAGAGGGAACTCTTGTTGTGCTTAACACCTGACTCCGCAAGAAAACTCTTGAATTCTGTGCTGACAAATTGTTTTCCGTTGTCCGAGACCAGAGTTTCAGGAACACCTTGTCTCAACCACACATCTTTGAGAAATTCAACAACAGTTTTTGTGCTGGCCTCCTTCCCCATTCTCACTTCCGGCCATCTTGATTCATAATCCATAAGAACCAAAACAAATCTTAAACCCCCAGGAAGATCTTCGTATGGTCCCATGACATCAATACCTAACTTCATCCAAGGACCCTTGGGATATTCAATGGGGATCAAAGGAGGAACAGAAATTTTCAAACTTTTGTCGGATGCACCACAAACACAGCAACTGGCAACCACAAGATCAACCTCGTTATCCATACTTGGCCACCAATATATGTCCCGGAGGCGCCGTTTGGTAAGGGTAGCCCCAAGATGACCTTCATGAGCCCTATCAACAATAGTTTTCCTGAAGACACTGGGAGGTACAAACTTGTCCCCCCCTCAATAGTAAATCATCCTCTATGGATAATTCATCCTCAACTTTCCAGAAATGTTGGAGAGCAATAGGTAGGTTCTTTTCTCTTGGCCAACCATTTTTGACATAATTGAAAACTTCATGAATCACACAATCAGATTCCTAAGCCTTGATCCAATCACTCTCAGAACCCAGATCAAGATCAGGAAGATCTAAAACAGCAACCAAGCAGTCATCACAGTCCTCATTACAGAAATCATCTAAATTAACCTAATCAAGTTCATTCACTTTGACAGGGAAGCGTGAGAGAAAATCTGCCCGTCCATTTTTCCCACCAGAAATGTGTTCAATTCTAAATTGATATTGCAACAGTTTTGTCACCATACGAATTATTCTCGGTGAACAGCACTTACTCACACTTCCACCCAAAATGTTTACCAGTGGCTTATGATCCGTTAAAAGTAAAAACCACTTTCCACAGATGTACAGTCTGAACTTTTCTATTCCCCATGAACAAGCTAACAACTCCTTCTCAATGACAGAGTACAGGAGCTCAGGAGTCCTTAACACCCTAGTTGCAGAGCACACCGTATTCTCACAATTTTAGTCCCATTGAGTTTGGGTGGCACCAATACCTGCTTGACTCGCATCCACAGTGACACAGCAAGATAAACTAAGGTCAAATGGTTTTAAAATTGGACCATCTTTCAAGGCTGACTTAATCAACTTAAAAGCAGCAACACACTCCTCTCCCATACAAACTTGACTCCCTTGAGTAAATTACTTATGGGACGTGCCATAGAGGCAAAATTAGGAATGAACTGTTAGTAGTACTCACATAGTCCTAACAATGACTTGACACCAGCTGTGTCCACTGGTTCAGGAGCATCCATAATTGCCTGAAGTAAACCTGGACGAGGACTGATTCCATCTTGAGATATGACATGCCCCAAGTATTCAACTTTTGAGCAAAGAAATGTACATTTTTCTTCCTTTAATACCATACCACGTTTTTCGAACAATGTTAACACTTTTTCTAAAACAATGTCTTGAGATGTGATATCATTACCAAAAATTAGTACATCGTCCTGAAATACCAGAACACCTTCAACATCTTTGAGTATATTGCTCATTATCCTCTGGAAAACAGATGCTGCTGAAGCAAGTCCAAAAGGCATGCGACAGTAGCGAAATGTTCCCAGAGGCGAAACAAAAGAAGTTAAATGACGTGACTCAGGATCCAATTCTACCTGATGGTACGTACTGGCTAGATCCAATTTGGAGCAATAACGTGCACCCTTTGTTAACAAAAACAGATCATTGATCTTTGGCAAAGGGTGCAAGTCTACCCATATTTCTTTATTTAGGGATCTCAAATCAACACAGACCCAAAGATCACCTCCCCTCTTCCTTGCTACGATTAATGGAGAAAGGCACAAAGAGGAATCAGTAGGTTCAATGATACCTCTTTCGCACAACCCTTTTAGCGCTGCAGTAAGTTATGTTACCTTACTTTGATGAGGTAGTAGAAGTCCAACAAAGTCTTTTCGTCAAGATACTTCTTAGGTACACAGAATTTGAAGCCAGAAAATGCACTGCATAGCTCCTTACATGTAGCCAGGAATCGTCGCCATAAATTTGTAGTAACCAGGCACACACAAGAAGTCTTGAGCTGGTTAATTTATGTATAACAAAGCCAATGCGACTCGCTCTGCCAACAGCTAACAGCATAAGAGCAACAGATCATGTTCCTATGATACATGCATTCTAAAACTCCACATCATCATAGAACTAAGGGGCATATTACCAAGGAATAGCGATATTGATCGCAAAATGCGCTTAGCGCATTTTATTTTATCGTTGCCTATCGCTGGATATGTTAGCAGAGAAAACATGCTATTAGCAACGTTTTTCTCCATTGTGCTAAAATATCCAGGGATAGTGGCGAAATGCGTAAATATCACTGAGAATACAGAGATATTCACGCATTAGCGATGAAATGCTCTTAGCCATGTTATCCACCTCCCATTGGATAACATGGCTAAGAACTGGTCTGGGCAGGTGTTAGTATTTGGAGATATTCGTGCTTAGCGCGAATATTTCCATCGCTGCGCCTGCCTTACTAATAGGCGATAGCGACGTTAGCGACTGCTTTCAGTCGCTAACTGGTTGGGTACGCCCACTTTGCATGTCATTAGCGATAAACATCGCTGACATGCAAAGCGGGCCCCAAACCGCTTGCTATCGCCTAAAAGCTGTCGCTAACATCAGTTAGCGGCAGCTTGCTAATAGGGCGATAGAATTATCGTCGCTTAGCGGCCGAAAACAGCTGCTAAAGCGGCGATAATTGCCTATTGCCCTGCTTGATAATATGCCCCTAAATACTTTAAAGGTACACTACACATGAGATATACATCACAACATAAACCTTCATGGTTTGCAAATCTACTACTCTCTGTCGTTCTTGTGGGGTCTAATGTGCTCACTGTCCTTTACATATTGTTGATGTTAAACTACAGCCCTGGACAAAACGTCCATCCACTCAAGTGGAGCTTGGGCTTCATTTTCACCGTGGATCTGCATGGTGTAAATCCGATCCAACTGCAACACAGAGACAGTGCAAACTTCCCATGCACACAGACCAGATAGAGTAGCTTAGGCAGTAGCACTGCTAGCTTATACACACATGCAGTCACAGATTTACACGTACAGCCTAGATAACAGCAGTGGCCGCTTTCTTCACACTTTGAGGCAGATTTATCCACACTTTGAGCCAATGCACAGTCACAAAAAATGCCTAAACCAGTGCAAAGAGTTGATTTGCTATTTACTTTCCAGCGCAAAACTTTTTTTGCACTGTTAATTTGTCTAAAATTAAAACAAAGTTGCACTTTCCGCTGCGTTGTACTTTTGTATGTCCAGGGGATGTCCCATGTGTGGTACATGACCGTTCCAGCACATATACAATGTTTGAAAAGTTTTAAAGTATGTTGTAGCAAGTTTTTTGTACTGGAAGAACACAATTCCTGTAGAAAATCTAGGCTAAACGTAACACGCACACACGTGTGTGTGTGTGTTTGGCGCTAGCAGCCTGTTTCAGCTCCAGTGTAGGGGATGGCAGCAGCAGCATACAGTGGCGGCTCCTCTGCTAAGGCGGAGGAGCGGTGCCCCACTGCTCTTTGAGCAGTTAAAAAAAATGAAAAGAAATAATGATGATGATAAGACGTTATTATAATTTTATTTTTCTGTGCGACTCAAAGCCAGGTTAGTGTGGGCGGGGCTAGGCTCGCCACCGTCAGAGGGAAGAGTAGTTTGCGCTCTCTGAGTGAGCATGATGGTTTGTCCGGCCCTCAAACCAGCCAAACCGTCATGCACACTTAGCAAGTCTCCACCTGGCTGTGCTGCACAGCCCGGTGAGGAACATGACCGCTCAGGCACTGCCTGAGCGGCCAAACAGGCCACTCAGACCAATTGCAACGCTGCTGATGCAACGTCGTGATTGGCTGGCTGGGAGAGTCTGGGAGCCTGGGTGCGTCCGGTGCACCCAGTGCCGAGACTGAGTGATGGAGGAGAGGAAGCGGCGTTGACAGCGATGTTTTTTATATCACCCTATCCCTCACCCCTCTGCCAATGGCATCATATCTTTATAATTATAGCTCCGCGCTGTGTTGTCCCCAAATGCAACACAGTTCGGAAACATTGCTGCACTGCGTTGTGCAACTTTTTAACAAATCTTTCCGCGTGTGCGTAGTTATTCTTTGTGCGCAGGCTCTGTGGCACAAGTGATTAGATCACTATGCTTGAATCATGGCTGCCTTTCACTATCCAGCCAGTTTCACACACCCAGAGCTGAGGTATTGTACAAGCAAGAAGAATGCAGGCGGGAAACACACACTCACGCACACACACACTCATGCGCACACCCCTACACGCACACACATACGCACCCCCAACCATCCCTCCATGGAATGTAATAGGACATACAGAGAATGGCATTTTGTGTACAGTATTAACTCTCTACACGTTTTTATATTAGAAAGAAGTAAGGGTGTTGAATATAAGCTTTTAACTGGTGAATGAAAATGGCGAAATGACAACAGGTTGTGTAAATGCCACCTCAGTGACCACCAGATCAAAACTGCAGGGTTATTAAATGGTGTTTCCAACCTTCTTAAAGTCCAAAGATTGTTTCCTAACGCATTATATTGCATTCCAAACGCGTCTGGTGAAATATACGTGCACAGGACAGTAGAAACACTAACACTGCTTGTTGAGGCGGGCCCGAGCGGGTGCAGGGACGAGGCCGTCCGTGTTCCTGCCCTGTGAGACCCGGCTGTCCTCTCTGAGGCCTGGACTGCCACCTACTTGGCGAGCTTGACCCAGCTTTCCCCTCAGCCTGGAGCTGGTGGCATAAAGGCCGCATTCTCTTCCTGCTTGTGTGTCACCTGATTTCCTGCTTTGCCGCGAGGCATCGAATGCACCAGGTTATGTTACTTTCCAGTCTCTATTCCTTGTTCTCACCTCCCTGGGAACCCGAGCTGGCCATTAAAGTGAATTGCAATCAGATTCCGTGCGGTGGCTTCCCTGTCTCCTGCCAGAGCTGAGCTTTGCTGCTCTCTTGCTTCTGTTTAAAGAGCTGAAGGGAAAGAAGGTTTAATGCACCGGTTACTTACTGGATGTCTTTTTTACTCAAAGTCCTAGGGCCAGATTAACAAACATTTTGAAAACACTTTGCAAAAGTGATACAAAACCTGCACAATTTTTTTTATGGATTTACTTTCCAGTGCAAAATTGTTTAGCGCAAAAAGGTGGTCTGAAAGTAACGCAAAGCAGTGCAAAGTGCTGGTTTGCATTACTCTGCGTCAAGGGCAGGTTCCATGGGTGGTACACTGTCGTTCCCATGCAACCACCAATGGTTTTTGACCCGTAACCCTATCTACTAACAATGGTAGACAGGATTTTGAGCCAAAAAGTTACACCACTTGAAAGCAGGAGTTAAAAATGGGAAATGCTTTTTTTTCTCCTGTTTCCCACTTTGCAGCATACACCCAACATGCGAAAAGTTTTATAGTTAGTCTAGGCATAGTATTTTGTACTGGAAGGGCACCCTTACCGTACAAAACCCATGCTAGACGAACACTGACACCTTGGCACTATGATGCAAAGGTGTGTGCGTGGTGCTCAGCAGGCTAATTATGTGCCAGCCCTAGGGAGAGATCAGGATAGAGCCATATCTGAGTAGATAGGGTGCTTTCCAGTTCTCTCCCTCTCACGCAAAGCAGCAACTTTGGGTGCTGCGCTGCATTGGGTCAAAGTTTTGTTAATCTGGGCCCTAATCTTCCTTGTCTTAGACCAGTGGTTCCCAAACTTTTTTGACCCGCGGCTCCCTTGTCCCATTGACCATTGCCCGTAGTTCCCCCCTTTTACTATTTTGGGAAGGTGGGGGGATGTAAGCCCAGCCTCGGGAGTACTTGCATTTTTCTCCCTGAAAATAATTGGGATGAAGTTGATGAAGGTATTATAATCATACACGCAGGGTGTTTCATATTACTAAGGCGGCGCCTCTAATAAAATATTCCTAGTTACATTTCTTTTCCCATGCCTTTTTCAGAGTACCCTCTCACACTTTTTTATCCCACTTACAGTGCTCGATAGAACCCCAATGCATGTCGGCCCCATTGCCAAAGGGTTTCTGCGCTCGAAGAATATTTGCATGCACCTCCATTTCTACCCATGTCATACGTGCCAACACACCTGGCTCAGCAAGGTGACTCACGATTTATTAAACCACATACAGTTTATTTTTGCTGTCTTCTCCCAAAAATCGGCTCCAAATCAATGCAAGCCAAATAAATTCCTCTGATTTCTTTTTTTTTAAACATCCCTCTTTATTGCTACTAAATGATGGCATTACGCTGTATACTTCCCTGTGCTGAAGGAGAGAGCAGGTATGTCTGGAAATGTGTGTGTACTGAAAGAAATATGTACTGGAAGTACCTATGGTTCAAGTACATGTATCAATACTTAGGGGCTCATTAGGATGGCGGACGGAAGAGCCACCGCAGCCCTGGAGTAGGCGGAAAAACCCTTTTCCGTGTCCGCCTGCCGCGGATACTCCGTCCGCCATATCAGGATAGGAAAACGTGTCAAATTTCCGTCCGCGACGGTAAAGCACGCACCGCCGCCGAACTACACACGACCACGCGGCGGACGGAACACATCCGGAGGCTCCGCCGTACGTACTGACGTCTAAGACCGTCCCCCAAATCAAGATGGCGGAAAATACACATAAAACCGCAGCGGAAAAACAACCTGTCTGAACACGGCGGAATCCCCACAGCGAACATAGGTGACATAGCAGAGATACCCACCGCAAGCTGACCACCACCATGGACCCAGCGCTACACGCTTTCCCGATGCTCTTCGCGATCCACCACGTCCTAGTCATGGCCCACTATCGACGACGACGCAGGTAAGGCACAAACCATTGGCTGTCTGGAGGGGAATACCAGCAAGGGTCGTGACGTAGGGAGGGGGAGTGTCATGTTACCGAAACCACTGATGAGAAGCAAATACGAATACACATTTGTAGTACGCAAGCAGGAATGACAACGACAGACCACGAGACGTGATAGACTACCTTCATTGTACATCATAGGGGTATAATGACAGTGTATGCGTGAGCATGGGCAAAGTGGGCACCAGAGCAGCTACATCATTGGCAGTAAACGAGAGGGCAGAATGCAGTATCAGAGCATCAACAGGGCATTGTGGAGTACAGAGCAGGTACATCATAGGCAGTAAACGAGAGGGCAGAATGCAGTATCAGAACAGCAACAGGGCATTGTGGAGTACAGAGCAGGTACATCATAGGCAGTAAACGAGAGGGCAGAATGCAGTATCAGAGCATCAACAGGGCATTGTGGAGTACAGAGCAGGTACATCATAGGCAGTAAACGAGAGGGCAGAATGCAGTATCAGAACAGCAACAGGGCATTGTGGAGTACAGAGCAGGTACATCATAGGCAGTAAACGAGAGGGCAGACTGCAGTTTCAGAGCATCAACAGGGCATTGTGGAGTACAGAGCAGGTACATCATAGGCAGTAAACGAGAGGGCAGAATGCAGTATCAGAGCATCAACAGGGCATTGTGGAGTACAGAGCAGGTACATCATAGGCAGTAAACGAGAGGGCAGAATGCAGTATCAGAACAGCAACAGGGCATTGTGGAGTACAGAGCAGGTACATCATAGGCAGTAAACGAGAGGGCAGAATGCAGTATCAGAACAGCAACAGGGCATTGTGGAGTACAGAGCAGGTACATCATAGGCAGTAAACGAGAGTGCAGAATGCAGTATCAGAACAGCAACAGGGCATTGTGGAGTACAGAGCAGGTACATCATAGGCAGTAAACGAGAGGGCAGAATGCAGTATCAGAACAGCAACAGGGCATTGTGGAGTACAGAGCAGCTACATCATAGGCAGTAAACGAGAGGGGCTAAGTGCATCAACAGTCCATTGCACTGAACAGGTCCATCCGAGGCAGCACGTGAGAGTGGCTAAGTGCATCAACAGTCCATTGCACTGAACAGGTCCATCCGAGGCAGCACATGAGAGGGGCTAAGTGCATCAACAGTCCATTGCACTGAACAGGTACATCTGAAGCAGCACGTGAGAGGGGCTAAGTGCATCAACAGTCCATTGCACTGAACAGGTCCATCCGAGGCAGCACATGAGAGGGGCTAAGTGCATCAACAGTCCATTGCACTGAACAGGTCCATCCGAGGCAGCACATGAGAGGGGCTAAGTGCATCAACAGTCCATTGCACTGAACAGGTCCATCCGAGGCAGCACATGAGAGGGGCTAAGTGCATCAACAGTCCATTGCACTGAACAGGTACATCTGAAGCAGCACATGAGAGGGGCTAAGTGCATCAACAGTCCATTGCACTGAACAGGTCCATCCGAGGCAGCACATGAGAGGGGCTAAGTGCATCAACAGTCCATTGCACTGAACAGGTCCATCCGAGGCAGCACATGAGAGGGGCTAAGTGCATCAACAGTCCATTGCACTGAACAGGTTGATCAGAGGCAGCACATGAGAGTGCAGAATGCAGTATCAGAACAGCAACAGGGCATTGTGCAGTACAGAGCAGGTACATCATATGCAGTAAACGAGAGGGCAGAATGCAGTATCAGAGCATCAACAGGGCATTGTGCAGTACAGAGCAGGTACATCATAGGCAGTAAACGAGAGGGCAGAATGCAGTATCAGAGCATCAACAGGGCATTGTGGAGTACAGAGCAGGTACATCATAGGCAGTAAACGAGAGGGCAGAATGCAGTATCAGAGCATCAACAGGGCATTGTGGAGTACAGAGCAGGTACATCATAGGCAGTAAACGAGAGGGCAGAATGCAGTATCAGAGCATCAACAGGGCATTGTGGAGTACAGAGCAGGTACATCATAGGCAGTAAACGAGAGGGCAGAATGCAGTATCAGAACAGCAACAGGGCATTGTGGAGTACAGAGCAGGTACATCATAGGCAGTAAACGAGAGGGCAGAATGCAGTATCAGAACAGCAACAGGGCATTGTGGAGTACAGAGCAGGTACATCAGAGGCAGCACAAGTACGTGTCCCTACCAACCCGTCACAGGAACCACAAGAGTGCCACGCAGTTCTCAATGGACACACCATGTGAAATAACATTTGAGTGAAGTGTTCAGCACCTCACATCACAGAATCAGGGGGACTGCGTGAACTACCTGCCTCGGACACACTGGCAGCACCAGCAACAGGAGTGTGAGACACAGCCACAGCCCGAGTGACACACACATGGGCCACGGACCCAGACACACTGGCAGCACCAGCAACAGGAGTGTGAGACACAGACACAGCCCGACTGACACACACATGGGCCACGGACCCAGACACACTGGCAGCACCAGCAACAGGAGTGTGAGACACAGCCACAGCCCGAGTGACACACACATGGGCCACGGACCCAGACACACTGCCAGCACCAGCAACAGGAATGTGAGACACAGCCACAGATGTAGTCACTGACACGTGACCCACTGACCCAGACAGACTGCCAGCACCAGAAACAGGAGTGTGCAACACAGCCACAGATCTTCTAACTGACACGTGAGCCATAGACCCAGATAGACTGCCAGGACCTGCAACAGGAGAGGGCACAACAGAGACTGTGCCACTACATGATGCATGACAGCCAACAACAGACACAGTGCCACCATCTGATACATGAGAGTCAACTGCACCAGCGCCACTGGGACAACTGAAATGATGAGCCACAGGGCTGTATGGGCCAGGAGGCAGGGTGGGCCTGGGAGCTGGGGATAGCTGACCTTGAGCCAAATCGGGGTTGGCAGGTGTCAATGGTGTGTGTCTGCGTTTCTTAGGGATGTGTGAGTGCACCCTGGACAGGACAGGACTGCCAAGAGGTGGGGACTCTAAAGAATCACCACCCACCATAGGTGGAGCATCTGCAGCCGGGGATCGGGTTTCTGGGGACGTGCTGGAGCCTGCTTGTCGTTTGCTGTGTGCCTGCCGCCTGGACTCTGAATCATGTGTAATGGGGGATGCAACAACAGGGGACACCCTCCTCTGCTTCTGACTGGCCTGGATGGGAGTGGAGGTATGGGGGGACTCCGCCGCGGAGACATCTGTTTGGCGGTCAGTAGAAAACATCAGCCCCAGTGCAGCCAGGGGTGAAGTATGCCTGTCCTTGATTGCGCCATTGTCCTTGCTAGATGCCTTGTCCGTAGGATGTGCCTTATCCTTACGTAGAGTGTTGTCTCTGGATGTAGCCTGTGCCCTGGTCGCCGCCCTGTTCCTGCCAGCAGACTTGTCGTCTGTGGTGCACCTGTCTCCAGTAGACACCTGCTCTCTGTGTGTGTCCCTGCCCTTGGGAGATGGACCTTGCTCTGCTGTGGGCCTGCCCTTGGGAGTCTCCCTGCTCTTAGGAGGTGCCTTTGTCCTTTCACTGTCCTTGGGAGTGTCCCTTTCCTCTGCTGTGGGCCTGCCCTTGGGAGTCTCCCTGCTCTTAGGAGGTGCCTTTGTCCTTTCACTGTCCTTGGGAGTGTCCCTTTCCTCTGCTGTGGGCTTGCCCTTAGGAGTCTCCCTGCTCTTAGGAGGTGCCTTTGTCCTTTCACTATCCTTGGGAGTGTCCCTTTCCTCTGCTGTGGGCCTGCCCTTGGGAGTCTCCCTGCTCTTAGGAGGTGCCTTTGTCCTTTCACTGTCCTTGGGAGTGTCCCTTTCCTCTGCTGTGGGCCTGCCCTTGGGAGTCTCCCTGCTCTTAGGAGGTGCCTTTGTCCTTTCACTGTCCTTGGGAGTGTCCCTTTCCTCTGCTGTGGGCCTGCCCTTGGGAGTCTCCCTGCTCTTAGGAGGTGCCTTTGTCCTTTCACTGTCCTTGGGAGTGTCCCTTTCCTCTGCTGTGGGCCTGCCCTTGGGAGTCTCCCTGCACTTAGGAGGTGCCTTTGTCCTTTCACTGTCCTTGGGAGTGTCCCTTTCCTCTGCTGTGGGCCTGCCCTTGGGAGTCTCCCTGCTCTTAGGAGGTGCCTTTGTCCTTTCACTGTCCTTGGGAGTGTCCCTTTCCTCTGCTGTGGGCCTGCCCTTGGGAGTCTCCCTGCACTTAGGAGGTACCTTTGTCCTTTCACTGTCCTTGGGAGTGTCCCTTTCCTCTGCTGTGGGCCTGCCCTTGGGAGTCTCCCTGCTCTTAGGAGGTGCCTTTGTCCTTTCACTGTCCTTGGGAGTGTCCCTTTCCTCTGCTGTGGGCCTGCCCTTGGGAGTCTCCCTGCTCTTAGGAGGTGCCTTTGTCTTCTGACAGGCCTTGTCCAAGGTACAGTCCATGGACATGTGAGTATCCCTTGACTTGGGAGTACCTTTTGTGTTGAATGCCTGTGTAGCTCCTGAAGGCATGTCCCCCAACAACACTTGTGGATCCTGTGTGTGTACTCCAGTGTATCTGACGTTGTCTACGTGAACAGATTTAGCTGATCTAGGGGATGGGGTCTGTGCCCTGCGTGCCCTGACGTGCTGTCTGACACTGCTTCAGTGACAGTGCAATAACCTGTATTTGAGTCCTGCTCAGAATAATCACTACCCCCTGAGACATCCAGTGGTGTAGATGGGGAAACAGAAGTAGCACCCTGTTCATGCGACTGTACTATTGCAGACGACACACTGCTTGCCAATGACTGCACTGTCCTGTGTAGACCTGCAAGATCGCCATGCATCCCTTCCATAAATGCCACCACCTGCCCCAACTTCCTATCATGGTCCTGGAAAGCATTTGTCATATTGGTCTGCCCCACACACAGCTGTCGCAGCAGATCAACGGCCTCAGCACACAGTGCATTTTGGCTCACCGTGGCAGGGGCAGCGGTGCCTGCACCGAACGCCACTCTGCTCCCCCTACTCCTCCGGCCACGAACAGTACATGGTGCAGTTGGCGGAAGTGTGGGCCCTGTGTGCTGTCTTCCGACAGAAGGTGATGATTGCCCACTCCCAGTCTGTGACAACACTGCAGGCTCACCAAGAGTGTCCGACGAGGAGGACGATGGTGTCTCCACATGCGAGTCCTCAGGGACGGTCCTGTCCCCCTCTCCGGCGCTGGCCTCCTCTGTGTCAGTCTGCGTGTGTGCGAAGTCTGAGCCGGACTCATTTCCTTGACTCATCTCCACCGTCTGTGGTGAGTGTCCTCTGTCATTGCTGAAATGCACATAAAAGATGTGTGAGTCATGGGCACACTGACGTACAGAAGGACCAGGATTGCCAAATTCCATAGCTGACAAAGATTTAGTAGCCCCCATCCTGCACACGGCCCACCTCTACCAGTCATCCTCACATTTCCTGCCATGGGGCCATGGACCACTAGGGGATGTGCTTCAACACTCAACTACTAAGCAAGTGGCGTGTCAACATGGCGGACCTGGATGTCAAATGACAACCACCCAATGGGACCAAAATGGCATCACAGAGATACATACGCAACACGGAACTCAATACTGTGTCTGTGCACCAATACATGCATAGCACTCACAGGTTTCCTACACAGACAGTCTGCTCACCGCTAGTTTGCTGTTGATCGGCACTCAGACGTTCGGCCAGTTCAGGATGCGTCACTGCAATGATACGGTGCATGAGAGGGGTCATGGAGCGTCGGGCCAGACGGGGCGTCCTTGGAATCATGCCCAGTGTTACTTCCGCTACATTCTTGCTCAGCCTGGAAATGTCGTCCCAGCGTTTGTGGCAGTGTGTATGTCGTCTGTTGCACACCCCCAATGCCCGTACTTCCCGTGCTATGCTCCTCCACAGGTCCTTGCGAAGGTGCAGCTTGACCTACCATGATGGGAGACAAAAGGGTTTAAGTCAGTGGACAGTTGGCCTGTCACACACATAGGGGCAAGACGTAACTGTCAGCAGCCATGCACAATCAGGAACATATGTCTAGCCCACACTACACAGCTAAGATAGAAATAGGCCTGATTATTTGGCCCCCTCATGCACACCAACATGTCCCACACTGCACTTACCACCCGTCCTGGTGCGCCGTAGAGGCGGCCATAGTTGCGGAGTACACCGTCCACGAGGACATCAAGATCCGCGGCGGTGAAGGGTCGAGACCGGATCTCTTTGCCTCTCGACATGGCAAGATCACGGAGTATGGCACTAGAGCAGCAGTCGGTGGTCAGCTCAGCAGCAGCAGCAGGTTGAGGTGATGGTCACAGGCAGCAGTCGATGGTCAGCTCTGCAGCAGCAGCAGGTCGAGGTGATGGCCACAGGCAGCAGTCGGTGGTCAGCTCAGCAGCAGCAGCAGGTCGAGGTGATGGTCACAGGCAGCAGTCGGTGGTCAGCTCAGCAGCAGCAGCAGGTCGAGGTGAACAGGCAGCACTGGTCCCCAGGGTAGGAAGTGTCATTTTGGCCATCACACATATATAGGCCCCTCAGCACATGTCAGTGGCATACGTCGCCAGCAATTGGTCAGCCCTGGAAGCGTGTTCGTGAAATGGGCCAATGACTGGCCCTGTTGTTGCGGTGCACTGCTTCCGCTACTTGCGATTGGCCATATGCGGCCAGCGTCCCTCTTCCCATTGGCTGCACGTGCTCGGACCGTCACGGGCACACACCGGCAACCGCACGTGCAAGCTTCAGGCACGGATGCTTCAGTTGCAACAATGTTCTATCACTGGCACCACCATGGCGGTGCACGTACTCAGCGGGGGAGGTGCAGGCCTATACACCCTTTAGATGTACTCAATGGACATGCCAGTTCATGTCCCCTCTTACAGTCACATTGCATCATCCACCGTACACCGGCCGGAGCGACCGGGCCTAGGACGGCCGTGGCCGGCCATGTCCACAACCGCCGTGGCCGGCCATGTCCACAACCGCCGTGGCCGGCCATGTCCACAACCGCCGTGCCCGGCCCGCCATGTCCACAACCGCCGTGGCCGGCCATGTCCACAACTGCCGTGGCCGGCCATGTCCACAACCGCCGTGCCCGGCCCGGCCTAGGACGGCCGTGGCCGGCCATGTCCACAACCGCCGTGGCCGGCCATGTCCACAACCGTACATGGCCGGCCACGGCGGTTGTGGACATGGCCGGCCACGGCCGTCCTAGGCCGGGCCGGGCACGGCGGTTGTGGACATGGCCGGCCATGGCGGTTGTGGACATGGCCGGCTACGGCCGTCCTAGGCCGGGCCGGGCACGGCGGTTGTGGACATGGCCGGCCATGGCGGTTGTGGACATGGCCGGCTACGGCCGTCCTAGGCCGGGCCGGGCACGGCGGTTGTGGACATGGCCGGCCACGGCGGGTGTGGACATGGCCGGCCACGGCCGTCCTAGGCCCGGCCGCTCCGGCCGGTGTACGGTGGATGATGCAATGTGACTGTAAGAGGGGACATGAACTGGCATGTCCATTGAGTACATCTAAAGGGTGTATAGGCCTGCACCTCCCCCGCTGAGTACGTGCACCGCCATGGTGGCGCCAGTGATAGAACATTGTTGCAACTGAAGCATCCGTGCCTGAAGCTTGCACGTGCGGTTGCCGATGTGTGCCCATGACGGTCCGAGCACATGCAGCCAATGGGAAGAGGGCCGCTGGCCGCGTATGGCCTTTGGGAAGTAGCGGAAGTTGTGCACCGCCATGGCGGCGCCAATTATGTTATCTTGTCAGACGCTGAACCGTGATGTGTTGTGTGCAGTTGCGTCATGAGGGTTGTGAGCGTGATAGGGAAAGGTCATATGTCATACAATATAGCATGTGTGTCCATACTATGCCCATCGGTCGGCACACAATGGGCAACAGATGTGAATTTGGACGTGTTGACATCGGGTGTGACCCTACAGACGTTATTACATCTTCACAACTACACAGTACATCACGGCTGTATGGCCAAATTATGAATCTGTTGTCAGTGTGTGGTTCTGGCGAGGTGACTACAGTGGTGGTGGTACACATGCATTCCGTGTATGTGTTTTGGACGTTGTGTCACCATGCATCTAATTACCGTATGCACAACATTATTGGTGTTGGCATTGGTGCTTGATGACATGGCGTGTGTATCATTATCGTTTGTGTGCATGCAGTTGCATGTGTGTCTGTGATGTGGCTACTAAACATTAGGGTGAAGACTGACGTTTTGTCAGTAAGGTTCACATGTGATGGAGTTGTACACGTATGCGTCGTTTGTAAGTTGACCTAAGTTACATCTCTCTCCCACACAGGAGGGCTCCAAATGTGCATCGGCCATACACTGTGCTGGAGGATATGGTTGACGAGGAGGTGATTAGGAAATTCCGGCTGGATCGACGTCGGTTGCTGGAGCTTGTTGCTCAATTGTCTCCTCATCTGCAGCCACGTAGGACTTATCCTGGATCGATTACACCCACTGCTAAGGTAATGGCGGTACTACATTTCTTTGCTACTGGCACCTTTCAGTACACAGTTGGACATGCCGGGGGGATGTCACAGGCCATGTTCAGCACGGTTCTTCGGGATGTCTTAACAGCTATGATGCTGTACAAGAATGACTACATACATTTCCCACGGCCGGAAGAGTTGGCAGCAGTCAAAGCTGACTTCTATGTACTGGGCCACATACCTCACGTTGTGGGTTCAATTGATGGCACACACATCGCTATCATTCCACCACGGGCACGTGAGCAAGTTTTTAGGAATCGCAAACACTTCCATTCGCTGAACGTGCAGGTGGTGTGCCTGGCAAACAACATCATCTCCCATGTGTGTGCAAGATTTCCTGGCTCCGCACATGACGCCCACATCATGCGGAGCAGCATTGTCCCACGACTTATGGCAAATCTGCGACCCGGTCAAGCGTGGCTTGTTGGTGAGTGTGCAGTGGGGACTCTTGTGATCTCTGTGTGGCATGGGGTACCCACCATATCTTGTTGTGATGTTTGTGTCTGTCATCCCCCTACATAGGCGACTCGGCGTACCCAAACCGGCCCTGGCTCCTCAGTCCCCTACGTAATCCTACTACAGCGGGTGAAATGCAGTACAATGATGCACATGGAAGGACACGGAGAGTCATCGAACGTACCTTTGGACTGCTAAAGTCTAGGTTTAGGTGCCTCGATAAGACGGGAGGGGCCCTGCCTTACTCACCAGGAAAAGTATGCAGGATCGTGATTGCCTGCTGCATGCTCCACAACCTCGCAGTACGCAATGACATTGAACTGCTCTTGGACCCTGAAGACGAAGAAGTTCCTCGGCCTCCCATCCCACCCATGTCGACTGATGAGGATAGTGGTGAGGAGGAAGGTGTGGACCAGAGGCGCCAGCTCATAGATCGCTACTTCCCTTGAATGTGAGTAACTACCTCTAGTGGCGGTTGACAATGCCTCATGTATGTTTGCTGGTGTTGTGTGGATGTGGGGTGCATCAGCTGTGTGTTGTTTGTGATGGTTGCATATGTGTGTCTTCATTTCTTTGGACATACAAGTCTCCATGATGTGTGTGCTCTCATCCCATGCTTTTGTGATGATTGTAGTTTGTGTAATGTTGCTGTGCATTGTGTTGTGATGTGTGTCAATCTGTTTCCTGACGTGTGTTTGGTGTCTCTGATTTTCCCTAGGTAACTCCCGCAGCGCCATGATCATGTACGACTATGATCCCTGAACCAGTTTACGTCTGTTTCTGAAGGCAATCATGTTAATAAACATGGAGGCAAAACATCATTGTGTGTGTAAGTGAAATTTATTTACAGGTTGTGCTTTTGTGCTGGTGAATATTTACAAGTAAGTGGGGTGGAGGGAGTTGGAGTTGAAGGTAATGGCAGATGAAATGTCCGTGCTGACACCACATTGGGGGGTGTCAGGGTAGTCCAGCAGACCAGTGGGAATGATTGTCTATGTGGGACAGGATACTTAGGAGGGTGAATGTCTGGCACAGGCAGTGACATTGTCATTGGCGTCCCCTCTTGGAGCGTGTGGATGGCGCTCCAACACTGCTCTCAGCCACTTCCTGCCTTGGCCGGCCCCTCCGTCTCTGAGGTGGAACAGAGGCAGCTGGGGGGGCAGGTTGTGGATGTGCCACATCCGTCGCCAGGGGCGCAGGTGGTGGTGGCGGCGGTGGAGGCGGAGGTGACGGTGGCGGTGGAGGCGGAGGTGACGGTGGCGGTGGAGGTGGAGTTGACGGTGGCGCTATGACACTTGGTGGAGGGGGGGGGGTTGTTCCGGCCAACCCATTCCCTCCACATCGTTGCCTGCTGGCCCATGATGTGCACCATCTGGCCAAGGAACCCAGAGATTTCGCGCAACATGTTGGTGTTGTCCACTGCGTCCTGCTGTGCACGATCAGCGTTTGCCTGGGACCGGTCGTATGACGCCTGGCACCTGGCAAGGGCTTGTAGGGACTCTGCCACTGGATGGGGTAGCTGTCCTTCCTCTGTACGGCGGTGTGTGGGTCGCCTGATTGGCTGATGTCCCGTTGCCTGTCTTTGTGGCCCACTCACCCTGCTTGTGTGTGAGGCCGATGGACCAGCGTCGTGCGCTGGGTTAGGCTGGGTGGCACAGGCAGGAGTCGTGGTACTGGTGGTACTGGTGGTACTGGTGGTGGTGGGGACTGTGCAGATCACAGAGACAGGTGTCGCTGGAGTCACACATGCAACGGTGGTCGCTCCCGGGAGTCCCTGTGAGCCAGATGGCCCTGGCTGTGTGCTTGGTCCCGCTCCATCCTCCGCACCGGAGCTGCCTGTGTCCTCTTCACCAGAGAGTCCTGTATGTGTGGGAGGCGAGGCTGGCGGCCGGGTACTGGTTTCCCCAGTCAGTTCACGATCACCTGAGGGACAAGATAGAGCTGGTCAGTAATGTGGACATTACATGGTCATATAGATTAGTAGACATTTCTGTTTCCTGTCGCACACACCCCACCCTCCACCACCACCACCCTCCCCGTGAACATGGAGGCCTGTTGGGAGTTGTAGTTTGGACCTCTCACACACCCCACCCTCCACCACCCTCCACCCACCACCACCAACCTCCCCGTGAACATGGAGGCCTGTTGGGAGTTGTAGTTTGGACCTCTCACACACCCCACCCTCCACCACCCTCCACCCACCACCACCACCCTCCCCGTGAACATGGGGGCCTGTTGGTAGCCATGTACATGTTGGTGAGTATGTGTCCGACGTGCATGGGTTGGGGCCTGGGAGATGTGTCTTCTCAGTTGTGTGAGCCTGACCATGTCGTGCTGATCGTGGTGCTTGGTTTGTACTTACCAGCCTCTTCTCCTTCGTCAAGTCCGTCTAGGCTCTCTGGGTGTAGTATCACCAGCACCTTCTCCTCCCAATCGGTGTAGGGTATGGGCTCCGGGGGTGTTCCACCGCCAGTATGAATGGCTCTAGCGAAGTTTTTAGCTCGGATGCCCTTCACCCTGGTCTTCAGGTCATGCCACCGCCTCTGAATGTCATGCTTCGTCCTCGGCACAGTCCCCGACGCATTCACCCGAGTGACGATCCTGTCCCACATGTGGTTCTTTTGCGCCACGGACGTCTGCTGGACTTGGGCCCCGAAGATGTGGGTCTCAACACGGATTATTTCATCTACCATTACCCTCAACTCGGTCTCCGTGAATTTTGGGTTTTTTTTGGGTGCCATGGTGTGTGGTGCTCAGTGTGTGAGTTGAGTGAGTTGGGGGGTGCAGGTGTGTGGTGTGTGATGTGTAGGATTTGTGTGGTGGGTGTTTGTGTGGTGGGTGTGGTAGGGTGGTGGTTGTGTGTCTTCTATGTGAGTTAGCAGTATCTCGAATAGGGCCTCTTGCTAGCAGCAATGCTGTGATGCAAAGGATTGTGGTAGTGTGTGGGTGTCATTTTATAGTCGTGTCTCAATGGTTGTTGGCAGTCAGGTGGTAGGTGGGCGTGTTGACTAGTGTGCATTATTGGATACTTGGGACGTGTCATGGTGGCTTGTGCTTGGTGTTGGTGTATGGGGGGGCCTTGTCAATGTTCGTATGTTTGCTTTGGACTTGCGGTACACTTTCTAACATTTGTTTGCCGCTAGAGATGTTGTGCGTGTTGGCCTTCCGCAGTGATGCAGTGTTTATCGTTGCATTCTTTCCGCCGTGGACGTGGATGGCTGTGCGTTCCGTTGTACGGGCGGATTTATCCTAATTGCGGCCACGGAGTAATCACAGGTATGGCGGTACATGTGTTATTTTCCGCGGTCATTTCCGTCCGCGGCAGTGGTTGTTCATTGGACTCCGTCCGCCGCGGACGGAGTTGGATGTGTTCCGTCCACCACGGACGGTGTTGGTTATGATCCGTCCGCCGCGGTCGGAGTTTCGTGACATGATTATCCTAATCCCAACCGCGGAATCTCCGCGGCGCAGCCGGGAGTAAAATTTCCCCGACCATGGCGGACTGTACCCATTTCCGACCGCCATCCTAATCGACCCCTTAATACTTAATGTGTTTAATTGTCAGGACAACTATACTTTCCTGATAACTTGTATTGGTGTCAAATGCATTTGGAAAAAACAAAACTATTAAGGAGTCTAACAAAATAAATCATGCATCTTTGGCTTACTTTGGGAGTTTTGGAACATGGGGATCCATTGAAATATGGAAGTCATCTCCCTTGACATGCCATCAATTAAGCACTAGCTTTACAACTTTAGGCATGTCACTTACAAATCATCAACATCATGCGTTTAAGTCTAATTAGTTTAACTGAAGCCAACAAACCCTTCAACATTAAATGCATTAAAGTGCTTGGTGCGCGGCAGCCCAGGCTTGGTTTGGAGTTTCCCCGGGGAGCCACGGCACACAGTTTGGGAACCACTGTATTAGCCCCAGATTCCTCCTTAGCTCATCTCAACAGGTATATGAGGTGCCCATAATTCTAACATTTGTTTTAAAATAATTTCTCAGGTTCGGGCACTTTGCTGAGTGTAGGAAGCTGGCTCTTTATATGGTATACCAAAAAGAGGTATACTGTGCAAAGAGTCCAGATATTCCCTTATGAGTGGACAGGGGCTTGCTCTGGCAATCCCAAGATTCTCTTCTAAGGCATAGTGTGGTCGAGCATCCTTAGACTTATCAGAGAGCAGTGTTCAACATCTGCAAAATACACATAGTAAAAAAATTATGAATATGACTCAAGAAGAGATCCACATCAATGTATAAAAATAACATGTATCTTTATATATGTGTACGCACCAGAATCAATACAATCAGGTAAGTACATTTTGCAAGGGAAATACTTTTGCGTTTAAAAAGTCAACAGTGCATTTTTCAGAGGCTGTAATGTTGTCCTATGGAAGGAGAAACAAATACGGCATACAAGTTCTTTGCAGCGGCTTATGAGACCAACCTCCTGGACTTGAGGTGAGTAAGGGGAAAGGTCCAAGGCAGCGCCAGCAGGTCACCTCCAGTAGCACTAAGGCGGCTGGGTGCAGTGGTGCAGAACAGTGTTGGGCGCACAATGCAAGTCACTAGGGATCGGTCTTCTTGAACAGAGGCTGTAGGGTCGGACTTGGAGGCTAGTAAGGCTGAAACAACAGGGGGTTCAGGCCTCACAATGCTCGGGGACATGGAGACACCTTTGGGCCTCTTCGCCAGGGACAACTGGTGCAGAGGTGTCTTTAGGTGTCGGGTTTTCATCACCGTGAGCAGTTGTGGTACAGAGGGCCTGCAAAGAGAGGCTGCAGGCAGTGTTGATAAATCCACAGCGGGGAAACCCAAGGTGGGCTTCACGTCTGAAAGGTCTGGGTATCATGTTGGCACTGTTGGCCCACTTCAGCTCGGCAGCTCGGGTGCAGTGGTGCTTTCCGGCATCTAGTTTTCACACCTTGGTGCCTCTCAGCTTAGTCTTTGGTGCCTGCAAGATGCAGGGGAACAGCTCTGCTGCTCCAAGGGAGTTTCTGAGTCTTTGGAGAAGCGCTGGCAATCCTACCAGGCTTTGGAGGTTCACCAGCTTGCAGGGAGAGCCGACTCTGGCACAATTGTCGAGAATAGGTAAACAGGCCAGCAGGATTGGTGCCAAGTCAGTTGCTTCTTCTGCAGTTGTTGCTTTTGCAGCTCTTCTGCCCTTCTTCTTCTTTTAGTAGGCATCATCTGCTTCTTTGGAGCCAGGGCTCCCCTAAATGCTGAATTTATGGGCATTAGGTGACTGTAGGGTAGTAGCCAATGGGCTCCCTCTGCTTGGTGTCACTATGGCCCCTATATGACAACTTCCTGTGGGAGTAGGCATAACCCTGCCCTAGAATTCCTAAATTTGCCAAAACCAAGATTGCTAACTTTGAAAACTTGTCTCCACTCAAGTAGCCCACCTCAGGGGTGGCACCAGTCTGAGGGTGGACATGCCCTAGCTAATTTTCCCACCTGGCCAGGTGCCAAAGGGCTGTGGACAAAGGGAGTAGATTGGGTGGTGTGGAGTGGGGTACATTCGAGTGGAGTATATTGGGGTAGATTGGGGTCCATTGAAGTAGAGTGGGATAGTTTGGAGTGGGGTAGATTTGCTAGGGTAGAGTGGAGTGGGGTAAGTGCTATGGAGTAGAGGGGCATAGAGTGAAGGGGCGTGTTGTGTCATGGAGTGAGTGGCATAAATTTGAAATGCATAGAGTCAAGTTGTGTTGCATGTCGTAGAGTGCCTTAGAGTGAACGGATTTGAACCGAAATATGGTTTTACAGCACACAAACAATAATGTGTGCGAAATGTCATCACCTAGTGTATTGATTTGTCTTGATCGCTTCATTAGTACTAATTCAGATATATTCTAAAACGTCAGCAGAGTTCATGTTTTTTGTTGTGTGCTAGAAAATAAACATCCTACAGCCTCTCCTCTTACCTGGATACTCAGTAGGATTGTCACATAAGTCACAGACAGAAAAGTAAACACCTAGTTCCCACAGAAGAGAGAGCTTGACAATTGCCTTCTGTCTTTACAGAGAGTGAGTTTGTGGAAAAATACAATAAAAAAGGTTTGGGCAATGTGAGGGACGAAATCAAGCTGGACAGCCTAAAGCAAATAAAACCAGCAAATAGAAAGCCTGAAAATTAAAATTACAAACTACAAAGCCAATGGTAAGCAACTTGTAAAATGTATTAGTAGGTCAACTTTCTGAATGTCCTTAAGATGTCTTTAGAAAACCATAGACTTCGATCTAAAAAACAAATTACACAATGCCACTATATCAGTAATTGTTTGGCCTACCGTTCTGAATGCATTTATTAGATAAGTGATAGTTCTTGTGATTTTAGAGAAAAAATCTGGAGAGCATACCATCTCATTTCTATCTTGTAAGGTAAACAGATTAAGGATGATGAAGGCGGGGGCATGGCCTGCAGCCGAGAGGAATGGCTGCACTCTGAGTCGGGTCCTCTAACTACCGAGTGTTAACCCCAAATCCTGCAGAATCTGTCCTCATCTGCACTCCCCTGTCTTTCAGACAGCAAGGGTGAGACCTACCGCTCCGAGGGAGACAGCTGGAGCGGCTGGAGCGGCCGGAGCGGACAGAGCGAGTGGGGTGGAGTGCAGCATAGCGGCGCCTGCCTCCGACTCTGCTGCCTTGTGGTGAGGTGAAGGATCCCCGTGCAGCGACATTCACAGAGTTCGGGCCGGCGGGTGGCCAAGCGGGTGCTGGACGCCGGTCTACTGTGTCCTGCTGTTGGCAGTCCCCAGCAATGTGAACTCCAGACAAGCGGCTGCCATTGGACGTGCGGGCCGCAAGAGGCGGAGTGGGCCCAAGCAGCTGGGCGGTGGAGCCAAGTGGGCGAGAAAGAGTGGGTGGAGTGTCTAGCCCCCAACAGAATCCGATACAGAGATTGGCAAGGTGAGATGGCTGACCGTGCGCTAGGAAGCCCAGAGAGACCAGCGGAACCCCTGTGCGGCGCCGTGCTGCGACATGGGAGCTTATAGAGCGGTGCGATCGGTCCTAAGCCGGGGGAAGAGAAGGAGCCCTACGTATTGGGAAGAATATTGCTCATTGCCACTGACGAGAAAATTGAACAAGGCGGGTGGGCCCTGCGTGCCCATTCTGGTGGCTGGGCCACCGTCTGATGAACAACAAAGGAGCACATTGCCCGCGCCTGGTCCCAACCAGCAAAGAACTTTCAAAGAGCACGGGCCTGCTCTAAAATCGGAGGTCTCCAAAACCCTGTCAAATGTAAGGGGACAAAGCGGGCCCACGATTAAGGACAGAGGATCCACGGCCTACGCAACACATATACTCTAGCCATGACAGAGGCGCTAGGAACTCAGGGGATCTTCCACTTTGTGCCACGCGCCTGGTCATTGCCTGCCAGACAGCACAGAGGAACATGGCTCGTGGTGGGCCCCTATAGAGTGAGAATCCTTTGGAAGTATGGAGCCCTACTCCACACTTATTGGCCCTCCAGGACTCTACCACAACCAAAGAGGAGACATACGGTGTACAGGGTCCCAAGAAATATTCATGCGCATTACCTTCAGGCACAGAGGAGATCAAAAAAAGCTTGAGGTGCCACATAGGCCATATCTTGCGCATGCTCCCTAACTCTTATCAAGTATAGTGCATACAAAAGGACCTCACCATGGACAATCTAACTAAATAGATAAATACACTGTCTCCCTGTGGGCTCGGAAGAGGTACGATACACCTCCAGACAACTGGGGCAGTAGGAGGAATGACTCCAACACAGGACCCCACCCTCAGAGACATAATGAAAGCCGCCCGAGACTTGAAAAGCACGCTTGAACCCAAATTAGATGCGGTCACGGAGGAAGTGAACCTCCTTCGTGAGGATTTCCAGGGAAGGGCAGAAAAAGTGTCCGCAGCCAAAATGAATATAGGCAGTCTACAATCCAAAACGAAAAGGCTTGAGGACCAAGTCACCAAACTCACCAAGCAACAATGAGAAGTACTGGTGAGGCTTGAAGATCAAGAAGCTAATGTAAGTCGAAACAACATCCTAGTGGTGGGGGTTCCCGAAGAGGCTGAGGAACAATCCGTGGATCTCTTCATGGAAGACTTGATACTTAACACGCTGTGCCACCAAAAGACTATCTAATTTCTTCTCTGTGGGGAGAGCGCGCCGAGCATTGGGACCTGCACCGAGACCCCCCCCCCGAGAAAGATCATAGCTCAAATTCTCAACTATGGAGACCGCAACGCTATTTTGCAGGCATCCAGAACGTATGGAGAAATACAATATGCAAACGTGACAATCAGAATATTTCCTGACTTTACTCGCCAGGTGCAATGCCAACGTTTGACATTTGACTCTGTAAAAAAGGCCCTCCGTGAGAAAAATATTAATCATATGATGATATATCCAGCCAAATTAAGGGTATTTATGGAGGGAAAATCACATCTCTTCATGTGTCCAGGGGATGTATAGGACTGACTGAAGGACTGGCCAAAGTGGAACCTAAGGGATACATAAAGGATGCCATGGTAGTAGAATGAACAGAAGCGCTGAATGTGGAGGACCCATCTACCCCTGTGGTTCGTGGGGATGGTCCAGCTTGACAGTAAACTTGCTAGCTAGGCATTCTAAGCCGGGGGCTGGTCCGTGGTGGGGGAGAGATCTATTGAATGGGAGGGCGACGTGCCCCTGAAGGGGCATGGCTGAAATGACTTGCAATCTGGCCAAACTGACTAGGGATATGGGGGAGCAATGAGCTCGCGCAGAAGTAAGTGCAATGATGAGGACCTGATGCAGAGAGGTGTACATTGATTTAATGAAGTTTAATTAGCATTTACTGGTGGTATGTAGTATGTAGTATGTAGGGGATTTGTAAAATGGGAAGAAATATGGAGCCCTGGACTTAGAGTGAGTACAACCTTAATAAAGGTGTTGGAGAATATAATTGTTATATTGAAGTGCACACGATAAATACATCAGCAACTTGTTATTGAAATTCCAAACGTATCGCCTGAGTGTGTTGTACTGCTGACGATTGGTCAAAGGATGTGAACATTATATGATTATTTCTGCAGCTGCTACTGACTGTTTACCTTATTGATGTATGATGAGCATGTTCAATAAAAAGATTTTTTTTTAAAGTAGAAGGCACCTTTTATGCTTTTACATTTTTCTTCTATTGATACGTGGCTCGGTTTTTCACAAGGAAGGCCAACAAACTGACATTTTAAATCATAAAAAGTTACAACCAAAATGGTTGTCTTCAAAAGTTAAAAATGTCTTACATATTGCATAGAATTCCAATCACAGTTTGGGCTGGACTGACTTTACACAACCAAGGTGATTGAGGACAACGGACTATGGACTGCTTTCAAGGCTGGAAGAACTAAGAGATTCTCAGCCCTTGGGGGCCTGGGAGAATATTACTCTTATAGGAAAATGCATCATTTTAATGTGCTGACAAACAGTGCCCCTTAGTACCATGCAATAGCTCAGGGGTACTCATAGTACGGCCCGCGTACAGAGGGAGGGAGAGGGAAGGAGAGAGAGGGAGACCTCAGAGTGAGGGAGACCTCAGAGTGAGGGGGAGGGAAGGAGAGACAGTGAGAACTCAGAGTGAGGGAGAGGGAAGGAGAGAGAGGGAGAGCTCAGAGTGAGGGAGAGGGAAGGAGAGAGAGGGAGACCTCAGAGTGAGGGAGACCTCAGAGAGAGGGAGAGCTCAGAGTGAGGGGGAGGGAAAGAGAGAGAGGGAGACCTCAGAGAGAGGGAGAGCTCAGAGTGAGGGGGAGGGAAGGAGAGAGAGGGAGACCTCAGAGAGAGGGAGAGCTCAGAGTGAGGGGGAGGGAAGGAGAGACAGTGAGAACTCAGAGTGAGGGAGAGGGAAGGAGAGAGAGGGAGACCTCAGAGTGAGGGAGACCTCAGAGTGAGGGAGAGGGAAGGAGAGAGAGGGAGACCTCAGAGAGAGGGAGAGGGAAGGAGAGAGAGGGAGACCTCAGAGAGAGGGAGAGCTCAGAGTGAGGGGGAGGGAAGGAGAGAGAGGGAGACCTCAGAGAGAGGGAGAGCTCAGAGTGAGGGGGAGGGAAAGAGAGAGAGGGAGACCTCAGAGAGAGGGAGAGCTCAGAGTGAGGGGGAGGGAAGGAGAGAGAGGGAGACCTCAGAGAGAGGGAGAGCTCAGAGTGAGGGGGAGGGAAGGAGAGACAGTGAGAACTCAGAGTGAGGGAGAGGGAAGGAGAGAGAGGGAGACCTCAGAGTGAGGGAGACCTCAGAGTGAGGGAGAGGGAAGGAGAGAGAGGGAGACCTCAGAGAGAGGGAGAGCTCAGAGTGAGGGGGAGGGAAGGAGAGAGAGGGAGACCTCAGAGAGAGGGAGAGCTCAGAGTGAGGGGGAGGGAAGGAGAGACAGGGAGAACTCAGAGTGAGGGAGAGGGAAGTAGAGAGAGGGAGACCTCAGAGTGAGGGAGACCTCAGAGTGAGGGAGAGGGAAGGAGAGAGAGGGAGACCTCAGAGAGAGGGAGAGCTCAGAGTGAGGGGGAGGGAAGGAGAGAGAGGGAGACCTCAGAGAGAGGGAGAGCTCAGAGTGAGGGGGAGGGAAGGAGAGACAGGGAGAACTCAGAGTGAGGGAGAGGGAAGTAGAGAGAGGGAGACCTCAGAGTGAGGGAGACCTCAGAGTGAGGGAGAGGGAATGAGGGAGAGAGAAGGAGAGGGAGGGAGACAGAGGGAAGGAGGGAGAGGGAAGGAGAGAGAGGGAAATAGAGTAAGGGAGAGGGAAATAGAGTGAGGGAGAAGGAAACAGAGAGAGAGGGAGACAGAGAGAGTGAGACAGTCAGGGTGAGTGGGACAGAGGGAGGGAGAGGGAGACAGAGGGAGGGAGAGGGAGAGGGAGAGGGAAAGAGATGTGTGTATGCTAGTCTGGTGGCTCAGTGGACGAAAGCCTCCGCTGCAGGGACCTGTGATCAACCTCATGGTCACAGTTTTTTTTGCTCTAGCCCCGCCCCCTTCCCCACTGACCCCGCCCCCACCGGTGCGGCCCTCGGACACAAACCACACTGTAAATTTGGCCCCCGAGGGAAAGTTTGTGAGTACCCATGCAATAGCATAGCTCAAACTATTGGGATATGTTGCACGTTTCCTGTGTGACATCCCTGTAAAAACGAGGGGCATTTTAGTGGATTCATTTTTTTAATTTCATGTAGAATTAATCATTTCCCCATTTGTTCAAAAAGCATCTACCTAAAATTAGACTGGCTTGCTTGGTGCTATATAGGGCTTGTAGAATTAAGACACCATCTAGAGCTGCTTTGAGCTGCAAGTCCTGGCGCAGTGTCCATTGCTTAGGCCTGCTCTTTCTGGAGCCCCTGATGGTAAAGTTCTCTATTGAGAAGCAAGTCATCTGTCGACAAAGCACTTTCGCATAAGAATACCGAGGTCTCTGTAATCGACGCACATTCTGCATCCACTCAACAGCCGGGTCAGGTATCGTGTACCTATTATCCTGGTTGAAAGATTTCATTGAAAGATTTAGGGATAAACAGCACAAAACAACCTATTGCAGCAGCCTGATCATAGCAATGAAAGACACACTGTATGAGGATTCCGGGGTGGCACTGAGGCTACCAATGATGGAAGAGAAGAGCCCTTTCATCGAAGTCAGTGAGGGACCGGTGTGGGCATGTCATTGATGAACAAGAAATACAGGCGCGAGCAGGACGAGATATTTAATAACGTGCTTCATACATCAGCTTCATAGCCTCTAAGCGCTGTAAGCAACCACAGCTACTATCACCCAAATCAGTGGCCCTCACGTTATCAACCTTGGAATGATGGAAGGCTGACACTGTCTTCAACCTTGTGACCCACCCATCAGATAAAAAAAGACATACTAGAAGGATCCTCCCCACAGGCAATATTTGTTTTAAATAGCACATAAGCAGTGATGTCTCAAGCGAGTTAAGTTCTACCATGGTGAAAATACACCACCCTTGAATGTATATTTATGAATACAGTTGCTCACAATAGTAAGTTTTATTAGATCACATGTATGTTCATTTGCTTTGGCATAAGCATATATCATTGGCAGTCTATCCATCTATGCTCAACTCACCCAAACCCGCTGTACCTTTCAACCAGTACTGAGAAGAGGGGTCCCAGCAATGCACAACAAATTCGAAACAATTAAGTGACACTGGAAAAAATCAATTAGACCTGCATTTTTGTTTATTCACAATGTAGGTGTATGCAGAACGTCATTAAGTTGAATTTTTTTTTCAAATTTATCACCTTTTATACAGTGTGTAGGGGCACACTGTATAAAAGGTGATAATGTTGTGCATTGCTGGGACCCCTCTTCTCAGTACTGATATTACCCAGGTCCCAGTGACTTTCTTTGGGTTAACCCCTTTCTATACTGTAACTTTCAACCAGCACACATGCACACAGTGCTCAGTGTGCGGCCTTTCGATGTGTGCAGTAGCACCACATCCAGATCCTCACAAACACCCAAAGAAATGCCAACACGTGTGTTCACCCTTAAAGACCTTGCATTGTCCTGCTCAAACTCAGTCAGGCCTCATGCGCTCACTGGGGTTCTTCCTTGTCACATGGCAGACGTCCCTCTGTTGATGCAGCTGGCTCAAGAGTGACGTATGAGCCCAAAAACGTGACACTTGAATTCAAATCGAGCAATGTACAACCATTGATGTACACTACCATCAACCTGGTACACAGGACCTTCCAAAGGCCTCTGCCACCGTCACCATAAGTGAGAAATCATACTGCACACTCACCAACACTTCTTAATAAGTGACCCTCACCATTGAAAGTATAACTGCCTGAAGTCCATGAGTCATTTCAGAGTTATTTTTACTGTAAGGAGGTGTCCCACTGTCTACACAGTGCTGTCCTTGTAGCATTGTCTCCATAGCATTGCCCTTAAGCATAGGTCCATACCCAGGGACACATCACCTCAATGTATAACTCCTCTCAGCAGGGACATCATCCTTGCCAGACCTATTGCCCAGCAGCTTAAGATGACACACCTTGCAGGTGTATTTGAAGCTGGGCACCCCAAACTAGTCCTTGCGGGGTCACAGGGATGATTTCCATCTCAACAGGCCTCTTCCTCTGCCAGAAATGGCCCTCAATTGGCACCAGAGTCTTGCTTAATTTTTACGCAGGTCCTTATCAACTCATCAACAAACTATATGTGGTGGGCAGTAAACTCCGCTCCACCGGCGGAGTTGGCAGAGTTTTGCCCACTCTGCTCTCTGCTTGGAGCACGGAATTCAGCAAAAACTCTACCAATCGCCGCGTGGCGAAGTTTTTCTCATGCAGGGCTCATCACCGTTAAGTTGGCGAGAGTGAGCAAAATAATTAGCGCTAGAGCGCCTCCAGGCAAATTTCTCAACGTAGACAGTCACTGCAGGTTGCTACTGATCACAGTGAGAAAGTTGCTGCTCGCGTTGCAAAAGCTGCAGCTTGCGTAGAAAATCTACTCGAGCAGCAGAAAGAAGCAGCACCCTCTGGCACACTACGTTGTGCTGTTCACCGCTGAGTTTACAGAGCGGTACAAGCTCCCAGAGCTAAAACTCAGCACGAGCAGCGCTACTGACCGGAATTCTGCTGCTCACAGAATTCCACATAATCTCACTGAGTTTTTTAGGTAACTCTATGGAATTCCACGGAGTAAACCTCTGTGAGATCAGCCCACCCCTACAAAATATTAAAGTAAAAGAGCAAGACCTTCCTACGTGAGTCTGGAGCCATTCAGGTAGAGGTAGAAAGAAAGCTCTTTATTACATGTCAGACCTTTAGGATACAGCAACAGCAAGTAGGTCCTCTCAGGGCTCCATCCTCCCTCTACCTGTCCCTGTCTCCCAGTTCCCACTCCAGACCACACACTAGCATTCTATTACATCATTCACTCTTAGCATTCCCAACCCCACCTCAAATATACAGGGAATGGGGACACACAGAAGATACTACTCACATGCATGCATCTTGAATATGTTTGCTTTTTTGTTATGATAAAAACCAATATAAGAAGACATCTATGCCTGCCACACATGCACAAATAGGAGGGCCATTTTAGGATGAATTAATCATAAAGAAAAAGCATTCTAGGACGGCAGCCCCATGTGACGAATTGAAGGAGCCTCTGGAATCTTGGTTGTTGTAGTCGTGGCCTGTAAAGCAGTTCCTGTCTCTACCTGCCCTGGTGAAAACACGTTGCGAGAAAACGTTTGTCAGTGACTGCTGAGCTTTATCAAGCAATGCAAAGGTCGACACATATTTACCAAGTTCTGTGATAAAAGAATCTCCGAACAAGAGACCCTCCACCTTTATGCCAGGACCCATAGAAGCAAGGTTGACAAGTTTGGGGTCCAATTTTAACAACAGTCTCATACTGCATTTGTGGGTCAAAGCGGAGTTTGCATTGCCAAGCAAGCAAAAGGCTTGTTGTACCCACAGAGAGAGCTCGCTGGGATCAATGGGACACTTGTCCAGCCTTGCAGAGTCCACTAAATCAAAAAATCAATGAGAAATGACGATAGGAGACGAGAAGTGCTTTCATTTTGATTTACATTTGGAAGGACACGATTGTAAATTAGCATTATTTTTATTTTGGTTATTCCCCTCCTGAGCAGGAGGCCTGGGAGGAACCACGTCCTATGTCAGTGTGAGGAAACCTCACTGGTCAATAGCGCAGCATTATCAACCATTTTGGATTTAACACTAGCCACAGTCCATTGCCTTGCACTTTCTGCTTTCAGGTATTCAGATGCTCAATACATGTTATGTTATGTTATATTTAATTTGTAGAGCGCACGGCTACTTGGGAGTGTCCCGGCGCTAGCTAGCATGTCGAAGAGTAGAGGGAGAAACATGACAAGAGGAGCGGTTAGCCCTACGGAAGGGAAAAAGCACAAATACGATACACAGAGAGAAAAAAACGCAGCATGAACTGTTGACAGACTTTTCGGACTGCAATAAAATGGCTACTGCGGTCCAAGACGAGCCGGCGCATAAGGGGAGACAGCACTCGTGGACAATGTGGCAGTATGCCGACTTGGACAAACAACAAACTGGCAACACTAACAAACGGCATCCACAAAAGCCAATACAATATGTGAGAATTAACACAAACAATGCATGTAATAGTGAGAGAAGTAATCTGCAAATACTTATCTTGACTGCAAACAACAAGAAAAGAGGAATGTTTGCATTCAAGCCAGGTATTATAGGTGTTGCTAGGTTGTCATTGGCTGTTTAAGTGTACTACATTCTTTATCCCATTGGCTGTGGTTCCTAAGCCTTTTGGGATTTGAAGTTTTCTTATATATCTTGACTGCTGCTCTTAAAATATGGCAAGAATTAAAGGCATATTAGGAACCTCCAGTCTTGCAATAAAATCTAAATTATCCCCACTGCTAATCTGGAGGTCTTGCACCTGTGACCTTCAAATTCACAGTGAAATAAAGAGTGACTATTTGTTGATAACCAAACACAAGGAGAAGAAGGACCGAGCACTGAAACTTTTCGGACACTCACCCCCAGTCACAGATCTGGGTTGAATCATTCATCGTTCTTTAGCTCACTTCACCACCTCAGTTCAGACCCAGCTATATGCAAATCAGTCTTGACCCTGTGCCTCATGGGACCAGTCTAGCCCGAACTGCCAAGCCAGGTCTTCCCTGAACCGGAAAGAAGCATCTTGGGACCGGTTTCAGGGTAACACCTCTCATCAGCCAGGCTAGCTTGAATCCAGTGGTAAAGTGATCAAGGAACCCACGTCTGGACATACCCTGCCACCAATTGTGTGTTTTTTGCTTTCTCGCCCTAAGTGTGCCGGTTAAGCCCAGATGTGGGTTCCCAAGCTCACTGTGCCACTGGATTCAAGCTATCCTGGCTGATGAGGGGTGAAGCCCCGAAACTGGTCCTAGGATGCTTGTTTCCGGTCTAGGGAGGACCTGGTATAGGCAGTTAGGGCTGGACTTTTCCCATGAGGCACAGGGTCAAGACTAATTTGCATATGGCCATGTCTAAACTGGGGTGGCATGGTGAGCAAAAGAATGATAGATTTAACCCAGATCTCTTGACTGGGGGTGAATGTTTCAATTTGTTCTGCATTTCGTTCATCAATTGTATGTCTTTTGCTTTCTCGCCATTAGTGCACCAGGTATGCCCAGATATGGGTACCGGGCTCACTGTGCCACTGGATTGAAGCTATCCTGGCTGATGAGGGGTGAAACCACGAAACTGGTCCTACGTTGCTTGTTTCCGATCGAGAGAGGACCTGGTTTGGAAGTTCGGGTTAGACTGTTCCCATGAGGCACAGGGCCAAGACTGATTTGCATATGGCCGTGTCTAAACAGGGGTGGCTTGGTGTGCAAAAGAATGATGGATTTAACCCAGATCTCTTGACTGGGGTTGAACGTTTCAATTTGTTCTGCATTCCGTCCATCAATTGTTTGTCTTTTTCTCTTTCGGCCTAAGTGCACCGGGTATGCCCAGACGTGGGTCCGGGGCTCACTGTGCCACTGAATTCAAGCTATCCTGGCTGATGAGCGGTGAAACCATAAAACCAGTCCTTGGATGCTTGTTTCTGGTCCAGGAAGGACCTGGTTTGGAAGTTTGGGCTGGACTGTTCCCATAAAGCACAGGGTCAAGACTGATTTGCATATTACCAGGTCTAAACTGGGGTGGCATGGTTAGCAAAAGAATGATGTATTTAACCCAGATCTCTTGACTGGGGGTGAATGTTTTGATTTGTTCTGCATTACGTCCATCAATTTTGTGCCTTTTTATTTACTGATAATCATCATTAATAAGGACTGTGAGGGGGGGGAACACGGACTCACTAATAATGCGGTTAGGAGAGTTGTGCAAGAAACATCCTGTGCGATCTGGGATTAATGATCACTTATCAATTCATTTCCAAACCGTGCACCACCATTACAAGATATTGCTCCTCGCACAACTTGCCAACTAGAGCGTTTAGTCACCATTCAAGATAGACGGCCTAAGAATAATTACATGAGCAGAATGAGAGACACATGCCTAAAAAGGTTTTCTATTTCCCAAGGACCTAGACAAAAACATGCAGAGCCCAGCTTGGAACATCTTCTGTTTAACCCACGTGTCAAGCGCTCTGGATTCAAAGGATGAAAAATGTGTTGTACAGGAAAGGAGATAAAAAGAACACACTGCAGCTCAAACACTGGCAAACATTGCCTTGGCATTATTAAACAGGCAGGCTTGCTTTAGAATCTATGAAAACATTTTGCAGCACAAGTGTCGGGCTCTGAAAAACGATGGTGGGACCGCAGCATTAATCAATCAGTATTCTTTATTTTGCTATAATTAATTAGCATAAAAAGGCATATTAAATACAAATGTACATGTATTAGAAGTAAAAAAGTTCAATAAAATATATTAGTATGATATTAAAATTCCATTAAAAAAGACTTCTATTAAATGCTCCCAGTGATAATGTCAAATAGGGGGAGAGGTATAGTTACTGACATAAGGAACAATCAATTCAATCTTCAGTCTGATGGTCGAGATCTCCTGCTCCTCAAAGAGGACCAAAAAAATATATGTTCGGCAGAAACATGTTAAAGGGTCAATCAGCTTTTGCACCAAATATAAAGCTGGGCTGCATTGTCTGCAGTTGTGTTTGCGAATAAGTGTGAGGATATATCTTTTCCTTTCCATGTGGTAAAAAGTGCAGAAAAATACAAAATGCAGGCCTGTTTGAGGGGATGGGCCATCACAGGGACAAGCTGGAAGATAGTCTACAGTATGGGTGTTAGTGGGGTGACCTAACATCAGGGGGATATCATTTCATCTGAATCTCGCTAGGATGTATCGATTTTGGAAATTTATGACAACATTGAAATAGGAGTGTATATCTGTTGGTAATGTGGGTGCTCTCAGATATAGCCTCACCGTGGGTTTTTTTTACGAATATACTTCATTCTTCCTCTTACCATTTAAAAAAAAAAGAATTCCCTTTATTTTTGTCTTAGATATTGTCACACAGCTATGAGGGTTCTCAAATAACTCCCGCAATCCCATGGATCTCAAGGTGTCCCTGATATATTCTAGCCATGTGAGCCTGTGTGTCTTATCAAGTTTCAGACAATCCTTCAGGATGTTCTGGGAAAGGGTCACTGTCTCTCTTCTCCAAACTGAATGCCACAACAAGATCAGTGCTATACGGATGTAATCTGTGATGTATGCTATGCCCACAACAGTGTGGCAAATATAATTAGAGCAGCAACTAGCCTCTTAAGAAAACCGTCCTCCGTTTGTTGGCTGTAGCTAAATCCACCGTTCCTCATACGCCAACTCCATATGTGGCAACGGAGACGGATTTGACCAGATAGACCTTTTTTATTGCCTCTATCGGTTTAGAATCGAATTTCTTCGTAAACCTAGATGACCACAACGCTTTTTTCCAGTTGGAGGGCTTTGTTGGCTACCATGTGTTCTTTCTATGAAATAGAATTCCTAGCTAGGAAAAAGTATCTACCACCTCTATCTTATTTCCCTCTATATAATATTTTGGGGGTTTCTTCGGTCTTGCCCCCGCCACTAATACAAAAGTTTTCTGTTCATTTACCCGAAGATCCACATTTTTCATAAATTTTGTGTCGTCCACTACGAGTTTCTGCAGTTCGATTCCTGTCCGGGCTATTAGCACTGCATCATCTGCATAGAGGAGCTTCGGAACAAGTGCCAAATTCACTAGGGGAGACTGAGCTGCTTCAAATCCGTTAGTGTAAATAGAGAACAGGAGAGGCGCAAGAACGCACCGCTGCCTGACCCCGCGCTGAATAGAAAATCGGTTCGTATATTCCCTGTTCCTGCCATACCGTACACAGGCCGTCACTTGTGAGTACAGCTGTTGTATACATGTTATTATGGTATCATCTATTATTTATTTATTTTATTTATTTAAAGAGTTTTATGTAGCGCTGGCTAGACCCGAAGGTATCAGAGCGCTTTATATAAGGTTCCACATAGTTGCAAACTTACATCAGTTACATATTACCAATGATACCAGTAAAAACATTTAAGGAGCATAGAAGAAAAGGAAAATGTAGTGAGAAGGGTAAGGGGGCAGGGGAGAAAGGGGTAGGGTATAGATACAACGGAGAGACGAAGGGAAAGTCTGCCCAAGGTCCGGCTGGGTAGGTGTTGGCCGAGGGTGAATCCGCAGCCCATCTCCTAATCAGCTATCAGGTAGCTCCACCGGGCATCAGTCAAATAGCTAGGTCTCAACATGCTTTCCATGACTGACCATAACTTGGAGCGAGAGACACAGCCAAAGGCGGCTGATAGATCCATGAATGCCATATAAACCTGACCCTTCTTACCCGCCGTGCATTTTGAAATAATCAGACTCAGATAGATTGAGACATTGGTCCAATGTCCCTTTCCCTTTTTTAAAACCATACTGCGAGGGTATAAGTATATCCCTTTCCCGGGCCCAGTCCTCAATCTATTCAGTAATAGACGACCCATTATCTTTGCTATACCGTCCAGAAAGGAAATTGGCCTGCACTTTTGGGGTAGGGCCTTGTTTCCTTAGATGTTTGTCGGAGTGTGCCTTTTCTGCCTGCATATTGCTCTGCTGTTAGCGCCTTGACACCCTTGGGCTAAGTTAGCACTCTATACATTTTATATTCATTCATTCATTCATTGTCGCCTTTTTATAGATGGGGATCATTACTGACTTTGTCCAGGTAAATGTGGGCCCCGTCTTGGCTATGACTTTCAGGATATTAGTCAATACTGGTGCCCATAGATCTTGATTATCTAGGAAACAATTTATAGCAATCCCATCCGGTCCCGGGGCCTTGGTAGTGCTACAGTGCTCCAGCATAATCTGCCCCTGCCCTCCCCTGGTACGGCCATGCATAGAGGGCCAAGTGAGCCAAAAGGAGCGACAGGGCGCACTAATGTGACCATTGCTAATCTATTATGTTAGCTGAAAACTAATAAAAAGAAACCCAGGTTTAAAACAGCATGCTTTATAACAGCTGTACCATTGGTATACCTCCAGAGATTTCATGAAGGGGGTATGGAAAGCCATATATAAATATTTATTTATTTATTTAAGAAGCTTATAGAGCGTGCAGCTACCCGAAAGGGTCTCCGGGCGCTATCGGTGGGCAATAGCACGGCACAGCAGGAAGAATGCCTAAAAAGGTGGGGGTTCAGTCAGGGCTGCTGGAGAGCACAGTTCTGAAGTTCTTACGGAACTGAAGCCGTGAGTTACAGGATCTGAGAGCAATCGGCAGAGAATTCCAGAGTTTAGGGCCCATCAGAAAAGGAGCGCCCCTTAAAACGAGCTCTGCCAAACGCAGCCAAAGGCTGTCTCCCACTAAATGGCACCCTGTTTAAAGGAAAAGCTCGTCAGTAACTATATATTGGCCTTTTAATTTTATGGGAAAAGTCTTCCTCCAAACCATTTTGCCAAGAATCGCAGGTACATTTTTGCGAAGTTCAAAAACAATTCCAGTAGATAGAATTGCTTTGTAGGTGTGCGCTTTGTATGATTCACATTTAAAGTAGAGAGAGCTGCTGTGCATGGGAGGAATTAGGAAACTAATTCGATGCATTCAATAAAGTATGAATTTTGAAGTCCTCTGTCAAGAGTTTGACCCTAACTGGACTTTCAGGTGCCTCTTAAGGGACTGAGGGGGTTCCTGGAGGGGCAGGGATGCAACAGACTGTATCTGTCTGGTTGACAGCCCTGGGGTTTGACCCAATAGGGCCTCTCTGATAAATGGGTAAAAATAGTATATATCACAACAGCGGTCGCCCGATCCCTTCTACTCCAAAATGGGCGAAAACAGATGATTCCCTCATGGAAGGATTGGCTACAAAAGATGAGTCGAGTTAGAGTAAGCCAGCAACAATATGCAATTCGAACTGGGGGAGTAAGGAAATTTGAGAAGCTCTGGGGAGAATATTTCCAACAGGAAGAAACTGGTGCAGTTTGAAAATGGATTAAAAGAATTGTGATGTTCCCTTGCTCTACTCTGGTGGCTTTTTTTTTTTTATATATAGCTGTGCCTTTTATGGGATTTTGGTTTGGTTTACGATGATCTGATGAGTATTAACTTTGTTTTTCATATTTATTGTTTTTATAGAATGATATTGTATGTGCATGGAAAAAAATGGTATTTATTACTTATGTGGAAAGATCAATTTAACGCCTTATTTCGGCGCAGTGCTTGGCGTTCCAAAGAGTGGGCGGAGCCGCGTCGGCCGTTGAACATTCGCAGCACCACCCAGGTAGTGCTCCGAACGTTCAGCGGCCGACGGCAGCAGCTATGAGGTTAAGTCATATGTATGATACTGTTATACCTGGATCTCAATAATATATATATTTTTTTAAGTTGGTCACAAACAAAAAAAAAGACTGAATCTGGTGTGTTTGTGTGGTGTGTGTGTGCGGTGGGGAGGAGTGCGTGTGAGTGAGGGTGGAGGAGGTGTAGGGGTCTGGAGGAGGCGTGTTTGTGTGTGTGTGTGTGTGTGTGTGTGTGTGTGTGTGTGCACACTTACTTTTGCTTTGGCCTGCTCTGTGCTCAGCTTGGGGCCAGGCCACAGCAGGCCCTCATCATCAATGTTGGCCGCTCTTCAAAATGGCCGTCACCCAAAATGTCTGCCTTTGTTGAACTTGAGTTTCTTTGTGAGGATACATTTTTCACTCTCAGTCCAGACATTCCCAAACTGCACCACAGGATGAATGCTGCTGTCCTCAATTTGCACCTTCCCTGTGGGTCAGAGTGCACGGCGGCAGTGTATAACCACATTGTTGACAGCGAGGGCATTCGAGGGCGTGGTGGAAACAAGGGAGCTCTCCTAACACGGCAGGGTAAAAGAGATGCCATTAACACAACTTCTTCAGGTGTCTCTTTTATTCGTGGAAAGGCCAGTCAATGCCCCTGCTACAAACACTGTTTTGTCTATTTATCCGCTGACCCGCCGACAGTAGAATCCCGCCACTGTTCATCGGAGACGCGCGAGCCAAGATAACGAGATCTTCCCAGGATGCAAGGAAGGGCCTACTTTGTGAAAGTCTTTTGACTGAGGGTCATTAGACAGAGATAGTGGTCTTGATGGCTTGGTGCTCCCTTGTCCTGTTGGCCTACCTTCCCATCGCGCAACAGTGGGAAGATTCAGCCACCTTGTAGGCTTGCCTTTCCACCCCTGTCCTTCCAAATGGAGCTGCAAAAAAAAACCTGTTTCAACAGGTTGTTTCAGATAGGATCATTCAGCAGGGCCTCCCTGCTTTGTGCGCCACCTTTGTTTTCATCCCTCCGCCACAGTCCATCCAATTTGGTTTTTCTGGACGAAACAGATTACAAGCCCATGTGGCGGGGCGGGGGAATGGAGGCGTTGACAGGGCGCACAAAGAGGGCACCACTTTCAGCATAATGACTGCCATTCTGGCCTTCCCCTGGGGCCCCTGGGGGCCACAGAACTGCAGATGTCTTTCAGGCTTGGTCCAGCTCTTCTGTGCTTTTTTTCTGAGCATGTCTGCAAAGGGTGGGTGGCGCGCGACGCATTTACCGCCATCCCCACCACACTGTCCGCCGCAGTAGGCGCTCTCAATTTTTTGGCAGTGGGATCCGCTCTGTTCTTCACATACACCACTAAAAATGTGTATGCAATATTTCCTGATATTTGTAATTCAGATTCTCTGTTGGAAATTTGCAGGATTTAAACTGAATATAAAGTGTTATGCTCAAAAGTTAATTAGAATGATAAAAGGCAGCCATTGTGAATTCAACTTTGACACCCAGAAAAAAAGAAAGAAAAAATAAAGTAAGAAAGTAATAAATTAGCAGATCAAAGTTTTGGGGCCAGAGTAAATTCATTTGTTTCACTTTCATATCACCACAGAGGGATGTCTCCATGTGCACAAGGCAGGGTTGTATACAGTCGCCCTGAGTACCTTGGAGTACACTCTGAGCTCGATCAACACACAGCCTTAGCACGTGTAGGTCACATTTAAATGTCTCTATTTAGGAGTGAAAACTACTTACACCTGGAGACCTCATTCCACTCATATCCAATGTTACCCTTCAAGTAGTGACATTGTGCATGAGTGAGAGGGTGGGGATTGGACGTTTCATGGCAGGGTTACCCTTTAAAGTTTAGGAATACCCACCCCTTCCCACCCCGACAGCGCTGGAAAAGTAAATCCCATCCAGGGTGAGAATGGAAAGAGAACAAAACCGATAAAAGGTCGGGGTGCAGAGGAGGGTGTTTCTCCACAGGAAAAATATTTTTCCACATGAAAAAATCCGTTGCACTAAAAATAAAAAAGCTGCTGTTGTGCAAAGACAACTGAATTTTCCCACACATACATATACTCTTAGTACAAACAATAAATCATGCTGAAATGCATTCACATTTAATCCGGGCAGCATCGACAAAAACATACCTTCTGCTGTTCTTGAGAAACATTGGACAACATTTTAAAAAAAGGAAAAAATGGTGCAATGATGTTGTTGACACGGTTGCATCCACCGTGTACACCAAGTGGGTGACAGTGCATGTCTGTTCCTACAAAATGGCATGGGCATCTGTTATTAAACATGTCTGATGCGAGTTAGATCGCCAAATAAAAATAATGTAATTTAATCAGTTGGAAATAGCTTTTTTCAGAGATGTGGTTAAGCATCAATTTGCTGTCTGACCTTGCCAAAAAATAAAATCTGACCTTGCCAAAAAATAAAAATATATTAAAAAGTAGGATTGCAGGGGTAGAGGAAGAGCACGTGAAAGGAAACAGTCAGGGGGCCACAGCAGCTTGCCCCACACATCGCCCCTGCCAGCGCTGCCAACTACTAACACAACTACTAACCACCACACTCCTACAAGTGCCACAATTCAGATTATTTCAGGATCCCAAAGCTATACGCAAGGCTTGGGTGGCAGCTAATAGTCATTTTTAATGCATATTGATTTCATAATTAACTGTTGTTGTGGTCATCTCTAAATTAGCCAGACATTGACCTAAAGCTCTGGTAGCCAAAGCAAACAAAGCAAGTGAGCCCTACCCTGCCTACAAGAGCTCCCTTGTCTCGTTCATACAAGCATCTATGCATTCATTATTTCACCCTTCCATCCACCCGCTACAATATTTCATCCTTCAAGCCACTATTTCACCATTGCATTCTGTCATTCATTCATTCCTTCACCCATCATTCCGTCTCTCCCTATTCCACCCTACCACTTTGCCATCCACCCTTCCATCCACTATCCCATCTATCTATCCATCCATCCACTCACCAATCTATCCTTCCATCCACTCAACCATTCATCCATCCAACCATCCACTCTGACCTCCATCCTTCCATCTATCCACTCAGCAATCCAACCTTCCATCAACTCTGCCATGCAACCACCCATGCACTCTGCCATGCATCCACCCATCTACTCTGCCTTCTATCCACTCTGCCATGCATCCATCCATTCACTATGCCTTGCATTCACCCATCCACTCTGCCATGCATCCACCCATGCACTCTGCCATGCATCCACCCATCCACTCTGCCATGCATCCACCCATCCACTCTGCCATGCATCCACCCATCCACCCTGCCATGCATCCACCCATCCACTCATCAACCCATCCACTCTGCCATGTATCCACCCATCCACTCTCCCACGCATACATCCATCCATTCTGACTTGCATCCACCCATCCACTCTTCCATTCATTCATCCACTTTGACCTCCATCCGTACATCTATCCACTCAGCAATCCAACCATCCACTCAACCATTCATCCATTCATCCATCCATCCATCCACTTTGCCATGCATTCATCCATCCACTCTGCCATTTATCAATCCATCTACTCTGACATGCATCCACCCATCCACTCTTCCATTCATTCATCAACTCTGACCTCCATCCTTCCATCTATCCACTCGGCAATCCAACCTTTCATCCACTCAACCATTCATCCATCCATCCACTCTTTCATGCATCCACCCATCCACTCTGCCATCCATCCACTCTGCCATCCATCCACTCTGCCATGCATCCATCCATCTACTCGGCCGTGCATCCATCCATCCACTCTGCCATGCATCCATCCATCCACTCTGCCATGCATCATCCATGCACTCTGACATTCATCCACCCATCCATACACTCTCACATGCATCTAGCCACTCTGCCTTTCATCCATCCACCCTCCCATCCCATTCATCCATCTATCCATTCATCCACGCTGTCATCCAACCACTCTGCCATGCATCCACCCATACACTGTCCCATGCATCCACCCATCCACTCTGCCATGCATCCACCCATCCACTCTGTCATGCATCCACCCATCCTCTCATCCACCCATCCACTCATCCACCCATCCACTCAGCCATGCATCCACTCAGCCATGCATCCATCCATCAACTCTGCCATGTATCCATCCATGCACTCTGACATTCATCCACCCACCCATACACACTCACATGCATCTAGTCACTTTGCCATTCATCCATCCACCCTCCCATACTATCCATCCATCCATCCACACTGCCATGCATCCACTCATCCACACTGCCATGCATACACCCATCCACACTGCCATGCATCCACCCATCCACTGTCCCATGCATCCACCCATCCACTGTCCCATGCATCCACCCATCCACTGTCCCATGCATCCACCCATCCACTCTGCCATGCATCCACCCATCCACTGTCCCATGCATCCACCCATCCACTCTGCCATGCATCCACCCATCCACTGTCCCATGCATCCACCCATCCACTCTGCCATGCATCCAACCATTCGCTTTGCCATGCATCCATCCATCCATACACTCTCACATGCATCTAGTCACTTTGCCATTCATCCATCCACCCTCCCATACCATCCATCCATCTATCTATGCATCCACCCATCCACTCTGCCATCCATCCACTCAGCCATGCATCCATCCATGCACTCTGACATTCATCCACCCATCCATACACTCTCACATGCATCTAGCCACTCTGCCTTTCATCCATCCACCCGCCCATCCCATTCATCCATCTATCCATTCATCCACGCTGTCATCCAACCACTCTGCCATGCATCCACCCATCCACTGTCCCATGCATCCACCCATCCACTGTCCCATGCATCCACCCATCCACTCTGCCATGCATCCACCCATCCACTGTCCCATGCATCCACCCATCCACTGTCCCATGCATCCACCCATCAACTCTGCCATGCATCCACCCATTCTCTCTGCCATGCATCCATCCATCCATACACTTTTACATGCATCTAGTCACTTTGCCATTCATCCATCCTCTCATACCACCCATCCACTCCGCCATCCATCCACTCCGCCATGCATCCACCCATTCTCTCTGCCATGCATCCACCCATCCATACACTCTCACATGCATCTCGTCACTCTGCCATTCATCCATCCACCTTCTCATCCCATCCATCCATCTATCTATCCATCCATCCATTCACTCTGCCATCCATTCACTAGTCCATCTACTCTGCAGTTCATTTACTCTGCCATTGATCGATCCTCCCACCCATCCATCCATCCACTCTGCCATGCATCCATCCATCTACTCTTCCGTCCATTCACTCATCCATTCAACAACTCATACATCCATCCTTTTACTCTGCTACCCTTTCACCTGTCCATTTACCTATCCATCCCTTTACTGTGAAATCCTTTCACCTATCTGTCTATCCATTAACTCACTCATTCATCCACCTCTTTACTCTGCCATCCTATCACCTGTCCATTCACCCGTCCATTCACTCATCCTTTCACCCACTCATCAATCCATCCTACCTTCTATCCAGTATTCCCTCTATCGTTTCCTCTTCCATGTACCCATCTTTTCTTCTTTCCCGCTCGCTCTTCTGTTGACGCTGTATTCATGTACAGCGTTGATTAGGAGCTATTGTCTGCCGAGTTGCAGACAGAAGAGTCCCATGATAACCCCCCCTCCCCCCGGGGGTAGCTGCTAACGCAGGGGGTTCGCTACGGCCCTGTGGGGGTGTCTGGTAGAGGCACACACCGGACTAGGAACTGAAAGCAGCCCTGGCAAATTTTGACAGACCAGCCCCTGTCCGGCGAGTAGCGAGCGAGCGCAGCGAGCGAGCCCGACCACCACTAGGGGGGTTTGGGGGGGTTCTCCCCCCACGAAAATTTTGGAAAAAGACAGTCCAAAATGGTGAATTTTACAGCACGTTTTTCATTACATATTCAATTGTATTATCTTTCAAAGCACAGTAAATAGTACATGATGAACTTAAAGAGCACCAGGTTACCCACCCAGTCATATGTACCCATAGTCATTTTTCAGAGAGCACCAAAAATAGACACAAGTAGTGAATCAGAGAGAATAAAGTAAAAGTGAGACCAGTCCCCACACGGTGTGTAGCGCGCAAGCGCAGTGAGCAACCACTACTAGGGGGAGTTTGGGGGGTTGTCCCCCAAGAAAACTTTAGAAATAGAAAGGCCAAAACAAAGCATTTTTCAACACATTTTTCATTACATATTAGATTGTATTAGCTTTTAAAGCATAGTAAATGATTACCTTATGGAGCACCAGGATACCCAGTTATAAGTCACAGACATTCCTACAGAGTCTCCAGGTCACTGAGGCCAGAAACTATGGAAATAGCACACATACGCACCCAGGCCAGAAAGCATGAACAATTCACACAAAGGCACCCAGGCCAGTGGCACTGGAGCACTTTTCAGAGTGTGGGTGCTGCCATCAATGTTGCCTGTACATCACTGAAGTCGTGGGATTTTGAAAAATTCAAGAATTACACAAATAACAAGGGTAGCAATTCAGCCTTGCCTATTCCTGGACGTATACAACTTAAAAGTATATGCCAAACCATTTAAATACACTGCATGCAGCACTCTGCCTTATGGAAAGGGCTTGCACTAGTGGTGACATCCTGGTGACATATGTAGTAAAAGGGAATATTTTTAGGCCTGGCAAAAGGTTCCGTTAGCCAGGTCAAAATGGCAGTTTTACAACTGCACAGGCAGACTGCAATGACAGGCCCTGGACTTGACACATGTTTAAATAGGCTACTTACGTGGGTGGCACAATAAGTGTTGCACGCCCACTAGCAGCATTTAATTTACAATCCCTGGGTACATGTAGAGCCACATTTCTAGGGACTTACAAGTAAATTAAATGTTTCCATTCGGTGTAAGCCAATTTTACCATGTTTAAAGGAAAGAGCACAAGCACTTTAGCACTGGTTAGCGGTGGTAAAGTTCACGGAGCCCTAAGAGCCAACAAAAATGGCCTCTTTTGATGTAATAAAGCAGATCAAACATGAATTTAATGTCACACACACCAGGCTGCATGGGACTTTACACATCGATTCATCCATGGTAATTGGTAAATCAGTCGTGAAGTGACTTCACAACTGATTTACCAATTACCATGGATTGATGTGTTTTGTCTTGTGTACACCCTGTATGAGTTGCGCTAATTTGATGCCCTATTTAACAGGGGCTCTGACAGGTGACATTGTGCACCACTTACCTGCTCTGAAAATTAGCCGCAATGTCATGGTGTAAATTTGAGGCGGGTCCCCCCTCACAGAGGAGCTGCAGCGACAGCCCAGGATTTCCCACAGTCCGTGCGCTCCACCAGGGATGCCCCACAAAGCCTTCAGCACCATGAGCAATGGGCCAGCTCCCTGCGGGCCGGCCGCCACCCACAGACCAGGCCGGCCGCACTGTGGCTGACAGACATCTACCAGCCAGCGATTAAATCTACGTCAGGGATCACACCCACGGCGAGTGAGAGGGCTCACAAGACCACATGGGGAGGCCATTGTCTGCCCACCAATGTGGCCTAGAGAGGAGGACATAGACAGAGATGTAGATAAAAGGGTGGGCGCAAAGGTGAAAGGGATGGATGGGTGTTTGTATTGAGGTATGGATGGATGGGTGGCTTGATTGATAGATGGATTAGGTAGGTAGTCATGTAGGAAGATAGACAGACCGATGAAGAGACTCCGGCACCACCAATGAAATGTAACTTTAAATGTGGATAGACACTAACGTTTACATTTAAATGTAGATAGACAGACAGAAAGACAGGCTGACTGACTCCGTATAATACATAGCATGGAAATGACCTTATATGCATATATGCATGCAACAGGGTATATCGAAGAAAGAATGTGTGAAATCAATATTAAGGTAGAACCAAAAAAAGAGGGAGTAAACAAAGTTAAACGGAGTAAAATCAGGTCTCGACAAATCAATGCATAGTAGTGTTACTAGAGAGACAACACAGATCACACGAACAGAGAGGGAGGCACGCAGGATTTCTTATGGAGGTAACTGGGAAAAGATGGGCTCCTAAACAGTCAGACCCCTGCGTTTAAAAACAGACTAACTGGTGTTTACCCTGGGCACATCTTCAAAGCTGTGAGTGTGACTCAAGCAAGACACATCATCACATTTAATTAAGGTCAACAAACATATGCTCTTAAAACTACAACTAGAGTAGTCCTCCTTGTGGCCTGCTTGGCGTGAACGCACGTGCCTTGAGCACCCGCACCACCCCCAGGGTTTTAAAGCGCTATGTTTTGGTAACACGATAAGAAATGGTGTTATTGGCATTTCGCTCCATTTTATCCCTTTTGTTCTCACTTCTCAGGCCCCGTTCAAAGTGCGGATAATGGACTCTGATTCCTTTGCCCTCACGAAACAACTTAAGCTGTATCAGCTGTGCGTGCCACTCACCTGGTGATCATCAGACCCAGGTTCTGGGCAGTGTACAGACATGGATGGGCGCAGACAGCCTTGCCTTTGGCGCCCCTTCAGTACTTCAAAACAGGAAGAAATTGGTGCAAGATAAGAGGCTATCTTCCAACTGACTTCCAATTGCCACTCACTCCAAATTCTCTCCCCATTCTAAATTCCCAAAATCAACCCATATTAATTCTCACTTTCCCCTTTCCAGTTAGGCAACATTCCAGGGCAACTCAACTCAAACCTACAATACTCATCATAAAAATGAAGTGCTTTGGCTCTTGGTTATGCACAAATCTAGATTTAGAGCTCAGGCAGGGATGGACTGGAAAATGTTTAAACCAGCTCCAAACTACAGGGGGTCACAACTGTAATTGGGATATGCGGCTATGTGCAGGCCATAGGAGCCCATCCTGCTCTGAAAGCAGCCATCTTGCCTATAGTCTATTTGGAAAATGACAGTAGTTCTGTGTTCAGCTCAGCCCGGTCAGTTCCCTCTAATCTGAGGGTGTGAGTGGTCACCTATACTGTGCTTTTAATCTGCGCAGTGAGCCTGGGGAAGCGCAAACCACACTGGATGCTCTGACTGACAGCCATAAATTACTTCATTAGTCCCTATGTAGTGCAGAGCGGTGAAAAAAAATCTGATAGTATATTTTTTATCAGCTAAGTATTGCACAAGGCCTACAAAGTTGATTGGGGAAATAGAGAAGTGGCTGCTAGGGACCGTTTGTTTGTAGGGATGTGACCAGAGGGGGAAGCTACGGCATATATGTACTGCAAGGGCAGCTTTAGTTGGTGATTCTACATTTAGACATGCAAATAGGGTGAATGTGAACACCTGGAGTGAAATACAGTCCTGATTCAGCAGGAAAGCATCCCCAAATGCCTTTAATGGAGTCCAAGCTAGATGCCAGTTTTCAATTAGTAGTGAATACAGTATGGCAACAATCCAAGCCCAAGCCTCATTAGAATGCGCGAATATGCCGCTGCGTCCTGCTCCAAGTCTGACCTCATATCCTAGAGCCAGGTGGCCAGGCTAGCCAGCGCAGCCACCACTTCCCCGAACAGTCGCCGGTAGCTTTCTATTGGCAGCCTCTAACTCAAGAGGGTAGCTTGCATCTGTGGATGTGCCTGGAATCCACAAGAGATAAAAAAGAGGCACTCTTTGGTGAAAAGGATGAGGATTTTGGACTGAAATGAATTACTAAAACCCCACAGTAAGGCAGTGTAAGGTGCAGGGCGCTCTGAAACATGTACAACACCTTTTACCATAGATTCCCAATGGGAGTTTAATTCAAAGGTAGCCATAATGTCGTTTATTTGGGAGCAAAAAATGCTAATTTGCCATTGCTTGTGGTTCAATTCGCAGAGTGCCCGTGTTTGTCCAGAGAACGGAGGGTTGGGGGGGGGGGGATTTAGGAATCAAGTGGCCCGTCTAATGCTGTCTTAAAGACACAGTCCGACACCCTAAGATCATCTTCACAACCCCGATATGCAGACAGTCCGGTCTCAGTCAGTGGGTCCCACACCCTTCTGCTGTGAACTGTCATCATATTACAGACATAAACATGCTGTAAAACGCGTCCCATCGTTTTACTGGTAAAGTGAGATAGCTCCGTGTGTTGAGCGTCTGAGGCAGGAATCTGTGCCTAACCTGCGGATTTCTGACGAGGCCGGCCTTCATTCCCCCAAAATGAGCCCCTGCACTGAGTTCTCCAAGTTCACCCTGTTGCAAACCTTTATAAAGATCATGTCACTGGCCTCACAGACAGATTAAAAAACAAATGAGAGCATGTTGTTTGAGCATGTGGGGGACAGGTTCCCTCTGATTCCGGTTTAGATTACTTTAATTTAAGGTGTTTCAGTAGAGATTAATTTGACCAACTCTAAAGAGTTCAAATGGGCATGGCTCTGTTCAGAAGATGGGTAATAGAAAGCAATGACTGCATGTGAAACAAGACCCTGACCGCGTGAATCTTCAATTTTACCAACTAAGAATAGTTTATATTCTCAAAGCTCTTTAAAGAGCATACCACTGTTTTCCAAGAGGACACTATGCTATCACCAAACTGTACAATTGGTAATAACAAAACCTGAGGGTTTCTGCCAGAGACGCTAAAGTTACTGGAACAGGTTTTCATTGAGCACAAAGGGTGGGAAAACTATGGCATAGAAACCAGACCAAAATAGACTCTGTACCCTGATACTTATAAAATCTGTTCGCAAACTGGTCGGTAGCAATGCAAGACCATGAATTAAATTGGATCACTGAACCGTGGCAGCAGATTTTCCCTACTCTTAGCAGGGCTCAGTCCCATTATCAGGAATTTATTACAAACATTTATACACAGGCAAGAGCTGAGCCATTTTTCAAGCTAATGTTTACCCCAACAAAAACGCAGAATAGAACACGCGGTTAGAAATCACACTTTTAAAGGGATTCAATATCTTATTAGAGGAGACAGTGCCCTTCAAGCAAACATGTCAAAAACAAAAATGGCATAAACTAGATAACTCATTAGTATGATCTGGTGTGTGCGTATAAATGTTGGTATCTATTGTTATGTTCAATGCAATACGCACAAGAAAAAATAGAAAAACAAGCATCGAACCGGCCTGCTATGTGGGCAAAGTCAAGAAATATACATACGGGTAGTCAATCATCAAAGAGCATCTCCACAGTACCAATAATGCTCACTGTGTTCCTAAGCACTGGAAAGTGCATGATTTCTCTTTGACTCGACAGAGATTGGCTTGAGCTTGAACCAAAAGAATTTAAAATATTGCATGTCGGGTCATGGAGGTATCACCGAGCCTCCGCCGTCCTCCCTAAGCCTGGTTACCATAGCTGCCAAGGTTTTAGATTGCTATGTGTGACATTTTCATAAATTCAGTGTAACTATGAGTGACATTTCAACGACTATGAGTGACGCTTTCTCGCAAGCTTAAGTCAAGTAATAATGATGATGGAAGCATATAAATATCAGAAATTACACCCATTTCACCAAAGAGAAACTTTAAGAAGGTCTTAATATTACTGCAAAGCGCCGGGTATGGATGGGCACTATCCTAGTCAGTGGTGGCTGTTGACATTTGGAAGTGGTGGGACGATTCGGCAGCAGCACGGGTCATTGCTAACTCTTACATGCCAATAGACCTGATTCGGGAGGGGCAACCCATTTTTTCAAGCCAAAAATGACTATTTTAGGAACAGAGACAATATCAGATGCTGAGTTTACAGTAGGCCGGCCAATTGTCTTTTGATGGGCCCAGGTAGTTACACCTACAAGCATATATGCATTCTCTGAATATTGTCAGTATTATGAAATGTCAGGTTGTTCCTAAAAGCATCACACATGGCCCAAATGGTGGTGCATGCGAGACACCACTTTGCATCAGCTGGCAAAAATCATTCCACAATTGCGCCTTTCAACACCATTAAGGAGCAAAATAATTCTGCAAATAGATATACACTTGGATATATTTGATTCAAAAGCAAACAATTAGCCCCAGTATAATATATAGCAGTAAGAAATTGGTTGAAACAAATAAAGATGTTGGAGTGTGAGGTACATATCTTACACAGGAGGTGATTTATGTTTGTCCAGTCACACGAAGTAAGAAACCTAATTTTCTCTGTCTGTTGGTGAATATATTTGTGAATCAGTTCAAAACAGAAATGTGAGCACTGGGAAGTTTAGTTATTGTAGAAACAGAAATGCTACTTGCAGTGTTAACCGGGCGCCCAACCTTTTATTTGAGCAGCGCAACAATCATTTTAACTAAATGCTCAGCACATTGGCCCAGCAGCAAATGACAGGCCACATGCAAGAGCACAGGGTCTACAAAGAATAGTTTTTTTGCTCGGGGAGACTGGGGCTGCATTTAAGCTCTTTTTTTGGCAATAGTTGTCACAAATGTGTACCCAAACACGCTTAACTCTAATTTCAATGTACCCTCCCCTCCTATATGCAGGCTACCTCACGTTTTTCCCCCTGTAGCATGCTGCATACACAAGCACCCAAGAGTAGCAAGCGCCAAAGATAGCCACCTTCCACGCAGTAATCCTGCCATGTTTTATATCTTCAGTCGTTTCCATCACCTATCCAATTCTTCTGTTTAAGTAGTAACAGAAACAAAGAAATGTAAACAACTGTCTATAGTATTGAATGATCTTTAAAGCCAGCGTGACTGGCACGTCAGCAACTCATTCTGCAAAGCAGCAATCCACCTTAGAGTTCGGTCCAGGCTGCCGGCTTTCTCAATGAGTCCTGGCAGGCTGACTCTCAGATGGATTCTGTTACTACTTTTAGGCCCCGGCCCGGTTTCGTGACCGCAGCGCAGTGGATTTATTCAGGATTTATTTTGTGACCACTGCACTGCCCTCACTCAGGAAATCCACTGTGCTGCGGCCCCGCAACCAGGCTGGCGGGGCCTAAGTAACCACCACCAACCAGGCTTTTACTTTTTTTAAATTCTGGTCGAGTCGCTATGCCCCCAGCCCAGTTCCAGGACCCTGCAGTGCCTCACCTGCCAGGCGCCGGGTGGCAGACAGCACACGGGGAAATAATTAAAGGCAAGCCTCCATGATGCTCCGCTCCAGCCTCTCTTTCTCTGGAGTAGTGGCCGTGGCCCCGTCTCTCTGCCTCGCAGTCACGTGCACCAGACCCCACCCTATGAGTGAATCTTTACTGCGGCGCCTAAATGACATCACTGCGCGCTGCTCATCAATCATGGTGCGTGCAGGCAGCCACTCAGCCAGTGGCAGTGCGTGCCGGTGGATTTTTAAAATAATTAGTTCTCGTCTTGGCAGTGCCTAGAAATAAAATTTGGGTGGCAGAACATGCAGCATCACGGACGGCACCAGCAGCTGCTGCATTTATGTAGATAAATGTACTTGTTTGCTCGTCAGTCATGCCTCCCTCAAGGTCGAAATCGGCCTCGTAAACAAAACCGGCCCCCTGTCATAAAACCGGCCCCCACACCATCCAGCCGACCGGGGGATTGCCCGGTGCCCGGCATTATCAGTCCGGCCCTGCAACAGTGAGCAGCACATAAGGGGGAAAGCAACAAGGAGTGCAGGGGCAGGTATCTGACAGGGTAGAAGCACATAAGGGAGACAGCTGGAAAACACATGCTCGCTCATTGAGTTCTTAACGAAAAATAAAAAGTAATTCCCTAAAAATAAGCACTGGATACAAGTCAGCCAGTCAAAAAGACGGTAAAGAGGGTCTGCTTCAAAGGCGGGACAGACTCAAGAAGAGGAAAGAAGGAAGGCCATCGAAAAACAAGAAAGCTGAAAGAGTGAGAATAAACCAAAGCAAAGCTTCTGAAACGTGTTGTGAGCTCCCGGAAGCGGTAAATCTGCACCTGTGTGGCTGGTGGTCCTGCAAGTGTGGTTTTATTGATTTGTTTGTGAATTTGTCCCGTTGTCTTTTCCAAAGGAAGCCTCACTCACTCCTTCCTGGAATTTTGCTCATTGTACATTTTCCTTTCGTCTCAATCCCCACCTTTTACGTCTTTTTCATCCTCCCCTTGTGTCCTCAAATTCAAATTCAAAATTAACTTTATTCGGATTTCAATATGAAAACCACAAAAGTACAAATTTATACTGTAAAAAAACACTGATAAAAATAGATACGTTTAAAAAGTACATGATATGAGTTAAAAACAATTAGTTCACTGTATACTGTGCAATGGATTTACTAGAGGCCGTATTTAGGCGGATTCATAGGTTGTTCATAAGTTCGTACGGTGTTTAAGGCATACTCTAAGATAATGTGCCACGGATCTTGAGACTAGTAGATTGTCCAAGAGCTGCAATGCCAAGAATGCTGGGCGACATCTTCTGACCTTCATTGCTTTTAGGATTGGTAAAATCCATCTCTTCCGGAATGGAGTGTAAAAGGTACAGAAGAAGAGGACGTGGATTGTGGACTGGGAAGAATTAGAATCACAGGGGCATGGTGTTCTAGTGTATGTCCAGTTGTTTTGGGTGGGGAATGAAACCATGATGTGAAAAAGATTAAACCTGAAATGGGTTAACAGTAGTTTTTCGAAATGTGTCAAGTCTTCCTGTAGATATGGTTGTATGGATGGAACAGATTGTATCATGAGGCTATGTTGTACCGACGGTTTTCCTATTTCTGACATCAGTCTTAGTTGGTTTAAATGGGACAGACATATCTTTTTTAGTTCTTTTTTTGCTATGTCTGCGACTGATTGTGGGTCGTTGAAGAACCTCAGTAGACCAATATCTGTGAGGAAGGTTTTTACATAATGAAGCCACCTGATCTTTTCCATATGTTCTAGATTCATGCAATCCTCGATGATTGCTCTTGTGAGTGTGCATTCTTCCGTTGCCCATATTCTACGCCATAGCATTATGGGTTCGATCTTGATCAGATCTGAAATATATTCTAGTCCAAGTTCTAAGTGGCATCCAAAGGTAGTCGTACTCTTAGGGACTGCTAGTAAAAATTTGAGGAAGGTGTTTTCGATCTTTTGGATTTGTTCAACGTTTGCCGTTCCCCAAACTCCTGCTCCAAAGATAGCCGTGGTGATACACTTTGCTTTGTAAATCTTTAACATCTCCGCCAAGGGTTTTTTCCCTAGGCGGAGAGAAAAGGCTTTTAGGGCGCCGACTGTTCGTATGAGCGATAACTTGCGGGAATTAATTGCGTCTTTCCATTTGAACTCCTCGTCGATGGTAATTCCGAGATATGGGTAGGTTTTTGTTGTTTCGAGTGGTGTGTTATCTATTGAGAATGTTTTCGTCCTTTTCCCTTTACTGCCGACATGCATCACAAAAGTTTTCTTTATATTAACTTTCAAGTTGAGGTTAGTCATGAAGGTACAGTAGTTGTTTACGGCTTTTTGCAACTGTATTGGAGTTCGGGCAAGTATCACCGCGTCGTCGGCGTATAGCAATGCTGGAATTGGTCGCCGTCCTACTATTGGAAAGTCTTTTGTGCCCTGCAGCATTGCTGCCTCTAGTCCGTTGGTGTACAGCGTGAATAAGAAGGGGGCCAGGACACACCCCTGCCTGACCCCCTTCCGTATTGGGAAGCTGTCTGTGAGTTGTCCTTCCAGCCCGTATCTTACCTTGCCTGTGGCGTCAGAGTATAACTCGCGTAAAAAATCTACAATTGGGGGATCAATCCCCATGTCCAGCATTATTAGCCATAGTTTTGTGTGTACCACACAGTCAAACGCTGCCGTGAGGTCAACGTAGACTAGGTGGAGACTGGTTTTTTTGACACTTGTGTATTTTGCGGCCAGTAGAGTTAGGTTCAGGACTTGGTCCACGGTGCTCAGGCCAGCCCTGAACCCGTACTGAAGATCTGAGAGGACCCCGTGTTCCTGTGACCATTCCTGTAGACGATCGAGGAGGATCCTTCCTGCCATCTTACCCACAGAGTCCAGAAGTGAAATGGGTCGGTAGCAGGAAGGACTGTCTCTGTTTCCTTTCTTGAAGATGGGAATTAGGATTGATGTTGACCAAGATTTAGGGAGGGTTCTTTCCCTAGCTGCATTCAATACTTTTGTTAAGAGTGGGGACCAGAGGTCGGGAAGGAATTTATAGAGGTCCATTGGAACGGAGTCTGGGCCTGGCGCTTTGCCATTTTTTGCCGAATTGATGGCTTTCTGTGTCTCGTTGATGGTAAAGTGTATATCTAACGGATACTTCACCGCTGGGAGCGCTGGTCCAGTAGGTGGAGCTCCGGTTCTTGCCTCTCCGAAGACTTCTGAAAAGTACACTACCCAGTCTTTCGCATTGATTGCCACGTCTAGGGATGGACCCTCCTTATTCCCTGCTAGGAAAGGAGTCTTGACTGTTCTCCAGAATGCTATGTTGTCTTTTTGCAAACTACTATTTAAAAGCTGAATCCAGAGATTATGTTGAATCTCGTTTTTCCGTTCTTTGAGTGCTTGCGCATAACTTTTCCGTAGTTTGGCTATCTCTTCCCTGTTTCGTTCGTTCTTTGCTAGAGCTTTCTTTAGGGTAGAGTAGGCTTTTGTACACTTGGTGTTAAACCATCCATTTCTTTGTGTGTTGTTTTGTTTTCTGGGCTTGGTTAATTCATTTCCTATGGTTTTCACTATTCTGTCATAGTCGTTCAGAACTTCGTCAGCGCCTGCTGAAGGATTTAAGCAGTTTTCGATAAATGGCCTGCATTTGTCCACTATTCTTTTGGTGGTATGTTCTTGATCTAGGGTGCCCCATTTTAGGGTGAAGCCATTCAACCTGTTTAACATAAGATTGTCTTGTAGTAATAGAGTATGATTGTCTTTTACTCGATTCTTGTGGCGATCAGGTTCAAGGTATGTTAATTTGAGGGGATAGTGGTCACTTAGTACGTTGTTAACCACTTCAAACTGCTTTATAAAGCCGGCGTTGTTGTTAGAAACCAGGATGTAGTCAATTAGTGTTTGTGCCCCTCTTCCGTGAAAGGTTGGCTTGAATGGGGTTGTTGGTGACATTATCATATTTGCAAACCCTAGATCTAACTCGAAGATGGTGGCTTGTGTGTTATTTCCTTCTTCCGTATGTACAAAATGGGTTAGGGGATTATCATGTTCGTCAATGATCCCACAAGTGGGTGCATTGCTTTGACTGCAGATGTGTAAATTAAAGTCTCCTCCCCAGATTATTGAATGAGTAATTTTTACAAATTTGACTTTTTGGAAATTTATTGTTTCAGTTATTTCACTTAGTATTTTGAGTAAGTCTTCCGAGCTCATGTTGTTATAGAAATTTACAATTGTATAGGAGATATTAATAGTGACTTTAATATTGATTATTTGATAGTTCTGGTGAAGAGCTACAGGTGTTATATCTTGACATGGCCAAAGATTCGAGATGTATGTTATTAGGCCTCCTTTGCTTCTCCCTGATTGCGATTTGGTAGCTTTTGAAAAAAATGTTCTATATCCCTCTAGGTGGACTGGGTCGGTCAGCCATGTCTCTTGTAGACATATTAAATCTTGTGTATGGACCAGTTCCAGGAAGGCTTTTTCTTGGTGCTTTGTTGCAAGACCCGCCACGTTCCAGAACAACAGGTTCCTCTCGACTTTGTCTGTCATGTGATTCTTAATGGAGACAGATTTTTCTTGTATGCTTGCGTTTGGATAATCGGTTATCTGATTTGTTTTAGACAAACATTTATTTAAAGGTGATGATGATAGTTTCTGCACAACCAGGACCAAATTACCATGTTGTTGTCTAGTTTCGGTCTGACGGGCTCCATCTAATTTTCCCTGTTTTGATGTATCATTATTTGTTCTTCGCTTTGTTACGGACTGAGTTTTTCCTGTAATGTGTATTTTAGAAGCAGTAGGTGGCAAAAATGGTAGCGTGGTGGTTTTGTACGGGAGACTTGGAGAATGGGGCTGAGATGGTGGTCAGTCTACCATATCCAGACAGCTAAAATGATTAAATGTCGGAATTCCCGACCATGGTTCATTATACATTTGTTGATATGGTCTTTTACCGGAATTCCAGTCACCTCGGCTGGTGGGTTCGTATCCCCAGTCGCTGTGCGGATGGGACCTCTGGCTATATCCTTGTCCCCTATTTCCCTGGTGCCAATTTCTTGGTCCTTGCTCGGGTTGGCTCCAGGACCAATTTGATGGCCAAGTGGGGTCCTCGGAGCGATGGGATTGTCGGGGGTAGAAAAAAGATAGGCGTTTGACACTTATTCCTTCGTTGTATTCTGGAGTATCCCAGGAGCAAGTGTAATCAACTGCCCGTGGGTTTTCAAAATTTACGATTATGCAGTCTCCTGGGATTGTTTTAGGCTGGTGGCCAATCCACGAGACCCTTCTTACCGTGGTTATTCTGGGGATGTTGTTAGGGTGGTTAGGCCTGTTGACATTTAACCAGTAACGTACTTTATTTAGTAGGGACCATGTAGGTTCATCTGAGTCTCTGCCTAATTCGGGTACGCCCGTTAGAATGGCTACAAACGGAGTTGCCTCAGGAGGGAGATTTACTACCTTTCTCCATCTCTTGTTGAGTTGTCCTGTTTTGCTATTGTGGGTCTGTGTTTGTTCGAGTCTTGGGGGAATTTCAGTTGGTGGTTTGGAAGGTTTATTTGTCTGTACAGCGTTTGTTGAGTTGGAATCTGTATTTGGTTGGTTTTGAGTACCTGAGTTGTGTGTTGGTTTATTTTGATCAGTCTTTGTTTTTACGGTGTTAATTTGGTTGATAGATTTATTTTCTGGTTCTGTCACTGTTTTCGTTGTAGTTGTTGTGGTGGTAGTATGGACCGGTTTGTTAGCTGTTTGATTTGATGAGTTGATTGCATTTCTTTTTCCTGAGTCGGTGGCAGCGCCTAGAGGAGCAGGTAGATCGTTTTTCTTTGGGATAGTGGTTGTTTTTGCGGAGGCTATTAATATGGCCACTTGTTTTTCTATTACCTCAAGGCTTTTTTGTAAAGGTTGTAGTTGATATTTTATTATTTCCGCAATTTTATTTAGCAGAAGTGTGTCAACTTTAGAGTGATTTGTGACTTTTTCTGCTCGAACAAATGGTTTGTCTTGACGAATCTTGTTGGAACTGGATCTGTTTACGTGGTCTTCGACTATGAGGACATCGGATAGGATATTCTTAGCGGAGTCTGTGATGACAATGTTCTCCTGAGTTTGTTGACTAGCAGTATCTGGGTTAGTGGCACTTGTGTGCTCTGAACTATTAGATCTTAGTTGTAAAGGGTTCTGTTTTGGGATTGCTCCTTCTCTTATGCCTCTTAGTTCTTGTTGCGTTGGATCATTGATTGTCGGTTGGAGACTTGCGAAGATATCGGGGGTCAGTTCAAGATCCTGTGAGGATTGTGAGTTTGACAGTTGTGACAATTGTGTGGTTACCGATAAGTCAACGGTGTTAGGTAAGGCGTGTATTTCCACATTTGTGTCTATGATGGATTTTTTTGAGGATATCGCATTTGGTGTTTGGGCCTGTGCCAAAATGCCCAATGATGAGCGCCGAGCTTGGTCTAGCTCGTATGATACGCGACGGTCAATCATCAGAACTGTTTGATCTATGGTTTCGTTTACTTTATGTAGGAATTGTTCAATTGGACCGACAGTAGTTGATTCGTTTTTTTTCATAGTTTTGCTTCTAGAGCCTCTCGTGGTCATTGTATGTTTATTGACCAGGTGTGGAGCAAAGGTAATGACCTTGGTTGGTTTTGGTTCGGAAGGACGAGTGCTTATACTTTTTGTTAAGGGGCCTGTCCTCGGTGGTTTACCTTTACTTAGTTGTTAGGGTGGTGCGCCCGGCCCAGTCTCCTCCGGTCTGTGACGGGCTTGGACGGGCCCACCCTTGGCCCAGGCTTCGCCCAGCGTCCCGCTCGCGTCCCGCGAAGGGGGGCGCTGACGCCCTTTATGCGCCTCCTAGCGCGTCGTCAAGGGGGTGTGGCTGGAGACCTCGAGGGCTGCCGGGAGTTGTAGGCAGCCCCTCGCCTCGCTCCACTCGGCGTCCCCGCTGTCAATTGGCAGGAAACAGCAGGACGGCGGTAGAGAGGCGGTGGGGGGTCTCAACAGCACAGGAGTCCGTGACGGTGGCAGAGTCTTCCTCGCTCGCTCTGCGGAGTACAGGTCAGGCCGATAGTGCAGCTGGGCTGGTTTGGTGAAAACAGCGTGTGTCAGTTTCCTTGTGGGAGTAACGCCCTTTATGCGCCTCCTAGCGCGTCGTCAAGGGGGTGTGGCTGGAGACCTCGAGGGCTGCCGGGAGTTGTAGGCAGCCCCTCGCCTCTCTCCACTCGGCGTCCCCGCTGTCAATTGGCAGGAAACAGCAGGACGGCGGTAGAGAGGCGGTGGGGGGTCTCAACAGCACAGGAGTCCGTGACGGTGGCAGAGTCTTCCTCGCTCGCTCTGCGGAGTACAGGTCAGGCCGATAGTGCAGCTGGGCTGGTTTGGTGAAAACAGCGTGTGTCCTCAATGTGTTCCCCGAGTAGCTCTTTATTTATTTCTATATCGCGCGCACATTACTCAAATGTGCTAGTTTGTACAGGAGAGATGTTTCGTTCCTTTTTCAGCCCCTGTATTTATGTAAATATGGGCTGATGTACAGGTGAAGCAGACACATTTCTTAATTTGCACCAGTGGGTGCTCAAAAGGTTTTTCCAACAAGAACTGATGATGGAGCACATAGAGGTGTAAATGTGCCTGCCACTCTCTTCGGCATATCTCAGATAAACCCCACACATCACGGGTGCAAATGCTGCTGAAAACACGGGTGCGGTGGAAGGAACGCACAAAAAGGAACACAGCAGCCCGTCACTGCAGGGATCCGATAACAGGCACATTCATGGCCGGGACACTCCGCCTTTCATTCTCCCATGGGGTGGTGGCTCAGCGAGCTGATGTATCCACTGCAGGGATCTGTGACCCTCGATACATTCATGGCGGGATCACTCAGCCTTACATCCTCCCAGGGTGTGGTGACTCGGGGGCTGATGTATCCAATGCAGGGATATATACTCGACCCCCTGATAACAGGCACATTCATGACGGGGCCCTCGGCCTTTCTTTCTCCCAGAGTTTGGTGGCTCAGGGGTTGATGTGTGCACTGCAGGGATCTATGCTCGACCCCCTGATAACAGGCACAACATTCATGGCCGGGACACTCCGCCTTTCATTCTCCCATGGGGTGGTGGCTCAGCGAGCTGATGTGTCCACTACAGGGATCTGTGACCCTTGATACATTCATGGCGGGGCCACTCAGCATTTCATCCTCCCAGGGTGTGGTGACTCGGGGGCTGATGTGTCCACTGCTCGACCCCCTGATAACAGGCACATTCATGACGGGGCCCTCGGCCTTTCTTTCTCCCAGGGTTTGGTGGCTCAGCGAGCTGATGTGTCCACTGCAGGGATCTATGCTCGACCCCCTGATAACAGGCACATTCGTTGCGGGGCATCAGCCTTTCATCCTCCCAGGTTGTGGTGACTCGGGGGCTGATGTGTCCACCGCTCGACCCCCTGATAACAGGCACATTCATGGCGGGGCCTCCGCCTTTCATTCTCCCAGGGTTTGGTGGCTCAGCGAGCTGATGTGTCCACTGCAGGGATCTATGCTCGACCCCCTGATAACAGGCACATTCATGGCGGGGCCTCCGCCTTTCATTCTCCCAGGGTTTGGTGGCTCAGCGAGCTGATGTGTCCACTGCAGGGATCTATGCTCGACCCCCTGATAACAGGCACATTCGTTGCGGGGCATCAGCCTTTCATCCTCCCAGGTTGTGGTGACTCGGGGGCTGATGTGTCCACCGCTCGACCCCCTGATAACAGGCACATTCGTTGCGGGGCCTCCGCCTTTCATTCTCCCAGGGTGTGTCCACTGCAGGGATTTGTGGCTTCCCGGTAAAGGATGCAGTCGTGGCCCTTCATTCTCCCGAGGTCGCACAAACGAGCGCCATTAAGTTGAGGAACAATACACGTCTGTTAACGCTGCGCCTCTGCCCCGCCCTCGCCCTGGGTCACCAGTTGTCCTCGGGCTGCACTTCTGAACACCATCGTGTTTTATTTTCAGTTTGGCCCTCTTTGGAGCGCCCTGAAAAGCGCCCTTATAACGTGGGACCAGACTGCTCTATAGAAACACACTAATGATTGAATAAACATCCTTAAAATGTGATTTATGGCGGCGCATTGTTCATTTGCAAACAGAATATTCTTATCTCTTTTCATATGTGCCAACATCACAAATCAATTCCGATTCTGAAGCAACCAGTGGGTGCCTCGAAGCCAAACAAATGCTGCGGAAATGCATCTTTTATTGTCGTAATTTGCTCCTGTTTGCACGTTAGCGTGAGCCGAGGGTATCTTTCTCTCTGACTGGAGCACGGGTTGCATGTTTTTTGTTTTTTAGACTGACAAAGAGACGCTGGAGTTTGTGCTGCACTTCTGGAATTGTATTTATTTAATGCAATTTTATGTAGCGCGAACATTACCCGAAGGTGTCAGAGCGCTTTACAAAAGAGCCAGTTGTGTTACAGAAGGACTTTGGATTACATGAGTTACAAAAGATAGATAAACAGGAAAAATTTGCAAATTTACAAGTTGTAAAGTTGTAAAGTCACTCAAGGAAGAGATACAAACAGATAAACTCTAAAATCACATAGGAATGACGCGCACGCAGACGTTGCAGTGAGTTATTATAAAGTGTTCTGAAGATGTTGCATTCAGAGCCAGAGCACCATTAGGGCCAGTGTGTGGCGCTGTCGGGGGATGCTCGCACTTAAGACCACAGGAGTGCCCCACGGTGCAAGAGGTAACCTCGGAAGAGCCGCTGCTACGGGTGAGGGCCCAAACGGCAAAGTATCATTTTGTCTGGGGCTCCGGCAGTGCTGGTTGGGTGAGATCTGGCTCACTAACTAGAGCTGCCGGCGTTGGAGTCTGTGGACCCATGTTTGAATCCTGTCCTCGGCGCTTGGGTAAACATCGTGTGATTCTGGGCAAATCACTGACTCTCCCTGTGCATAACACAATGTGAAAATAGATATAACTTGCACCTGATGTGTAAGATAACCCATCCTCCCCACAATTAAGGTATAGTGCCGCCTACCTAGGTTAGCACTATACATGTTTTACAGAGGGATGGCCTTGGAGGGTGGTTTTGGTTTGGAGAGTGGCATTGGAGGCCGTGCACTAAACACAAGAACTGCGGGTGGGCTCATGTCACAGGAAAACAGCGGAATGATAGTATTTTTCTTTGTCTCAGCCTGTTGTCAGATGAACACAGTTACCAGGGTAGTGTGTTCAGTGCCTAGATATATATAAATCCGTAATTAGGAATACAGCTCAAATACCTGCTGTCTGACCCTAGCGAGCATGTGAAACCAGAATACAAATTTACTGTCACTTTGCAGCGTGAAAACCTCATCCTTGCATCACGAAGGCATACATTAGACATATCTTCCATTGGTGCAGCAGGTGTAGTTGCACCGGGGCCTGGATGCCGACGGTCCCACTGAACCTTCCTTCCTTGCATTAAGACCCGTGACACACTTAGCCTCATATATTTTTTAAGTGTTTCAATATTTGACGCAGTTTTTACTGATGGTACTTGTATCTTTGTGAACAATATGGGTCTGATTCATAAAGGTTTTCCCAACACGTACATTTTGCTCAGGTTGTAGGAACGCTTGTGGGTGTCAAGAACTCACACAATCACTACAGCCAGTGGCGTCACTAGGGGGGTGCGGGGGGTGCGGACCGCACCGGGTGACACCATCACAATGGGGTGACACCGTGCAGGCCTGCCAAGTTAGGAAGTGATGCTAACGCATTTCTGGCACATCTGACGTGCGTGTGCCGGCAGACTTCACTTGCCAGCGCTGGCTCAGTAACGGTTATACATCTCTTCATGTCATGCTACAATCTTACAATATGCCCTCTGCTGCCTGGAGCATCGGGCAAGGCCTGCCCTCAGCAGAGTCGTTGCGTTGAAGGCTCTGTGGCGCCGTGGTGGGGGGATGTGACCTCAGGTCAGTCAGAAGTGGCGAGCCCCGGGGGTAGGCCTCTGCCTGACACAGGTCATGCTGCTCGGTGTGAATTCCGCTCCCACCGTGTTCGCTCCAGCCTACCTGGAAACGGGACTCACTCCTCTCTGCTCTCCTGTGCATTGATGTGCTGTGGCTCCGAGTGCCTGCGCTAGGAAGTGCTGGGAGATGTCCCGTGAATACCCGCACCAGGACGTGAGCAAGTGCCGAGCAGCAGGTCCTCTGAACGGCGGCGCCAGGAGCCCACCCAGGGTAAGGGTATTATACATGAAAGTTATTCCGGCTTCCCCCTTCCCCTATGCCCATGGTTGCCTGGCTTGGACCTGCAGGTTGTCTCGGGGTGTGATGGGTGGCCACAGATTGAACATGCATGCCTGTTCAATCTGCCCTGGGGTCTTGTGCATGTGCGCCTATTAAAATCCCAGCATACCCCTCTCCTTTCTGACCCCGCCCCCTTACTCTTCCCCGGGACCTCACTCCCTTGGGTTGTCCGAAAGGGCTGATGGGGCTTCGTGGAAAATACCCTCACTGTACTGATGGGCTGTGAAGGGACTGAGTCACCCGAAAACTGCTTATGCCAAGACAATGAGTCGACCTTGTCCCATGCTAGGGATGCGTTAAATTCTTTGGCCTTCCTGAAGTTCACATCATACTCCTTCCACGCATCACCAGTGTATTGATCACTCCACCCCACAATCCTACTCAGGTAGCAAGCCATTTCGGCCTGCACATTTGGGGGGCGTTCTGCCGTGATGGCTGAAAGGACAGCGAAGGCCCTGATCCAGTTCTTCAATGTCTCCTCTACTCTAAACCTGGAGCATTGTGCCCTCCATTCGCTTGGATGCATCCACTCCTTCAATACCTTTGCCTGTTCCATCTCCCTATTGTCTAGCAGTAAAGAGTAAATGTAAACATATTTCCCTGCCCAAATCATCTCCTTCACTTCTTTGGACACATGTTGTCCCAAATTTTCACTCCTCGTTGGCACTAAGCCGTCCCCCAACAGCGGCAGAGACACTTCCTTACCATTCACAGGCACTGTAGCCGGTAGGGCACTCTCCCCGTTCGCCTGAGCAGGACCCGAACCTGTAAGGGAAGAAGATGCTGGTCCCGCACTGCTGGCAACCGCCGTTGAAGCCTTAATCTTTTCTACCAGTTTTTCTGCTTCGGCTACATGATCAGATGAATCAAAGGACATACCCCCCTTTTTTAACCACGGCAGCAAATCTGCTATCCGAGATACCAATTCAGAAGGCAATGCATCAGTACCCGCTGGGCCTGCCGGCATCACTGTGGGCACGGTCAGGGGCACAGGAGCAATGGGCAAGGGTGCGGGCGTAACTGGGACTGGCGCCGCGGGCGTAACTGGGATTGGAGCCACGGGCGGAGGGGCAGGCCCCAGAGGCGGGAGCGCCGGCGGGATGGCAGGAGCCGGTGCCACGGGCGCTGGGATCACAGGCATAGGTGCAACAGGCACCGGGACTACCGGCTCCGGGGTAGGAGTCGCGTACCTAGTTTTCTTGGCCTTAGACCTCTTTGGTGAGGTGACAAAATCCCCCCTTGGCAAGGGGGGTGCCTTCCTACGAACAGGCCGAGCCGATGGGCCAAGAGAATCATCAAACCTCTCATTAATTTGTGCCTCTAATTCATCAATCTTCCCCAACCGTTTGTTCATTTCGCCCATTTCCCGCATCATGGCTCGCATCATCACCTCCATCTTAGACCCTCCTTTACCCCCCCTTGTACCTGGCATGATGACAACTGCTACACTCCTAGTGTTACAATCAGGCGTACTTGTATTCTGTACCTTCACCAGATGGAGGGTCTCCAGGGGGCTTTCAGCACCAAGCAACGGCAACCGCAACACCACCGGCTTATCCGGCTATGTAAGGGGTGAGTAAACCTAATGTAGACCCACCCGGCGGCCACCAGGAGCAATGAATGCTAGCCCCCCGTTCGCCTCTTACCGACCAATCCCGTGTACTCGCCACCGATATCGGTCTGTTTACCACACCACACGTCCACGCCTTCGCGCTGAACCGTCAAAATTTTGCTGGAAAATTCACGTTAAATCCTGTAACAGAAAATGCTATTAATACTTGGAAATACACGGTCGTTCACCACTTGGCAATTCCCCTTACTGGCACATAGTACAGTTGTAGCCTTACATTAACAACACCTTCTGTAGTCTACCACATTAACAGTTTCATTCACCAAATTGTATAATATTCCCCACTTAGACCTTGAGAAATCCCCCCTAATTGTAGCAGTATCCCTCAATTTAACCTAATACAGTTGTAATCCTGCAGAAACTAACCCCTTTCTGCATTTAAATTACCAAATGGTTACACGCACCACATTGCCAGAAATTCACTAGGGTCTCCCTTCCAGGTGCTACCCTGGTCGACCCTGCTTAGCTTCCTTTCACTCCTATACATGAAATGCTTTCCAAACCGTGAAAACGAACCACTTTCGTAACCGATCTAAAAACGTTCCCGTTCCGCTCTAAGATGGCGGAAAATATTATTTTCCTGTGCCCAGTTGCAAAGACAGTTGAATCACCGATCTCGGGTCTGCCTTTGCATTCGCCCGGCTCCCCTTTTAAATATACCGGTACTGATGCACGTCTCCGATGCGCTCTCAGCACCCTGACCCTCGCAAAATACCTCAGTCAGCTCCTATGCAATCACCGCCTCAAGCGACTTGTCCCACGCTCCCCCGCCGCCGCTCAGCACACCGGCGCCGTGAGTTGCTGGGCAGATCTCTTCTCGCGGTGACCAGGATACCAATCCGCCGGCAGTCCTCGACCTGTTTCGGGAACCGGCGCCGTGAGTTGCTGGGCAGGTCTCTTCTCGTGGCGACCAGGATACCAATCCGCCGGCAGTCCTCGACCTGTTCCAGGAACCTGCAATAAAAAAGGACAAAATTAAAAACAAGAGGCCCCCGGGCGCGGGGCATGACCAGTTGCGTGGGAGCGTCCAGGAACAAGAGGGTCTCCTGGGCGCTCCCCGCCTCTATATTCCTAAGGGGCACGGTGGGGGGGCGGCTACGCCCCCCCACCCGGCCCCTCCTGCGGCCCGCCCCCGGACCCGGAAGTCCAATGATGACATCCGGGTCAGGGAGGGCACCTGGAGAAGGGAGCGGTCGCCGCGTCGCCATGCGGGCCGGGGGGCCAAGAGCCCCCCCTTTTCATACTGCACGGTCGGGCCTCGAAGCCCAGCTGAACCAGTGCAAACCGTATCTGAGGAAAACATGTATTTCCTAATGTGCGCAGATGTTGGGACTCAGTGGGTTACAGATTTCAGAAATACCAGCGTTTGTTTTATTGCCGGTAGTTTCAGGCAGGGAAAGGTCTGTAGATGCGTCTGAAAGGAGCGGGACGAATAACGAGCACAACAGCTGCTATAAAATAAAATATGAAAATATATGTGTCTCTAGGAAACTTGATATGGTCAGTTTGTTGTGTGGCTCCTAACTACTTTATTTTACTTTTTGTATCCAAACTGTGCAGTTTTAATAGTGTGAACACGATCAAAATGGGTGTCAGAGTGCTTTAGAAGCGAAGAAAAAATACTTGTAACCCTCGATCTCCCGCAATGGTATGTTTCATAGATTAACATGCTTGAATGAATCCCTATTGTGAGGCTTGGATCTCTCACTAGTCAATGCTAACACAGCAGTATGTGATAAAGAGGCTAGCATTGAAAACAAACAAAAAACAATCATAGAAATACCTGTAGCTCATCCACCTCATTTTAGGACCAGAAGTAGAGCAAATCAGGTGGCAGCTCACAGAGCTCCAACCTTCATGAGAGACACCAATTGACACATTTTCAAAACTCTTTTCTTGGAGTTAATAGCAGCTTCAGAAACAAGGAGCAGGGTGAGCACAGGTGAACCTATGAAAGATACCAATGTTGGAGAATTGTAGTTACAAGTAACTTGTTTATCCTCCAACATTTCAGAGATTTGCATGCTTGAGTTGAGAAAGATTACTAAACTAGTAGATCACATTAAGCATAATGTACAGGTGGAAATGAGGCAAGCCTTAATGAAACAGTTACATAGACCTAACTGTCCCACTGAGTCCTCTGATCTGGACTGGATATCCAAGCAGTACTTATTGGACTTGGCCTTTTCAGCAGGGTCACCCCGAAATGTTTTGCCTTCACCCCTCCTACTTTGCAAAATTTGCTTCTGTTGGCTTCTTAGGACTCTGTGCACCTCACCCCTGATTACCAGTGTTAACTACAGTGTGCAGGTTTTATTCATAGAATCAGCTTTGGTCGCGTGCAATATTCATGGACTTTCAATCATTCATGGTGACTCGTGACCTGGTCACTGACCCCGCTGACTCCCCTACCCAGCTTCCTCCTCACTTCTTACGCCTCACCCTTGCTCGCCCTCGCTGAGGGCTCCCGCTGCTAGCAAGTGGCTGTTCTCTGCTGTCCTCGGCATGCCTGCCTCCTCCTGCCCTGCTCTCCGCTTTTCCAGCCTCCTGTGCCTGTTCCTAGCCAACGTGACAACAATGAGAGTGCTTACACATGTTCTGTAGCTGTTCAGACCACAGCTTCGATGAGTGGATAGAGAAGTATTTTGGATGGTAGGTCCCTAATGTCTGTGTGTGTGTTTGGGGGGGGGGGAGCGGAAGCACGAGGCGCCTGCTGGCAATACAGGTCAGTCTGGCACTACGACAGTCACTGAGGCAGGCAGCGAGACCTCCCTCCTGAACCACAGACTCTGGCTCAACCTGGCACTACAGAGGGACACGTCATTGTGGCAAACCACCCTTCCAGTGTGGGTGGTTTGCAGGGTCCCAGGGATGCCTCCTTCTTGTGGGTCGTGTCTGTGGTACGTGAAAGCGCATTTCCCCTGCATCTCCCTTACCAGCAAATGTCACATTATTCATCTTGTTTATGGTGTGTTTCATAATTTTAGCTGTTGCTGCCTTCGAGTACTTGTGAGTGTTTTGGTTGGGCTTATAGACTCTTCATCCTGTTGTGTGAGTGAATTCAAGGGCTGTCTTTTATGTATGATTAGTGGCTGGGACATACACAAGTGCTTTAATGAAATTGTTGGTTACTTCTCTCGTTTGGTGGACCATGCTGGCTATTCTGTGCTGTCATTGCTGTAGCCACCTGTAATTGAATCGCAATTTATTTGAGGCACCATTTTACTGAATATGTACCCCCTGCTATACAATTATATTTGCATACTTTGTGCTATCCTGAAAATAAAGCCTGTGAGAGACCCTGGATGGAGGGAATGCTGTCCGGGGCTGTCGGGCCCTTAGCGGGGGTCTGGAACTAGACCTCTGTGGCCCGTTGGTCCGGACCGCCCAGGGCTCAGAAGCTGGAAACCTCTGCAGGTCCGGAGCATAGAGATGTGCATCTGCGAGCTAAGACCGGCCTGTGCAGAGGGGCCATTTGAGCTGATGGTGTGGAGCAGAGGGGATTTGCCCCCGGCAAGTCCAAGGCAGAGGGAGGGGCTGCTGGGACAGGAAGCCTGTGTGCAAAGACAGGGGGCACTCAGGTATTTTGTGGAGAGAAGGGCCCGGATGACGGACCCCTGGGGACCCTAAACTCTTTACTAAGGGTGTGCGAAATTCTGAAAAATCTTAGAAAATTCGACGTAATTATTCATATGAAATTTTTTAGTGCACAATGTACCATCACGTATATTTTTGATGCAAAGACACATTTGCATCAAACATTTGCTGAAAACAACAATTTCTGCGAACAACAGCTACTTGTGCTCTGGTTCGCCACTGTATCGATAGGAAAGGGGAGCCAATGCCTAAGAAAAGAACTTACCTTCCATAGGTACAGTCGTGAGGGGGTGACACCATGAGTTACCCGCACTGGGTGACACCAACCCTAGTGACGCCACTGACTACAACCTATGTGAATCGTTATTTTCACAAGCTGTGTACCACCACACCAGAAGGTTACAGTAACTGACTAACATATCAATCACTCAAATGACTTCCATATTTCACTATACTAATTCAACACTAATCCTTTATGGGTCCCGGAGTAGCGTGCTACTTGTCGAACAAGCCTTCGACGCCTCGTCAGGGGTAGTAAGCACTATATAAATGCAATGACAATACAATAAGGCGGGCCCTCATTTCGTGATGGCTGGTAATCAGGTCGGAAATCCCATATCTGGCAAATCTCAATACTGTAGAGTACAAAATGACAAAATGTGTCCTAAAAATGAGAAGCCGCATGTTTACCCACACAACGTGTACTCCCAAGCTGACGAGTCACTCCTGTTCGCGTCTGAATTTGCATTTACAAGAAACTTACAATGATGGATTTAGGAAAAACCCACAATGATGTCATGAACCCTCTAAGCCTGTCGTAAGACGCAACTCCTCACAGTAAGTGCTGTGTGAATTGGGCTCCTCGGTGTACAAGCCTCGCTCTGTTTGGGCCACTAAACCTCCGCTCCCAACGCGCTCTGTTTCTTGTCAGAATCCAGGCAGCGCTACATGGGGCACAGAGTCGGTCCACGCGGCCGACTGAACCCCCCCTCGGGGGCTCTGTTTGTTTGGACATCTCACGCCCCACCACCTCTTAAATGGGATTAATGAACCCGGAAACGGCCCGTGGGCCCCCGCCGGGGTGGACACAGGGCCCCGACCTTCGCCGCGTGAGCCCCACGCCAGTAATGTGCCCCCCCCGAGGCCCGCTCTTCACTCTGCCCTAATCCCCCAGGGCAAGAAAACAACATTCCGCTTCCATTCCGGCCCCGGCGTTCCTGTCCGGCGGGGGGGCTTCGGTGAGCGCGAGCACCGGGGTCTGGAGGCCCGGAGGGGCGTGCATCACGTGGGATGTGGGGGTCTCTGCCTTTTAGGAGATGCACTTTTAGAGATGCCACTTTTAGGGATGCCACCTCTTACAGCAGGTTACAGCCAAATCCGTAGGTGTTCACCTTGTTTTGCTTCTTTGCAGCTGGCTAGTTTTTAATTACGATTAGTATTTCTCCTGCTTTTTTTTTCTGGCTAGGCCACGTGCAATGGAAGGGCAACTAGTTAAGGTGGGTTTTACTTAGAGAGCAAGTATTTCTCTATTAAAATATACAATGACTTTCCAATACTTCTAGTGGTTTCCATCTGAGGTAATTAACCGTCTCCCAGTGTATTTGAGCGAACCGTCCCTTTAAAGGGGCTGGACAGTGAATGATGTCATGCTGCATCTCAAGACCCCTTCTGACATCATCAAACAAAGCAACGTTCTAGAGTGCTGATTGTTGCTGATTGGTTGCGATGTAGGAATGATTAAGCCAGGTGCCTCCCAACCCACCCCGTCAGGACTTACCTGTGCCTGCTCCTCCGACCAGGCAGGCCCTTGTGCCACCCCCTTCAGTACGTCCGAAGCTCCTTTCTAGCTCCTTCTACCTCTCGTCTCTCGCTCGCTCTCTCTCTTTCCAATGCTCCGTCTCTATATCCGGTGGACCTGTTCTTTTATTTCTTCTTGCTTTATTTCAGGTCTGATTTTCCTCTTCTGATATTTCATTACTGCCACTTTTGCTGTCTCATCTTTTTCGTCTTTGCTTTGTCACTCTCAGTCATTTCTGTTACTCACCGGCTCATTTCTGCTTCTTTCACTTTGACTTTCTCGCTCATCTCCTCTTGCCCCTTTCTACTTGCTTCTCTTTTCTGCTCTCGGCCTTCTCTGCTCATTTCCTGCCTGGTTTTCTTGTTGCCTCTGTTGCTGTTTTCTGCTTTGTTTAAATTTGCCACTGTTGATCCTTTTCTAGGTCTTCCTTTGTTCTCCCCCCTTCTTTGGGCCTTCTCCAGCTCTTTTTCCACCCACGCACACCAAGCTCCCCCCTCACCCTCAGGACCTACTTCATAGCAAAAATGCAGCGGGCGCATGCAGAGGGCACGCCACTGGCATGTCACCGGTGCCAAAGGCAAGCCTTCTGTTCCTTGCCTGCAACAAGTGCAGATCCAAACCAACAATTGTTCCACTCTGGCAAACCGCATTGATGCCAGCACCAACAACAGCAAAGAGATGTTCGCCAATATGAAAGACTTCACCTCCTCAGAAGCATTCTCCAATCACATCACCCCTTCTTTGCCGCTGACCGCGGGACCCGCAGGGGAGCATGGGCGGGGCAGCGCCTTAGTCCCACCCGGCTAACGAGCAACCTATCGGCGCCCCTCCCTGCGTCCACCTCTCACGAACCAAAGGGGAGGGCTCACCTGGGGAGGAGGGGCGCCCCTCGGTACTTAACGTGGCAGCGCCATAGCTCGGCCTCTCTCTTCCCTTCCGGATCCTCCCGCGGCTCTGCTCTGATTCGTTCTCGGATCGCGTCGTCGGATCGTGGTAACACGCAAGGTATGTGCTTCCAACTTGCCTCCCCCCGGCCTCGTCCCTGGGCATGACCAGGTTGTACGGGGCCCAGTGGTATCGGCCACGGGGGGGGGGCTCTGTCATCGACGGGGGCCTCCTCCAGAGCTGTGGCGGAATACAGGGCGATCTGGAAGCAGACAGACAGTAAGGGTACCTCTGCAGCAGAAGGGTACAGTAAGGGTACCTCTGCCTTGCACAGTAAGGGTGCCTGAGCCAAGGACCAGGAGCCGAAGGAGGTTCCGGGAAACCGCGTCGGCGCCCCGTTAGTCCTTCGGGCGGCCGGGGGGCCTGAACCGACCGGGGGTGTGCCACACCGCTCCGCCCTGACAGGGGGGGCGGGAGTTTAACGAAATGGTAATGTGCTGCACCGTCAGAGCATCGACTCGCCGTGTAAGATGGCTCCTTAGGCATGCGGGACAGCGAGGGGCTGCCGCTTTGGATCGCCCGTAAGATGACCCACCATAACGTCATACCTGTGTTGTATGAAATAAACCTGCAGCAGTTCTTTCCCACAAATATGTCTCCTGAGTTTCCTTGGTGTGGGAAGTGTAATTGTGTATTTGTACAAGCGGGGGGAGCGCATGGCAGTGTGGGCACTATGAAAAGCTCTCACAATCCTTTTGCTGGAAGATAAGCACCAAATACAACAACTTTGACATACAACTGGAATCAACCAAACTTGCTACATGACTCCCTATCTTTCCCAAGGTAACCACTCTGACCACTTGGCCCAACCTTCTCGGCCAATAAAAATGCTTCAACCATGCAGTCCATTCACTCCAGAGCCCCCACGGACCTGTGACCAACTAAACCTTCACCAAAAGACTACAGGCCAGCAGCACAGAGTTCATCCCGATCCTAAATGTCTCCATATCTCCTGCTACCTTCCTGGACATATGTAAATGGAAATGTGTTTGTATTTATACAGCGCACTTCTACCCAGAGGTCTCGTAGCGCTGTATTCATACCGCTGTGGAACCCATCCTGGCTTTCCTGTGAAATCTCCACTCCTGGGCACCCCCAAGGTGAAGCCAGGCATCCAAGCACTGCTGGGGCCGTTGTGGAGATTAAGCAAGCTATTGCCTAGAGTCACAGAGTGGGACCCATGATTAGACTAGGCACCAATGCGAGAATTATCAGGTCCGGGGAAATTGAGTCCAAGAGCCGCCGAGGCGGGAATTGAACCCTGGTCCCAGGCCAGACCTCTGCATCAGGGTCTGCCTCTCTAACCATTGAGCCACGCTTCTCCACACATATGGAAACATATCATAATACTTCCCGCCTCCAAGAAGCCTTTTGTGGACCAAACAACGCTTGACAACTACAGACCCATCCCCCTACTTCCGTACCAGTCCAAAGTCCTGGAAAACATCTACTATCAACAGACACCTTACCAACCATCTCAATGACCACCAACTCTTCACCGCCACTCAATCCAGCTCCAGACCAAATCACAGCATTGAGTCAGCCCTCACCGCCATCACAAATAACATCCATATGATCCTTGACAGAGGAGACATGGCTGCCCTCATCCTCCTGGACCGTTCCACGCCATTCACCGCATCCCTCCCTATCCTCATCCAATTTTTGCTTGAGATTGAAATCCAAGGGCCTGCTCTCCTTTGGATATTTTCCTTCTCCTTCCTGACAGGTAGGACATAGTCAGTCAGCTTAGCCCCCTACTCTTCAGATGCCCCAAACCTTAGATGTGGTGTGCCACAAAGACCCTCACTGAGCCTGACCCTCTTCAACACTTAAATGATCCCGCTAGCAAGCATCATCCTCACCCACATCAATGTTGTATACTATGCGGATGATACCTCGCTCATATTCTCCGTCATGGACAAGACCCCCATCACCCGGACCAAGTTTGCCACCGACATGACTGAAGACAGTGACTGGATGAAGACCAACTGTTTAAAGCTTAACATTTAGCCAGGACTTTCAGGACGAACACATCTCCATGGGACTCCACCTGGTTGCCAGGCGAACACGGATTTAAACACACACCCACCCTCACCACTCACGCCAAGAATCTTGGGATTGTGATCGCCAGCCAACTTGGCATGACCACCCACGTCAACGCTGTATGAGCTTCCTGCTTCAACACCCTGAAGATGCTGAAAAATAATCTTCAAATGGCTCTCAGCCAGCACCCGTAAAACTGTCACACAAGCCCTCTAGCATACAGGAACACCCTCAATGCTGGAGTCAGCAAAAAAGCTACTAAACGGCATCCAGAATCACTCTTAAACACCACTCTCAAATCTCACCTTACCTGAAGGGATCTCCATTCATAAACTAGCACAATCCAAACACTTCACCCACACTTTCAAGGCACTACATAACACTGGTCCAGCATACCGCAGCAATCTCATCTGCATTCACAACCCTTCCAGACACTTCCTCTCATATGGACTTTTACTTGCACAAATCCCTCAAAGATGGAAAAACTGATCTGGTGGTCGAGCCTTCTCTTATATCACTCCTAAAGTGTGGAATGATCTGCAGCTACACATAAGATCATTCTCACTTTTTGAATTCCACAGGAAGTTGAAGTCCTGGATTTTTGAGTAGTCCCACTAGGCCCTAGGTGTTGGAGACACACACCTGCTCAGCGACAGGATAACCCCCCTGGTGATAGTGCACAGTACAGATCTGCATAACCTAACAGACTTCAAACCATTCAGAACACGGCAGCCAGGATCACACTTAACCTTCCACACAAAACGCACATGATACCACACCACAGGAAGCTCCCAATACATAAACAAGCCCAGTACAAACTCAACACACGCACACACACACACTCAAAGCACTCCACAACACGAGTCCAGCCTACCTCAGTAAACAAATCTATTTTCACAAACCTACCAAACACATATGCTGGGGCATACCCCATGCATACACAGAACCAGAACACAAGGTCAGTTTTTCTCTAATATCACATTTGAAGCCCGGGATAACCTGCTGATACACATCAGAGCCACTTTTTCTGTCCTTGAGTTCTACTGTCCTAGAGTTCTGCAAGAAGCTGAAGACCTAGCTCTTTGAATAGACCCACTCCCCAGCGCTAGGCCAGATTAATATTGCACCTGCTGCAGTGCCAGGATACCTTCCCGGGATGATAGTGCACTTTACAAATAAACATAACTTAACAACACAATATTAAAGAGATCTGATTTTTTTCTCTACACTGGCTGGCCCCCTTGAGCTGTGCACGGATGGGTTAGTTTGGATGATGTCACCTGGTGCTGTTTTGAAGGATATGCAGAGTGGCTCTAGTTGGCCTTTATGACTCTCCCTTCTCCATTACTGGCTGGCTTGGATGAGACAACTCTCTGCTTCATTGCATTGGGTGACTCTCAGAACCCTTTGTGTGGCTGAGTCAGAGAAGAGTTCTAGCGCCGGGACACTTTCAGTAGCTGTGCACTTTATAAATTCAACATAACATAACATAACATAACATAACATAACAGTCAGCCTTAGGAATGGGATACTCTGAGAGATGAAAGTAGGTCGGTGAAGTTCTGAGACATTTAGGGTTGAATGAATCAAAGGACATTTGCATTAGCAAAGTGAAAAGAGGCATGCTTTCCAAATACAAAACCTCGATAGCAATACGTGAAAGTGAAATTACAATCCCAAAATGTATTTTCAAATTACTATATCAATTTAGGAGTCAGGAAGCAGAGGGGCCAAACAATCGTTTCCCCCCCCGCTTTTGCAACTCATTAAAAATGTGTCAAATACTCTTATCCACCCATGCGGTTGTAAAGCATTGAATCTTTAGTAACTGCTGAAAGCAGTTGGTGATCATTCCCAAAGTGCAAGCGGTCTATGAAGGATGCTTCCGCTGTGCAAGGGACAGCTGCCAGTAAGAGGGAGATGACACAGCTTTTCCACAGCAAATGCATGTAGTGGAGAAGTGTGGCTCAATGGTTAGAGCGGCAGACCCTGATGCAGAAGTCTGGCCCGGGACCAGGGTTCAATTCCCGCCTCGGCGGGTCTTGGACTCAATTTCCCCAGACCTGATAATTCTCGCCTCGGTGCCTGTTCCAATCATGGGTCCCACGCTGCAACTCTGGGCAATAGCTGGCTTAATCTCCACAACGGCCCCCACAACGCTAAGGATGCCTGGCCTCCACCTTGGGGGTGCCCAGGAGTGGACACCTCACAGGGAAAGCCAGGATGGGTTCAACAGCGGTATTCGTACAAGCGCCTTGAGACCCTTGCGGGTGAGTAGTGCGCTATACAAGTTTCAATTTACATGCTTCTCAGTGTCCTTTTCTTGATGTGCCATTTTTAGGTCTTGCCTAGGCAGCACTTGCACTGTCTCTTCAAGACATGCTGTGTACAGGATATGGGCTTTAAGCTGCGCCCATTTCCTGCCCATGTTTTCAATTGGCCCTTGTGGCTGTCTTGTGTAAAAAAAAAAATTCTTAGGTTAGTTTGCTTAGTCGTCCCTTCTTAGCGCCTCCTTTTCTACTCTTGAAACCTCCCATATGGACTGTGCCTTTACTTTATTTTGTTTAATTTACAATGTCAGAGCACTATTTTCTTAAAAGGATGATGTTGCTGGTACAAAGCTACAATTTCTCAACTGCACTTCCCTGACCATAACGGTATTGTTAATGTATTTTGTTTCTTCTGGTGCAGCGTGGCATGCTGCGTTTTGTCTTGAAGTATGGTGGCCGCGCCTTTCTTTTGTTCTGCACGGTGCGGCGTGCCCACCTCTATTTTTTAAATAAATAACTTAAAACATAATTTAACTCTCAGAGCGGTGCCCGTTTTACGAGCTCCGAGCTTTATATTTTAATTGCAGCTTCAGCTCTGCGTGTCCCCGTGGGGTGCCCTCCTTCTCTCTACAGAAAAAAACCCTGCCCATTCTGCACTCCTTCTGCTCCACTGCCTGCTTATGGAGACTGCGCTTTTAACTTCAGTGCTCTGCTTGGAATAAATGCACCGCAGCCGCCATTTCAGATTATTCCTTTTGTTGCAGCGCGGATTGTTTGCAGAAGCCTATCTAATGGGTTTTTAAATTGACCTACTTTTTTTGTCGCAGCGCGACATGCCGCGCTTCATTGTGAAATATGGCGGCCGCGCCTTTCTTTTGGAGAACGCACCATTTACAACATCCATAGCTCCAAGGATCGGGTTTCCCCACTGCTGGTATTATTCTATAAATGCCTTTTGTGTCACTGAGCATGATCCCTCACATGATGCAGTACCTTATGTGGCCACCAGAGGTCCCAAGAGATACCTAGTGATAACCTGTGGTACTGCCCCTTTCACTGCTTCGTGCACAGTAAAAAAGTGAATGTTATTGTGCCCAAAATAATTAGCTTCTTAGCTAAATGCTTTTAAGTCCCAAAGGCAAGACCTATTGCATTGAAAATGCTTGTTATGTTTGCTGTTAGTAAAGACCTTTTGATTTTACTAAAATTTTGGACATAATATATTTACTACTAGGGTTTTTCAGCCAGCACTTTCCATCCATTAGTCTTTTGTTGTGTCACTCACATTTTACTTCTGCTCAATATAGCATGCAGCATTGGGCAGACCTCTTCATCCACTGGCTAGTTTCACTGTAGGTGAAACAGCATTCAGCCCTTTCTCACGGAGCACATCCTCAAACAAAGTAGTTCCCTTAATTGCCATGTCCTACTATGGCAATGTGGGATTTATGAGTCCCAAAAATATTTTTGCTTCTAGCCAATTTGTTTTTTTAGATTGATGCGGGCCTAACAGCTTTCCCAACAATATCGCTTTGCAATAAACCATGACATAAGAAAACAGTCATTGATACAGCCAAAAGGCTGGTCGCCGATGTCACACCTATTGTCCTTGTCAACTGCTTGTCAGACATTGCAAATGTGAACGCTGTCCTTTGCAGGCTCCCATCTTGCAATTTGTAGTCATTCACAAAGAGTTGCAGGAGAAATCCTTGTTGGTTAATAAATCTTCCAACCCTCCTCAGAGTGAAGCAAAGCAAACAGACCCCAGTTGCCACAAAACACAGGAAGTGTTCTTGCACCTTTGTCTGTTTATTGGCATGCCAAGGCAGAAGGCGGACCCATTGTCACGTCTTGAAACAAGCTTCTTCAGCCCCTCATAGATATTCAGGGGAGCATATATAGGGCAGAAAGTGCTGTCATCAGTAAAATCCTTAGATGTGGACAAGGCCAAATACGGTTGTACATATACAAATAGATTTGTCATGCAAGCACAAGACATTGAACAATATAAGGACACAAGGGAACAGAAAGCAAGGTTAAGCAAAACCTGCAAGATTCAGAGGCTTTTCACAGCTGTCAACCCAGGACGTTTTAAAGAGGGAAATAAAGGTCCTGGTGTCAGGCTTGAATAGATTTTTAAAGGAGGGGGGATTTTAAGAGCACAGAGCAAGCAGTTTGGTCAGAGACAGACCTAGTTAGCTCAGTGGGTCTGAGGTAGTGTGGAGGAGAAATTGGGATTGATTCACTTATTTGGCTGATGAAAACATATAGATATATATTTTTCCTCACAAGATCCCTCCTTTTTGATAACAATATAAAATACCATTGTAAAAAAAATCTGAAATAAAATAATATATATATATATATATATATATTTTATATATATATACGGTAGAAATATAACGTATCGATAAAGTACATATCCTTGAATGGCATTACACAGTTTTTTAAATAACATGCATATATTAGCGTAGACATATCTAAGAGGTATTCATTTTTCAACATAGACACAAATATATACTAGTACTTAATTAATTTATTTTATATATCTATAGCCATTAATTCAAATGTCTCTCTGTGTGCTTTCTCTATATCCTGTTGTATTTGGAGATATCTACAGGCTAGCTCCTGCTCTGTAGGAGGTAGAATTTTAACTGCAGATATTGAATGGATGCTTCTACTACACAATTGCTGACCCATGGAGCAGCAACACTGAAGACAACACAAAAATATCACTATTGTTAAAAAGATACCCAGTAGTGCTAAAACTAAGTGCTTTAACCATCCTGTTGGTAGCCATGACCATTCTTCAGAATCTGTAATTTTCCCTGCTCCACAGAATATTTGAACTGCATTCTTAATTTGTGCCACATCCCTTGTTATGTTTCCACTTTTGTTTAAAAAATAACCGCAAGAGGAATTTAATATAACGCACAGTCTTCCTTGTTGTAGTGTCAGGAGGTCAGGTGCAATTCGGTGTTGAATAGTCATGGCATCTACTGAGTTAATTTCCATCTGTGAAGAACTGTAATCTTCATTCTCAGGGAATACTTACTAATAAAAAAAGAACTTGGCACAGAAGCTGAAAATATGAAAAGACATCTTTATTAAATTTAATAAGTGAGGCCACGTCACACAGAAGCCGTAGCAACTGAATGAGGCAGTCTGAGGAATACAGAAAAGAGAGGCCTTATATATGCTTTTAGGGTTACAAAACTCAGCATAAAAGAAAGGGGCAGTCCTAGCTTTTGCAAGTATGCAAAAAATGCCTAACATGGACATGCAAGGTCTGCCAAACGACAAACCCATTTTACAGTTGTCCGTCCCATAATCAATCATTGAACAAACCCAACATTCTTCTTTAGACAAGCCGGACAAACCCATAATAAAAGGACCACAACCCATATCATAAACAGACCATAAAAGAAGGAACAGGAACAGATAGAAGTAGGATACAGGGTGTGTGTGTGCATACCAAACTCTACAATGTCCTGTGCTTTGATCCTCAATCTTGATCAGCTAAAGGACAGGAACTGGTTTAACAAGGTCAGCTTCAGGCAACAGGGTCAGTTCACTCAGGTCAAACAGGAGTCAGGATGAACTCGAGCTAAGGCGTACATGTCCCCAAAAGACCAGCTCAGCCACAATCATTGGCCTATGTGAGGGCAACCACAAAATTGCTGCCATACACAAAATGGAACCCACGGGTTCAGAACTCATAGAACCTCAGACCCTCCTTTTGCCCTTACATAGCCAATCACTCAGTCTGTGTCTGAATCGATGTCAATACCATCCGTTATTCCCTTCACTAAGGCATTATTACTCGAGTTATCTTTCATGGAACGCAAGGGATAGACTTAGTTGGCATAAATAAACATCGTCTGATATGCCCATACAGACCCATTGTAACTAAATGACAGAACCAAATAGGGAATACCTCTATCTGTAGTATGTGGCATAAGACCACACACCCAACAATTAGTGGTGATCATTACTAACTGGTGTTGATGCAGAAGCTGTACAAAGGAATTATTAGTAAACTCTGACCTCCTAACCAGTTCATGTTCAGATAAAATTTGGAAAGAATGCGAAGAAGTAGTAGTAGGAAGAGACATAGGTTGGGAGGTGGGTACAGATGTCAATTGGGTAGCAAAAACAATCCAACCCACAAAAGACAACGTCATGCTTAAAAATACTAGAAAACATGTTATTAAGAACATATGGACAACAGGAGAAAGTAATGACCACTATTACCAATAAAAGTATAATTTTTCATAACTCTAAGCAGAAAGCAAATCCTAAAATTATCTAGTAACATTTTTTTATGGTTCCTATGCATTTCAGTAACTCATTATATGTTCAAGTGAAACAGTGGTGATCCTTATTAATGCTCTCAGATGAAAAGCGATACTCTTCCACAGAGAATGGACTTTATTCCGCTTTTACTAAACAGAATACTACTTTAAAACAATGCCAGCAAAACAGCAAAAATTAGTCTCCTAACACCCATTTTATGCAATCACACGGGAAATACCCAGAGTCCGTCCAAGCCTCTCCGGCAGGCTTCTATTGTTCATCAAAATCCTCTTCTGTTGTTTTCTTCCGCATGGGCCTCTTCATTCAGGGCTTTCATGAAAATAGTCCTTCTCAGTATCCGTTGGAGTGCCCTCCTGGCAAACACTCATAGCTCATTCGAAAGTCTCAATGTCTCAATGCAGTGCACCAATATCTCTTCTCTGAGGCAGGCACTACAGACAGTGTGCTCTCCATTGATCAAGGGCACAGATCATTTTATGCAGATCCGGGCCTACATTCTCAGGCTCCAACAGTCATTACTCAGTGTCAGAGAACGCTCAGGCTGCTCTTTCATGGGCACCATAATGTAATGCCTTTTGCCAATCTCGAATCCTCCGGTGCACTGCACTTCCGTTGGAGCAAAGGAAAAGGGGGGGTGTGGCCAAAACTCAGGCCAAGGGACTCAAGGGACTGCACACTGTCAGAGGTTACCAGTACATGACAGGTGGAAGACTGAAGCCTCAATTCTTTCGCTCTTTTGCACTGAAACTCTGGTTCTGTGGCAAAACCAGCTCCTCCTTCTCGCTCTTTTGCACTGAAACTCTGGTTCTGTGGCAAAACCAGCTCCTCCTTCTTTTTTGATGTTCAACGCCTTCTGATGAAGCAAGCACAATACTTTGGCGATATTATTGATGGCACGCTGGCGATCGCTGTCTGGGTGCTGGGACTTTTCATCTGTTAGCTGTCGCTAATGGGATTGTGGGTGAGTTTGCAGGTTATTATGACTTAATCCCGCAGAACTTAGTGACGTAGGAAATGGGACACATTTATTATTTTCCTTCAATTTAGTACAAAAACAGTTCATTTAACAAAGGGACTGCAAACAGGTGGCCTGCAATCTTCAAAGGAGTTGCTATACGCCATGGAACTATTGTGATCTAAAATACACTGTCATTCTCATAGAATACAAAGACAAAGGCAATAAGCAAAACAGTGCCTCTAATTTCTTCAATTGGGTTTCCATGTGAGAGCATATCCTCCACCATCTAAGGGTAGATAACTATATGAGAATTTTATCTAAATGGATGTCCTCACACATAGTGGCATCATCTAATGGGGTAAACACATTTTTTCTCTCAATAATTACATATAGGTGTTCCTAAATTCCTTATCTAAAACATTTCAAAAGAGAAATCACATGATACAGATTATCAGGGACATGTAGATACCTCCCTTTTAATAACTGTGCATCAAGTGCACTACGCAATACACAGGCTAATAATCAAAATGTGGAAACTTGTCTTATAATAGCATTGAGTCAGTTAACCAGTCCATCACTACCATGACGGTCAGACTGGAAAACATCGAGGTAGGCCTAAAGAAAATGTCTTAAAAACCAGTCTAGTTATACAAAAGGGATTTATACATAATATGGGGTTCCTAGTACATTACTGCAATCTGGAAGTGTGAACCTAATACAATAATAACAAAAAGAAGGCTAACTGGTGAAAGGAATATGGAAAAGGGAAAATGGGACTAGGACACAGCTAAAATCCCCAATTACTAGGCACGATGCAACATCAATCAGGGGAAGAATTAAGCCTTGTTTCCTTTATGGTACAAAGCCATACACTATTCAGGAAGCAAAACAAAACTGACTAATGTAATGTAACAATTAGGTCACCATGCACAAAAGTCACAGATCTATAATTTATCCTTACGTCCAATTCAGGATACATAATTTTAGGGCTGCCTGTTCCTTATAGGAAAGGGAGCAGTAATGTGACTGTAGGTGAAATCTTGTTTCCTGTGTATGTTTTTATTTTTGTTCAAATACCATTATAGCCAAATTTGACATGCACTGGTGAAGTGTTGTCTGTCTTGCTCACAGGATGAAAAAATATCATATCTGTGAAATTTAGCGCAAATTCACCCAGCTGTTGAACAGGATACACATCGTCATGTATATCCCTTCACAACACAGGTAAACTTGTAATAGTATCATAAGCAGCAACATAAAACAAAAAACATGCAAAAAAACGCACAAAACGGACATGTCAAGCCATTAGATATACTCGCTGTATATCAAGCACAAAAAGCATAGACAAAACAATAGCATATATAAATGAGCGGTGACGCATAACACCGTGTCAGGTTTAAAATCCTTACCCTCCTTTTTGACAGTAGATCACCAATTAGTGGATATCTGCTGTCAAATACAACTTTCAGACACACAGAACCAGCAAGAACAATTCATGATAGAACCAAATACACAAACATGAAAAACGCATGGACATTTCTTTCCAAAGGAGTTACGCAAAAACACATCTCATTTCAACCAACCAAACTCACGTGTCTTGTCAGCCTTAAAATCAACCAGAGCAATCCATGGATGATCTGTGAGCAGAAGCAAAAAAATACACAACACACAAAAGAGAGACATTTCTCATAACAAACAGACATCAATTATAACTTTTAATCAGAAGACAAAACATAATACACATTAACAGACACAAAAATAAGTTTCCATTACTTAACTGTTACCATCTTGTCAGTCACCTTGCAACATAAAGCCCTTTTAACTTTCCAAAAGTAACATTTTTTCACTGACACTCCATGTTAGCCTTGCGCCACAATTCGTTCTCACTTAGGCATGTAGCCTTTAAAATTTCAATAAAAGGCTTTGTCTTATTTTCTGTCTAAGACTTAATGCAATGCTTCATTTTCGGTCAAATAAAAGCAACTAGCAGACATTATTTTTTAGAGGCAGAGATACAAATATATAATTTCTGCAGAGCATTTAGCATGTGTTGGGACTTTCAAAGAAACCTTTTTCATATTTTCCCTTTGGAATTAAGTTTTTTAATTTTGTGGAGAAACCAGAAACCCTTCCTTTTAGAGGCCTGTTTAGCAAGGTCATTCTGCATTTCACAGAGACAAAGCCCTAATTTAAAAGGTCACAAATGTCAACATGACAGCCTCCTTCCATTGTTTACAGGGAAACTAAAGATAACACCTCGGTGGGACTCGAGCCAACCTCTGCAGCTGTCCTAGCCCCCAGCTTCTGCTCACTAAGAAGTTTGTCAAAGACAAAAGGCCTTCCGGATTCCTCCTAACCTGCAATAATTCACTCTATTTAAAACACATGTTATGTATATTACTCCTGTTAGGGGCTATAATTTATTTCTATACTTATATTATTAAAACATTTACTGTGAATAATTCGCAGAACATAAACACACATACCAGTTTTTAGAACAAATGCTTGTTTGCAATGGTACTCATTTCATCAACCTTAAATAGATGAAGGTCTCAGTTAGGTCCAGCCGAAGTTAAAAACCTTCAACCCTGATATTAAACTCAAACCTCTGCACCAGGCACATTGGCTCACTGAGCCATTAAACGCAACCCCAAATGGGAACAACCTGCAAATTTGTGTTTTATACCTAAATGTATGCATTTACTGAAGCTTAAAGCACTTTAAAGCTATTATAAATGGCAAAAATACCCAAATTCGACTTTGATATTTGGGGCACTTAAAAATAAATATCCTATAAGTATGTTACATATTAATCATCCTCAGAATGTTCTTTACACATTACAGTTATTAGACATTAGACATATCTCATGTAAATCCTTAGAAAAATGAGTTTATTACGCCTGCGCTAAGTGAAATGTCATATGCTAATGTCCTCATTATGCAGTGCAACACAACTGAAATAAAATGTTAATGCAAGGGGGTCATAGTATGAGTATTAAGCTTCATGAATAGTAAAAAACGAATTTTGTAGCACTTATTTTTTATAATTATTTTTTATAATTAATAATTATTTTTAATAAACCCAATCATTTTTGCTAATTTCACATATAAAAGCAAGCTGCAACCCTTGCCTATCATTTTAGATGCATTCATTTATAAGCCTAAGCACAGAAGCCTAACTTGAAACATGACACAATTTGGCGCCACATTTTTTCTTTCTAAAAAGGACAGTTTTATTTAGCAACAGAGCCAAGAATATGCGAGAGAGGAAAACCCTTAATTAAAATGTCTTCCTGTAATACAAAATAATGAACCTTAGGTTTGGAACCTTTTGAAAACAACAATCTAAAATGTAAAGATTCACCCGTGTTTTAGCTAAGGGCAAAGTCCTGGCTGAATAAATACTCCTGTTTATTCTGTGACCTGCCAAGACAACAGCTATTTGCTCAGAGGTAATAAAAGTTCCCCTCTCAGTATCGTAACATGAGCATGGTGACAGTCTTTTTCAAACTAAGACATATCAATGCGTCTGAGTTCAGCAAAAAATTTACTTCAGCTGAAGTGCTTGCCTGGTAATTTCTAATACAATGTATGTAAGTAAAAAATGCTGTAAGTTTGTTTTCCTACAAAATACACCATTTTCGTTTTTGAGGCTCTTTTTTTTAATTCCTAGTGAATGTGAATTTAAATTTTAGTTTTTAAGCATTTTAGACATTTTGCTTAAAAGACTGAAAACATCAAGAAAAACCACGAACAGACATTGAGCTCATTTCAGACATAAACAGAAAGGGTTCAAACACTCAGGACACACAATACAGCGCGCTTTAGCCATGCATTTCGTGAATAGCGCCATCGCTATGTACTTACAGAAGTTGCACTAATGGGAAACCCACATAGACATTTAAACACACATTTAACCCACAAATCAATACTCAGGACAGAAACCAAGGACAGCCCACAGACTGTACTTAAACCAAACCATTTGTAAATACTAGTTGTAAGTCATATTTACAAGAAACGCTTCTCAATTGTGTTTCAAAAGACTGCAAAAATAGCCCAACAGACTGATGTATGTCCAAGAAGCGAAATTACACTCAATTCACTAGCTTTGGCTAGCAGAACACCATCAAATCGCTCTGGATATCTTCCTTCATAACATTGCGCAAAACAAAGGATCCCTATATGTATTATGTCATATTTTGATTCCCTGGGGATACAAAATCACCAAGGAAGAAATATGTTTGTAAATCTAAACCTATTTAGATATTCCCTCTAGGGAAGCCGGCTAATTTACTTCACATCACACTATGGTACCTTCCAGATAAAGCCACACATTCTTCGTATGTGAGCTTTTAAACAGGCATGCCAAAAAATATTGCAAAATATACAATATTATAATCAATGTAGTGCTTAATGTACTTTTCGTACGTGCACCGTTCAACTAAACCAAATAGAGAAAATTCTCCTCATTACCTGTTCTACACAAATTGCAATTCGCATATACAAACCTATACAAATCCAAAGTTGGCCAATACAAATTCCAAAGTTCCAAAGTTACAATCCTAAATTTGCTAAGACCAGGCATCTTATAGCTCACTAATCTAGCTTCAAACTTCAAGGGGTTATCAAAAACGATATACTCGCAAATATACGAGACCCTCGGCTTTGATAATTGCAATAACCAAATCAAAACCAAGAAACCAAACAAAGTCGTGGGAGCGACCCACTTGTACTTCTTATTTTTACTAATCAAAAGGTTATCCAAATTCTAACTGTCAAGTTCTACATGACCTCACATGTCTTTTTTAGAATACTCACGCCAAAAAGGTTCTCAGTCAGGAGTGACATCATGTGGAGGATCAAAATCAGGAAGATCAGAAATATACTGGGCTGCAGAATCAAAGAATCTCCAGAATCCCTGTGCACAGAGTACCTCCTTAGTAGAATCCTGTTCTTTCCTCCTCAGTAGATTTCAGTCCTCTGACCAGATCACTCCCACAGAAAGTCACTTCTCTGATGAAGCCCACGTTGGCCGCGCCATTTGAAGAACTGTAATCTTCATTCTCAGGGAATCTTACTAATAAAAAAAGAACTTGGCACAGAAGCTGAAAATATGAAAAGACATCTTTATTAAATTTAATAAGCGAGGCCACGTCACACAGAAGCCGTAGCAACTGAATGAGGCAGTCTGAGGAATATTGAAAACAGAGGCCTTATATATGCTTTTAGGGTTACAAAACTCAGCATAAAAGAAAGGGGCAGTCCTAGTTTTTGCAAGCATGCAAAAAATGCCTAACATGGACATGCAAGGTCTGCCAAACGACAAACCCATTTTACAGTTGTCCGGCCCATAATCAATCATTGAACAAACCCAACATTCTTCTTTAGACAAGCCGGACAAACCCATAATAAAAGGACCACAACCCATATCATAAACAGACCATAAAAGAAGGAACAGGAACAGATAGAAGTAGGATAAGGGGTGTGTGTGTGCATACCAAACTCTACAATGTCCTGTGCTTTGATCCTCAATCTTGATCAGCTAAAGGGCAGGAACTGGTTTAACAAGGTCAGCTTCAGGCAACAGGGTCAGTTCACTCAGGTCAAACAGGAGTCAGCATGAACTCGAGCCAAGGCGTACATGTCCCTATAAGACCAGCTCAGCCACAATCATTGGCCTATGTGAGGGCAATCACAAAATGGCTGCCATACACAAAATGGAACCCACGGGTTCAGAATTCACAGAACCTCATCTGCAGCTGTTGAAGTGCATCTCTTGTTGCATTGAATGCTACAGCTAGCTCAACAGACATATTAACTAGGGCCAATGTTAAATCATATACCCCATATCCAGGAATAAATATACACATTAGTTCAAAGAATAGACCCTGTCTAGTTTCCAGAATAGGTGCATGCATATCTCTTTTATATTTATGAGCAAAACGTCCCAAATTTAGTGGCTCACGGGTTGGAATGTGTAGCACGACTGAAATGTTTGGTGTAAGATAAGAAATAGCACACATGTCTTCCCAGTGCCGGTGAAGCACCTTGTATGCTTTAGTGCCACAAATAAAATACATTCCGCCCTGTAACTGTGTGTCCAATGTGTGATATTTACTGAGAGGAAGGCCTACCCTTTCAGCAAAAGTGTTTTGGAATTGATAACGCCATTTGTAATTAATCCATGAAGAATTTATAAGCGTAACATTTGCCCATGGTGCCATGTATGAGCAGCGAGCTGACCATGAGGGGTGTTCAAATATTTTAGAAATCACATTTGGTGCCCTAACATGCTTATTCTTTTGCTCAATACATGGATTGTACAGAAGACCAGCAGGTGTTATTAATAGTGTCTCTCCATCTACAGTGATGTTACAGTAATGCAAAGTGTAGTTTACTTGTTTTCCTCGTACCTTAGCTGTCCAGTTCCTACTTAATAACTGTCTGTCTTTTATGTTCCAATTCCCTGTGATTTTATCAAATTCTAAAATGTTAGGATACTGGCTACTTTTTAATTGTCCTAAGTATCGGGAAGCTGAGTTACATCCTGAAACATGATGCTTTAAACATAGAGGAAATGCTTTTTCCTTGTCTTTGTATTCTACTGTAGGAGACACCTGGTATTGGGCTTGAATATTTGGCAGTATGGTACAACGTGGGTACCATCCAATCCTTCCTTCTCCACAATCCCAGGTTACATTGGATATGAGGCATTCTATTCCTTGCGCATAATTTAGTATAGGCACAGGTGTTTCATATAGGCCAATTGGGTCGCTGGGGTGTCTGGATAATTCTCTACAAATCCAGCAATTTTGAAGACCTAAAGCCTGGGCAACTTTCTCATGTACGGCAATGATGGGATGGTCAGCAGGTTGTTGCAATACAGGTAGCACACACATAATTAAGGTACTAAAAAGTATTGTTAGCATAATGCAATGCATTTTCTTGACAGTGGTAAATATCACTTTCAGAATTTAAAATATTGTTATGCTGTGTCTCTCTGTCTCAGTTCCAGGGTACTTTCTGTAAGTCTCAATAATGAAAAGTTCTTGTGGTGCGCTGTCATCTGCTTCTCCTTCTGGTCCGTAGTCATCTTGTTCAGGGGCGATTTTACGGAACTGCCCAGCGTTGTCCTATTCAGTCTTGGCAGGTGTAGACCTTCACCTTTTTCTAGACTGCGTTGTCTTCTTCACTCAACAGCATCAGTTGGTGTCACCGTTCCTGGGACACTTGATGATGGACCCTGAGCGTTGTTGTTAGGAAAGGTCTGGTCTGTCTCCCCCTTGTCCTTTGTTTCGCGCTGCTCCACTTGTGGCCGGTAGTCATCTGTTAAAGGTGCCTCTGCCTCAGGCGTTGTTGGTCCAGGTCTGCATCGTTTTCCATGCAGCCACTCGGGACGTACCTGCACCTTTAGTGATGTTCTGGTAACCAGGAGCACAACGTAGGGTCCAGAAACATGCCAAAATGGGGTATTAGCAGGAGGAATTAGGCCCCATGGGTTCTAACATTATTGACGACTGCGTTGACAATCAGGGAAGTGAGTTGAAATAGTTGTTAGCCTCAAATGACCTTGTAGATTTAGTCAATATTTCTTTAGATGCCGGCTCGAGTGTACCCACTTTCAGGGGGAGGGGTCGGCTTTCCATCATTGATTAAGGGCCAGATGTAGGTAAATATCATTTACCGATTCTAAAATACCGAATTTTATCGATTCGGTATTTTAGAATTGGTAAATGATATGTAGCAAATGATTTGGTAAATTTTACCGAATCGGTAAAATTCGGTAAATAACGATTCGGTATTTACCGAATAGGTATTCCCCATTCATTCCTATGGGCCTCGAATGAGAATTATCGATTTGGTAAATACCGAATCGGTAAAAGGGGGTAGACTTACAAGGGTGGCAGGGTGTCACATTGACCCCCTGTATAGTGCATGGGTGCACATGTGGCACACATACATGCCCTAAGGGCATGTATGTCTCCCACATGGCACAGTTGAAAAAAGCACAAAATTGCTTTTTTTAGGGTTTTCGATATTTACCACCAACTTGTAGTTGGTGGTAAATAACGAATCCTTACAAGTGAAAAGCACTCACTTGAGTGCTTCCTACATTAAGGATTCAGTAATTTACCGAATCGGTATTTAAGAATTTGGTAATTTACAGATTCCTTAAATTACCGATTCAGTAAATTACTGAATCCTTAAATTAGGCCCCTACGTCTGAAAAGCCTAATACCGGTCGGTAACGGCCGAGGCTTCCTACATATGGCCCTATATCTTTTGTCCAAGGAGCCTCCTTGAATGTTCTCCAAGAGTACCACCCTAGAGTCACATTGGGGGATCATAATCCACCATGTTTTGAAGGGATCTTTCCCATGAGAATGGATAAACTGCGGCAAGTAGTTTTCAAATAAATCATCATTGAAGGGATAGGCTTAGGTTGAATTGCTTGCTTAAAGACCCTAAACAGACGCTCAGTCTTCTTCTTAAAACACTTGCCTTTATTCATGGATTATCTCACTGAGAACACTGGAGACTTTCTATTTGTAGCCTTTCAGCTTCTATGCCTAAATATTAAAAGTCATTTAATGAAACCCTCTATCCAGGCTTTCCAGCAATCTATCGGTCAGTCGACAATAGGACTCGTAAGGACCTCTTGAGGGTTTGTTTGGAAAAGTACTTTAATACTGTAGGAAGGTAGGATCCTTTTGCATGTGTACACCCACTTTTTGCCTGGTGCTAAGCTGGTTTTTGACTAGTCTGGCTGGGCTCCTGCTAATCAAGACCCCAGTCTATCTGCTTTCTCCCTAAACTGTTATGCTTTGTACTTACAGATTGGATACTGGTGTACCCTTTGTCAGTTCCTAGTATATGGTACCCATGTACCCAGGGCATAGGTACCGCAGAGATCTCCCATGGGCTGCAGCCTGTTTTATGCCACCCATGAGAGGCCATTCAAATGGGAACTACAGACCTGCCATTGCATTCACCACTTAATTAGGACATAGGTTCACCATATCTAAGGGTCACTGCACTTAAACCTATAAGTCACCCCTCTAGCAGGCCTTTACAACCCTTAAAGGCAGGGTGCTGGGTTGTAAGTGAGAGGGTGCCCCTGCATGAGCAGGACACCCCTGCAGCCTACGCAGTCCATTCTCCCGGGTTGTCAGTGAAGCAGCCATATGCTAATATAGAGGGGCATTACGCGACCACGTGTTGACCATCTAAAAAAAAACGGCTGCAACAAACCCTATAGTGTTTGGTGTCAAACATGTTGGAATCATACCCCCACACTGGTAACTGGTGTGGGAGGTATGATTCCACCAACCAGAAGGCCCTTCGTGGGGCCCTCAGTGTTCCCGGTACCAACGTTCTAGCTCCGGACCGCACAAAATGGTAGCTGCCAACCAGAAACACATATCTGCTCTTCTGCTGCTGAGCCAAGCTTGCGCAGAGTAAGGCAGAACAATAGGCATCCTGTCACAGGGAGGTGTGACCACCTCCCAGACAGGATTTAGTGTATTAGGGCTGGATGGGTGTGCTTGCCAGTGATTGATTACCTGCAGGAGGGGCACATTTGGTGTCCGGGTGCATAGTCCAGTTCAAGCTAGTCCTGGGAGCCATTGGCTCCCGCTCTGGCGCAAAACTGGACATAGGGCATAGGAGTAACCTCCCCCCTGTCTCGACCCTCCCCTGGGAGGGTCCCCTAAATCTTTCCAACCCTCTTCCGTGGGTACTTAAGGGCTTACCTGGTTGGAGGACCTTAGATTAGTTGGGGACAAGATTCAGAACTGAAAGCACTGCACTTCGACCATCTGGGCACACTGAACTTCGTTTGGGCTTGACTTTGTCTCCCTCACAGTCTGTTGTATCGTCTGTGTCTGTGCACCTTACAGGATCCATGTAGGATCTGTGGAGCATCCACGACACCTGAAGATAATTTCCCTTGAAGTGAAGGAGTCACTACCTGCATTCACAGGCACTGCAACACTGCTGACCGGTCTGCTGACCCCAAGCTCCTATGGATTTCGAAAGGCTCAGCAATACAGAAGGTGGGTTTCTATGTCCCTCGAGACCCGAGCTGCCCTCTCACCGAGTTTGCGGCCAGTATCCTGACCTGGCTGTTCGAGCAGTAGCGGACCCCCTCCCCCCAGCACCTTGAGACCCTCCGGGTGAGTAGTGCGCTATATAAATGCTCTGATTGATTGATTGATTGATTATCCCTCGTGGGGGGGGGTGCAATTCCCGAACCCCTGAGCACCGCATACTTTTGCAAGTGCAAGCACTTTTGCAAGTGCATGTGCTTGTTGGCAATCCTTTGAGAAGTGCATTGGGCTCCAAGTGGCCCCAACCTCTGGCAACTTTTCCTAAAAAGATCTTCAAGCACCGTGTCTCCTGTGCCTCCGGCCTGTGGGTTCAATTGAGGGTCATCTTTATTTTTTATGGGCTCCCCTGATTGCTCTGGGCTTGCTCTGACTCCCCTGCTTGAGTCTCTTGGACCTTGCTGGCCTGAACCGTACACTTCCTTGACTTCCTGCGTGGGTTGCTTTTGCCATGGCTTGTTGGTGCTCCCACTGGACATCGACCCCTCAGCACTCAACATCCTTCGTGGGACAGCTCGCATCCGGCTCCTGGTTGTCCTCGATGTCGCCTGCTCCCCGCAACTGCAGAGTCAAGGTCACTGTCAACTATCCGGAAGCACCCGACATCGGTGGGCATTCGTCTACTGACCCACTGGTCACTCTCAAGTGACCCAGACTCTGTCCCCTCTGCTGTCAGGTACTCTTTGACAAGAATACACATTAGGATTCCAACAGACACGTTCTCCTCTTCCAGCTGCTGCACTTTCCTGAAGTCCTCCATTGGGTTCGACTGCAGTTTCTGATGCCACTTCACACCTATGCACCCGTCCAGGGCTGGCTTTAGCACTGGTGGTACCCATTGCGACAATCATTTTTGGCGCCCCCATAGCCCATGAACACCACCTTAGATTCTCTCATTACCACAGGGAAAAAGTGCCCCTCATCTCTCAAATATTAAGATTTTGCTAAACACAGGCCCCCCCCCCGAGGTCATCACCCCCTCCACAGGTCAGCACCCAGTGTGGCCACACCGGTCGCACTGCCCAAAAGCCAGCCCTGCATCCGGCTTCCCTAGGATAGGAAACCTGGGCAACACGGTATCCACGAGTGGGGTGGTTCTCCAACCTTCTGTCTTCTACAGGGTTACTTCAGGGTCCACTGGGAATGGTCCTTAATCTTTAAAATTCCAACTGCAACTTGCACATGGACTTGTACGGAGCACCCGGTCGTGTTCATACACTGCACACACACTCCGTGGGGTCCCACCTTGGGTGGTTCTTGGGGTCCCAGCAATTCTAAGTCCTCTCGACATTGTCCTGACTCGAGTCGTGGTTCTTATACTACTTTCTTAGTATATGGTTTGATCCCCCTAGGCCCCGTTGTGTATTAGTGCTATTTACTGTGATTTCTATGCTAAATTATTGTGTGCTTTGTGTCTATCTGTGTGCGGGAGATACTTTAACGTACTACATAGTGTTATATAATAAATACATATTGTTAAAACTACTGTGTGGTTCTCTTTTCATTTAATCTATACTATACGATTGCATTCTGGTAAAACAAGCTGCTTTATACTCCTTCAAACTAAGCCTGAAGGCTGCTTTCCACAGCTACCAATTGGATAGCTTTCTAAGGTTGTCTGAGACCTCCTAAATCACTATAAGGGTTGCCTGAACTGGTGCAAGGTGCCCACTTACATTAGTGGACATAATATACCAGGCCAACCTCTCACAAATACATCTAAGATAATTATACTACACATAAAAGTAGAACAAACAGTTAAAACCAGATGTCTCTACAACCCTCTGGGCCAGAGTTCTGAACCCAAACAGTATTATAGCGCCTAGATGCCAAGCACAATAAAAACACAGTTAATATAAAAACATACAATTAGCATTGGATATTACAGATCATGTAACACCGGGCTGCTCTCATTCACTAGACCTTGATACCAATCTTTGGATTGAAAGGATATAGTTTCAGCATATGATGTGAACTCAAAGGTTCTTGATCAGCCCCATAACCCCCACCCAAAGCAACAGAAGTGCCCTCCCGTCCTGAGTGAGGACACTGCTTTAGTGGCATCAGGGATCTGGCCACAGGTGCCTGATGTCTTGGCACAGTTTACTGGAGTCCCACTAGTTCAGTAGCCACTGGCTAGCTGTAGGAGGGTAGTGGCTGGACAGAGTGCCAGTTCACCCTGATACCCCCAGAGATCACAAAAAGAAAGGTGGGGGCCTGTTTCACTGGCCTCTATTCCCAGCTACTGCTTGTACAGGCTGCCACGGCACAGGGAAGGAGTTTAGAGGTGATTGGATCTCACCTCCTAGGACTAGAATCAAGCTTCTCCTTCTCTGGCTCCCTTGATGTGCTGCAAGCTTCCTTTTCTCCTTTTGCAGCTGTCTGCAATTCTCTTGTTCAAATATCCTGCTCACCAAGCCACACAGAAACAGCTGGTCTTGTTCCATGCTGCTGATGCTCGGGAAACATCCTTTACGACGCAACTTTTACCACGCAGTGGGGGGCGCTAGAGGGCGCACTGCGGAATGGCTGGCTGAGAGAGTCAGCTCCGCCGGACAGGAGTGAAATAGCGGCCTAAGACCCCCATTGAGTGAGATATAAGGAGCTAAAATAATAGAAATGGCAGTCGGAATGCATCCCGCATGATCCCTGTGTGCTGGGCGGACGACTTTCTAATGCCTGAGACGGATATCGGAGAAAATTTAGATGAAGCCGGACGGACTCACAAAATGGCCGCGCCTGGTGATCGGAGCAACGAGAGGTTTTGAAGACTGACTGCCTTCCCCTGCGCCGCCCTGCCCCGGTAAGCGGCCCACTGAAGAGACCCCCTGACGTACAAGTAAGCGCACAGCAAGCGGCAACGGGAGTGAGGGGAAAACGCTATAAATAGACGTGCGTTCCAGCGGACCCAAAATGGCGGAGGCGCTGGAACGCATAGCGAAAACGGCAAGAGGGGAGAGCACAGCACGAGTGGACCCACACAGCGCAGGCAAGAACTGACCCAGGGCGGAGGGGGAAGGAAAAAGTGCGGCGAACTGCAGGAAAAGCATAATTTAAAAGGCGCACGCACAAGCATGAATGACGGCATATGACAAAAGATCGCCCGGTGAAGTAGAGGAGAGCGCGGGAAGACACTCTGGGCAGAGGCAGTGACGTGATTGCTACTGCAAGCTAGAGATGCCACGAGTAACATTGCCAGCGCTAAGTGGCTGATGATTCGCGTTGCAGTTACACAGCGACCCACCTGCATTACCCACACTTGTGAGTCCCTACAGCAGAGAGGAACCTGAGACACCCTGACGATCAGGCACAGTAGGGGCGAAACAGCGATACGCCAAACGGACATCTGCTAACTGGCGCTCCTGGGCTACTGCAACGCCAGGGAACATGGCCTGAACTGAGGTGGCCCCTCTCTCGCCAGAAAAGAAAACGCGAAGGAGCACGAGAACCGCGTCTCCGCCTGATGAATAGGGCTACTGCACAAGCGTGATCACGACCACCGACCCACCGGAACCAATCCATCACGAGCGCCCAGGCAACAATAAGCCCGTTGCGACACGGCTCTCCTACTTGCTCGGGTGAGATGGGTAAGCCGGATAAACAGCAATCTAAGTTACCGTTTGAATCCAAGAAACAAACCAAGAACGGTGCGACTGCCCCGGAACTGGACGACGATCAGGGCACGACTGAAACTACGGGAATGGAAGGAGTCCTGAGAGCTATTCAGCAAAGTCTCCAAGAGATGAATGGTAAACTTGATAGTGTGGTGCAACGAGTAGACAATATGGCGGCCAAAATAGAACAACATGAAGGACGATTGACGGAAGCGGAGCAGAGAATCTCAACAGTGGAAGACGACTCCAGGAACGCGCTGAAAACTTGCGGAGGATTTGATAAAACGCTGGAGACCCTTCGAACAAAGGTGGAGGACCAGGAAGCGAGATCTAGGCGCAATAATGTACGAATTTCTGACCTTCCGGAGTCCACCAACACGGGCAAGATGGAGACCTACATCGAAACATTGCTCACAGAGATCTTTGGCGCTGAAAAACTGTCAAATGTGTTCCTGGTGGAAAGGGCCCACCGTTCATTGGCACCGGCACCTAAACCAGGGATGGCCCCGCGCATGATTATAGCCCGCATACTAAATTACAGGGACCGGGATACAGTCCTTAGATTGGCCAGAGAGATGGGCAAAATCACGCATCACGGAAATACACTAGAATTTTATCCAGACCACACTATGGCAGTGCAGATGGCGCGCAAAGAATTTGCCCCGGTAAAGAAAAAATTGCGAGAACTGGGATTGGACTACGCAATGCTCTACCCGGCAAAGCTCAAAATCATAAATGCGGGTAAACCGATTGTGCTCCCAACGGTGCAGGCGGCGCAGGAATACATCAAGAAACTGAAGAACCGGAGGAAATCGCAAGAACGGGATGAGCTGACTAGCGATGTTGAATGATGATTCGAAAGAACAGACTACAAACCGGTATCTGTGACGGGACGAAGTACACCTCTGAAACAAGATGTTGCAGATAGACACTTATGCGGACAAAGACAATAGGCATAGGGGGAAAAATGACCGAATCTACTATCTAGATACCGCAAGATAGAAGAGACCCCCTTGCAGTACATTCATGGCCGCACCCGTTGCCAGAGCCGGAGGTGATGCCACCCGCAGTGAGTACTATGAACGCACATGGGACACTTGGGTGAAGGGAGGCTGGAACCAAGTTGCGGAATTCTGGGTGGCACCAACCTAGGTAAAACGTTTGGAAGTAAATGGAGCACAAACTGATTGAGCTCTGGTTTCACAGGCAGGGATGGAAAGTTGACAGACACTGCAAGGTCACACTGTCTGCACTGGTAAAGACAGGATAGAACGCCTATAAGTGAGTGCATTGGACTAACAAAGCAAGACAATCGCTATAATGCAGTGGAGGATGTTGTGCTGTAAGGCAAAGTACATTTAAGAATGGGATATGATGGGGGAAAAAAGGACACATGTGTGATATATTGACTTGACCGCTACCTCCTGTCCACATCCAATACGTGGATGGAGATGTGTGCACCTGGTGACACCCCCAAGAGGGTGCGCCCCAACTCCAGTTTTATGATTGTTTTGTATGTTAGAAAGGGAAGGCTTTGGCAACGTTTGGGAGCTGAAGTGGGAGGGAGGAGGACGGGGGGATTCGGAGTTGTTAGAATTCAACCTCTGTGTCTGAGAGGCATGGCGACCTTCATATTTCTGAAATACACAGTAAAGATAGTAATAGTGCATTTCAACCACAACTGCTTACACCAAGGGATGGGACAAACTACTGACACTCGACCCATGAGGGAGAACACTGACATATCAGAATATAAACAGGTATTACCAACATGACTAGATCACATGGTATAAAGTTTATCACGTGGAATGTACGGGGACTGGGTAACCCCAAAAAAATCCGACAAATGTTTGCGTATTTTGACAGGTTACATATTGATATAGCCTTTCTGCAGGAAACACACATAGCAAATACCAGGGAGTCTAGTTTGGGTGCTCGATGGGCAGAATCGGTTACAAACTCAAATTATTCATCATACTTCAGAGGGGTCAGCATACTAGTTCGCAAAGGGACACACTTCACGATAGACTACACGCACACTGATCGAGAAGGCAGATGCATAGTGGTGGTGGGTACCGTGCGGCACCGACGGCTGGCTCTAGTTAACACATATGGCCCTAATATAGATGATCCAGGGTACTTGAGGGCAATGTGGGACATAATTGCAGACCTTCAGGTAGAACACGTGCTGTGGGGGGGGGGCTTTAATGTGGCACTGCGTGATGGCCTTGATAGGACCACAGGAACATTAGAACCACATGTAAGAGCAAGAGCGATGATCCAAGATGCCATAGCCGACCTAAACATGACGGATATATGGAGAGATCAAAACCCGACGATGACAGTGGCGACCCATATAAACGCTGTACACAACAGCTGGTCCAGACTAGACTACTGGTTGGGAACACATGAACTGACAACATGGGCCACTGATATAAAACACCTACCACGAACTTTGTCAGATCATAGCCCGGTACTGGTTGAGATGACTATCCCGCATTATGAGCCGCCACCATTTGCTTGGAGGTTTAATGCAGCGGCATTACAAGATACCCTATATGTAGACACTCTGCACACAGCAATGGTAGACTATTTTGAATTGAATGGCCCCACGACGGACGATCCTGGTCTGCTGTGGGAGGCTTTTAAAGCCACGATACGCGGGGTAAGCATAAGTACCTCCACAGGCATTTTAAGAGATATTAGACAACAACTGCACTCACGCGAGGCCGAGATGCTCAAATTAGAACAGCAATACGCACAAACGAGGGACACTAAATTGTTGGGAGACATACAAGCCTTACTAGTGGAACACCGCCAATTTGCAGCAGACGAGCTTAAATATGTATCCAAACGCAAAAATGCTAGACGGTATGGGGAGGGAGGCAGGCCGGGTAAAGCACTTGCAGATAAGATTTGCTCGGGACGTGCACCCCAATATATCACGGCTATACGAACCCGGGAAGGGAATGTCATCAGAGACGTTCCGGGAATAAAGAGGGAATTTATGGACACGTATGGTGCACTGTATGCAGCGCGCCCCTTGATACCGCAAGAAGAATTATTGGAATATATGGCAGACGTGGAAATTGCATGGCTAGCAAATGGGCACCGAGAATACCTGGCTCGCCCTATCACTGTAGAGGAAGTCACGGATATCATTAGGAAACTACCAAATGGCAAGGCACCGGGGCCTGATGGGTTCGTGGCGGAATTTTATAATCAGTTTGCAGACCTACTAGCCCCACATTTAGTGAGAGTATACGGAGCGGCACATGAGGCACAAACACTACCAGCATCAATGCGTGAGGCTATGCTTATTGCACTGTTGAAGCCTAGGAAAGACGAAGATAGATGTGATTCCTATCACCCTCTCTCACTCATCAACGTGGACGCGAAAATAATAGCAAGCTTATTGGCAGATAGACTTAAGCCACTGATGCCCATGTTGATACGACCGGATCAATCCGGGTTTATACCAGATAGATCCACCATGCACAACACACGAACATTATTCGCACTAGCCCATTATTTGGCACCAGACATTAAGGCTGTGGCGGTACTGTTGGACGCAGCCAAGGCCTTTGACACCATAGACTGGCCGTTTCTACAGGCAGTGCTAGTACGCATGGGTTTCCCAGGTATTTTTCTGGGGTGGATCACAATGCTGTACACGAACCTGACAGCTGGAGTCAAAATTAACAAATATATCACAGAACCCATTAAGATCTGTAGAGGAACAAGACAGGGATGCCCCCTTTCACCATTACTATTCGCGTTAATACTGGAACCCCTAGCATGCAAAATTTGGCAGCACCATCACTATTCGGCAATACAACTACCAGCACGGCCCATACACATCTCACTCTACGCAGATGATATGGTATTATACGTTAAAAATCCGGAACAGCACCTTAATCCCTTGTTAAGAGAATACATCAAATTCGGCCAACACTCGGGATTGCAGATAAATTGGTCTAAGTCCCTAGTATTAGCATTAACAGACAGCACACATCCCACAACACTGGACTACCCATTGGAGTGGTCGGACGAGCCGACCAAATATTTAGGAATCTGGTTCCATAGAGACCCGGAGCTAGTAATACGAACTAATTATGGTAAAACTATCATGTCCCTAGAGGAAAAAATTACAAGATGGAATAAACTACCACTATCCTTGGCAGACAGAGTAGCGATAGTCAAAATGGTGCTATTACCAAAGTTCCTCTATTTATTTAATAATATCCCGATAAAACCATCTGCAGAGGTCTTCCGCAACATTACGAAATTGGTGCTTAACTTACTCTGGGCGGGAAAACAGGCCAGGCTAGAATTACACACTATGACATTGCCGTTTGCTCAGGGAGGTTTCAAGGTCCCAGACTTTTATCTTTATTACCTGTGCGCTCAGGCGCAATTCGCGCATTACTAGTACCACGAAATACCGTTCCTGACGCATGTCGCGGTGGAAGCGGGTGATGCAGACCTGATCCCACTAACAAGCATATTAACACACAAAAGGCCTAGGTTACACGATCATGATATTAACCCAGTAAACACTACCACAGAAGCGTGGAGACTGATAGGAAAGGTAGCGAAATGCTTGCCACTTTATGCACCTGCACTCCCCCTAGCACACCATCCAGCACTTTCAGTAACACAGGAGAAGGTTGGCATGGACCTGCTAAAACGAGCTGGGATAGACAAATTTGGCGACTTATATGAAGATGGGATGTTCCGGACACTAGATAAACTGGACTATGTCACTAACCCGACACTATTGTTTAACTTCACCTATTACAGGGTGCAGAGGGCGGTGAAAGAACATTTTCCAAACTACCCGAATGAACCCGAGACTCTGACGTCTCTGCAGTTAATACTTACCACTCCCTCGGCCTCGCACATGGTATCGAAATTGTACACTAGCTTACAGCGGGACGTGGGAGGAACCACGGAGAAAGCGAGGGATAAATGGACTAATGCATTAGACACACCACTAACAGACGAGGAATGGTTAACAGCGTGCCTACTTACGGGTATGCTGACACCCAATGGGAATTTGAAGATCATTCACTACAAGTATCTCCACCAGATGTACTATACCCCGCTAAGGTTGTTTAGATATGGCCTACGAGATGACTCGCGTTGTGTGAGGTGTGGGCAGGAAAACGCTGACTTCATACATCTAGCGTGGAATTGTAGAAAAGTGGCAGGCTTTTGGGGAGAGGTGATACAGGCCCTTAGTGAAATGCTAGGAACATCACTGCAATGCGAGGCAAAGGTCTGCATGCTAGGCATTATACCACAGCTGAGAGCACAAAGGCGTAGATTCTGCGTGGTGGCATTGTTGATAGCCAGGCGCAGGGTTTCGATGCATTGGAATAGCAAAATGGGGCCGAAGACTACACAATGGCTAGAAGATCTAACGTATTTTCAGGACACGCTGGTAACCTATGAGGAAGAGTTGCCGGCCAGGTCACGCCCAAAAGATTATTGGATGTATTTACGCACCTATTTATTAAACCGCGAATCGGTAGACACTGTTGAAAGCTAATACCTTGGTGTAAAATAAGTTCAGTGAAATGAAATGTGGACATGTCGTGAGGAAGGAGGAGGGAGGATGCTGTGACACAGGGGCATGAGTTTTCTTTAGAGTTTTTATGTGTTTGGTTAGACTGTTTACAGACTGGTTAAAGAGTAAAATGGCAAGCTAATCACGATGTACATAAGCACTAATCTAAGTACTGCATTATCGTCTGCTGAGACGCCGCCGAGCCTTTGGATGTCGGCTGATGGGCTGTGTAAGTGACCGAACACGTTGCTGATGATACAATTACATGGCCGGCCTGATGAGGTTGTAGGCGATACCATGTTTGTAGGTACTATGAAATGTGTGCTAAACTGCTTGCACCAATAAATAAATTAAAAAAAAAAAACTTTTACCACGCAGTGCCTTTACAACGCAGGTTTTTCAACTCAAGTCATTACAATGAATTGCACTGGAGGGCGCTCTAGGATGAGTAATAGTTTAATTTACTATCCAACACCTTCCCTAATATCCACGGGGACTGGAGTTGGAATAGTAAATTAAACTATTCACTATCCAGCACCCCCCAACGCAAGTTGTTGTAACGACTTGCGTTGAAAAACCTGCGTTGTAAAGGCATGCGTAGTAAAAGCATGCGTTGTAACAACGTACATCCCTGATGCCCTGGATCCTCATCGAACTCTTGGCAGCAGAATCCATCAGTCATGGAGAAAACCTTATCAGATTCCAGACGCAGTGAGCAAGTGTCTTATCTTGCCTTCACACCGCGGGTCCCGGCTGGCTTCCTTTGGACGGACCGGGTGTGGCCGCCTTCTCAGTCACAGACCAGCCTTGAACAACAGCTGACCAGTCAAAGTCTGCTACTTTTGCATCCAGATTACACCTCCAATCACAAATCATTCATGGCTCGTTCAATGCCTGACCAAAACATGCACAGGATAACTTACAACATTCCCCTGTACCAACCCGGGCTATTCCCTAAAGTGGAATTTGAATTATCTCCAGACAAGGAGGCATTGACCATGAGGGGAGGGTCCTCTTGGCAGAGTTAATGCAGCTAAACCCAGATAAGAGCTGTGTGTCTACCCCAGCCCACCGGGCCTCTCCAAGGAAATGGGGAGGGGCCAGGGGGGGGGTGATGTCCAGCAGAACAGCTCACATTCCACACCATGGCTCAACTCACCATCCCTCCCCAGTACACCCACTGGCTCTCAAACATGTCAGATAGACAAGGCAACAGGACCCCAGGCATGGCAGACTGCACAGACTTGATCAGGAGGGTGGCTAGTGACTCACCCCTCCCGACTATAGATTTATTGCTGCCACCACGGTCAGTCAACCACGGCCTGGGTAGAGAGGGCAGTAGTCACTCTCTGGAAAATAGGGGTGCACCAGGCATGCCCCCTTGACCTCAGAGTCAAGCTCTAGGGTCTCAATCCAGGTAAACAGGGAGACCGTCAGTGGACATGTATGATTGTCATGCTCACTGAGGTAGGAATCTAGAAACCATACAGTGGCTTTTGAGTGACTTGTCTGGAGATTAGCATAAGGCAGGGGAAGCACTCTCTCCAGAGACATGCAGAAGACTTCCTGTCCCAACAGATAGATACCCATGGACATCATTAAGTGTGACACCGAGATTTTGGGCCCAATGCTCACTAATATGTTTAACAGTTCTTTTTGTGCCAGATTACCACGTTTGTGGGCACTTTCAACTATTGTTCCTGTCTTCAAAAAAGGGGACCGCGGGTCACCAAAGTGTAATTGGCCAATTCCACTTATTGACAATTCAGTAAAAACTTTGGGGAGAGTAATTTTTAATTATTTTCAGACCTGGATTAGTCTTAACAATGTTCTGTCCTCATGTCAGCAGGGCTTTGGTCCAGGGATTGGTACGGTGGACCGATGCTTAAAGCTGCATTTGGTTGTGGTTTTTAGTAAGCGTCAACAGCAGAATTTGTATATGTTTTAGCCCCAGGAGAGATGGTGTATGATCTGCAGTTGGAACTCTCATGATGGCAAACGTTGCCACTCTTTAGATTCAGGAGAAGCACAGTACTCGATTTATTGGGTTTCCCTGACGAACCTATGGTCTGCAGGAATCACCTACTAGTCTACCCTTATGATGGAGCTGCAGAACAATCAGCATATTTATGTTTTGTTTGTAAATTTTACCAAACTCTCTTTCTAATCTGTCTTAAATTCATCCTGAAACCACTGGCGTTCCAGAATTGTAACAAAGCTTTGTTGTAGTTACAGTCGTTAGGCAGCCTGAACGTCTGTTATAGAGCATCATGCTTTTTAAAAATGGCTGTTAGAAAGTTAGAAATAGGAAATATATGGAAGGTGAAGGAGTGAAGGAGTGTTTTTCATGCTTGTCTTGTTAATTGTAAATATTTCTGGGGTTGCTCTTAGCTTGTACCAATGTACTCCACTTTTCACTTGCTGCACTTTACAGGGATCAAGCTCCCCTGGATACAACTGTTTTACCATGTTATCATTCATTTTATTTATTAGATTTAATGGACGTCACTCCTTTGATGTAAGTTATTTATTCTGTGTTATATTTTTTAATTAATTAATTCTTTCTTTATTCGGCTTTAGACATTGCAAAACCATAAAAGCAGCAACATGGAATAAACAATTACATAATTTGTTTAAAAAAATATCAATGTGTCATAAAAACTGATTTAACAGGAATCTAAATTGTTAAAAAGTTGGGTTCCATAAAAATACAGTAATTGGTAAGTTCCGGCATTTAAAGATTTTTCCTATGCCTGACAATGCATTTTAAGAAGTTTAATACATGATAGCAGGTGCATTCAGAATCTAACAGTTGTAAACATAACATAGTGGGACGGCATTGTCTAAAACCCCAGCGTTTTAACAGGGGAATAGCCAGATTTTTCTGTGGGTATAATAATATTTACAGAACAATATTGTGTGCATACAGGACTGTGGCGACGTATCGTCACAAGGGCAATATGCTGAAATTGGTTCCCATATGTTCTTTACTGGAAAGGCTACAAACCTGTGGAAAAGATCAAGTCTGAACCTTGTCAGAAGCATCCTTTCATAGGTACTGATCTCTAATGCCAGGTAAGGCTGTATTTGCAGCGTGAGCTGTACCATGTTTGCATGTAAAACAGATGGTTTGGTTGAGACCAGAGTGAGCCTAAGAGTCTCTAGATGGTTCGGGGCTATTTGCTTCAACTCTTTCTTTGTTATCTCAGTTAACTTTTCAGGTATAAGATAGTACTTTTCTAGACCCAGGTCTAAAAAGAAATGCCTGACATAGCTGAGCCAAGCAATTTTGTGCGCGTGGTCCAGCACCATGGAATCCTCTAAAATTTGTTTGGACAACGCATTTTTGTGCGAGACCCAAATGCGCCTCCAAAGTAGCAGTGGTTGGACCTTTATCAGGTCTTCTAAATAAGGAATTCCTAATTCCACATGGCATGCATAGATCGAGGAGCATTTTGGCGCAGATAGGAGGAATCTCATAAAAGAATTTTCCGCTATCTGAAGGGAACTAACATCTGCATGCCCCCATACTCCGGCCCCATACAGCGCGATTGCTTGGCATTTCGCGGCGTAGATTTTTAGCAGCTCAACCGGGGGTCTCCTTCCCAATCGTTGGGAGAAATTCATCAATGCCACGATTGCTCTCTTAAAGAGATGCCTCCTGGCCTCTATGGCTGCCTTCCAGTTTAGTTTTTCATCGATCATTATACCTAAATAAGGATACTGGGGGGTCCTCTCAAGTTTCTGTTCGTTCAAGTAAGTATTCTTTATTCGTTTTTTTCCTCCACCCACCACCATGACAATTTTTTTTTGACGTTTATATGTAGATCTAAAGCACTCATGAAATCAGCATACTTAGTCAGGGACTTCTGTAGTTCAGTCGGTGTGCGGGCCAGGATGACCGCGTCATCCGCATAGAGTAGAGCGGGAATCAGGCGTTGGTTTAATCTGGGGAGGTCCTGCCCCCCTCTCAGCATCTCCCCCTCCAATCCATTGGTGTACAGCGAGAAGAGAAAGGGGGCCAGAACGCACCCCTGCCTGACTCCTCGCTCCACTCCAAATGATGCGGAAAGCTCCCCTTTTACGCCGAAGCGCACTCTTGCAGAAGCCTCAGAATATAGTTCTCTCAGGAAATCCAAGAGGGGGGATCCACCCCCATGGTTCTCAAGACAGACCATAGCTTCGCATGAGATACGCAATCGAACGCAGCGGACAGGTCTACGTATACCATATACATTGTCCCCTGCTTTGCGTGAATATATTTGGACACGATCATACTTAGATTAAGGGCCTGCTCTACGGTTCCGAAACCTTCCCTAAATCCGAATTGTAAATCGGAAAGAATGTTCCTATCTTCCGCCCATTGCTGGAGCCGCTCGAGCACAACTTTGCCGACTACTTTGCCCAGAGAGTCCAGCAATGAGATGGGGCGGTAACATGTGACATCCTGGCGATCCCCCTTTTTGAAAATTGGCACCATGATGGACTTGGACCAGGACTCCATCAATCCCACTTTCGCTGTTGCGGTACATACTCTAGTGAGTATGGGGGCCCAGAGGTCCGGAAGATGTTTAAAAAGGTCCACTGGCACCCCATCAGGCCCAGGTGCTTTCCCACCTTTGCTTGTTTTTAGTGCCTGTATTACATCGGGTATGTCGAATTGCAGGGGAATTGGAAATTCAACTGGGGGAAAAGAGTGGTCTAGCCCTTCAGTTGGAGATGTTAATTTGAATATGTTTGAGAAGTGGGCTACCCAGATTTCCTCTTCTATGGCCACTTCAATCTTAGGGCTGTTAGAGTCAGATAGAAAGGGTGTTGTGACTGTCCGCCAGAAGGACTCACTATTTTTTGTGACTGCACTTTTGTGCAGGTCGGCCCATAATGCTTGTTTTAACTCCTGTTTTCTCAACTTCCTTGCCTTATTATATTGGAGCCTAAGGTGCTGAATCTGCTGTTGAACTCTATGTGGTTGATTGAGGGCCGTTTTCAACATGGTTAGTGCCACAGTACAATCGTGGTTAAACCACCCTAATACAGCTGGCTTAGTAGTTTTAGAATTTATAGTCAGCAATCCATTAATTTTATCTAATATTGTCTTGAAATTTACAAGGACCACCCCATCATCTACTGAAGGATCTAAGCATTTTGTTATGTTCGGGTATATTATTTTTATCAGTTTATCAGTTAGTTGGGAGGGATCTATCTTTTCCCATTTCAAAGTATACCCATTTCTCTTGCCCAGTTCTATTTTATTTTGGGATAGGGTGTTTGCTATGATTGCTGTTTGGGATTCTAAATTATTCAAATGGATATCCAACTTAAGGGCAGAGTGATCACGTAGAATATTATTCATAAGTGTAAAATCCCTAGTTAAATCTCTTAGTCCATCCGTCAGGAGGATATAGTCAACGGTAGTCTGATGCCCCCTCCCTAGGTATGTTGGATCTAAGAAGTTCCGAGCAGAGCTTGTTTTATTTACTATGGACAGTTCTAAGTCTAAAAGGAGGTTGTTCATAACTATCCCTGTCCTTGTGTGGGAGAAGTGCATGAGGGGGATGTCATGCTCATCCACCACCCCACAGCACCGTTTACCCGAATGTGGGCAGGGGTGTAAATTAAAATCCCCTCCCCATAGTAAATGGACTATCCCTTTTCTTTCATACAGTTGTCGGAACTGAGCTATTTTTTCCTGAATTGTCGAAAGAGTAAAGCAAAAGTGGTCATCCTCTAGATTGTTATAAAAATGTATTAGTATGATTGTTACTTTTTTCTCTGCCGAAAGACAGAGTAATTGGAAATTTGGGGCAAATTCTGTTCTTAATACCTTCAGGTTTTTTATGGTATTTGCTATATAAGTAATCAGACCCCCCTTAGGCCTGCCCGCGTTACTGGCAAGGGCTGGAGAGAAATACGTTTTATAGCCCGGGAGATGTAACTCCATCGTGGCCCATGTCTCTTGTAGGTAAATAATTTTTCCTACCTCTAGGAAGAGGACGGCAGACCCGTCCTCGATTTTGGGGCAAAGGCCTGCAATATTCCAGAAGATGACCGACAGGGATTGTGTTTTATTCTCTGAGCCTAAAATTATCGTCCCTATAGGGTCTGGGGGTGAAATGTCCTGGTCGGTATTTACTTTCTCTACTAATGGTCAGTCGACCATTTCTAGGCCACTGAACCGGTTCGTAGTCGGTATACCCAACCAGCCGTCCCAATGCGGTATTTCCCTATGAGGAGGTCTGTATGGTCTATGTGCGTGCCCACCCCACTGCTCCCACTCTCTACCTCGATTCCGTGGTCCCACTATCTGCCAGGGACCCTCATAGTTGTGGTGGCGTGGATCCGCTGGCCGCTAAGAGCTGTCATATTCCTTATAGCGCGGGGCCGTTTTAGGTCTGGAGTTGTCATGTTCCCAGGGCTGAGGGACTGCTGCGCGCCAGGAACTATCGAAATCCTGGAGATAGCTGTTGTGCTGTCTTGAGGGGTAGAAAAAGAAAAGACGCTTTGTGTCTATCCCACCACTTATACTATGATATTCCCAATAGCAAATATAGTCTACTACTCTGGGGTCTTCAAAAGTGATCACAATGCAGTCTCCCTGTATTGTTTTTTTGCCATGACCTACCCATGGGGTCCTATGTACCGTTAATATCCTACTTGACCAGTTAGGTGGAATTGGGTGGTTTGTACTTAGCCAATGTTGCGCCTTATTTTTTAAGGACCAAATAGATTCTGCACCTGCCCCACCAAGTCTGGTACGCCAGTCATCACGACCACGAAAGGACATGCCTCCGGTGGCATGTTGACGGCGAGTCTACCCTCATGTGTTCCTCTGGTCCCCCCTTTATTTACTGCTGGATTTAGTATTTTTGGGGCTGGTGTTTTTGGTACCGTAATGTTCTGAGGTAAAGGTGTTGTAATTTTAGGGGAGGGTTTCTCCAAGAGATGCCTTTACTATTGTTTGTGCTTTTGGAGCTAGGCACAGTGGAATTATGGTTTTCTTTTGTGGGATAGATGCGGTCGGCTTATTTATCCCCACTTTTTGGGGCCCTTGGACCGGCTTTGATTTTGGAGGGTTTATGAGCTTGGATAATTGGTTCTCTATATTTAGTAATCTGCTTTGTAAGGGAAGAAAAAGCGCATTAAGTAGGACAGCTATTTTGTTTACCAACTCTGAGGTGTCATCTGGTTCTGGTTCTTTGCTAGGGGGTAAAAGAACAGGGGATCCTGAGACTCTAGTATCCAGTGTATAGTGCAAAGAATGATGCACCAACACAGGGCGAACTGTATCATCCACTGTTTTCAGGGTTGGCCCTACCATGTTTGAATTTGCAATTGATTCCACAGGGTCCGTGGCTATTATTTTTCCCCCTTTTCCTTTCTTTTCTTGATTGCCTCCTCCCTCCTCCCTCTTGCTTGTCTTACTTCTTCTGGGGTATGATCGGGTAAGATTTCAGGTGTTTTTTCTAAATCTGAACTCGAAATGGAGAGTTGGGAGGCTGAGAGATCTACTACGTTTGGGAGGCTAAGCCTGTTATTACCTTGTGGCGCTTGTGTCAGATTGCCACCTGGCTCGGGAGTTCTTGCATCAGCCAGTGGCCCCATGGATGATCGCTTTGCAAGGGCGAGCTCGGTGGATACTCTATGTTCCATCATGCTGATGCTTTCATCTATGAACGAGTTTGCCCTAGTGATAAAGTCGTCCATAGGTCCTAACAACTGCTCACCTACCCCCATTTTTTTAGATTTACTACCCCTCGTCAACATATTTAGTAACTTGAATTCACGGGATCTTTGTAGGGAGTCAGTGACAAAGAAAGTTTATACGTCACACTAAATTAGTGTAATGAACAGAAAGAGTACATACCGTTCTAGTCCATATAAGCAGAGGTTAGAGAGATGGCCCGGTCCGATCTCTCACGTTCTCGAACGGCCTCAAACGGCCCGCTCTTTGCCCGCGCTTCGCCCCGAGCTCAGTCCCGCACGCGTCCCGCGTCGCGATGGAGCAACGTCAGTAAAATACGTGCAGGCGGGGGTGTGGCCGCCGGGGGAAGAGGCACCAGCTGTGCAGAGTGGAGAATGCTGGGCGTCGCAGTCCCCCGGTAGGTTCCCTTCAGTAAGCAAGCAACAGAGTCCTCAACCTGGGCACTTTCGTGCTGGGAGCCTGTTGGTTTTCCGCCGACTGCGGAAAGCGCTCACACCAGCTGATGTGCCTCAGGGAGCAGAACAGGGATATCGAAGCGCAAACACTCAAGCTGTGAAGCAATCCTCGGCAACAGGTTATTTAGATCCGTGAGCGGCACCCGCAGAGCGGGTGTCACAAAAGGTTATCAAGGCTGCTGGCGGGGGGCGTGGCCGCCGGGGGAAGAGGCACCAGCTGTGCAGAGTGGAGAATGCTGGGCCTCGCAGTCCCCCGGTAGGTTCCCTTCAGTAAGCAAGCAACAGAGTCCTCAACCTGGGCACTTTCGTGCTGGGAGCGTGTTGGTTTTCCGCCGACTGCGGAAAGCGCTCACACCAGCTGATGTGCCTCAGGGAGCAGTACAGGGATATTGAAGCGCAAACACTCAAGCTGTGAAGCAATCCTCGGCAACAGGTTATTTAGATCCGTGAGCGGCACCCGCAGAGCGGGTGTCACAAAAGGTTATCAAGGCTGCTGGCGGGGGGCGTGGCCGCCGGGGGAAGAGGCACCAGCTGTGCAGAGTGGAGAATGCTGGGCCTCGCAGTCCCCCGGTAGGTTCCCTTCAGTAAGCAAGCAACAGAGTCCTCAACCTGGGCACTTTCGTGCTGGGAGCGTGTTGGTTTTCCGCCGACTGCGGAAAGCGCTCACACCAGCTGATGTGCCTCAGGGAGCAGTACAGGGATATTGAAGCGCAAACACTCAAGCTGTGAAGCAATCCTCGGCAACAGGTTATTTAGATCCGTGAGCGGCACCCGCGGAGCGGGTGTCCGAAAGGTTATCAAGGCTGCTGGCGGGGGGCGTGGCCACCGGGGGAAGAGGCACCAGCTGTGCAGAGTGGAGAATGCTGGGCCTCGCAGTCCCCCGGTAGGTTCCCTCCAGTAAGCAAGCAACAGAGTCCTCAACCTGGGCACTTTCGTGCTGGGAGCGTGTTGGTTTTCCGCCGACTGCGGAAAGCGCTCACACCAGCTGATGTGCCTCAGGGCGCAGAACAGGGATATCGAAGCGCAAACACTCAAGCTGTGAAGCAATCCTCGGCAACAGGTTATTTAGATCCGTGAGCGGCACCCGCAGAGCGGGTGTCGCAAAAGGTTATCAAGGCTGCTGGCGGGGGGCGTGGCCGCCGGGGGAAGAGGCACCAGCTGTGCAGAGTGGAGAATGCTGGGCGTCGCAGTCCCCCGGTAGGTTCCCTTCAGTAAGCAAGCAACAGAGTCCTCAACCTGGGCACTTTCGTGCTGGGAGCCTGTTGGTTTTCCGCCGACTGCGGAAAGCGCTCACACCAGCTGATGTGCCTCAGGGAGCAGAACAGGGATATCGAAGCGCAAACACTCAAGCTGTGAAGCAATCCTCGGCAACAGGTTATTTAGATCCGTGAGCGGCACCCGCAGAGCGGGTGTCGCAAAAGGTTATCAAGGCTGCTGGCGGGGGGCGTGGCCGCCGGGGGAAGAGGCACCAGCTGTGCAGAGTGGAGAATGCTGGGCGTCGCAGTCCCCCGGTAGGTTCCCTTCAGTAAGCAAGCAACAGAGTCCTCAACCTGGGCACTTTCGTGCTGGGAGCCTGTTGGTTTTCCGCCGACTGCGGAAAGCGCTCACACCAGCTGATGTGCCTCAGGGAGCAGAACAGGGATATCGAAGCGCAAACACTCAAGCTGTGAAGCAATCCTCGGCAACAGGTTATTTAGATCCGTGAGCGGCACCCGCAGAGCGGGTGTCACAAAAGGTTATCAAGGCTGCTGGCGGGGGGCGTGGCCGCCGGGGGAAGAGGCACCAGCTGTGCAGAGTGGAGAATGCTGGGCCTCGCAGTCCCCCGGTAGGTTCCCTTCAGTAAGCAAGCAACAGAGTCCTCAACCTGGGCACTTTCGTGCTGGGAGCGTGTTGGTTTTCCGCCGACTGCGGAAAGCGCTCACACCAGCTGATGTGCCTCAGGGAGCAGTACAGGGATATTGAAGCGCAAACACTCAAGCTGTGAAGCAATCCTCGGCAACAGGTTATTTAGATCCGTGAGCGGCACCCGCGGAGCGGGTGTCCGAAAGGTTATCAAGGCTGCTGGCGGGGGGCGTGGCCACCGGGGGAAGAGGCACCAGCTGTGCAGAGTGGAGAATGCTGGGCCTCGCAGTCCCCCGGTAGGTTCCCTCCAGTAAGCAAGCAACAGAGTCCTCAACCTGGGCACTTTCGTGCTGGGAGCGTGTTGGTTTTCCGCCGACTGCGGAAAGCGCTCACACCAGCTGATGTGCCTCAGGGCGCAGAACAGGGATATCGAAGCGCAAACACTCAAGCTGTGAAGCAATCCTCGGCAACAGGTTATTTAGATCCGTGAGCGGCACCCGCAGAGCGGGTGTCGCAAAAGGTTATCAAGGCTGCTGGCGGGGGGCGTGGCCGCCGGGGGAAGAGGCACCAGCTGTGCAGAGTGGAGAATGCTGGGCCTCGCAGTCCCCCGGTAGGTTCCCTTCAGTAAACAAGCAACAGAGTCCTCAACCTGGGCACTTTCGTGCTGGGAGCGTGTTGGTTTTCCGCCGACTGCGGAAAGCGCTCACACCAGCTGATGTGCCTCAGGGAGCAGAACAGGGATATCGAAGCGCAAACACACAAGCTGTGAAGCAATCCTCGGCAACAGGTTATTTAGATCCGTGAGCGGCACCCGCAGAGCGGGTGTCGCAAAAGGTTATCAAGGCTGCTGGCGGGGGGCGTGGCCGCCGGGGGAAGAGGCACCAGCTGTGCAGAGTGGAGAATGCTGGGCCTCGCAGTCCCCCGGTAGGTTCCCTTCAGTAAGCAAGCAACAGAGTCCTCAACCTGGGCACTTTCGTGCTGGGAGCGTGTTGGTTTTCCGCCGACTGCGGAAAGCGCTCACACCAGCTGATGTGCCTCAGGGAGCAGAACAGGGATATCGAAGCGCAAACACTCAAGCTGTGAAGCAATCCTCTGCAACAGGTTATTTAGATCCGTGAGCGGCACCCGCAGAGCGGGTGTCGCAAAAGGTTATCAAGGCTGCTGGCGGGGGGCGTGGCCGCCGGGGGAAGAGGCACCAGCTGTGCAGAGTGGAGAATGCTGGGCCTCGCAGTCCCCCGGTAGGTTCCCTTCAGTAAGCAAGCAACAGAGTCCTCAACCTGGGCACTTTCGTGCTGGGAGCGTGTTGGTTTTCCGCCGACTGCGGAAAGCGCTCACACCAGCTGATGTGCCTCAGGGAGCAGAACAGGGATATCGAAGCGCAAACACACAAGCTGTGAAGCAATCCTCGGCAACAGGTTATTTAGATCCGTGAGCGGCACCCGCAGAGCGGGTGTCGCAAAAGGTTATCAAGGCTGCTGGCGGGGGGCGTGGCCGCCGGGGGAAGAGGCACCAGCTGTGCAGAGTGGAGAATGCTGGGCCTCGCAGTCCCCCGGTAGGTTCCCTTCAGTAAGCAAGCAACAGAGTCCTCAACCTGGGCACTTTCGTGCTGGGAGCGTGTTGGTTTTCCGCCGACTGCGGAAAGCGCTCACACCAGCTGATGTGCCTCAGGGAGCAGAACAGGGATATCGAAGCGCAAACACACAAGCTGTGAAGCAATCCTCGGCAACAGGTTATTTAGATCCGTGAGCGGCATATTTAACTCTTTTATGATTTTATTTTTAAAATCGAAGAAACAACATTGATGAGGATGAGTGGAGTGTTTACTTATTCATTACTTAATCATTCATTTTAGTAATGCCCTGCCTATAACCTTTTTTCCTCATGAAATCTTTATGTGAAAAAAGGAAGGTAGTTGGTCTGGTCCTTTATAAAGCTGTGTTTCTGTCCCCTAAGTGCCGCTTTTCAGCTAAGTGTGCCACTGTGACCTCCTAACAAGTCTTCCTGCCTTTGGAGGTTGTTGCACTGTTTACCTGGCAGTGGACCACTTCAGTCGTAATGTGGAATTCTACTTTCTGGCCCTGGAGAGAGATCACATCAGCAGAGCAAGTTTAGCTCTGTATAGTTTTCAGGCATCACAAATATGATTTTTAAAACTACGATTTACACTATAGATTGTGCATTAAAAATCTAGGGACAGATTTACTAACAAGTCACTCAACTGAATGCAGCAAAACAAGTTGCTTCTCTGCCTTGTCTGAAAGGGAGAAGGCAGGACTGGAGCATATCTACTATCTACTAATATATGGCACATTCATGCCCTCTCTCTGTGTTGGCCCATTGTGTACAGAATAATTCCAATGCAGGCACCCTTGAGCCATAGTGCCTTTGTTACTGCAAGGATTGTTTTTGTGCTGGTGATAGAGCGCGCAGGTCACCCCACTAGTTTTATTTACCATACTCACCTCGGCCCATAAAACAAACATACAATGAGTTTTAATCAGGTAACCTCTGCTTCTTCACTCTAATCAGTGATTTATACATTTCATTTAGGACCTACACCATTGACTTACCAATCCTTGATATAGGTACCTAAAGTCCTAAGGGATCAAGGGAGTTAGCAAGAATATAGGTAGGAAAATAACATTTGCACTCAAATAATAACCACAAACTCGGGAAAAGTTTTACCTCTTTATCTAAATTTCTTTAAAATGTCGTAATCCAAACATTGAACAATAGAAAATTCTCAATTAGGAAAATAACGATTAGAATGAAAATATGTAGTAATGTTATAAGGCAGTCATTAAGCATTTATCATGAGGGAGGGTACAGAAAAGGAAGCAATTCAATGACATTACCCACACAGTATATTTACCTAGAATGGTGAGAAGACCAACCCTGGCCACAGATCAGTCAAAGGATAGAGCCCAAAGTACAAGTGCCAGCATAGGCGACAGGTGCCAACCAGAAATCAGGACAGGTGCAATCAGATTTGGATCAGGAAAGGACCTCCACAGGCTAAGACCGGCACCCACAGTTAAAGTTGCTTCGCCAGCGCTACAAACCTCTCAGCAGCTAACAGCCAAACCCCGATTGGGTCAACGAATTCTCCGACAGAGTGCTCCGCCAGCACCCTAATTTCCGAAACCCGATTGGGTTACCGAATCTTCTGACAGAGTGCTCCGCCATCAACTCTGCTCTCGGTCACCTATTGAGTGCATTGGGTCAGTGACAGGTTAGCTATTCGGACAAGTCGAACAAAATCTCTAGCTAAGCCTACTCTGGTTATACTATTTTCCAGGACACTGTACCACCCCCCCACCCCCCAATTGTTGCAAATGTAAGGATTCCCAATTTCGATTAGACAAAAGGATGAGGAGAGGTCATCTCACCAGCAGGGCCGGACTGGCTACCGGGCAGTTAGGAATGCTGCTGAGCTGGGGGGTGATTTCGTTAATGGGGACCTCCGTGAGCGAAACGAAATTCGTTTTGCTTTCCGTATTTCATAGCACACGCAGGTCTCCATGGATGAAATCAGCCTCCACTGCATTAAAATCAGGCAGCAGCTCGGCAGCATTCTTAACTGCCCGGTAGCCAGTCCGGCCCTGCTCACCATACCAAATTGAAACTTTTGGAATGAATATTAATTCTAACGTTCCCGCCCATCAATTTACTTTCCCATGAACTTTTTATTCCACCCGGCAGTGAATGCATCAAATTTGAAACAATAGTCTTCAGTATTATACAGTCCAGTTCCTTCTCCTGGGGTCGAGAGGTTACTCTCCCAGGATCATCTTCTTGCAGGCTAGGAGTTGGCTGCAGTTCAATGACAACGACTCTGATGCTGGTGGAATCTTGTGCGCATGTTCAAAATGGGTGCAGTGGGGTTTCGTCAGGCCCAAAAGATTTACATGTAAAAAATAGAGGATAAACAATTTTAGAACAAAGAATAAATGAATGCACTGTATACCACTTATCCCTACTCTATTCCCATTACTTTATTTTAACTATTGCATTCATGTTTTAGTCAGAACGAACAGCATAGCAAAAGCAGCAGTGCAAGCTTCTCGCGTGTGAGAACATAGAGCAGCCATCTTAGTACTAGTGCACAGAAGCAAAAGTTTACCTCCAAGCGAAAGATACGTCATGTCACGTGAGTGTGACTGACGCATGCGCAGTAAGAAACCCCGCGTAGCAACGGCCATATTAGTGCAAGCGGATTATCGTTAGTAAAAGCACATAGGCAAGCTTTACTTAGATGTGTAAAAGTTGAGTAATGCGATATTAATAGACAATACAGGTTGATTAGTACATTACGAGTTATTAGAGAGGGTTGAATACAATCAAGTCCCTTTACGAGCGCAACCATGCTCCATCACTGGAAGGGACACTCATAAATGAAAGTCACCCATGATTGCAATTTTGTTGGCCTGTGCCTAGAGGCGCAGTGTCCAGAAGTCTTCCAGGTACTGCTGTGATGAGAGAGCATGGCTGGCAGGCCAATGTACACCCGAGGGATGAATAAGTGGACAATGCATGCCAGATCTGTGGGCTAAGACTATTAATGCCCCACATACCCTCTTTTTCGGATGAGTTTGGGGTAGGGGAGATCGTCTAGATCGTTTAAGGAACAGGAGTTGGCCTAACGGCTAGGGCGGTCAACCTCGAATCTGGGGAACTGGGTTTGAGTCTCTGCACAGACGATGAACATGCTGTGATTCTGGGCAAATCACTTAATCTCCCCGTGCCTAACAAAAAAAGAATGTGTCTTCATGTAACGCAACTAGTGCTATGTGAAGCGCTGTGATACCCAATTCGGGTCAGGTTCGCGCTATATAAAACTCTGTAAAATAAATAAAATTAAATAAATAGAGAGTAGGCAGAGCCATCTCTAAAAATGTCTTGGTGAGACCAACTCTGGTATTTGTAGTCAAATAAGAGGTCATGAATGTCTAGTGTGCTCTTCAATACTGGGTGAGTGGACTTTACAGATGGGTTAGGATTGGCAGGCTGGTTGGATTCAGATAAATCAGTGATAAATGTTTAACCTTTATCCTTGAGAAAACTCTAAAGTTGTTGTAGGTTTGGGGTTTCTTATCGATGAATAACTGTGTTAAGATGTCAAAACAGGCAATAATACAATGCAGTGGAGTTCACGCTTTGCCTTTAGCCATGCAATAGGCTGTATAATGTGCATTATTTTGTCCCAAGTTTTCCTAAACCCATTGTATATCATCTCGTAACTGCAGTGATCCTGGCTATTGTACTTTACAAATAAACATGGCTGCTTTGCTGGTCATTTAATGGGAGACAGCCATTACAACGCGGGCTATACACCGCGCTACCATTACGACGCAGCCATCACAACGCAAGTCGTTACAACGACTTGCGCTGGATGGCGCTATATACTAAGGAATAGTATGATTTACTATTCCAACACCTTCCCTACTGTTACGTAGGCTGGAGTTGGAATAGTAAATCATACTATTCCTAAATCCAGCGCCTCCAGCGCAAGTGGTTGTAACGACTTGCGTTGTGATGGCTGCGTCGTAATGGTAGCGCGTTGTAAAGCCCGCGTTGTAATGACATACATCCCCTTTAATAGAGATAGCTACTCTCCAATGTGTGATGATGTCAATATTTAGTATATTGTTGTAACTTAAGTTTTACCAAAGGAAATGATGGACGGAGCGTTGACAATACAAGCACTCACTCCCAGTCAACTGATCTGGGTTTAATCCATCACCGTTCTTTAGCCCACTCAGCCACCCCAGTTCAGACATGGCCATATGCAAATCAGTTTGACCCTGTGCCTCATGGCAACAGTCCAGCCCGAACTTAAGTTTACCCAACATAAATCTATTCGTAAACTAACAAGAAATCTGGACATACCGATAACTTGTTCTTCATCACACTGGCATTACCAAGTACTGTAAATGTCAGCCTTATATCTTATTTTTGTTTCATGTCTTATTTTCCAACGATGTGATAATAAGACACATGGATGTCCCTGTGCATCATAAACACTCATGTTGCAGTAACTCAATTTCATTGTCAAGTAAATTATAAAAATACACCAAGGCCCGAGAAGCTGGTATTTTCCACCCAGGAGATTGGCAGAGGAATGTTCCATATTATCGCATCAAGCAGGTCAGCTGAGGTCAGCAGAGTGCAAGTGTTCTCATTGGCCTCACAGTGCCTTACTCAAGCTTGATTGGCCAATGTTCATTCCTGCCAGCCTCTCCCTGCTGGGGTCCCATTCCAGAGCAGCAGTGACTCCAACTGTGTTAAAAGGCAGGTTAATCTTCACGCGCCAAGCCACAGCCATCCTGACAGGGGTAAGGGCCAGGGTCAGGCCGCGCTTATTAGTGATCTGATTGGACTCTCCTTGGCATGGGTGCCATTTTAACTCTGCTCCACTCCAAAGGGCTCAAGCTGGGATGAAGTACAACTCACACAGGCACAGACCATAAAATCGCTTCCAATCCTTTTTGAAGCCATCATTTTGCTTTAGAAAGCTACAGGGGCACAGGCCATTAGAAGGCCAGCTGCCAGGTCCAGTCATGTTCAGATCTCCAACCCAACCGGAACATCAAAGCCCTGATGCAATGTCGAGTTGAGGCCTTCCTTACCTGAGACATATGGTTCCACGGTGCAGCTACGAGGTGTCCCGGGTATGTGCGATTCTGGAGAAAAACATCTTAGGCCTTGATTGCGAGTGGTGGAAATCCTACCCAGAGCAGTGGAGATGGGCGAATGGAATTCCATCACTTGCCATTCTGAGTTGCCCTATTAGCTCTAGGGCTTCAAACGCTGAGACTGATAATTTTAGAGCCAGAGACACCGGGCACAGGTGCATATTTATAAGCCCCTAGCGCCACCACAACGTCACTATTCAGGACGTTGCAGTGGTGATAGGAGCTTCACCTTATTTACAAGGCAGCGTTAAGCCGCTTAACGTTGCTTAACGCTTCCTTGTAAATAAGGCCCCCTTTGACTCTACACTTAGCGTGAAAGGGGTGGGCAATGGGTGTTGCGCTGGGTGTTCCACCACAACACAAATTGATTTTGACGCTGCCCCCTATTTGGAGACGTAAATAGGAGGCATCGCCAAAATTAACACTAGGGAAAACCTGGTCTTAACCTAGCGAAACAGGGAGAAATGTTTCATTTCTCCTCATTTTTGCTATTTCCATGTGTGCTGCGTTCTGCAGCACACATAGAAACAGCAAAACGCCATTGATTGTTTATGTGCAGGAAGGTGACCCTTCCTGCACATAAATGATCTTCCCTTCAACCTAGACACCCTTGCACTATGGTGCAAGAGTGTCTGCGTTGGCGCTAGGCTGCTAAATTTAGCGCCAGTGCAGGGGGGGAACACAGGGCTGCACCATATTGTTGTAAATATATTGCAGCACTGCGTTTCAAAAGCGTCAGAGTGAGGCATTAAGCCAGGAAGGCTAACGCCGCACTACATCACTTCTTAGTAAAATATGCCCCACAGTGTCACCAGGGGCAGATGGGAAGCAGCTGGGAACAGCTCAGCCTGCAGGCAGCACAGCAGGGAGAGTATGCAGCACTGCCTCTACTCAGACCATAGACCACGCCCTCCACCCATCCCTCAAGCAGAAAGGCGGGGTGCATATGTGCACCCGTTAACATTCAGAGTTCTAGACCATTCCCATCGCAACCCTGAAGGAAGGACAGCGTATCAAGGGAATGAATGACACCACCTCCCATCCACCCAGAGCACAAAACGAAGGAAGCAGCAACCCTTCCTCCTGGATTCATCCAACCTGCCCCGTCTCCCCAGGAAGAAGATCAGCCCCGGGCAACCAGCAGTGCCCATGGATGTGTTCAACCTCCTTCCACCACCTAGTGCAAAGAACAGAGGGAGCAGACAATGCTCCCCCAGACCAGGCTAGCCTTCCCGACACCCTGATCCCCAACTCTTAACGCCTGACCCCCAAGGATGTATGTTGTTACTACGCATGCATTTACAACGCATGCCTTTACCACGCAGGTTTTACAACGCAAGTCGTTACAACGACTTGTGTTGGGGGCGCTGGATAGTGAATAGTTTAATTTACTATTCCAACTCCAGGCCCCGTGGATAGTAGGGAAGGTTTTGGATAGTAAATTAAACTATTCCCTATCCTAGAGCGCCCCCCAGCGCAATGCGTTGTAACGACTTGCGTTGTAAAAGTTGCGTGGTAAAGGTACTGCGTGGTAAAAGTTGTGTTGTAAACGCTGTTCTCCGACCCCCACTGGTCCTACCACTGACATTTTCTTCCTGGTTTTAGTGGGCAGAAAATGTGAGTGAGTCCCTTGAATCACGGATAAACACATGGGAAAGGACCTGCATCTCTTTGGGTAACGTAGTTATTCTTCATTTCGAGGCCAAACTGTATATAATTCCCAGAATCTGGTGCGGGCACATGCCTAGCCTATACATAGTATTCCTGTGATTATATATACCCTTGGACAGCTACATCTCAAAGTTTTTCCTCATGTTAGAAATTTAGCTGAATGTTTCTCCAGCCTGGCTCATCCGGCTAATATTCTTACATTTGTTTTTCTTTGTGGCGGTTATTTAAAACGGATCTTCGTTAAGTTCTGCTCTTGTGATTGCCACTTTTATTTTGAGGAAATTGTAGAGTTCAATGTCGTTTAGTTTGTGTGTGAGTTTTATGGTGTCGAAGGTGATGTGTGTGTCTTGGTTGCTTAGTTGGTTGGGGGTGGAGATGCCATGTTTGTACCAGGATGGCATGTTAAGCGTTTTCTCGCGGTACTTTATTTTAGGGTTAAATACCTTGGTCTACACTTGAGGTAGAGTGTCAGCGATATGTGATTCGAGAGTAAAACATACTTAAGGATCCTGTATTTGGGATTTTTTCTCCACTAAATTGTTTCCCAAGACCCTCCCAAGACGCCAGATCTGTTCTGGGGAATACCCTTCATGTCAAAACCACATAATCCCGTTTGTCACTCCCAATGAAGGGCTCTGTCCATCCTCTTCCACTTTAAGTAGATGATGGATAAAGCAAAGTGCTGTTTTTGCCTATGTTTTAAATGGTTCTGATCTGCAGGAAACAGTTCAGTAGATCACAGCGAGGAGTCCCTGCCTCCTGGGCAGCATAGAAGGGAGCTATGGACCAGATGTATCAAGGGTTTTCCCGTTCCCAAGTTTTCAAATGGGAAAAGGCCTTTTGTATCATCCCAAAAGGCCATCGCAAAATAAGGAATCGCAAATTTTGAGATGCGCTATTTTGCAAAGGCATTTAAGGAATCGCAAATTGCGATTCCTTAAATGCAGTTTTGCAAGCACCCACAATTTGCGATATGGCCTTAAGAAATAGTAAATTACCACCAACTTCAACTTGGTGGTAATTTGCGATTTCCGAGAAAAATTCACTTTTTTGCATTTTTCAAAGTGTCATGTGGCGCACATACATGCCGATAGGGCATGTATGTGCGCCACATGTGCACACATGCATATTTCAGGAGCGCAACAGGGTGTCTTGTTGGCACCCTTGTACCCTTGAAACTTCATTCGCAATTTGTTAGTACCTATTGGGTACTCGCAAACTGTGACTGTCTTCCCATACATTCCTATGGGCCTCTAGGCCCATAGGAATGAATGGGAAGGTATTCCTTAATTACGAATCGCAATTTGAAATTCGCAATTAAGGAATATGTAGGAATCACATTTATTATTGCGAAACCTACACACATTGCATTTTGCGAGTCCTTAATATCGAATCGGTAACATTTGCTATTAAGGACTCACAAAATACAATGATGATACATCTGCCCCTACGGTCCCTGGAGGCTGCGCGCATGTGCGCATGCGCATCCTACTTTCTCCAAGAGCACATGATCCCACCAGGAGCACGCAGCCCTGGTTCATTTTAAAAAGAGGAGGCTTGTGGCAGGGTGCTTTCTTTTTTCTTTGTGGCGGTTATTTAAAACGGATCTTCGTTAAGTTCTGCTCTTGTGATTGCCACTTTTATTTTGAGGAAATTGTAGAGTTCAATGTCGTTTAGTTTGTGTGTGAGTTTTATGGTGTCGAAGGTGATGTGTGTGTCTTGGTTGCTTAGTTGGTTGGGGGTGGAGATGCCATGTTTGTACCAGGATGGCATGTTAAGCGTTTTCTCGCGGTACTTTATTTTAGGGTTAAATACCTTGGTCTACACTTCGGGGGGTATCTCAAGACCACGCTAGACCACAATGAATCAACACTACTAAACCAACTGAAAGGGAGACTAGAGACGTGGTCACCTAGATTCATCAGCTGGTGGGGGAGAGTGGAAACAATCAAAATGATGCTAACACCTATGGTTAACTACATGCTCAACATGCTCCCACTGATCAACACAGAGGACTTTCACAAACACCAGCGACAATAGGGATACGAGACAGTGACGAGTGTTGGAATTGTAACAAACAAAAAGGAGACCTGGCACACCTAATCTTCCAATGCCCTAAGGTCAAACAATTCTGGAACAGAATAAGCGACTTTATAAACAATGCTCTGGGTTTCTCAATACAACTAGACTTCCACGGTTAGGCCACGGCCTTCAAGGCCCCATCAATCCAATCCAAAGAAGACAGAGAGCTGATTGACCTCCTACTCACAGCAGCGGTTAAGACGGTCCTAAGTAACTGGAAGGACACGGGGAAAGCATCCTTCAGGGTTTGGTTCAACTGGATCACCTTCCTGCGGGGTCCTGACACCATAACCTCAAACCACACATCAAAAACCTGCACAAGAGGCGAAATGTGTCTCTCCCTAGACAACTACCTGTCCTCACACAAACCCCCCTAGGTTGTCATCCAAGGAGGATAACACACCCACACACACCCACACGCATCGCAGGCGGAAAGCCTGGCCACCTCCATTGACACTCGAACAATGTGTTCCTCCCGCTTTCTCACTTTCTCTTTTTCCCACTTTCCTTTCCCTGTCACCTGGGGGTATATACACAGGCCGCTGATAATGCCACACACCGAGTATACGAATGTAGCACGCATGCTCTCACAAAAGGCCGTATGTAACCCAACCGGCATATAATGTTGTCAAGCTTTTTCCCCCCTCGGGCGACCTACACTGTACTCCTGTATACTGTACCTTGTATATAAAACTCTTTCTCAATAAAATTCACTTGAAATTAAAAAAAAACGGATCTTAATACAATGGCTCATCGCAAAATATAAAGGTTAGCTTCTTGGGGTCCTCTGTCATAGGCTCTGGATCACCTCCCAGGAGGAGGGGGAGCGATGACCTTTAACACTACCAAGGAACACACTGACAAGAAAGAATTGTGGCAGTAAACAATGACTTGTTTGAAAAATAAGTTTACTGGCGCATTGTGTTGAAGTTAGCTACAAAATTGTGTGACCTAGAACCAGGAGCCTGAATAAATCTAATTGTTGCAGAGGGTTTCAGTGATACTGCACAAAATAATAAAAGAAGCAATGGCAAAGCCAATGAGAGCTATTGGTTTAGTTTACTTTAGCTGAGTTGTACAGCACTGTGGCTATACAGTATGTTTAAAGTTTAATTCTAAATTGCTATGAAACAGCCATTATTCATTTGTTATTGATGAATGCGTTAATTATGGTATGAGCTTTGCATTAAAATGTGAAACGAAAGGGAAGTAGCAGCACGAACAACTGTCTTAAAAAGTATTATTATATAGTCAATACTGCATCTTTTTATGGGGCTTTTGGGGCGCTTAACAAACAGATTGGGATGGGTAGTGCTAGGTAATAAATAAGATGGATAATGGATAGTGTGATAATAAATACACATCACATGTAGTGGAAAGGACTGTTTCATTTTAACTTATGAAATTATTTCATTTAAATTAATAAAAATGATTTGATTATGTTGCAAATTGATTAGTGTCCATATGCAAAAAAGATGAATGAAATTTCCCAAGTAACATTGCAAATGAAGAGAGGTGGGAAGCACATTTTCTTATCTCAAAGGAAATGGAATGCGACAGAGTCTGCTTAATAGGCAAGCAGTTCCCCAAATGTGATAATGTGTGCTTGAGCTAAGAATGGATGCTATTCATTTTTAAAAGCACAGCAAAAGTGTGTCCTTGAAGCTTGTTTTGTGGCAGAGTTGTGTTGAGAATAATACTTAGATTGTAGGTGAGGCGCAGACGCAAATATTGTTTAAAGCTGTCTAACATAACAAATGGAAGGCAGAATTGTTTAAGGTGGAATAAAGGTAAAATCATAGCTGAATGTAAATGTTGCCCTCTTGGTCGCTTTTTGGACAATCATAAGTGAAAATAAGTGAAGGGTAAACATTTCCTGTGAATCTTATACATATACTGTGTTTTTGCAGTCACAACTATTGTTTAACGATGTCTAACAAAAGAATTGAAAGGCAGCGTTGTTCTAGGAGATTAAAACTTAGGTTGTGGTTGTGGTCCAATCACAAATATTGTTTAAAGCTGCCTCACATAAGAAATGAAAGGCAGCATTGTCCGAGGTGGAATAAAGGTACATTAAAAAGTGAAAGTAGTTGCCCTCTTAGTCACTTTTTGGACACCCATGACCTAAATTAACTGAAGGGTAACATTTTCCAATGTACCCTGCACATATTCTGTGTTTTTGCAGTCACAGCTATTGCTTAAAGCTGTGTAACATAAGAATTGAAATGCAACTTTGTTTTAGGGGGATTGGAGGCAAATAAATAAGCCCTCACATGCAAAGTCCATCTGGTTCGAGATAAGAGAATGTGCTTCCCATACAGGAAAGGTGTGGCGCAGCGGCCAGGGCGACTGACTCACCTGCAATGTTAAGGCGGGGGCTGGATTCTTCTGTTTTTTAACATATTCACAATAACTAATTTTCACCACAATCATAAATTATGGTGCTGCTGGGACTAGAATGGGGTTCCCCAGCTTCAAAGGAAACAGCTCTGCACATAGCAAAACACATAGCAGTGTGGGTCTCATTATCTGCAGATCACTGACCTTTGAAGCTGGTGAACCATAAAAGCCCCAGCATCGCCACAACTGCTTGAAATTAGGGTGCAAATAATTATGATGCTCATGTAAAAAAGATGAATGAAATTTAACCCGGAACTTTGCAAGTGAAGAGAGTGTGGGAAGCACATTTTCTTATCTCACAGGAAACAGAATGCAACAGAGTGTGTGTTTAACAGTCAAGCAGTTCCAGAATGTGATAATGTGTGCTTTAGCTTAGAAAAACAAACACCCACGTGCAAGGTCCCCTCGCAGTCACGAGTCAAACACATAACTCAGGCCTATTTACAACAAGGGTGTGGCCGAGATGCAGTTGCAAACAGTGGTCAATGTAGACACAAACAACGGGAGGGCGCAAAGGAGCAGGTGACAAACCAGCTGCAAAAGATGCACTCTGTGGAGTGTCTCAACAAAAAGAAAACAATAGCTCCGAAAAGTGTGAGCAGTGTAAGGATACAAGTACTTGGGCCATGCTCCATGGGAGCTTCACATGTGGAGAGGTGTGGTGCAGCGGCCAGGGTAGCTGACTTCGGTGCACAGGGTTCATGGTTTGATCCCCGGCGGCTGCTCAGCTCAGCACCATGTAACTCTGGGCAATTGCTCACTTAATTTCCACGACGGCCCCCAGCGCCTTGAGACCCATAAAGGTGAGTAGTTTGCGGATTTATGCAAAAAGAGGAAGGGTCTGTTCGCAGTGCTGACCAGCAGGAAGCAAACAATTGCGAGTGGCTTTTTTTTTTGGGGGGGAGTTTTATATAGCGCGAACTAGAGCCGAACCGAATCAGTTATCAGAGCGCTTTACATAGCACCAGTTACGTTACATGAGGACACACTTTCATTTTTTAGGCACGGCTTTGAAGCCAACAATGGTAAGCACTGGGTGGGCTCCAAGCTCACTCACAGTAAACAACATGTCTCGAAGAGCGAGCACATGCACTGTCTGTGGGAGACCTAATAAAGAGGTCTGATAAGGTAGGGAATGCCAGGATGGATGGCTTCACACAGCTGGAGTTGTACTCTACTTGCTTGCTTGAAAGCACTCCAAGAGAGCGGACACTGGAAGAAGGGCACAGGAAAGAGGGGAGAAGCAAAGGAGAATGGGAGCTCTAATGTATGTTGGTTGTCCATATATCACCGTGGAGCTGCTGAAAGTGCTGCAATTGAATAGAGGAGGGAGGAAGAGGGTATAGAGAAGAGAGCAATGCCTTGGCATGTTGTTTGCTTTTGTAGCGCTACAGCGCCACAGTGCTGCTTCAAAGTGCTACATGGGATGCAGAATAGGAGGGAGAAAGTGAAGTGTAATCATGCATCATAAACAATATGTCTATCTTTTGTCTCTCTCTCTGACCCCTTCATCTCATTTTCCCTCCTCCCGTATTCCTTTTACCTTGTAGCACTTTGAAGCAGCCTCAGGGCAGCATTTACATTGTCCATCATGCCAGGACATTCTACTCTTCCCTGTGCTCCCTGTTCTCCCTCCCTCATCTGTTCACCTGCAGCGCTTGAAAGTATACAGACTATAAGACCATTCTAACATTCTAAATGTTCCAATGTTGTTTTTGTCTTTCTCTCTTCCCTCTTTCCTTTACTTACCTCCAAATTCTTTTAAAGCAGTGTTTTGAATCAACTCTAGGTTCTAGCATGAGAGCTATAAGAACAACCAATATGCTGTAAGTGAATCCATTTTTCCTATCCCTCCTTTCCTGCTTACTAAAAGGATCATCCTCTAGGATACTACCGTGGCATGCTTCATCCTCGAGCCCTTACCCAGGACACCTAGAGTGTCTGGGGGAGCTCAACCTCCCGATGGAGAGAACTTTTCTATGGGTAATGTCCAGTGGGAAGTTTAAAATTACCTCCAGTCTCCCGATAACATTGTGTGAAGTGTATGGCCACTTGGGTGAGGTAAAAAAGGATGGATGTCAAATGGGGATATATTATGATCCGCTACATCACTTGCACAAATGGTCTACATGTTTCAGCCTCTTAAGCACAGATCGGTCTGGTGGCTTTCCTCAGCACCTCCGTACAGATCCCTGGGAATTCTCTAAGTGTAGGGACATTATAACACAGCTTATGTCTTATGCCTATACGGTTTGTGATGTAGGTATTATGTTATGATGTAGGTGGTAAAAATGACATTCATTAATAAATTTCACAAATTTATATACACCTTGGGTTTAATTTGCCCGACATATGTCAATCCAAAAAAAGCACATCACAACAACATGAAGGAAAGGTTAATGATTATCGTCTCTAAATACATTGATCTAGAAACCAGGTGCATCTCACCACTTGAGAGCACTGTAGACACTACAAGAATGTGGTGGGTGGTCGCAATGTAGCAGAGAAATGGCTTATCGTGAATGGTAATCAAATGTCACGGTTTGAGCCATCAGGGTTATGCTAACTAGTATCTTGTACAGGAACAGTGTGAATATCAAGCAAATGCAAATACAATGACATTAGTTCAGAAGTGTGAAAATAGTACATAAAGGGGGGCGTGGCCAAGCAAGATGGTTGAGCGTACCTGTGCCGCTCAGCTCTGGACCCCCTACGGTGACCAACCGTCCGTAAATTTCACGGACCGTCCGTAATTTGGACCTCACGTCCGTTGTCCGTGAGGATCCCTTTTACGAACGCCTTTTGTCCGTAATTTTGGCCATCACAGGGAGCAGCACTGCTCCCCTGTGAGAAGCCTTACGCCCCTAGATGGAGCCACCTCCCACTCCTCCTGGAGCACAAAAGCAGCCCCACTCCGCCCATTGTCATTCTGTATGGGGCTGATGATTGCCACATACAGAATGACAATGGGGCACTCTGCGGTGTGACAACATGTGGTGGCCTCCTCCAGCCTCAGTGTGCAGCAGGGCATTCTGTTAGATAAAAGGTAAAACGCCCATGCTGCAATGTTAGAAAACAGTTTACATAAAGAAGCCTGTGAAACAAGTTAAAAACAACCGGTTATTGTTCTTTCACTGTCTCATCATTTTAGAACTGAAGTATTTTGAAAATTATATTAAACAAAGCCACGGTTGCTGCTTTTTTTATTTTAAGCAACTAACAAAGCGCAGATTTTTAGCCGAGGTGTTTTAAACCACGCCCTTAATTACATTGAACACCCCCTTTGAAGAGACTCCCCAGTTATTTTACACCACTTAAAGCCCTGGAAACAACACCATGTCACAGTCACCTCACATCCTGGCACTGAGCATCAAGCATGACTCATGACTTCTACGTTTTCAGATTGCCTATGTGCAGGGGCATAGTGAACCCTCCCCCACCCCTTGCTTTGGGAACTACAGCGAGGTGAAGTTCTTGATGGGCCTCTTCTGTCTGCAACTCTGCAGGCAAAGGCTCAGCTCATAATGTGAAAAGGTGGGAAAGTAAATAAGTGAAGGAATGTGTGAATGGCTGGATGGATTAGTGAAAGGGAATGGATGAATGAAAGGGTGAATGGATAGATAAAGAAAGGATGGATGGATGAGTGAATGAGTGGAAGTATGGATGAGAGAAAAGGTAAATAGATGGATGTATGGGTGGAAGGGTAGATGGATGGGTAAAAGGGTGGATGGGTGTGTGAAAGGATGGATGGATGAATGGAAGGGTAGATGATGGGCGAGGGAATGGTTGGATGGATGAGTGAAAGGATAGATGGATTGATGAATTGATAAGTAAAAGGGTGAATGGATGGTTGAGTGAAAGGGTGGATGTAAGGATTGATGAGTGAGTGAAAGGGGTAGATGTAAATGTAAATGTAAATGTGGGATACTTGTAAAGCGCACTGTTACTCTACCCGAGTGTCCTGGCGCTGTAGACCGCTGGGGAACCCGTCCTGGTTTTCCCTGTGAGATGGTCCCTTTTTCTGGGTATCTCCAGGGTGAAACCAGGCATCCCCGGCGTCTGTGGGGGGCCGTTGTAGAGAAGAGGCAAGCTTAATGCCCAGAGTTACCGAGTGTGTTCCCTGGTTAGAGTAGGCACTGTGGCGAGAATTATCGAGTCCGTTGACCCTGGTCCAAGACCCTGCCGCGTCGGGAATTGAACCCTGGTCCCGGGCCGTTCTCTGCTTACAGGTCTGCCGCCTCTAACCATTGAGTCACACCACTCTACTCCATGTACAAAAGAATGGATAGATGAGTGAAGAAGTGAAAGGGTGGATGGATGAGAGAACGGATGGATGCATGAGTGAAAGGATGGATGAATAATAGGATCAATGGATGGATTCATGAATGAATGAGTAGATGGATGGGTGGGTGGTTGGATGGATGGATACGTGGAAGGGGGATGGAGAGAGAAAGGGAGGATGAATGACTGAAAGAGTGAATGGGTGGCAGGCTAAGTGACTGGGTGGATGGATGAGTAAGTGAAAGGATGGCTGGATGGGTGAAAGGGTAAATGGCTGGATGGATGAGTGAATAGATGGATGGGTGGAAGAGTGAATGGATGAATGTACAGATGGATGGGGTGAAAGGGTGGATAGATGAATAATGGATGGATGAGTGAAAGGGTGGATGGAGGGATGGATGACTGACATGATGGATGGAAGGATACATGGTGGATAGGTTTGCAAATGGTTGACTATGTTTGGATATAGATGGACACATAGATGGAAGGACAGAATGAAAGTTGGGAATCTGAATGATAGCTAAAAGAATGATAACACCTTGTAGCACCCATTATCTTAAGTAACATTTCGTATACATTGACTTTCGCGTTAATATGAGTCATTGTCTCTGTATAATGTGTGTGTGATGTAACACACTCCGACACCCTGCCCTACATTCTTGGGATGAGTAACACTATAAAAGAAATTAAATACACATGAGAGACGGTCTATGTGAAGATGAGGGGCACCATTGGAGGGTGGTAGCAAGAACGGACTGGCCGGATCGGGGATCGGGTGTTTCCCTGGGAGGCTGGAAAGGGTGGGGAGTGGTTTTGTTAATGGGTGCTGGCACTGCAAAGTTCCTTTTATATCCAGTAGTTTTCAATCAACAATAAAAGCGGCCATTGTCTGGTGACTAACGTACCTGCTGGATTGAGATGATAATTTTGAATTGTCTTAGGTAGCAAGCTGCGGCCATACTGAAAAATCGTGAAGTGCATGATTGTCTCAACCTAATATAAACTAATTTTGTCTTGTACTTAGGTACAAGTCTATTTGCTTACTTATATTCTATTACCTTTTGTCCCGAAGTTTTGTCCTGAATTTTGAACTTTTGTCCTGAATTTTGTCCCTTTGTCCTGAATTTTTACACTCACCATCCTGAATTTGCACCTATGCCAGTTGGTCACCCTAGGACCCCCGTGGCTGTCCTAAGTGATTTTTCTGACCTGCAGAGAGTAGAGCTTGGCCCGCCGCAACAAGCCATGAGGTGGAACCGACCTGGAATGCAGCAAATGGTTCTGGCGGCAGCTCTGTGACGGGGAAGCGGACTATCTACGACGGTGTGAAGCAGGCCTGGAGCGTCCTCCATTTTGATGCGGAGAGTGGCGCGGGCTGGAACAAGCGCAATCTTTTGCCCGCCAAATGCCTCAGTTCCTAGCGTAATGAAACTTGGGCCGCTGCCGCCCATCCCCGGGGCTACGATGTTGTAGGGGCTGTCTGGGTCTGCCCGTGCCCGCCTGAGCATCTGCTACAGCCTTGATGGGGCACGCACTGGTCACACGGCTGCAAAGTTACTTGAGTGAGGCCGGGAGAAGCACCTGGAAATGCGCTTGTCGCTTGGAGGCCAATTAATAGCATGGGGAATGATTTTTGCTGGAGGTGAGAAGCGCTAGGAGATTGGGCCCTTAAAAACGTCTTGAGTGTCTGGTGGTTCCCGTGCTGGGAGAAGGCTCCATGTCTTCTCCCAGCCTGACCTTACAATGGCACCTACGCCCTGAACTGGCCCTGTGGTGTCCCTGGTTCTGTGCCGTTTGACCGCGAGAGGGGAGGTAAGCAACACACCCTCTCTCCTGTTCCCCCGTGGCTGAGTCATTTGCCCCTGGTTCCTCCGACCGTGGATGCCTCCTTCTCGCCCCAGCTGCCTGACCTTACGATGGCCGCTGGCACCACTTAGCTAGCGTCCAGCCTGTGATTGCACAGGGTGCCCGAAGAAACTAGGGCGCCCCCCAGAACACCTTTCCACGATACGAACCGGTCCAGGCTCTTGTGTTCCTCGCCGCAAAGCCCTTATACCACCTAAGACTTTACTACCGCAGAAAAGTCCTCCACTTTGGACAAGTTGGGTCAGGCGTGGACCATGGCTCTCACCAGGGAGGATCTGGTAGCCGCGCTAAGGGACTTTAAAACTGACCTCTACCAAGAGTTGAAGAAAGACCAACATGCCTCCATAGACCAACTGAAAGCCAACCTCACGGTAAAGTTGACCTCCCTGCACCAAGATGTGGACGCGGTGGGCTCCAGGGTGCTGGAAGTGGAGGATCAGACACAGGCCTTCGATGCCCGCTCCCACAGCCTACAGGAATCCCAGTTGGCACTTCAGTCCCAACTATAACAGCTGCTTCTGAAAGTGGAGGATTTGGAGAACAGGTCTTGCGGGGTAAATGCATCCAACTTAATGCCGCCCTCAATAAACAAAGGGTGAAAGAACGCCTAGCTTTGGAGGTGGAACTAGAGGCCACTGAAAAAGCGCACAAGGACCAGCCGACTTGGGCGCTACAGAGACAGTGCACAGCCCTGAGGGGTAAGCTTAGGGCTATCTACCATAATAGAGCAGAATACACTTTACTCAAACTGCGACAGACATCATACGTGCAGGGGGACAAGGTTGGAGCCCATTTAGCTCGTCAGCTGTGAGAATAATGAGAGCTCGAGTATAGAGAGGGTATATTAGGCACCGCCTGGCACCTCTCTCACAATGACACCAGTAAAGCTAACATTTTTGGAGCCTTCTATGGAGACCTCTACCGATGAGCTCCCCCTGACCTCATCTTGCAACAGCAATATCTTGACTCATTAGAACTCCCTCGTCTAACACCAGCGGCGGTGGAAACGTTAGATGATCCCATCACATCAGAGGAGGTTAGACAAGCCATTAATAAACCTAAACCACACAAGGCACCGGGGCCGGACGGCCTCACAGCACACTTTTATGAGTGCGTTGCCTCCGAGCTGACTCCACATTTAAACTCTCTGTTTAATGCCATTGCGCTGGATGCCAGGGTTTCGGCCTCGATGGCCGGGGCTGCCATCTCTGTCATGCCAAAATCCATGAAGGACCCTCAGATTTGTGCATCTTATCGACCTATAGCCCTCCTCAACCTAGATGCGAAGCTTTACTCTTTGATCTTGGCTGCCAGGCTTGAGACTTGATGCCCACTCTAATCCATCCAGACCAGTCTGGCTTTATAAAGGGTCGGCAAACGCATGACAATACTCGATGCACTATTCACCTTATGGAAAAGGTCTCTAAGTTCCGAATCCCCGCAATTCTGGTGGGGCTCGATGCCGAGAAGGCCTTTGATATGGTCGACTGGTCCTTTATTTTCCTCACCATGCAGGGATTTGGCTTTGGATAGGGGTTCCTCAATATGGTCAGGGTCAACTATCATCTCCCGCAATCATGGGTAATAGTTAATGGTCACCAGTCCCTACCTTTTGCCCTTAGCAGAGGCACGTGTCAGGGTTGCCCGCTTTCCCCCTCCTACTTGCCCTTAGCATTGAACCCCTTGCTACACAATTCAGAGATAACGAGGCAATACTAGGCATACACTTTGGGGGCACGGAGCATAAAGCTTCTTTTTTTGCGGATGATGTTCTGTTAATGCTGTTGGAACCATCCACTTCCCTCAGAGCGGTGCAGGAAGATCTACGAAACTTTGAGCAGGTCTCTGGTTTCAAAGTGAATCTCTCTAAATCTTCCATATTAAATCTCATACTCTCAGATGCAGCTGCAGTGTCCCTGCGGGGCCAAACACTCCCTGCTTTATCTCGGTGTGCTTCTCACTCCTAAAATTGGCAACCTATACAAGGTAAACTTCCCTCCACTGGAATCGCAGCTCAAACAACATCTTAAAAGATGGAAGCCAATGTATACCTTATGGCTTGGGCGGATCAACGCCGTCAAGATGGTAGTGCTGCCCCAGCTTTTGTATCTCTTTCAGGCACTCCCCAAAGCACTAGAGCGTGATTTCTTACCACGCTTACGATCATTGGTCATCAAGTTTATCTGGCAGGGACGGAGAGCTCCCCTCCCCTTTCACGTTCTGCGATGCCCTACACACCAAGGGGGTGTTGCTCTCTCCGTCTTCCATTTATATTATCAGGCAGCTCAACTGAGAGTGATTATGGAGTGGACAGTGCGAGAATCTGAAAAGCACTGGCTCCATATGGATAGGACGATCGTGGGGTGGACCATATGGGATGTCCTCTGGAAGCCGAATATGACAGGCCGGCAAATGCATACCTTAGCACACCCACTTGCACGGTATGAGACCAGGTTACGAAGCAAGAGGACTGGACCACTTTCCCCTCTCCTTACACTCCGATACATTTTAATCCTGCCTTTCCACCGGCAATGAGTCAGGGACACTTTGAAAGCTGGCGGGAGGGTGGTTGTTTGAAACTGTCGGACTTATTCCATAACTTTGACATCCGGACCTTTGACACTTGCAAAAGAGAATTCCTGGTTCCCCATAAGGAACATTATCAATACCTGCAACTAAAGCACTGGGTCACCCTCCCACACATGCAAGATGCCGCTACCAGAGATCTCACGGCAATGGAACGGTTGGTACGCAAGGCGGGAAACATGAAGGGGGCGATCTCTTCACTATATACTCTACACCTAGATACCATACACGCACCCCAAGTGCGTTACATGTCCTTTTGGGAGCAGATGCTGGGTCGGAGGGTCTCAGATGCCAAATGGAAAGATCTATGTGGCGACATCGTAAAATGTAATCACTCGGTGGCTCTGCAGGAAGCACTCTACAAGACACTACTGGACTGGTAGGTACATTCACCCCACCAAGCTCAAAAAGATCTTCCCTGACACCTCAGATCACTGCTGGCGGGGCTGTGGGTTGCAGGGGGATTTTCGCCATATCTGGTTGGATTGTCCAGGTATCCGGCCTTTTTGGGAAGAAAACATCTCGTACATTAAGGACATACTGCGGTACCCCGTCCCGACTTCTATAGAGGAGGTTCTACTAGGCCTTAGGGATCCCAAATTTGAGCACCAAATAAGGGCAGACAAGTCTATCTTGTGGGCATGCCTGGGGCTGGAGAAAATCACGATTGCATTTTCGTGGAAAAATAAGGCCGCACCGGAGATTTCTTTATGGCATCCCCGGCTGTGGATAATTCTCTCTATGGAACGCCTTGCAGACATCTTTCGGGAGGATTATAAGGCCTTTGACACTAATTGGGGCCCATTGGTGTATTATTTGTCCATGGGCCTACCCTGGGTGGTGTGCCCTCCCTCCTTAAGGTCCATGCATCTCTTTCAGTTCTATCTCCCTCGTTATGAATTGACCACAGCCTCCGCCACTCCTCTCACAATTTAGGCTCTGTTTCTGCAGCAGCACCTTCTTGACACACCTATGCGACTTACTCTAGTCTTGTACGGTTTCACCACCACCAGGGCTTGGGAGGGGGGAAGGTTGGGATGGAGTTGCTTGGTTCTTCTTTTTCATTTTTTCATTTTTTGCTGTCTAAATGGCTTTTCTCACAGGCTGTTTGCCTGACACAAAATAGTTCTCAGCTTTGTAGATAACAGGGGGATTGTATCAGACCTAGCGCTATGTCTAACTGTACTTCCATTAGCCGAGGGTTCTGTGCACCCTAGTGTACTCTGTAAGTGGTATTCCTTTTAATGCTGAATAAAAAGATTTTTGACATTAAAAAAAGTACATCAAAGGAGGCTCTTAATGGCCCCACAGGGTGTATTGGAGGAGGGTAGACTCTGTAGTCACACACCGTAGAGACAAAGTGTAAGCAAAATGTATGGTGAGGAAGTTTCAAACCTTAAGAGTCCTCCCCCTGTTGGTGCCCGTACTTACTTCATCGAGGGTTCTACCCCTTGGTGGTACCTAACAGAACCTCCATGCCAGAATCTCTTCAGTATCCTGTGTCTGATTCATCACGGCCGTCTCCCAGCAGCCTTCCGTCTATGCCAGAATCACTTCAGTATCCTGTGTCTGATTCATCTAGGCCAATGTCCAGCAGCCACCAGGACCAGACTGAGAACCCAAAGCAGCCCTGGCAATATCGTCGGACCAGCTCTCCGGGGGTGTGCAAGTGTGAAGCACTGCTGCTTTTGTTAATGGGAGACTATACTGCAGTACCGCTAAAAAGCTGGCCCCCAGTAACAAAACCAGCCACCACCACTTTAAAATGGGACCCCACCCGTCCAGTCTCCCAGAGAAACGCCCGACTCTTGTTACAACCAGTCCAGCCGTGGCAGCCACCCATCCATGCCAGAATCTCTTCAGTATCCTATTTCTGGTTCATCTCGCCCAACATCCATCAGCCAGCCAGCCACCCGTCCATGCCAGAATCTCTTCAGTATCCTATTTCTGGTTCATCTCGCCCAACATCCATCAGCCAGCCAGCCACCCGTCCATGCCAGAATCTCTTCAGTATCCTATTTCTGGTTCATCTCGCCCAACATCCATCAGCCAGCCAGCCACCCGTCCATGCCAGAATCTCTTCAGTATCCTATTTCTGGTTCATCTCGCCCAACATCCATCAGCCAGCCAGCCACCCGTCCATGCCAGAATCTCTTCAGTATCCTGTGTCTGATTCATCTCGCCCGATCTACGGAAGGTCTCTTGTCTCTACCTTCAGTCTTCCAAGAGGTCCTGGTTCATTCACACTGACAAAATCCCTCCTTTTGGGAGAGGTAATGTTAGAGGCTGTTACTTCTCATTCATGGCCCCTCCCTCTGGCATGCACTCCCCTTGAACATGTGAAAAACATTCCTTTTTTTAGGTTGAGCTTGGGCAGCACATGCGCTGCTCTGTGAGGCATGCTGTTTTGGAGTATGAACTTGAAGCACCGCCCACTCTCTGCTCATATTTGTCATAGGCTTGTGTCATTGTTCTTTGTAAATGATGGCTTCGGATTAGTTAATAGGCCTGTTAGTCCCTCCTTAGTACCACCTTGTTTTCATTTGTAGCCTTTCATGAGGACTGGCCCTTTTACTTTGGTTGTTACACAGTACGTCTGTAAGCACTATTTTCTTTACTGAGTTTCTCCTACTGCAGGCACGACATGCTTTCCTGCAACATTCAGTGCGCCATGTGCGCTTTCACTTTCCAAGCAGCCATTGACAATGATGGCTGCTTCTTTGGAATGCAATAGGTCCCGCAAGTTTAAAAAGTACTGTTTTGGAAAATGAAAGTGATGACATACAATTCTAGTACGCTTATAAAGTATGGTAAGGCAGCACCAGTGGTGGTGCCATATTACTACAAATGGCACAAAACATGGCCTTTTTTCAGTGTATGCATAATGTTGCAACAGGAAAAATGCTGATTTGACTTGAGAGCTAAAAATCAATGCACATTTCTGTTGTCAGCTATGGTGTGAGAAATGCTATGAGGGGTATTGATGGACTAATTCTCCCAACCTTAAGATTGGGGTGAGGGAGAGAGGTGGAGAGTTAATGTTATGGTACATTGGGGATTAGGGATCGACCATCCTTCAGCATTCAGATGACCTGTGGAAAGGAGCCTCCAAACAGACACTGAACCACGAGGAGGAGGACTGGTTACTGTGGACTGCAGCAGCACACCAGAATTTATTCTGATGTTTATGACAATTAAAAAGTGTGTTTTTTAAAGTAACTGGTGACTTGAAAAACCAAGGAGGGTATTGAGAAATGCCGAAAACCTGCCAAGAGGAAGTGAAGTATCCCTGACAATAAGTCAAAACTATTGAAAAGGTGAGCAAACAGTTGCAAGTTGATTACAAAGAGTTGTGGACTTGAAGTTGGTGGGAACTGCGATTGCAGAACAATCATACATCCCCCTGTGCCTCGCTATTAGTAAGGGAGGCCTTTGGCGCACCCCTTCCTAATAGCAACTAGCAAGCCCTATTTCGCAAGTTGGTAGTAGGTTACTGACTCACAAAATAAAGTTTTGTACATGCTACAACCATATTTAGCGGTCGCAAATGGCCCGAACTTCCTGTTTGCGACTGCTAAAAACAGTTGTACATCTGGCCCTAAGGGGCTGATTATGATAGCGGATAATCCGCATCCTCCGGGCCGGCGGAAGCCACCTCCGGCCCGGAGGATGCGGATTATCCGCTGCGGACTGAGAAAAGACCCCCGCCAGATTAGGATGGCTGGGGCATCTTTTTCCAGTCCGCCGTTTTTCCGCTGCGGTCGCCCTCCGACCGCGGCGGAAAAGCTCTAACATGGCTGGCGGTGTCTATCAGACACCACCAGCCATATTAGGATGGCTGTGCTCCTATGCCTTTCCACGGCGGCATTTCTGCCGTGGAAAGGCATACGGTGTTTTCTTTGGGAGCCCGTTGCGGGCCCCCAGGGGTGAAGGGGGGTGGGGGGTGCACATGGGGGGTAGCTATGGTACCCCCATGCCTTTGCGTGCACGAAGCGGCAGGCACCACGCGGTGCCTGCAGCTTCGTGCATGCAAAGGTAAACATGCTTTTTTTAACATTGCAGCGTGTGCTGCTTCAAGCAGCACCCGCCGCAATGTTAAAAATACAGGATGTGACCGCCAGGGTGGCGGTCACATCCTAATTAGCACAGAGGGACCGCTGCTGCCCCTGCGGACGGTCCCTCGTCCTCTGGGGTGGCGAAAGGACCCAGGTCCGTCCGCCATCCTAATAGACCCATAAATGTCTATGTCTTGAGGTAAGACTTTAGGTGATATCTGAGTGAAAACCTCGATCACTGAACACAATCGTCTAATGATTGATGCTGCTGTTGGCTGCTCTGGGCTCAGAAATGTGTTGCAGATGCCTGGGTCACTGAGTTGTTCTGAAACTGAAATATGTTGCATCACTATTCAATCCAAGGTCAGGAGAGGTCGTTGGCTTTATTCAAGAAATGCAGGTCTTAATAGGCACCCCCTGGGTCTGCCTAGATTCTCCAGTGCTTGGGAGTCTAAGACAAAACAAATGGCAGTGTGCAAAGGGACTGAATGTTCCATAACCTGTGCATTTATTTTATGTACCTATTTATAGTGCAGCTTCCAAGCACTGTCAAATAACGATGAGATCAGAGGAAGAGCCGCTGGCCACCACTTACCAAAATATCAAAAACCACACAAAGGGGATCAGACCTGCCACATAAATTGCATTTTATATTCACATAAGAAGGGGATTGGTTCTAAATCATTCACAGATTTGGCAGGAAGCGTTTGTGTTTATTAACTTGTTTTTCACAATGAACCCAGACTGTGGTAGTGCTCAGGCAAAGCAGCACTTAAGTTTTCACAGGTGTGTGACTTTAGCAAGACCACCTTCAGTCAGACCCCAAATCATTATGGTAGATGAAGTCCTTGCATCTTTCATGTTTTAGTCCATTCTACACCACACAAATGAAGGCCACTTGTTGCCCCTCGTCTCACTTTTTTTTATATTCATTTGTTTATATGTCTAATAAATGGCCTATGTGCTAAAGGTTGCTTTATTTAAAAAGTGGGATTTTATGTGATAATTTAGCGAGAAAATGATTTGATTATCGAAATTAGAATTTTAAATAAAGTCTTTAAGCACAGGAGGTCACTATACATACACACACGCACAGACACACACGCATACATATATATTCACACAAAAAATGTTGAAAGGATATTATAGTTAGGTGAAAATGTCACATACCATTTTAAACGATCAAAAACCCTGAAATTCGCTATAGTTATCTCAAATAACTAGATCTCATTTCCTACAGTAACTATAACTTGCACCCCTGCCATGCACATTGTTTTAATCAATGGTATAATTTCAGATGTTGCTGTAGTATTATCAATGATGTCACAGAACATGTCATGAGTGATTTAATATGTGAGGTCACACGCAGTGCATATAAAGAGAACAAGTTATAGGTACTTTAGGGCATGTTTTATAGTTCTTTGAGATAACTGTAATTGGTGAATTTCAGTGGTTTTGTTAGTTTTTAAATTATATGTTTTAACTGACATTTTCATCTAACTACAACTTCCTTTTAATCTCGTTTTTTTAAAGGAAAGTGAGATATTATTACCATACCTAACTATAATGTCGCTTTAACCTTTGTTTTTTTCAGTGAATTTCTAAGATTATTTTTATTGTAAAGTAATATTTTATTAACATAAATAATGCCAACCTCACACTGCACTTGCATGGAGTTGGTCGCAAGGCTTAGCTTGTGGTCAGGCCCTGCGTACAACCCCTGTGGCCACCCAACCACCCTCTGGTGCCCGGCTCCCAAACCCCAGCAGTCACAAGCTTCTGACTATGTCATGTTTCAATTTAAAGCATGTCATTTTAAGCAAGGCAGACCTACTGACTATGTCACAGGGTCAGAACTCGGGGTGGGCAGCACTGGCGAAGTTTGACATCATAGGAATCCGTGGGGTAACATAAAAACTCTGCGAGAATCCACAAGCAGGCCGAATCAGCATGATTAGGCTTTCCTGTTTTCAGTTTCTATTTTAGGTAAATTCTGGTGTTTGTTTTTTCAGTGTTTTCCAGTGATTTTAATACCTTAAAAAACAGTGGTTATCAGTGGTTACACATTTTCGCGCCATTCAAAACAACAGAAACAGTGTTTTTCTGGTGTTTATGGAACTTTTTGCTTTTATTATTACTTGCATCTGCCATGATAGTGCATGGTATATAGACAGTGTATGTACAGTGTATATGGGGTCCAAATGCATTTTTACCAATCAAACTTATCATAGTACACCATACAATACTTCTTCAGTGAGTCTTTGGTCATGCACGCTCGCTCTTTCCTTGTCATGTAAACTTTTATTTGTGAAAAGGCCCTCTCAACATTGGCACTTGTGACAGGCAACGTCAAAATATCCAGTATGCAATTTACTAACTCTAGCCACTGGCATAGCTTTCCATGCCAATACTGGTGCACCTGAAGATTGTGATTCTCTGTGACAGGTTCTGCAACATATCCTTTGAACTGGGCGCATATGCCCTCAGAGTTACTGAAGCGGTAAAAAATGAGGCATCACTTTTGAAACTCCGGAGAAAATCTCCCTTTATGGAAGGGATCTATAATTTGTGTAAAATACCACAGTCAGGCTTCATTGGCTTCAAATGCCATGGTTGGTGAAGGGCTATTTCTCATACATTGTAAAATAAAAGTTCCTGAATTGCCCCTTAACATTTCTTTGCTTACCAAGTGGCAAGCACTCTAACATGGAACATATTGCAGTGCCAAAGTCACTAAAAGTGTTTGCCAGCTTACTCTCAAGAAGATGTTTCACATCTACACAAATTATGCTGAACACTTGGCAGACAAGGGTGTTTTCAGACACTAGTTTTTTTATTATGTCCACTACAGCAGTCATGCTTTCCTGTAAAAATCGAAGAATGCAGTAGAGTGTACTTTTTTCAAATCACCATCAAAATGTGACCAAAGATCCTCACATTTCTTGCTGTTTTTATCATCACTCAGCAAAAATTCTGTAAACGGTTGTCACATGGATAATATAGCATTCATTACCTCTAGAACTGAGAACTACCAGCTCTGTGTCACATTTGGTATGATTCTTTCTTTGATGCCACGCAAAGCACAAAATGGGAAATATTTGTTTTTTAGTTCCCACACATAACAAAACAGTGCACCAGAATGGACTAAAAAGTCACTAGCATTCTTAATTAACTCTGAAGATTGGAAAGATGCTTTCAGATTGCCATCTAACAAGTGGCAAGGGTCTCTTACAGGGAAGCACTTCAGCTCAGGTATCGATTTTGATAGGTCAACACACAACCATTTCATATACGTAGCTGAATCATTGCAAATAAAAAAATATCACTACAATCTTTGTTGAACTTGGTAAGAACTTTTTGCAGCAGCATTCCAAGTGACACTGCATTCCATGTTTTCCAAAAGTCTGGTGTCATGTTTTCCCCAGTATCCCAGATGCTTTGTGACTGTACTCTTTTCACATATACCTGTCATTATACCTTGCATTGAAGGTTTAAAGCCTGGGGTGCTTGGCAATTCACCTACTATCAAATACTGACTCACTACAAAAGGGGGCTGATGTATCAAGGGTTTTTACCCATTCTCTGTGGTTAAATGTGATGGTACATATTGGAAAAGATTCTTATGAAAGCTACATTTTTCCTTTCAGTGAAAGACTCAAACGTAGCCAAAAAATCAAATATGATTTAGATATTTAATGATTCTCTACAATTTATAAAATAAATAAATACCTAAAATATGCTTCTAACCCCTGTATCTTTAGACCAAGGACCACAAAACTGAAAAACGGATGAATAAACTCAAGCAGAATAATGTTAGCCCAGTCCTTTTTAATGCTACCTTATATAACAAAGTTACATTGTATTCACCCATTCAGGAAGAAATAAAAATGATTCTTTCAGTCTCCTTTTCCTTTCTTTGAATGGCATTTAGTTTGTGGTTGTGCAGGGGTTTTTTCAGTGTTTATATGTTTACACTGGTGAAGGCTATTTCCCTTTTGGTGGGGGTTTATCAGTTATTATAGGTTTAAACCTAAAACCGGACAGCCTAAGCATGATTGATGATTTGCAGTGCCGGGATCTTGTTTCACGCTGCAAAATCAGCGTGAATGGCACCATGCGGCACACCAGTGGGCACTGCATCTCTGCTTCCTTTTGAGTAGATTTTCTGCTCAAGCAGTGGTTTTCTCACTGCGAACTGTGGCGACTGCCCGGGACCACCCGTGTTGAGAAAATATTGTCGGGTGCCATACTAGTGCCCGAAAATCATGATAGGGGACACCAATTCTAGCTTATCAACTTAATGTTGGTGAGCCGTGCGTGAGAAAAAACTCTGCCCCGCAGCAGTTGGCAGAGTTTTGCCAGAACTGTGTGTTGCAAGTGTACAAACTATGCAAAATCCATCAGCAGAGCAGAATTTATTGCCCACTCCCTTATCAGAACACCAAAATATATCAAATCGGGCCTACTAGGTTTATGAAAGAAAGGGTCAGCATATTAACATATATAAAGCAGGCCTATTATCTATGTAAAGAAAGTAACCAATAATGATAATCAAATGTACAATATATACATTTTCTCAAAGCAATGTTCAATAAAAGTAATTCCTAGTATTTTTTTCATTAAAACCTTATAAAAAAATTAACATGTCTTTGAGTCTTTCTTCTAGCTTTATCAGGCCATATTGTACAGCCATAGAACCCAACACAAGGGTACCCTGAATTCCACCTGAAGAGCATACAGGTCCAGCTCGGAATGCTGGGTCATGGGTTTAATGACACAGGAATTGTAATGTTTTCTTTAAATCTTGCTGGGGTCCACCTAGAGTCCACCTGGGCACAGACTTCATTGGTGGTTGTGGGGGGAGCCACAGGTCCGGACCTACAGCTTGCAGGAGCCGAACACTTTCTTTATTGGTGGGAGCTCACACAGGGCAGCTTCGTTAGGGGCCACATGGGGACCCCAATACCCCTAAGGCCCCTGCCAGCTCTCCAACCAGCAACATACTGGGTACTGGTGGGAGCCTGCTCTATTACTTTGCTTCCACCCGGACGGGAGCAGCTGATATCACTTTGATAGAACAAACGTAGGGGTTTCCAGCTTTGTAAATGTTTACCGGTTGAAGGAGACCAGGGTTCGCAAACGGCTAATGGAAAGTGAAACTTGTAACCACTTGGAGCCTGGGCAGTATCATTTTTTACACACATGTGTTTGGGTAGAGATACTTTTAGATGAAGCTGTTTTAGTATAAAAAAATTCTTTCAATTTATAGATTTTTTCTACTCATCTTATATTGAGTTTTACCAGAGTTTTAGGTTACTAGAACCAGGTAGCTTTGCAACCACATTTTCATTACTGCAGTAATATGTATTTAAGTAAATGATAGAGCCCTTCGTTGACTATAGAGAGGAAGAACGCCCTCTTACAAATGTCCGCCTCCATTTTGTAAGTGCTGACGTATGTAAAGCAGTCAATTTGGTTGGACACTGATGCACTTTTTCAGAACGCCACTTCACCAGTTACTTTTTTGCACACATAAGCGCATATAAGGATTTAAGTCCAGGTGGATGGGAGAGGAAACTAGTGGGTAACTGAAGCGCATGTAAACCCATAGATGCTACCCTTAGGACACTGTGTATTTATTTATTGCTATGACTTGTTGAATTTACTTCACAGTAATCTTAGAAGACATGAATGCATGGCAGAATCAAACTGGTAAATACATTCTATAATATGGATTGGATGTTAGATTTACGGTGTCATAAGATACCTTTGCGATATAACTAGGCATTGTAAAAATGTTCGGTGGTAGTCTAGGCATGGGAACTGAAAGTACAGCATGTATGTTAATTGTGTTGACTGTAATGTTTTTAAATATGGTGTAAATTGGGAAATAGGATTCAGATAAGATTTGATGACATTGCTTGTTTTACATGGATGTGGTTCATTGCACGTGCTTCACTTCAATGTTAATACTATTATTTGGCAGATGGAAACTGATTTTCAAATTGGTATACACTATGTATTTGTACTATATTTATTTTACCTTTTGACAGGATATTACTTTCTTTTTGTCTTTGACTGCCGGCAGGCGCCACTTTGCTCTGCTTTTACGCTTATGCAGATGGTAATTGGTTGGCAAAATATTGTTTTCCCTTTTGCGACCGCTGTTAGTATTCTTCTAGAGAAAAGTGCAAAACAATGCATTAAATGCAGGTTTCCAGTGGATCACTGAAATATTATCGACGGTCACATTATCGACTTGCAAAAATATCGTTGAATAATTATCGACTACAAAAATATCGACTTTGTATACTTATTACACAAACTACAAAAATATCGAGTCAAAAATATCGAGTATTTAGAATATCGAGATCATAAATATCGCCTTAATAAATATTGACTACAAATATATCGTTGTTCATGACATTACCCCTAACACTACAAAAATATTGACTACTAAAATATAGAGTTCAAAAATATCGTTAAAAAAAAAATATTGAGTTCTTTTTTGTACCCATTCATGTCTAAAATACCATATTAATCGTCTATAAAACTCATTGCTCTATACAAAAAACATTTTACATATAATACCTGTTACTTTTATAACATTCCTATTTATCTACATTTGCTATACATTCTATTAAATGCGTTCTATCATTTTAAAAATATTCTTTACATTTAACTAACATTTTCATTATTTTTTTCCACTTACACATCTATTTTATTTAACAACTAACCTGCTTTAATGCGGAAATCACCACATACCACCATTCTCACATCAACAAACACACCAATTAACAAAAAAAAATTCAAACTAGCCTATACAATCCTTCCTTTCATCCTACAACCAATCAAATCAAAGCACACAAAATACACATACTATAAAAGGGATACATGCATTCTACCATTTGCTGCTGCTAACTCTATAGAAAGAAGATGCCAACACACTGAAGAATTTGTTCCTGAACAAACATCTTTAAAGATCCAGCTCACTACCTAATTATTCAAGTAAGTTACAGTGCATTATTTAGAAATCTAAATTAGTAGTCTACTATTTTACTTATATCTCCTAACTCTTGCACTTATTTAATTTTTATCTCCTCCTACATTTCTGATAGAAACTACTACAAATAAATTCCTAATACATGCTCCTATTTCTTCACCTAAAAAATCTGATAGTAAGTATATATTAATGCTCTGTTATATACCAACTGCTGTTTTTAAACACTATTTCACAAGATTCATACTTTATTTTAAACATTTTATTCACAGATATTCTGAGATTTTCCTATTTCAACACTACAAATGTATAAAACTACACTAATTAAACATGTAAGTATATATGTTTTTGTTAGTAAACACCCAATATTAAAAATGCTATTTTCTAAACAAGATATCTTGCATATTACATCTTCCCTACAGATCCAATAAAAACATCCAACATCAACTATACCAAAAGACAAGACTACCCTTGTAAAAAATGTAAGTATACTTGTAATTTGTCTAAAACGTCCGAAAAAAACGAAAACTATGTTCTTAACACCATGTTATGTATTTTATATTTCCTCTACAGATATTGTGAATGCATCATACATCTATTCTACCTACAGCAAACAAAACTACTTATTTAGAAGTTAGTATACTTTTAAATATTTCCAATTTCCCAACGGTTCTAAATATTTTTTATAATATTTTACATTTATTTATTCTATCTTCTGTACAGATCTGAACTTTACTACCTTGATGTACTCCACCAAATACTACAACTCAACTATTTAAACAAGTAAGTATATGTAATGTTCACATCAAATGTACTACTAAGCAAAATTAAAAACTGCTTTTTCCTAGGAAAAACGTTTGTTATGTGTAAACATTAACTTAGCATTTCTATATTTTCATACCAACAGTAAATAAAGAAATACATACAAGAAAATCCTTCAAAATACAGTTCTGCATTTGTGATTACTACTTTTAGTAACTGTAAGTATAAATACATCATTAATTATGTTACCACCACAAAGTGAAATATATGTTTTTTGATTTTATTTCTTTCTACTCTTTCCTAGAACAAGTAAAACAAAATGACAGAAGGTGCAGAATTTGTTATGTCACAGAAAAATAAATTACTGTTATGTTATATGGGTTATGTTTATAATCAGGAAAGACAAAGTGGTAGAAAAGTTTTCTGGAAATGTACCAAATATTACTCAAACAAATGTTATGGAAGGGCTACTACTGAGGAAACTAATGTGTTATTTACCAGGGAACACAATCATCCCCCCAATGTCACAGAAATTGAAATAAGAGATGCTTTAGAAAGTATAAAAACTGCGAGCACACAAAGTGATAAACCAACAACACAAATCCTTAAAGAAGAACTGTTAAAAGTCCCAGCCCATGCTTCAGGTCAACTACCCTCTATTGACTCCCTAAAACGCACAATTGCATACACTAAAAGACGCACTTCCACAACCCCACCCAACCCTACTACTTTTGAGGAAATTATTATTTCACCAGAAATGTCCATCACACACAATAAAGACAAATTTATCCTTTTTGACAATGAAAGCAGTACAAACAGAATCATAATGTTTGCAACTGCAAGTAATTTAAGAAAAATCCAACAGTGTCCCCAATGGATGATGGATGGAACATTTAAACCATGCCCAAAACCTTTTTATCAACTATATTCCATCCACGGTTTATACCATAACTATAACATCCCTTTCATTTACTGTTTGCTACCAAACAAACAGCAAAACACTTACACAGAAATATTAAATGTTCTCAAAAATGAAATCAATAATTATTTTCCACAAAAAATAATTATTGATTTCGAATTAGCTATGATTAATAGCATTTTGAAAACATTTCCCCACACAGCAATCCAGGGTTGCTACTATCATTTCAATCAGAGCATATGGAGACATCTCCAGAAATCAACTTTAAGTATTCTATACTCAACAGATATCACCTTTGCCTATCAAATTAAAAAATTGATAGCACTGGCCTACGTTCCTGTTACCGATGTAGCGGAACACTATAATTTATTAATTGACAGCACATATTACAAGAGGAATGAAGATAAACTAACCCCATTACTGGACTATTTCGAAGATACTTGGGTGGGAAGGTTGCACAGATCTGGACATCGACGCCAACTCAAATTCCAAATCCCTTGGTGGAATGTCTATCTTAGTACTTTAAACCAAGAGGCTAAAACAAACAACAGTGTAGAAGGGTGGCATAATGCTTTCCAAGCGACCACAAGCAGAACCAGACCCACATTCCATAACCTACTAGAAGCTTTGAAAAAAGAACAAAGCTATCAAGAACTAAGAATGGAACAATCTGTGACCCAAATTGGTCCAAAACTAAGTAAACAAACTAAACAAATGTTCCGACTACTGCAAAGTCAAGTCACACTATATCCTACAACTAGAGGATTAGAATACCTGTCAATAATAGCTAAAACCCTACTATAAAAATGTCTACCAAATATACTAATGTCTTCTTACAATAATGGTACATATAAAAATCATAAACATTTCTAAACAATTATAAATAATACATATTTGTTTAACAAACTTATCAAAATTTGGGACATTATTTCTGAACAAATATGCAATATTTATAATTACATCACACATACACATTACATAAAGATCGACATTTCCCACCCAATAAAAAAGTACTTTAAATACTTACAATTTTTGTAGATGAAAAAGACGTAATGAAGCAAAATAAAATCCATACAATCCATTGCAATGTAGGACAATTCCAATATGGGAAACCATCAAAAACCCGTAAAATATGTAAAAATAAAATAAACGCTCCAGGAAATTCCGAAAACAGTAGTGTGGACACTTTAGTATTTAAAGTGATATACACACAACTTTTAAAAAACGGTCACGCATATCAATGTATCAATCCAATACGAAACCCTCCAAAAACCCGAAAAAAGGTTAAAAAAATTTAAATCCGCTCCTGGCAAACACGAAAAATAGGAGATACACGTCAAAATATAACCATAATAAGTCATACATTAGTATCTCCGAAAAAAAACACGCTTCCTTCCATGTAGTTTTCATGCGAGGAACCGGAACCTGTAAAAAAACATACATAACGAAACCCACCCACAAACAGCCCATAACATTTGTAAATACACTCACAATTAACATTAACCATGTAAGAAGACATTTCCTAACACTTAAAATAACACTAGAGAGGAGGAGCTTGGCGGGCATCCGTGATGGCCGCGTGAGCACAGCGCTCTCCGGACCCCCGCCACTCCCGGCATGATATCCTGAACATATCCTGATTCTTCACGAGGATTTATGTAGAGGACGCTGGGCTGATCTTCCTGGGACTTTTGGAATTTGATTTGGACCCGGGGCGCCGAAGTTACGGCGATTCGAATTTTCGGGGTCCGCCCTCGCGGTGCGCCCGGGACTGGGTGAGGCTCTCTGGCCGTCTCGGAGTTGAACAACAGCGGCAGGGGGATTGGACTTGTGGGTCCCCCTCTTAAGTTTCGGTTTCGATTCGGCCTCAGACTGAGACATCTGGCTGGGGAGTCTGGCGCACGAGACGGCTGTCGGGCCTTTGGCTGGCTTATTCTCCTTTCAGGCTGGTCCTCTCCTAGTGGTACCCTTGCAGCTGCCTTTTGGTCCCGACGCCCTGCTTTCCTGTGGCCATTTCCATCGGGTCGAGTGGGTCTCCTGGTGACGCGGTTTCCGACATGGCGGGCAGAGGGGACCGAGAGACACGAAAGACCAAGACGCCCCTGCGTGGGGGCCCGGTCCAGTCTAACGTTATGGACCGCTACACCCATGCGAAGAGGTCCCCCGGAGCCGCCCTGCCTGGCCCAAGTGCGGTTGACCACAGTGTGGACGCGTCAATGGAACCGTCCTTGCAGGACATCATGGGCGCCATTTCTGGCATGAAGGAAACGATAGGCCAACAATATGAAGCTTTGGCCCACAAAATCGACACCGTGGCCATTGATGTGACCTTGATTCGGGCCGACCTATCTAAAACCAATGAGAAGGTGAAGTCATTGGATCTCAAGTCATCCAGCCTCACGGCAGACGTCTCGGAGATACAGACGGAGATTGGCAACCTCCGTAGGGTGAACGATTTCATGACCCGGCGCTTGGAGGACTTTGAGAACAGGGCACGTCGCTGTAATGTGCGTGTGGTTGGTGTTCCGGAGAATCCAGAACCGCACTCTGTTGATCTCCTGGTCGAGGACCTGATCCAGAACTACCTCTCTCCGTCTGGGCTGAGTAAATTCTTCGCCGTGGAGCGTGCCCATCGTGTTCCGGGAGGCCAGGGTAAGCCGGGCGCCCCGCCGAGGCCTATTGTTGCGAAACTCTTCCACTATAGGGATCGGGACGCTATCCTGCAGGCATCACGTGTGAAGGGCCCGGTGGCCTTTGAGAATGCCACGGTGAACTTTTATCCGGACTTTTCTCAACAGGTGCGGAAACAGCGTATGGGCTTCCGTGAAGTTAAGAAGCGTCTCCGGGACATGGGATTGCGCTACGCTATGCTTTTTCCGACCAGGCTGCGAGTTGAGTACAATGACCGAACCTTTTTCTTTGATCGGCCTGATTCTGTGAATGACTGGCTGGACTCTCTCCCGGACCGACCTCCTGCGGCTGAGTCCGCCGCCCACCCGGGTGGTGCTGAGGGTGGTGTAGAGAGCTGAACTGTTGGTCTATGCCCAGGTCCTCGTGTAAAGTAACTTCTTCTGGGATTCTATGCCTCAGTGCCTCTATTGTCTATGTGTTTTCCTTGTTATTTGTTTTGTGGGGGTGGCGGGTAGGCCAGAGCCTTTCCTCCTCCGGGGTCTTTTTGTAGAATGGGGGTTCTTGGGCGACAGGCACACTGCATGTTGGGGTGGCTTTTTAGCTTCTTGCAGGGGTGCAGGGTGGGGGGTGTTTCCTTTATTGTTGGGGGGTGGGTGGATGGGAAGTTTGATGTTTGTGTGTTGTGTTTTCAAGGCGATTCTATCTTGCTAAAGATGTTTTTGATGTCATGCTCATTGGAAGGGGGTTGCGGCGTTGCTGTGTGGGATGGGGGTAGCGGGTTGAGGTTTATTTCGTGGAATGTTAATGGTCTGGGGGATCGTATTAAGCGGGGTGTGGTGTTGCGATGTCTACGACGTTTGTCTCCAGATATTGTTTTTCTACAGGAGACTCATTTGGTGGGCAATACCTGTCGTGCAATGAATAGGTGGGGCTATCGCCTCGCCGCGCATTCGGGGTTTACCACGGGTTCTAGGGGGGTGGGTATCCTTGTTCGGGCTTCCCTCCCCCTAGCTATTGATGATGTGATCCTTGATGATCGGGGACGTTATGCCGTCCTCGTGGGTCGCTATGAGGGTCGGACCCTTTCCTTGTTTGCCGTTTATGTGCCCCCCGGTCTACAGACCTCTACCTTTTCCGATTTGGGCCGTGTGTTGTTGAACCTCCCAGATAGTACTCTCTTCATAGCAGGTGACTTTAATTCTGTGTTTTCCGGTCTACATGATCGTCACCCCCCTAGGGACACCCCTTTGGCCCAACAGTGGCTGGGTGGGTTTCTGGATACGTTCGGCCCGGTGGATTGCTGGAGGCTTATGCATCCTACTCAGCTTCAATACACTTTCCACTCTGGGGCCCATGGGAGTCTGTCTAGACTGGATTATTTCCTGATGCCTGCGGCGCAGTCGCCGGCGGTTCGTGAGATTAGACACCTCCCCCGGGGCATCTCTGATCATTCTCCGCTCTGGCTTTGTTTTGAGGTGGGAGTGGAGGCGGCGGGCCGGGTGGCTCCTATCAACCCTTGGTATCTCACCTCCCCCGAGACCCGCAATCTCTTGATTAAGTCTTTGGACAATTATTGTTTAGACAACGAGGGTTCCGTCTCCTCTGCGGTATCCCTGTGGGAGGCCTTTAAGACGGTGATTCGTGGGCAGGCCCTTTCCCTTATTACTGAATCCAAAAGGGTGAGGAATCGGGAGGTGGTGGACCTTGAGAGGGAGATTGCTGAGATAGAGGCTGACCTAGAATTGGATGTTACATCTGATAAACTCCACGCCCTGGGTCTGAAACAATTTGCTTATAAGTCTTTGGTCACAGATGCGGCTAAACTGATGTTTCGGGAGCAACAGGGTCGTTTGTATGATGTGGGGGACAAAGCGGGTAAATTACTGGCATGGTTGGATAAGAAGGAGAGGGCGAATCGTGTGGTGCCTGTGATTCAAACTTTGAACGGTGTGAGAGTGACAGACCCGGTTGGAATAGTTGAATGTTTTGTGGATTATTTTCGTGTGATTTATACCCCTGTGTCTGAACGGGATGTTGATGACTCTCGCCTTTTGTTGCGTGATATAGCTCTGCCCAGTGTTTCCGATTTGGACCGAGTCTCTTTGGAGTCCCCTTTTACTACGGACGAGATAGCGACGACCATTCGCTCACTCCGTTCGGGCAAAGCTTTGGGCCCGAATGGATTGCCAATTGAATTGTACAAGCTACGTCCTGACAGGGTGGCGCCCTATCTTCGTACCATGTTTTTGGAATCCCGCGAACGGGGTATTCTCCCATATGATCAGCGTCTGGCTACGATAGTTGTTATTCCCAAAGAAGGTAAACCTCGGGACCTTTGTTCGTCTTACACGCCCATTTCCCTGTTGAATGTTGAACCCAAGGTCCTGGCTAAGCTCCTGGCTACCCGCCTCTTGACGGTCATTAGTGGCTTGGTTCATCCGGATCAATCCGAATTTATCCCGCATCGCAACACGGCTCTTAACCTACGTCGTCTCCACGGCGCTGTTGCGAGGGCGGGGCTTCTGACGGAGCCGGCCATTTTGGCTTCACTAGACGCCTCGATGGCCTTTGACACGGTAGAGTGGCCCTATCTTTGGGCGGCTCTTGAGAAATTTGGTTTTGGGCCTGAGTTTATTGGTTGGGTGAAGTTGTTATACGTTGAACCCTTGGCACAGGTAGTGGTAAACGGTCGGGTTTCTGTCCCCTTCTGTCTTGGTAGGGGGACCCGTCAGGGGTGCCCCTTGTCTCCGTTGCTTTTCGCGCTTGCTCTGGAACCGTTGGCTGCGTGGCTTCGATGGGAACCTTCACTCAAAGGGATCCGTTGGTCACCGGATTTTGAAGACCGCGTCTCGCTTTACGCGGATGATATTCTTCTGTATCTTACTTCCCCGCGTAAATCTTTAAATGTCTTATTTGGCGTTCTTACTTCGTTTGGTGCTAATTCGGGTCTGGTTATTAATTGGGCTAAGTCCTGTGTGTATGTTCTCTCGGGTGTTTTGCCCCCTTTACCGGACAGGTTTCCTATCCAGGTTGTCCAATCTGGCTTTAAATATTTGGGGATCTTTATTACGCTGGACTCCTCACTCCGGTTCGAGCGTAACCTCCTCCCCCCGCTTCTTAGACTGCGACTGGATGTGGCCCGTTGGCGTAAGCTACCCCTGTCTCCTCTGGGCAGGGCTGCCCTTTTTAAAATGATGTCTTTGCCGCGATTCCTCTACGCGCTTCAAAATTCTTATGACGACATTCCCGCTACCTATTTCCGAGAGATTGAGAGTCTTCAGAGGCAGCTGATCTGGGACGGGCGTCCACGTATTGCCCTTGCGAAACTTTCCATCCCTTGGTATGACGGGGGCATGGCGCTCCCCGATATCAAGAGATATTATTGGGCTGCCCAGCTGTCTGCCATTAACCACGCAATGTATTCCCCGGGTCGAGATCCGGCCTTTGAGATGGATAGACTCCAGCTGCCGGGGAGGGATTTTAATAGAGCGCTTTATTCCAGATCGGCCGGGCGCCATCTTGTGGGCCCGTCCAGGACCGCTGTCAATGTGTGGCGCGCCGCGAATGTGAGTTTGGGATGGGAGAACCGACTGACAATGGCGACTCCGCTTTATGCTTCTGAACGTTTGGGGGGTCTCTGGTCTACTAAGGGCTTTGACCGCTGGGATATGATTGGTATATGTAAGGTGGGTGACGTCTGTGTGAAGGGTAGAGTGAAGTCTTTCCAGGCCCTTAAGGCAGAATATGACTTGAGTGATAGGGAGTTTTTTCGGTATTTGCAGGTCCGGCATGCCCTGGCCTCAGTTCTGACTCCTGATGTGACCCTGCCCGAGTCCTCCCCCCTTGAGGATCGCATACTGGATGGACACCTGCCTGATAGCACTATCTCCCTTATTTACAAGAAACTGATTAATAATCGCGCTGACTTATTGGTCCGACTTAGGGAGGTTTGGGTCGGTGACGGATTGGACTTGGATGTCGAGGATTGGCAGTCGGCACTCTTTTCTCCGAAAGAGGTCGCCATCCCCGCCCGTCTCCGTTTGGTTCAACTTAAGATCCTCCACCGGGTGTATGTAACTGGTCCGTGTCTGGTTGTGATGGGTTTTTCCCCAGATGGCTTATGCAAGCGTGGTTGTGGGATGAGTGCTACATTTCTGCATATTCTTTGGGAGTGCCCGGTGGTAGCAGCCTACTGGATTGATGTGCTTGCGGTGATGACTGATGTGACTGGTATTACCCTGCGACCTGAGGCCCGACGATGCCTGTTGAACGTGTGGGAGCCCACCGACTATTCTGTGGCCCAGACCAGATGGGCGACCTTGGGATACATGGTCGCGAAGCGGGACATTGCGCAACTTTGGGGCGCATCCCGACCGCCCGAAGTCTCGGTGTGGGAGGATAACATGGACTGGTCCATGTTCCGAGAGAAGACCGTCTATGTGGCTAGGGGCAGACCCAGGGCGTGGACGAAGATTTGGGGTCAGTGGAATGCATATCGTGGAGATATTTGTACCCCTCCCTCGGTTGACACTCCCGATGTTACCTTATCTCCCTAGGCTGACGTTCCCGAAATTTTCTCATGTTGTTTTAGGATTTTCCTGCCCTCCCCGCTGGCCCCCCCCCCCGGCCTTGCCGAGTCCCATTGATTTGCTTTTGTCTTCCTGATTAGTGGCCTTCCCCTCCGCCTTCTGGGCTGACTTGATTAATGTGCATTCGCCTTGTTTAGAGTTCGTTGTTTTTATGATTAATACAGAAAATTTTTATGTCCTGTCCTATGCTTTGAGCAATAATTGGTATATGATATGTGCCTGGCCACAAAAGTGATTGTTTGCTTCTTATGTTGTGCGTTGCTATTAGCGGCCAGCCCGTGTGGTTGTGGGCCCATCTTTGTAATTTTTATTTGATTGCTCAATAAAAGTCTTTAACAAAAAATAAATAAATAAATAAATAAAATAACACTAGAACTAAAACATACACAACGCATCTATAACGACGACATTTCACCTAAACGCTATATAAACAATTCATACATACACACAAAAACACTACACAGTTCGAATATACCCTCAAACATTACCACTCAGTTACAAATTGTATGTAAAATTAACCTTACCTCTCTCCACACGAAGCAACTCCCAACCGCGAGCTTCTCCAGTCCTGAATGAAGCGCAATAACCTTACGCGGTAAAAAAGTAGTCCCCTTAAACCATTTTAGAAAAGGTATCATAGAAAATACAATGTTATAGTATAAAAATATAATACATACACATTGTTATTGTAACAAATTAATACACTACACTCATTATAATTTAAACTGTTTAAAAAATATAAATTTATTTAATATTAATTAATATATAGTAATAATTATATATTAATAATATTAAAAAATTATGTAACAATTGAAATAATATATGTAAATAATTTGTTATTTTGTAAATTTATAGGAATAACTTAGGGGGCCATTAGGATGGCGGGCGGGCTTTGCCCGTCCGCCACCCTATCGGGAAACGGGACCGCCCGCCTCGAGGGCGGGGGTCCCGAAATGTGCATTAGGATGCGCCCGCCACACAGGCGGGCGCATCCTGTATTGTTGCCATTGCGGCGGGCGGAGCAGTAATCTCCGCCCGCCGCCTTGTTAAACGTGCACGTTGTGCATTTCTAAGTGTAACATGACAGGCACCGCGCGGTGCCTGCCATGATGCACTTTGAAATGCGGGGGGGTACCATAGGTACCCCCCATGTGCAACCCCCCAAGCCAGAGACTCCCAGGGGGCCCGCAACGGGCCCCCGCAGGGAGTCTCCGCATGCCTTTCCGTGGCGGCATTGCCGCCACGGAAATGCATTGGTGTAAGCCCATTGTAATATGGCGGGCGGTGTCTAACAGACACTGCCACCATGTAACTCGTTTTCCGCCCCGGCCGCCAGGCGACCGGGGCGGTAAACATGCGGGCAGTGTTTCTCACCGCCGCGGTCCACCCCGCCATACTAATATGGCGGGGGGGATTTGGGCTGTGGATGTCGGGCGGATTTCCTCCGCCAGGCTGGCGGTAGCCACCGCCAGCCTGGCGGAGGAAATCCGCCCGACATCCTAATGGACCCCTTTGTGTTTATTTATAACTAAACATTATAATTGTTTATGTAAATAATTAATAATAATAAATAATATAACTTATTTATTGTTATTAATTAAAAAATTATAACCATTTACTATATAAATAATGCCCTAAAATAATGTATTTTTATTTCTCTGAATGTATGTTTTTCTGAAAAGAAGAGATAAATGTTTAAGTTTATTAATTAATAATAATAATAATAAATATATTTGTTATTATTTTTATTAATTATTAAAAAATGTTTTATAATAATTTCTAAGTATTATAAAAGTATTGAATTGCATAAATAATCATTTGCCAATACCAGATATTATTATTAAACATATTATTCCCCTTTACAGTTATAAAGTTAACAACATAATATATTTACATTGTCTGAAATATGTGCCAAAAAATGTCTTAATTTGTATTTCCATATCTTGAGCAAATATAATAATTGTCATGTTACTTTATAAAAATGTTAATTTAAAAATTAAATATTTAATAATATTAATATATAATATTAACATTATTAAATATAAATGGAAGAAGCAGAAAAAAAATGGTCTTTTTTTTATTTCAATTTAAATACTTGTTACTCAAAGTTAATGATGATAAATATTTTTATTTACAGAAAAAATGTTGTGAAATAATTTTTTGTTAAAAATTACAACATGTACATAAATGATAATGTGTTATTATGCAAATACTACATTTCCAAAAATGTTTATGTTATTTTTGATTGTGATTGTATAGTAGTACACATTAAAAAATTTCAAATTTGTAATAAAGTTTTGTGAAAACATCCATTTTGCATTATTTAGTAATATAATAACACGGTAATGTACAATTATATGCAAATGTGCTGGACACTGACCAATTAATAATTGCTATTCCTACTCCATTCAAACTATTATCAGGGAAGTTGCAGGACACTGACCAATTATTATTTACTATTCCTACTCAAGTGAAACTAATATCAGGAAAGGTGCTGGACACTGACCATGTATAAATTAGAATAGCTACTTTAGTATAATGTTATTGTATGAAATTTTGTCAAAATGTTAAATATTTTTTATTAATTTTATTTACATATATTTTTAGTATTTTTTTAGCTGAGTAGTACAAAAATAATTTTTTACCATAAAAATTTGCAACTTTTTGTCACTAATTTTTTTTAAAATTTTTTAAATATTTTTAATATTTTGTAGCACACTTTATATACACAAAACTGACCCTGAACCCTAAAAATACCCCTTTACCCAAAAACTGAAAACTGACCCTGAACTCAAAAATATACCCCTTTACCCAAGAACTGAAAACTGACCCTGAACCCAAAAAATACCCCTTTATCCAAGAACTGAAAACTGACCCTGAACTCAAAAAAATACCCCTTTATCCAAAAACTGAAAACTGATCCTGAACCCAAAAAATACCCCTTTACCCAAGAACTGAAAACTGACCCTGAACCCAAAAAATACCCCTTTACCCAAGAACTGAAAACTGACCCTGAACCCTAAAAAAAAACCCTTAACCCAAGAACTGAAAACTGACCCTGAACTCAAAAATATACCCCTTTACCCAAGAACAGAAAACTGACCCTGAACCCTAAAAATACCCCTTTATCCAAGAACTTAAAACTGACCCAGAACCCTTAAAAATACCCCTTTATCCAAAAACTGAAAACTGACCCTGAACTCTAAAAAATACCCCTTTATCCAAAAACTGAAAACTGACCCTGAACCCAAAAAATACCCCTTTACCCAAGAACTGAAAACTGACCCTGAACCCAAAAAATACCCCTTTACCCAAGAACTGAAAACTGACCCTGAACCCTACAAATACTCCTTTACCCAAAATTGATTAATATTATTTAATTACCAATTAATTATTAATTAACAATAACAAAGAAGTTATTATATTAGCACATTAGCTGTAATTAATTTAATGTAATAATTAATATTATTATTTCCAAATTAATTAATTAACTATAACTAAAAATTAAATATAGAAAAATGACTCTAAATAATATAATAAACTAAATAATAGTAATTAATTACCAATTAATTAATAATAAAAAATTATATACAAAATTATATTATTTAATTAACTAATTAATATTAATTATTTACCAATTAAATAATAATTATAAATTTTTACAAACATATATTAATTAATTATTTATTTTAAATTACTCCCCACCCTTATCCCCTATTAACCCAACATCCCGCTCCTATACATTAACTACAATTTATAACAATAACAAAAAAAATTATATATTGGCACAATACCTGTAATTAATTTAATGTAATAATTATTATTATTTTTTCCTAATTCATTAATTAACAATAACAAATTATACTATATATAAAAATAACTCACATTAATTTAATTAACTTATTAATATTAATTAATTACCAATTAATTACTAATAATAAATATGTACACAATTATATAAATTAATTACCTAAATAATATTAATTAGTTAATTAATTAACTAATTAATATTAATTAATTACCAATTAATTGATAATAAAAATTATGTACAAAATTATACTAATTAATTAACTAATTAATATTAATTAGTTAATTAATTAAGTAATTATTAATAATAATTTACCAATTAATTAATAATAAAAAAAAATTCAAACATATATTAATTAATTATTTCTTTTAAATTACTCCCCACCCTTATCCCCTATTAACCCAACATCCCGCTCCTAAACATTAACTACAATTTATATTACTATTAATAAAAAATATTTTTTTAACCTTTTTTCTACATATTATCGATATTTTTTACTTTGACTATATATCGATATTTTGTCTTGTTGATGTTTTTGAGTCGATATTTTAGTACTCGATATTTTTTTATCATTCATTTAATCGATATTTTTCCCAAAAATATTTTTGTTATCGATATTTTATTATTATCGATATTTTTAACTCGATATTTTGTCCATTCGATATTGTGGAGTCGATATTATGTCTAGTTACCGTTTCCAGTCAGTAATGGACAAGCCTGGATTGGCAAAGGGTGGACTGGCACCCCACCAGTGACACCAAGGTTGGAATCCTTTATATACAACAGCCCTGCTGCCCTTTATCCAACACTTACATGCCTGAAGAATGATTAAATGCTTTATTTATCATGCCAATATTGCTCCTGGTGCAAATTGGCAACCAAGGCCATTACTTTTATTTGCGGGCGGGGGAACTAGGTGCACTTGATATGATTAATTCCTCTTCTCGTCGGAAGACAAATAAGTGCCTGACTGGAGTCATATATGCGTGCCATGCTCAGAGATGAACACATACAGTAAGATGCTGCACAAGCTGAGCTGTGACCCTGGGTAAGCCAGTTTGGCATCATGGATATCTTGCAAGTGCTTAGAATCAGGCATTGACTTTATCAAGGGTGCCGGCAGAATCAGTGGAATCTTGCGGAGTTTTTCTGTAACTCCGTGGAGTAAAACTGCGCGAGTACCGCCCACCTTCAACTGTAATAGCGAAAAATAATGCTCACAGCCCACCCTACATATTCTCAGAGGTTCAGAAGAGTCATCTCTTCCCACAAATTTCACACCAATTACTGGCTGGCAGAAGTGGGAGAGCTGATGCACAGTTAGCCTCCAGGAACTTCAGACGTTGTAAAGGTAGGTTTCTGATTTAGGGAACTTTATCAACGTCATCTTCCACCAGGAGCATCTTGAGAACCCTGAGCAACTGGATGATGTTTTCAATTGTTATGATTTTTAGAGCGACCAGAAACAGCCCATGTATATTTCAAAAAGGTCCAGGGCGAATCGAGTTCTTCTTGGAATTATTAACATATCTTACAGAATCTCTCAAAGTGGAAGGAAAGGTCAGTAAACTTATTTAAGTGACAAAGTGCCTGTCATTCACTAGGTCATGAGCCCATCAATACGTACCAGTAGGGCGAGTATAAAGAAAAGAGTTTGAGTGGGCAATAAAGTGCACCAGCAAATTGAGTTGTTCATTGTTGCTGGCATTTCCATGACCCTCTTCTGATGAGACTGCAGCTCTTCCTCCATAAATTAGATCTAGAACAGCTGGACCAAAGATCCATGTTCCTCCTGCTCAGTATGTATCCTAGAGTTGTCCTGCTCTCTTGTCTCATTCAACAGGGTCTTGGTCTGATCTTGAAGCTCAGAAGATGGTGCATGCCCTCTCCTTCCTCACCTACACCCTCAATAGAGCCAGCCACTCTTAAGGGAAACAGCAGCTCCCATTCGACCTCCCAGTTCATTTTCCTTTTCTCAGGTCCAAGGTCAGGCGAATACAAGGTACAAGTTGAAAGCAAGGATCAAAGCAGAACTTGTAAAATAAGCAGACTTCTGCAGCTCGCCTAACCTGCAGCGTATGCTGTACTAAAGCAAACACTAACTTTTTTTAAAGGAATGTGGAGGAGTGTGGCTCAATGGTTAGAGCGGCTGACCTTGATGCAGAGCTCTGGCCAGGGACCAGGGTTCGATCCCCGCCTCAGGTGGGTCTCGGGCTCAAATTCCTCTGACCGGATATTCTCGCCTCAGTGCCTATTCTAATCATGGGTCCCATGCTGCAACTCTGGGCAATAGCTTGCTTAATCTCCACAACGGCCCCAACAGCGCGAGGATGCCTGGCTTCAACATGGGGGTGCCCAGGAGTGGACACTTCACAAGGAAAACCAGGAAGGGTTCCTTAGCGTCATGAGTACAAGCGCCGGGAGACCCGGTCCGGGTTGCTGCGCGCTATACAAGTACAAAAACATTTACATTTAAAACGTTTACATTTACATTTACATTACAGAGTGGCAGTCTTCACTCTGTCGCTATAGTTAGGACCTATTTACCATAGGATATGGATTTTCCGGTTTGGTAATAACTTTGGCGCTGTTTGAATCCTCAACGAACTTTCCCAAAACAGTTCATCCATCTCAGCTTCTTCCTGAAAAGTTTTGTGGTGATCCATCAAGCAGGAGCTGAGACAAAATGGGGATGGCCCAAAATGTTAAGTTCCCATTGTTTTTTTCATAGGAAATTTGGACAGCGATACCGTGAAAACATCTAAATGGAACTACGCTAAATTTGGCAGAAAGCTAGATCTTGGTTCAGAATGCATGTTCTTTAGATTTGGTGTAAGTCACTTCAGTAGTGTTTGAATAAGGTTCACAAATGTATTATATCTGAAACATTCAGCTGAGGGGTCTTTTTCAGGGCAAGCAATCTAATTGGCTGACTGTAACACGAAAAGAAATGTTGCTGCAGTCATTACTGGACCAGGGGACTTAGGGCCATATGTATCAAGCCTTTTTCCTATTCGCAAATGGGCCGATTCTCAGAATCTGCCCGTTTGCGAATGGGAAAAAGCCTTTTGGGATGTATCATCCCAAAAGGCCATTGCAAAATAGAGAATCGCAAAATGTGTGATTCTCTATTTTGCGAATGCAATTAAGGAATTGCAAATTGCGATTCCTTAAGTGCAGTAATGGAAGCACCAGAAATTTGCTATGTCGCCTTAAGGAATTGCAAATTATCACCAACTTCAAGTTGGTGGTAATTTGCGAGTTTCTAGAAAAAAAACTTGTTTGCTTTTTTCAAAGTGCCATTTGGCGCCCATACATGCCTTTAGGGCATGCATGCGCGCAAAATGTGCACACTTGCATATTTCAGGGGTGCAAGAGGGTGTCCTTTTGGCACCCTTGCAGCCTTGAAATTGCATTCTCAATTTGCGATTCTCTAATTGCTAATCGCAATTTGAGAATGTCTTCCCATTCATTCCTATGGGCCTCTAGAGGGAATCGCAAACTGCTTTTCGCAATTAAGGAATATGTACAATTTGCAAATCTTTCTGCAAATCCTACATACATCTCGTTTTGCGATTCTCAAATAGCGATTCTCTAAAATTCGCTATTTGAGAATCGCAAAACCAAACTTTCATACATATGCCCCTCAGTCCCTATCCTGAAAAGTTTTTTTTTTTTAAAGAATATAATGGTTAGGGTAGGACCACCCTGCCCTCTTAGCCCTTTTGGGGGGAAGGAGGTCCCAGAGGGACCCCTCAGGGGCTAAACCTTTTTTTTAAAATGTTTTATTTTGCTATGTTTCTCCAGTAGGATTGCGGGGAAAAATGTTGGGCGTTTTAAAAAAAAAAAACTCTCAATGTGGGCTAGGGCATGTGGGTCAAACCACACAGATTATTTATCTTATGGGGAGGGGCAAGGGACATGTCTGAGCTGATTTTGGCACATACTTTTGAAAGAGAAGGGGGGGTGAGACTTCCCTCATCATGCCTCTCTGAGACCCAGGGACCCCATCCTCAGGTAGCAAGGGTAAAGGTCACTTGGCTGGTTACACGTTAACACATGGGCACACGTGTTAGGTTGTGTGAGGTCTGCATGTGTGAGACTCCTGTCATTCGCAGCCCAGTAACTGCGCATTCTGAGAGTTCCAAGACTGCCTTAGAGTGCAGTTTCGCTTCCCTTTGGCCTAAAGAGCCCAATGAGGTATCAAAATGAGGTGCAACCTGTATGCCAAACTCAAATCTGCGAGTTCCAAGAAGATATCTGTGTGAGTTATGGGTCATCCAAGATTGTCCTATTTATCTGGCACAGCTCTGGATCAGAGCATATGCCATTTCTCACCCTGCTGTGCCAAGTTAACTACATTTCTCTCCAGTAGCAGGAGGAAAGACCACTCCACATAAAGGGATAAAATAACAATGCTTCACTCAGCTCCTGAGGAGGAAAGGGGTGGGGATGAAGGATCTGCATCGTTCAATAAGCTGTCTCATTGAACCAGGTAGGGGCCAGCTCAAGCCCACTGAACAATGGATGGAGCCCTTTAAAGATTTGGTGGAAAAAGCCCTGGCAGTGATGTCAGTGAAGGGTGGAGCTGAGGCCCCCAGAGGGGATGTGACCGGTGGCTCTTGGGTGACACCATTTTGAATTGTCCTTGTATACTGTGCAGGAGAGTTCAGGACAGAGATGCCTAGCTTCCAGAACTTTCCACCCCCCACTTAAAAGGTCTTGCACAAGGAGGAGAGCTCTCTTGGTTGTGTTTTTCCACTGGACATTTGGATGGGAAGTGGCCGCCATAGACAAATGGAAGGAGGAACCCCCTGACATCCATCTGGACCAAGGACTCTGACTACAGTTGCCCCCAGGAACAGTGGGGCTCTCCCCAGGACCAAGGAAGCTAGTTCCCTCGCACCCCTAAGGACTAGTTGGGGGAAGACCTGAATGTCTGCGCCAAGGAGGTGCGAAGCCCCACAGGAGAAAAAGGAGAAAGGCTGAAACAGGGAGCCAGTGGAACAAGCTCCCTGAAAAGTTGCCACCTTAGAGGCCAGGTGGCTAGGACTCATGGGCAGGAGCAACATTTGCCAAAGATAGAGCAAAACAATCAGACGAGGCCTAAGATACTGCAGGACAAAGAATTTGAACTTTGACCCCCTGCGAGGCCGGAAGCACATGGGACTCTGCCGCAGGAGTACTTTGCAAGGAAGATGGCCAGTATTTAATCCTGTGAGGTGACGTGCGTGGGGCCGCCTCTTCAGAGCTCAGAGGGCCAGGGGGATCTCAACTCCTAGGCCTGATTTCACCTATGGGGGCCGGGGACCCCAACTCGGGGCTTTCCACCACCAACAAGAAGGTGAGACTGTTGTCGTGCTCCCGTGAAGTAATGGAAGGGTTCCAGCATCCCAACTCTGGCCCTGACACCCTCAAGGACAGGGGGGGCTCTGTCGCGCTCTCCCGAGAAAAAGACCAGGAGTAGGTCCCCTGCCTGTGGCAGTGGGCAAGGAAGGAAAGAGCTGCCAGTTCCCGCGGTAGAGAGGCTGCCGCGCGGGTGCCGGTGAGCCAGCCAGGGGTGAGTTCCCTGGGCTGCAACCAATGCTGGAGGCATGCAGGGGTGCCAGAGTGGATCCACGCAACCCCAAGATAAAAATAAAATAGCAAGCAGTGCAGTGCAAGCCCGTGCAGTACTTCAAAAAATGGAGGCCGGAGCCGCCAATCAAGTATTTACCCTGCAGAGGGAGCACCCCATAATGCCCTGCAGGTCTAAAATCTGCAAGGCATTTTTACCGCGTGTGGTGGCCCTAGGACAGAGGGGACACCACCAAAGAGCAAATGAGCATGTTGGGGCAGGCCCGGACTGGCCGTTGCGGGCACCGGGCAATCCCCCGGTGCGCCGCAAGGGTGGGGGCCGGTTTTGGGCCCTGGGGGCCGTTTTTGTTACAGAGCCGTTTTTGCAGCATAGCTGCAAAATCGGCCCTGAAACAAAATCGGCCGAAAACCGACCCCGGCAAAGAGCTCGGTCGCACCCCTAGGGGGCCGGCCGAGCACTTTGCCAGGGCCGGTTTTGGTTCTCAGTCCGGCTCTGTGTGGGGGTACTGCAGGAGTTCAGGGACCAATACATAAAAGCATTGACCCGAAGTCTGATGGGTCAAAGAAAATGTGATCAACCTGGGATTGTCTTCTCTTATTAAGCACTCCCCAGACTGGAGCATGTGCTCCACAGCTGGGACTGCAGCACCTTCTAGGGGCTGAGTTTATGGTTGCAGGCTCTGTGGCCTAAGGATAGTTAAAGACTCCGAGCCTTGGTGTACTGAAAATTACTTATTTAAAGATGGTTGTCATAAGGATTTGACCAATGATTTATTGAAAGTGTTCTTCAAAACAGTTTGTCAATACCTTCTTATACATGTGGGGCATTTTCCTGGATTGCCCTCGGTGCACCTTTCAGAAGGTGCCACAAAGTTGGAGGGGAGTAAGATCCTATCTATTGGCACATCCTACTTTATTGAGGATATATCTGTGTTTGCATTGTTTTGAAGAATGGAGAACCCCTCACTTGTTCATGTAATATGATTTCATACGTTCCCTTATTCATCTCTCCTTTATTTATGATAGTGGTTACTATGTCATGATTGCCAAATGGAATTGATTTTTTTTTATTGCTCTTGTTTCTCCTTTTTTATCTTTATTCGTCTACAAATATTCTTTGGCCTATTTTAATTTTTCGGTTTAATATATATTTATGTCCGATCCATCTTTCTATTGGTACATCAGCCTTGAATAAGCCCCAGGCCTGCGCGCCAGAAGGAGCGAAACACGCATTGGCGGGTTCGATCTAGTATAAGTGATTCTGACTTCTAAGAATCGCTTTTTGAATATGGTGATAGGAACCAATAAATGGATTAACAATCATCACTAAATGGAATTTTCCGATCAATTACAATTTTATTCCTCTTTAACTTGGTGTACCAAACTACTTTCAGAAAGGTGCGCCTAGAACAATCCAGAAATATATGTGCCACATTAGGGTAAATATGCTGCCCCCAGGGCAGCTGCAAAATTGCGCTGGCCCCAGAGCAGCGCATTCATGTGAAAAATGGAGCGGCTGCTTTAAAGCCGCTCTGTATTTTCACAGTACAGGCGGCAACCCGCCTGCACTTTTAAAGGGAATTCGAGATCCCCTTGCAGGCGGAAGTAGTCAGTGACTTCACCCGCCTGCAAAGGGATGTCTGGGAGGTCCATGGGGCCTGCGTTGCCCCCGCCAGAGGGCTGCAATCAGGGGGTGCACTTTAAGTTGGTACACTGTCAGTGCACCTCCTGAGAGCTTCTTTGCCTCTGCGCCCGTGTCTGTAATATGGCGTGGTCGTGGAGGCAGAGGAACTCCCTCATTTGCACGGGGCAAGCCCCCATGCAAATGTGGGAACACCCTCTGAAGATAGAGCTGGCGCTTTATGTGTGCCAGCGCTATTGGTATTACAGAAGGGGCCACACAAGCGTCTGCAGCCCCTCTGTAAAACCAAAGTGCCCCTGGGGGCACACAAACCAGGCACACACGCCTGTTGCATTTCCGGGCACTTTGTGCACTACAGCCCCAGAAGTCTAAGAAATGATTTATTAAACACTACTTTACTTAAAGGGTTGTTTATGCTGACAGTAATTCATATTCCTAAGAGGGTGCAATGTTTATTATTAATGATGTGAGCACCTCATTGCCATGCCTGAATACTCATAATAAGTGTAGAAGAGGATCTCATGCTTTACTACAGATAATGCAGGGATGTCATGCATTATTACTGATAATGTAGACACATGATTTGAATGCTTGAAAAATTCATACTAAACTCAGAGGCATTATGGTTATTGAGCCAGTGATGGAATAAAGCATTACCATAACATGTAATGGCAATCTTGCAATGGGACAACATTGACCTAATGTAAACTGCCTCCCCCATACATGGTTATGTGCCGCATTGTACATGAAGGGGGTGTACTGTGAATTTTGGGAGCATGACCCTTTAGAGGTCACATGTAACGTTGCCAAAGGTATTTGCATTGCCTAATGTATATTTGTAAATTAATGGGAAGCACCACTAAAGCTAGGTGCCTCTGACTCCTGTCTTGCAGCATGGCGTTGCATTGTCTTCTTGAATCAAGCCATAAGAAAGCTGTTCATGCCCAAAGGTAGGGCGTTCAGGTATCTAGGTTTGATCCTACTACAGCTGCTGCAAGTAGTCATCCTTAGACCACAATGTCATGATCTTACCTAACCGTTTAGGTTGAAACAACTTAGAATGGCAAAGCTGCAATACTTGTTTTTGCAGGTCGTGGGAATACAGGGGCATATTACCAACAACTAGCGATAATTATCGCTGAGTTGGCTTAGCGGGAATATTTCTATCGCCGCCCTTCACCTGTTTTTATCGCTGAGATACCTTGCTATTAGCAAGGTTTCTCTCAGGAGCGATAAAAAACAGGCGAAATGCGTGAATATTGCTGTCAATACAGCGATATTCAGGCATTACCGTGACAATGCTCTTAGCCATGTTATCCACCTCTCATTGGATAACATGGCTATGAACTGGTCAGGGCAGGCGTTAGCTTTTGGAGATATTCGAGCTTAGCGCAAATATTTCCAAAACTACGCCTGTGTTGATAATAGGCGATAGTGATTGCAGCGACTGTTTTCAGTCGCTGACATTTTGGCACGCCCACTTTGCATGTCATTAGCGATAATTATCGCTGACATGCAAAGCGGGCCCCAAAATGCCCGCTATCGCCTACAAGCTGTCGCTAACTGGTGTTAGCGACAGCTTGGTAATAGGGTGATAAAATTATCGCCGCTTTAGCGGGAAAAAGTCCCGCTAAAGCGGAGATAATGGCCCTTGGTAATATGCCCCTTGGTAATATGCCCCACAGTTTTTAGTACCAACATTTTAGCTTCCAACAGATAATGTATGTTGGCAGGGGATGCTCCCCCGCTGTCACTGAGTGACCAGATGGAGTTGTCAGGCTCAATATATTTACTATTCTCAATGACACAGCTATTTACCTTGAGACATAAAGGTTATTTTGATGTAGTGGATAAATATTGTTGTTATGTGATATATTGCTAACGATATAGTGAGAGAGTACGCAGAACACCAACTCAGGTGACTGAAAGGTGAGGGTGAATATATCTTCTTAAGAAATTGAAAAGATGTCTCGCCACTGCCCCACCACAGGAAGTTTGTACCACAGGAAAGGGCCAGTTGTTTTCATCTTACCATCCCAATGTATAAGAAAGTGTAAAAATATAAAGTAGAGATTGTGGCTCCTGATGAAGACAGAATTCCTGCTATTTGCCAAGAACAACAAGCAGCAAGTAGTACACACCTGACTCAATAATATTAACCTTAACAGCTTTGAATCCCAAGCTTTGAATCTTAAGTAGGGCGGTCAACCTCGAATCTGGGGAACCGGGTTTGAGTCTCGGCAATGACTCTGAACATCCTATGATTCTGGGAAAATCACTTAATCTCCCTGTGCCTAACAAAAATGAATGTGTATCCTCATGTAATGTAACTGGTGCTATGTAAAGCACTCTGATACCCGATGCGGGTCAAGTTTGCGCTGTATGAAACTCTGCACAAAAATAACGATTCACTGAAGTCACTTAATAGCTCAACTTTTACCAAGTTCCATGTTACTTGGATTCACCCTGGACACCAACTTTACCCTCAAGGAACACAGTGCCAAAAATGCAAAGATGGCACAACACAAACTCTCTGTCCTAAAGGAAGGGAAACTGTTTCTACCAGTAGGTGACTTCAAAACTGCTTTTCAAACCCTCGTACTCTTGCAACTGGATGATGGAAATACACTGTTCAATCGCCTCCCAAACTCCACATTCCCCCACACCGCCTCAAAGGCATTCATACAGACTGCACTGAGGTACGTCTCACTCAGGGCTTGAAGAAATATGATCACATCACCTCCATCTTGATGGTACTCCACTGGCTGCCCTTGCAGGCCTGAACCATCTTCAAAACAGCTGCATCATTTACAGGGAAGCTGCATAATTTCCAAGCCATTGTGACCAGCTCCACTGCTTATCTATCAGAAAAACTCACCATCTCTGGTAGCTCCCTACACACCTGCAGCCACAACACCTTCAGACTAGTGAGTAAGAAATGAAAAAAAGAATAAACAAGGCAGCAAGACTCTTCATCAAGGCCCTCAGGATCTAGAACAACATCCCCGCATCCATAGGGACCGCTCCAAGGCTGCTCTAATTTAGGACCAGCCTCTGTAATGAACACTACATTACAATGCATTAACAATACCCTTCCTCTCCCAGAATCCAGCTACCTCTCTTAGCTTGTGTTGTTTGCTTGCGTTTGATACTGTACCGTGCTCCTCTACCTTTTGGCTCTTTTCGCGCAAAACAAATACCACATATTTATAGACATGAGTAGCACCAAGTAACAGAGCAGAAACCCCTAGAAGTAGCCAATGCTGGTAAGGATTAAAGTAATGAAACATGAATTGCCCTAGAATCTGAGAAGTAGCCATTTGACTGCAATGGATTGAGCAAAATGTGGTCCCATGATTTTCTGAGCACCGGGTGTTGGCTAATGATTGCCTGAGAGGAAGGCCCATGTTGGCAACCTGCCAGAGGGAACAGTTATTATGTCCTACACATGTCTGTGTGGGCATACTGAGAATGTGTCTACGTTATAGTGTATGGCATGTTGTGTGTGTGTTTAGGTTGAAAGCTGGTTCTGTCTGGTAGGACTGGCAGGGGAGAGCTCTCCCTGTTGTAAACTGTCTCCCTGTATGGTCCTGTATGTTCCTGTGACCTTTTATAAACTGGGCCTTCATACTGTCTCCTTCATGTTGCTACCAAGTTGTTTTATATATCAATATTGTAGATTACAGAGAGCAAAACATACATCTAATATATCGATTTTCGTGGGGCCTCCAAATACCCCAAATATCAGTCCTGGAGTTTATAGAGGCTTACCAAGAAAGGGAATGGACTTGTTTTCCAGGCTCTATGGCAATGCAAGTGGAGGAGTCATTTTGGTCAAGTCTATCTGGTCTGTAAAGGTTTGGTCATTTTGTGTTGGTGCCATCAAGGGATATCGGGTAAGGAGTTAAGACTTTGCAATAAAATACACGTGTTGGCAGTGCTCGATGAAAGTGGAGAGGATGAAAGTTTACAGTGTATTCTGGTGAATCACGCCAACGTATTGAAATGAATCCTTAACCTGCAATTGTCCTCCTTGAATGCTGAACATTGCTTACAAGCACTTTTATTCTAAATTAAATTCACTCTCTGTTTTATGCCCAATCTTAAATTTGTTCAGTTTTTTGTTGTACCTACTGCTGTAGGTACAGCGCTCTGATACGCCGTGGGTCTGTTTCACACTATAGAAAACAAATAAATAAAATATAATGGGAGAGCTAAAGAGTTTTGAATATGTGATCAATGGTAAGACCCACATTGAGCACAAGATTAGAAGTGTCCCTTTAAGTGCAAGATGTGAGCTTTAGAAAGTGCCCATTTGTGGAGATGGAGTGACTGAGCTCAGCAAGTTCTTGCTTTGAATATTCTAGATTGTAGACACTTGCAAGAAAACACTTCTGCATCAACTTGCATCTCCAACCGGGTAACCAGGGTCAGCCGGCACCTTCAGCCCAAGAATGATGGCACAATTGCTGCTCTAGGCTGGGTCAAATGGGTTTCAAAGCTGGATCTGAGATCGAAGTCTAATCTGGCAGTCCTGGAAGATGAATGTCACCCCCCCTCCCTCAATCAAAAAAAAAAGAGGCACTGCCCCGAGGGATGGGATCATCGGGGCCAATAGAGGCCTCAGGAAGGGGGCCATGCAGCCCCCCTCCTTAAAAAAGATATATTTTTAAATAATAAATATGTTGCCATGCCCCGAGTGATGGGTTCCCTGGCGCCGAAATTGGCCTCGGGAGGGGGGCCACGCAGCCCCCTTCCCTGTTTTTTGTTTCAAGAAAAAATCAGGTGGGGTATGGGGTCCCCAGGGGCCGAAACTATTGTAAAAGAAGGGGGGTTACACACCCCCTTCTAAAAAATAAAATTTCAAAAAAGCCGGCATCGTGTCGGAGGCCCACCCCCTACCTGCAGCAAACGCGCCCCCTGGAGTGTTGTAAGTTAGGAATGTAATGCCCCTTGAATACTGAGGGTCCCTGGGGGCCAACTAACCAACCAGGTACCTCCAATATGCACCTGAGAGCTGCATTGCAGAGAGGGGGTCAGAGGCCACGCCCCTTTTTACACCTCTCTGCAACCCAGCTCTGTGGCGCTTACTGGAGGTACCTGGTGGGCTATTTGGCCCCCAGGGACCCTCAGGACTCAAGGGGACTTAATCCCCCAATTTACAATGCGCCAGGGGCTGCGTTTGTACAGTGGTGCAGGGAGGGGGGGGGGGGGCCGGGGTCCTGACATAACAAATGTGCAAATGTGTCCCTTTTTACACCACTCTTCAAATGCGGCTTCTGTTGCACTGCTGGTGGGGCGATGAGGTCCTCTTGTGGCCCGAGGACCTCAGGACACAAGTGGACTTCATACTCCGAGCAGCAGTGCGCCAGAAGCTGTGTTTGCAGCGTGCTGTAAAAAGGGTGGTGGCCTCAGAACACCTCTCTGCAACGCAGCTCTATATAGTTTTAAGGTTTTAAGGACTTGGGGGAGAACTAATATTCCAAGATGGTATCTTAGACTTTGGAGAGAGGGCCTCATTCATGAAAAAGTAGGACAAATGTACCCTCAGACGTGAGCCTACATACAAGTGCAGATTTACTACTGTTTGCAATTCACCAACATTCCCAGTAGAACGCCTGGACAGCTGTGTAGGCTTCCAGCTGTAATACTATGTACATCATCTGACATGTCTCACAGGGTCCTGTTCCCTCTGTGTGGAATTCTATATAACACGGAATCTCTTGCAAGCAGAATGGAGCCTCCTGCACAACTGGCTATTGTTATGGCCAAAGTACCTTTGTGGATGGAGTCCTCAGAGTTCGAATAGTAAGCGACAAGTTTTGTCCACAAATGTGAAAAGATTGCCTGAGGACGGGTGCATGTTTGGAATGAATAGGATGAATATCTTGGACATATGGTAAGTGTGGAGGGACTGACTCCCATAGCAAGATTCTGAAAGCAATTGTGGAGACACAAGACCCAAAGGAGAGGGAACAAGTGTTGGCATTGTTGGGATCTTGTGAATTTTGTGTGATGTTTGTTTTGGGTTTTGCCGGACTCACAGAACTCTTGAACAGCCATTTTGGTTGAATAAGCAAGCGCTTGTGCAAGCACTTGTGTTACACACTTTTGTCAATGGGATACTTGTGCATCTTTGTGCTGATGCGAGAGAATGTGGGTTGGAGGTAGTCCTGTCTCAGAAGGAGGATCTTGATGAGGCAGCTGTGGATTTGTGTCACATGACTTGAGGCCACAAGAGAGAAACTTCTCTGTAATTGAATCAGAAATCCCTGTGTGCACGTGGGTAGTTGTGCACTTGTGCAAACACTAGCGTTACACACTTTTGTCCAGGGTACATCTGCGTATCTCTGCTCTGATGGGAGAGAGTGTGGGTTGGAGGTTGTCCTGTCTCTGAAGGAGTTTCTGGATGAGGTAGCTGTGGTTTGAGGCCACAAGAGAGACACTACTCTGAGATTGAATCAGATATCCCTGTGCGCACTTAAGTAATCGAGCCCTTGAAATTGCACAATTATGGAAGAAAGTGTACAGTGAGAACGGATAGTAAGACAATGATCTACATGTCTGGAGCTCACACGGTGACAACATTAGATCCACTGCGTGGATGGAAGCTGAATACCAGATTAATGTTCAGAGAATGCAGTGAAAAAAATAAGTTTAATAGGCCATTACATTTTAAAACATTGTTAAAAAAAATTAAAACAGTTACAAAAATCCATAAATTTGCTCTGACTAGAACAAAGGAGGATGGGTGACTGCTTGGACCCTGTCTGTGCTTGCGCCCTACACGCCACCCTGATTCGAATGATAAAATAAAGCAATAATCACGGTTGGGGGGCTGCTCAGGCATGTGTTCCGGTGCCACTGCACCTGCTGCACCAATGGAAGCCACGTTCCGTCCAAGCAGCATTACAAATAAATCCAAGAGCTGCATTGATAGCGGGGCTGTTGTTTTTGCTCACTTTACTCAATCTGCCGCTCATTCCTTAAATTCTCGTTTTTTTCTGCCCAGGATATTTCTGCCAAGGGTCGTCTATGAAATTATGATGGCTCCCATTCACAAAATTCTCTTTTCTGGGTACTACTGCAGCACTTGTGCCAGGAATACTTCTCTCGGTGCTTTCGCCCGGGTCACAGGATATAAGAAACATTTGTTGAAGATGGCAGAACATTTTTGCTGTGTTTTCTCTCAAACAGCCAGTAGTTTTTTGTCCGCCGCGTGCTTTCCTGCCTTGCTGAAGAATGCAGTCATTCCCAGCTCTGATCTCCAGCCGATGACTGATAAAGCTCCAGGCCGAGCAGAGAATGCAACACCACACCCCCCTGGGGGGAGACCCGACCTTCATAGGGCTTTCCAAAGCTGTGCGAGGCGCGGCCGACTCACATAACGTGACCTCCCCAGAAAGCAAGCCATGTAGTAAAAGAAGGCCCATCAGCTCCAGGAAGTGTGCTGCCCCAGTCACTTGTCTTTCATGTGGCGCCAGATCTGTTAACCTATCCAAAATGGCTGCCGCTGGCCTGGGACACCGCTGGCTAGATGGCCTGGTGTTGGAAGGAGGCTTATCCCTCGTAAGCTGTCAAGCGAAATCACAAAATTAAGTTGACAACGATCTACATTGGGAAAAAATAGAGTGGAAAGCAGAACTGGGCGAAGAAAGGAAGTTCTGCGGCTTGTGGTAGTGATTAGCAAAATAGAAGAAATTCAGGAGGCAATGTTTGATCTGAACCCTGCCCCACCAAACACATACACATGTTTTGTCCTTGCACCGCTCAGCTGCTGCCTGTTTTTTTGCTGTACAATAGTTGTTCACACTTCTGGGCACTCTTTCTCTCCTCTGTAAACTCAGCAAGCGCCAAGACACTTTTTAGGTATTCGAGCGCTTTACAAAAATAATAACATAACTGCAACCTATCAGAAATAGCAGAGTGCCTGGAAGCTTACCTGCCCCGTGCCCTGCACGACCTGGGCTTTATAAAGCTAAGGAGTTAGGTCCATACAGGGTATGGGGTAGGCTGGACCCTATTATATTAGAAAACGCAAAAATATGCCTACACCCAACCAATTTTCAAACCCTTATTTTTGAGCAATAGGGTAAACACAAAATTCTTGAGTTTGACCCGGTATTTTTTATTTATACCTGCTATTTTAGAATTTTTACACTGTTTTTTTTGAATTTCGCAAAAAAGGAAAGACTGTACATTCAATACATTTCAATTACAATACACAACTATTTACAAACAAATATTTACATTTCGTATACACAATTATCATACATTCCACAAAGAATACAATATACAAACAATAATAATAATTGACATTTTTCAGTAGAGTTAATCTATATCCATAAAGAAAGAAAGGACAAAGTCAAAAGAAGGAGCACGTCCTCAAATGAGGATAACTTTACAACCAGACGAGGTCAGTTCAAACGCTTAATGGTATTGATTGCTCCCTCCGATGTGAAACAGTGTAAAAATTCTAAAATAGACAGGTATAAATAAAAATACCGGGTCAAACTCAAGAATTTTGTGTTTACCCTAATGCTCAAAAATAAGGGTTTGAAAATTGGTTGGGTGTAGGCATATTTTTGTGTTTTCTGTATGATCTGGGAGCACGCACAAATGCAAAGCATAGATGGCAGAGGATTGTGAGACTGTCTGTGCAGCATAACTAAAGCAAAGCCCATGCAAATTCTCAGCAGTGAGTCATTTGGTGGATGGGAGCATCTTCCACACCAGGCCTCTGGTGGTCCTACCTGCCTGGAAAGCTACCTTGGCAGGCAACAGCGTACCATTCACTGCGGATGCCAACCAGAGCTGCACCAGACTACAGACTGTCCTCGGCAGGTGAACTTGCCAACCTCTTGCCTCCTCCTAGCTCTTGACTATGCCAGAGAGGGCATTGTCCGTTGGGTTACCAACAGCAGAACCGCCTGATAGGGACAATCATCAGGACAGTGAGTGTTGCATTGTCAGGGCTCCTGTGGGAATCATGACTCCCCTCTGCGGTCATTTGTAGGAGCATACATGCCAACATTTTGGAAGAGCAAACTGGGAGATGAAAAAAAATAAATAAGCGGGATAATCTACTTCCCCTATTGTCTTCTATTGATGCAGAGGCAATTTCAGGTGGACCACAGCCAAAATAGAGCAATTTTTGGCTTCAGAAATTTGGGACTCTCCTGCCTGAAAATTTTTGCTAGCAGCCATCACAAGACTTAGGGACCTAGTTCTCTGTCCTGCAATAATTTTTGTAAAAAATAACATAAGGAGTTATGGTAGGGATACCCTGCCCTTATCACATGTAAGGGGGGTCAGAATGAGAACCCCCTGGCCAAGAAATGAAAACATTTTGTTAGTTTTTGCTGCAATCCGATGGAAGTCCTGAGCAATACAGCAAAAAAGAAAAAAAAGAAATGGATTCAAGATATTTAAAAAAAAAAAAAATTGCTCAGTGGGGCATGAGTGGGGTCCCCCTCCCTAAGGCCAATTTGGGCCCCCAGCCAACATTTGTAAAAAAACAAAAAACAAAAGGGAGCAAACCTCTAAAGACCTAGGGGACACCATCCCCAAGCCAAGGCACCTTAATAAAGGGGAAGTGGTGCGCCAACCCTCCGCGAGCCGATCACAGGCCAAATAGTAATGAATGGGAGGGTGTTCAGAGACCCCCTCCCTGAGCCGATCATGGCCCCGGGGATCCCTCAAGGGCCCTTGCCTTGGATATCTAATTACCCCACTTATTATATCACTCATGACATGTTCTATAAGATAATTGATAACATGACTGCAACATCTGAAATTACTTTGAGAAGGCTGTTTATGGCGGGGGCGCAAGCTATAGTTACCTTAGGGCACAAACTATAATTACTAGAGATAACTATAACTGACAAATGTCAGTGTTTTTTTTAATGTTAAATTGTTACTGCAATTTTCACCTAACTGACTGTAACGTCACTTTAATCTTTGTTTTCGTGAAAAAGGCTAAGTCAGCCGAAAAGTGTCTGACACATTCAGTGTGAAACCGCTATGTAAATAAACTTCGATTGAAGACTACGTGGAGTGCCATTCTGTTTATTATCCATAATGGACGAGTTGTGCAGTTAAATATGTCCAGGCGCACGCTTTCTGCGAGCACCCCAGGAGATTTGGCTGCATGCCGTCTTCACGCAGACTGAAAGGAGGATAGATTATATATATATGGAGTGGAAGTATTTATTGAGAATAATGCAATTTCCACTAAGTTACATCAAAAGCCCACAGCAGGCAATTCACAGCTGCATGCGTCCAGTCACCACCCCCAGCATCTTATCCAGAGTATTCCTTATAGGGAGATGCTGCGGGTCAAACTTATTTGCAGTAATGATGTTGATTGTCTAGCAGCTCAGGACATCAGTAGAAAAAGTTTCTTAGCACGAGGTTATTCAATAGCTGTTGTTGACAAAGCAATTAACAAAACTAAATTGCTCACAAGGGACCAGGCACTTATTCCCAGAAGAATGGCTGGTATACCCATGAAAGATGCCAATTCCAAAACTAGGGTCATCCTCACATACAGTAAACAACATAAGGCTATCAGGGGTATTTTAAAATGCAATTGGAACCCGGTACTTAAAGACCCGGTAATAGGTGCTGATTTGGCACTGGAAGGTCGTACTCCCCAATTGACTTTAAGAAAGGCCAGATCGATGGGTAATTGCCCAGTGAAAAACAATCCTGAAATCAAACCACCATCTAATTGGTTATTTACACAGAAGGGATTCTTCAAATGTGCTACGTGTAAAGCATGTAAGTTTGCCAAATACAAAAAAGAGTATACTACTCCCTTTTTGCCTCAACCTAAGTGCATTACTAAGAGAATCAGTTGTAAGACTGTACGTGCTGGAGTGTTCATGTGCACTTAGATACATAGGCAGCACGAAGCTGCCAGTGCACAAAAGAATTCTCCAGCACTTACGCGCGATCTCCAACAAAGATCAAGCTTATCCTGTGGCAAGGCACTTTGAAACAGTACATGCAAGTAACCTAAAACATCTAAGTTACTATGCAATTGACTGTGTGCCCCCACTACGGAGGGGTGGGAATAGGGAGGGTGCCCTTCGCCTTTTGGAGACACAATACATTCTTGAACTTAATACTAAGTCCCCGTCAGGATTGAATACAACTGAAGACTTATATACATGTCTCTAAAATTGTATCTTTACTCTGATATGTATTGTATATATTGTCCGTGGTTCCTGTTTTACCGAATTTAACACAGACCAATATAATGAGCCTTTTCCAATGTTCATACAGCATTCTCCTTTTCTACTGATCAGGGGACGGTTTCTAAACAACCATGTGGATCATAATAATTATTATTAATTTTAATTCTTTTTAGGATTTGTTTCACTTTTACCTTTATGCACATTTTTGATATTTACTATACTGTTTTCCGGATGGTTAAGATTTGATAGTATGAGTTTGGCTTTTCTTGAATAGATCAATAGCTTATGATTTATTTTCTTAGGATGAATTAACATTCCCCTTTTGTATTAGACAGCATTTTAACTTTTGTACTTTAGGCTCTCTTTTTACACAACATGACTGTGTATTCAGGACCTGGTGGATGAATATAATGAGATACTTGGTTTTATTTTTGTATCTTATAGTGTAATTTTTAAGCATGTTTACATTTAAAATTTTTGTACTCTATTAATCTGACTGCCCTTTATTAGATGGCGTCTTTTACTGTATGAAAGAAACAATGTACTCATATGGTTTATTTAATGAATGTTTTTTTATATACTTTTATATATATACATATTTATATATATTTATTTGTATATGATCCAAGGCCGCATTGTAAATTAATTCAACTTGCATTTATGCAGTAATTTATACCACAGTCTGTCGCATTTAGTATATGTGTATAGTACGATAGTCTGTCTTCGCTACTTATCAATGTACAGATAAGCTGACTTTGGTTTTAATTTGCACTTGCACTTTAAAAAGGTCTTCTTTCATACGCAACGCGTAATGTGATCAAGGCCCAGGTGGGGCTGAAATGCTTCGTGGTGGCGATGCAGGGTGCTCGTTAAATAAATTTATTTGCACAAAGAACTTACTGGGTCCGTGAAAATTCATCTTTCCGACTGGATTGGATTGTTTGGATGAAATACTATGATATATATATGTGACCAAGAGCCCGTGAGCTCGAAACGCGTCGTTTGTTTATGCCCAAATAAACAACTTTCAAAGTACCTGATGGTGTGGCTTGTCATCCTTGTTTGGAACGAGAGGATTCTGTGGATATATATATATATATATATATATATATATATATATATATATATATATATTCACTGAAAAAACCATAGGTTTTACACACGTTATAGTTAGGAAGTAGCATTTACAAAACCTATGAAATTCACTGAAAAAACCATAGGTTTGACAACAGTTATAGTTAGCTGGAAATTTTACTGATATAAAACCAATGAAATTCCACGTTATAGTTAGTTGGACTCACTATAACTTGCGCGTGTAATGCACTGCTGATGACGTCACATATTACATCACTCATGACATCACTGATGACACCATCCAGTGAATGTGTGTCTTTCTGAAAAATATATATATGTTATTATATGTATATATTATTGAATATCTTAGTGAATACATATATTAGTGAGTAATGCTTAAATATTTAAATATATGTATTAGTGTTTCACTTTGTGTATAAGTGGCTGCATGGGTTGATGAGTAGGTACATGTGTATGTATATAGGTTATTAGATGTTTTTCTTAGTATCAGTATAAGTGTTTGCATGGTTTGGTAGGGGTATTACTTAGTACATAGATGCAAGAATGACTGAGTCTCTGTTTGTATGTGTTTTGAAGACAGCATATGTGCAAGACTGTATGGGTGGATTAGTGTCCATATGTCTGTGTTAGTGAGTGAATGACTGTCTTATTAGTGTCTTTATCAGTAACTACATATGATTTAATGTAGTATATGTGAATATTGATGTATATAAGTGACTATATGTGAGAGTGAGGGATTATAAGAGTTCCTCTTTAAATTAGTATGTGTTTCTATAAGTGATTTTTTAAGAGAGTAAGTATGTGTAAGTTTCCTTGAAGTAAAGTGGTAGTGTGTGTATAGCTGTTTATGTAAATAAATGGATGTTCAATAGTTTATTTGCATGTGTGAGTATGTGTGTGAATAACTTTTGGATGACTGTCGGTGTGTAACAGGATGTATAGGTGTATCACTACATATGATTAGTGAATATATATATGAGTGACTATATAGAACTGTTGGTGAATTACTGCATGTGTATATAGATGGTGGAATTATTGAATTGGTTGTTGTAACTGGTATGGGTATCTCCATTTTTTTCAAAATTTTAGTTTCTATTTTTGAATGTGTTTCAAGGGTTAGATTACAGTGAAAGGAGGTCTGTCACTGTGTCACAAGGATGGTGTCATCAGTGATGTCATGAGTGATGTAATATGTGACGTCAATAGGAGTGCATTACACGCGCAAGTTATAGTGAGTCCAACTAACTATAACGTGGAATTTCATTGGTTTTATATCAGTAAAATTTCCAGCTAACTATAACTGTTGTCAAACCTATGTTTTTTTCAGTGAATTTCATAGGTTTTGTAAATGCTACTTCCTAACTATAACGTGTGTAAAACCTATGGTTTTTTCAGTGAATTTAATTGGTTTTTAAAATGCTAATTCAGAAATATCTCGTGTATACAACCTATACTTTTGTCAATAAAGTTCTGGCAATATTTTTTTCGGAAACAAGCAGTTTTCTTCACTGTTCAAGTTGCATAGAGACTCCTTGTAAAGCGATACAGAATTAGAAAGTCTGTACCTTGCCTTTTTTTCAACGCATTAAAATATGTCTGTAAATAAAAATAGCCTTTCTAAACTTTCGTGCACGACCCGGTGTGCGCACTCTCGGTAACAGTTCTCAATAAAATGGATAGCGCATTTCCAGGCTTTCATGCGCGACCGACTGCGCGCACCCGCCTATATATTTCGTGAAAACTTTGCAATCTGAACTTATTGAATTTCTTCATAGACCCATCAAAGAACTTATAATACGTCAAAGAGACTAAACCTAGGCTTCTTTTTTAATATTATGAAAATTTTCATTAAATGGAGCCGAATGTCTTTTTAAACTTTCGTGTGTGACCGAATGTACACACCTTGGTTTTAAAAAAAAAAATATAAAAGGTTTTATACTTTAACAATTGTATGCTTGATTCGAGCTCAGAAGATATATTAGATCCGGATATGTTTGGATTTACTCCTTTTCACGTTTTGAAACTTCGCTGAATTAGACCGCTACTTCCAAATGGCGTACGTGACCAGATACTATCACCGCGTACACGTCCTGAGACGCCCATGTGAAGTCATGTGACTTGAAAACAACACTTCCAATTGGTTCTTAGTAGTTTCTATTCTGCAATTTACACGGAGAACTCCACCCACTTCTCTCACTATCTTTTCTACTCTCAAAAGAGAACAACGTTCAACACCCTTCGGAAGACTTTGCTGAAATGGCTGCCACCCCGCATTCATCTTCCGAATCTGAAGAAAATGAGCGACTACCTTTAAAAAGAAAAAAGGAATCTTTTATTTGGCAATTTTTCACTTATCCTGAACAACAAAAGAAAGTAAATGCGGCAAAAGTTACCTGCAAGATATGCAATTCGGTTCTCTCAAGAGGAAATCCAAGAAAAAATTATTCCTTTTCCATACATACCATGGTGCGGCATGTCAAACAAGTGCACCCTGTGGAATTTGCAAAGGCATCGACAAGAGCCCTGGCCACGCTATTACCATCAGAGGTGGCCAGCACATCTTCTGGTGGACGACCTGTATCTCCATCGAGTGCTGTGATGGACTTGAGACCATATCTTGCAAAGGTGCACATGAAATGCAACGAGGAGAAATTCTTCTGTACGGAGAGCAGAGCCTCATTCTTACTAAACTAAAAATTGAGAGTCATAAATGCCCCGAGAAAAGATAAATTTCTTCATTTCATTTTCATCCTGTGTCACACTTGAAAATGTTGTTGCATGTTTAAAAAATCAAAAACAACATAACAGTTGTTTAAAAAAAAAAAAAAAAAAAAAAAAGTTCTTTTCAGAACTAACTCATTGTAACAAAAACAGCTCCAGGAGCATATTATAAAGGGGGTTTATCTCCGCTTTTTTGCCTTTCGTTCGTGCGCGACCGTGTGCGCGCACCCGCCTATATATTTCGGGAAAACTTCGCGATTGCAAATTATTAAATTTCTTCATAGACCCATCAAAGAACTTATACTACGTCAAAGACAGTAAACCTAGGCTTCTTTTTTATTATTATGAAAATTTTCATTAAATGGAGCCGAATGTCTTTTTAAACTTTCGTGTGTGACCGAATGTACACACCTTGGTATTTTAAAAAAAATATATAAAAGGTTTTATACTTTAACAATTGTATGCTTGATTCGAGCTCAGAAGATATATTAAATCCGGATATATTTGGATTTACTCCTTTTCACGTTTTGAAACTTCGCTGAATTAGACCGCTACTTCCAAATGGCGTACGTGACCAGATACTATCACCGCGTACACGTCCTGAGACGCGCATGTGAAGTCATGTGACTTCAAAACAACACTTCCAATTGGTTCTTAGTAGTTTATATTCTGCAATTTACACGAAGCACTCCACCCACTTCTCTCACATCTCTACCCTGTTATCTGCAGTTGTGAACATCAAAAGGAGCTGCGCTACGCCCCTGTAAGAGGCCTCACTCCCACTGCTGCAACGGCTTGGCAGTCCTCCAGATGCACAGGAACAGCCCCTCCGATCCATTGAAGTTCTGTGTCGGTCTCAATACCACTAACGAAATGAAAATAAGCACTGAAGAATATTTATGCTGTAGCAGGAAGAGTACTACATGCTTGCAGAATGCATTCTATTACCTATAAAAAGGTGAAACACCCATGCTACAATCATATAGAATACTTCCTCTAAAGAAGCCTGTGAATAACTTTAGAACATCAGGTTAACCTTTTTTTACTCTCTCATCATTGTTAAAGATAAGTATTTACAATACTATATTAAACAATGCCATGGTTTTTCCTTTTTAATTTTAAAAATCTTGCAATCTTTCACAAACCCAATACTCATGGCTTCTTTTTCGTGACAAAAATCTTGCAATATTACATACCTACATAGAATAACAGAAAAAACATAAAACTACAAAGGCCAAACAGTCTACTAAACGCGGATTTGTAACCTATGGGGCAGATTTATGTTAACTACTTCATACCCAGATATGCACCAGTTAATGTGCACCACAGTATGCTAGTGCTCCGTTACCCATGGTGTGCCACATTTGAAATGTGGCGCACCATGGTACAAAAACACCATACATGCGTAACACATCTGTGCTCAAAAACTAATACATTGCTAGAGTTGCATCGCAACTGTGATGCAGCTCCAGCAAGGCTCACCAATGCACTATATTCACAATGCTGCGTCAATACCTACGCCTGCTTCAAGCACATGCACAGTTTTGAAACAGCATGGGCCTGAAAGTCACTGAGTGAAATATCATACATTACAGCCAGCCACTTTCAAGACGCATTCCTTCAGAGGAACACTTACCGGTTATTAGAGGTAGATCGTCCGACTCCACCGGAGGAGACCCCTAATAAAAAAGACATATATATAAAATGCGGACTAGCCGCTGTATCGTGCTAGCAAACTTTAACTTAAAAATCGTTAGAAAAAACAAAAGGAATCGAGCAAAATCAGTAGGCCACTGATAGGATCTCTTTTTCACCTCGCTAAAATAGAAACATTAGGAACAACCCCTCATGAGAAATATGAAACTAGTGAGAGAAACCGAGCTCGACGCCATGATGGCTGCAAGATAGCTCAGCTCCGCCGCCCACCCCGCCCAAAATAACGACAAACCCTATACAAATATTGTAAATAAATACAACACACCAGCAAAGTAACACGGTAAAACGTTTTATTAAATAACTATTTACATGGCAGCCTGCTGCAACATGAAAACAACACTTCCAATTGGTTCTTACTAGTTTCTATTCTGGAATTTACACGCAGCACTCCACCCACTTCTCTCACTATCTTTTTTACTCTCAAGAGAGAACAACGTCCTACATTTTTCGGAAGACTTTGGTGAAATGGCTACCGTATCTCATTCATCTTCCGAATCTGAACAAAATGATCGACTACCTTTAAGAAGAAAGAAAGAATCTTTCATCTGGCAATTTTTCACTTATCCTGAAGATCAAAAGAAAGTAAATGCACCAAAAGTAACCTGCACGATATGTGACTCATTTCTCTCAAGAGGAAATCCAACAAAAAAATATTCCTTTTCCATACATACCATGGTGCGGCATTTCAAACAAGTGCACCCTGTGCAATTTGCAGAGGCATCGACAAAAGCCCTGGCCACGCTATTACCATTAGAGGTGGCCAGCACATTTTTTGATCGACGACCTGTATCTCCATCGAGTGCAGAGATGGACTTGAGATATTTAACTATATATGGTCTATAACCTATGGTTTTTTCAGTGAATTTGCTCCGCCGCCCACCCCGCCCAAAATAACGAGAAACCCTATGCAAATATTATAAATATATACAACACACCAACAAAGTAACAGGGTAAAACGTTTCATTAAATAACTATTTACATGGCAGCCTGCTGCAACATCGATCCAAATGCATGGTTTTTTCAGTGAAATTCCTCCGCCGCCCACCCCGCCAAAAATAATGAGAAACCCTATGCAAATATTATAAATATATACAACACACCAACAAAGTAACAGGGTAAAACGTTTTATTAAATAACTATTTACATGGCAGCCTGCTGCAACATCTCCGCCAGGAGACGGCGTGGGGTGCACTGGAAGGGAGAGGCGGCGCGAACGAGCCTCCCCCACCTCCCCAGGTGGAGGTTTCTCAGCTACACCCCAGCGCTTCACTGATCTCCTTGTCCTCAGTCAAGCATCAATAGTAAGATTTTCATAGGTGAGTGTAGGTTCATAGTTTGCCATCCACAGACTAAAAGCCTGGAGTGGCAGTGAAAAAACCATAACTAGGTAAGAAGGAACGCAGAGGCTGTAGGAAGGACTCTGCATATGCTTGGTCTCTGAGATGCTTCGATGTCACAGCCTTCCACAAATGTCACAAGTCCTGGATGTTGGGTGCCATAGTTGAGGGTTTGACCTAAAGACACGTCCTGCGGTGCCCTGGTCCAACCATCACATATACCTGCGCCAGGAGACGGCGTGGGGTGCACTGGAAGGGAGAGGCGGCGCGAACGAGCCTCCCCCACCTCCCCAGGTGGAGGTTTCTCAGCTACACCCCTAAAGACACGTCCTGCGGTGCCCTGGTCCAACCATCACATATACCTGCGCCAGGAGACGGCGTGGGGTGCACTGGAAGGGAGAGGCGGCGCGAACGAGCCTCCCCCACCTCCCCAAATGGAGGTTTCTCAGCTGCACCCCAGCACTTCACTCGATATAGGCGGCCGGCTCCCAGGGTCCGGCGGAACTTTTAGCCTTTTGGTGACTCTTCCATTCTGGACCTTGTCCCACAATCCGTTTGACCTGCGGTGCCCTGGTCCAACCATCACATATACCTGTGCCAGGAGACGGCGTGGGGTGCACTGGAAGGGAGAGGCGGCGCGAACGAGCCTCCCCCACCTCCCCAGGTGGAGGTTTCTCAGCTACACCCCAGCGCTTCACTCGACAAGCTGAGTTGCGCCCGCTCCTGCGGCACAGTGCCTCGCTCGGCCAGCTGAATTACGCCTGCTCTTGCTATACAGCGTCTCACCCGCCATCCGGCTGAATTGCACCCACTCTTGCGGTACAGCGACAGGCGGCTGCCACGGAGCTCAGGAAATGGCGGTCGGCTCCACAGACTTGGGCCTGGCCTGCAAGGATGGCTCTGGACAACCCTGGAACTCGGACGCTTGACTGCTACGGCATGGGCCCCATTCCCAAAAGCGTCCCATCAGCCTTGAAGATTCTACAAGAGTCACCGGAGCCCCCGACTCCCGCAGAGTTCCGGTGGGGAGCTTCTGCCATGATTGCTCGCAGAATGGCCACGACGTAGCCACGGGGTGCTCTCATGCTGACGCCAGCTTCAGTCTGAAACTTCCAGAAACACTGTAGACTACCAATTCAATCAGTTCCGGTGGAGCCCCAACAACGTATCGCGTTGTTGCATAATGCATCATATGACACGCCGCGTTAGCGCACCCGGAAGTGCTCCGGTGCGCGAGGCGCGAAGCGCAGCTTCCCGGAAGCAATCCGGGGCGCGGCGCGTAACGCGTAACGTAAGCATAACAGGTCATGTGACTTGTTAATAAAACTTTTCATTGGTTTAGAAATATTTTTTGTCCCAAATGATGAAAACCCCTCCTTGTTTCCTCTTGGCTCCTGCCCCCTCCCCAAGTCTTGCTCGGCCAGCTGAGTTTCGCCCACTCGTGCAGCCTACGACATGGATACGCCGGGGCGTTATGGATCAGTATGAGCAAATATACACTTGGGGATTCACATGCAACAACAAGCCTTTGTATTTGGGGCTCTAAATCAACAACAGTGAGAGAACAGAACCGAACTAAGCACTCAGGGGCTACGTTTAAACGTAACATCATCTCCCCAGAGGTACATCACCTTACACACACATGCACTCTGATCTCCTTGGCCTCAGTCAAGCATCAATAGTATGATTTTCATAGGTGAGTCTAGGTTCATGGATTTCCATCCACAGTCTAAAAGCCTGGAGTGAGAGTGAAAAAACCATAACTAAGTAAGAAGGAAGGCAGAAACAGAATCTTCCTCTGCAACATCCGGCTCTGCATCGCTACTTACTTATAAATGCAGAAAAAACTCAATTAACACAAGGGCTCTTTTCAGAGCCACCTTATATCAAAGCACTCAAACTTCTGATTTATCTCCATTTTCACACTCTTCTCAATAAGTGTGCGCGCCCGAGTGCGCGCACCCCGCAACTTTTAAAAAAAAAAATATATATATTTTCGCCTTTAAGGACCTTACTGCACACCCTGAGAAAACCTACGCAGCAAAACAATCTCTACCTTCTCCCCTTTCCATGTTCCAACGCTTTCAAATGAACAATATATTTACTCCCAGTGACAAAATGGCGGTCAACACTTCCTGATTTCCTTCGAATCGAACATTAACACACGTCACGCAGCAAAAAAAAAATTCCGCTTGCGCGCAGCCGCTTGAGTGCGCGCACCCGTGCGAGCTTACAGATATATAATTGACTTTGACTTTAATTTTCTCAGCAACTACTGAACGGATTTACACCATTCCAAAAAAAGCGTAATCTGCGAGCCGGACTCTACAGTTTTGCCAAATTTCTTATAAACCCATTCAGCCGTTCGACCTGTAGCCGTGTCTAAACGTCCTATGGAAAATAACATGGAGAAAACACGTTTTGGGACCCCCCTTTTATCTCAGCCCCCGCTTCACCAATCCCCCCCAAACTTTCCGGGAAGGAGCGCAGCGGACCGAGCCATCTTCTTTGAGAAATTCGCAAAGATTCATCCACCAGGACCAAAGTTAATCCAAATAGAATGTTGAGGATTTCCTATGGAAACTAGGTCCTAACTATAACTACCTACTGGCGACCGCCAGTAGGTAATATATATATATATTAGTCACCAAGAAAGAACTTAATGTCCGCACACGCTCAATGTATAATTAAAGGGTTTATTAGCGCAGAGACTCCATGTTGCCCCCTACACCTACGCGTTTCGACAGCAGGTCTTGATCACAGTGTTGCCACTAGTCCTACATCTCTTTTCAGTTTTTATACCTTTCCACCCACTAGCAATTAATGATGCTAAGATCTGGAACTCCCTTCCTTCTCACTTGAGATCCAACCCCGACCTAGCCTCTTTCCGCAAACAACTAAAAACCCACCTGTTCAATTCTCTTTAATAAAACCCAGCCCTCCCTCCCTCTTCGGTTCTGTAACCTCACTCACCTTACCAACAGGTTCCTCTAGCGCTTGGACGCCTCAGGGCAGCAATTCGCGCTTTAAAAATCCACTTTCATTCATTCATTCATTCATTCATTCATTCATTCATGCATTGTGGGGGAGGTAGTTTCAAATAACATATATCAACAGAATCGTTTATGTCAATTAAAGCTTTGTAACATTATAGGCTTTTCTTAGTTACTCTAGTAAGATTCATATTGGCATTACATAATATGAAGTCTCTGTAATATGGTTAAATGCTAGGAATTTTCGTGTCGCCCATGTAGGGCATTAACCAAAATGCAAAAAACATACATTCTATTAAATAAGAGAATTTATGTTATTAGTATTGCAGTATACAGTATGGGCTAAGTGCCATCATGACTTCACCAGAATGATCTGACCAATTTGTTATAGTCTGTTCATAATGGGCTGAGTGCCCTACGGAATGGTAATAGAGTGACAACATAGGCCTGGGATTCATGTTAATTCAATTTATAATTGTCTTAGTCCATTTTCTTCATTTATTATTTTTCTCTCTTTTTTGTCCTTCCTGTTTCAATTACAGTTCCATCATACAGTTAGTTCACAGGTGGACATACATCTCTTCGTCCATATTTAATCCTCTCGGTGTTTTCGTTTGGAATCTTATAATTAGACGTGACTCCAATCTCTGTAGTTGTAGTTTTCTATTTCCCCCTCTTTCATTGGGAGGAATTGCCGCCATGCCACTGTATCTTATGTCTTTCCAGGTCTTTCCTTTGTGTCGTGACATATGCTTGGCTATTGCCTAAGACATGTCTCCATTTTGGATCGCTCTAATGTGTTCCAGGATTCTTTTGTGCAGTGGACAGGTCGTCATTCCGATGTAATTCTTGCCACAAGCACATGTTAGAATATATACCACATGAGTCGTCTTACATGTGATGATTTGTTCTATGTTGAATGTTTTTCCCTGGGGATCTTTCAGTGATTTAACAGATTCACCTACAGTACAGGCTTTACATTGAAAACATTTCTTGAATCCCTTTGGTCTTAATGAAAGCCAATCATTTGTCTTTTTCATCTCAAAGTGGCTTCTCACAAGTTTGTCCTGTAGTGAGGGTGGCTTTCTGAATGTTACAAGAGGGTGGTTGCCTAGTTGCTCTCCAATATCAGGATCGTTTTGAATTAAGTTCCAATATTTATTTAATATTGTTCTCACTTTTTGACTTTCTTTACTGTATGTGATAATCATACGGATTGGTTCTGGTTTTGATGGCGTTTCATTAGGTTTCTTTTTGTTGATCAATGTTTGTGTTCTACTTAGGTCTCTTGCCTTGAGTTCACCTTTTTTGACGTCATTGTATGCGTATCCTCGTTGCAAGAATCTTTTGGTGGTTTCTCTGTATTTCTGATTCATTTCTTTTGTATTAGAGCAGTTTCTTTTCATGCGGATGAATTCGCCGTAGGGAATACTCCTCTTTAGGTTTGTAGGGTGAAAGCTTTCACCATGTAAGATACTATTGGTTGCAGTGCTTTTACGATGGACCGTAGTTTCTAATTGTCCATTTTCAACGTAGACCTTAGTGTCCAGAAAGACAATTTCTTTGTCGCTGATTGCTGATGTAAATCTCAGCCCCATCTCATTATTATTCAGTTTTCCCAGATATTCATTGAATTCAGTGTCTGTTCCGTTCCAAATAAGGAACAGGTCATCGATGAAACGCAACCAAATTTTAATTTTCGAGGTGTAGTGGTCATTCTCTTCCCTCCAGGCTGTAGTTCTCTCCCACCAACCCATTGCTAGGTTGGCGTAGCTCGGTGAAAATGCAACTCCCATGGCGGTTCCGCATCGTTGGGCATAGTATGTTTTGTTGAAAAGGAAAACATTGTTGTTAAGACATAATTCTGTCATTTCCTTAATCATTCGCCAGTGTTGTAATTCTTCCAAGGGTTTCTGTTTCAAGAAGAAATCCATGGCTGTTAGGCCCATGTTGTGTGTTATTGAAGTGTACAAAGAAACTACATCAATAGTTGCAAGTTTGTAACCATCAACCCATGCGATGTTCATCACATTTCGTAAGAAGTCTCCTGTGTCCTTTATGTATGATGTTAAGGTGGGGACAATTGGTGCCAGAAAGTGATCAATGTAAATGGAAAGATTCTCATATAGGGAACCACAACTTGATATAATGGGTCTGCCCGGGGGTTTCTTCAGAGTTTTATGCACTTTCGGCAGAAAGTACATTGTGGGCATGACAGGATCTTCGATTGTCAAGAATTGTACTTCTTGATTCGTTAATAGTCCTTGATTTTCCCATTTAGTTAGTTTAGTGTTCAGTTCCCCTATCAATTCATTGATTGGATTCTTTTTAAGTTTTTCATAGTTTGTGGTTTCACCAAGTTGACGCATGGCTTCTTGTATATAGTCTAATTTGTCCATTAAGACTATATTCCCGCCTTTGTCAGCAGGTTTGATTTCTAGTGAATCATTTTCCATTAAGGTTTGCAACGCTTTACGTTCTACCACAGACATATTTTCTTTTTTACCCTTCTGTATATTTTTTTTCATTTTTTCAAGGTCTGCATTTACCAATTCAAAGAACGCATCTATTTTGTTGCCTGGATGCAACATTGGACAAAATCTTGATTGCTTCTTAAATTTCGTTTTTTGGTGTTGATCAATAGTTTGTCCCATGTTTAGTAATACTTGACTGTCAGTCATATCCATGCTTTCAGTCTCATTTACTAGTTCGAATGCGGTTCGCATAGCTGGAATTTCAGCAATTGTTATCCGTGTATCATTCGTGTCAACATGTGGTTCATTTTGTGCCATTTGATTTTCCTTTTTTTTGAAGAATTTTGCCAATTTTAGTTTTCGTGTATATTTGTAAAGATCTATTTTTGTTTCTACTGGATCGAAATGTTTCTCCGGGCAGAAAGTTAGGCCTTTATTGAGGAGATTTTCTTCAGCCCTAGTCAATACATGTTTGGATAGGTTGATTATTAGGTAGGGATCTGGTTCTCCTTTGTTTCTTTTTAGTTTGTCACTCTGTTTCGCAGATGATACCCCTTTGTTTTTTCCGGAGCCTCTTCTGGTTTTTCTTTGCTTTTTTTCTGGCTTTGTTGGCCCCTTCCTCTTGCTCTGGTTCTCTGTTGTCCCTGGCTTCTTCCTCTCCCCCTTCCTCGTCCTCTTCCTCTCGTTCGTTGTTGGTCTAGATATACCAACTTGACTTCCTCTAAAATGGAGTCCTTATTCCTGTGTTATCTTTTTCTTCATTTTCACTCCAATCTGTGTCCGATTCGCTCATAGTTAGGCTTGCAATTTCAGTCTGTGGTTGTGTTTTCAATTGCTGTTTTAATTGGTCAAATCTTTTCGCAAATGTTAGTATCCTACCACATGAATAATCTTGTTGGTCCCTTCTGTATTTTCGTTCTTTGCGCTCTTCTACTTCTGTTTCATGTTTATCCAAAGCAGTTTCCATGGTTTTTCTATATTTTTTTGATTCATCTTCTTTATCATGAGACAGAATCAGTGACTCAATTTCCGCTATTTTTTCATGCAATTCTTCTATGTCTATTTTTGCATGTTTGATTATTATTCTGATCGTGTTGGTAGACCATTGCGTATTATTATTGCCCCAGTCAATGAGCATTTCCGGACGTGTGTCAGGGTGGTTAGGGAGAGTGTATATTCTTAGACCTCTTGGGACCATCTTGCACTCCAGGTATTTTTCCATTGTTAAAACTTCCCAACTTTTTGTTATTTCTTTTTTGAGTAGTCTTTCCAATTTTACAAATAATTGTTTTAGCGTCATGGATCCAGGATCAGTTTCTTCTGGTTCTTTTCTAGCATTATTTTTCGTACTTTCTGGATTTTTATCTGTTTGAAAAATGGTTTGAGCACGCAGTGCTCTCTTGGTGACTAATTTAAATACAGGGAGACGTTCGTCCCTGTTGTCCAGCACCTACCGTGCAAAGCGTGCACCCCTTGAGAACGATTTGGTGAATAATTAAATTAATGGAGGCGGCACCCGACTATCCTCATCAGGATCCTATCTTGCAAAAGTAAAGGCTACACCGAGCAACGTTTGTCTGCAGCGCCACGGATTGGTTTTCGAGGCGGAGCAACTCACGTGGAAAGCAAGTCAGAGGATTACTGGAGCATTCAAGACGCTGAGGGAACCGTGTGAGGCGTTCAACCACGAAGAAAATACACGGAAAGCAGCTTTCCAAACGCGGCGTCTCCCGAACGAACAAACGAGGTGAGAGCGCTTCGCGTAAACAATGTTTTGAAATGCCCGACGGAGTCGCGGTAAATATCTCAGTATAACAAAACGAAGCAGCGTACTAAGCATAAGACTGTAGTCGTTACTGAATGTAATTAGCTCAATGTAAAAGGCGTGCAGAGACTATTCCAATACATGATTCCCCTGCCACGAGAACAGTTACATTTTCATTTAGAAACAAAATCGTTTTTGAATATTGAAATCGACTGTGCTGGGAAACATGGAAGACAGAGCAACCAAAAGAGCACTGCGTGCTCAAACCATTTTTCAAACAGATAAAAATCCAGAAAGTACGAAAAATAACGCTAGAAAAGAACCAGAAGAAACTGATCCTGGATCCATGACGCTAAAACAATTATTTGTAAAATTGGAAAGACTACTCAAAAAAGAAATAACAAAAAGTTGGGAAGTTTTAACAATGGAAAAATACCTGGAGTGCAAGATGGTCCCAAGAGGTCTAAGAATATACACTCTCCCTAACCACCCTGACACACGTCCGGAAATGCTCATTGACTGGGGCAATAATAATACGCAATGGTCTACCAACACGATCAGAATAATAATCAAACATGCGAAAATAGACATAGAAGAATTGCATGAAAAAATAGCGGAAATTGAGTCACTGATTCTGTCTCATGATAAAGAAGATGAATCAAAAAAATATAGAAAAACCATGGAAACTGCTTTGGATAAACATGAAACAGAAGTAGAAGAGCGCAAAGAACGAAAATACAGAAGGGACCAACAAGATTATTCATGTGGTAGGATACTAACATTTGCGAAAAGATTTGATCAATTAAAACAGCAATTGAAAACACAACCACAGACTGAAATTGCAAGCCTAACTATGAGTGAATCGGACACAGATTGGAGTGAAAATGAAGATCAAGATAACACAGGAATAAGGACTCCATTTTTAGAGGAAGTCAAGTTGGTATATCTAGACCAACAACGAACGAGAGGAAGAGGACGAGGAAGGGGGAGAGGAAGAAGCCAGGGACAACAGAGAACCAGAGCAAGAGGAAGGGGCCAACAAAGCCAGAAAAAAAGCGAAGAAAAACAAGAAGAGGCTCCGGAAAAAACAAAGGGGTATCATCTGCGAAACAGAGTGACAAACTAAAAAGAAACAAAGGAGAACCAGATCCCTACCTAATAATCAACCTATCCAAACATGTTTTGACTAGGGCTGAAGAAAATCTCCTCAATAAAGGCCTAACTTTCTGCCCGGATAAACATTTCGATCCAGTAGAAACAAAAATAGATCTTTACAAATATACACGAAAACTAAAATTGGCAAAATTCTTCAAAAAAAAGGAAAATCAAATGGCACAAAATGAACCACATGTTGACACGAATGATACACGGATAACAATTGCTGAAATTCCAGCTATGCGAACCGCATTCGAACTAGTAAATGAGACTGAAAGCATGGATATGACTGACAGTCAAGTATTACTAAACATGGGACAAACTATTGATCAACACCAAAAAACGAAATTTAAGAAGCAATCAAGATTTTGTCCAATGTTGCATCCAGGCAACAAAATAGATGCGTTCTTTGAATTGGTAAATGCAGACCTTGAAAAAATGAAAAAAAATATACAGAAGGGTAAAAAAGAAAATATGTCTGTGGCAGAACGTAAAGCGTTGCAAACCTTAATGGAAAATGATTCACTAGAAATCAAACCTGCTGACAAAGGCGGGAATATAGTCTTAATGGACAAATTAGACTATATACAAGAAGCCATGCGTCAACTTGGTGAAACCACAAACTATGAAAAACTTAAAAACAATCCAATCAATGAATTGATAGGGGAACTGAACACTAAACTAACTAAATGGGAAAATCAAGGACTATTAACGAATCAAGAAGTACAATTCTTGACAATCGAAGATCCTGTCATGCCCACAATGTACTTTCTGCCGAAAGTGCATAAACTCTGAAGAAACCCCCGGGCAGACCCATTATATCAAGTTGTGGTTCTCTATATGAGAATCTTTCCATTTACATTGATCACTTTCTGGCACCAATTGTCCCCACCTTAACATCATACATAAAGGACACAGGAGACTTCTTACGAAATGTGATGAACATCGCATGGGTTGATGGTTACAAACTTGCAACTATTGATGTAGTTTCTTTGTACACTTCAATAACACACAACATGGGCCTAACAGCCATGGATTTCTTCTTGAAACAGAAACCCTTGGAAGAATTACAACACTGGCGAATGATTAAGGAAATGACAGAATTATGTCTTAACAACAATGTTTTCCCTTTCAACAAAACATACTATGCCCAACGATGCGGAACCGCCATGGGAGTTGCATTTTCACCGAGCTACGCCAACCTAGCAATGGGTTGGTGGGAGAGAACTACAGCCTGGAGGGAAGAGAATGACCACTACACCTCGAAAATTATAATTTGGTTGCGTTTCATCGATGACCTGTTCCTTATTTGGAACGGAACAGACACTGAATTCAATGAATATCTGGGAAAACTGAATAATAATGAGATGGGGCTGAGATTTACATCAGCAATCAGCGACAAAGAAATTGTCTTTCTGGACACTAAGGTCTACGTTGAAAATGGACAATTAGAAACTACGGTCCATCGTAAAAGCACTGCAACCAATAGTATCTTACATGTTGAAAGCTTTCACCCTACAAACCTAAAGAGGAGTATTCCCTACGGCGAATTCATCCGCATGAAAAGAAACTGCTCTAATACAAAAGAAATGAATCAGAAATACAGAGAAACCACCAAAAGATTCTTGCAACGAGGATACGCATACAATGACGTCAAAAAAGGTGAACTCAAGGCAAGAGACCTAAGTAGAACACAAACATTGATCAACAAAAAGAAACCTAATGAAACGCCATCAAAACCAGAACCAATCCGTATGATTATCACATACAGTAAAGAAAGTCAAAAAGTGAGAACAATATTAAATAAATATTGGAACTTAATTCAAAACGATCCTGATATTGGAGAGCAACTAGGCAACCACCCTCTTGTAACATTCAGAAAGCCACCCTCACTACAGGACAAACTTGTGAGAAGCCACTTTGAGATGAAAAAGACAAATGATTGGCTTTCATTAAGACAAAAGGGATTCAAGAAATGTTTTCAATGTAAAGCCTGTACTGTAGGTGAATCTGTTAAATCACTGAAAGATCCCCAGGGAAAAACATTCAACATAGAACAAATCATCACATGTAAGACGACTCATGTGGTATATATTCTAACATGTGCTTGTGGCAAGAATTACATCGGAATGACGACCTGTCCACTGCACAAAAGAATCCTGGAACACATTAGAGCGATCCAAAATGGAGACATGTCTTATGCAATAGCCAAGCATATGTCACGACACAAAGGAAAGACCTGGAAAGACATAAGATACAGTGGCATGGCGGCAATTCCTCCCAATGAAAGAGGGGGAAATAGAAAACTACAACTACAGAGATTGGAGTCACGTCTAATTATAAGATTCCAAACGAAAACATCGAGAGGATTAAATATGGACGAAGAGATGTATGTCCACCTGTGAACTAACTGTATGATGGAACTGTAATTGAAACAGGAAGGACAAAAAAGAGAGAAAAATAATAAATGAAGAAAGTGGACTAAGACAATTATAAATTGAATTAACATGAATCCCAGGCCTATGTTGTCACTCTATTACAATTCCGTAGGGCACTCAGCCCATTACGAACAGACTATAACAAATTGGTCAGATCATTCTGGTGAAGTCATGATGGCACTTAGCCCATACTGTATACTGCAATACTAATAACATAAATTCTCTTATTTAATAGAATGTATGTTTATTTGCATTTTGGTTAATGCCCTACATGGGCGACACGAAAATTCCTAGCATTTAACCATATTACAGAGACTTCATATTATGTAATGCCAATATGAATCTTACTAGAGTGACTAAGAAAAGCCTATAATGTTACAAAGCTTTAATTGACATAAACGATTCTGTTGATATATGTTATTTGAAACTACCTCCCCCACAATGCATCATTAATTGCTAGTGGGTGGAAAGGTATAAAAACTGAAAAGAGATGTAGGACTAGTGGCAACACTGTGATCAAGACCTGCGGTCGAAACGCGTAGGTGTAGGGGGCTACATGGAGTCTCTGCGCTAATAAACCCTTTAATTATACATTGAGCGTGTGCGGACATTAAGTTCTTTCTTGGTGACTAATTTAAATACAGGGAGACGTTCGTCCCTGTTGTCCAGCACCTACCGTGCAAAGCGTGCACCCCTTGAGGACGATTTGGTGATTAAATAAATATATATATATATATATATATATATATATATATATATATATATATATATATATGCCACGAACTCCGTCAAGTCCCAAAGAATCACCCTCAGAACAACAACGAAACCGGACCCACACGGATAGTTTTGCAAAATTTAAAGTTTATTCCATCCTTTTGTGCAGAGAACACGCCGCCATGACGCGTTTCGGGACCTCCGCCCCTTGATCACATGACATGGTCCGATTGTACACCCATCACTTTTAAAGTGCTAATACACAGTCAGCTGACACCATGGCCTGTGGAAATAAAAAACAGACTTCAGCCTGGTTCAATAGCACTCATACATTGAGATGTGTCCACTTCTGAACATTTTTGTATGGTCCAAATGCATTACACATTCAACTATGGATTTGAAGATACAAAACATAGCATTTTTCAAAGGAAAGTAGTTCCTTCTTTGTGCTTGTTTCATTCAATGTTCCCACTGATACGCTAACGTCATTTCCATATAAATAAATTGATTAAAATACATCATCAATTAAGACGCTAAGCAATTCATATATATCAGGTTAAAATCGTATAAAAGAATATATATATATATACAATTTCTATATATTGTGCAAATTTGCTGTATTATGTGCAAACCACGCAAATGGAAAGACCTCGTTAATCTAGTTGGGAACACATAGTATGGACCATTTTATCAAAATTGTGCCCCAGTGGGCATTTCGTGCTACTCATAACCACTGCCTCCACACTGCCATATCATGGGTTCAACAGCTGGTGCACTGAAAAAAGAACTTTATCACAATCATCATTGTGATAAACAAAACCCTATTACCCAGTGAAACAATATTTGTTGTTGTTCCCACCACCATAAAACAGAGTTAAAAATAGGAGGACGGCTATCTACATGTCCGACTCATTTGCATCTCAGTTTGTTTGCAGTAGCTCATAGCCAAGAGGCTCAGACGGTATGTATGATTAGATCCCTAATAAAGACAAGAATGTAAGTCTTCCGTTTGATTCAAACCGTTCGGGGTTTTGGAATTCAACTCCAATATATAGCGGGTTTCTAGAACTCGCAGCTGAGCCTCTCTATCCCCGCCTCTGCGCAGTGGCGGGACCATATCAATGGCAAAGTACTGCAAACATCCTATATCTCCCCCGTGAACAGTGTTGACATGCCTAGCCACAGGGTAAGCCTCATCCTTGTTAGTGACCGCTCTCAGGTGCTGAAGAATGCGCTTGTGAACCTGCAACTTCGTGCTACCCACGTAGCGCAGGCCACAAGCACATTCCAACACATAGATGACGAAGTCTGATTTACAGGTGATTTTCTTTTTAATTTCTTTCACCTCATTGTTAAAGGCAGTAGTATAGGTGGTTCTATTCTTGCCTATCTTACATGCCTTGCAGACTGCACATTTGAGAAAGCCCTTGCTCTTCCCTAGCCAGTTGTCATTGGCTATCTCCGGGCTGCTCTTCACTAGCATATCACTCATAGATCTGGCTCTACTGTATGTTATAGCCGGTCTATTGGCAAGGGTCCCCCCAATAACCGGATCACCCTTGACTACCTGCCAGTTTTTACGAATGATGTTTAGTATTGCTTTGTGCTGTCTGCTGTATGCTGTTATCAGTCTAGGTTGACCAGACTCCCTCTCCAAAATTAGTGTAGGATCAGCATCCGCTGATTGGCCGTGCCCTGCAGTTAAATTTGCACGCCTCATGGCACTCTCCACCATTGGTTGCGAATAGCCTCTTTCAATAAACCTTGTGCTGCTGGCTTTCTGTGCTATCTCACAGCTTTCATCTGTGCTGCAGATTCTTCTGATTCTCAGCATCTCCCCGTAGGGGATGCTGCGAATCAGATGTGCTGGGTGGTGGCTGGTGGCGTGTAACACTGTGTTTCCTGCTGTCAATTTGCGATGTAGGTCAGTCACCAACCTACCATTCACAATGCTCACCTCCACATCCAAAAAGGCAACCTTCGTGCTGCTAATCTGGCCCGTAAATTGTAGGTTCAAATTGTTTACATTGATCTCAGTTATGAACCTGGTTGCCCCTTCCTCTGACCCCCTCCAAACAATAAAAAGGTCATCAATGAACCTGTACCAGGCTATGATGTTGTTAGCCATGGTACTCGCATAGGTTTTTGCTAGGACCTGCTCCTCCCAAAGCCCCATATGCAGACAGGCATAGCTCGGGGAGAAGCAGGCCCCCATGGCAACTCCCCTCAGTTGCTGGAATACCTGTTTTTGGAACAAGAAAAAGTTGCTCTTGAGGCAGATTTCTGTCATCTCACTGACCATATTATTGTGCTGTAGCATGCATGCAGGTCTACGCTTCAAATAGTGTTTCACCGCCCTCAGACCATCATCATGATTAATACTGGTGTATAAGGAAGTTACATCTAGCGTTAGTAATAAGTAATCTTCCTTCCACTCCAAGGTTCTGATCTTATCCAAAAAGTCACCAGTATCCCTGATATATGAGGGAAGCATCCTCACATGCTCCTGCAGGAAATGGTCAATATACTTCGAAGCATTCTCAAAAGGACCCTGTCTGGCGGAGATAATGGGCCTCCCTGGTGGTTTGGTCACACTCTTGTGGATCTTTGGGATCATGTAAAACACAGGGATCACAGGGTAATTTGATTTGAGAAATTTTTGCTCATCCCCACTTAGTAATCCCATACCCTTCCATGTATACAATCGCTCCTACAATAACAATTTCTATCATTCAATTGCAGTAGAGCCTCTTCCATATACGTTTGTTTAGGCCACAGGACAATGTTGCCCCCCTTATCTGATTGCTTAATGATCACATTATTCTCCCCCTGTAGCTTCTTCATTAGACTTCCATAGGCATTATTACACTTTTTGCTGTATTTAATGTCTTTTGTCTTAGAAGCCTGATGCAGATCCTTTAAGTCAGAAATCACCAGATTGTTGAAGACTTCTATGTTGTCATACACGGATATGGGGTTAAATGTCGATTTTGGTCTAAAACCTGTGGCCCCTGGGGCATTTGTTGTTAACACCTGTTCCCTCTCAGTGTCCACCAGGGTTCCCCCTTCTATGTTCAAATCGACCAAGTCCACATACAGCTCCACCTCTCCTGCTAAACAGGTACCCATATCCGGATCAGTTCTGATCTTGTCTTGCAATGGTTTTCGCATCTTAAGTTTGTTCTGCAAGAATAGCTTTCTGAGTTTCAATTTCCTTATGTACTTAAAAAAGTCCATTCTTGTTTGCGCATAATTGAATGTACATGGGGGGCAATAGGTTAAGCCCAATGATAAAGTTTTAACCTCATTGTTAGTTAAACGAACATTTGACAGATTAATCACAGAAAGTCTGTTGCTTACTTGTGCATTCAATTGCGGTTCCAGCGTTTGCGACCCCGACCCTGTGCAGATGGTTTCTTCGTTCCGGTGTGCTGCTCGCCTTCTCCTCCGCCACTTGCGTTTGAGGTTGCGTTTCTGCCTGTTTTCATGCCAGCGGTGTGTGATCTTAGGGTCTGTCTGCGGTCGTTTCGTAGGCACTCCACCTCCTCTCCCAACGACCGCTTGGTAAACCCCACCGCCTCATTCGTATTGCGTTGATCATTTTCGGATTCACTGCCCGGTATAGAACTTAAATTTGATTCAGATGTTGACGGGCTTATGTTCCTACTGCTGCTCTGCCCTGCACCTCCTGAGGGAACGCCGGTCGGTACCTTTGGATGATCGTATTTTTTCGAAAAGGTAAAAATGCGGCCATTCTGGTAATCTAGTTTGTCCCTCTGAAACTTGAAGGTTTTCCTTCTCTTGATTACCTCCTCTTCTTTGGTGAGTCGTTGTGTCATCGTTTCACGCAAACGTTTTTCCTGTTCCGCATCATTTAATCATTTAATTCATTTATTTTCACCCCCAATTTCTCTCCATCGCTCTCCGCATACTTGATCAAGATTTTTAATAATCCACTCGAGTAGTCCAAGTTACATCCCGCCCACTCGATCAACATTTCTGGGTCCGGGTTTTCGAAGCTGGGGGCTAACAAACTCCTTAAGCCTCGTGGGGCACGACCAACCTCTAAGTAGCGGGACAGTGATTTCTTTTCCCACCACTTCGACTGTTCCGCCCGCATGGCTTTTTCTAATTTTCTAAAAAGTTCTTTCATTGCGTTAGTCCCAGTACTTAATGGTGTCACCAACCCCTTGGGGTCGTTGTCAACAATAGGGGCATTGTCAAACATTCCGATAGCCGCCTCCTCGCGGTTTCTGACCACATCAGCGGCGGCCATGGTCTCTGCACTTCAAATGTTCGTAATTAACGGATGTGTGTATGCACTCGGCTATGTGTAACGCGGATGTGAATAACCCCTCACACAGCGCCGCTTCCTCCTTCAGTCCCGAATACGATTCCCCGCGGCCCCTCACCAAGCCGTCGACTGCTCTTCGCGGCGTCGGTTCTACCACAGCCGTGGGAACTGCCTCGCCTTGCAGTGCAGTCTTTGCTCCAGGGGATTTCCGCTCGTCGGGGGCTGCTGCAGTTGCTCCTACTAGAGCTGTCGAATTTTGCTGGAAACCCGCAAACCTGCTTCCTTCCGCTTTCGCCTAAGTTACTGAAGGGGTCCGGTAAACACCCAGAAGCTGTCGGTGTAATAACGTGCCACGAACTCCGTCAAGTCCCAAAGAATCACCCTCAGAACAACAACGAAACCGGACCCACACGGATAGTTTTGCAAAATTTAAAGTTTATTCCATCCTTTTGTGCAGAGAACACGCCGCCATGATATATTTATATATCCAAAGAAACCCTCCTGGAAGAAAGGCAGAGGCCACAACGGGGAACAGTATGAAGGCTTTCTTTATTGCAAAGTTGGACGGCACTCCGGGCGTATGCATTTCCGCTGTGTAGCTTCGTCAGCGCCCAGCGTGGTACTCTGGAGGATGGTCGAGTGCCTGTTAATAAAATGAGAGTTCATTCACTGCCACATTTGTAGATCGCTCCGCCCTTGGTGATGCCTGACAGCACCAATCACAGCGTCTCAAGAGTGCAAAGCACTTCATCTCCCAGCATGCAGTGTTAAGCTAGGAAAGGGCAGCCAGATGGTAGCGCGACCCACAAAGTAGCACTCGATCACTTCTCTCACTGTTACCGTGTCCCCTGCAACGTACAGCCTCCTTGGGTCCCCAACTGCACAACCTTCGACATCAGGGATCAATTTCACGGGGGTAAGTCCGACAGTGCGTCTCTCCCAATGCGGAGTTGATAACTCCGACACCGCTGTGTTTTTCCCTGTTGGCTGGGGTGGGCCTGATCTGTTTCAATAACTTGAAGAGAAAAGTTTCTCGCCGGGGCAAGAAAGGACGCCAGTATGGATCAGGCCAACTTGCATGCAGGGGCCTCTGTAAATTGCCGCTGGCTGGTAATTGTCAATATCCAAAGAAACCCTCCTGGAAGAAAGGCAGAGGCCACAACGGGGAACAGTATGAAGGCTTTCTTTATTGCAAAGTTGGACGGCACTCCGGGCGTATGCATTTCCGCTGTGTAACTTCGTCAGCGCCCAGCGTGGTACTCTGGAGGATGGTCGAGTGCCTGTTAATAAAATGAGAGTTCATTCACTGCCACATTTGTAGATCGCTCCGCCCTTGGTGATGACTGACAGCACCAATCACGGCGTCTCAAGAGTGGAAAGCACTTCATCTCCCAGCATGCAGTGTTAAGCTAGGAAAGGGCAGCCAGATGGTAGCGCGACCCACAAAGTAGCACTCGATCCCTTCTCTCACTGTTGCCGTGTCCCCTGCAACGTACAGCCTCCTTGGGTCCCCAACTGCACAACCTTCGACATCAGGGATCAATTTCACGGGGGTAAGTCCGACAGTGTGTCTCTCCCAATATATATATATATATATACCTATGTATATATTTAGGTATATATATATATATATATGCATGTATATATATATATATATAGGTGTGTGTGTGTGTGTGTGTGTGTATATATATATTACCTACTGGCGGTTGCCAGTAGGTAGTTATAGTTAGGACCTAGTTACCATAGGAAAATCGCAACATTCTATTCCCAATAACTTTGGCGCCGATTGACGAATCTTTGCGAAATTTTTAAAACTTATGGCCTGCTTCAGTCCGCTACTATCTTTAAAGTTTTGGGGAGATTTGGCAAGGGGGGCTGAGAAAAAGGGGGGTCCCAAAACGTGTTTTCTCAATGCAATTTTCCATAGGAAACTTTAGACACGGTTACTGCCTGAACAGCTGAACGGAATTACACCAAATTTGGCAAAAAGGTAGCCCTTGGTTCAGAAAAATCCCTTTTTGTTAAATGGTGTAAATCCGTTCAGTAGTTTTTAAAATATTAATGGAAAAAGAAATATATATATATCTGGGTGTAGCCTAATCACACATCTCATCGTGAGATCTGATTGGCTGTCAGCACTTCATCCAAGAAGGGTTGGCAGCCATCTTGGGACCAATATACATCATTGCACCTCATTAAAAAGCATTGCAGTTAATAGAAGGTTTTACGACTTTAGTTACATTATAAATCATTTGTTGATGGTACCATACTCATTTTAGGAATTGTGGTGTGTTCTAAGGGGATTTTTGCATGTGAAAAAGCCTTCTGCTGGGATATCATGAATCATGTTTGAAAGAAAACTATTTTCTCATGCTTTTCCCACAGACGTTTGGAAGGTGATCTATAAGCTAAACTTAGCACATATTTTCTGTAAATTCACATTATCTTTCTCAGTCATGTGAGAATGAAGTCTGACATTCTCAGTAAAACATGTACATTCAGCAAGGGCAGAGACTGTCAGTTGATTCCTTTGTGTTCTACTGCAGCTTCCCAGAGTGCTCTAAAGAACAACTAGAGTGCTAACAGCCTTACTTATGACAAAAGTATAACACACCTGAAGCCATCTTGATTGGAATAAAGTGGTAACTCTTAAAACATTTAATTTAAAAAGGAACAAAATGAGGGGGTTCATTTTACCATAGGAAGTATGATTAGTGCTGCAGAAAGAAAAATTAGGGCACATTTTGAGTGACTTCTCAAATCCTCTTCTATTTCATAAAAAAATTCTGACATGCAGACTGAAACCTGCACTTTTAATACCAGCAGCAGACTTCCCTGGTGAGCAGTAAGTAGCTTTACTACAGTTATCTAATAAGCAACTGGAGTGTTAACATTCTGAATTTATGGCAAATGTGTGACACATCTGAATTCCTTCTTGATGGAATCAAAGTAAAAAACTGAAAGTATTTCCTACTGAGGAGACTGTAGTAAATTAGGAAACTTCATAACAAATAAGTCTCCCAAGATGGCCACCAGAGACAAAAGAGTCCAAATGTAGCAGAAATATCATCCAAATGTAGCCCACGTATAGCTCAATTACAGAATGTCCCAGAGTGTTCTTAAGAACAACTAGAGCGCTTACTGTCTCACTTATGACAAAAGTATGGCACACCTGAAACCGTCTTGATTGGAATAAACTGGTATCACTTAAAACATTTAATTTAAAAAGGAACACAAGGGGGTTCATTTTGCCATAGAAATTATGATTAGTGCTGAAGAAAGAAAAATGAGGGCACATTTCGAGTGACTTCTCAAATCCTCTTCTATTTCATTAAAAAATTCTGACATGCAGACTGAAACATGCACTTTTAATACCAGCTGGAGACTTCCGTGGTGAGCAGTAGCTTTACTACAGTGATCTAATGAGCAACTAGAGTGCTAACATTTAGAATTTATGGCAAATGTGTGACATATCTAAATACCTTCTTGATGAAATCAAAGTAAAAAATTGAAAGCATTTCCTACTGAGGAGACTGAAGTAAATGAGGAAATTAGAAAACCTCATAACAAATAAATCTCCCAAGATGACCACCAGAGACAAAAGTGCCCAAATGTAGCACAAATAACACCCCGATGTAGCCCACATGTAGCCCAATGACAGAAGTGTGCAAAACACTTTTTATTTTTGTGTTTTTGCAGATTTATATAGTGCAGACTTGTCAGGTATGGGAGTGCTTTACATGAGCATTTGTTACATCACACAAGAACAAATTCATTTTGGTTTTAGACATGGGGAGATTAAGTGATTTGACCAGAATCACAGAATGTCGAACTGAAGCAGAAACTCCAACCTGGTTCCCCAGTTGCAAAGTCTGCATCTCTGGAAGTAACACCACATCCTCTCCCCTAAGTCCAACTGGATAAAAAAACAAAGATAACAAATAATTTAAAAGGGCTTTGACCCTATTTGAAAACTCAGAAAATATGTCCTCATTTTAGTTTTTTAGAGCACTAACCATAATTTTGATGCAAATAAGACCATCTCATATATGTAATTTCTAAAGGAAATGCTCTAGGTATTACAGTTTTGATTACATCAAGTTGACCTCAGGCGTTCCACACTTTTGTAATAAATATAGAATGTTAGCAATCAAGTTATTCATTAGGATACTGTTGAGAGGCAGAGGCCAGGGGCACGGACTCCTAAAATTGAAGGTAGGTAGGAGGGTGCAGAGGTAACAATTTGACCACACTGGGCAGGCAGGAAGGGCAGTGGCAGCACAACAGACTATGGAGGGCAGTGGAAAGGGGGGCAGGTGCAACAAACCACAATACAGGACTGGCAAGAGAGGCTGTGGCAATATATTAGACCATTGTGGGCAGAAGGAAGAGGAAGTGGTAGTACAACCATACATGTCAACAGACCCAATTCAGCCAGGAAACGTTCAACGTTTTTAAGCCCAAATGGGCTTTATTTGATCTGTCTCCTGTCTACAATCTCCTCTTTTTTAATGTAAGTTAAAGGGGAAAATCAATACCCCAGATTTTTTCAAAGTGTCCCTCTTATCAAGTTCAAAATGTTAGCAAGTATGGTACATTGGATCATGGAAGGCAGAAGGAATTGGGGTAGGGACATGGACTCGGATAACAGAGGACAGGAGGGACATGGAGAGGTGCACCAAACTGACCCTACAGTGTAGGCATCAGGGTTTGCTGCAGCACAATACACCACACAGGGCATGCAGAACGGAAGTGCAGCACAACAATCCATAGAAAGCAAGAGGGAGGGGACAGTACCATGCTCATGGACAACAGAGAACAGAGGGGAAAGAGGCAATGGTAGCTAGCTGACCATAATGGACAGACAGGAGAGAAAGGTGCAGCAAAAGGGACCATAAAGGGCAGGAGGGACAGATCAGGGGCATTACAATGGAACAGACAAGCCAGGAGGGAGGAAATAGGGGTCTGCACATGGAAACAGAGGACAGGGGGCAAGGGGGAAGGGCAGGAGCAGCAATATGACTATGGAGGTCAGGCAGGATGGGCACTAGAAGCAAGATACACCATGGAGAGCAACAGTGAGACTATAATGGCATACACACAGACCGTGGAGGGAAGGTGGGAGGGGCTGTGGCAGCACAGAAGGCCTTGCATGGCAAGCAGGAGGGCCGTGACAGCACAATGGCAATGATGGGCAAGAAGGAGGGTGCAGGGGCATGCACAATGGACCATGGAGGATAGAAGGGAGGTCAGGTCCTGGGCACAGACAGAGAGTTCAGTGGAAGGGGCCTCACAACACACCACGCAGGGCAGGCAGGAGGAGCAGTTGCAGCACAACAGACCAGGGAGGACAGAAGGGTGTGGCAGTAAAATGGACCATGGAGGACAGGAGGAAAGGGATAGGGGCATGGAATGTGGACAGGCAGGGTGGAGGTGGCAGGGACAGGTTGCAGTCATCTGACAATGCAAGGCAGGTGGGAGGGGAGTGGCAGCTCAACAGAACACTCTGTAGATTGGAGTGGCAGGTCCATGGAACATGGTGGGCAAAAAGGATGGAGCATGGGCATGCACACAGACATCGTAGGGCAGGGGGAAGGAGAATAGGGGCAGCAAGATAAGCACAGAGACTAAGCAGGAGGTCATTGATGGGGCATAGAATTGGGCAATGGAGGGCAGGAGGAGTGGACTGGTACATCATGCTAAATGGAGGGCAGTGGCAGCACATCAGACCATGCATGGTAGGAGGGAGGAGGCTAGTCCATGGACTTAGACAACAGAGGATAGGGAGGAGGTGGATGGGGAAGCAAGCTAACTGTTCAGAGAAGGTGGGAAGGCCAGTGGCAGAACAATGGCCACACAGGGCTGTAATAAGAGAGCAGGGACATGGACTTAGACAATTGATGCCTAGTCAAGTCAAGTCAAGTCAGAATTTGTATAGCGCACTACATACCCAGAGGGTCTCAAGGCGCTTAGGAAGGGGGGAGGTTTACTTATCGAAAATCCAGGTTTTAAGCTGTTTTCTGAAGGCTAGGTGGTTTTGAGTGAGGCGGAGGTGGATGGGAAGGGAATTCCAGGTTTTGGCTGCTAAGTAGGAGAAGGATCTTCCCCCCATGGTGGTTTTGTGGATGCGCGGGATGGTGGCGAGGGCTTGGTTGGATGAACACAGCTGGCGGGTGGGGGTGTAAAAGGAAAGGCGCGTGTTGAGGCAGTCCGGACCAAGTTCGTAGAGGGCTTTGTGTGCGTGGGTGAGGAGACGGAACATTATCCTTTTGTTGATGGGGAGCCAGTGCAGGTCTTTCAGGTGACCGGAGATGTGGTCTTTGCGAGGGATGTCTAGTATGAGTCTGGCTGAAGCATTTTGGATGCGTTGGAGTTTTTTCTGTAGTTTTGCGGTGGTACCGGCGTAAAGGGTGTTTCCGTAGTCCAGACGGCTAGTAATCAGTGCGTGGGTGACCGTTTTTCTTGTTTCGGTGGGGATCCAGCTAAATGTTTTTTTGAGCATTCGTAGGATGTTGAAGCATGATGATGAGACGGCATTGACTTGTCTGGTCATCGAGAGTGAGGAGTCCAGGATGATGCCCAGGTTCCGTGCGTGGTCCGTCGGTATGGGGGCTTTTCCTAGGGCCGTTGGCCACCAAGAGTCGTCCCAGGCGGAAGGGGATGCACCTAAAATGAGGACTTCCGTTTTGTCCGAGTTCAGTTTCAGACGGCTGTGCTTCATCCACTCGGCTACTTCTTTCATCCCTTCATGTAGGTTGGTTTTGGCGGTGATTGGATCTTTGGTGAGTGAGAGGATCAGCTGAGTGTCATCAGCGTAGGAGATGATGTTGAGGTTGTGTTGACGTGCGATGGTTGCGAGGGGGCTCATGTAGACGTTGAAGAGGGTCAATCAATCAATCAGAGCATTTATATAGCGCACTACTCACCCGGAGGGTCTCAAGGCGCTGGGGGGAGGGGGTCCGCTACTGCTCGAACAGCCAGGTCTTGAGCTGCTTCCTGAAGGCGAGGTGGTCCTGGGTCAGGCGGAGGTGAGTCGGAAGGGAGTTCCAGGTCTTGGCGGCCAGGTAGGAGAAGGACCTTCCTCCTGTGGTGGCTCTTCGGATGCGGGGGACGGCGGCGAGGGCGTGGCTGGTCGATCGAAGCTGGCGTTTGGGAGCGTAGACGTTGAGGCGGCTGTTGAGGTATCCTGGTCCTTGGTTGTGTAGGGCTTTGTGTGCGTGGGTGAGGAGCCGGAAGGTGATTCTCTTGTTGACCGGGAGCCAGTGCAGGTCTCTCAGGTGTCCGGAGATGTGGCTGCGGCGGGGGTTGTCCAGGATGAGTCGTGCTGAGGTGTTCTGGATCCGCTGGAGTCTCTTCTGGAGTTTGGCGGTGGTTCCGGCGTAGAGGGAGTTGCCATAGTCCAGACGGCTGGTGACGAGGGCCTGGGTGACCGTCTTCCTGGTCTCGGTGGGGATCCATCGGAAGATCTTACGTAGCATGCGCAGGATGTGGAAGCACGACGAGGAGACGGCGTTGACTTGTCTGGTCATGGAGAGGGAGGAGTCCAGGATGAAGCCCAGGTTGCGTGCGTGGTCTGTTGGTTTGGGTGCGCTGCCCAGGTCGGGGGGCCACCAGTAGTCGTCCCAGGCAGAGGGTGAGGATCCCAGGTTGAGGACTTCCGTCTTGTCCGAGTTCAGTTTCAGGCGGCTGTTCAACATCCATGTGGCTACGTCTGTCATCCCTTCGTGCAGGTTGGCTCTGGCGGTGGCGGGGTCGTTAGTGAGGGAGAGGATCAGCTGGGTGTTGTCGGCGTAGGAGATGATGTTCAGGTTGTGCTGGTGTGCGATGGCTGCGAGGGGGCTCATGTATACGTTGAAGAGTGTTGGGCTGAGCGAGGAGCCTTGAGGAACGCCGCAGATGACTTCGGTGGCCTCCGATCTGAACGGGGGGAGGCGGACTCTCTGTGTCCTTCCGGCGAGGAAGGAGGTGATCCACTCCAGTGCCTTCTCCTGGATTCCGACGTTGCTGAGGCACTGTACTAGGGTACGGTGGCAGACAGTGTTGAAGGCCGCGGAGAGGTCCAGGAGGATGAGGGCCGCTGTTTCGCCGTTGTCAAGCAGGGCTCGGATGTCATCGGTAGCTGCGATCAGGGCGGTATCGGTGCTGTGGTTGGCCCGGAAGCCAGACTGCAAGAGGTCGAGGGAGCCGTTCGTCTCGAGGAAGGCGGCCAGTTGCTTGTTGACGGTCTTCTCGATGACTTTTGCCGGAAACGGGAGCAGCGAGATGGGGCGGTAGTTCTTGAGGTCGGTTGGGTCTGCTGATGGTTTCTTGAGTAGAGCGCTGAGTTCGGCTTGCTTCCAGCTCTCCGGGAAGGTGGCGATGTTGAAGGAGGTGTTGATGATGTCCCGCAGGTGGGGTGCGATGACAGCGTCGGCCTTGTTGAAGACGTGGTGAGGGCAGGGGTCTGTTGGAGATCCGGAGTGGATGGAGTTCATCGTGCGGATGGTGTCTTCGGTGCTGATCGGGGTCCAGGCGCGGAGGGTGGTGGTGGGGGGCGGTGGTTCGGTCGTGGCGTGCGTCGGTTGAGTGCTGAAGCTGTTGTGTATGTCCGCGATCTTGTTGTGGAAGTAGGAGGCGAGGGAGTTGCAGAGGTCTTGCGAAGGGGTGATGTCGTTGTTTCCGGCGTTGGGGTTGGAGAGCTCTTTCACGATGTTGAAGAGTTCCTTGCTGTTGTGTGCGTTGTTGTCCAGTCGTTCCTTGAATGCGGTTTTCTTGGTGGCGTGGATCAGCTGGTGGTGTTTTCGGGTGGCGAGCTTGAGGGCAGTCATGTTGTCCGGTGTTGGGTCTCTGCACCAGGTTTTCTCAAGTGCTCTGCAGTTCTTCTTGGAGCTCTTGAGTTCGTTGTTAACGCATGGGGCTTTCTTGCTGCCGGGTCTGCTCGGCGGGGTCTTCAGCGGGGCGAGGTCGTCTGCGCAGTCGCTGATCCATTTCGTGAGGTTGGTGGCTGCTTGGCTGGGGTTGGTTGTGCTGGTGGGAGGGTTCTTGCTCAGGGAAGTAGCGAGCTGGTCTGTAGTGATCTTGTTCCAGCTTCTGCGGGGAGCCTGTTGCTGGTGATGGTGGAGTGTGGTCCTTCTGAAGCTGAAGTGGACGCAGCTGTGGTCCGTCCAGTGGAGTCCCGTGGCGTGGCTGAAGGGGATGTCCTTGCTGGAAGAGAAGATCGGGTCGAGTGTGTGTCCGGCGTAGTGGGTGGGGGTGGTCACCAGTTGCTTGAGTCCGAGGTTGGCGAGGTTGTCCAGCAGGGTGGTGGTGTTGCGGTCGTTGTTGTTCTCCAGGTGGAAGTTGAGGTCCCCGAGGAGGATGTAGTCGGCGGAGGGGAGGGCGTGTGGGCTGATGAAGTCGGCGATGTCCTCGCTGAATTGTGTGCGTGGTCCCGGGGGTCTGTAGATGAGGGTGCCTCTGAGGGTGGTCTTGGGGTTGGCGTGGATCTGGAAGTGCAGGTGTTCGGCGGGTGCGAGGGTGTCGTCGGTGTTGGTCGTGATGCGGATGGTGTTCCTGGGGATGATGGCGATGCCTCCTCCTGTCTGGTTGACGCGGTCTCTCCGGATGATCTTGTAGCCTTCTGGGATGGCGATGGTGATGTCGGGCGCTGAGGAGGCGTTCATCCAGGTTTCCGTGATGAAGGCGACGTCTGGGTCTGTGGTGTCGAGCAGGTTCCATAGCTCGATGGCGTGTCTGTGGACGGAGCGGGTGTTGAGCAGAATGCACTTCAGGTGGGTGCTGCTGGTGTTCGGCTTGGTGGGTGCTGGTGTGGCGTGGGTCCGGTTGCAGGTGAACTTGCAGGAGTGGCAGCTGAAGGGTCCGTGGGTGCGTCTCGGTGTGGCTCGGTAGCAGCCCGGTGTTCGGCCGGTGTTGAGTGCGTTGAGGTCGGTGGCGTCGTAGGTCCGTCGGGTCGGCTTCCGGCGGTGGGGGCCAGGGGTCCTGGCGCTGGGCGCGGTCCAGGCGCGGACGGGCTCAGACGGGCTTACCTTTGGCGCACCTTCGGCGCTCAATCGGTGCTCCCGCTGCGCGCGTCCGCTGCGCGGTCGCTCTGGGGGCGTCATAAGAAGGGAGCCGGGAGGGAGGGTCAGCTGGGAGGCGGGGAGCACGTGGGCCAATCGGCAAGCGGGGGGGCGGGGTCGCGGCAGGAACGGCGGAAAAAAACGGCGGGCTTGGTGGGCGGCCCTGCGGCGGCTGGGGCGTCGGATCGACGTCTGGCAGGCAGCAGGTAGAGGTAGGCAGGCAGAGCAGGTGGGGAGCGTGTGGGCGACCAGGCCGTGGAGGGCGCAGTGGTCGCTGAGGGGCTGAGTGATGATCCTTGCGGGACGCCGCAGATAACTTCGGAGGCCTCTGACTTAAAAGGGGGAGGCGGACTCTCTGAGTTCTTCCAGCGAGGAACGATATGATCCAGTCCAATGCTTTTCCTTGGATTCCGATGTTTCTGAGGCGTTGTATCAGGGTGCTATGGCATACTGTGTCGAAGGCTGCAGAGAGGTCAAGGAGGATGAGGGCGACAGTGTCTCCGTTGTCCAGTAGTGTTCAAATGTCGTCTGTTGCTGCGATGAGGGCGGTTTCGGTGCTGTGTTTGGCTCGGAAGCCCGACTGTGAGGAGTCGAGTGATTTGTTGGTTTCGAGAAAGGCGGCGAGCTGACTGTTGATGGCTTTCTCAATGACTTTGGCAGGGAATGGGAGGATCGAGATGGGGCGGTAGTTTTTGAATTCGGTGGGGTCAGCTGTGGGTTTCTTCAGAAGGGCGCTGAGTTTGGCGTGTTTCCAGCTTTCTGGGAATGTGGCGGAGTTGAGGGAGCAGTTGATGACGTCTCGGAGATGGGGTGCGATAGCGGAGCTAGCTTTGTTGAAGATGTGATGGGGGCATGGGTCTGTAGGGGATCCTGAGTGAATGGAGTTCATCAGGTGAATGGTGTCTTCTGTGGTGATGGGGTTCCAGTTGGAAAGGTTATTCGGAGGAGGTACCGGTTCGGAGTTGAGTGGGGTGGACTGGTTTCCGGGTTGGTTGTCAAAGCTGTTATGAATGTCGGCGATTTTGTCATGGAAGAATGAGGTGAGGGAGTCGCAGAGGACTTGAGAGGGGGTGATGTCGTTTGAGCTGGCGGTGGGGTTAGTGAATTCTTTGATGATGTTGAAAAGTTCCTTGCTGTTGCGAGCGTTGTTGTCTAGTCGGTCTTTGAATGCTGATTTCTTGGCTGTCCGGATTAGTTGGTGGTGTTTGCGGGGGGGCGTTTTTGAAGGCGGCTTGGGTGATAGTGTTTGGGTCTTTTTTCCAAGTTTTCTCAAGGGAACGACAGAGCTTCTTGGATTTCGTAAGGTCATCGTTGAACCATGGGGCGTTCTTGCTTCCTTGCTTGATTTGATATTTTTTCAGGGGTGCTAGTTTGTCGGCGGTTTGGGTTAACCATTGTGTGAGGTTGATGGCGGCTTGGTTAGGGTTCGTTGAATAGGCAGGGGGTTTTTGAAGAAGCGATGTGGAGATCTGGTCGATGGTGATTTTGTTCCAATTTCTACGCAAAGTTCGTTGAGGGTGGTTGTGGATCGTGGTCTTATTGTAAGTGAAGTGGATGCAACTGTGGTCCGTCCAGTAGAGGGGTGTGGTGTGAGTGAAGGAGATATGCTTGCTGGAAGTGAAGATAGGGTCAAGTGTGTGTCCTGCGTAGTGAGTAGGGGTGTTGACAAGTTGTTTGAGTCCGAGATTGGCGAGATTGTCCAGAAGGGTGGTAGTGTTACTGTCGATGCTCTTTTCCAGATGGAAATTGAGGTCTCCCAGAAGAATGTATTCTTCCGAGGGGAGGGCGTCTGGGGTGATGAAGTCAGTGATGTCTTCGCTGAATTTTGTACGGGGTCCTGGTGGCCTGTAGAGGAGGGTGCCTCTGAGTGTTGTCTTGGGGTCGGTGTGGATCTGGAAGTGAAGGTGTTCGGCGATAGCGAGGTTGTCTTCTGAGCTTGTTAAGACGCGGATGGTGTTCTTGTGGGCGATGCCTCCTCCTGTTTGGATGGTGCGGTCCTTACGGATAATCTTGTAGCCGTCCGGGATGGCTATGGTGATGTCTGGAGCTGAAGAGGCATTCATCCACGTTTCTGTAAGGAAGGCGATGTCCGGAGAAGTGGTGTCGAGTAGATTCCAAAGGTCGATGGCGTGTTTGTGAACCGAGCGGTTGTTGAGAAGGATGCATTTAAGGTGGGTGGTTTTGGATCTCTGTTTGGTGTTTCTGGGTTTGGTGTGGGTCTTGATGCAGGAGAATTTGCAGGAGTGGCAGGTGAAGGGTCCATGGGTGTGTCCTGGTGCTGCTTGGGCGCAGTTAGGGAGTCGGCCGGCGTTCAGAGATAGGAGGGTGGAGGCGTCATATGTAATGCGGGTGGGGTGGGTGATGCGGGGACCAGGGGGTCTGGCGCTGGGCGCGGTCCAGGCACGGACGGGCGTAGACGGGCTTACCTTTGGCGCACCTTCGGCGTGGCCGTAGCGCGTGGACGCTGCGCGTTGGGACATCTGCCTTAAATGGATAGTGGAGGGGGGCGGAGCATGGGAGGGGCAGCTGGGAGGCGGGAGCGAGGTGGAGGGAGGGTCTGGGATGGGCCAACAAGAAGCTAAACAAAATGGCACTGGCAACAACAAACAAATGCTGCGAGGGGCTATATTGCCAATAAAGCGCTACGTTACAAGGATTCTAAAGGCAGCAGTGTAGAAGCGCTACGCGTTAGGCGGCAGGCAGGCAGATTAACTCACACAAAGAAAACGTCAACAAAAATACAATGTAATGCCCAGCAGTGGCAAGCGCTTCAAAGCGCTACACAAATACAGATAAATGCTAAGCAGTAATGTGGCACACAATCGCAATAAGCACTATACCGGAGGAGAGGAGGAGGGGGGAGCGACCGTTCTTGTTGAAGACTTGTTGATGCCTAGGAGGAGGGAAGGCAGCAAGCTTGGTGGGGGCAGCAAAATGCCAGGCCCTGATTCCAACCCCCCACCTTCCATTGTGATATGCATCCTATTTAACGTAAAAAAAAAAATTGCTGAAAAAAACAAAGCTTACAGGGACAGTATAGTTAGACTCAGATTTCACTCATGCACAACCAGTGAAATTCAGCAGTTATAGTTACCTGAGCTAACTGTAACTATCGCCCCCGCAATGTACTGCTAATGACCTCAGACATTACATCATTCATGAATTGGTCAGTTACATGAACAGTGGAGAAGTGTGGCTCAATGGTTAGAGCGGCAGACCCTGATGCAGAGGTCTAGCCCGGGATTAGGGTTCAATTCCCGCCTCGGCGGGTCTTGGGCTCAATTTCCTCGGACCTGATAATTCTCACCTCGGTGCCTATTCTAATCATGGGTCCCACTCTGCAACTCTGGGCAATAGCTTGCTTAATCTCCACAACAACGCTGGGATGCCTGGCTTCACCTTGGGGGTGCCCAGGAGTGGGCACTTCACAGGGAAATACCAGGAAGGGTTCCACAGCGGTATTCGTACAAGCGCCGAGATACCCCAGCTGGGGTCGATTAGTGCGCTATACAAGTACACTACATTCACATTAACATCAATCATGACATCACTCATGACATCTCAAATGAGCTGTGAATGGAATGGAACTATAATCACCAGAACTTTATTTAGGGATAGTGTGTGTATATTAACACCCCTTTTTTTTCTTTCTTTCGTGTAAGAACATTTATAATACTCAACGTGCCCAAGTTAATATGGCCGATAGCCTTTCACTTTAAAGTAATGTCTCGTCCATTGTTAATGTTGATGATTGCAATCCTAAGTATATTTATTATGAATAAGTCACACTGACGAACATACAGGTATGGCGGTCATGGGGCAAGATATGCTTAAATGACATTGTGTATTAACACTGGTTTTCTTTTCTTTATTGTATCAATTCCTGAATTTTGACATCGTGACCAGGCCAATATGTCCGCCAGCTTTTTGAATTAAAGTTATATGTAGTTATTTGTTAATGTTTGCAACTTTATGCATTTGTACATTTAAATAAGGATGCTACAATGACATCTTGTATCGTTATCAAGCTTTGGATGAGCCGAAACGCGTGGATCACGTCCTTTGCAAATTAAAAACTTCCAAACTAGAACCTGAGTGCTGATTCCTTTCTTGTAAGAGTGAGAGGAGATTAAATACATATATATAAAATTCACTGAAAAACCACAAGTTTCAGGGACATTATAGTTAGAAATGAGCATTTAAAAAACCTCCGAAATTCACTGAAAAACCACAGGTTTCATGGATGTCATAGTTAGTTGGACATTTCACTCGTACAAAACAAGAGAAATTCGGCAGTTATAGTTAGTTGTGCTAACTATAACTTGCACTGCTGATGACGTCACATATTACATCACTCATGACTTGGTCAGTGACATCACTGATGACATCACTGATGACATCTCAAATGACATCACTGATGACATCATCCACGTGATCATTTAATGCACCTCTTCACACCCTAAAATACAGACTACCATTCTCGAAACCATAGACACACCAATACCAATACAGCTACAATATTCAGTGCACTATGCATACAGACCTTTAACCAGCTACATACTATTGATACGCTCTTCTAAATACCCATTTAGTACCTATGCAGTCTAGGAATCCTTCTGTCTGTCCCATGCACTTCTCCATTCCCCTATCCAGCACTATCTACGTATCCTATCACTCCACCAATACCTAAGCACTTATAAATTCAGCACGCACTTTCTTTGCAACACTGAAATTTCTCCAGTTATTAGTCGTATACTTGGCGTAGTCCCTAACACAAGTGCAGGTACAATATTTTGTACACTATGCATGCACATCTCTAATCAGCTACAAGCTCTTCTAAATACCCAGTTAGTACCTATGCAGTGTAGGAATCCTCAAGTCTGTCCCATGCTTTTCTCCCATCACCCATCCAGCACTATTTACTTATCCTATTACTCCACCAATACCTAAGCACTTATAAATTCACTATACACTATACACTCTGTTTGTAATACTGTAATTGCTCTAGTTACTAGTCATGAACTTATAGAATGGCCTAGCTACTAACACAAGTACAGCTATAATATTTTGTGCACTCTCCAGGCAGATCTCTAACTAGCTACATACTATTGATACACTCTTCTAAATACCCAGTTAGTACTCATGCAGTGTAGGAATCGTCCAGTCTGTCCCATGCACTTCTTTAATCACTTATCTACCACTATCTACATATCCTATCACTCCACCAATACGTAAGCACTTATAAATTAAGTGTTCACTCTGTCTGCGGTTCTTTCATCATTCCAGTTACAAGTGGTATTCTTATAAAATGACCCAGGCACCAACACAAGTACACATAACATATTCTGTGCATAGTCCCTACAAATCTCTAAGCAGATACATACTATTGGTCCACTCCATTAAATACTGAAGTAGTGCCCATGCAGCGTAGGATATATCTTGTCAGTCTTATGCAATTCTTCAATCACCCATCCAGCACGATGTTCTTATTGTATCAGTCTGCCAATACCTAAGCACCCTGTGCCACCAGTATGTCACTGTTTGTAACGTAGTGATGCGCCAGGCACTCCTTCCTATTTACAAGGAGAGTAAGAGCCATCCTGCATGGTTTTTCCTCTACTTGTAAATACGACCCCTTCATACACAGAACTTTGCGTTGAAGGGGCGTTCCATAGGTGTTGCTGTGGGTGTTCCCACGCAACACCCATAGAACAAGACACATCTCCAGATTTATGAGAAATTGTAAATCTGGAGATGTGTGTGAATGCTGCACCATCCTAGAGTTGGTGTAGCAAGGCGCAACGAGGAGATTGTTTTCATTTCTCCTCATTTTTTCCTCTTTCAATGCATGCTGCATTCAACAGCATACATGGAAAGAGGAAAATGCCTTTACTGATTGTTTTTGTGCAGGAAGGTGTCCCTCTGTGCACAAAAACAATCTCCGCATGGTACAGACATCCTTGCACCATGGTGCAAGGGTGCCTGTGTAACCGCATGGCTGCAGTTTGTGCAGCAGTGTGAGAAAGTGCCATCTTTCTTGTCTTGGTATGCCCCCACTTTTTTCTGGACTGCTGATGTGCTTTGACTGAGTGTGCCTTGGGTTCCTGCCAACAAGGTACCCAGGGCCTGTGTTCCTTCCCTCAAACTGTGTTGAAACTAAAAACCCAATTGGCATCTCTGGCCACCTATCAGCCCTAGTAAATGGTACCTTAGGTGCCCAGGGCATGGTGACCAGAGAAGACCCCTGAGGACTGCAGCACTTATTGTGCCACCCTCAGGGGCCCTGTACCCTGACACCCACACACTGCCTTTGCAGGCTGAGTACAGAACTAAACCAAGAGTCAACATGGCACAAATCCCTGTGTGCCATGCCCGCAGAACCCACTGCCCTGGCATACTTCAGTCACCTCTCTAGCTGGGTGCCCTATGCCAGAGGTGTGGGCACAGGTGCATGAGCCCTGTGCCCCTACAGTACCCAGGGTCATTCCTGGGTATTGTAAGTGCAGTGATGCCATTCAGAGTATATGGTGCTGGGAGGTTGTCATTACGAACTCCACAGCATCATAATGGCTACACTGAAGACTGACAAGTTTGGTACCAAACTTCTCAGCACATTAAACCCACACTGATGCCAGTGTGAGATGTAATGTAAAATGCACCAGAGGTCATCTTAGAGATGCCCCCTGACCTACAATCCACATCTGGGCTGAGTGGCTGCAGAGGCTGCCACACAACAGACATGTTGCTGGACCCCTGGGTGGAGAGCCCCCGCTCTCCTGGGCCTGCAACAATGCACATCCTGGGTGAAGTGCTAGGTCTCCTCCCCCAGGATGGGCAGGTGGAAGCTTCAGAGGCAACTGGCCCCCAGCAGCCCTGACCCCCACTCTGGCAAGAAGACTGGCGGGAGAAACTACGTCAGGAAGGGGGGTGTGCCAGCCTGTGCCAACCCCACCCCTCAGGTGGGGGAGACGAAGTGAAGCACGATCCCGGGTTCCAGCCATCTTGAAGATAGGGAGCCCTGCCCAATCACAGCTAGGCTCCTGCCCTCCTCCCACAGGAGAGGAGCAGGCTAGGGGGTGTGCCCACCCCAGGACAGGGACCTATTGGTCCCTGCCCTTGCCCTACCTGTAACGCCCCTAAATTCAGTATTTAGGGGCTCCCTAAACCTTCCTTCCTCAGATCCCAATACCAAAAGAAGAAAGAAGATCAAGAAGAAGAAGACCCGCCTCGCAGTTGCTAACAACAGGACGAAAAACAACTGACTTGGCCCCAGTCCTACAGGCCTGCCGATCCTGGAACCTGCTCCTGCCTAAATCCCGGCGACTCCTGCGGACAGCAACCTTGGGACACACAGAGGACCTGCCTGCCTTGACCCTCCTAAAGATTGGGACTCCCATCAGCAGAGGCTCTGCTGCAACAACCCCCCCTGGTGCCACCCAGGAAGCTCCGGACCAGCCCACTCTGCACCCGCCGAGCCCGGGCAAAGCCCAACCGAACAAGGCCACAAGGATGTCTCCCCGGCGACTGGAACCCGAAGTCCAGTGTCCAAAGATCCTCCTCGAAGAACCAGACGACGCCTGTAGATGCAGAACCAGTGGCCACCCCAACCGCGACCAGCTGAGGGTAAGCTTTTCCGACACCCAAAGACACCCCTGCACCAGGTGCCCTGCAGCCCCTGTGCCTCCCTTTGGGGTACCTACCTGTGCTCCAAGATCCCAACTTACCTCTGGAAGTGCTGGTCGCCCCTGGAGAGTCTCCGTCCCCGAGCCTGCAGCCTTTGTTCCTTGTTGACCTTTCCCATTGGATAACATTGAGCGACCAACGGCTCAAAAGCACCCTGAACCCAGCCACCCGAGTGCCGCTGGCTGTGCCACCTTTGTCCCGTCCTAATTCCCCCCTTGCCCTGCGCAAGTGACCAGGAGCCCAGCTCCACAGCCACGTGGCCTGCTAGCCAGCAGCCACCAACCGAAGGCCCCCTTTCCCTCATTGGATATCATTGTGCCTAACTACCTCTGCACCCGGCCGCCCCTGTGCTGCTGGGGCTGAACCAACTGTACTTACCTGACCCTGGGGGACCCCTGAGTCTATGCACAGAACCTTAACTTCACCAGTCAAGTACTCACCTGGAAACCGGAACTCACTTACCTGCCATTGGATAACGTGGACCAATTTTGACTCGAAAATTTTCCAAGTGTGAAGTTTTGGACATTGCAAATATTCATATAAAATCAACCGAATTCCGAAGTACTCACCTGTGAGCAGGGGAGAAGCCAGTACTGTACCTTGCAGCCCAGCACTGAACCGCAAAAGTAATCCTTACCTGTAACCCATTGTCTGCTTTTCTATGACATTTCTTCTAAGTGTCTACTTTTGAAATCTTGAAATATTCTTTAAAAATCATACGAAATACCGAAACGCAATTACCTACCTGTTTTGAGTTAAGACCCCAGTGCTGGCCATAGGAGCAAAAGTAATGCGATCATACTTTACCTGCAACCTGAATTTTCTCCCATTGAATAACATGGCCAGATTTTCATTGAAAAGTTTCCAAGTGTGAACTTGTAAAACAGCTTTATATTCATGAAAATTCACTACAGTAACGAAAAAGTTTTTTGCTAACCTGGTTTCAGCTTAGATCCCAGGACTGAATCTAGGATCTAGTCCTGGAACTACTAAAGTAATCTGTACTGTAATCAATTGTACTTTTCTGATAACAATTCATTGAGCTCAATGCTAAAGTGTGTCTAGACTTGAGTTGCCGTCAGCAACCCATGTACCTATTGTGTTTACAAACTCTATTGCCTCCTTGCAAAGTAATTACATGAAAATACTCCTATCTAGCAAAGTATATTTGTATGCATGTTGGTTCTAAAAATAAAACAACTATATCTTTGGATATAAAAACAATTGGCCTGGAGTTCAGTTTTTGAGTGTGTGGAATCCTTTGCTGACTGAGTGTGTACAACAAATGCTTTGCACTGCCCTCTGGTACTGCCTTACTGCTCGACCAAGCTACCACTTTTGAGAGTAAGGTCAGTCCTGACTTTAACCTCTGTTATACCTTTGGGGTTTGTAGACTCTATACAGGCTGTACTTCATTATAGTCCAGCATATATAGAGCCACTTTCTCACAAGCAGTGCAGAGGAAAGCACAGAGTTGCAACATATTCATGTACATATGTCACATCCCTGTGCTTCGGAAGTGCCACAGTGCAGTGCAGCTAAAGAGCTTGCAGTGTCACGCTGCAGTACTTCCTCATAAATCTTCACCTATAAATTCACCATACACTACTAATGCATTCTTTCAGTCAATCATGCTGTATACATATCATCAACCAAACTTTCACACATTACCTTGCAATTATAGTTCTTTCTTCAACCAGATAAGGTAGTTCTAATAAGAACTTTTTTCTTTTGTATTTTTTTTATTTTTTTTTAACAATTTTGTATTTCTTTTTTGTGTTTTTAAAAAAAAATTAACAAAAAAAGAACGAATAAAACAGGAAACTTTTGGAATTACTTATAATTAACAATGATGGTTGCGTTATCCAGCACAAACTGCATCCACCGACTGCTCACCGAAGCATATAAGTTTCTTACACTGCACGCAGCGTTGCTCGAGAAAGGCGAATTCTGGCCTAATGTCCATTGCAGGTGTTCCTGAGGATGCTCCAGATGTACTTGCCACAGAAGGTGTGGGGTTCAAAGCAGCTCGCCTCATTTCCTCCCGAGCAAAATTGAGAGGATGTGTGGTCCGGAGATGCTTCTACATAGAAGCAGTGCCACCAGAGTATTTTTTTTCACTGCCTCTTGACAAGACTCGGTCACAAATTTTGCACGTCACCTTTCTCGCATTTACTTTCTTCTCTCCAGGTGGAAAAAGTTAAGAATTTCCACATGACAGATTCTGGCCTCTGTGGACGTGGTGCCTCCTGCAAGACTTCTTCTTCAGAAGATACTTCCTCCTGCTGCTGCTGCAGTCCAGATGCCATTTTGTTTGACATTTTTTGAAAAACACAAAAAAAAACACGCAAAATGTATTCTTGTAGGAAATGAGTTGTCTCTCTAAAGATGCTCCAACAAGAATGATTAAAATGGGTGGGGTCCTTCAATAGTTACAGAGGGAAATGTTATGAACCAATGAAATCTTTTTTTTAAGGTCACATGGGATCCGCGCACTCTGCGCTCACGAAGCACGCACCCGACGCAACTTCGCGAAAATTAATTTAAAAATTATATAAGTTTATTATAAGTACAAATATATTATTTTTATGAATATCCTAGATAACCTCTTGCCCTAATATGTATATTAAGGACACATACATTTAATTTTAGAACATAGCATCTTTTTGCCGGAGTCGTGCACCCAGCACGTATATATGATGTCACGCGGGACCCGCCACGGCGCAAGCGTCACGTACCGTAATGCGCATGTGTCGCAAATGTGCGGGAGCAGGAGTCGCGGACTGGTCGCATACCAATCGCGCACATCACGTAATATTAAATGTATATGATGTAACTGAAAAACACACAGCCGTATGCGGATCCTTCACGACTTTTCTAAAATGGCGGCTAGAATCTGCGCACCCACTGTGATGTGTACGCTTTGGGTGCGCGACTCCGAATTTTTTTGGGAAAAAAAGAAAATATAAATATATTAAAATAAAAAAATAAAACAAAAAAATTAAACAATCTTTCAGTTTGAATTAAAACATTTTTTTTTGCAATTTTCAGAAAAATATCTAATGTTATTTAATGAATAAAGTATTTATGAATAAATAGTTAAAAACTGTAGAAAATCAGTACAAAAAAATTGTTATAACTACTATTACACTTGAAAATTAGCATTTAAAAACCTTTTTAAATTCACTGAAAAAACCATAGGTTTCTGGGACGTTATAGTTAGAAATTAGCATTTAAAAAAGCTTTGAAATTCACTGAAAAACCCATAGGTTTCAAAGACGTTATTGTTAGAAATTAGCATTTAAAAAAACCTTAGAAATCCACAGAAAAAAACATAGGTTTCAGGGGTGTTATAGTTTGCAGGACATTTCACTCGTACAGAAACATAGAAATTCCTCCATTATAGTTAATTCTGCTAGCTATAACTCGCGCACCCGCATGCACTGCTGATGATGTCACATATTACATCATTCATGACATGGTCAGTGACATTACTGATGACATCACTGATGAATTCTCAAATGACATCACTGATGACATCATCCACGTGACAATCTGATACACCTCATCATACACTAGTATAACTTTCATCACTCACTGTAAAATACAGAGTACCATATTTGAAACCATTTACACACCAATACCAGTTACTACATACCCCATCACTGATTCCTAAGTCTACACGCACAACTACCCATTCAACAACAGAATCTTTTATACATGATGTCACTAATTCTTAGAACACTATCAAATGCACTTATACAGATAAATAGACATTGACACATCAGTAGTCATCTAAGTCGGCAATGCAGTCATCCTACTCACTCATGAAAAAAATTAATCACACTTATATTTACTCACTTACACAATTATACACATAACACCTCATTTATTCAAACACATAGTAACTCATAGTTAATATGTTAAAAAATTACCATTACAATTCTACACTCATTCATTTAGTTACTCTCACAATCACTGACTCTTACATATACTTATTTATATACACCAACACTCACATATAATGTCTTTTATTTTTTTACTTTGTTGAAGATCTACAACTAAAACATATATTCGCTCATGAACACAAAAATAAATACTCAGTCACCCAAACAACAGTGTCCACATGCACTCTTAAACCTATACACCTAGTCAATCAACCATTCACACATCTATGCATAGAGTTACACACACCACACTCCATCACACACAAACTCAGTGTCCCATACAAATACTCACCCAACTAATCAATATCTAATATACACACTCATATAGTTAGTGACCAACTGATGCAGCATGTTATACAACAACAGAGACAGTGATGCACACAATCACATAGTTTAGTTACTAATCCATGTATTACGTGAGACACTTTTAATTACTCACATAAACAGACAGTCAGACAGCTACTAAATCCTCCATCCAGACAGTTATATATCCACTCAATCTTCAATACATATTGGTATTTATATAATACATATTTAAATTTCAAACTAAACCACATTCACTGCATGATGTCATCAGTGATGTCATCAGTGATGTCATTTGAGATGTCATCAGTGATTTCATCAGTGATGTCACTGACCATGTCATGAATTATGTAATATGTGACATCATCAGCAGTGCATTGCGGGTGCGCGAGTTATAGTTTGCAGAACTAACTATAACGGAGGAATTTTTATGGTTTTGCATGAGTGAGATGTCCTGCTAACTATAACACCCCTGAAACCTCTGGTTTTTTCTGTGAATATATATATATATATATATGTATATACTGTCACAACTATAACTACCCAGAGGCAACTGCCATAATATATATATGAAATATCTATATACACATGTGTATATATGTGTGTGTGTGTGCATGTGTGCGTGTGTGGGTGTGTGTGTGTGTGTGTGTGTGCGTGTGTGTGTGTGTGTGTGTGTGTTGAGGCGAAACGACAACTAAACAATCAAGACCATTATGTACAACTCAAGAACAACCCGATGGAAGATTGGAGAGAGGAGTATCATGCCTTACTATTGGGCTGGAAAGATCGAGGCTTGATTGATTTTGACGAGTACTCATATTTGAAAACGGATAATCCCATCATAGCCACTATCTATTTTTTGCCAAAAGTGCATAAGGCAATGAAAAACCCGCCTGGCAGACCAATAGTGAGCTCTATAGGATCATTGTTGGAAACAACTTCAAGATTTATCGACATATTCTTGATGAATTATGTAACATCACAACCCTCATATTTGAGGGACACAGTGGATTTTCTCAATAAGATGTCAGACATGGAATAGAAAACAGGATATCTAATGACTACTATAGACGTATCATCATTATACACCTCAATACGTCATGAGGACGGAATAAGAGCCATCAAGAAGATCTTGGAGACGCGATCAATCAGCCAATTGGAACACTCTGCAATGCTGATCGACATGTTGATCTATTGCTTAAACCATAACATCTTTCTTTTCTTGGGAAACTTATACTTACAGAAGCAAGGTAATGCAATGGGGACATCTTTTGCCCCAACATACGCATACCTCATGATGGCCATCTGGGAGAATGAGGTCGTGGAACAAGAGAAGAAAAAACACTCAAAAATTTAAGTATGGTGTCGTTTCATTGACAACTTATTTGTCGTATGGGACGGGAAGAAGGCGGAGCTCCAAACCTTCATAGATTCGTTGGAAACTAACAACTACAATCTTCACTTCACATCAGCCATAAGTGAAACCAGTCTGGTATTCTTGGATGTAGAAATTTTCATTTTGAATAATCAACTTTGCACCAAGATACATAGAAAACCGACTTCTTGCAACAGCATCCTCCATGCCAACAGTGGGCCCCCAGTAAAATTGAAGTGGAGCATACCTTATGGCCAGATGTTAAGAGCTAAACGGAATTGCTCTGAAGTTATGGACCTCAAACAGGAAATTGAGGAAATGAGCGATCGGTTTCTGGAAAGGGGTTACCCAATAGAAATGATTGAGACAGCGGTATCAAGAATGAATTTAAAAGAAAGAACAGATCTCCTAATACCAGCAACTAGTAGAACAAGAGAAATGAAATATGGAACAGGAGAGAAAATGGAAGAAAGTCGCCTAAGCATGGATTTCAACAATCAAAGTGATGATCTGAGGAGGGCACTAAAGAAACACTGGAAAATTCTATTACTGGATGAAACCTTGAAGGATAATTTAACATCATTCCCAAGTGTCTCACTACGGGATATCCTAACCAAAAGTCATTTGGAAATTAAACCACCAACAAAGAAATCTTGGCTAACCACTCCTGGATTTTGGAAGTGCACGAAGTGTAAGGCCTGTGAACATGGTCTCAATATTACAGAGTACAAATTGCAGAATAGGAGGTCTGAAAAGATTGTGGATCACATCACGTGTGAATCAAAACACGTAGTCTACAGACTTTCATGCCCTTGTGGTAAGTCCTACATAGGGAGTACCATCAACAAATTGAAACTTAGGATACTCCAACACCTACGTGTGATAAAAAACAAGGACCCCAATTACCCGATGGCAAAACACTTCGAGGAATTCCATCTAAGTGATTGCAGCCAATTAAAATATTCAGGGATCAAGATCAGTAAACGATCACAAAGAGGGGGGGACCGCACTATGCAATTACGCAAACTAGAATCAAGAATGATCCTGGGGATGGGGACGGAATATCCTTATGGACATAATCAAGATGCGGAACTGTATGTACATCTGGAAATAGACTATGAGAATGATGAACTCAGATGAGCTGTGGATCTCCAATATCAATTGGATTTATGTATATAGGTGTAAATATTATGGAAAAGAGTGACTTGACTAGCCCAGCAAACTTGAGTGGCAATGAAACATGAGAGCTGCAAGAACATTTGATCAGAAAAATTGATATCAGCATTTTTTCCTGGAACATCACAACTATGCACCTGCAAAGGAAGAATATAGAAGAACTGTTCATTGTATATAAGTGTCGCAACATGAAAACTGTAAATAATGTACAAACAAATGAGGAGTTGAATTGCTCTCAACAGGACAATATGGAAGTATACTACTAGAGAACAGGATGTGGTACTTTACAGACTTGAAAAAGTAGTATAAGTGAAATGAGATCGCACTAGAAAGTACAGGAGGAATAAAGAACATCAGTTGCAACAACAATATCAACGGATAGAGAAATTGAGAAGATCTGTAAATAATTGTAAATAGTGTACATAGTTGGAGCGACAATGGAAAACCAGGACTGATTTATCTATTGTAGAAAGAGCAAATGAAGTGGCAGAATGGACAATAGATAATTAATTTAATTTGATATGGTGATTAATGAGTACTTTACAATGAATTAAATAATTCTGATCAGAATTTGAATGCATGCTGCGTGTAATGAAATCAGTACGATTTGATTTTAACTCAATTATGATTATGCACGTGTACTTTACTGTGAAAATTAATTGGAAATTTGAGTTAGAATCCTTTTACTCAAGAAAATGGCTCCGACCTTTTGGCTGTAATTTGTAAACAAGGTTGACTGTCTAGAGGAGCAATGGAAAGGGAAAAGGGTACTCTCACTAAGCACTTAAAGAGGGTCTAGACATCAGGGACTCTATGGTCCAGTGGAAGGCTAGCAGTAGCCGAAACGCGTAGGGCGTCCCATCTTTGCACGCAACTTTGCACATGGTGTGTAAAAAATAAAGAAATTTTTTTGAAAACTTACCTGCTGCTGTGCCGTGACTTCTGCCAGGAGGAAACCAGAGGGCTAGAGGATTCTAAGAAATATATATATATATCCCAGTGGCAGTTGCATAGGGAAAGTATTTTTTGTGTTGCTAATAATTGCCTAAATTTAAGAAATATTGGAAATTTAAGAAACATGTAAATACATTCAGGAGTTGCCTCATGCATAAAAAAAGAAAATGGAGAAAAAAGTACTTTACTGTGATTAAGACAAAACATAGCATAGTTTATGAAATAATGTCAAAAAAAAGAAAAAATAACTGTGTACTTTACAACACTTGACAAATGATTAATAAAATGTGTTCTAGTTGTTTTTTATATAAAGAAAAGAAGAAAAAGAAAAAAGAAGAAAAAAAATAGGCTATGGATACTTTAAAAACAGATGATCTGGACGAAAAAACTCTATGCTCCTGTAGAAGGCTAATGTCGAAAGGCATAGACTAGCCCTGTATCCCTGTAATACTGCATGAATGGTGAAATAAACTGAAAATTGAGCCCTGTGGTGCCGCTTGGTTCTTTTATTGCATCGAGGATAGCAGAAAGCTATTATATATATATATATATATATATATATATATATATAAATATATATATATATACATATATATACATATACATATACATATATGTATACACAGACTTCTTCATTTCGGCAGAAATACACCAGCAATCCGAGGGTTTTCTCACTCGGTTTTTATTCTTATAGTGATGGTATCTACGCGTTTCAGCTGCTACACGCAGCCTTCTTCATGATGCAGCGCCCCATTTTCAAATTCCTTAAATGCATATAGTGATTACACACATTGACACTGACAGAGGACAAATTCCATTGTGCAATAAGGCGAAACATCATGTAAATTAGGGCGCCATCTTGGAACAGGTTATATCGCATTACATGCAGTCATTTTTTAGATGCTAGTGCATATAATCTTCTAAAAAACTCTAATTGAACACCTTAATTTATAATTACTCAATTAATTCAAAAACAGAAGATAGAATAAAAATGGAAAGTTCCCTTTTATGTAGAAAGTGTATGAGTGTTTAACGTTCCTTAGCTGCCTTCTTTATACACAGAAATTCCAAATTTACAATGTCTATCATCCTTATTAAAGTGCTTATGCTGACTTTATTTCTCTCTTTTTTGTTTTTTTTCCAGTATATTACTACTCACATACTGTTTCCCTTTCTTTTATTTTTATTTAAAGTGCTAGTGCTTGTGCTAGGGCTTATTCCAATTAGACTATAAAGTGCTAAGTGAAAAAGTGCTTGTGTCCTATGTCCTCCTCCTAAAATTTCAATAACTTTCAATTAAAAAAATGTATTTTTTTGAATGTGCAAACTTTAAAGCAGTGTTCAATACAGGCAAGTAAACAAATCTTCATCGATATTTCATCTGTTAGGCTCCTTGCTGTCGAACTCAAAGATAAAATATGTTTCTAACTTTTGCTACACTTTTTCGCTATGTCCTCCCCTCTTTTTTTCTGGATATCTCAGCTATACAAATGTATCACATCAGTGTTGGATTGCGTTGATGATTTTTCTCGAAATGCCTTACTATTGGATAACTCCTATCTTTATTTATTATTGCTCTTCTGTGTTGCAGGATTCTCTTTTATAAATATATATCCCCCAGCTATGCATGTTTACATGTAGGCTGGTGGGAGGACCATGTCCTCAAGGTTAAGCACAAGACACTTTATGAACAATATGTGATTGAAATGTGGAGGTTTATAGATGATGTTTTTATTATGTGGAAGGGGACCCAAGAAGAGGCAAATAGATTTGTGGACCTCATTAATGTCAACACATACAATCTAATATTTACATCATACATTGATCCTTTGACAACCAACTTTCTTGACATTACTGTTACAGTTCATAATGAGGTAGTTGAGACATGCTTATACAGGAAACCAATGGCGGATAGTACATTGCTGCACGCCTCTAGTTTCCATCCTTACCACCTATTGCTAGTTTCCATATGGAGAATTTCTAAGAATCCGTAGAGCATGTAATTTTGAGTTTGCGTTGAAGAAGGCCCAAGAAACAGCCAAACTCAGACTTATCGAACGGGGCTATAATCCACATAAACTAAATCTGGCAATAAGAAAAGCAAACAACAAAAACAGATCAGAATTACTTAACACAGCTCCTAGGGTCGCCACTAGTACATCCACAGCTACTGACATTATTGGGAACCAGGAGAGAACAAAAGTAGAACCTTGTAGATTTATATCTGTAGGAAGGTGGATATCTGAGTATATGGTTACCCCAACTTTTTGCCTAGTGTTTAGATGGTTTTTGACTTAGTTGGCCTTAGACCCTGCTATTCAGGGCCCAAGGCTATCTGCTATCTCTGTAAAATGGACTCCATGCACTTTAGGTACATACCTAATTGGATATTGGGTCACCTTGTGAGCCCCTGTATAGTGTACCATAAGTACCAAGGGCATAGGTGCATCCAAGGCCTACCAGGGGCTGCAGCATGCATTATTCCACCCCTGGCTGGCCATCCAAACTGACACAACTGGCTGATCACTCAGCTGGGGCAAGGTCGTGTAATCACCCCTTGCTTAGGTATAGTATTCCTATACCCACCATTATATATAGACACATATATACCTATAAGTCACTCCTATGGCAGGCCTTAACAATCCTGGAGGCAGAGTGCTTGGTTTTTATGTGAGTTGGTGCTCTAGCATGAGCTGAGCCTGTCTGCAGCTTTCGGTACCATGTCCTTTTAGCTGTTCCATGATATAGCCATACCATATACTCTTAAGTGCATTATAATCCTCGCGGTTATTGCTATCTTTGGTTTGGCTTTATCAAAACATGTCGTGTAAGGTGTCATACGCTTAGGAATACTACCCCACCCCGCCAGTTCTGGAGGTGGGGTTAGCATTCCACCCTTCTAGAGGGAGAAGACATGTGGTTGTAGCTTTACCCGGTTAAAGTTAAACAGAGCCTCAGCATCAAAAAATGGATGCTGCTGCCACAGACACAAGTCTGACCTCCTGCTGCTGGACGAAACTCTGGCAGGGGAGGCCTGGACAATAGGTTTCCTGCCTTGGGAGGTGCGAGCACCTCCCCAGACAGGCTCTTGTGTATTGGTGCAGGGTGGTTTGAATGAAATGAGACACTGCCTGGGGCACACAAGGTGCCCCATGCATAGCCCCGTTCAAACCAGTTGCTGGGGCACTCCAGCCCCAGCTCTGGTGTGAAACTGGACAAAGGGAAAGGGGTGTAACCACCCCCTTCCCTGGTCCCACCCATAGGAGGGACCTAGCAGGTAATGCAGCCCCTCAAATCAGTATATAGGTAGGAGCTGAGTCTAGAGACTTTAGATTATCCTGAACTGAAACTCTGAAACGAAACTCTGGACCTTTGACATTCTACTGCAACTAGAAGACTGAAGAATCTCCCATGTGGTCAAGTAGTGACCACCCTGTGCAAACAGGCACCACCAGTAACTTGCCAGTTTGCTTCGTCGACGCTCCAGCCGGATCCCGACAACCTGCCAATGCAGTACCTGGACTTCCAGACTTCTCTGACTCCGATCCACATCCACAGCAGAGCTGAGACCTGTGGCGGACAAGAGAGACGTGAGACCGGACATCCTGCAAAACCTAATTTTTGCTAACTGCAGCTTCTGAGGCATCCTCAAAGTTGTGCATTGGGGTTTGAGAAGCCCCAAACCCGAGCCGTCAAGTGCACCGAAGCTCAGCCTTCCACACTCCACGAGTGCCGTGTGGGGCCTGTGCCTGCATTTCTCCTTGACGTGTCTTCGCAGTTACTAGCCCGTTGGCTAGTGACCATCCTGAAGACATCACCTTAAAACAATACCGCTTTCCTGGTTGCTCTGGGCTTGCTCCTGCTTTCCTGTAAAGGGGAAGCTACCCAGACCTTGCTGGTCTGAACAAGAAGCCAATCTTCCCTTTCTGCGTGGGTTGCCTTATCCAAGGCTTGTTGACTCCAATCCGGAAGCCAACACCGCCAACAGCGAGATCCTTTGTGGGACAGTCCGTATCCAGCTCCTGGTCATCGTCGACACCTCCTGGTCCACGTGGCTGCAGAGGCAAACTTTCCATCTTCATCTGATTGCATCTCGACATCGCCTGGTTCCTTCCTGGTTCCTTCCCGGTCACTGGCTAGTGACCCAGACTCTGTCCCCTCTGCTTTCAGGTTCTTCTCGACTCCAATTCACCCTTGGATCCACCCATGCATCTTCCTCCTGGTCGCCTGCAGCATCTTCTTGCAGCTCTCCATAGGATTCGACGACGAAACCCGACTGGACTTCACACCTATGCACCCGGCTTCCCTGGGTGAGGTAACTCGAGTACTCCGGTGCTCCCGTGGGTAGTAACTATCCAAGTGTCTTAGCTTAACAGGGTTTTCCCGTTGCCCATCTGGAAGTGTCCTAAATCTATTACTTTGTGACTTTTACATTCTCATTGACTTTCTATGGTAACCCGCGTGTGTGTTTAGACACTGCACACGCGTCCTGTGGGTCTCCTGCTCCCAATCCTTTGGTAGTCCTGTGTAGCCCCAGCGATTCTCTAGGCCCTATGCCTATTCACCTTTCCTGAAGTGGTTCTTATACCACTTCTTTAGTGTATGGTTCGTGAGGCCCCTAGGGCAGAATTGTATTTGTGCAACTTATAGTATGCTTATTGAGTAACTTGTGCTGTATCTCGAACTCTGACATCATAAAGAGTTAAGAGGGGTTGTGTTAGTAATAATACCTTTTGTGGTGTCCTTTCATCTGGTATTCAAGGGACTATTATTGGTAAAACAATTGGCTTCACATGCTCTCTGAAGTGTTAGCCTAAGACTGCTTTGGCCATGCTACCACTAGGATAGCTGGTCTATAAGGTTGACTTTACAACCATCACCATAAGGGTTGTTTGGACTGGTGCAAGGTGCTCACTAGAATAGTAGACAGTCTCATACCATCAAAAAAATAATTCATGCCCAATGGCCTATTGTTCTCACAGACATTGTTCTCCAAGGTGTACTCTCGAGCAAACCTAATTTTACTTATCCAAAGGCGCTTTCAATGCGCAGTGATCTAGTCAAGACCAGTCCTGAAGTTTACAACAAAAGCAATTGGCTTTCCCCCAAAAAAGGCTTTTTTAAATGTAGCACATGCCGGGCCTGTAAGTTTGGGGTGAACACCAACTCGTATTTTACTGCTTTTTCAGATGTCCCTATCAAAATTAGTGGACACTACACCTGTCATACTGATCACGCTGTTTATGTCCTCAAATTCATCTGCGGATTACAGTACGTGGAAAGCACAAAACGTCAGGTTCATGCACGAATCTTGCAACATCTTAGGGCCACTGTCAATTCAGATCCAACGTACCCTGTTGCCAGACACGTAAAAATGGAACATAACGGCAATCTCAATGTCTTACAATATTATGTCATTGATAGTGTCCCACAGAGCAAAAGGGGTGGCAACAGGGAAAAGATCCTCAGACAGTTGGAAGCCAAATACATTATTGAGCTTGACACTAAAAATCCGGGAGGGCTCAATATATGCGAAGATTTGCACCATTATCTCTAGATCTCTAATCAGGCAGCTCAGGAAGTATATTGACTATGTTTACAACAGCAATGCACTTTGGTTTTATATGGATTTTACTTCAGGAATCATGCTTTTAGACTTTATCTTTAACGATAACTTTAAAATCTTTTGCTGGGTGACTGATTTATGTGGGTTTTACCATTTATTTATATGTTTTATGAATGGATGGTTTTATACTATTTATTGGCGCATTTGCACAGATTTATCATCATGATATATCATCATGACCATAAAGAAGGGGGAATGGTGTCTTATAACATTGTGCTTTATGAAATGAGCGTCACTTCTGGACAAACAGCAAACATTCATGAATCCAATTACCAAGGGGGCTCCCTTGTGTAAACAATGTGGAATTTGATTGTTCTTCTCAGCAATACATTTCTGTTTTTTTGATTATGAAATTCAATTGATTAATTTCCCATAGCTCTCTTTTGATTAATGTTCTACTTTTTTTTACTGATATAAAGAGACAATATTTTAGCTCTTTCTCCCTGTCCAACATCTTAGTTCACATTTATTCCCGGACGGGATGTGTGAAGTATTATATACATATTTTATAATTCAGCACTTGCACTTTATTCACTTTTGTGGTTGTCTACTAAAGGCAGGGCAATGATTACATGGTGTTTTGTTTTTTTTGGCCAATTCACATGCAACCGCTATTTAAGTTGCAGTGGGAATAATTAGGTCATGAATAGGCTCTGTATAATGTCTGGAAGGAAATACTAATAATGCCTTAAACTATGGATTTTGTATAAAATACCTATTTTGGGGGGAAACCAATGTTTACATGATTGGGTTACTGCATATGTATTTGTACAGGTATCAAATGTTTTAACTTCCAACTGCTTTCTGCCTATGTAACCACGTGATGTTAGCCATTGTTTACATTGCAAGTTCTCAGTGGTGAACTAGACGAGTACTCAAAGTCTTTTTACCATGTTCATCACCAATAAGGTGACAGCCTAACACATGACGTTTTTACAATGTGCCAGGGGGTGTGTTTGCACACTTGCTATGTCAGGCCCCAACCCTTCCCTTCACCACTTTTCAAACGTGCCCCCTGGCGTGTTTTATGTTGGGGATTCATTCCCCTAGAGTCCTGATGGTCCCTGGGGGCCAACTAGCCCACCAGGTACCTCCAGTAAGCACCACACAGCTGCGTTGCAGAGAGGTGTAAAAAGGGATGCGGCCTCTGAACACCTCTCTGCAATTCAGCGCCCTGGGCGCATACTGGAGGTACCTGGTGGGCTAGTTGGCCCCCAGGGACTCTCAGGATTCAAGGGGACTAAAACCCCCAACTTAAAACACGCCACAGGGCGTGTTTGCACATTTGTCACATCAGGCCACACCCACTCCCTGCACCACTGTGCAAACGCAACCCCTGGTGCGTTGTAAATTGGTGGATTGAGTCCCCTTGAATCCTGAGATTCCCTGGGGGCCAACTAGCTAACCAGCTACCTCCAGTAAGCTCCACAGAGCTGTATTGCAGAGTGGTGGTCCAAGGCCATGCCCCCTTTTACACCACTCTACAACGCAGCTCTGTGGCGCTTACTGGAGGTAGCTGGTGGGCTAGTTGGCCACCAGGGACCATCAGGACTCAAGGGGAATTAATCCCCCAACTTAAAACGTGCTAGGGGGCGTGTTTGCACAGTGGTGAAGGGAAGGGGCGGGGCAAGTGTTCAAACTCACCCCCTCGCACATTGTAAATTGGGGGATTAAGTCCCCTTGAATCCTGAGGGTCCCTGGGGCAGACTAGCCCACCAGGTACTTCCAGTATCTGCCAGGGAGCTGCGTTGCAGAGAAGTGTTGAGGGGCCACGCCCCTTTTTACACTTTTCTGCAATGCAGCTCTGTGGCGCTTACTGGAGGTACCTGGTGGGCTAGTTGGCCCCTAGGGACCCTCAGGACCTCCGTGGAGGAATCTTCTAGTCGCGAGTAGTGGCGAGCTGGCGTTTTCACGGGCCGCGATTGTAGGAAGGTGGCTACCTGACTATGGTTACCCCAGATTTTTTGCCTGTGTTTAGCTGGTTTTTTGACTTAGTTGACCTGGTTCCCTGCTAATCAGGGCCCCAGGCCATCTGCTCTCTCTGTAAACTGGATTCCATGTACCCTAGGTACATACCAATTGGAAATGGACTCCTTGTCAGCCCCTGTAGAATGCACTATAGGTGCACAGGGCACAGGAGCCACTAAGGCCTACCAGGGGCTGCAGCATATCTTTTGCCACCCCTGGCTGGTTCTTAAATTGACACAACTGGCTGATCACTCAGCTGGGGTAAGGTGGTGTACACACCCCTTGCTTAGATATAGTATACCTATGTCTAAACCTATATCTGGACACATGTAAACCTGTGAGCCACTCCTATAGACAGGCCTCACCAATCCTGGAGGCTGGGTGCATGGTTTTTATGTGAGATGGAGCTCTAGCATGAGCTGAGCCTGTCTGCAGCCGTCGGGAACAAATCCCTAAGCTGTTTCAGGATAATGCCATACCATATACTATTAAGTGCCTTATAATCCTCGCGGTTATTTAGCAACTCTGGTTTGGCTTTATCAAAACATGTCGTGTAAGGTGTCATACGCTTTGGAATACCATCCCCTCGCCAGTTCTGGCGACGGGGATGGCATTCCACCCCTCTAGAGGGGTAAGACATGTTACTTCACTTTAATGCGGTTGATTTCTCCAAAGGCCTTAAGATCCACAAAATGGATGCCTCTGCCACAGACAAATGTCTGGACCCCTGGAGCTGACCGAAACCCAGTCAAGGGGGTCCTGGACAAAGGGTTTCCTGTCACAGGAGGGTGTCACCGCCCTCCAGACAGGAGATAGTGTATTGTAGCAGGGAGGTTTGAAAGAAACCAGACACTGCCTGGGGCGCACAAGGCTGCCCCTTGCATAATCCGGCCAAACCGGTTCTGGGGCACTCCAGCCCTCGTGCCAGGGCGGCCTGGATCAAAGGAAGGGGGTGTATCCACCCACTTCCTGGGTCCCACCCATAGGAGGGGACCTAGCAGGTAATCACGCCCACCAGATTCGAATAAGAGTGGGAGCAGTGCCAATGCACATCAGATTTCCTGGAAGAAACATTTGAAACGATATTCTGGACCCTTCGCCCTCCATCTCAACGTGGAAGCCCGAAGAATCTCCCTTGTGGTCAAGGAGTGACCACCCTGCAGCAGCAGGCACCATCCAGCCCTCGACGTCTACTTGGTTGCAGTTCCCGCCGGAACTCGAGCGACTGAGATCGACGAGATCAAGCCTGCCCAGCTTCTAACAGCCCGATCCACAGTCCCTGCAAAGCTGAGACCCGTGGAGGCGACCGGAAGCGTGGGGCACGCCATCTTGAAGTGACCACGAGACGCTGACCGTGCAGCCCACGAGTGACCCTCGAAGCTGTACACCGGGGTTTGAGAAGCCCCCACCCTGAGCTACTCCTGAGCCGAAGTTCAGCCCTCCACACTCGACGAGTGCTGCGTGGGGCCCTTTGGCACGATTTGGCTCAACGCGTTGGCCCGGTCACTTGCCAGCTGGCTTGTGGTCCCTGTGCCGACGAACTACAAAAGAAGACTCGTGATTCTAGTTGCTCTAGATCCACACCAGCTCCCCTGAAAGGGAGCCCCGACTCTGACCTTCCTGGTCCGAGTGAGACGCCATCTTCCAATCCCGCGTGGATTGCTCTTACCAAGGCTTGTTTGCTCCAAACCGGAAGCCGACTGCACCGACGGTGAGAGCCTGCGTGGGACAGATCGTGACCTGCTCCTGGACGTCGCAGATGCCCCAGAGCCCACGTGACAGCGAAGAGAAGCGCCTCGACGACCACCTGATTGCGCCCGACATTGCCTGGTTCCGTCCTGGTTCCACCCTGGTCACTGCTGAGTGACCCAGACTCTGTCCCCTCTGCTTTCAGGTACTCTACAACTTGAGTCCACCCTTGGACTCCACCGGACACTTCGTCTTCACCCTGCCTGCAGCCCTTTCAGCTTCAAGCACCAAGAGCCTGCGTGTCAAAACCCGACGCCACTTCGACCCTGTGCACCCACTTCCTGTGGGTGAGGTAACTTTGCTCCGCCGGTGTTCCCACACTGGTGCACACCTCTAGGGTCTGTGTGTTAAGTTTTGTTCCTCTAGGTTCAGCGGAAGTGTCCTTAAACTTTAACTATTTGACTTTTACGCACCATTGGTTAACATTGGTGCATGCGTGCGCTTTCCGCACATCTCCCGAATCCCGAGGGCCATTCCCGACTTCAGCATTGCTTGTCCTGACTGCTCCCAGCGATTCCCTAGGCCCTAGGCCTAACCACTGTTCGAGTGGCCTCTCTTATACCACTTGTTTAGTATATGGTTTGAGTGGCCCCCTGCCCTCATCCATAATTGTGCAACTTGTATGTTTAAACAGTGCTTTTGATTTAACGCTTGTGCCCCTTTATTCATAAAGAATACTGGGGATTGTTTTTAGTAATAAACACATATATTTTTATAATATATACTTGTGTGGTGTCCTTTCATTTGGTATTACAGGATTGTATGTGGTAAAACAGCTCGCTTAACACGACCTCTTAAGTTAAGCCTTTAGGCTGCTTAGTCCATGCTACCACTAGGATAGCTTGTCTAATAAGGTTGACTTACAACCAGACACCATAAGGGGATTGTTTGGTCAGGTAGTAGGTGGTTCCAGAATTGGAAACATCCCCTACCAGGCCAACTTCTCACATTGGTGGCAGCGGTGCGGATTTGAGCTTGCTGTTGTTTTACCATTGCAATCTTTATATCAAATTGAAAGATCACATCAAGTACCTCTAGGTACATATAAAATCAAAAGCTTAGCATATTAAGTTCTACTGAACTTAGTAGTTGTAGGTTGAAGGGAGTAGCACACCCCTGACTACAACTCACTAGCAAGGTCCAGTAGGAAAACACTTAGTGTAGGTAAGTGCACCACTTACACCTCACTAGTAACCATGTCCGACACAGGAAAGGCCTCAGGGTCTAGTCCTGTGACAGTTGACCCTACCCAGGCAACTTCTGGATATGACAAACTAACCCGCAGAGACTTGATTGTCTTGTGCAAAGCAAGAGGGTTAAAAAGGGGCAGAAGCCCCACCTGCCTAATCCTGATAGGACTCCTAGAACAGGATGACTTAGAGAGGGCAAAAGCAGCTTCCCTAGATACAGGAACTGAAGGGAACCCCCCTGCAGTTGATCCCCCTGAAGAGGAGGATGATGATGACTTGGATGAGGACTCAGAAGTTGAGGACTTAGAAGTACAGGATCAGGGTAGCCAGGTTCCAGTTGGTAGGCTTAGCCAGGCCAACTTGGACCTACTGGGGAATGGAGAGGGCCAGCACCTCCCCAGAACCCAACATATGATTCCCCCAGGCAACAGAAGAGTGAGATCCCCCTCAGGGGACTCTCATATTTCTAGTGCCTCCAGAGAATCACAGAGAAGCATGGGTGCTTCTCAAAAGCTAGAACATAGGGCCAGAATGAGGGCTGTCAAACTCCAGATAGAGAGGGAGGAGGTAGCCTTGGCTCAAGCTAAACTTGCCTTGGCAAGAGAGCAGAAATTGTGTGGCTTAGATGCCACTGGTGGCAGCAATATTCCTAAAGAGAAACCCAGGTCCTATGATAGTAGAAACCTGACAAAGATTGTGCCCCCCTTCAAAGAAGGGGATGACATCCACAAATGGATGACTGCTCTTGAGAGAGCCTGCATGGTACAGCAGGTTCCTGAGGAACAGTGGGCAGCAATCTTATGGTACTCCTTTTCAGAGAAAGGGAGGGACAAGCTCCTCACTGTCAGACATGAGGATGCAAACAATTACAAAGTCCTGAAGAGTGTTCTGATAGATGGGTTTGGCTTAACCACTGAACAGTACAGGTTCAAGTTCAGAGACACCCAGAAGACACAGACTCAGGACTGGACTGATTTTGTAGATTGTGCTACTAAGGCTCTGGAGGGTTGGCTACATGGCAGCAAAGTACATGACTTTACAGGGTTGTATAATTTGATTATGAGGGAGCAGATCCTAAGTAATTGTCAGAACCAGCTCTTACACCAGCACCTGGTCGACTCTGATCTGACCTCTCCCCAAGAATTGGGAAAGAAGGCAGACAAATGGGTCAGAACCAGGATTAGGCCTAAGAATCAGGACAGTAACCAGAAGAAGGAGTCTACCAAGCCTCAAGATAAGGGTGGGGATAAAAGTAAAGAAAAGACTTCCCCAGGGCCCCAAAACTCCAAGGATGGGGGTGGGTCCCAAGACACTTCTTCAACTGAGAAAAAACCCTATTGTTATCCCTGTAAACAGGTGGGGCATTGCAAAACAGACAGCTGTTGTCCCAAGAATAACAATAAAGAAAATATACCTCCAAAGCCAGCTTCAACACCTCCTGTTACTGTCAGCAGTAATCCCCCAGGAAGTGGAAGCACACCCAGGAATCTGGGTGGGTTTACTTTTGGAAATCAGGTGGACCCTGGCCTATCCAGGTCCCCATCACCCAATGATCTTGTTTATGAGGCTGGCATGGGGTTTGCCAACTTCTCTGCTTGCCCAAATACTTTGAGCAAGTATAGACAAGAACCCATCATCAATGGTTTAAGAGTTGAAGCTTTTAGAGACACAGGGGCTAGCATCACCATGGTGGCTGATGGCATAGTCCCCTCTAAGCAACTTTTACCTGGTGCCACATACCAGGTAATAAACATTGATGGCATCCAAACAAATCATCCCATGGCAGTAGTAAGTCTCAGCTGGGGAGGTGTCACTGGCCCAAAGAGAGTGGCAGTGTCCCCAAACTTGCCTGTAGACTGTCTACTGGGTAATGATTTAGAAATCTCAGCCTGGGCTGGGGTTGAACAGGAAATCCATTCTAGAATGGTAAATTCCAATGGAAAGGTTAGTGGGGCTGTAATGGCTACAGCCCCAATTCAAGATGTCCTTCCTGAAAAGGTTGGTAGGGCGGAGATACTCCCTGCCCCATCTTTAGCAAAAGCTCTTCCTGAACAGAATAGCAAAGCTGTTATGATAACAGCAGAAACCCAAACTGAGTCTCCTCCTGAAAAGGTTGGTGGGGCTGTGATGGCCACAGCCCAAACTCAAACTGACACGTGTGTTGTGAAACCTGAAATGATGGATAACTCCACACAAACTGAGAGCATGGAGGAGGAAGAGAAATCTCCCCCTCACCAGACTTTAGGACAGGATCAGCCTCCTCAGGGAACTGATCTTACCCCTGATGAAGGAACTGCCCCAGAGGTGGTTGGGCCTAGCCTGACAGAACCTCTGATGTCAGTGGACCCTTCTCAGGTGGGACCCAGTCTGGAGCAGGTAACCTGCCCCTCTCTCCCTTGCCTTAGCCAGCCCAGGGCTGCAGAGGACAAGAAGGACAGTGAGACCCAGAGGGCCCCCTGTCAAATAAAGCACCCCCATCAAAAGATTAGGTGCACCAAAACTAGTAGCCCTAGTAAGGTGAAAACTTTAAAAACTCCTGAGGGAGCCCCCTTAAAAACAGTTAGGGACCTCCCCCAGATGGATTCTGTTGGGCACAGCCAAACCTGGGACCCAAAGGGCCCAAACCTGAACTGTCCCTCCAGCAAGCCAAACAGAGGGGCCCAGCCTCCAGCTTTAGGTAGCCAGAGGTTGACCCTGAGAGCACAGTGCAACTCAGTTAAAGAAAGAAAGGCACACATGGTGGAAGATAATTGGAGGAAGCTAAGCCCTAAATTAGTAGAGCCTCACTTCAATACTCCATATCCAAACCAGCCTTTAACTTTGCATAAACACACCCAAGGTAGTGATTCCCTATGGTGGAGACCCTCTAATACCCAAAGGGTGAGGGACTGCTTAGTGGACCATGAGACAGGGGGTACCCATGCTAGTGCAGGTACTTCCTTATATGGCCACTCAGGCAATATAGGCTTACCTGGCCAAGGATAGCCTTATCTCCTTTCGTTTGGGGGGGGGTTATGTAGGAAGGTGGCTACCTGACTATGGTTACCCCAGATTTTTTGCCTGTGTTTAGCTGGTTTTTTGACTTAGTTGACCTGGTTCCCTGCTAATCAGGGCCCCAGGCCATCTGCTCTCTCTGTAAACTGGATTCCATGTACCCTAGGTACATACCAATTGGAAATGGACTCCTTGTCAGCCCCTGTAGAATGCACTATAGGTGCACAGGGCACAGGAGCCACTAAGGCCTACCAGGGGCTGCAGCATATCTTTTGCCACCCCTGGCTGGTTCTTAAATTGACACAACTGGCTGATCACTCAGCTGGGGTAAGGTGGTGTACACACCCCTTGCTTAGATATAGTATACCTATGTCTAAACCTATATCTGGACACATGTAAACCTGTGAGCCACTCCTATAGACAGGCCTCACCAATCCTGGAGGCTGGGTGCATGGTTTTTATGTGAGATGGAGCTCTAGCATGAGCTGAGCCTGTCTGCAGCCGTCGGGAACAAATCCCTAAGCTGTTTCAGGATAATGCCATACCATATACTATTAAGTGCCTTATAATCCTCGCGGTTATTTAGCAACTCTGGTTTGGCTTTATCAAAACATGTCGTGTAAGGTGTCATACGCTTTGGAATACCATCCCCTCGCCAGTTCTGGCGACGGGGATGGCATTCCACCCCTCTAGAGGGGTAAGACATGTTACTTCACTTTAATGCGGTTGATTTCTCCAAAGGCCTTAAGATCCACAAAATGGATGCCTCTGCCACAGACAAATGTCTGGACCCCTGGAGCTGACCGAAACCCAGTCAAGGGGGTCCTGGACAAAGGGTTTCCTGTCACAGGAGGGTGTCACCGCCCTCCAGACAGGAGATAGTGTATTGTAGCAGGGAGGTTTGAAAGAAACCAGACACTGCCTGGGGCGCACAAGGCTGCCCCTTGCATAATCCGGCCAAACCGGTTCTGGGGCACTCCAGCCCTCGTGCCAGGGCGGCCTGGATCAAAGGAAGGGGGTGTATCCACCCACTTCCTGGGTCCCACCCATAGGAGGGGACCTAGCAGGTAATCACGCCCACCAGATTCGAATAAGAGTGGGAGCAGTGCCAATGCACATCAGATTTCCTGGAAGAAACATTTGAAACGATATTCTGGACCCTTCGCCCTCCATCTCAACGTGGAAGCCCGAAGAATCTCCCTTGTGGTCAAGGAGTGACCACCCTGCAGCAGCAGGCACCATCCAGCCCTCGACGTCTACTTGGTTGCAGTTCCCGCCGGAACTCGAGCGACTGAGATCGACGAGATCAAGCCTGCCCAGCTTCTAACAGCCCGATCCACAGTCCCTGCAAAGCTGAGACCCGTGGAGGCGACCGGAAGCGTGGGGCACGCCATCTTGAAGTGACCACGAGACGCTGACCGTGCAGCCCACGAGTGACCCTCGAAGCTGTACACCGGGGTTTGAGAAGCCCCCACCCTGAGCTACTCCTGAGCCGAAGTTCAGCCCTCCACACTCGACGAGTGCTGCGTGGGGCCCTTTGGCACGATTTGGCTCAACGCGTTGGCCCGGTCACTTGCCAGCTGGCTTGTGGTCCCTGTGCCGACGAACTACAAAAGAAGACTCGTGATTCTAGTTGCTCTAGATCCACACCAGCTCCCCTGAAAGGGAGCCCCGACTCTGACCTTCCTGGTCCGAGTGAGACGCCATCTTCCAATCCCGCGTGGATTGCTCTTACCAAGGCTTGTTTGCTCCAAACCGGAAGCCGACTGCACCGACGGTGAGAGCCTGCGTGGGACAGATCGTGACCTGCTCCTGGACGTCGCAGATGCCCCAGAGCCCACGTGACAGCGAAGAGAAGCGCCTCGACGACCACCTGATTGCGCCCGACATTGCCTGGTTCCGTCCTGGTTCCACCCTGGTCACTGCTGAGTGACCCAGACTCTGTCCCCTCTGCTTTCAGGTACTCTACAACTTGAGTCCACCCTTGGACTCCACCGGACACTTCGTCTTCACCCTGCCTGCAGCCCTTTCAGCTTCAAGCACCAAGAGCCTGCGTGTCAAAACCCGACGCCACTTCGACCCTGTGCACCCACTTCCTGTGGGTGAGGTAACTTTGCTCCGCCGGTGTTCCCACACTGGTGCACACCTCTAGGGTCTGTGTGTTAAGTTTTGTTCCTCTAGGTTCAGCGGAAGTGTCCTTAAACTTTAACTATTTGACTTTTACGCACCATTGGTTAACATTGGTGCATGCGTGCGCTTTCCGCACATCTCCCGAATCCCGAGGGCCATTCCCGACTTCAGCATTGCTTGTCCTGACTGCTCCCAGCGATTCCCTAGGCCCTAGGCCTAACCACTGTTCGAGTGGCCTCTCTTATACCACTTGTTTAGTATATGGTTTGAGTGGCCCCCTGCCCTCATCCATAATTGTGCAACTTGTATGTTTAAACAGTGCTTTTGATTTAACGCTTGTGCCCCTTTATTCATAAAGAATACTGGGGATTGTTTTTAGTAATAAACACATATATTTTTATAATATATACTTGTGTGGTGTCCTTTCATTTGGTATTACAGGATTGTATGTGGTAAAACAGCTCGCTTAACACGACCTCTTAAGTTAAGCCTTTAGGCTGCTTAGTCCATGCTACCACTAGGATAGCTTGTCTAATAAGGTTGACTTACAACCAGACACCATAAGGGGATTGTTTGGTCAGGTAGTAGGTGGTTCCAGAATTGGAAACATCCCCTACCAGGCCAACTTCTCACAGCGATGCTGTTGTTTCTTCTAGGGACAGATGTCTCACCGCACCTGTTAGCGTCTTCTTCCCCGAGGTCTTCCTGCCTCGAAACCCTTCACGGCACACACTTGCAAAGTGGTTTGGAGCTCCACATTTTGAGCACGTCTTCCCACTCGCGGGGCAGCCATCTTGGTTATGTTCTTCTCTCCCGCAATACCCGCACGGTGTGCGTCGTGTTGTTCGGGTAGGCCATCTTCCTCGCCCACTTCGGCTGGGGGTGCGGATAGCGTCAACTCTCTCCGTCTTCACGCTGGCTCCGGCATCCGTTTGCTGGTTGAGTGCCGCCTCCATCGCCGTTGATCGAACATCTGATAGCTTGTGTGATCGCGCGAGGAGCAGGATTTCCTCCAAAGTGATGCGTGGCTGACGGAGTATGAGTGTCCTCATTGGCTTGTTGCGGCAGCCTTGAATAAGTTGCGCTGTGACTTCCTTGGTCTGATCATCCTCTGTGCACGTGTTCACTAACTCTCGGAGGCATGCGTGAAAAGCGTCCATTGTTTCCCCTTCTCTTTGTCTTGATTGCCTGAACTTGAAACGTTCATAGTGGGGATTGAGCTGGGGGTCGAGGTGAGCATTTAAAGCTCTGACTGCGGCATCATAGTGATTGGGCGCCCCAGTATTCGGGAGGTGTGCAAACAGCTTATAAATCTCGTCCCCTCCGAAGTGAAGGAGCAGCGACCTCTTAACTGCCTCATCTGTTTCCCTGGTGGCCACAAAATAATTATCAAGGCGCCCAATCCACACTGCCCACCTTGGTGACACAGTCCACGGGTCAATCAGTTCACTAAATGGGGGTAGTGCTTGAATCTGTGAGTGTGCCGAGGGTTGCGGCGGTGGCTGCGCAGGAGGTGCGGCTTGTTGGGGGTTGCTGGACTGACATAGTGTGTTCTTCATGGGGACAACGCCCCTCTTCTCCAGGCGTCTAGCTACTTGGGGCTGCCTCTACAAACTTGTATTCACTGTTGGATGCGGGAACCGCAGTTCCCACCAGTGCTGGTGGGTGTAGTGTCTTCAATTGTTTCCTTCCTTTTGGTGTATGTTTGTCTTTGCCAGTGCTTGTTAGTAGTATTCCCCTTTTGGTGTATGTTGGCCTTTGCCAGTGCTTGTTTGTCGTATTTGCCAATGTCTGTTGTCTTTCTGCTTGTTTGCTTTCACCTTATCCCCACTTTTGGTGTATTTCTTTTCACTTTTAGAGCCGTTATCTGCTCGCTGCAGCGCGCTGCTTGATCTCCTTGCTGCCAGCGCTCTCTTCGCGCTCGGGTTCACCTGTTCTGGGCCTCGGGTCTATCGCGCATGCGCGTGCCTCCTCTCTGTCTGCAGACCGTCTGGGGCGTGTCGCGGGCCTACTGCTGGGTACACGCATCCTCCGAAGCGGCCTCCCAGGTAACTGCTTGCATCTTCTGCGCTGCGCGCTGCTTACCGGGGGTCGATCGTCGCCGCTGGAGTCTTCCGGCGCTCGCCGCCATTGTTTGCCAGTTTGGGGTGTGGCGCACTTCCTCACAGTGCCTCGTTTATTTAAGCTCTAAGTGAAACATTGTTTGGTGATGCTTCCGGCCTCTGCCGCATTGTTAGAAACACTAGACCATTACAGCTGAAAAGTAAAGTAAAGTAACAGCGAGACTAACCTTCAAAGGGGATGAATCAACTGAGATTATTACAGAGAAAATGCCAAGACAACAGCACTCTGGGACGTGTATTACTTTAAAAGAAACTCAACAAAAACATCTCCGGGCAGTACCTGGTTGAGCGCCGGCATAAGGCGTCGGAGGACACCGCTACGTCCGGGAGTCTCCCAGGTGAGTGATCGATTGATACCCGTGAGAGTAAATTGTTACTGTGCTGAAGCGTGTGTGACCACTCCGGTCGAATGTGGACCAGTGCGGGTTGTGACTGAAGAAAGTCTCTCGACACAGCCTTGGGAAACTCTTGGGTCACGAGGTGGAGGAGTGTTCTAACCTCCATCCAAAACAATACATTCTGTCTCTAATTCTGCAGCAGTTTGACAAGTTGTAAAAGTGGAGGAGAGAAATATAAGTCAAATATATAGAATCACTGATTGAGACATAAATAGTAACAATAAAATCAGACTCATCTCCCCAGAAATATAATGAAAGAGAGAGCAGCAAAACGAATGATAAAAGCAGAAAGCATGTTCACAAAAGGAGCTGGGATTATATCGGAACGAAATGAAGGGACAAAATCTGGGAACCCTAGTGTGACCTCTTTAAAACATCTATTCATTCAATTGGAAAGTGTGCAACAGACGGAAATATCACGCAGTTTGGAGATAATAACCGTAGTGAAATATGTAGAATGTGGCCGTGTACCACGCGGACTTCGCATATTCACGCTACCTAACCATCCAGATACAAGGCCCGAAATGCTTTATGAATGGGGCAGGAATAATATGGACTGTTCTGGCACTATGATGCTTATCATTATAAAATATGCGAAGAAGGATGTTGAAGAACTGCATATTAAAATTGCTGACATTGAACAACAAATAAAGGTCTCTGGACAAAAAGAAGAGGCAATTAACAAACTACGAGTGATAATGGATAGAAATCTTGACAAGCGTGAAAGTGAGGTGCAAGAAAGAAAGCAACGCAAATTTAAAAGAGATGAGTAGGATTACGAGAACGGCACCCTATTTACATTTGCTAAAAGATTCAACACTCTGAGACAACAACTGGATAGCAAAAAAAACAATATGAGTGAATCTCCCTACACATCACCAAGTGAATCCAAGTCAGACGAAGGTGAAAATAGACGAACATTAACCAGGAAACTGTCTTTTTAAGAGGAAATGAAATTACTCTATCAGGACCAACAGAACCCCAAAACAAAAGGAAGAGGACGGGGCAATGGAAGAACCAGGGGACGAGGAAGAGGAGCACCGGTAAATCGGAACATCAACGCAAGACAAGTAGAGACCGAAAAACAAAGATATCATCTTCGCAACCGTACAGTATGGAGGAAATAAATAAGGAGAGCCAAGCAATAGAGGAACTAACCTTGATAATTATTCTGTCCAAATACAGTCTGACAGATGCTGAAAAAAGTCTGCTTAATAAAGGACTAACATTTTGCCCTGAAAAAACATCAGGATGCTGTAGAAACAAAAATCGACATTAATTAGTACATCCGCAAATTAAAACTTAAAATCTGTTTTGCTAAAATGTCTCCTGATTTGATCCAGAGTACAACAGGATTACCAACAGAAACAGCTGAAGAAACAGTGGCATACACTATTGCAGAAACACATAGCCTAAGAACAGCCTTTGAACTGGTGAATGAAATAAATGAAACCGATCTGAAAGACTCACAAGTTCTGGAAGAAATGGAAATTCAAGTCGATATTCACCCACGGACGAAATTTAAAAATCGATCCAAATTCTGTCCAGCTGTCCACCCTGGAAATCGAATTGATATGTTCCATGACCTAGTTGTGGCAGAACTAGATGTCATGGAAAACACTAAACATGGAAAAAAGAAAAAAAATCTTTCACATAAGGAACGCCAAGCTTTACAATCGCTGAAAAATAATAACCTAATCGAAATAAAGCCAGCAGACAAGGGCGGGAATATCGTCATTTTAGACAAACAAGATTATATTGAAGAAGCGATCAGACAACCTAAGTATAATACAAATTATGTGATGTTGGACCTCTGAATATTTTGACACCAGACCTATATAATTGGATAGCAAAATGGCATGAAAAAGGTCTTCTAAGTTAGGAAGAAAAAAAATTATTGACAGTGATGAATCAAGTAACACCAACAATATATTTCTTGACAAAAGTCCATAAAATATTAAATAAACCACCTGGACGTCCTATAATATCGAGCTGCGGGTCTTTGTGTGAAAGCGTGGCGTCATATGTAGACTACTTCCTGGTTCCAATTGTCCAAACAATAAACAGCTACATCAAAGATACAGGAGATTTCCCGAGAATATTAATGGATACAGAATGGCAAAGTGACTATCTTTTGGTGACGATTGATGTTGTTTCGCTTTACACTTCGATAAACCATGAGGTTGGATTGGCAGCAATCAACTACTTCTTAAAACAAAGGCCTATTTGAGAACTTCAACACACGACCATGTTGATGGAGATGATTGGCTTGTGCTTGAAGAATAATATTTTCTTATTTAACAAACAAGTTTTCTCCCGGAGCTGTGGTACTGCTATGGGAGTTTCCTTCTCTCCAAGCTATGCTAACCTCACCATGGGTTGTTGGAGAAAAGCATAGTTTATTGACGATTTGTTGCTACTATGGAAAGGAACAAAAGCGAAACTTCTGGAATATATAGCAGTACTCAATGACAATGAAGTGGGCCTGAAATTTACCTACAATATATAATCGAGGGAGATCAAATTCTTGGACACTAAAGTGTATATAAAAATTAATAAGATACACACAACAGTATTCAGAAAAAAAACTGCTACAAACAGTCTTCTCCATGGGACAAGTTTCCATCCGCAATCTCTCAAAAGAAGCATACCCTATGGGGAATTCTTACGGATGAAAAGGAATTGCTCAGAGCCCAAAGAAATGGAGAAAAAGTTCCAAGAAACCAAAACACGTTTCTCCAAACGAGGATACAAACACAGTGCCATCCAACGTGGTGAAGCGAAAGCAAGACAAAAAACCAGGGCCCAACACTCGTTGATAATAAAATGAAGAGTGACAACATGGAAACCACGCAGGAGCATATACCAAGACTGATCATCACTTATACGCAGGAAAGCTATCAAATTCAGCATACCTTGAAGAAGTACTGGAGTGTGTTGAAAAAAGACCCAGATATTGGGCCAAAGATAGGAAATCAGCCAATGATCTCCTTTAGGAAGGCACCATCACTTTGTGACATTCTAGTGAATAGTCACTTTGAAACCAAGAAAACAGAAACATGGCTAGAGAAGAGACAAAAAGGATTCACGAAGTGTCTGACATGCAAAGTGGGAAGAAATCTAAAATCCATTAAAGATCCAAGAGGACAAATATTTGAAATCAAAGAGACAATCACATGTGAATCAGTATTTGTGGTATACCTAATAGAATGCTTTTGCAGAAAAAGCTATATAGGAAGCACCATCTGTCCATTAAAAAAGCGTATCCTAGAGCACAATTGAGCTATCTAAAATGGTGACATGTCCTATGCAATAGCCAAACATATGCGTAGCCACACTGGGAAGACGTGGCAAGATATCAAGTACTCTGGCATAGCTGTGATACCTCCACATGAGAGAGGAGGGAATAGAACTCAAAAGTTGAGACGACTGGAGTCTAGATTGATAATTCGATTTAAAACAAAACTCCCATTGGGACTTAACGGGGATGAGGAGATGTATGTACATCTATAATAGCTGGTTGTCAATGGCTCTTATCAATACATTATGCACTTACAATGGACTAATGCATCCTGACCACTTTTGCTGCATATCAATCACTTTATATATTGAGCACATGTACTATCATTGAATAGATGAGTGACAGGATTTTCGGTGAAATCACCGGTAGTTAATCTGTCCTTCTTTTGCTTTGCTTGGAGACATGGCTCAAGTCCCTAGAGATTTGTGTTGGCATCAATATTGCACTCGGCATGTTAATACTGTTTGATACTCAGTCACATTTAGAGCCGGTTATTGTTTAATTAAGAGTAAAAGAGTTCGTGCATTTTGGAGAAGTGCAGAAACTCAAGTGAACTTCCAGTCACCAGTTACGGCTCGTAAATGTATAAAGGCCACTCAGGCATCTATTCATGAACCCACACATGACTGGGGATAAGCGCCAGTGTCTCCACGTATTCTAAAGAAGGAATTATGGCAAACTACATGCCTAAAGTGAAATGAAAACTACCTGTCCCATAATGCCTCATTATGGGCATGAATGGTGACTAGGTATAAATAACAGAAATGGAAGAGGGACTTGTCTAAACTACCGTGATCAAGAACAGTTTTGTTTGAAACACGTAGGAGAAGAGATCCAAGAAATTGATGAATCCAAGACGAGTGCAACATAGGACATTTTGCGGTTTCATATATATATATATATATATATATTTATATTCAGCTCCAAGGTTGTCCACCAGATGAGGAGCACTCGGACAATAGCAGCTAGACAGCAGCCTTTAATAGGTATGAACGGTATTCCACCTGCGGATACTTCAAACAGCCGTTCCGTATAGGACTGCCTGACGCTTTTCGAAGTTCCTCAACTCCTCCTCAGAGGCTTTAATGGAAAGGATGCATGCATATACCAGTCCCAGTTCACATTTAAATATTGCACTCCCCCAATGGGCCGCTCCTATGAGACTGCGCATGATTGGAGCTGTAGTCTTGGCACTTAGTAATTCACAGATGGATGCACACATAATGTTCTGTTGAATTCGAAGTCCTCAATGGACCCCGCAGACGGGCCCGTCCTAAATACTCTGCTGCTGCCCCACATTTACGTTTCAGTCAATACCAAGTCACATGGCCCCCTAGATTCGCGGCTTGGTGCTAGCTCCGCGGCAGGTCCATTTGGGGGCATGCAATATTTAAATGTGAACTAGGACAAAAAATCAGCAAAAAATGCTGTGATCGTAAAATAGGAAATTAACAAAATGCAAGCCAGGGACGCTTTATGTTATTAATGGGAAGGTTTAAAACTAGGCTCCCCCAACCCACGCTATGACAGACCCCAGGGAGTCCATCAAAATGGGGAAAGGGGTCACCCTGCCCCATTTCCTGAGCCTCCAAAGCCCTTGGGAGCCCACCCCAGGGACAAAAAGTACTCAAAATGGAAGGGGGACTGCACGGCCCACCTCCCCAGGGACTCCATCGCCCAGGGCTGCTTAGCTAATTAAATGGGAGTGGGCAATGCTGCCCCCGCAGTGAGCCATCAATGGCCCTGCAAACCCCATCCACCGAGGCTGGATCACTAGCTATGTCCCGGGGAGCCCACCCCAGGGAATAGTGGTTTCTCTGCCCACATTGGCATGGGCACGGAAACCTGTGTTTGTTCCCGTTTGGCAGGAGCATTTTTGACTCTCCCGCCAAGCGGGGGGAAAGCACAAAGTCTTCTCCTACTTGGCAGGAGCTTTGAAAATGCTCCCGCCGGTTGGGGGCAGACTGTCGAACTGTTTTGCTGCCCACACTGAAGCAGGGAGGGAAAAAGATCAACATATTGCTTCCACCCAGAGGGAACATTAGTAGCTGCTCCCTGTATGTGGGAGCAATGCCAGCTCCCGCTGCATGTGGGGAGCCGGCTTGGGCCACAGCCCTTAATGAATGTATGATGGGAGCCCTAGGTGGGTGCCAGTCAATATATATCAATATATTTATAACATTATTTGACAGGCTGTTTCGTTGACCTGCTCCTAAACAGAGACATGCTTGGTGTCTTCAAGGGCCGTCCTCCACTGAACACCTTCCTTCCAAATAAAGGCTCCAGCACTCCAACAGGTTAATGCTCCATGTATTTAGTGAAATACAGAGTATACGGGACTTGGCGCGTATCAGCTACATATGTAGCCTTCTTCACAACAAACAGGTGCCAATTTCCAATACCATTTTATAACACATCCTTCATGATATGAGCTGATAGACATATACAGCAGTCTAAAACAATGTCTCAGTCGTTAGTCACAGTCCTTGGCCACCATGTTTATTTAATATACTGAAATCTTTTAAATAAAATAAAATATATAGCAATATATGATCAGAGATGAGAAATTGGTACTATTCATAAATATAGTGTATATATCAACAATTATTGCACATATAATAATTAATAAGCAATTTCTCAAACAAATAATTAAACAAAATTCCTCCTTCTACATCATTGCCCCAGTGGGTTAACTCATTACATCTCATTACTTTCCGATTGCTAAAGTTCATTATAGTTCTTACTGTCCTTTATTAATTCTTGTGTGGTCAATCAAATATGTGTATTCTCCACCTTCATATTACCATCCACCCTTCTAAAAGACTATTATAAATAGTTGTATGTCGGAATCACGCAGTCGTTAATCATGCCTGCCTTTATAACGCGATCGAAACAACGAATGCATCTTTACAAAGCATTCCGTTACCACGCAAGTCGTTACGACTTGCCTTAGAGAAAGCATTGGAGTTGGAACAGTATAATTTACTATTCCAACCCCAGTCTGTGCAAAAGTTTGAAAAGTGTTGGGCTTGAAGTCCCACACCAATACAACAACACTTTCCTTAAGGCAAGTTGTTGTAACGACTTGCGTGGTAAAGGAATGTGCTGTAAAGATGCATCTGTGTTTTGGACTGCGCTGTTGAGGCACAGCATGGTTCGAACCGCGTTGTAAAGGCTGTTCCCTTTATAAATATAGTTAATTTCCAAGATGTACAAATAACTAATCATTTATATTAATTCCGTTCGATTCTTTTGCGTCCTGCTCTATTATGAATCTTTATTCTAGTCTATGGAGGACATTTTCCCTGTTACCCCCTCTTACACTGTATGCCACTGTGTCAATCACGCTGTATCTCTAGCCCCTCTCAGGAACATTATGAAATTGCCAAAAATGTCTTGCCACTGGATAAGTGTTATCTCTGTTTCTTATTGGCATTATGTGTTGGAGAGTTCTCTTGTGTATAGCTAGCTTCTTACTCCTTATGTACCTCTTTGAACATGGGCAAGTCAACAAGTCAACTGCAAATTCCATTTTACAATTATACACCCTCCTTAGTGGTTGACGCTGGTTTGTGATGGGGATTCATTATTGGTTGAACATTGTCCCCGTTCTTACAGGCTTTACATGTCTTACGTTTATAAAATCCAGGTTTAAGTGGAAACCCCTGTGATTTCACAAGCCTTATTTCACTTTTTACTAGGTGAGCCTTAGTAGAATAGGCTCTTCTAAATGTGCTCATTGGTCTTTTCAGTACCCTTTGTCCTATTATCGGATCTTTTGTAAGTTTATGCCAATACCGCTGCATGATGTTCTGTATTGCTGTATGTTCCTTGTTGTAAGTGATTATTAGCATATTTCTTTCTTCACTTTGGTTCAGCATTTCTTTTCTCTCAAATAGAATATCCTCCCTACTTTTCTGTTTTATTCTGTTAACTGTCCTGTTAATCACAATCTCCTTATATCCCCAGGTCTTAAATCTGGATGTCACAAAAGCATTTTCAGTACTACAATTTCTTCTTGCTCTAATTAATTGTTCATAAGGAATGCTTTCTTTTATTGGGATGGAGTGAAAACTAATGGCAGGTATTAAGCAAGCTATTTTCTGAGGTGGGCTTCCTGAATTGTGTGTATTAATCTTACCCTCCTCTATCCTTACTTTGACATGTAGGACCTCTACTTCTGCTACTTATGGCTGCCATAAATCTAAATTTAAAAGTATTTTAATTATTGGTCTCTACAAACTGTTTAGCTTCCATTTCTGTATTTTTCCAAATTACAAATGCAGAATGACAAATGAATGTCAATGCAACTGAGAAAAAGTATATGCAAGTCGTTATAAGGGAGCTCACAAAGGTAAACGTTCACCTGAGTAAATATATACGTGTAAGTTTACTCTTACACTTTGCAGTAAATGTACTACTTTTATCTATTCACCATTTACAAGTGTAAATTCCCTACAGAGTCTAGACTTACATGTCCCACCACCTGAAACCAGGAAGTTTAGCCAAATTTGCAAGTGTAAAATCACTACTTGTAACTTTGAGACGTAGGCAGAGAATTTTACCACCAGGGTGGAGATCTTCCTGTGGTAAATAATAGGGTAAAGTTAAAAAAGTGTTTTAAACTTCAAAAAAGAGTAAACCAATTGATATGTTAAATATTACTGTTAATTAATGTAAATATTTATTTTAAATGTAGAAAGCTATAGCACTGGTAATCTTAATTTTAAATTCAATATTTAACTAATTTAAGTATATTAATATAAATAAATAAAAGTTCCAAATATTTATTAAAAAACACCTTAAAAAAATCCGTTTGTTGCAGTCAGACAAGGCACTGGGACCCAACGGGATCCCGATAGAATTATACAAACAGTTGGCAGAATCCACTAGTCCGCTGTCGGTGTACTGAAGATGTACACCGACAGCCTCGAGAAAGGTGAACTGCCGCTGGACCAACGGCTGGCCACAATAGTGGCTATTCCAAAGCCCGGTAAGCCCCCGTCCGAGTGCACCTCTTATCGCCCAATATCTCTGCTTAATGCAGAGGCTAAAATTTTGGCTAAACTTCTAGCAAACAGACTGATGGCGCACCTCCCAAGCCTAATTCACCCGGACCAATCCGGCTTCATGCCAAATAGAAACACCGCATTAAACCTCAGGCGATTGCATGGAGCACTGGCTAAGGCACCATCCCTGACGGAACCGGCAGTTCTCGTATCCTTGGATGCGAGAATGACCTTGGATATGGTGGAGTGGAATTACCTTTTTGCGGTCCTTCCACATTTAGGATTTGGCCCTAAATTTTGTGCGTGGATCCGCCTCCTCTATACAGGGCCCCTGGCATATGTCACGGCTAATGGACACCTATCAGACGCCATACCGCTGGCGAGAGGGACGCACCAGGGATGCCCCCTGTCACCGCTCCTATTCGCGTTAGTATTAGAACCCCTTGCGACGAGGATTAGAGGTGCTCCATTATTGAAAGGAGTCAGATGGGAGGAAGGGTGGGAAGACAGTCTTTCCCTATATGCTGATGACATTCTGGTGTACCTTACGGACCCGGGAAATTCCTTATCGGTGCTCCTTGAGACATGTGACAGCTTTGGTAAGATCTCAGGATACACTATAAACTGGTCCAAGTCGGTATTATATGTACTGAAGGGCCCCGCACCGCAGCTCCCGGATAATTGCCCACTTGTAGTCGCACAGGACTCATTCAAATATCTAGGCATACACATCATGGCCGATGCAGCAGACTTTTTTTCAAGGAACCTAGCACCCCCCCTAGAGCGCTTAAAAAGGGATGTGGTACATTGGGAGTCCCTTCCCCTGACACTGCTAGGGAAGGTGGCATTGTATAAGATGATGGCCTTGCCCCGGTTTTTCTACGCCCTAGAAAACACGCCGTATCCAGTACCGTTAAAATATTTTAAACAAATAGCTGCGCAGGCTTCCACACACCTCTGGGGTAACAGACTGGTGCGAATAGCACAAACAAAATTGCACAGGAGCTGGTATGATGGAGGAATAGCACTCCCCAACATCCTGCTATAATCCTGGTCAGCGCACCTCAAGGTTATTAACCAGTGGATACACACTCCGCGACCGACCCAGCATACAAGGCGGATAGCGCTCAGCTAGGAACAGGTACTATGCTCGCAGTCTTGTACAACAAAGGGTAAGCAGTAAAACTGGTGGGCCCAACAAAACACACAGCCACGCTTTGGCACGCAGCGCAGACACGGTTGGGATGTAAAGGGGTCATCACTAAACTTACACCTCTCTAGGACACTAGACAGTTAGGACACCTGAGAAATAGCAAGGGATTCGAGCAATGGGACAGCATAGGTATTTCCACGGCGGGGGATCTGTGGGACAGAGGGAATATACTATCATTTGACCAGCTCAGGCAACAATACGAACTAGGCCAGACGGAAGCTTTCAGATACACACAAATACGTCACGCATTACTGGCGGTATTACCGCAGGACACTGAAGTCCCTGATGCTTCCCCACTGGAAGATTGGTTGCTTACAGACCACATGCCAAAAGGCGCCATGTCCTTTACATACCGCAAACTAATCAATAACCTGCCGGACCCTACAGTCTCACTACGAAATAGATGGGTGACAGACGTGGGGGACATGGATGATACAGAATGGCAGGAGGCCCTGGCCTTCCCAAGGAGGTAGGAATCCTGCGAGACTTAGATTAGTACAGCTTAAGATCTTACACCGCACATAATATACTAGAACCACTCTACACAAGATGGGTAGGACACAACATCCATATTGTCTCAGAGGGTGCGGGAAGGAGGGATCCTTTTTCCACACATTATGGGAATGTTCGGCAATAGCGAACTATTGGCGGACGGTGCTGCGAACAATATCACAAGTAATGGGAATCTCACTTCTGCCGGAACTGCGCAGATGTTTACTCAACATGTGGGAACCCAATGATCTTACACGTCCTGGGCAGACATGGGTCACGCTGGGCCTCATGGTAGCGAAACGAAACATAGCGCAGAAATGGGGAGCAGTGGAACTGCCTTCGCTGGCGGCCTGATGCAGAGATATGGATCTTATCAAGATGACTGAAAGGACAGTCTACAAAAATCGGAAATGCCCCAGAAATGGACCAAAATATGGGCGGCGTGGAATACGTACTGGGGAGACATTTGTGAGCCGATACCAGAGACCGAGGAAGATAGTTCAGATGAAGAGTTTGGGGATGGGTGATGGTCCTGTACTAGATGATCTGCCGAAAGATATAACTGAAGATACACAGATTGTTACAGGATTCAATAGTGAAATGTGTCAAAGGTCTTGTGAATTAGCTGAACCTTGTGCTTATTTGCTTTTTGTTATTTCTGCCGATGTTTTGAATGAAAGCAATAAAACCAGATTTTTTTTTTAAAACGAATTTGTAAAAAATATTTATCTATGTTATATTAAAAATCATTACAAGTTATGTGTAGAGTTAATTTAAATCAATGTAATTACTTTTACAACAATAGTAACATTTCTTTTTTTAACTGAAAAATGGTATTAAAATATTTTTAAATGATAATATCTTTTTATTTAGATTTCATTTTTTAATATTACTTTCAAATTATGTAGATATTTAGGAAGTCTAAATAAATGTTTTTTTTTATATTATTTCCAACAGGATGTTATTTAAAGCTGTTGCCTCTATTATATCAGAGGGCAGTGCCAGAGGCTGGCCATGAATAATATCTGGTGCTTCTCAAGTGAACATCAGAGGAGTGGCAAGGACCTCTCCAGGACAGCATCACAGCGGTGTCCAGAGTATGCCTAACTGAGTGTCAGAGGAGTGGCCAGGGCCTCCCAGGAGAGCGTCACAGCAGACTCCAGAGTATACCTAAGTGAGTGTCAAGGGAGTTGCCAGGTGCTTCCAAAGTGAATATTAGAGGATTTTCAGATCTTCCCCAAGTGAATAATATCAAATGAGGGGCTAACATGTATCCAAGTGAGCATTTGAGGAGGGGAAAAGGGATACCCAAGAGAATGTCAGCATGGTCGTCACTGCCTACCCAAGTGAGTATCAGCGGCAACACTAAACACTAACCAAGTGAGTATCAGCGAAGCGGCAAAGATCCACCCAAGCGAGTGTCAGAGGAGTGGCCAGGGTCACACAATGAAGAATTGGTTACGCCCATAAGTAGTATTTGTTTTGAGAATTCAGAAACTTGTAAAATGCTCTTGCTACTTACATTCACAAATGCTGTACTGTAATGCATTTGCATTTCTTGAGTGTTTCCATATCCCTTGTGAGCCATAGGGTCGTGCATAGGTCATGATTGTAATTGCAACAATCTGGCCTACTTTCGCAGGATGTATATATGAGAGGGTGACACTTATATTAAAATTATTCCAGTACACAAACAATACCATTAAAATATAATCTCACAAACCTACACTTGCCTAATCATATCGAGTTCAACAAGTTTGTTAGTAGCCTTCTGTTGCAATGATATTCATTGTCACTAGTTCTTATTTTAATTCATTTTTTAAAATGCAATATTAGAACAAAAATGCATTATAACAACAAGTTAGGCCACAACATGCTGGGGTGGGTGGGAGGGGATAACCCCAGCATAAAGCTGCAGATAATGGTAATGGTTATCTCATCAGCAATATAGAAGATGTGGACAATAACTTGGAAAACAACATCAATCAAGATCGACGAAGAAATACATTGAAAACTAGGGGGTGGTAGAGAAAAAGGATCGGAGAAGGAAGGAAAAAGTAGTAACTAGGGAAAGATACAGAGGAGAGAAGAGCAAGAGAGCTGAAGAAAGGGGGAGAGTGAGAAAATAGAGTGAGAAAAGCAAACTGACTATTTGCTGTGCAGGTGTGTATAAAAGTAAAGAAGGAGTTCTTTTGGTTTAAAGTGATGTGGCATATTTTATGTTATACAACACATAACTCGATTCGAACAGTGAAAGGTCAACCGTGGGGGACCCAGCGATAGCAGGATGCGAACAGGCGAGACCTACCGACATCCGAGGAAGTAAGATTTGGGCCAAGACAGATGGCCATTGATTCTGTTGTCTCTATGTAGCATCAATAAAACACAGACCATTGGACCAGCAATAACTGGGAATTCAGTAACACAAAGAGTGTTGTTCTGGAGAGAACTGAAGTAGAAACACCTCTGAGATCACACATATGCCCAACCATGCACAGGCTTCATTGTACACAAGAAACAGAGGGGTGTTGTTTAAGACATTACAAGAAAGCTGTATAGCAGGTTGAAGACGGACTGGGCCCTATTGTGCGCTGTGGCTGAGACCCCACCATAGCTGATTCCCAAAGAGTCATCTTGGTCTTGGTCTAACATTTACAAAACAGTGTAAATGGAGCATATACCATCAAAAAGAGTCTTTTAGCATAGGGTTCACTCAAAGATGTGGCGAGCCAAGGTTGGCCATCAAGACCATTGCCGATGGAGTCAGTTTCCTTGGTGGTGGAGCATGTGTTCCCTGAGATGGAGCTTGGTCGATTCTACAGCAGCTATGGGCGATGCTGGCAGTTCAGACTCTGGATTGGTGAACTCTACAGTTTCAGTGGCTTTAGTGGTTTTCTCTGCTAAAGTGAAGTGGACATGATGGATATGAGGGCCCTGAGAAATTTAAGTGAGCTGCACAACTTTTTTTCACTTTGTAAAGTTGTGAGATTTGTGTACTTCTTTCAGCTATGCTCGCGGGTGATGTTTTTTGTGGGACATGTTTTCCAACAAAACCATTTCTGTCGAACAATTTACTGCAAAGTCTTTGCAACATAACTGTTAGACCTGACACCTTTGGCGTGGTTCTTCCCCCATCTTTTTGCCTCTGACTCATGTGTTTTTGATGCTGTGCTGGATTTCGTTTTTGCTGGTTTAGATGCTTTGGACACTCTGCCACTGCTGATCAGTGTCAGAGTGTAAGTGCTCCCTCTGTAAATTGCCATATTGATTGAATATACCTGATTGGCATATTTGTATCACCATGAAGTCCCTAGTAAAGTGCACTGTGTGTGCCAGGGCTGGTGATGACAGATGCTACTAGTGGGCCTGCAGCGCAGATTGTGCCACCCACATGAGTAGCCCTAAAAAGGACTCAGGCCTGCCAGCGCAGGGCCTGTGTGCAGTCAGTGACTGCCTGTCCCCCTGGCCAGTATCTCCACTGGCTGGGCCTGACCCTTCCCTGTCTGTGCACCTCAGTCACCCCTATGGAAGGCTCTAGGTACCCCCCTGGGCAGGGTGCAGTGTATGGATAAGGTAGAGCATGTACTAGTGCAGGTCACATGCTCTAGTAGTTGGCTGCAGCCATTTTATGTGCACACTGCTGTAAGGCTATCTTGCTCCATAGAGTAACATGGAGTAGGCTGGTCCCATGGGATACCAGCCTATCTTCCCATAGGAACAAGATGGGACATAAGTGAAAGATATCCCTGAACTCAGAATTTAATAACACATCTTTTAGTGAAGGGTGTTTTTAAATCCTGTAATGGAGAATAGCACTTTTAGAAAGTGGCTGTTCTCTTGTCTAAACCTTTCTGTGTGCCTGGGTTTGTGGAATGCCTGTCTGGTCTGGGTGTGACAGAGGGCTGCAGGGCCCCCGGAGGAGGGGGTCGGAGTTAGCCATGGGTGAAAGGCCACATCTGCTGCTAAGGAGGTGGGAGGAAGAAGCGCCTGATAGTGCTGGGCTGTGCCTGCCTACCCCCCATGCTGGCTCCCTCTCCTGCCGGCCAACTGACACCTCTGACCCTGAAGCTGACAGGAAGAAGAAAACCAGAAACACCTCAGTGTTTCGGCCACCCCCAGAACTGGTTTAGACTGGACTCAGGGCCGCTTGCACAAAGACTTCAAAGGACTTCAAAGACTTTGAGGGGTATAAGGAAAGGACCCCTGACTACAGAAGATCAGATTCTAAGATCCTACAAGCAAGAAGGAACCTCTGCTGGAAGGAGGACGCCTGGAGAACTAAAGGAAGATTGCCTTGCTGTGTTCTCTAAGGGCTGACCTGTTCTGCTGTCTAACTGGAAGCTGAGGAGGAGAAAGGGACTTTGCTGTGTGCTGTGACCCTGCCTGCTTGAAACTGCCAAGACTTTGCTGTGTGCTGTGTCTGCAACTTGAATCTCCAAGGGCCTGAGAAGAGCTGGCCCCCTGTCTGCAACCCAGGGACATAAAGGTTGCCCAAGGACTACAAAACTCTGCTGTGCCCCCCCCTGAAGCTGCTGCGTGGTGAAAAGAGTGTGAAACACTGTGTTTAGGCGGTGTAGCGCACTGGATGCTCTCTAATCTGAAGGAGAGCGCCGCGCTGAACCAGCCTGCCGTGTGGCCGAGATCGATGTGTTCATCGACACGTGTGGGGTGAAGAGCGGAGGTCTGGGGGCCTCCCCAGTGCAAGGCGCACTGAAAACAACTGTGGGCTGTGTCACCGCCGCTGCCCGGGGGCCAAGAGTATCCCCAGAAGATTGCCGATCGTTGGGGAGCTGAAGCGGCGAAGAACGAAGCCGCCGCGCTCCCATTGGCTGAGGGAGCCGAGCCCCCTCACTAACGCCGCGACGGGATTGGCCCGTGCGGCGCAGCGTCATCAGTGTCATCGAGCATTGATTGGAGGGAAGCGGAAGCGTCACCACAAGCCTGTCCCGGGAGCTGCTCTGCCATTGGCTGACTCCCGGGTGTACTAGAGGCTCGCCCCAGACGCCGCGACCGGATTGGTCCCCGTCCTCGGGACCCCTGGGAGTGCTGCGCGATCACCGCCGGACCCGGGAAGAAGTGACCTGCCCTCGCCGAGGGATTCTCCCGAGTGTCGTCGGCCCCCGGCCTGCCGTCCCAGCAGCTGACCGCCTGCCTACCTCCCCCGCCACTCGTGGGATTGCCGAGAGCGGGTGGGAGAGCAACCAGAACCGGCAGGGGCAAGGAGCGAGTGCGCTCTGCAGGCGCGGGGCGCCTGAAGCCAGCGGGCGTGGGAGGCTGTGCCGGTGGAAGGAAAAGAGTCCAAGGAGCACGCGGTGAGGTGCGCTTGCAGCGCTTGGGGTGCAGTTGCTCCCAGGGCTGTTTTGGCAATTATCTGACTACTGGCATTGCTTAGGATGCTCGTTTTGAGAGCCCATTAGGCATAAATCAGCAACCATATTTTTGCAGGCTGAGTTAAGAGACTTGAGACTGTTTTTGTTTCTAAGAACTTCCTATTCACAAGTACCATCATAAAGATTAAGTGCAACTATTAAGATTAAATGCAACCTTTTTCTAAAGAAGTGATTATCATGCAAATGCTTTCTTTACTTGCTGAAACTAGATAAAGATATATATTTTTATAAAATATACTTACCTGTGTGGTCTCAGTTTGTGGTGGATTGGGGATTACTGTTGTGTTAAGTGCAAATGTTATCCACATTGCCTCTGTTTAGCCTAGACTGCTCGTGCCATGCTACCTAGAGGGTGAGCAGGGGTTATCTCAGAGGGTTATTCCTTCACCCTGACTGGAAGCAGGGGTCCCTACTTGGTCTAAGGTACTTACCTCTACCAACTAGAGACTCCCGGTTCTAACAATAACTCTTCCACTTAAGGTAGGTTTTAATGGGACATTTTTCTTGCAATTAGCATTTTTTACATCACATGTTTTACTTTGTGAAATTCATAATGCTAGCAATGTAGGAGTTAACAAAGATGTCAACCTTTTCCAACTCCTCGAATTGTGGGTCACACGTCGGTTTCTGGCATTAGTGGGCAACAACAATTCAGGTGGCAAGCAGCAGCGACTGAGTGGTGGGAGGATTCGCAATCTGTTGGCATGACAGTCCGTTACCACAGCTTTGCAGTTCAGGTTTTTCCCCAGGCTGATCACCAAATGACCCAATCAAGACACACCACACATCTAGAGGTTCTCACAAGTCCCTCCCACTCCTCCTGCACATGGACAGGCTTGTGCTGATGGCAAACAAGCTGCACCTTCTTCTTTTTCAAGGGCTAGCAAATCTAGAAAGCTAAAGAGGCTTCCCAACTGTTTAGAGTTACACCAGCAGATAGACTCGCTGGTCCCAGAGGCGTCTTGGAGAGTGATCTTCACTAACCCTGTGAAACAAATGAAGTCCAGAAAAGAGGAAAACACAGTGGGCCTGATTCACAGAACTAACTTAAGACAAAATCCTAAACTTACTACCATTTTGGTATTCACAGAAGGCACTTACTAATTTTGGTGTTCACAGAAGGCACTTACTCATTTCGGTATTCACAGAAGTTAGGACTCCTAACTTTAGGACTCCTAAATGCCTTCTGTGAATACCGAAGGTCTTGAAATTGGGATTTTTCTCAGTTTAGTAGTAGTAAAGTTAGGACTCCTAACTTTAGGACTCCTAAATGCCTTCTGTGAATACTGAAAGTCTTAAAATTAGGATTTTTCTCAGTTTAGTAGTAGTAAAGTTAGAAAAATCTGAATTTTAAGACTTTCGGTATTCACAGAAGGCATTTAGAAGTCCTAAAGTTAGGAGGCCTAACTTTACTACTACTAAACTGAGAAAAATCCTAAATTTAAGACTTTCGGTATTCAAAGAAGGCATTTAGGAGTCCTAAAGTTAGTTCTCCTAACTTCTATGAATACCGAAATGAGTAAGTGCCTTCTGTGAATACCAAAATGAGTAAGTGCCTTCTGTGAATACCAAAATGGTAGTAAGTTTAGGATTTTGTCGTAAGTTAGTTCTGTGAATCGGGTCCTATTTACTCTATTTACTTCTTTATACTGGGGGGGATGAAGTCTTGAGTTTTAACTTCTGTAAAAATCGTGAAGTTCCTTTAAAACATCACATATTTAGTGAGTTTCACAGGATTTTTAAAAGGCTGTTTAACAAGCAACTTAAAGCAAAAATGTGCTTGAGAAAACTATTTCCACTAAAACCTTTTTTTTTAGAAAACGTTGCTGCAGAAGGTGCACACGTTGTACACTTCACCCAGTTCCTCTGAGGTAGTTAAAACCTATGACTAGGAATCCTGAAGGTGTTGTAGGATTGTAGCACGGAATACTGAGAAGAGAATATCACGGTCATTCAAAATTTGATCAGACTATCGAGAACCTAAATATCGAGTAAGTAAGTGCACAGAGGGAGGTATAGATTTACTATCTTTAACTACGTCCTATGAAGATATATATAGAAGGTGTGTAGCTTTGAGGTATGTATATTTAGAGTAGGTATAGACAATATTTACAGAATTTAATTGTCAATAATATGGTCTTTGACATTCTGTTTATGATATTGTGTGACCTTAATATTCTGAAACCACCCCATGTGTAGATCCAACACTGTTGCACAATACTCTGGCCCCAGTCCGGCCCTATTTAGGGAATCCTTCTGTCCCACTGGGAAACTCTTTGAGTCTAAATTGAAGCCATTACTCTGTTGCATCCTCTCCAGCTGTTGATGCAAGCCTCCTACTTATCATGATTCCTGTTCGAAGGTGATGAGCGAGAGAATGATCGTAGATGGACCATTTCCAAGGAAGGCTACGCCAGGAAGTTGTGTACTCATGGTCCTTTGACTTGAAATTGATGAAGAAGCGTCTGCTGCTGGCTACTTGTTCTTCTGCTCAGTGCCACCACCTCACTGTGAGACTAACCACAAATTAGACACAGATTTTCTACAATGAGATTTTGCCAAACATCTGAGAGACCTAGTTTTAGGCACTCAAAATCTGACTTACTACTTTCTCTGAATTCTTCTCCCTTAGAATCTCCTTTTTCATCACCTCAGTTCAGTCAGCTTTATTCGATTTTTTGTTTAAAATCATAAAAGCGTCAACAATACATAAATAAACACCATAAAGATACATAAACACCATAACATTTCATTATAAAATTAATAAAACAAAATTAAATAAGTATATCGAATCAGCTAATCAATATGCATAAATTTCATTTTCAATGATCAGCTCTAAAGCAAGAGCATTAAACAAGCCTTTATCCGCAGTTACTTCCTACCCTTTCTGCTTAGCTCAAACGTGTAAGTTTCCTCTTAGTGATGGGGTTTTAAAAATACAATTTTCAAACGAAAGTTGTAAATCGTTAGGGGCTAAAAGGTTAAATGACTATTGGTGTAACTGAATATATCGGGGGCTCGGGTAAAAATCGTACAAATCCCAAATTTGAATGGTGCCATGTCTCTCTTTAGGGGGGCGAAATCGTAAATAAGGGACGATATTTCTGTTTTTGAATTTAATTAGCACCAGGTCCCCAGCGATATCCTTGTGCAGCGAGCCTAACCACCCCACCCTCCTGACATTCAGGATGCCACCATCCAGCTCGGGTGGCAGAGGTCTATTTTTTTGTAACCAGAAAATGACCTTATTTAGCAGGTCCTGCTGTGATTCGTGTGTTCTCTTGTTGATGGCAGGAACCCCAGAGAGGACAGATATGTATGGGGCGGCTTCTGGAGGTAGGTTGATACATGGCATTCTTGCCAGAGCTGTTCTAACCACTGAAGGAATTAATGACGGGGGTTTTGAAATTACTTTGTGGCCTATCGGGGTTGGTATACAGGGAGGCTGTAATTGAGAGTCACCATTTTTACAAATACTAGACTTATGCTTTTCAGGGACGGTGGGAGGGTTTGGGCAGGCGGATACATCCATTTTATTATTTGGAGAAGAATACTTTCTGATTACTTCCTCGATGCTAATCAGCCTATCCCCCAAGTCGTTGATTTTTGAGACCAAAGGTGAGATGACAGCTAACAGGAGTCGCTCAATTTGAGTTAGTAAAGTCATTTGGGGAGACAAGGCAGGGTCATCTAGTTTAGCCGCGGCCGTGTCCTGTGTTGATGTTATTAATTTAAAGGGAGATAATGTTGGGCCGTTGCACAGATTTTGTGTACTTGCATAGTTCCCAGTGACAATTTCGCTGTCGTGCTTCCCTCTAATAATGTGATCCAGGGGTGAGGCATTTACTTGTTTTTGGTCTTTCAATACAGGAGATGTTGAGTCCCATGGAAAGCCATTTGAAGTAACACAGATTGTGCCCACAGTAGGGGAGGTTATAACATCAGGTGCGTACTTTGTGCCACACAGGGCGTTGAGCTCTTCCCAGATGGACATAGTGTCTATGTAAATGATGAAAACGCCAGTATAGTCAATATAAACAATAAACGTGAAGCATCACAATACCTCCTCCTGTGGTAGAATCAAGTGGGGTGGCCCTTCCCGTCCTCCTTGGGTCCTCTGAGGGCCACAGAGGGCCCGCCCTTTGCCCGGGCTTAGCCCGGCTGGTCCCGCGCGCGTTCCGCGATGCGGAGGAAGCGTCTGTGCTTTAGTAGCGCCTCCGGGCGCACTGAGGGCGGAAAACCGGAAGTGTCCGTGAAGCTCGCTGGGAGCTGTAGTCTCCTGCCGCAGGATGGTGTAGGACAGCGGCGAGGAGGCTTACAGCATGAGGGACCCAGGAGCAACTGTGCAGGTCAGCAGGGGCAGCAGGTATGTCCTCGATTGGAAAGTGTCCCCCCGCTCCACCGAGGGAGCGTCTGTGCTTTAGTAGCGCCTCCGGGCGCACTGAGGGCGGAAAACCGGAAGTGTCCGTGAAGCTCGCTGGGAGCTGTAGTCTCCTGCCGCAGGATGGTGTAGGACAGCGGCGAGGAGGCTTACAGCATGAGGGACCCAGGAGCAACTGTGCAGGTCAGCAGGGGCAGCAGGTATGTCCTCGATTGGAAAGTGTCCCCCCATCACCTTTTTCTGATGACACACCAACCTTCCTTTTGTTCACATCCCTGATATCACAACTTCTGTGTAGTGTCTCCGAATGTCTCACTATAGTCGGAAACTGGACGGTGCTCCGACCTCTCATGCTTAGCTCTACCAAGGCATAAAAAATAGACTTTTCACAAATTCCTACCCGGCTACTTAGGCTACCTCCACCTAGTTCCCCAATTGGCACTGGCTCCGGCAGAAATCGGGCTGTAATTTGACCTAATAATGAGACTTCTATCCTTCATTACCTCCACCGTTATGGTCACAATTTCTAAACATTCAACAAATGGTCCCACACTGTCCAGTACAGAATGCAAATCCTTAATCAACACCTGGTCATGAACAAGGCTGAATGCTAAACCACCATCCCAGTAGTCCACCTGCAGGAATCATTCTCCTCTCTCAATAAAATTCAACCTTGCTGTCCAACACTGTTCAATCTCCCATAACATACTCAACCTTCTTCCAAGCCAGATGGAGTTCAACTAACAAAATGTCACTCTTAAAGCTCCTCACCTTTGCCTTTAAGCAGCTGAGGCACCTTGAACACCTTTCCCCAACAGTGGCATTGTTCTCTGATAACCTTACACAAACTTTCTACCTTACGTCACCTTATGAACTATCCAAGTCCATATCCTTAGAACTATGAGCATGCTTTCAGTTAAACCCTTTCTAATGACACTTAAGTCCATCCTCAAGACCCCCCTTCATTCTGGAGGATCTGACAGGCTTGCCCTCATTGGCTACGATGTCCATACCTCCCCATTGCCTGGCCCTACACCTCATAATGCTGTGCATTACAAAATATATTTTAAATCTGCAACATTATATGTACTGAACTGTTATGGTAAGGTCTCAATATTATTTACCACACACCATCACTAACTATCTGTCCTGTTACCATGGATATAAAATACCTAGTTGATACTTCGTACAGTGATCCTGGTTAATTACTTCATTCATAAATACAATTTAATAGACATGAAACTAGTAATCATGCCAAGAAACCCTAACTAATGCGACCTTAGGAAAGTGATAATAGAAACAAGAACTCTCAAACAGACAAAATATAGAAGAATCTACCTTTGCTTAGATTATACAAATAACACCTACAATTTCTCCGGAAACAGAGAAGGTATACAGGCAGATGAATTTGAAATGATCTTCCCAAATAAGATGTCCTACTAATCACACATCTACTACTAGTTGTACAGACCCATTACATAAATGCGACATCAGTTTGACCACTACAGAGAATGTCACTAGGCAATCAGATTTTCATTTCGAGGTACTTTAGTTTCATTAAATGACCATTGTTACTTTCTGATATAAATAATAAATTTGCTCGCTTGGAGGAACTATGATGTTAAATAAATAATATGCACAAGTTGCTAATAATGGAGGGAGTTGATGATCCTAACTCCAGTCTCCTTCCTCTGTGACCATCTGAGGCCACGCTGATATCTATACCTCACTCCAACTATTTCAGGATGACCCCATATATTCACCCTGGAGGTCATCCATAGGATTGCTTGGTGATCTACCACATTCCCTGGGAAGAAAAGTTCTCAGTGCTAGCCTTCACAGAACCAAACAGTTTTAAACAAATCATTGTCAACAGCAGTGTAGGGATTACACAGAGACTGGTAATTGTAAGAGCACTATGTTTAGTGCCCGTTCATCTCCACAGCTTCCAGAGAGAATAATCAACAACACTTGGCATTCAAATATCAACAGTCTGTAACCAAGGGAATGACATCATAATAATGGATAGCATGGTTTACATGCTGTCTACTACAACATCTCCTTCTTTTCTATAGGAGAATATAAATGTAGACAAACGTGCCAAGGGGAGAACAAGCAAGAAACCATAAATATAAATACTAAAGAAGAAAGAGACATAACACAAGGTAAGTAAAACAATAAAAGAGAAGATCAATAGTGCATGAAATAGAAACACAAAATCAAATATTGAGAAGCATCACATGGAAAAATTCACATACATAACACACGTACAAGAATAGGAAAACTACCAATTCAAGCATTTAGGTGGATTCACTTTCCTACCACTCCTGTGTGGCTTACATCATTGAGGAGAATCAATACGCAGCGCCGAAACATATGACACAATGCTCTCATTAGTTTCTTGTTTCCTTGTTAAGAACTTGTGTCTAGCTACAACTGAACTGCCTTCCGCATCAAATATTTTTTCTAACATTGCTACTGCCTCCTCAAATTCATCGAGAGCCTCTTGACCCTCAGTAACCTCAATGGGAGGTAAGTGTTTTAGAACGACCTGCCCCTCAAATCCCAGATTGTGCTCTAGAATACATCTCTTGTGTTCTGCACTGAACCTTGTCCCCCCTAAATATTTAGTGAAGGCTCTAAACCATAGATTCCACCTGACTGGTGGGTCTCCTGGAAGCTGTAAAAAAGGTGGAAGATCCTGTACATTTTGCATGTTGTCCATAAATATGCACACCTACGTAGTGCTACCAGCCGAAAGTAAAATAAAAAAAAATATAGGAGCTGTGCAAAATAATCTACTGAAAAAAAACAAAAAATAAATTTCAAAAATCACACAAGATGACCATTGTCACTAGGAATTTTTTCCACAGCTCGGAACTGCAGTGAACATAAATTCAACCAAGCAAATGTCTGATGTAACCAGGTAAAAGTACAGATGAATTAACCCCTTCGGTGCTCATGAGGAGCTCAGCTCGTCATGATGCACGGTGCTCGTGTGCTCATGACGAGCTGAGCTTGTCATGACCACACCCATTTCTATTATGGCCCAGCACAGGGTAGGAATAACAATAGCAGCCAAGGTGTTAAATACCATCAACGGTATAGTGAAGAAAAATCCGGCTGTCTATGCTGACCGTGGCAGAGTAAGCCGCTCCTCACTACACAAAACCGTGCGTTGAAGAACGTAGAAATTTGAAAAACTCCTCTCTCAGATGGGAGATATGATGTGACAGTACATGTGATCTGCGCATGAGCCAGAAAAGGAACACTAGTGCGGTGCCGTCACAGATCAGTTGACGGGCACGCGTTTATACTAGCCACGTAAATATTCTCATGCATCATTATTCGGGATCGCAATCTCAAACCATACGGGCATCTGGGATCCGAACCGCATTAGCCACTCTTTGAACACAGCCAACACTGGTCACGAGCATCACAACGCCACACCATCTACTCACTGTAAATGCGTGGTTCCAGCGAGTATTGATGGATGGGCCGACCTCTACTGGTGCCGGGAAACCCTTGGGTAGCTGTGCGCCTTATAAATTTAAAATAATAAGACTAATAATACTTCACCAACATTATCAACCTACCGCCATCTGCACCAGAATGCTACGTAGCATAATATCCGCACTTCAGCCTAAATCCGACTGTAATTGCGCGAAGCATGCAAGACTGAACAGTGCACTTCAGGGTACCCTGTGACAGTCATTACAGGATGCAGTCAAGCAGGTACAAAGCACACTGCCATTACAAAGGAGTATGCATGAAGTAAGCTGGTGGTGGAGCTCAGACACTTAATCAATGGCATTCACCTTGAGGACTAATCCAGTAGCAGATGCAGAACGGTCAAGATCATCGCAAATTGGAGACAGGTAAGTGTAAGGGCACTATGTTTAATGACTGTTCTTGGACCCCAACACTTTAGCCTCTTTTAGTGTTCTTTGAAGCATTATAAGCTAATCAAGGAAGTAAGAATGCTCCAAAATGGCATCACACATATAAGCAGAGGATAGGAGGAAGGCAGACGATACATTTCTGGACGTGGAGGAACAAGACGTTTCTAATTACTAGACTTTGGGTCATGATTCAATACTCTTCGCTCTAAGAAGATTCACCTTTTTTTGGGACAACTTATTCATAAGTAGATGAAACTGTAAGAGGCACTTTCCAATTGACCTGCGGCTCATCTTCGCCATATCGACTCGGACCTGAAGTGTCCTAGGTGATCACGACAGATACCTCCTGGTCGTTGACTTCTACCGGTGGGATCAATTTATTATGGTCGGATCCCGTTCCTTTTTTCTCAAGAATTTGATTGGAACTTCATTTCTATACTAAACAGCATTACAAAGGAGTATACTGTTCTGTGTGAAGCGCCACCGTTTTATAACAACAAGCTCTATCAACCATTGTGGATACACCTTGCGCAGTGTACTTTTACACATGATACGTCATTGGCCCTGAGGAAGTTCCCTATATGGGAATGAAACGCGTTGGCTGGATTGTCTAAACGTAATGATCTTTATAAGAAAAAATTTCAAATAAAGAAGTTATTTTTCTATTTACATTGGCCTATTGGACTTTTATGAGCTGCACACCCCCATTTGGTACACTATACAGCTCCTGCCCCACTATGCCAGCAGCTGAGCTTTCTCCCTCTCCAACCATCTATTAAAATCTGGACCTAATGCCTTGAACATCATTTATCCTCTTGGCCTTCAGACATAAGATCATTAGGTGGCAATTGGAAACACTCAATATTTACCAATACCACTGTTTTAAAGGCAAGTTTAACAGACTTCATCTTTCTCCACACAACTCTGTGGCTGCAGATATTCACAAAGAGTGTGAATATTACAAATAACTCCTAAACTCCAAAATCCTTTGCATAAATTTCACGGTCATGCCTCCCCTTTCATTCAAAGTGAATCTTTTTAGGTCGAGCGACCTATCTCAATGCGCATGCGCATTGAGCGGGAGCTCGATATATTGTGGCTTAAACAGAGCTTACCGAGATCAGGCGATTCCCAGGCGATTTCTTCCAGTGCACGTGAAAGCGCATGCACAATGCCACCAGCCGCTTGCCTCGCATTACCACATCAAAGGCAAGGCGGCCTCGTCTCAGGCCCCTGCTGCTTCACACCCTCATGCCGCTCTCCCCGCTCCGCCCCCTCCCCTGCCCGCCGTGTCGCATTTCTCCTCGTACTTTCACTTTGATGGCCGCAGGCCGTCTCTCGTGTTTCTCCTTGTTTTTTCTTGCTTTCCCGGTTTTAGCTTATCATTTTTTCTTTCGTTTCTAGTTTTCGATTCCCATTGTTTTCTTGTTTTCCCCCTCCCTTTCTCATCACGTTGCTCGTCATTCTATACCTTCCCGCCCCCCCCCCCACCAGGCTCTCCCGCCCCCATCCGGCTTCCCTCCGCGCAGCCATCTGCCTGCCACACTTCTCCCCTCGTTCGCATTCCCGACCCCCCCCTCCCCCCTCCCCCCCGCTACGGCTTTCCTTGTCCCCTCTGCTTTATTTTTTCTTGCTTTCCCGGTTTTAGCTTGTTTTTAAACCAAGCTTGCACACGTATCGATCGGCTCCATATCTTGTGCACCACAACAGCCCATTCAAGGGGTGACATGTGTCTGACACCGAGTGAAACCGAAGGCGCTCCCGGCTAATGAGTGCCTTCACTGGAGCCGGCTACTCAATGCTTGGTTAAGTAGAAACCGGCACACCCACTGAACAACAGCACACACGTTATTTTTATTCTTTATTTGGTTCTGTGGTTTACCTGATATTAAGACGGTTTAAAAGTATTGTTACCAAGTGGAATATTGCTATAATAAATGTGTGCAGTAAACACGCGTTTAACTCCCGGACTACAAAGGCTGCAGAAAGCCGCAAAAACGGCAATAGATGTAGTCAAAATTACTTATAGGATTTGAAGGGCTGAACGCTGCCAAATTCATAATCTCCTTTAAAAACGCAGTTTGCTTCTGAGCGAACAGCCGCGACGCCTCTGCCTTGATCGTGCGCTGTTCAGATATTTGTTTTCAGTTCTCTTCCCAGTGTGTTGCAGTGGGGTCTGCTCGCTGGTCCTTGCAGTGCCAGCAAATCAATGGCCTGTAATACTCGATTGAGCCTTTTGAAGCGGGGATCCCCTGGTGTAAACTTTAACACAGGCTCATTTAAATATTAATGTTACACAAGTGACTTGTTAGGCTAAGTTAATGCCAGCGTAATAAATCCCATAGCTGGCGCTATATTTCCCTCCTGCCAAACGAAACAGTCCCTTGGATTCAGTTTTCAGAGGCTGTTTAAGCCCAAATGCTAGGCCCCAGAGCTGCATAGTGTCAATAATGTCTAGATGGAATGCATGCTCGTTTTTTTGTGTGACTAAATAGCCAATGATAGAGTTCGGAGTGTTCACTGGGACAAAAAAAAGCATAAAACGTGCTGAATAAACAGTGCATGTCTTTTATATTTGAGGCACATGGCATTTTGAAAGAATTAGATGGACATAGGTTGTATCACATTGTAATTGCAGACACAAATTTAAATGTTATTGAAATAAGATCATCTCATTTACAATACAATACAATAGGTGTCACATTTGCGAAAAGTTAAAACTATTGACATTGTAACTGACAAAGCTAATAATTTTGCTATTTTCAAAACCAACACATAAATTAAAAAAGTGTCATTTACAATACAATACAATACAATACGAATCGCTCAAACTTTCCGAATGGGAAAAGTTAAAAGTATGGGCATTGTAAATCACAAAACAAAAAAAAAAATGTCATTTAGAAAACCAATAGCTCAAACTTTCATACTGCGAGACCTATTGGCAACGCCAGTGCTTGTTATCTCTGTTTTCATATATGGAAAAATCATGATTCAAGGCTCTGACGAAAACCTTACCCTTTTTGATCACCATTCCAAACCCTTATACGATTTCTATATATTTCCCCTCCCTCAACTCCTCCTTTCTCACCTTCTTCTGTGCTCTTGACTTAAAATATTCAATACCATATGTGCACATTGACTTCATCGCCAAATTTCTACTGCTCCCAAGCATCCAACTCCTTCCTTACCATATATTCTCTCCCCCATTTTGTAGCTCCTAACCCTAACCAGAGACCGCTTTTCTCTTGCTTTCTAGCACCATCACTGTCCTCCCAACCCATTTACACCGGCTCCACTAAGTTACATTATAGGATCCTCCAACACTTCCCAACAATGCTGCAACCACACCTCACATTCTAGAGTTCTGCCCAACGCACGTTTGGTTTTCCCATCTCCTCTCTCTAACACCTACCTATATGTAAAAATCACACTTTCACCTCCATCCTCAGTCCTTTCCTCTGACCACCTTCGGCTTTCTCCCTTGCCAAATGGTTCCTCACAAAATAAAGGCGCCAAGAACCCCATCAGCAGTGAAACCGACACAACTAGTCAATTCAAATCACACACAAGAGGTTACGTGAGTATAACTCTGTTTGGTGCTTTAATTCTCTCTTGAACCCCAACACTTTTGCCTCTTTTAGTGTTCTTCAAAGCATGATAAGCTAATCAAGGAAGTAAGAATGCTCCAAAATGACATTTCACATATAAACATCAATTGGAAGGTGTGGCTGAGCACGCAATGGTGGCTGACGTGCCTGGGTAGAGCTCCGTAAGAGGCTCCCCTACCACAGGCCATTTATCCGTCAATATTGCCTGTTTTGTCCTGTGATCGATAGCGAGTGTGCATAGAGCACCCATCTCTCGTCTGACGAAGTTTGGGGCTGCTGGCTTCTACCGAGCCGCCCCGACAGAGAGAAACACTGTCTGCCCTGCCTACGGACGCTTCCGGCCGGCGTGGAGCGGCACTTGAGGTCGGGGATCCAACCGGCCGACTGAGCTCTGTGACGGAGAACAACACCCCGAGGCTTCCGACGGCTCCTGACCACCACCGGAGCTCATGCCTGAGGACTAGAAGGGGGCCTGCGGAGACGAGGTGAGATCGGCCCCCACCTGATTGCTGCATGGAGGGGCTCGAGGGAAAAGACTGCTGCCTGCGGAAATCCCCGATGCTGAGACTACCAAATTTGGTCTGAGGATTGCCACGGAGTGCCTTGCGGTGTGTCTCCCTTGTCTGCCGGGGGCCGAAACTAACTGTATGTCATAGTCTGTGCCCATGGGCATTGAACACGGCGCCCCCGTCGGGGACGCTCGAGACCACTTGAGACCGGGGACGTGGCCTACCTACTCGGCCCTGCAGCGGTGCGGGGCGCCGAAAATCGACGGACGCTGCGACGCCTTGGCCGAGACCCTACCTCGTGCCACACTCGGCGGTGAGAGGTCGCTGGCTTCCGCACTGCGACAGCGACCCAGAACCACCTGTAGTCTGGACCGGAGGCGGCGAGGTGCGGAGTGAGTTGCACCTGAACCCCCCCCCCCCACTGATTGCATGGAGAGGCGGTGCAGGAGCAGATTCCCACGTGTACTGGCGCTGTGGTAGGTGACATCATTGGAGGGCTGAAGCTGAGACCCGCTCGCCGCCTTGCCCTGCAACCTGCTCGGGCCTGCCGCTGACGCGCTGCTGGGGCACTTCATTGCATGGACCCCTGCCCTGGGCCTGGATAACTACTACTGACCCGCCCTGTGTTCTATGCATTCCATCCGCCACATACCACCTTGTGGTGACAGCGACGGACCCTGGGCTCGGCTCTGTGGAGACACTTGCCCATCCATGCTGTGATCTCCTCTGAGGTGCTGGTGCTTGTGAACCCGTACGCGGGCGAGACTGTGGGACACCTGAGGAGGCCGGCGAGTACCCTGTGACGTGGGAGAAGAACGCAGGGGATCGCGAGCTGGTCTCCCTGGTGCAGTGCAACTACTACTTACGGGGGCGGACAAGTGTGCACCTGGGGGATAGAGCCCCCCTCTTGGATTGCGCCCCCCCTCCTGCATGGGATCCTTTACTCCAGACACCCAGTGGCACCGCTGTTCCTTACTTGCACCTGGGATATGGCGCGGTCGCCTTGGATTTGAATCAATTTCCAGCGGAACCCGCTCCCACTGTGGACCTGTTCGCAACGTTCCTACAGAGCACAGGAGACTCCACTTCCTTGCGACCGAATAGCGTTGCCCCCCTCCGGATAGCTGCTCCTCTGTCGACTGTGTAGAAGAAAGATCTCCGAAACGTGCACTTGGCTATACTCTGCGGAGCCTCCCATGTCTACGGGGCCCAAAACAAGGGCTGTAGCCAGTGGCATACAGGCGATGGGCATGATGGTGAAGCAGACTGAGCAGGATCACATGACCTCCAAGCTGGACACGATGCTGGCAGCAATGGAAAGGCTGGAGGAGTCGATGCAATTGACCCGCACCTCTTTAGAGACTAAAATTGACAGCGTGGCCATAGATCTGACGCACCTCCGAGCTGATCACAAGAAGCTTTCTGAGCGGACAACCACCCTGGAGTCCTCGGTGACAGATCTGACTCCCAAGATCACCCAACTGGACACGCATGTTCGAGATCTTCTCAATAGGGTGGAATTCCTGGAGGACCGCGCAGAGGATGCGGAAGGCCGGGCTCGAAAGAACAATATCCGTATAGTGGGCCTGCCGGAGCGGTGGGAGCCTAGAGCAGCACCAGAGCATGTGAAGAGGTGGATTAGAGCCATTCTTCCGGAGGACACCCTCTCTCAACACTTTGTTGTAGAACGAGCCCATCGAGTGCCGACCCGACCTCCTCCTGAGGGCTCAAACCCGAGGCCATTGCTAATCCGTGTTTTGAACTATCACGACCGCGACACTATCCTACGTGAAGTGAGGAAGCTAACTGAAGTCAGGGTTGACAACGCGAAAATCATGTTCTTCCCAGACTACAGCGTCAACGGCACTCATTCTTGGGAGTGAAGCAACGCCTCCGCCGCCTGGCTCTCAAATATTCCTTACTGTTCCCTGCTCGCCTACGTGTCGTGGCTCAGGACAAGACACACTTTTTCAACACCCCTGAAGCGGTTGAGTCTTGGCTCGACTCGGGCATTGACACCAAACCTGGCGGGATGCCCCCGAGGATGCGCCGCGACAGAGGAGCTCGACGGCGACGGCGCAGGAGACCATCGATGGCGAACTCAACGCATACAGAGACGGATGTGGGCCCTACTCCTGAGCACCGGCAAACTGAACAACAAGAGGCCCTCCGCATGGTGCCGGAGATCAGTGGATCGCTGTCGGGAGACCCTGCCCCGCGTACTAGCCCTGAACGACAGGTGAGCGACAATGAGTACCTTTACGGACTGACAGAGTCCCAGGTATCGGGAGATCTTCCAGATGTTACACCACAAACTGCTGATCTGCTCCATTGACAATGTTTTAATCTAAACAACCTGCAATTGAGATGTAACGGCGCATTTACGGCCGATGTTCTCCAAGAGTCTTAGGTTGCAGGTGTGCTACTGGGGGTGCTACCTTGCTGCGATAGCAGGATTTGGATCTGCTTACTGCGAGCCTGAGTGCCGTATTTCACACCTATGCTCTGCCATGGCCGATCCCAACTATGGCGAATCCCGGGATTGTATGGGGGGGTAGTCGTGCCTCCCTAGAGGTGAGTGCCTATATGAGCCCCGCCCAATGCTACTGCCGATTCCCTGGCGCTTGGCCCGCTCAGACTGACTACCCCATGTACTGGAGACTTTCACTGATGATGGGCAGTATAACAATGACTGCCTGTGGTGGGGAGTCTACACCCTCACCCTGATTGCATGAATCCTTGGTACACTTCACACTACAACCTCTGTGCACCCCCCCTTGAAATTACGAACTGTTAGTGCTCACTAGAGCGTTTGGACGACAACATGTTCCGCTGTTGTCCTTTAGGAATTATGGTTATGTTTTTCAAATTTATGAGATTGGTATTCTTTCCCTTCCCCTTTGCTGTGTGCTTGCGGGGCGGCGGGACTGTGCGGACATTGCGATGGACATGCTGTGACAATTTGATCTGTTGTACTGTTGGGTGGGGTGTCGGGGGTGGGTGTTGGGTGCGGGGGGTGAGGATACGGAATTACAATGTCCACTGTTAAGTTTTGCACCTGGAACGTATGTGGCATGCATACCCCCTCGCGACGTTACCAGGTATACTCATATCTCAAACGACACCAAGTACAGGTGGCGCTGCTACAAGAGACACACTTGACCGAACAAGAGACACACACACTGCGGCACAGGTATGGGGCAACTACATGCCACGGGTTTCTCAGCATATGCGCGTGGAACTTTGATATGGATTCGCCCAGGGGTCCCCTTTGCTCTCACTCTGCTGGATCCTGAGGGCAGATATGTGATATTGCAGGGTAGACTTGACGGACAGCAGATAGTCATAGCCTCTGTGTACGCCCCTAACACTGAACAAGGACAGTTTCTGACGCAATTATCGACGGCACTAGCGCCATGGCCAGGCGTCCCACTGTTGCTAGGAGGCGACTACAATTGTGTGCTAGATGTCCAATTGGACCGCTCATTCCCCCCACTGGCAAATGCACCGATAACCGGAACATCGCGAGCATTCGCTGACTGGGCGACACAGTGGGATCTCCACGATGTCTGGCGTAATCGCAATCCCATCACGAGGATGTACTCGTATTATTTGGGTGCGCACACGCTGCATGTCAGACTAGACAGATTCATGCTATCTAGTGACCTACTACCTCATGTCACGGACACCTGCTATCTAGGTCACACTCACTCAGACCACAACCCTCACACTCTTGACTTTACCTGGGAACGCCCACACCCACCGATCCCCACGTGGAGACTCCAGCCAGACGTCTTGCTGGATGCCCCATTCCGGGAAACACTCTTGTCTCACATTCTCCAATATTTCGAGGATAATACTGATACTGCGTCTACCCCACAGGTTGAGTGGGACGCGTTTAAAGTAGTCACACATGGTTGTTGTCTGGGCACACAGGCGGGATTGAGGCGTCAGGTGGATAGGGATCTGACAAGGGTGGAGTCTACCCTGTGGGATTGCGAACAGGAGGCCACGCAGGGCGACAACACGAGACTCATAGCTGCTTGCGGGCAACATGCGCAACTTCTAGATAGGTTGAAGAACCTGAATTATGCCGCACACTCGGCACGCACACACCATGCTGGAAACAAGCCAGGCAAGCTCTTGACTTGGCTGATTAGGCGTGACACTCAAACGTTACCGGTGATGTCAAACCGTACAGCACAAGGTACCGTGGTGTACACACAGAGGGCCATGCATGAGGCTTTTACTAGTCACTACATGGATCTGTACCGCTCCCGGTTGCGAGCCACTGGGGATGATATCTCCGGGTACTTATCGGACCTGCTACTGCCAACGGCCACTAATGCACAACGCGATGAACTGGGCGCTCCGCTCACGACGGAGGAACTTCGGTCTGTTATATTCTCCCTCTCTAACGGTAAGACCCCAGGCCCTGACGGCTTGCCTGCGGAGTTTTACAAGGCCTATTCGACGATCCTCATCCCCGAGCTTCTGCGAATGTATAAGGCGGCGATAGCCGATGCCACTCTCCCACCCACTCTTAACGAGGCAAACGTGATCTCGCTTCTGAAGCCTGGTAGAGACGGGCTCAATATGGGATCTTATAGGCCACTGGCCCTCCTTAACACGGATTATAAGATCCTGGCGTCTGCACTGGCTCAACGACTGGCGCCTCTGGTCCCCACACTGGTACATGCTGACCAAAACGGATTTGTACCCACCCGTAGCACATCTTATAACATCAGGCGGCTATTTCGTATACAGAGCCTGGCTGTGTCCCGATGGCCGCGATCGGGATGTGTTATACTGGATCTTGAGAAGGCGTTCGATTCAGTGGAATGGCCCTACCTCATGCAGGTCCTGGGAAAATTTGAACTGGGTGCTGACTACATCCGAATGGTAGAACTCCTTTACTCTTACCCGGTAGCGCGGATGCGCACAGGCAGACTTTTCTCTGATCCGGTCCGAGTGCGAAGAGGCACCAGACAAGGATGCCCCTCTGCCCTCTGATTTTTGCGCTAATGATGGAACCCTTGGCTGCGCAGTTACGTGCTTCTGTTGTGGATTGGGGTATCCCCTGGCTGACGGGGTGCACTCGGTGTCATTGTACGCTGATGATCTACTGATCTATGTCAGAGACCTGACCCATTTTCCGTGCGCGCTCACTGCCATATTTAACACCTTTGGAGATGTGTTGGGACTTCGTGTCAATTGGGCGAAATCAGGGGTGTACTCTTTCGCCGCGGATACCCCAGAGTGCGACATTACGGTGATAGGGGAGCGACTTCTTTGGTATCCAACCCGATTTAGATACCTGGGAATTCAAGTTTATCGTGATCCCGATGATCTGTTAGATGGTAATATCACCAGAACAATTTCATCACTTACAGCCCAAGTTTCCTTTTGGACCTCTCTCCCGTTGAACGTCCCCAGTTGCATTACACTGGCAAAGATGGTCACCCCACCTCGGTTGCTGTACTTTTATGCAAACCTACCTGTGTATGTCCCTACTAGTATTTTCCGAGAACTGGAAGTTCTAATCAGACGCCTGATCTGGAACAAAGTGCGCCCCAGAGTTGCATTGAAAACCCTGTATGCTGCGACGGAGAACGGAGGGTTGTCGGTCCCTAATCACGAGCTTTATTACCTAGCAGCGCAGTTGCAATGGCTCGCATATTGGCTGAGTGGGAAGAATTTGGGGGATACTGCCTCAGTTGATGAGGTCATGACGGCCCCGCAAATACACGCGTTATTTCATCCCTTATCTAAGTCCCACTGCCCTGCCCAACTGCACCTCGCGGTGGGGAGAAAGTGCTATGTGAGGACTCTGAAACTCACGAGCGCTACCAAGCCATACGCACCCAACCTACCACTACTGGGTACACCTTGGGAAGGGGGGGCACTCATGGGGCCTGCGTTGAGCAGCTGGACGGCAGTTTATTTGGAGAGCCTGGGCGACTTGTTTGAGGATGGCGCCCTGCTTCCTTTTGCGACTTTGGCGGACGGCACGGGCCTGCCGGCTGGACAATTCTTGACACACGCGACGCTCCTGCATGTATTGACACGAGCCTGGGGAAAACTAGCGGAAGAGCCCCCAACGCACCTGTTGATTCAGTATCTACATGTGATGGGGAACGGCTCTCACGTGATACATTGGCTCGCCCAGGCGCTGCACACCCACACGCAGTTCTCGTCACAGTGGCTGCGAGACAGGTGGACAGCTGATAGGGGCCGGGACTGGACTGACAGGGAATGGACGCAGATACTGGCCGGGACATTACACATACCGCGCAATGCCCGTTTTAAGATTATACAATATTATATTGTACATTGAGCCTATCTGTCACCTGAAAGATAAATAGATACTTTGGACTAACTACGTCAGCGTGCCCCAGATGCGGACTTGTAGATGCACCACTCCTACACGCACTCTGGACATGCCCCTTCCTGCACACCTACTGGCGTGCGGTGTCAGACACCTTGGCAAAAGCGACGGGAGGCCGCTTGCCACATACATGGGAAGCATGTTTGCTGGGTCTGTTCAGAAGGACGAAACAGACAAAAGTCCGGGAGAGGTTCTGGGACCTCGGGCTGATAACAGCGAAACGCCTCATTACCAAGCGCTGGAAAAATAACACTCCCCCCCAGGCACTACACTGGCGCACATCTTTTGACAACTGGGCGAGAGCGGAAAGTGCAGCGCTACATAGCGAAGAAACAGCGGGGCTCCGCAAGTATCCCATAGCACTAGACTGGGATAGCACCTTGACGACATTCCATCAAGTGTGCCTACAAAGAGGCATTGTTTAAGCGCTGCTGCCTCCCCTTGCGTAAATCCGATTGGGATTTTCTCCCCCCCTCCCGTCGGGCCCCGCTTCCCCTCCCTTTTTTGCTTCCCCCCCCTGCTGTGCACTTGACAGATCTTATATTTAGATCCTCACTGCTGATATTACAGGGTACATGCCTGTCTTCGCCCGCCTGCCCCGTGAGCATCACGCAAACACACGCACTCGCTGTTGAACACCGCCCAGTCTCTAGTTTCCGCACCTTCCAGATTGTTCTTTATATCTGTTTGTTTAGTTTACAGTTTCATACGTCTTTATTACGAATATTTCATCATAAAAGACAGCATATAAAATACATACATGATTCATCAATTAAAAATACAGTTCATAACGTGTAGTTTTAAATATTGAGTAGTTTTAAATAATATGATTTTTCCTTAGTATCCCCTAAGGCATCAACGAATCAATAAAACTAGATTAAGTAAATTCGAAAAGACGTTCAGGAATTCAATCAATATTAAGAATTCATTCAGAATAAAAAATGAAAGAGTAAAACCCTTTATCTAATTAATTACCAAGTAGGTGCCTAGCTCTAATAATCCATGCCCACCCTAAAAATGTGGCCACGCCTATGGACACACACTCTGAGGTATTAGATCTTAAAACCCAGAGAGCTTCCCTACACGTCCGTAAATTAATCCTCCTGCAAATGGGCTTCAGCCATCTGCGACGAGGGACGGAATAGGCTGGGCAGACAAAGAAAAGATGACCAATGGATTCCCTTTGCCCACTACACCAGGGGCAGAACTCAGTTAATTGGCTACGCCATTTATTTGTGAACTCCCTTACAGGTAGCGCACCAACTCTGAACTGGTGGTAGAGTTTTCTGTCTAAACTTTTGGTTATATTATCCCAATAAAGCTCAGTGTGGAAATCAACTTTGTGGAGCAAGAAGAGACCTGTCAGGTTAGTAGACTGTGACAGCGAGACATGTTCTTCTTTTACAGTAGCCCAATATAAAAGTTTAAATTCTTTTTTCGACGGGAACACATGGTTTCCCGGATCTGACCACAGTAAGTTCAAGCCCATATTTCGTAAAATAGACTGCACATCTCTAAACCAAGGTAGGTTTCCTGACCCCAAGATCGATCTCACATCCAAGATTTCATTAGCAAACAGGGACAGTTCTGGGGTGGACCAGATACGTCTCCATAGAGCTACCATCCTAAATCGTGCTAAGTCTCTGATAGAATGACATCCCATGTCTAACAAAAGGGGAAGGGTAGGAGTGGATTGCGGAAGACCAACCAAGCTGCGTAAAAACTTATTTTGAACTTTAACCAAAGGTGCAAGATCCACAGTGCTCCATAGATCCGCACCATAAAGGATAGCCGAACTTATTTTAGCATTATACATTTTTAATGCTGGCAAAATCCTTTTAGTTTGGGAGCATTGTTGTTCCTTTACTAGACACCCCGTTAAGCGAGCAAATTTTAGACAGAGGGCCTCAATCTGCTCCTTCCATCGCAGCCTGTAGTCTATAACCACCCCTAAGTAGGTCATAACCTCTACCTGTTCTAAAATGGTGCCATTCATACTGACTTGACTCCGTAATGGTTTATTCTTCGTTAGGACCATAAATTTAGTTTTTGATACATTAATCTCCAGTTCATTAGTTTTGCAGAACTCTACAAATTTATTTATAGCGGTCAGCAACCCCACTTGGGTTTTTGCCAAGATCAACGTGTCGTCGGCAAAAATAAGAAGGGGAAACTTTGTCCCACCGAAAACTGGCGCATCTGTCGGGGTATCCACTAAAAACTGTACTACTTGGTTTATAAATAGTAGAAACAAGGTTGGTGCCAAGACCCAACCCTGCCTTACACCACGAGTCACAGGGAAAGGCTCAGTCACCTGGCCCTGTCTGCCCCATCTTACTCTGGCAAAATTATTGTCGTGGAGCCTTACAGTTAACTCCAGGAGTTCTGGAGGCATTCCCATTTTGCTCAAAGCAGCCCACATCTTCTCTCTAGGGACCAGATCGATCGTGGATTTGAGGTCCACGAACGCTGCATAGATGGTGCCCCCATCTAAAATCACAGTCTTCCAATATATCAGAGTAAATCTGAGCACTTGGTCGACTGTGCTTGTGCTTGACCTAAAGCCAGCTTGCATGGGGGACAAAATATTTTCCTCACTCATCCATGTCTGTATTTTACCCAAGAGCATTCTAGCTATAACTTTCTGCAGGGCGTCTATAAGACTTATGGGACGGTAATTCCCTGGCAGAGACCGATCTCCTATTTTATAAACAGGAAGGATTTCGGCCCCTTTCCATGAGTCTGGAACCCTGGCCCCATTGGCAATGGCGTTAGCTAACGTCGTTATATATGGTACCCAATTGTCCAGATTGTGCGTGAAAAGATCAGCTGGGACGCAGTCCATTCCAGGGGCTTTACCAGCTTGGACCAGACTTAATGCCTTCGCTGCCTCAATATTTTCAAATACTAGGGGCGCACTAATAGTTTTGGGAATAGACGACAAGCCTCTCTCCACTGCATCATTGGTTGCCATAGCCAAGCCACAGAACTGGGTTGAGTAATGCTCAACGCAGTCCTCGGCAGAGACATGATTAACTGGAGTTTGCGAGTCCCTAGGCCCGCCCCATTTCACGACCTGCCAAAATTTGATTGGATTAGAAGACAGACTGGCCTCATACAGATCCAGCCAACAACGGTCATCCCATATCTGCTTCGCATTCTTTAGGACCCTTTTATAATTTGCCCTTTCCGCTTGAATAACTGATGTCACCCTGGTTTTGATAGCATTGATCAGGGAACTATGAGCCTGGCGGCAAGTTTTATCGTACCATTTGGTACTGGAAAATCCACCACCATTTTTCCCAGATGTCCCTGACTTTGTAAAAAGGGGTCTTAGCTTATCAAACAGAAGCTCATGAATTGAGCTAATCTGCTCGAATGGTCCTGAATCACCAATCACTGACCTGGCCTTTATTACTGCCAATGACACTTCTTGGGAGATTTTATCAAGAGTAGCCGGGTCTTCCAGGACCCTACACCATCGGACCCTACGACAATCATTTGTGAGGGTGACGTCTGCTGGAATGCAATTAGTTGCGTTTGATCTAGCCAAGCCTTCATCGACTTTCAAATTCATTAGCAGAGGATTATAGTCACTCTCTGGCCTGGAGTGCCGCTCAGTGCGTGTGGGATTTCCTGGCTGCAACTCCTGCTGTTCGAGTATAGAGGACGACGTGGGATATTTCACAAACTGCTGACGTTTGCTGCCTTGTGTGCACTTTGATAGGGGGAGAGCTTTTTAAGAACTTCTAACACCGAGGGATTGCGAAGTCCAGCAGGCTCTCTGACACCCAGCTGCTGCCTCTTCCCTCTGTGTTCCCGCCCCCCGCCCGGACCCTTGAAATACCTTTCGCGGCCCCCGCTCTGCGGGTGCCGCTCAGTGCGTGTGGGATTTCCTGGCTGCAACTCCTGCTGTTCGAGTATAGAGGACGACGTGGGATATTTGCAAATCAGCACTTTGTTTAGTAATAAAGCTTTGAATGTATATTGTATTGTTGATGTGCCCAACGTATTTTGGACTACTATCAAGGCATAACCTATGCTGCGAACTGAACAAATATCTGAGGTGATGCTGGGAAGTGACACTTGCTTTACCACCACCCATGTAGATCACTACCTTCTGTTAGTATGCCAGTTACTAATGATGTTGACACGCTACTTCAACTACATTGCTTTTATATTGGTCCTCATGATCATGCTCCTTAATATATATGAATGTCTGAAGTAGCTACTGACCTGTCTGTTGTACTAAGGCATAATTAATCATTTGTTTTCTCCATTTGTGTAACACTGTGATATGATGAAAATGCAATAAACATATTAAAAAAAAACATCTATTGGAAAATGCAAACCAAGAGTATTATCAACCAACTCATCCTCTTTCACAGAGGTACCCAACAGAAATTCAAAACTGTTACAACCTCTTTACACAACAGAGAACAAAGACCCAAGGGAAATAGTAAGAGCAATAGTCAAGAATGATATTGAAGCGCTACCCATAGACTATGGATCAAACACAACCTCAAACCTATCTTAAGACATTCATACCCTTCATTTTATTATAAACACCATGAAAAGAAAAACAGCGCTCAAAGAAAAAGCGATCCTCTAAGATGAACTGACCACAATGGAAACACTCACTATCCATCATCAAGAAGCACCACACAACTACCCCCTCCCAAGTATGTTCCACATAGCTGTAGATCAACAGTGAAATATGGTGTTGAGATGGCAGACCTAAGTAACTCCAACACCAAAATCTTATTTTCCTGACTGAGACATTGATGAACAAAACCTCCCAACTGATTCAGAATGTACTGGTACCACCAGAAGTATCCTTCATTCACCTAGACAGGAAAGAAGAAACGGGGGTGGAGAGACAGTCCTCCACAAACCAGCATCAAATATGAAGGCCTACAAATTAATCACCAGCTTGGCGGCCTTTCAGTGGTAATAAAATAGATTAAAACTTCACGTCATCTACCATCCGCATGGTGACAATGAAATCTGTGTAACAAAAATACACTGGTCCCTAGTAACAATATTTTAGATTCAAACACTTAGCAGAGCACTAAATATTGGTGCAAAATAAACATGCCCGCCCCCTCCGGTTTCTTTAGTGATGATACACTCAAGTGATAAATCATGATCAACGAGCGTATCAAAAAACACAAGAACAGCAGGGCCGTTAACAACAAATTCTCAACAGACATATAGGGTCAGTATTTTTAAAGTCAACTGCGTTTCGATCCCAATAAAAATGTCGGGATCATCATCAGAACTCAGGGGGATACAACGAGCCAGAGAGAGAGATTAGGCAAGGTAATACAGTTACTAAAGGAGGGGGTACCTGGTGACCAGCCTCATGAACGGAGTGGCCGGGAATGGCCTGAGCTGGAAATATGCTGGATACACATTGGGGGCTCCATCCGCAGTGAGATGCACAACTCTGGTCTGAGTCTCAAGGATCAGTCCCACATTTCTTCACTGGCCTTGAATCAGCCCAAAAAATTCCAGACAACCCTATTCCTCAGACTTGTCATCAGGGACCCCCTCCTTTAGCAACTGCATTACATTTCATAATCTCTCTCTCCAGCTCGCTGTAGCCCCCTGAGTCCTGCTGATGATCATTTATTGGGATCAAAACGCTATTGACTTGAAAAAACACAGACTCTATATGAGTGCTCAGATTTTGCTGTTAAGGGCTGTGCTGTTCCTGTGTTTGTTGATACACTTGTTGATCACGATTTATCACTTGAGCGTAACACCTCTAGGGAGAGCCCAAGCAAGTTTATTTTGCATCAATATTCACTGCACCGCTATGTGTCTTGAAATTGTTTTTCCTAAACTGCATTGAATACATTGCATTTGTCATTTGGTTGTTTGCATCTAAAGTATTGCTGCAAGGAACCAGTGTATTTTATATTATAGTTATTACCCCAGGTCCCCACTGATCCTCGGGTCTCCCTTGTTGAAATATTATTAGTAAAATCTTGGTCGTACAATTAATTGCACTAATCACCACTTCTTTCTTTAAATTGAACAATAGCATACCCCTTGGAGACATTAAACTTCACAGGGATGAGAGAGAATGCCCACAACTATCCCTTCTGAAGTAATCCAGTAATCAGAATTGATGTGAAGAAGTAGTTTATTCCAACAAACAGCTTATACATCCACAGTGCAATGAAGGTTCTTTCCCACTGTCCAACTCCCAGATACAGAATGTAAGAGAAAACATAACAATTCTAAAAGAACATTCTAACTGAGAATACTACACACCTTCCCCACAAAAAAAAAAATGAAAAGAAGAAAAAAAAAACCTAACATTAATTAATAAAATAGCGCAATTTGACAGAAGTTTGTTTGATACGGGAACTTTTCCTTAAATTGATCTCATTGCTAGGTTCTACAATAACATTACCCACATGTGTGTCATTGTTACAAGGTAAGTAAGGAGTTGGATCTTGAACATTGCTTGTACTTATAGAATTAGACCCTGCAGTATCAAAAATTGGTACATCACTCCCAAAGGTGTCTAACATGGCAAAATAATTGTCAGAATTATCACCCAACTTAGATGAACAAGGTTGTTGAGAGATCATCTTAGAATTTTCTATTTTACATAAAGAAATATGTCTAAAATTCCAAATTTCGCCACCCTCTACTCTTACAGCCTTGCTAAAAACTTTCAATACTCTGCATGGATCAGACCATTTAGCCCACCTATTGCCATGAAAACCACCAAACTTGACACGTACAAAATCACCCACCTTAATTTTCGAACTACGAGTAGATATTCGCAGTGAATTACCTCTCATCTTTTCCTGATACTTCAAAACTTTATCTCTAACCTGAGAAAAATCAAATGAAGAATCACAAGGTATTTTAATTTTCATCCACCAAGGTAAAAGTTTTGAACCAGGTTTTCTACCACGTAGCATCTCAAAGGGAGAAAAACCCGTAACAGAATTGGGAGAAGTACGGTATGACAACAAAGTCGCACGTAGTGCTTTTTTCCAATCCAAACCACTTCTGACAGCTAATTGAATAGACTCTTTAATAACTCTATTAAAGCGTTCTATTTGACCGTTGGCCTGAGGATTATAATTAGAAACCCTTTTATGTACTATTCCACATCTATCAAGAAACAATTCAAACTCTCTGCTGATAAACTGAGGACCATTGTCTGAAACAAGTTCTGCAGGAATACCCTCCCTACAAAAGACTTCATCCAAAAATTCAATCACTTGCGTAGAACCAATCTTATCAACAACCTTAATCTCAGGCCATTTGGAGAAGTAATCGATTAACACCAAAGCAAACACATCCTTGTTGGCAGACAAAATTAGTGGACCAATAATTTCAATACCAAGTTTTTTCCACGGACTTGTATCAAACTCAATAGGAGAAACATCAAAAGTCAAAGGTTTGACAGATTTGTCACTTTTAGCACACGGAGGACATAGCCTAACCCATTTGTCAACCATACCGTCAACTCCTGGCCACCAATAGAATTCTCTTATACGCCTTTTCGTGCTGGACATGCCCATATGGCCTTCATGAGCCATTACAATTATTTTCTCCCGTATTTTTTTGGAGGAACAATTTTATCGCCTCTGGTTATGAAACCGTTATCGAACATAAGTTCATCTTTTATTTTACAAAAAGATGAAAGATCACTTGATAATTTACGGTCCTCAGGCCAACCTAATTGCATAAATTTTACAACCTCAGATAAATCACTGTCTTGACACATAGCAGCTTTCCATTCACTTTCAGAAATAACATCAGCCAAAACTTTGGACTTTTCCCCATTAACATCTTCAATAGAAAATGCTACATCAAAATCCTTACCAATATTAGCAATATCCAGAGTGTCAGATAATGGTAACCTAGACATGCAATCAGCGTGCACATTAAAATGACCAGGAACATATTCAACCACACACTGAAATTCTTGTAATTTAGCAGCTAAACGTGCCAAACGAGCAGTCAAAGTTCTACCACCACCAGCCGCTAGCATATTAATTAATGGCTTGTGATCAGTACGCAAACGAAACTTGGTGCCCCACAAAAACTGTCTAAAATGTTGCACAGCCCAAGTACAAGCCAATAATTCTTTTTCAATGGTGAAATAATTATATTCAGCACCACGAAGAGTTCTTGATGCATATGAGACCACATATTCTTCACCCATGTTTCTTTGCATTAGTACAGAACCTAACCCAACGTTGCCAGCATCAACAGATATAATACAATCTTTACCAATTTCAAATGGTCGTAGAAAAGGAGCATTTACAATTTCTTTTTTAATTAGTTCGAAAGGACACTGTTGTTCATTATTCCAAACAAATTATAAAATTTTTCTTTCGCAAAGATCTCAATGGATGAACTTTGGAAGAATAATCTTGTAAAATTTGCTGTAAAATTCTGTGAGACCTAGAAATGATACAAGTTGTTCCTTAGTTGATGGGGCAGGAGCATTGGAAATACTCTGAATGTGATTGAATTTGGGCTTGATACCTTGGGAAGAAATTTCATGCCCAAGATATTCCACTATACTTTGTCTAAATTTACATTTAGAGAATTTTAAGGTCAAACCTTTTTCTTGTACACATTGTAATACTTTATCCAAATTTTTATCATGGTCTTCATAGTCTTTTCCAAAGATTAAAATGTCATCCTGAAGGCGATGGCACCATCACACCCCTCCAGAACTTCTTTCATGAGTCTTTGGAAAACAGACGCTGCACTGGCTAAGCCAAATGGCATACGGCTATACTGAAACATACCTTCAGGTGTGATAAAAGTAGTTAACATTTTTGATTCCTCATGTAGAACCACTTGGTGATATGCACTAGCTGGATCTATTGTGAAAAAGACACAAGCACCAGAGAGTGTGGAAAATAATTCATGAATATGAGGTAAAGGGTGCCTGTCGATCCAAATTTCCTTATTTAAACTACGAAGGTCCACACACAAACGGAGTTCGCCATTGCTTTTAAGCGATAAAACCACTGGAGAAACCCAGGGAGAAGATTCTGTAGGTTCAATGATCTTCTTTGACACTAAATCAGACAGAATTAATTTCAATTTGTCCCGATATGCTAATGGTACATTCCTAACTCTATGTCGGACAGGAACTGCACCCTCCTTGAGAATGATGTTGTGTTGAAAATTAACAAATTCCCCTAGATTATCAGCAAAGATCGAAGGAAATGTATTTTTTATTTTACCTGTGAACTCATCATTCTCAGGAGGTACCACATACACAGGTGGAGATGCATTAGGATCAAGCTTAATGCCCATTTCTTGTTGATGAGGCCAACCAAGAATGGATACTACTTTGGTTGCTACATAAAGCTTCCCTCTGGTTGTCCTGTCCTTAAATTTTAGGTCCACCCATATGAACCCATCAAGGTCAATTTTATGGCCCGAATAACCACCCGGTTGAATATCAGGTGGTAGTAATTTCGTAGAATTCCAAAATGTATTGAAAATATTTCTACCTATAATGGTGTAGCAGGCACACGAGTCAATTAACATAGAAATTTCTTTACCATTTATCAAAATATTATCGCTGGGAAAACTTTTACATTTGGTATCTCCAATACATAGCAAACTATTGATATCTGTCACTTGTTCTGGATCTTCACCTTCTTCAAATGACACCAGATTCACTTTTTGTGAAGATCTACACATTTTGTAAAAATGCCCAGGTTTCTTGCATTTAATGCATAATTTATTCCATGCGGGACAACCTCTGTAGCTTCCTACATGGTCAGTACCACCACATCTGTAACAAACTACTTGAGCTTTTTTTCCTAAAAACTTGTTGTCTTTTCCAAAATTCTCTTTCTTAGTAAAATTAAAAGAAGATTTCCTAGGATTCATATGATCTTTTACTATAGCTACTTCAGGAATTATTTCCTTACTTTTAACTACTTGACCTCTAATTTCACTGACGAACATTTCTGACTGTTCAACCCCTTTAGCTATATTCAGTACCGCACTAAGGGAAGATTCTGTTCCCATCCATAAACGCTCTTGAATTTTCTTACTTTTTGTCTTCATCATAATCTGATCTCTCAACACTTGTTCAAAAGTAATTGTTTCAAAAGCACACAATGCAGCTAGAGTGCGCAGTGCAGCCACATAATTTTCAATAGATTCATCTTCTTTCTGTGCTCGGGAATAAAATTTAAATCTCTCCATAACTGTATTAATCTTTCTGCCAAATCTAATACTCATTTGTTTGACCGTAACCTCAAAAAAATTAATATCACCAGAACTTTCTATGGGAGGTAGATTAGCTAATTCTTTTAAACCTGCTCCACCTAAACAATTTCTTAAAAGTGCAAGCTTTCTCTTAGGAGAACAACCATCTTCCTCTAGTACATCTACATATGCTAAACACATTGGGTACCATAGATCCCATTCCATTTTTGGTTCACCTGCTACGGGTAAGAAATGTGGTGTAGCAATGATGTTGGACATATTGGATGACATAAATAAATAAGCTTATATGAAAAGTTTGTTAAACATTAGTGATGCACAAAAAGTTGAATTAGAGGATTAAACATAAAAATAACAACTTAAAATAACAAATGTAGTCACCGATATCAAAACAGACGAGGTTTCTTTGAAATACGATGTTCTGTTATTGATATTGCCGAGATGCACTAATTTGTGTTGCTCTGTGGATACGTTGCTAGGAGATGAAAGGAAAACAAAGATGGCGTCCAAAACGTAACGTAGTGCGTAGGAGTGCGCGCTGATGTTAAGTCACTGTAGCAGTTCTAAGAAGGCAGCGAGACAAACCTTCGGAACACGCGATGAGCAGTAAGTGCGCTTTTTAAACAATGCAATGTTGAATAATGCGAAGCTTTACAACGTTGTTATACGGGTCATAATTATTTTGCTATCAAAACAATAATGGCGCTGCTGCCCGATATTGACAGCCGATGCCGATTAAACACCGCAATCTGAAATTTGGCACACTTCTCAGATAAAAGACACCACCAAAATGATCACCGTCAGCTAAAATAGCTAGATAAAACATCCGATGTGGTAATAAAATATTGTACACTGATACAAAGTGCCAGCCAACGATTTAAAACTTTAAATCTTCTCTTTATAGTTCATTTTACACAGCATTTCGAGAACAAATGCACAAATGCACGTAAGCGCTTCAATTTGGAATTAAGCACATAAACGTGACTACAAAAATAACAAATAGTAGAAGATCAGCCGCTGGTGCAATCAAAACACTGACTTTTTAATCAGCCGCAGGTGCAATCAACACACAGTTTCAATTAAATACCTTAGAAGAAGTGAACGCTGTTTCTGAAAAAAAAAATCTTCTTGTAGGGTTCTTCTTCTTAACACATCCCGATCGTCGCCAAATTGTGAAGTAATCCAGTAATCAGAATTGTTGTGAAGAAGTAGTTTATTCCAACAAACAGTTTATACATCCACAGTGCAATGAAACTTCTCTCCCACTGTCCAACTCCCAGATACAGAATGTAAGAGGAAACATAACAATTCTAAAAGAACATTCTAACTGAGAATACTACACTTTCCTCATTTCTAGAGGACAACCACCTGCAAAAATTTTGCACACCCTCCACTCGTATAACAGGTGCAATAGTTGGCTATTAATTGCCAAAGAAGGAAAAATCCAGCCCAGCTCTGCTGGTAATATAGCATTTCCTCATCACCTACTCTCTCCACAGTGAAAATTACAAAGAATGGGCAGCCCAGAAGGACCAAAAACTAGGCAAGGAACCTGAGAAAACTAGACACCCCCATGTTAATCTCACAAGTAGAACTAGCCTTACTGCATATTCCCTCTGTACAACAGGTCAATGCAATGAAAGCATGATACCGATGATTTACTTTTTTAGTGCCCAAGACACAATAGTGATTATTGACACTGTAGCCCCTAACACACTTAAAAGACAAAAACTCAGAAGACCAGCATATAAGTTTATGAAAATCCTGAATGAAAGCGGAAAGGCCTTGCCAGTAAGTCTGATTCAACTCCGAGATGAAAGAAAGAAATATAAAAACTCAACTTCAAAGCGAAATATTCCCTTATAAGAAAGGAGACGGCCAAGCAAATTATCACCCAATAAAACTCTTTGAAATTGTGAAACAAACCACACTCCCTAAAGCTGATAGCTTATGCAAAACGTGCTTGAAGAAAGATGGGAGGAGTTCCTTTATAGATGTACTAGCAGCCCGTCCCGACGTTGTCTGGGTATGAATTGCTGCCGGCCAGTAGTTTATTGTTTTGTAGGATTTCGTTTAGATAGCATTTCTTATCTGTGACAGGCCTGTGAAACACTCCGATTCACAGTGCACTGCTGATGCACTTAAGAGTGCGCATTCAGTAGTGTGTGAACTCGGGTTTCCCTACTTTATTTTTCCTTGCAATATTATATAGCGCAAACTCGACAACATGGCATGAGCACAATTTACATTACAGGAGAACACATTCATTTGTGGTAGGCACGGGGAGACAAAGCGATTTGCCTGGAATCACAGGATGTTGAGCTGATGCCGAGATTCGAACATAGCTCCCCAGCTCTAAAGTTCGCAATTCTAGAACTTATGGCGGGAGGTGTGTCTAAAAGTGTATGTCGGTGCTGACCATCAATGAGAGAGACCTGTGCATTTTTCAAATGGGTGGTGAAAAAATATGAGTATGTTGCTGGAGATGTGGGCCGCCGTGCCACCAATGTACTTACCGGGGGAGGGTAAACACTCATTATTCCGCAACTTTCTTTCCGCATACCATCACTCCGCATACTTTCATTACGAAAGTACCATGACTCCGCAATGCCATTATAACGCATGGCATTACATTTTATATGCTTTTACCACGCATACATTTACAACGAAATTTGTTGTAAATGCATGAATGGTAAAAGCATGTTTTTTTTTAATGTTTGGATAAGGTAAGTATAGGCATAGGGGTATATGTTTTGGGGTACTGAGGTATATGTTTTGGGGTGTTTGGGTATTTTAAGAGTTCAGATATAGTTTTGGGTTATGGGGTACAGGGGTAGTTTTAGGGTTTAGGGATAAGTATGGGTTTTGGGGTACAGGGGTATTTTTAGGGTTCAGGGGCTAGGTTTGGGTTTGGGGTATAGGGGTATTTTTAGGGTTCAGGGGTAGATTTGGGTTTTGGGGTACAGGGGTATTTTAAGGGTTCAGGGCTAGGTTTGGGGTTTGGGGTACAGGGGTATTTTTAGGGTTTAGGGCTAGGTTTGGGTTTTGGGGTACAGGGGTATTTTAGGGTTCAGGGGTAGGTTTGGGTTTTGGGGTACAGGGTTATTTTTAGGGTTCAGGGCTAGGTTTGGGGTACAGGGGTATTTTTAGGGTTATGAGGTAGGTTTGGGTTTTGGGGTACAGGGGTATTTTAAGGGTTCAGGGCTAGGTTTGGGTTTTGGGGTACAGGGGTATTTTAGGGTTCAGGGTAGGTTTGGGTTTTGGGGTACAGTGGTATTTTTAGGGTTCAGGGCTAGGTTTGAGTTTTGTGGTACAGGGTATATTTAGAGGGTTAAGATGGCTTAGTGTTTAAGGGTGTTGGGGTATTTTAAGGGGTAAGGGTGGGTTATGATTATGGGGTGCAGGGGTATTTAAAGGGAGCAGGGTGGGATTAGCACATGATATGAGACATGGCATGAAGGGCGGAACGTACCACACGCCCCCAGCGTTTGTCATGCCCCCAACACACGCCCACAGCACAACGCAGACACGCCCACAAGGGACTACTTTGCTGGCACGGTTCTTTTACCTTTTAAATGTATATGGTGGGTGTCTGCATGTCCTTCTGCTGTAACTGCCCTTTCCAACTCTGTATTGGGTATTGTGATTGGTGCTGTGGTTCTTGAGATTACCCGCCTCAAAGATTTGGGCTCTCTCTTTATTATATTAGTATGGATGTATGGATGAATGTGATGTTTGTATTGTGCAAATCTAGCCGAAAGTCAGCAGAGCATTGTACAGGGTCAAAGGCAAGCATCCAGTCAACTGTTCTGCAAGAACACATGTACTATTACTGCATTGTGAAGGGGTGTTTTTAAAGACGTAAATTTAAATTTTTTACTGAACTGGAGCAGCATTGAGGAGGTCTTGGTGGATACAGAGATATTGTTTCGAGTTCCCCTGGCTTCAAAAAGGGAAAAGGCCTTCTGCCTTGTCTTTTTCATTTTTACACTTCTTAGTCTCCAGTCTGAAAGTGTCCTGGTTGCGGGTGTACCGAGTGGCACTAGAAATGCTGCGGTTGTCTGAACGATAGAAGGCGGTGCTATAGTGATGATTTTGTACATGATGGAGCTGGTTTAGAGGATGGTGTGGGCTGAAAATGAGAGCCAATGGAGTTCCATCAAGACACTAGGATATGACACATGGAAACCTTTGTGCGACTGAGGCTTATTGATTACAAAATCATATACGCAGAAGCTACACTCCGAAGGTGATAGAGCCGGTACACTCCTCGCGCTCATGACCCAGCCACCACCTTCTCCTCCTACGCCTATCCTATCCATCACTTGACCTTCAGGGACACATTGCACTACACAATTAGAAATTAAAGACCTCTTCTGTTCTTATTACGCATACCCATAGTACAGTGTCAGGCCCACGCCACCCCCTAGAGAGAGAGATTCCAGGGTGACCTGTGCTTCCACAGATTTCAGAGACAGCGATGCGTCCAGGGAGGATCCCTTAGTGCCAGAAGAACTACAACAGGCCATCATGGAGAAGGCATGTAACAAGACACTGCGCATAGACGGTTTGCCCATCAAATTTTATGCCACACAATTGATTGTCCTCCTGGAGATATTCTATAAAGCATCTCTAGAGCAGTATCCTTAACTCCAACGAGTCAGGTCCTTCTTACCTCCCTGCTTAAATCTGGCCGGGCCCCGGACGATCTCTCTTCCTACAGGCCACTTTCGCTCTTGACCTCCAAATACAAAATCCTTGGCAAAGTACTGGCCCAAAGGTTGCCCCTTTTACTCCCAGACTTAATCCATGCTGACCAGTGTGGCTTTGTTCCAGTAGGAGCCCCACGCTGAACATTAGGCGCCTCTTCCAAGTCATGGAGATAGTGCATGATTCTTTTTCTGATGCAGGCTGGCTCTCCCTAGACCTTCGGCAGGCATTCGACTCCCTGGAGTGGGATTTTATGTTGTCAGTGCTGCGGAAGTTCAACATTCCTTCCACATGTTTGAACCAGATCAGGGTACTCTATGCTAAATAAAGTTTCATTGGGGAACTCTTGATGGCTTTTTAACTCACTACTCCCTTAGGGCCCTCACTCACTTTAGTAAGTGCATCCCTATCGTCAGGCGTATGCCCGTCCTCCACCAAACGGGGTTTCTGGAGGGCGAGGACTGGCAGATGATGAAGCATGACACCTGGTGGTGTGTGATGCCAGTCCATCACTTTTTGTGAGATGCCCTTAGTACTGCTTGGCAATCCACATTCACTTGGTTATTTTCTAGAAGTGGTCTATATTTGTGATATATGATTTAATTGGAGGCTGACCTACTTCTAGAGCCCTATTGCCTCTCGTTCCCTCCTCTGGTCATTACCTGAGTTTTTTGTGTTTTTCTACTCTATGCTAACACCAAGCATGAGCCAAAATAGGCATGCACATCTCCTCACAATACCCGAAAACTCATGGCGCACGTCAAGGATGCTCTTTATCGCCCCCATTATTTGTGTTGGAAATGGAAACCCTAGCAGAGAAACTTAGGGGCATATTACCAACAAGTAGCAATATTTATCGCTAAATAGGCTTACCGACGATTTTTTTATCGCTGAGCATCGCTGGAATTTATTGCTGAGATAACGTGCTATTAGCAACGTTTATCTCCAAAGCAATACATTTTCCGGGGATAGCGGCGAAATGCGTGAATATCGCTGACAATACAGCGATAGTCACGCATTAGCGACGAAATGCTCTTAGCCATGTTATCCACCTTCCATTCGATAACATGGCTAAGAATTGGTCTGGGCAGGTTTTAGTATTTGGAGATATTCACGCTTAGCGCGAAAATTTCCATCGCTACGCCTGCCTTGCTAATAGGCGATAGCGATGTTAGCGACTGTTTTCAGTCGCTAACAGTTTGGGTACACCCACTGTGCATGTCATTAGCGATAAATATCACTAACATGCAAAGCGGGCCCCAAACCGCTCTCTATCACCTAAAAGCTGTCGCTAACTGCTGTTAGCGACAGCTTGCTAATTGGGCAAAAGAATTATCGCCGCTTAGCGGCCGAAAACAGCCGCTAAAGCGGCGAAAATTCCCTATCGCCACACTTGATAATATGCCCCTTAGACAAGAGGCCTTGGGACAGGACATCCCATGTGGGCCCCAATCACATGCAGTGTCTTATTTTTTTTTAATGCAGATTTATATATCGCGAACTTGACCAGAAGGTATTGGAACACTTTACATGAGCACCAGTTATATTACAGAAGGACGCATTCAGGCACGGGGAGATTAAGTGATTTGTCAAGAATCACAGGATGTGGACGCAACACCAAGGCTCGAACCCTGGTTTCCAGCACCAAAGTTGGCAATGTAGCTGACGGACCACATCCTCTCCCCATTATACATTATACATGGATGAAATAATTATATGCATGCACGACTTCGGAATGAACCTCACACCTGTCTCTACACGACTGAGTAAATTTCGGAGACTTATCCAGCCTCCGAATCAACCATGCCAAATCACATGCATTTTCCTTTCAGAACAACATGGTTCATGACACACTGTGTCTGGGCACAAGAACTGTTCTGATAGCCCATAACACGTTTAAAAACCTAGGCTTTCAGGTCTATAGATCACAAACGGATCTACTTGAAGGGAATTTCAGTTTACATAAGGGCATTGCAGAATTGAGAGCCCAGGTGAAATTCTGGGTTACTCTATCCATTTCACTGACAGGCCCATTGACCCTTTCCAAAATGATGATGCGCACTAAATATTGTACTATTATGTAATTCTACCAATAATTATCCCACCGTCTGTTTTTAAGACTTTGTACTCTCCTCTTATTGACCTTATATGGGGCCCTGGCAGCAGACTCATCGGTCTTCTTGAGCTGCAGCTGCCGACAGAGAGTGGTCGGCTGGGTGCAACTGATTTTTTATCTGATTGCATTGCAGCCCAATTACAGTGGCTTATATACTGGCTGGCGGTACTACACCTGCATGAAATAGGGTATACGCCATCTAAATTGCGCACCAGGGGCCATATTATCAAGAAAGGGCGATATATTATCGCCGCTTTTATCGTCAGGAAACTGCCGCTAAAGCGGCGATAATGGGCTTGATAATAGGCCCTCGTGAATTCCCATAGAAGCCCAGGTTGACACCAGAACCTGGGCTGCTATGGGAATTCACAAGGGCCTATTATCAAGCCCATTATCGCAGCTTTAGCGGCAGTTTCCTGCCGATAAAAGCGGCGATAATGTACCAGCCCTTTCTTGATAATATGGCCCCATGAGTTTACATGCATTACTATTACCCTGGAGCGTAGACCCTCCAACCTGCCTTTACTCCTACGCATGCTCTCAAGTACTGGAACATTACACTCTGTTTCGCACTGCACTAAGAATCCCTATGCCTCAAAACTTCCTTTCTGCGGCCTACTCACCCCGGTGGATATTCTCATGTCTGGCAAACTCTCACCTTGGGTAGCTGTGGTTGTCTCCACTATTGGTAATTTATTTGAGGACAGAATATTGTTGTCACACCTAGATTTTATAACACTATTCAAGTTTCCCAGAGCCCTCTTTCTTATGCATGCCAACTCCCTACATTACATACGCCAGCGCTGGTCGCTAACGGGGTCGGAGCCTGACACTCCCACAATGTACAGGTAGTTTATGAGATGGGCCCAGGCAGACGCATAGTTAAGTGGCTTTATAGAGGCCTGTGCTCCCATGTACATGTAGCGTTGACTTCACCAAGAGACCAATGGGAAGCAGACCATTCCATGACAAAGAATGGAAGTTCCTCCTAGAATACCCTGGCATGATACCCCGCAAAACACGGTTCAAGTTCATTCAGTTCACAATATTACATAGAGCATATTCAACACCCTCCAAGTTACACCAAATCTTCCCCGCAGCCATATCCTCCTGCCCGAGTTGCCGCAGAGATGTGGCCATGCCCCGCTCATCTTACTGGGAGGAAGTACACAAATCACTTAGAACCCTCACAGGAAACACACATTGGGATACTGCAGAACATTGCAAACTGGGACTCTACCCCAGATGTAAAACTTCCAAGACTGAATCACGGTTTATTGACATTGCACTCCTGGCCAAGCGACAAATAATGCAGTGTTGGAGGTCTCCCACTCCGCCCCTTGCGTTGGTTGGGCTGGAATGAGGAAGTTTATAGATGGGGATCAGCTGAAAGCTCAGTGCTATGGAGGGAGGGATGCCGTGGATTACGCAAGCGACCTATGCCTATGGTGTGGGACACTCTGCTGGAACAGTACAAAATCAAGATGGAAGACACTGACAAAAGCCAGACGCGCTTTCCTAGGCTTCATACTCCTGTGCTCTGGCCTTTGGCGTTCCACCCAACAGTGGACAACAATATTAGATGTTGTACTTATCGGTCTTCAACACAATGGCATGCCTCACACTCTTCTGTCAACAAATTGCTTGCATGACGGCCGTAGGACTAGCATGGAGTGAATGTTTGGGGGGAGGAGTTACTGTTAAGTTTGTCTTCATTTTGGATACAGAATATGCTGTTTACTGCCTCACTGTGCTTGCTTCAACACTGCAAGTAAAACATGTCAACAAGGTGAAGTTGAAAGGACGAGATTGGGGATATGGCCTTTGCAAGGTGCTGGTTGGATGACTTACACTACCACGTTACATGCATTGCCGATGTTGAGGAGGTTATCTCTTACTTTTTTAGCTTGTGTTGTATCGGAGGTTGAGGTTACCCAGTATGGTGATGTGGTCTCTCGGGCAGTACAAGGTGGGTAAGGTGGCAAGGAGATCTGAGAATTCATCAGTGTAGTCCATAGTCTGCCCTGGAGGCGTGTACATGAAATGGAAGGTGGCAGAGAGGGGCAGGGGCATGTCAGACATTCTATGTTGTTGAGTGTCACTCCCATGTCTAGGATGCATGTGCAATCCACACAATGCATGCTGTAACCTATGGGAAGAGAGTGGTCTAAAAAGTGCAAGGATGTCTGGGTGTCCTAGGTTTCTGTGATCAAGAGGGTGTCAAGCTTGTGATAGATGATTAGGTCTTATTAGCATGAATTGGAATGTGTGTTCTATATTTTGAGGGTGTGTGGTAGTTGGAGTAGGATGTCTAAGAATTTGAGTCTATGCCTTGTGAGGATGCTATGCGAGTATCTGTGTGGTAAAGGATCTCAGTGTAATTGTCGGGAATGGCCATATAGTATGTTGGGTGAGGCACCGTATTACATCTGATCTTGTAGGTTTCAGTGGACCAGGGGGCTCCAGTCTGAACTGAGGACCTTCCTGGCCCATACAGGCCCAAACAGTGCTCTTGTCTGTGTTTGCCCTCTGCTGGGGGTGCTTGAACAGTGGGAAACCCTGAAAAGTTGACTGAAGTGCGGAAAAGGCAGGGAATTATGTCACTTCCTGTGCAGATGGATCCTGGAAAATGCAGTGATGACACTTCCTGTGGAGATGGATGATGGGGAATGAAGTCTGCTTTTCTGACTTTTTATTTTAAAGATCGTTTTAGCGGGAAACCAGTGATGTTGTTTCCTTTGCAGATGGATGATGGGGAATTGAGTCAGCTTGCCAGGCTTCTTCTTTTAAAGATGCTTTTGGCAGGAAACCAGTGATGGCCAAAATGATACTACCATCAAAGCCAAATCCTCCTGGTCCAACTTCAAAGAGGTTAGTTGCTGCGTAGAGCAGGGGGCAGTATGACCCTGCAGCCCCACAAGTCGAGATCCCCCTCCCTTACTGGACACAACTGCCCGGGGCAGGGCACAGGAGATGGACAGGGTGGGGACAAATGGCATGGTACTGTACGCATCAGGAGGGGAGTGAAATGATAGAGATAACCTCCCTCAGAAACCAGGATCACCCTGATGCAGGGTCGGCTTTAGAGCAGGGCGACCGGTGCAGCCGCACCTAACTATTGGTTTAAAAGCACATGAGCCTCCTTCTGCATCTAGCTGTTGTCAGGCAACAATAAAATGTCAAGATAACTCTGGTGATTAATGTTCCTACTGGTGAGAGATGGATTGATGTTCCTGCTGGAGAGAGATCAGAGTTTTGCCTGTGGCAGTTTTGACTCATCATAAAGTAGCGCAGAAGGTTAATGTGCCTGCAGGAAAGAACGTGTACCATGCAGATCACAGAACTGAGTGTGAGTGAACTGTGAGTATCCCTATAAAAAAATGAAATGTATGTAGGCTATGGAGAGATGAGGTGCACAGTTGAAGAGAGTCAGTCAATCAGTCAGTCAAAATACACTTTATTCGATTTGATTAAAATCATAAAAGCGAATACAATAAAACACAATAATATATACAAGTTAAAAGGGTACATAAAATTCATCAGAGTTAGCCACACAATAAGCAATCATGGGAAGCAGGATGTATGTACAATCATAATTAACAGGTCGTATATATCAACATTCATAGTACATTAATGCCCTTATTCAGCCTTGACTTAATTCTAAACGCTGCGACTAGAAAACTAGCCACAGAGTATGTAATGAAGATGTTACCTAAAGACTGTAAGTATAGCAATGCAGGCCTAACTTCAATAAAACCACTATCTTTTAAAACGGGCACCAAATATTTAATTCTTGGCTCTCTAAAAAAACTACAAAACATCATAAAATGCAACGTATCCTGGCTCGAAAAATCATCACATCTGCATGGGACAGTTGAAGAGTGGTAGTGAGGGACTCTGTGGAGAAGGAGGTCATGGGAGCGAGGGGGACAAAAAAGACTGTTGCACCGGGAGCTATCAGCGCTGAATCCAGCCCTGCCCCGATCTAAGAGAGATAAAAGGAACGAAATAAAAAAGAACCTTGTTATAGCTCCCAGCTCCTGCCTCCTCCTACGTCTGCCGCATAGGGAGACTTAGGGGCAGATTTACAAACCCCGTGCCCCACCAGTACGTCACTTTTCGTGACGTACTGGTGGTGCAGGGGGGCTCCTCCATATTTACAAGGACAGGAAAAGCCCCCCTGCGTGACTTTTCCTCTCCTTGTAAAGGCGGCCCCTTCACATGCAGCAGTTTGCGTTGAAGGGGCGTTCCATGAGTGTTGCTGTGGGTGTTCCCACGCAACACCCAAGCAAAACACATCTCCAGATTTACGATTTCTCGTAAATCTGGAGATGCGTGTGAATGCTACGCCACCCTAGAGGTGGCATAGTGAGGTGCAACGAAGAGAAATGTTTTAATTTCTCCTCGTTTTTTCCTCTTTCAATTCGTGCAGCATTCTACAGCACAAATTGAAAGAGGAAAAAGCCTTTAGTGATTGTTTTTGTGCAGGAAGGAGGCCTTCCTGCACAAAAAACATCTCCCCTTGGCGCTGGCATCCTTGCACTATGGTGCAAGGGTGCCTGCGCTTGGCAGCTGTTTGTGTGCCAGCGCAGGGGAGAGCAGAGGAATGCGACATATTCTTGTAAATATGTTGCATTCCTGTACTATGAAAGTGCTGCAGCGTGGCGCCGCAAGGGCTGGCGGTGAAATGAGGTTCATTTTCTCGCGTAAACGACCTGCCATATTGGGGTTTTTGCACACCTGTGTTCAACTTCCGTGTACCTAGAAAGCTGAGAATCAGGCAGCTTATTTTTTCCAATACTAAAATGAAGGTTTTATTTTGGCCTTCTGGAGCACAAAATACTGAGGGGCAGATTTAGGAAGCCCTTGCGCCGCCGGTGCATCACTTTATTTGACACAACGGCGGCGCAAACAATGCGCCCTATTTACAACGTGACGCATCTAGGAGATGCGTCACGTTGTAAAGCCCTGCGCCATAAGGAGGCATTCCTGCGCAGGGGGGGCGGGGCGTTCCTGCACAGGAACGCCTCCTAAAAGTGGCTGAGTGAAATCTGCAAGATTTCACTCAGTCACTTTCAGGACAATGCTGCGTCAAAACCCTGCGCCTGCTTGAAGCAGGCGTAGGTCTTGACGAAGCATTGTGGAGATGGGGCACCCCCGAGCCTTGCTGGAGCTGCGTCGCGCTTGCGACTCAGCTCCAGCAATGCGCCACCTTTACGGCACAGATTCGTCACGCATCTGTGCCGTTTTTGCCCCATGGTGCGCCGCATTGGGTGGCGGAGCAGCGGCGCAGGATGACTGGCGCATCCCTGGGGATGCACCAGTCATCATAAATCTGCCCCTGAGCATCTTGTTCAATACAATTCATGTCTTATTTCCGGAAATAAAAGCGGAAACTAGTAAATGTTCCATTTCCATGCGGAATTGTATTGCAAATGCAAAATAATCTGAAAGATACACATATAAGGGATCGAACTGTAGCAGTTGCACTGTGAAAGTACAAGCGAATTAATTAATACATATAACGAAATGGGCGATATTTAAAGATCCGTCCACATCCAAAGGACATGCTAGGAAGATGGAAGCCAGCAGCTCCGGGGCTGCCACCCGCCCGGTGATGGATGGCTGTGTCATTTTGCTTGGCAGGGATCTCTCCAGAGCGGGGCAGCGAGGTCTGCACAGAGACGCTCCGTTTGTGCAGACATTGCAAGCCATCCATCAGGCCTGTCCCGGCCTGGAGGGGCCTGCAGTGGCCCCGGCTGGAAGCGCCGCAGGACAATATCTATCCGCACCCCAGTTGCAATTAATTATGGTTTCAGCTGACACACATTTTTATACTTTGGGTTGCGCTCACTTTGCTGAGGTGGAATTTGATTTATAAGGAACATTTGGCAGGTCTCACATAATGTCAATTTCAGTCTGTTTTCAGTTGCTGTTTCTCTTGCAGGTCACATGCTGGGAGGGTTGGGGGTCCTGGTCTGCATGACCTTTGGCTGATGGTGCAGCCCCCCAGTCCCAGACCAGAGAAAACCAGGCCAGACAGCAGCAGCACCTCACCACACACAGTGCATGGGGCTTGATGTGTTGTGGTGCTCACCGCCAGAGCCAGGCGGCATGAAGGCGCCAATTGCATTCGGCCATTTATGGTCAGTTCATGATGATAGCTGAGATCATTCTTTCTGTAGATCAAGAACCTTTCTTTTGGGATGAATGTCACTCTCTATCATGAATGTAACGACTGGTGGAATTGTGGTGCGGCTAAGGGTTGACGAACTGTAAATTTGACCCACAAAGTTGTGCAAAGCTTGCAAACTACCTACTTTATAAAGGTTGTGAAGTTTTGCAAGCATCTCAACAAGTTACCTGAAGGTGTTTAGCTATGCAAGTATTTCTGAACATTGGTACATGCAATAAATCCAGAGTAACGGTATAGTAATATTGACAACTATAGGCAATACCTCGCAAGTGCAGGAGTGTAGGCAACAAATCGGGTTCCGATGATCCCAATCAGAAACTGGAACTTTAACCCAGTCGTCCTCGCTCAAACCCTTCAAGCTATCTAGAACCCGCCTTTGTAAATAAAACAAATAAGGCTTTTGATCAGTTTGATCCGCTCAAGACCCTTAACACTATCACAAACACTGCAGATGGTGCACCAAAGACCTCCACTCAATGCAATAAAAGAGCTGGGCATTGGAGAGAAGATGAAGCAAATCATAATTGCCACCTGGCCTGCAGGGCTACAACCATGGCCAAGTGCTAGTGGAGCTTCAGGCTACCCGGGGCAGCAGCTGTAAAAATCCCGCTTCATCCTGCTTGAGAATGGATGGGACAGCCCTCCATGAGGTTGAAGTTCCCTGGATCCAGCCAAAGGGGTTGTGCACCCAGCCGAGTGGAAAGCCAGAGCTGGTGCAACCATCTCCACGGCGCCCTACCCTGTCCAAGTTGATTATATGGTTTAGTGTGACCTTGTAGAGATGCGGTAGAAACATTTGTGCCGTAGGCGTGGAGACATTGACTGGTCTCCACACTGTGAAGGATCCAGAGGGAGACGGGTTTGGCGATCTGAAGAAGCCACATTGGCAGGTAGTGATGCCCTGCTGACTGTGGAGGTGGAAGCTGCGGTCGGGAATCCACCCTCCTGGGTGTGGCCTTGATGTGACCGGTCCTGGAGGACTCAGGGTACGGACTGAGAGACTGACAGGCCACGTGGTTCCGACTGGCAGTAATTAGGCCCTCGGAGGATGGTACCACTACTGCCCCCAGCCTGAGCAACAGCGATCAGGAGAGTGTCTGTGAGCCTGGGGGCGATGTCTGAACAAAGAGAAAGGAACAAGGAGAGGGACCTGTGAGCAGAGAGAGTCCTAAATGCAGGTTCAAGCAGTGGCACTACTGGCTCCCAGTCAGGGTGAGTAGCCAATATTTGCAACAATGTGGCGTGGCATACCCAGACTAGCAAACTATGACTGACCTCACAGCAGGGAATTCCAGTAGATGCAAGAGCTCTCATCAAGAGTGGCCTAAATGTCAATGGGCTACGATTTAGCATCAAAATCCCAGTTGCATAATACACTAACGAAGTTCGCCTTCCTTAGAAGTTCTGCACTGAGTGCTGGTACCAGGCCTGAGTCAGGCCTGGTACCAGCACAGGAGGTGGGACTGAAACATATGCTCAGAGATGTGTCAATAGTGGTAAGTGATACCAGGACCATGCTGGCGCTCATAGTGTTACTCTGCACTCCTCTCTATGCTTATTAGTACCCCCCTTTAGTTCCGTTTACAGCACTAGTGAGCTCAACACAAGTAATGACAGTTACCCTTGTTTGGAGTTAACAAGTCTATATGCCTACCCCCCATCTATGCAGGTTTTCCAAGAGTCTTGTACTATTTTCCTAGGAATTGCACCCAGAACTTTGTATTGATATTTCATATGAATATCCTGGTCACCTGAACAAGCTTTAATCTTTATGTTTGCATCTATCCATACCATCTACACGTGAGGGATGCTGTGAAATCTTCTCTACAGCTTTCTAACATTAGCGGTGAGCAATGCCAACAGATTAGCAAAATCTCAGTGATCATCTAGCAGTCTTTTCTTCCCCCTGGAGCTGAGAAATCTTGCACAACCTTCTTACTATGGACATATAAACCATTACCAGAGGAAGTTACAGACCCCAGTTACAATGTGCCGGTCCTGACAGCTTCTCTTCCTTGTAGTGTTCAACTACAGTATCCAAGAACACAAACAAGACTAAACAACACCACCAAGAAATCTGTCCCAGAAACTCTGATACCAGGTGACTACAGTAGACACAATTTACCTAAGCCAACCTACTTGTATTTCAAATCAAAGCAGAAGCATGGCAAGATACATTCGGTGTAGAGTCAACATAAACACTATTTCAGAAACCCAAGGTGGTTACAGACCTGACAGTGTTATCTATTATGCAGTTATCAAAAATCGATTAATGTCGACAGTATTGGAACTGTGATTATAAATGCCAATGACACAAACCAGATGCCCTTTGAAGAGATCTTCCAGAGCATCAAAATGCAAAGCCGAGTATTATTGAACGTCTAATTTATCTATATCTCAATAAAAATGATCCAACACCGAAGCTATTTCTCAGACCACCTACCACTCTGCATAAGTGCCTGTGGTTGCATAGTGGAACACTATTTCTTTCACCAGATCTCCAGCCTTAGTGTTCCTTTGGCATGCCCCAATACCTTAGACAAGCTAACCTCTGACAATGAGCTTATTATATACACTAACTCCAAAGGATAGATTTTTCCAACATCCAAAATTTGTCTCCTAGAAAGGATCTTGGCACTTAGCGAGTGTGGAATACGGTGAACAATGCTTGCGACACAATGTATTTAGTGTCTGAATTTGTTCATTTGATGGTGAGCGAACTCTATGGAAAGTGAAGGACTGGGCCTTGGATAAGGAGACCCTTTCTATTAGACGAATTTTGAAGCTTCATTGAGACCAAAACACGTTGGCAGTTGACTTTCCTTGGAATGAATAATAATAAAGAGAACTTTTTCACCTACCTTAAAGCATGAAGACCTTTCTTCACTGACTCTAAAATTTATGAGAGACTATTGTGTGTTTAAATCAGTTTGACCATTACCTTTCTGTTTTTGATAATGGTCTATATGTTGGGTTGCTGACCAGCCAATCCCTCAAGGTGGGCAATAATTTAGACTATGTGGAGGAGACATTCCTGATAGTACGGTGCTCTGTGTCCTTAGCTGTTCAGTCTTTTGCATATTAGATTTTTTTCACACTGAATCTCAACATAGTAGTATATTGTGACCAGTTGCATCTATATGTGGTTCAGTGTTGAATTAGCTAAGCAGAAACGTGTCGACCAAAACTTGGAACAAAAATGGCTTAAATCAAGAACTTTAACACAAAGACATCAAGAAAAAAAAAATACATAAAATGACAAACCCATCAAGGAGGAATCCATTCAAGCAAAGGAAATCCTTAATATATTTCAGGGATTGTCCAATCTAGATGTTCGATAAAGAAACTCTTGCAGATATTTCAACAGTGAAGCATTCTAGAGTTCTTTGAGTCAAAATATGCCATAATGTTCAGCTCCATCTTCAACACCCCGAAATACCTCTATACTATCCCACTCTACCTCCTCCGCTACAGTCCGCCTTAACAGTTCTCAAGCCCCTGGAAACTGATGAGGTATGAAAATATCCAATCTGTGTGGCTTTGGCTTAGTCTGTTTCCAACCACACCTCCCCCCCAAGACAGATAAACAAACATGATCTGCATATCTGGAGTCATCCCAGGTCCTCTGAAACACATCCTCTTCACCTTCCCTAAAGACACTAATAAGACCAAAATATTGGGAAACTCTGGTCTATCTTCAATATCCCTTTTCTCAGCAACATTTTGTGGTAAATGAAGTGATAAGACAACTTCAGCTGTAAGTGAAACTAAAGTTCCTTCCCCCTTACCCTCAATTTGTTGGCTATTGTGAGGGAAGAGCTTCTTCTCTCCTTAGATGTTGACAAATATATAGCTCTTACAGTACTCAACCTATTTGTTGCTTGTGACCATAACTACTGTTGGAAAAGCTAGAACATCAGCTAGGATGTGAAGGACAACTGGTTGAAAATAGGAACTTACCAGTTGGAAGCGCTGACGGTCCTGCAGGGTCTTCCACCCCATCTGGAGTGGGCCTAGAAAAAGAAAGAAGGGCTTGTATACAACGCAACAGGAAGAGAAAGAGAGGGTCATAGGCCTCACAAATTAACAACATTTAAAAAGTGCTCATCCTGGCATGGAAAAGAAAGCAGGGCCTGGAGGAGAAAAGAGATGGAGAATACCGATGAAAGAGGAGGACAGGAGAAGACAAGGCGGTTGGATAGGACAGTGTGGAACAAGACAGTGAAGTCGGAGAAGGAAAGGAGAGGAACAAGAACGGAGTCCAAGCAGAGGGGGGGGGGGGGTAGAGACAGTCATCCCATCCTGCTTCTCCCCAGGGGAATCTCGTTGGAGGAGTAGGAGCACACCCAGCGGAAGACATTTGATCTAAAGAGTGGTAGACTCCACCCAAAGACGCCTTCTGCCCGCCAGAACCCAGGAGGGCTGTGGCCAACCCGAGTGAGTTTACAGCATTGAGTGACAGTGTTTTTTTTTAGGGGGGTTCGTTTTTTTCCCTTTGTCTTGCACTGGTGTGAGGGTTTTTTTTCTCCAAACTGCACACCTTTGACTACCTGTCTTACAGAGGAAAGAGAAGATACCATTAATGTTACTTCCACCAATTTATTAGATTTTGAGTTATTCTACCATCCTTTGTGGACAAATACAACATATTTTAAATTGCATTTGTTTATACGGTACAAATTAAAATGACCATATACAGAAACATGGCATCAAAGTCCCTGATGCATTATTTCCGCCCACCTCTGCACAAAGGCCTGACATGTACAGCAATGGGTGCAATCATTTCTTACCATCTGCAATGGTAAAAAAACATTACAAATCCGCTCCGTGGAATAATTCTCAGATGTAAGCCTTTCTAGAACATTGTTTCTACCTCTGTCCTCTGGCACACGTTTTTGAGGCATAACAAGTGTACTTCCAAATCTCAGATGGTGAACACCAACATCAAATGGGTTAATTTGTAGGGAACATTGTATAGAGCTTATGATATCAAAGGTAACAATGCCATGGTGACAGGGAATGAGCAATACTCTCATTAGGGAATTACATTCCTGAAAAAAGAAGGAAAGGGTGTTTTTAGAAAAGGGGGGAATTATAGAAAGGCATAAAAGAAAGGCTCTGCAGGAATTAATGTAATGTGGATGGACAGTAATAAGTGAAGAGTAAGAGGAGAAACATACCAGGAAACACATAAGGTCAAAATAAATTACAGATGGTATACGGTTGTGTATAATTAATCATGTATCTACTTGCAGGTCACTAAAGAACACACATATCATAGCAAGAGTACATACACGTAGCGAGGATCTACAATGGTTAGTTTTTCTAAAAAGAGAACTGCGTTTTAAAGGCCCACAAACGAGTTCTAATCTCAAGTCTTCTTTTAAAAAACATGATTCTACTCCCACTGGGAGCAGCTTCTTATAACAAGTCATTTTTGAAAATTGTCTTTTTAATATATATATTTTTTTATTTTTTAAAGAAAACATCTTTAAACTCCTGCTATAACCAGGTCATAAGCTGCACTGTAACCTCTCCATTCCTCTGGTGTGTTCAATTTTCAGTAGTTGCAGCTCTGAATCCATTTGCATGGAAATCTCTGTGGGATTGCTCCAAGGTTTCCCTCCCTTTTTGGTTTGCACACCATATCAATGACCTGCCTTGTTAAATCCTCTGAGGAGGGTCCAGTTCCAGAAAGTGTGCAAGAATTGGGGCATGTGTTGCTTTGCACTTTAGGTTTAGAGTATTTTATTTGAAGACAATACATACAAATGAAAACAGTTGTCTCCAAGGGTCAGTGCCATGTTATCGCTATACATGACACAACCAGCGTGCAAGGCCCTGCTATTGTGATGTCCAACAGAGCATGGCGCTGGGAGCGTACGCGGCAACAACACCTTAAAAACAAACAACCCCCTTCCAAACACCCCCCGCTCTCCCTCCCTTCAGGTCCCCCCCTGCCCCCCCCCGTACTGTGCCAAAGTCACCCTCCCTTGTCACCTTTCTCAGTTCTCCCTTCCCTCACTTCCGACCACAATCCCAGACTCATTGATCAGTTGGAGTCGCCGGTGATGTTAATCTCAACAGTCGGAGATATCGGGGGCATGTGAGTTCTCTAAATTCTGTCACCAGTAAGGAGTGGAACGGTTGCCACAGGTCATGAAACTTCTCCATCTCTCCCGCCACATAAGCGACAATTTCTCCATCCCCAGTACATGCCACAACCTGTGCATCCAACCGGTAGTAGAGGGGAGCGTGGTGGTGCGCCAGTGAATGAGTATGTTCTGGACAGCAGAGCCTAGTGCAATCGCTATCTGCCTACCCCTGCGAGATTTTAAAGGGTACATCAACCCGTTGGGCAGGCCCAACGGGATATATGCTGAGAAGTGAGGCAGTTCAATGTCAAAGCGTGAATCAATCTCGTCCAAGACTTCTTTCCAATATGGGCACAGTAGGGGGCAGTCCCATAGAACATGTGTAAGTGTGCCTATCTGCCCACATTCCCGCCAACAAGTGTTCACAATGTTATGGTTCATTTTGTGCAGTCTCTCCGGCGTGTAATACCAGTATGTGGATATCTTAGTGAACGTTTCGGTGAGTCCGGTGTGATACGCGGAATGTCGTGCTTGGTAGGAAATGTGGTCCCATTCTGTATGACTTAGAGCCCTCCCCAATTCACGTTCGCAGCGTTCCCGTCCCGGATTATAAATATGAAAGGAGGAAGGCTGCAGAAGCTTATATAGGTCCGAGATGAGTTTCGAGTCCGAGGTGCGCGTCACGAGCCACTTCTCATAAGGCTTGAGCTTTCTGTCCGCCGAGTCGCGCACCTGCGGCTGAAGCGCCCAATGACGCACTTGCATATCCCACATCCTTTCGGTCTCGGGCAGGTGGTATTCTCGCCTGAGATCTTGAAACAAGATGATCCCGTCCGGGCCATATATGTGGAACAGCGCACTGCATCCTGCAGTTCGCCAGAGTGCGAAGGCTCCGGGCTCCGTCCCGGGATGGAAGTCTGGGTTCCCAATCAGTGGCGTGAACGGCGAGGGGAAGGTATTGAGATAATGCGCAGCGTTGGTGGCGTCCCACACTCTCATCGGAACCCGTGTGACGAAGGACGCATACAGATTGGGGGGACGGTGAGACCTATGCAGGAAGGGCACCTCCTGCAAGGTCCGGCCCGCTACCGCCTGGTCCTGAAAAAGCCAGTGCTTATCTGACTCCCACCTGCTCCACTCCACGAGATATCGTAGTTGTGCCGCTTGGAAATATTTATGAAGATCCGGTATGCCCAGTCCTCCCGCCTCAGGGGCTAGGGTGGATAAGGCTCTCTTGAGTCGGGGCTTGCGGCCCTGCTAGACAAAGCGCGCATGGTCCGCTTGGTCTGTCGAATCCATCCTTTCGGGGGTTGGAGCGGCAGCGCTCCGAAAAGATATAGTACCTGTGGCAGAAGTGTCATTTTCACTGCGGCTATTCTGCCTAGCCAGGACAGTGTTCCCTTGTTCCATCGGGCTAACTCCTCTTTGATTTTCTTACCTAAGGCCGCGTAGTTGGCGGTCACCATAGTAGGTAGGGAGGGTGCCAATAGTATGCCCAGGTATGGCACTAGGTCCCTGGACCAGTGCATGGGGAAGCGGCCCTGCAATTCTGTTCTCGTGGCGGCAGTCAGCGAGATATCAAGGGCAGCAGATTTCCCCATATTCATCCTGAAGCCAGCTACAGCGGCGAATTCCTCCAGCTCAGTGATACAGGCAGGGAGTGCCCTTTTGGGGTCAGCCAGAGTTAGTATAATGTCGTCTGCATATAGGCTAATAGTGTGCGTATATCCCCCCATCCGTATGCCAGTCGCATTTGGATTTTGGCGCATCCTTTGGGCAAAGGGCTCCATATAGAGAGCAAAGAGCAGTGGTGATAATGGGCACCCCTGTCTGGTGCCCCGCTCTATCCCAAACTTCTGAGAGCTACAGCCGTTCACCCGTACCACCGCAGACGGAAATCTGTAGCAGTTGAATACTAGGGTGCGAAATTTCTCCCCTATGCCCACCTTCGACAGAACTTTCTCCAGGTAGGGCCAATGCACCCGGTCGAAGGCCTTCTCCACGTCGATTGCTAATAGCATCCTCTCCCCGGGGATTCGGGAGGCCTTCTCCAGAATATGAACCACTCTCTTGGTATTGTCCACCGTTTGCCTCCCGGGGATAAACCCCGCTTGGTCCGGGTCTATCAGTCCCGGCAGATGAGGTGCCAGGCGGGCCGCCAGGATCCCAGTGTACAATTTAAGGTCGACGTTCAGAAGGGAAATCGGCCTGTAGGAGCCGCACTGAGTCCGATCCTTCCCCGGCTTGGGGATAACCGACACCATTGCCTGGAGTAGATCCGGGGGGATAGCTCCAGGCGCGGAGAATGAGTTAAAGAGGCGCGTAAGGAGAGGCGCTAACTCAGGGCAGAACGTTTTATAAAAAAGGGACGTGTAACCGTCGGGGCCCGGAGCTTTCCCGTGTTTGAGCCTGGAGATGGCTGTAATCACCTCCTCAATTCAAATGTCTCGTTCCAGATGTTCCGCCTGTTCCAGGGCCAGGGAAGGAAGGTCAACCGAGTCTAGATACTCTGCTTCCGCCTGTGCCGAAGGGGGCTCACCCGTATACAGTTCGGCATAGAACCGGTGGAAGCCCTCTGCTATCTGGTTATCCTCCGTGGCTGTCACCCCAGCGGAGACCGATAGCTCCTTCACCAAGTGTTTTTGATGCGCTACTCGAAGCTTGTTCGCCAGGAGTCGGCCGCATCTGTCTCCGCCCGTGTAGTACGCATGTTTCAGGCGTAACGCAGCATATTCCGCCCTGTCCATGTCTAGCGCTGACAGGAGTTTTCTTGCGGCTTTAAGTTGCTTCCAGACTCTGGGAGCCCCAGTTCTTTGATGTACTTGTTCTAACTCGCGCACCTTACTGGTGAGTTCGTCCCTCTTTTGCTGCCGGGCCCTGTTCTCCGCCGAGGAGATGGCAATGAATTCACCTCGAAGCACCGCCTTCAGCGCAGCCCACTGTGTCACCCGGGCGGTGTCGGCGTTATCATTGTGCATGTGGTAATCGCGAATCGCCTCCTGTATGTGTTTCACAACCGCCTTCTTATGCAAAAGAGTGTCTCTAAGGCGCCACATCCCACGCGAGGGGGACGTCGGTGGCAGCCGAAAACTGCCCGTAACGGGGGCGTGATCTGACAGCGAGAGAACCCCTATGTCCGAAGCTATGGCCAGGTCACAGACCGGTCCTGTGACCAGAAGGTGGTCCAGTCTCGCGTGGGTCTTATGTGCGTGTGAGCAATAGGAGTAGTCCCGGGCGGTAGGGTGGAGGTGGCGCCAGAGATCGCGCAGATCGAGGTCGTCCAGTTGGGCCTTGCCCGACTGCGAGATCTCCCCCGTCTGAGGATATCGCTGGGCCGATCTATCCACGGACGAGTCGAAGACCATATTCAGGTCCCCTCCTATGATCATGTGTCTATCTGGGGTGGTCGCGATATCCGTTAAGGTCGAGTGAAGGAACCTCTCCTGATGTTCGTTGGGGCTATATCGAGCCGATGGTAAACACCAGACCCCCCTGACTAACCCTGTATGCGAGGAGCCTCCCCTTCTGTTCTGCCACTTTATGTAGGACCTCCCCTCTAAATGTTATGGACACCAGGATCGCCACCCCTGCCGTCTTGGTGGTGTTGGAGGAGAAAAACTGCATTGGAAATTTTGGGGACCGCATCCTCTGGCAATCCCTGGCCAAAAGGTGCGTCTCCTGCAAGAGACAGATATCAGCCTGTGTGTTTTCTAGCAGGGACAACACTGCCCTCCTCTTGACAGGGTTATTCACCCCCTTCACATTAAGTGTGACGACCTTAAGGGCTGTCATCGATGCGGGTAAGAGCATAGCTCAGTCAGCAAGACACGGTCCGGGAGGGGCGGTGCCAGTGCAAGTAGTGTGTAGAAGTAGTGTACAGTCAGAGAAAGTGCAGCAACAATACAGTACGGTCCTCGTCCCTCCCCCCCCAACTTCCCATGAACTTCCCACCAACAGCCCAACCCGTCCCACCGCCTACCCCTCAGTCCCTGCCCCTCAAAGAAAATCCCCATGCTAACAACCAACTGCACCTTTCCCCTTCTCTCCCTTCCCTCCTACCGCCCTCCACCCCCAACTCTTCTCCGCTTCCCTCCGATCCCGAAACCTCCCCAGCCATCCCCCTCCCCTTCCTCCCTCGCAACCAACTGTTTAGAGAACACCATTGTCCCAGTCTGGTCCCTAGCGGACAAGTCAGTGGAAAGTTATTTAGGTGGACGTCCAGCCACAACACACCCCCCCCGCCGCCCCCATCCCTGGAACCCTCGAACCTGCAATGATGATGAAGCCATGACGATCTCCCCCCGGAGTATGCTCAGGCCGTTAGGGCCATATCACCAGGCGACGTGTCCCTGGTCACCTCACGTACTGCACTATCCATGTCCGCCCGGATAGTGGGCGAGTATGGTCGCAGGGGCGTAGGTGGGGATCGCCGCCCCTGAAGCGTCTGCCAGCCGTCCCTAGTGCCGCGCCGGCGGTGAGGTGTGGGTGCATCTTCATCTGTTGCGGTGATTCCCAGCACTCCGCAGGTATCCTGGAGGGATGGGAGTTGGTGCAAAGTCCCGTTCCAACGAAAAATGAGCCGGAAAGGATGGCCCCAGGAGTACTACGTGTCATGTTCCCGCAGGAAGTCCGTGGCTATTTTGAACGCTTTGCGTTTTTGCAGTGTGATAGCCGATAAGTCTTGAAAAAGGGCCACCTGATGACCTCGGAAACGCAGGGATTGCTGCCGCCGTGCTTCACGGAGAATCCGTTCCTTCAAAGGGAAGTCTGGTAGGAAGGCCAAGATATCCGGGGGTGGCGCCGAGGTCCGGCGCGGCAGGCCCACTCTGTGCGCCCTGTCAATTCTAACAGGGAAGTCTCCAGGTTCGCCCAGTATTTCTCGAACCAGGTCTCTTAGGTAGGCGGCGACGTCGTCTCCTTCCTCCTTTGATGGGACTCCCCGAACTCGAATGTTATTGCGCCTGGACCTATTCTCGAGATCTTCAGCGTGGGCTTGGAGGTCAAGCTGCTGATCCCTGAGTCGAAAGACCTCCTGCTGTAGGTGCGCGATCTCCTCATCTCGGGAGTGGCCGGCGTCCTCCACAGTAGTCACTCGTTCGCCAAGGGAGTCGACCTCTCTTCTTACCTCCCGGACCTCTCCGGCCACCTCTTGCTTTAGCGTTTGAAAGTCCTCTCTGAGGGAGCTGAACAGCGACTCCAAGAAAGACCTGGTTACCGGAGGCTCCCCTCCCTCCGCTCCTCGGGAGCTGTTCGAGGGGCTTGGGGCGGGCTGACTTCTATCCTGTCTCGGGGCACCCCTGCCCAGCATTTCCGGCAAGATGCGATCTCCTTTCTTGCCTCCCCTGTTGCTGGACATCGTGAGAGCGGGGAGATGCGTCAGGTGGCCCGACACCCGTACAGAGCCGTGCGACGTGTTGCAGTGCTAGGGGGCGAAACGTCCTGCAAGGTCTGGGCTCAACGGCACTCCAACGGGTATCGCTGCCTATTCTCACCCAATCTTCGGGCTCCTAGGCCACCAGGAGTGTCGATCCCAGGGGAGTGATCGCGGACCACTTCCAGCGTGGGCCGCAGCAACAGTGCCCCGGATCGAGAGGAGAGGCCGCGCGGCGCCAGCGGGAAGGCGATCCACACCTCTGAAGCGGGCCGATCAAAGCACGTTCAGGCCACCAAATGCTCCCCTAGACCAACACACCGGCAGCGTCACACCTGCCGGAGACTGGGTCGCGCTCCTCAGTCCGGGTGTGAGTGGCGCCACGGGCCGGTCCCCTCCCAAGTCGCCGTCGACCTGAACAATCGCTGTGCCTTTTGTTGTGGGGCCCAGGGGTGCCCCGTGGTCCTGAAGGGGTCACCAGGGGAACCCCGCCCCAGTAGCTGGGCAGCGGTGCCGCGGGAGGGGTGTAAGCAGCCAAAGGCCCACATCCGGTTGAGCGACCCTACGCCGCGCTGTAGCGTAGCACCCAGGCTCCGTCTAGGCTACCAGGGACCGTGTCCAGGGTGAAGGCCGGCCGCCGTACCTCTATTTGCAGCGGTTCATGCAGGCGCACCCGGGAGGTCGCTCACTCGTTCTCCCTCCCCGTGTGGGGCCGCTGAAGGGGGGCCGGGGGATGGTGTGCAGGCGCAGGCCCCACGGCCTATCCGGCTCCCGGTCTGGCGTAGCGGCCCCTCGCCGGCTCCTCCCCCGACTCACTCAGGCTTGAGCGCCACACGCTCCGCTCGCCGCTTCTGCCGCCGGACCACACGGGGGAGCTCGTGCGAGGGGTCGTCCTCCTCCTCCAGGCCTCCGTTGCGTCGTCGATTCCGCCCTCGGCAGCTCCGGCAGGCGGCGGCCTCAGGTCCTCTGGCTCGCGGCCGGCCCCCTCGCCGCCTCTCGCTCCGGGTACACTCTGGCGCTTCGCAGCAGGAGCCGCTGGGCTACACTGAGCCCCGATCGGTGCCGCTATGTGCTCCTCTGCTCCTGGCTTCAAACTCCGCTCGATCGGGGGGAGATCAGCGGTGTTTTAATGGTGCAAGGGCCCCGGGATCACGGGAGCCCACGGACAGTGCGTCCTCTCAGCCCGCCATCTTGGCCACGCCCCTGCTTTGCACTTTATTCGGCCTTTATGTTGTCCTACCCTTAGCTGTGTTGTCTGCCCTACACAGATCGTATTGTACTGCACCATATCCAATACACAATGTTTGCGGAGTAACAGACTGTGAAAAATTTAAGGACATATTTTATTTCCTTGTGCACAAAAGTTTTTGTATCTCATGTAAATTGGCAAGCAGCACAGCTGGACCAAAGATGGGCGAAGGACCCCGGTAGCTCAAGTGTTTGACTAACAGGTCGCCTACATATGACCCACTGAGTGAGTATCATATTATTTTGATGGGCTCACCTGGGTGTTGACCTTCACTAACCAAGACGGTGCGCATAATTATTATACGCCCTACACACTTCTTTTGCTATAGATTAACCCATTACCTTTGGGTTTACGTTGTTTTAAACACCTCTTGAGGACTACCTTTTTGAGTTTGTGGCAGCTGAAACTTCTACAGGTACCTTACCTGTATATTCTAGTCTAGCCATGCCAATGGTTCATTTAGATACTGTATAATATATCCTTGGCCTCATTTTTACACTTAGATATATCTCATCTCTTCTGAGGAGAGCTCCACATGTTAAACAGGGTAGAAACGCGTAGGAAATGCCACACACATTGATGTCTTTTATTAGACTCCAAACAAATACTACCTAGAAAAAACCATGGCAATTAAGAGACCTTTATTGTGTTATTTGCTTATGCACATATATTTGTGGCTTGATTCATAAAGGTAACTTACACTTTTGATACACTTTGGAGCAAATGTACTGCTTTTTGGTATTTACAAACTCCAAGTGTAAATCTTTTACAAAAGTGTGAGATACATGTCTCTAACCCCGGAGTGTGTGTATGGGTGATATCCCTCCCAAACTCTCCCTAAATCCCTCTTACTCCTCTCTAATCCCATCCTCTTTTGTAGTAAAGCTTCCCCTTTTACTAAAATGTATATTTAAGTGTGCGATGACTCTGCAGTTGAGGCAGAGATCTCCATACAGATAAGTATATGCAATTGCAGAGGTGTAAAGTATACGTGTAGTTTGTAAACAGTACTTTGCAGTATGTTTGGTAGTATTCCACAATGTAGTACAAAGGGCAGTTTCTAAATCAAGCCTCTCATTTTTTGATCACTGGGAACACTAAGCACCTAATCACCTTTGTCTCATTATCTTGCACCGATCTATAAATGTTTATTATGTATAATTTGTCTTTGTTGTTTATGGATAACAAAGTTGTTATTACAGAGTACTCAAGGTTAGACAAAAGATGTCCCTCCTCTTGCATTACTTGTTTTCAGTGATTGAACTGACTGGCCAAAAGTATAATTTACTGAATGAGTTCTTGATGAACCACTGTTACAGCACATACATTGAATAAGAAGCATGCAAATGAGCTTGACAAGAAATCTAACCAATGCTCAGCCAGGATCTGACCCAAAGCCCACTGTAAACATTGGTATTGTACAACCTTAAAAAAGAATACAGGCCTACTTCTAAAGTAGTTTCAACTTTCAAGTTTATTTTTTAATTGCATAGTTAATGAAAACCAGTGCATAGTAATCGAGTGCCACTAAAAACATAAATATACATGAATAAAATTAAGCAAGTAAAATGTTGAGCAGTTTATCATTAAAACTTTTTATCTAGGGAAAAAGTGCTGTGCATCAAAGTTTAAGAAAGCAGTAGTGCTCTTGAGCCCTTGGTTTGATAGGGGGAGAGGAGTTGGCCTAACGGCTAGGGCGATCAACCTCGAATCTGGGGAACTTGGTTCGAGTCTCAGCAACAACGCTGAACATCCTGTGATTCTGGGCAAATCACTTAAACTCCCAGTGCCTAACAAAAAAATTAATGTGTCCTCATGTAACACAACTGGTGCTATATAAAGTGCTCTGATACCAGATACCTTTGGGTCAAGTTTGCACTATATAAAACCCTGTAAAATAAATAAATAAAAATACTATCAGTGTTCAATCTGTCCCTAGTGTTATTTTTCAAAATGCGGGGTCAACGTGCAGCGCGTCGGGATGCTGTGCCCCTCAGATTCTGCAGGGCCCGTTGCGACCATGCACCTGTTCCGTTGAGTGGCCGTTGACATATCTTTTCCACCAGTGTGAGGAATTTTACCAGCCTACAGTTTAGCTGCGGGTCCCCAGGCTTAAAGCAGGCCCGTACTGCTTGCCTCCGCAAGCGGATCCCCCTTTGATTGGAAGGAGCTTTGAGCAGCCGCCTCCTTTCCTGCAGCAGCTCTTTCCAGATGCAGAGTAGGTGCAGTAGGTCTTCTGTTCCGTTGTCGCATATGTGGCAGGAGGATGGAGTCGGCTCCCTCAGCCAAGGTGGAAGATTCGAAAGTAGTTTTTGTTCTTAAAGCCAGCCGCGGTCGGTAGTGGGAGTACCTGCCGGGCGGTGATGTGGGGCGGGGGGTAGTAAACTATGGATTACGGAGATTAACAGGTAAGTAAACATATAAATAAAATGTACAAAATTTTTTGCACACACTGCATCGCATTTGGGGATGCAGTGCATGGAACGAAATTTATTAATTTATTTATATTTTATTTATTTATTTTATTTATTTATGTATTTATATTTACTTACCTCTAAACCTCCGTAATCCATAGTTTACTACCCCCCACCCTGCCCCTCCCCACGTCACCGCCCAGCAGGTACTCCCACTACCGACCGCGGCTGCTAAAATCCAATTATTCATCATCGGGCACTGATCCAGGGCAAAATAGAGGAACGCAGAAAAGGGAAAAAGAGGAAGAGAAAGAACAGGGACAAAGGGAGTGAGATACAAGGAGTGGAAGTGTAGGGTGATGAAAGTATGAGACATGCAACGTTCAAGGCCCTATGAAAAACTTTGGGCCCTGTCATGTTTTTTGTTGCTTTTTTGTTTTTACAGAGATGACCATGCTGTTTCTACTTAAAGTTCATTCGCTCACATACAGAAATCGACAGGGAGACACCACATGGGAAAAGGTCTGTTTTATATTTTTTTTATACTGAATTCTTCCACATGTTCTGCGAACTGATTCACAAGCAGGAGTCGGAAAGTTTTATTTACCGTTAACATCAGTGTGCACTTTTCTTCACCTCATTCTAAGAAACACAACTAATGAATTTACTGTAAATTTCAAAGACCGTCACTTGGGGATTTTCCATTACCTGAAGCAATTTTCCTTCCTTCTTGCATAAGACCATCTTTTAGGAATAAATTAGTGTAATCACTGAGAAGAATACGTTTGGAAATTGTTACAGCTCGGTTATATGTAAATACGTATTTAAAGCATTTCTCCTGCTGAGTGATTTGCCAAATTTTCTCATTTCTTTAACCAATTATCTTTAATTTCAGATATTATTTCTAAGAAGTGCAGCTTTATCTTACTTTAGCTACTTTTTTATTTTGTTGATTTTCTGCCTAGGATTTAGAATGTAAACATGATGTGCTTTTCATTAGAAATTATTTTTAATCTTATTTTGGAAGCCTGCGAAAGGTCATGATTTACGGTTTAAGCCTAACAATACACAAGATTCTAAGGGTTATAGGGGCGCATGCATCAATATTGCATTTTGCGATTCCTTAATTGCGAAAAATAAGGAATCGCAATTAAGGAATTGCAAACTGCAATGCACCAATAAATCGCATTTCCTAGAGGCCCATAGGAATGAGTGGAAAGACATTCTTAATTTGCAATTCACCATTAGAAATTCGCAAATTAAGAATGCAATTTCAAGGGTGCAGGGGTGTCCACAGGACACCCAGTTGCGCCCATGAAATCTGCTTAAAAGTACATTTTGCACACTCACATGCCCCAAGGGCATGTGTGTGTGTAAAATGGAACTTTGAAAAATGCACTTCAGTGCATTTTTCAAAGTTTTCGCAAATTACCATGATGGTCAACTTCATGGTAATTTGCTCCCCTTATTTGCGAATTGCAAATTTTTAGAGTTTGATGCATTGCATTTAAGGAATCTCAATTTGAGATTCCCTAAATGCAATCGCAATTTAAGAAATCGCTATTTTGCGATTTCTTAAATTGCGAAAAATAAAAAAATGTTAATGCATCCCAAAAATGGAAATTGCATTCGCAAACGGACAAATTTTGCGATTCGCACCATTTGCGAATGCAATTTCCTTTGATGCATGTGCCCCATAGTTACTAAGATTTTGAGCCGTGTTTGCAAAAGTGACACAAATCAATGTAAAATATTTTTTTCCAATTTACTTTCCAGCATGAAACGTGTTTGCCGCTGGAATTTCGCTTGAAAGTAGCGCAAATCAGCACCTAGCACAGCTGTACAATACTTAGTACCAAAGGGGCCTTCCATGGATGGTGAATCGGTGTGGCGCCGCGGCCAGGGCGACTGACGCTGGAATCTGGGGACCATGGTTCGATCCCCGGCTCCGGCGGCAGGTTAGCCCAGCACCATGTGACTCTGGGCAATAGTTTGCTTAATCTTCCCGACGGCCCCCCAGCGCCTAGAGACCCTTACGGGTGATTGTGCGCTTTACAAATGTGGACTTTACTTTACTTTAATCTGCGATCCCATTCAACCCTCCATGTTTTGTGATGCAAAAACCTTATCTAGTGAAAAAAGTAGGCAGAGTTTGGCATCCAAAAATAATTCCTTTTTTAAATAGGCGCCATCAAGGAGAAATGCTTTTATTTCTCCCTTCTTTTCCGACTTTGCACGTGTGCGGCACTGTAAAGCACACTAACAAAGTAGAAAACGTTTTAAAGTTAGTTTAAGCATAGCATTTTGTACTGGAAGGGTACCCTTCTAGTGCAAAACTTGTACTAGACTCACACAGACACCTTTGCACTATGGTGCAAAGGTGTGCGTGTGTGGCGCTCTGTCGACATGACGAAATTCTGCGCTCTTAACGCAATGCAGCATTTTTAGCTGTTGCACTGTGTTGTGAGGGAATTTAGTAAATAGACCTTTAAGTGGCACTATGGCACACAAAGTACCGCTAATGGCAATGTTAAGCAACTGTCACGCGCAAAAAGATTTTTGCGACTGTTGGCGAAAACATGTAAACCCATTTTAATTCTTGAAAAATGAGCTGAACGGGGTGGGGCGGGAACAGTAGACAATTAGTTTTCCACGTGAAGCAAGATCAACCAAAGTCAGGTAAAGTTGCGCCACCTGTCTTGCATTGGAATTATGATGCCAAATGAAAACAGGTGCAGACAATGGTCAGGAGGAAAAGCATGTGAATATCCTGCAAAACTACACATATTATGTGAGTGGCATGTGTGTGATTGTGTTAGGTGTACTGAGAGTTGCACCAGAAGGTGTGCTACAAGTACAAATCTCGTGCAAGACACCGCTCGCCGTTTTACTGTAGCTCAATGTTAAATTACGTTTATAGTCATGCTAAGACAGCGTTGTGTGCACGAGCATGGGCGATGACATCATCAGCGTATGGCACTCTGCCGGTTATTGTCATTCGTGCAGTACTGCTGTTGTCTGCATAAGGTTGCATTGAACTAATCTTGGTCAATCTTGGCTAAAAGCATCGGGCAATGATAAGGCGTTCTACATGAGTATTTCATTACCCTCCATGTCATTACAAGGAATGCAACAAATTGTATTTTCTGCAAATTTAAAAAGAACATGATGTGAGGTTTTTCCACATAATGCAATTACTCAGTTTTAGGGATAAGAATGTGTATGGAGATCCATGTGCAACCTTTATTCACAGGTTTGAATCACATCAAATCATCTCAGCCTTCAGTTTCTATAAAAGCCGCCCTCTCATTTTGATGAGATGAAACAACAATCTGATATCACCACTAAGAAGCCTCTAGATGATTCCCAATATTGTATAAAATAAGTTATTGTATGTTATGCTGTATTATTGCTCAACAACATGCAGAGGGAAGTCCCTGTTTTATAGAAATCAGCAATGGTCAAGGCATTGCTGAAAAGATCTTTTCTGTCCCTCCAAACAATACTAGCAAGTTAGCAACTGTCCCCTGATCTCGCTTCTACCGTAGCTGGGTAAAATCTTTGACACCTGCAAGCCTACATGCTTCCATCCTGCACAAACCAGAGAGTTGGTCAGAACTTCAGTCTTAGATGACCAGCAGACATTGATTGGAGACAATGATGTGTGGGTCTTTAGTCCTTGTAGATCTTTCTGCTGCCTCAGCACCATTGATCATGCCTACCTTCCTACCAGACTCCAGGATGTGAGTAGTAGAGACAGTGTACTTAGGTGGATTGAGTCTTTCTGGGCCAATAGTCATGCAGATGCTTTGTGTGGCCCATTCTATAATACAGACTGTGGTGAAGCACATTTCGCAATGGCACATACACAAGGGGGCATTCCCTCATGTGCATGAGGGTGTGGCCCCTTGAAAATAAGGAAACACTTTGCCTCTGTGCACCAGCAGTGTTAAAAATGCGGGTGCAGAGGCAAATGAGCTGTTGTGGTGAGCTGTGTGCTGCATAGAGGTGACACAAAGCCAGCACTCCCCAAGGTCGGTCTTTGACAGGGAAGGGACACCCAGGCATCTCCCTGCAAGCAGGTTCATCAGTGACGTAGTGCACCCACGTGCAGACAGATCCCTAACCACTTCAAATGTGAGGTTGAGCTTACCACTCAGTGTCCAATTTATTGCTGCTATTGTTTTATTTTTAGCACACAATCTGGGGATGACTTTCTGAAGGGAATCACCCTTTACCATGCAGTCTTTTGCATGAATGCCTTTACTACATATGCCTTTAATATACATGGTAAGTATAAATAAGGTAAGTGTTAGATCTGCCAACCTTAGCGTGGTTTTCCCCCAACTTGTTGCCTCACCCCTCCTGTTTGCTGACTTCATTTTTGCTGGCTTTAAGAATCTGTGCACTTTACCTCTACAAATCAGTGCTAAAGTGCTTGTGTCTCTCCTTAAAAGATGGTAGAATTGGCTTATACCCAATTGGCATAATTAATTTACTTCTAAGTTCCTAGTAAAGGTCCTGTAATTTCAATGTTGCTAGTGGGCCTGCAGCACTGATTGTGCCACCCACATAAGCCACACTTTAAACATGCCCCAGCGCTGCCATTTAAGCCCGTGTGAGTGCAGTTTTGTACTGCCATTCTGACCTGGCAAAATAAACATTTTGCCAGCTCCAAATCTTCCTTTAAAAACATTTAAGTCACCCCTAGGGTAGACCCTGGACTAACCAGAGGGCAGAATGCAAAGTATTTAAAAAGTAGGACATGTACTTTTAAGTTTTACATGTCCTGGTAGTGAGAAACTCTTATATTTGTACTTCACTACTGCAAGGTCTACCTCTCCCATAGGATAGCATTGGAGCTACCTTATTATATTTATCAGCTGTAACTTCCAAATAGGAACAGATAACCAGTTGTTGGGTGTCGTTGGAATCATTATGAAAAATCCTAATTTATGATGAAATTGCATTTTAAATTACAATTTTCAAAAGGCACTTTTAGAAAGTTGGCATTTTTTTGCCTGACCCATTTGGTGCCTGCAGCCCGTCTTTGGGTCACATGACTGGGAGTAGCTGACAGTTGTGATGTGTGTATTCATCCTAGACAGCCACACTCAATAGGGAGCTTACGTGTGCCTGGATGGGCCATAACTGGCAGGATGGGAGGGAGGAGCTTTGCACAGCTCCACTTAACACTTGAATAGGGCCTTTACTAATTGCCTTTGAGTTAAGCCTGACTACTCTGCGCCAAGCTACCAGAGGGTTGAGCACAGGTTAAGTTAGGGTTGGCTTGTTCCTCACCCTTACAAGGACTGTGGTTGCTGCCTGACCAGGGCTCACCCCCGGTCAACCCAAAAAGAAATTCTTAAATGGTGGTCAGCGGTGAGGATAGGACTTATTAGTCCAGTGCCATACAGTGAATTTGTATACATTAGCATCCCTTATCTAAGGCCAATTTGATTTTAAATTGACCTTGATTCGCTTATTTTTGTCTGTCCAAATTCTCCCTCTGTCTATTGTGACTAAAAACACACCTGCAAGGATGTAATTCGAGCTGGTCAACATAGATACTTACATTTTAGCCCAGCTCAAGGAGTTCTGCCAGGAGAGGGGTCTTCCAGCCAAGAACACCACCAGGAAGTTGGAGCTCCAAAAGGCACTGAGTGCATGAGCGGAAGCTCACCAGTCATTGGTTGAAGCCACAGAAGGGGATGACGAGTTGGAAGGACAAGGAGAGGACCTCCCTGAGATGCAGCCTTGAGCTGAGGGGGATAACTTGAGCCCCGAGTTGGAAATTCCTGCCAAAGCGGAGAGCAGCGTGTCTTCCCACAACCTGTCCCCAGAGGAGCTGGCGGAAAGGAAGGCAAAGAGGAAGTTTAAGCTGCAGATGGCCCAGTTGAGAATGGAAGAGAGGAAACTGGCCATGGAGGAAAGGGAGACTGGGCGATTATTATTATCTCTTCTGAGAGAAAATTGAACTAGTTCATGAACTGAGTTTGCAGGAACTGAACCTCAAATCCAGGCAAGCAGGGTCCAGCATTGATGGTGGCAGCTTTTCCATAGTGCATTCTGGAAACAAGATAGTCCACATTCCCAAAGCTCTGGTTCCTGACTTTGGTGTGGGGGATGACATTGACAAGTGCTTTGTAGCATATGAGGTGACCTTGTAGAAGCATAGGATCCCTGTGGAGGATTGGGGGCTAGCCTGTGGAAGCACATCCCTAGCAAAGTGAGGGATGCCCTGCTGGCCCTAGAAAGGAAGACAGGTTGAGGTATCACCCATGAAGGAATCCCTATTCAGAAAGTATGGTCCCTGAGAATTACAGGCAGATGTTTAGGTACAGCCAGAAGCTGCCCCAACCGTCCTAGGTGGATTATATGGACTACTTTTGCAAGGCAATGGATGGTTGGGTGAAGGGCAGTGAAGAAAAGGATTATCAGGCGCTGTACAATTTGATTGCAAGAGAGCACATGTTCAGTCTTTGTTTTTGTAAATCTGTGGCAGCACCTTATTGACAGTAAGCTCACTGAGCTTGCTAAGGAAGAGGACCACTGAATCAGCACCAGGGTCCACAAGAACTAGGTGCCAACCAGAAGGAGGGAGGGAGGTCAAGCGTTAAAATAAGGAGTTCTCTAAAGGTCTCCAAACTATCTACAAGGGTTAGGACTCCCAATACTCACCTGTGCAGAAGAAAAAGTGGTTTCCAGATAGTAAGTCATCGTGGAAGGCACCCCCTAAGTGGTATGATTGTCAATGGGTTGGGCACTACAAGGGGTATGTCAAATGTCCCAAGCGGGCACAGCCCTCACTGGTAAGCAGACACCAGAGTTGGTTAGCGTAGCACTTGGAGAGGACATTGTCCCATATAGTGTGGGTGACAGCATTGAGGTTACCCTAGTGTCCCTGGGTGATGGAGAGATGGTGCAGAGAACTCACATGCCTGGCAACACTAGGTAATACAGGCTGTGGGTCACCAACAATGGGCAGAGAGTGGAGGCTCTGAGAGACATTGGAGCCAGCATGACAACTGTCTGATGTCATCTGGTGACCTCAGAGCAGGTATTCCCTAATGCATTTCAACAAGTAGTTGCTACTGACAACCATGAGAGTCACTACCCTGTGGCTCAGGTTCCCTTTGAGTGGGAGGGGGTCTCAGGTTCCTCGAGGGTAGCTGTGAGTCAGTCCATGACTTTGAATTGTCTGCTTGGTAACGGCTTAAAGCCATCTGGAAGGAGGTGATTCTAAGGTCACACTTGGTAATAGTAGGGTTGCATGAATGAGTCTGCCGGGCCACATGGTCCACGGCCGCCAAAAAGGGTGTCAGGAAGACCTGGAAGAATGGGCCAGATGCATTCCAAGAAGAGAAAGGGAAAGGGGCATGGAAAACCCACCCCTGAAACTCCCACGATCTGGGAGAATTCTGAACCTAGGATGGATAAGGGAGACACACTAGACCCTACAGGATAGAACATTTCCATCCTGGGAACCCTGCCAGAGCTGACCAACTGGCAGCAGGAATGGGGTCCCACTAGGAAGGAGTTCTGCAAGGCACAGATGGAGTGCCCTACTCTTGAAGGCTTATGGCAGCAGGCCTAGCCCCAGGCACCTGGTGACACCTCTGGTGATAAACTGATTTTACTGGAAAATGGACTCCTACATATTGAGCCTACAGTTCCCGAGCCTGGTATAACCCATGTGTTGGTGGTTCCCGTGCTACAGGGCCTTTTTACTTGAGCATGGAATGGTGGTATGACCAGAAGGCCAGTGTGGTTGAGTTTCAGTATGGCAAAAAAGTGTGGTTGATGAAGCCTGTGGAGTCCAGAGCTCTGCGAGACCACTGGTCTGAGCACTACGAGGTGAAAGATCGCAAGAATGAGGCCACCTACCTGAAGACCTCAAGACTAAATCTGGGCGGTGACCTCTGCTCTGCTCGCAGAGTTTGTGGAGTCTTCCGCACTCTGCATTACGCAGAGCTCCGAAAAAGTTTTATTCCTCATTCGTGCTTGTCAACATCAAGTTGGCAAGCACGAGTGTGAAAAATCCACCTCCTGGCGAGATTTTTCCTCGTTGGCGCTCATCAACATCAAGTTGGCAAGCGCTAACATGGAAAATCTACCTCCTGGTAAGATTTCTCAATGCGGGGTCGGATTTCTCATTGTGAGTGGTCGCATATGCTTGTGACCGCTCGCGTTGAGAAACCATCCGTTTGCGTTGAGAAAGATGCTGCTCAAATAAAAGATTCACTCGAGCGGCAGAAAGGAAGCTGCGCCTGCTTGCGCTGTGCATGGTGCCATTCGCGATGATTGCACAGTGTGGACAAACACCCATCACTGAAAATCACCGCGAGCGGCATTTATTTAACGCACTGCACCGCCTGTGGAGCACTACCCGTGCCCAGGGCCTGTAAATTACATGCAACACTGATTGTCCAACCACTCAAATGGCACTATAAACATACCTCAGGCCTGTCATTGCAGACTGTGTGGATGAAGTTTTAACTGCCATTTCGAAATGGCAAAATAAATCTTTTGCCATGCCCAAACCTTCCTTTTTATTAAATATAAGTCACCCCTAGGGTAGGCCCTGGACAGCCCCGATGGCAGGGTGCAATCTTTTTAAAAAGTAGGGCATGTACTTTTGAGTTTTACATGTCCTGGTAGTGAAAAACTCTTACATTTGTTTACTGATTGAATTTTTGTTATTTTGGCCTTGTTTTTTTTATTTCAAAATAGTTTTTACTGTTTTTACAACATACAACATATAACATATAGTAATCACAGCTCGTAGTTGCAAGGCGGCTTCCCAGAAAGGCTGTGTTGCTGGCAGAACAATGTCACCATGTATATGCTGGAATAAATAAAGTTCTATTTTTCTAACATGGTGTGGGATCCTTTTTAGGTTTTGTCCTGGCGTTGCAACTGCGTAGCAGTTGCTCCGCCCAGGCGAAATCTAATGTTATCTCTATAGTGGGGACTTGAAACCGCCCCTTCTTCCATTGGCTAGCTCCATAAATGGAGGCTAGCCATTGGAAGAGATTGGCCGTCAATCACGTTTTCCAGAGAAAACGCGATTCGGGGGCGTTTCTGGGTCTTTTTTTAAGCCCCGCCCCTTGTTGCCTTGTGTCCCGGGCCGCGCTGTGATTGGCTGCAGGCCCTGGACACCCCAGTGACGTCATTTCCCGGGCCGCGCTGTGATTGGCTGCCGGCCCGGGACACCCCCGTGACGTCAGCCAATCACAGCACGGCCCGGGACCTGACTTGTTTTGATTGTCCTTGCTGCCTCTGGGCGCTAGATTGAATACCAGCAATCCGAACCTTACGGAATTTTGCTAAAAAGAAATGTGTGCAGAAATGAAATGACACTGGAGTTGAAGTCGTGAAACTGTACAAAATGTCGGCTGATCTCCGGATTGGGCTTTAAAGCCGGAGTGTGTGTAAGCGGAGGGCAGCGTGAAACGATCAATGGTGAATGGCTGCTGTGCAGGTCCGGGGGCACGAGGCAGTGCTGGCGCACGGGAAGGTGTCCAGTGCTGGCAGCGGTGGGCCCAGTGTCTGAGATGCGTCATTGCGCAGGCCCAGGGCAGAGAGGCAGTGTTACTGCCCGGCACGGCGGAGGCAGGGTGGACTGGCACGTGAAAGCAGTACTGGAGCTAGGGACAGAGGCGGTGCTGCAGCCTGGCAGGGGGGGGATGGCGTGGGTGGAGAGGCTCTGCTGCCACAGGTTGAGCAGCTCAGGCGAAGTCACTAAAACTCTCCTCTTGCAGAAGTTTACCCCCTTTTCCTTCCCGTCCGGTTCGTGTTCCAGTCTCTCGAGTTTGTGTCCTTGAACGCGCTGCGCAGGGCTCTGCCATGTGACAGAGACAGCCATAGGACGCCGTCTCCAATTTGCTTTTCTCAAAGGGGAATCTTTCCTGCTTTCTTCTATGTTTTCCAGTGTTCCCGACAGTTTAGAAAGACGTCCTTTCCCCCTCGCAGCGGCCATGACAGGCCGCGCCCGTTCAAAGGTTGGGGCAGGGCCTTCACTCACGGGGCCATAGGGCGGGGCCGCCCACCTGCGGCAGGGGCGAGGGTGTTAGGAGTTACTCTGGGCACAGGACAGCGGCTCGTCACCAGCTGGCAGTGCGTGCTCCTGGAACACGGGGAGCAGTCAGGGTACCCACGAAGTGGGCAGCAGTGCGTGTGCCCGTGGGATAGGAAGTAGTGAGTGCACCTCTCCCAGTGAGCAGGGGGAAGTAGGGGCACCCATGCAGCAGTAAGCAGTGCGGGTACCCTTACATCAAGAATTAGTGAGTCTCCCTATCCAAGTGGGGCAGTGTGTGTACCCCTACAACGGGAAGCGCGAAGGAACATTTTACAGCAGGAAGCAGGGAGTGTATACATAAAATGGGAAGCAATGAGCAATGCGGGGAGAGGAGTTGGCCTAACGGCTAAGGCGTTCGACCTCGGACCTGGGGATCTGGGTTTGAGTCTCGGTAACGACGCCAAAACCTCCTGTGATTCTGGGCAAATCACTTAATCCCCCCGTGCCTAAAATGAAAGTAACTGGAAACGTAAAATGTAACGTAACTGGAAAAATATGTAAAGCGCTCTGATACCTGATTCGGTTCGGGTCTAGTTAGCGCTATATAAAACTCTGCAAAATTTTTTTTTTTTTTAAATGCCTCTCACGAAGCAGACACTTGTTTCGCGCATTTAAAGACCTGGATAGTAAAACGGACAATGACGAACGCTTTCGTTCTGCGATTAATATAATTGAATCTCAGGATAAAAGAAAAAAAACAGTTTCTTAGTTTTCTGTGATAAATCAACCCTTTAATACTTAAAAAGAACTTTGTCAATCGATTCCTGAATGTCATATTTATTTTTTCATAGGAAAGAGTTTTTGTACAAACTATAGGAACCTTTCATGCAACTTTCTTGCAAAAGACGTCACATACGCATCATTTGAACCTCGGCCCTGCTAGAGCGCTGTGCGGAGGGGAGACGGGGCTTCCTGGCGCCTGGCAGCAGCGGCTGCTATCTACCAGCAGATCGTGTCTTTAAGGGCCCAAGTGACAACTTTCACATCTTCTCTTCAAGTGGTTTCATCTCTAAAGAGTCGCTCAAGCCCTCCCCGGGAGACCAGGTGTACTGTCATTGAGCAGATTTCCCGTCCCCAGGCAAGGTGTCCGTCAGTCTGCGCGGAACTGCAGCCCCCCCCTGACAGGCAGTGCGAAAGGGCAGCCAGAGGCCGAGAAACCAAAGGAACAGACACACAAAAACAAGCACTGGCAAAACCAATAGGTTTTTCGCCTATGCGAGACCTTTTGATCTTCTCAATGTTTTTCCAACAGGTTGCACAGAAGCGCTGGCTGCTGTGCAACGTGACATAAAGGAAAGAAAATAATAGCGCTACGATACGACCAGTATGGACAGTGTCATACCGCTATTGCTTTCTTTACTTTTTGATGCTTGTTTCCAGTCCAGTGAGGACCTGGCACACACTAAAACAAGCATTTACAATGCAACGGTTTCGCCTTTGGAAAAGTTAGAGCTATTGGCAATGTAAATGACAATGCCATTTATTTATCTGTTTTCAAAACCAACACATAAATACAAATTTTGTCATTTACAATGCCAATAGCTCAAACTTTTCCAAAGGCGAAACCGTTGCATTGTAAATGCTTGTTTGTGTGTTGTTTTTCACTTTATAACTGTTTTAAGGGCCGCACAAATACTTTACACAATGCCTTTGATCCAAGCTTGACTTTTTTGTGCCAATCTACCAGAGGGTTGAGCATAGGTCAATTTAGGGTTGGCTTGTGACTCATCCTGACAAGGATTGTGGTTGCTGCCTTACCACAGCTCACACCCCAGTCAACCAACAACCCAATTTCTTATAATACATATATATATATATTTATTTATTTATTTATTTATTTAGTGTTTAATAGAGCGCGAACCAGACCCGTGAGGGTATCAGAGCGCTTTACAGTAGTATTAGGTGAGATACAGCACAAAGGGGGGAAGAGAGTCCGGGGATAAGGGAACAAATAGAAACAGTATATGGTAAAACAAAACACTTATAATATTCGACTACTATAAGGGATAGGAGCAACGATGCAATAAACTAGAAAAGCAGTCTCATCACCCAGAAGGATTGTTCAAAGTGCAGGGTGGGTAACATAGGGGAAGGCGGCAAATGAATAGTGCAGTGATGATAGGCAAAGTCAGGTTGAGGGGGTGATTGTAGCGTGAGCTTTAGGAGAGGAATTTGCCCATTAGGAAAGATTTGGTCTCCTTTTTGAAGTGGGCTAGAGACGGTATTCTTCTAATGGCGGGTGGGAGTGAGTTCCATATTCTTGGGGCGGCCCCAGAGAAGGCCCGATTGTATGTTCTTTTTTTCTTGAAGCGTGCGGGTTGGAGCAAAAGGGCTTTGGAGGACCGGGAGATTCTGATTCCTCCGGATAATACAAGTTTCTGTGCGAGAAAAGCAGGGGACTTGGAATAGAGAGCCTTGTGGGTGATGCAAGCCAGTTTGAATTGGATTCTGGCCTCAAGAGGAAGCCAGTTCAGAGCTTTAAGGTGGGGAGAGATGTGGTCAAATTTCTTAGAGCCAGTTAGGAGTCTGGAGGCGGCGTTTAGGCAGACTTTCAAGGGTGCCAGAGAGATCTTGGGCAGGCCTGCGAGAGTGGAGCAGCCATATTCTAGTCGAGAGATGACTAAGGCCTGGATAGCCGATTTTAGATCAGGAGGGTCGAGGAAAGGTTTCAAGTTTCGTAGGTAGTTCAGGTGAAATCTGGTGGTTTTGGCCATTGCGTTGATATGGCACCGCATGTTCAGGTTGCCGTCTAAGGTAATTCCCTAGGACTTAGCAGAGTCCACAATGGTAGGAGAGCAGTTTAGCGCTGTGATAGTCTTGGTCCAGACTTGAATGTCTGTATTTGCGTTGGGTGGCGAGATTAAGAGGAACTCCGTTTTTTTGGCGTTGAATTTAAGCTGGATGGATGTGAGCCAGTTAACCGTAAGTTTCAAGGCCTCATTCAGGGAATGGATATCCTCTGGAGAAGAGATATTGATGTAGAGCTGTGTGTCGTTGGCATACATGTGGTAGGAGATATTGGCAGTGCGCAGCACCTCTGAGAGCGGTTCGAGGTACAGATTGAAAAGGGTAGGGGATAAGGTTGATCCTTGGGGGACTCCAACTGTGATCGGAGAGGAGGCGGATAGGTTGCCGTTGATCATGACTCTCTGCGAGCGGTTCTAGAGGAAGGATCGGAACCAAGCCAGAACTGTGCCATCCAGGCCCATCCTAAGTTTGAGGCGATTCAGGAGAATTTCGTGGTCAAGGAGGATTAAGAGGCAGGTTTTGCCTTGGTCAAGGGCTTGAAGGGCATCACTGACAATGTGGAGGAGTGTGGTTTCCGTGCTGTGCCCAGGTCTGAAACCAGATTGCAAGTCATCTAGAAGGTGGAAGTTGGAGATGTGTTGGCTTAACTGTTGCTGTACACATTTTCCAGCACTTTAGCTAGGAGAGGGATGCTAGAGATAGGTCTGTAATTGTCAGGAGAGGTGTTTTTTTAGGATGGGGACCACCTGACCGGCTTTGAGAGAGTCAGGAATTGATCCCTGTAGGAGAGAGGAGTTGATTATAGTCGTCCAAGAAGGGGTGATAGCCTGAGAAACAGCGGCAAGGCAGTTTGAAGGGAGAGGGTCGTTGAAGTGATTGTTGGGGCTTAAGGAGGAAAGAGTTTTTGAGATCGAGTGTTCATCATAGACTTTGAAGTTGGACCATGAAGCTTGGTTTTTGGGGGAGGTCTTGGAGGGCAGCGCTCAGTGGGGATGAGGAACAGGAGGGGATTGGGAGTTGGTAGCAGATATGAGTTCTTTTCCTAGGGCAGAGATTTTATCACAGAAAAAGGAGGAGAATTGCTTGCATGAGATTGTAGATATAGGGGTTTCTTTGGATGATTTAGCAAGTTTGTTTGATTGGTGTTTGACCAACTCGAATAATTTGCGAGGTCTATTCTTAGCGTTATCCAGTTCAGCTCTGAAGAATTCTTTTTTAGAATGAATGATTTTTTTTGTTGTAGGCGTTTCTGGACAAATAGAGAAGTTTAAGATGGTTGGCGGTAGGGTGCTTTTTCCAGTTTCGTTCTGTTTGTCGGAGGGACCTCCTCTCATTGTTAATGGATCCGTTGAACCAGGGGTTCCTGTCTTTGATCTGTGATCGTTTTAGTTTTAGCTGGGCAAGGTCATTGATTATGTTGGCTATCGTTGTGGAATAATGATCAGTGAGGCTGTCGACCGAGGTGATATGGGGGGAGGGGGGAGGTCAGTTGCAAAGCGGGCAGCCAATTTCTCTTGATCCAGGTTCTTGGTGTCCCTAATCTATCTTTTGGGGATCACCGGTTGTGGTGTCCATGTCTTGTGAGTGCCAGGAAGACAGAAGGTGATAGCGTGGTGGTCAGACCAGTCGCAGGGATCTATGGAAATGAGTTTGACCGCAGATTCCTTGGAGATGATCCAGTCTAAAGTGGCCCCTTTTGAGTGACTAGGGAGGGAGCATGCTTGGGTAAGGGCTTGGTCAGCCAGGAAGTCTCTGATGGCCTTGACCTGCGGGTCCTTGGGGTCGCTCCAGTGCAAGTTAAAGTCGCCAAGAAAAATGTCATTGGCATTCTGAGAGGCCTTGGCTGTGATGATTTCCATGAGGTAGTCTATGAAGGTGTCATTCTTGCCTGGGGGGTGGTAAAAGATGTGCAGCCTGCACTGAAGGGAGGTGTTGTTGCAGACAGATAGGGCAAGATATTCGCAGGAATCAGTAGGTTCTGCCAGATGCTCAGTGATAAGGAGGTTGGAGCGGTAGATGCAGGCAATGCCACCCCCTTCTTTTTTAGATTGCCTGTCCAACCTTACGATGAGATAGTTGGGCGGGACTAGAAGGTCTCGGCAGGGAGGAGAGGATCATTTAGCCAGGATTCCGTTAGGATCGCTACATCCGTGTTAAGGTTCAGGATGAGATTGGTGACATCAGCGGCATGCTTTACCGCAGAGCGGCAGTTGATGAGGAGACCAGATAGAGAGGGGACGGTATGCGAATCGTGATTAGTGCCGAAGGTTGGGACTGTTATGTTATGTTATGTTATGTTATAGTACATTTATAACGCGCACCGCTACTCACGAGTGTCCTGGCGCGGGAATTGACTAGGATCAGAAGCGAAAAGTACATTAGATGACCTGACTAAAAAGATGTGTTTTCAAATGCTTTTTAAAAAGATGAAACTCTTGAATGAGTTGCAGATCAGGGGGAAGCAAGTTCCAGGCAACAGCGGCTTTGACCGAAAGAGACTGACCACCCAAGCGAACTCTGCGGAAGCGCGGGATAATCATCCGGCGGAATGAAGCAGATCGCAGGGGACGGTTTGGCACATAAAAGGCGAACCTCTTCCTGAGAAAGGAGGGGCCTAAGCCATGAAGGGCCTAGTGAGCCAAGGTAATTGCTTTAAACTGCACTCGCTGGGCGACCGGCAGCCAGTGCAGTTCACGTAGGTACTGTCGGGCGCTGGATCTCCTCGAAGCGTTAAAGAGGAGTCTTGCCGCGGCATTCTGAATAGTTTGTAATTTCCGCAGAAGATTGCCGGGCAGACCTATAAATAAAGCATTGGCATAGTCCAGCCTCGATAGGATCAGTGCGCGGGCGATCGTCTCTTTAGCCACCCGCGGAAGCAGAGGATAGATTTTCCTGAGTGCCTTGAGGGTGCCAAAACAGACTCTGGTCAGTTTTTTTTACATGGTCAGCAAACCGTAAATCCTCACTGAACCAAATCCCCAGGTTTTTGGCAGGTCCTTCCTCCAAGCGAGGGCTAGGGAAGTCAGGAGGCCATAGATGATGTCTAAAATCCGGTGGAAACTGACCATACAGGAGGACCTCAGATTTATCCTCATTACATTTGAGAGAGGCTTGGGCTAGCCACCGGAAGACAGATGTTAGACACTTCTGGGCAGCATCAGTGGACAGGTCCGAACCCCTCCAAGTGAATAGCAGCTGCGTATCATCAGCATACGCTATCACTTTTGCTCCCAGCGACTCAGCCAGGTAGACCAGCAGTGTAAGATATATGTTAAAAAGCAGGGGACTTAAGGTGGAACCCTGTGGAACCCCTGTAGCAAGGCTCCTGACAGAGGAAGCACATGGGCCCATGCAAACCTGCTGCGAACGAGAGTCCAAAAAGGATTTCACCCATTCCCAGACCAGGCCCGATATACCAATCGCCGATAACCTGGCCAAAAGCAGCTGGTGGGGCACCGTGTCGAAGGCGGCAGAGGTCAAGCAAAATCAGGGCCGCCCTGTCGCCCCCATCCAGACACTCTCTGATGGCCTCCGACATTTCCACCAGTGCCGTCTCCGTGCTATAGGCAGACTGAAATCCGGACTGAGCGGAATGCAAGGCGCCAGATGTCTCCACAAACGTCTGCAGCTGCCGAAAGGCAGCCTTCTCACAGATTTTGGCCAAGGCAGGTAACAGCGAAATAGGACGATAGTTGGCAAGAACTAGAAGGTCCAGTGAGGGTTTCTTCAGAAGAGGGAGAAGTTTTGCGTGTTTCCATCGGAACGGCAGCACAGCCGACTGAAGAGAGAGATTAACAATATCCACTACAACTGGACAGACCTCTTTGGCTACGCCTGCCAAAACTTGGGCCGGACAAGGGTCCGAAGGAGAGCCAGACTTAAGAGAGCCAAGGATGGCAAAGATGACCGCACACGGAATTTGGGGGAGGCCCAGGGAAGTGGTCTCCTCCTGACTAAGATGAGATCCTACACTATCCTGGATTTTTAGTATCTGATGTAGGTGTTTTCACTGTATTCTAAGTGTCTTTTAGCATAGCACTAGCTCTAGGCCTGGTTAGTCAGAGTCAGTTACCACCAGTACACCTCTGAAGTTGTGGGTAGAGGATCATTTTGCAATAAGGCCTTTTTTTTGCACCTCTGTTGGTTCTTTCTGACATGTTCTTCTTCCTGCACTTTTCTTCATCTTTGTGGACTTCTGTTGCCTCTTTCTGCATTTCTTTTGCTTCTTTATGTGCGTTTTTTCTTCCTTCTTCACATGTCCAACCTCTGTAGGCATAGTTAGAAACTAGCATTTAAAAAACCTTTGAAATTCACATTAAAAAACCATTGGTTTCAGGCACGTTATAGTTAGAAATTAGCACTTAAAAAACCTTTGAAATTCACTGAAAAAACCATAGGTTTCAGGCACGTTATAGTTAGAAATTAGCATTTAAAAAACCTTAGAAATTCACTGAACAATACCATAGGTTTCAGGCACGTTATAGTTAGAAATTAGCATTTAAAAAACCTTAGAAATTCACTGAAAAAACCATAGATTTCAGGGACATTATAGTTAGTTGGACATTTCACTCGTACAAAACCATTGAAATTCCCCCGTTATAGTTATGGTTATTGCACGGACTTGGATCTTTAAGGAACCACCCAATATCATGGACTGGTGGAATCTTATCAATGAAATACACACGATGGAACTTTCGTTGGCCAAACTAAGGGGTACTAAGTCATTGAAAGCGAGGCAAAAAATTTGGGATACTTTTATTTGATCTATATGTACCGACAGCAACTAAAATTATTTATTTTTTTCTTTGGGAATGTACACTGCTATCCTCTGTATTTATTCAACAATTTATTTAATGGCTAAATTCTTTGTTTGGATATTTCTGCCTCTGAAATTTGTATCCAATGTGATGCTGTTTTCTTTTTCCTGCAATAAAAAAGATTTAAAAAAGAAAAAAAAAAAAGAAATTCACTGAAAAAAACATAGGTTTTAGGGAAAGTTATAGTTTGTTGGACATTTCACTCGTACAAAACCATAGAAATCCCCCCGTTACAGTTAGTTCAGCTAACTATAACTCGTGCCCCCGCAATGCACTGCTGATGACGTCACATATTACATCACACATGACATGGTCAGTGACATCACTGATGACATCTCAAATAACATCAGTGATGCCATTAACAAAACCCACAATTTGGTCAGAAATGAACTTCTAATTCCTAAAAAATCCAGAAAAGAGATTCAAAGTAAAAATCCCAGCTCTGATGACTTGAGACTCATTACTACCTACAGCGCCCAAGAAAAATCTATCAAAAAAATCATATATAAAAATTGGGCACTTGTCAAAAGCGATCCAGTCATAGGTCATGAGCTGCCAACAAAACCTAGCATTACTTATAAAAGGGCCCCCTCAATGCACAACAGTCTAGTTTCAAGCAGCCCCGAATCATCCACCTCCACTAACTAGTTGACTGTCCCTAATGGATTCACCAAGTGCAAATCTTGCAAGGTATGTCAATATGATACGAACAAAAAAAGGTATTGCATTGCTTTCAGTGAGCAAGAGGTTAAAATCAACAAACCCCTCCACTGTAAGACTGAATTCGCGATATACGTACTTGAATGTACATGCCCTCTCAAATACATAGATAGTACCAAATTACCTGTGAGCAAAAGAATCCTGCAACATATGAGGGCCATCAACAATAGCGACCCCACTTATCCTGTCCCCAGGCACTTTCTAGAAGTCCATAATAACAATCTAAAGGACTTCTCGTACCATGTTATAGATGCCATACCTAAGACTAAAAGAGGTGGGGACAGGGAGTATTTGCTGAGAAAACTTGAAACTCGCTATATCCTTAATATGGATAGCAAGGCTACAGGAGGGCTTAACAATACTGAAGATTTATATACTTGTTTATGATCTGCCTGGAGTTGTCCTTGGACTCCGGGCGTCCTTTTACCATGTTTAAAATCTGTATTGGTTTTAGCTTTCAAATCAAATCTGTGTAGTTCTATTTACTGTGTTTACGTTGTCCCACAACAAATGTATTTATGTTTCCAATTGAAAAGCTTTTTTGAAACCAATGGGACATACATCCATGACGTAAATTGAGGCTGTAAATCACCTCAACCAATCAACATAAGGTTTTGTTAATACTCTACACTTATATGCACTTCATGTTTTAGCACGTAAAGGGTTTTTTATTCATTTTTTAAGATGAATAGGATGATGGGTGAATTAAGCAATATTTTAGGTAGCACAAAGCACTTTAAGTTTGTTCAGAATTGAAGGTTGCATATTTTCTATTACATTTTATGATGCTTTGCATTTATGCAAGTATGATTCTGTCTAAGTCCAGGATTTATCCCAATATTGTCTACATTCAATCAATACCTTCATATGTTCCTATATGGAAAATAATGCAATTTTTTAAGATCTGAATTATTATTAATGTTTTTACAATATTTAAAAACGTTTTTAGATGGTTTTACAGACACTTTTTAATGTCGAACTATATTTAAAATTATGTATTTATTATTTATCAAACTGTGACAATTTCCTTTTTGAATTAGAAATATAAATATACATATAGTTTTATAGCAAATTACACTTTAAACGAATGGTAATGAATTATGCTGTTTGATGGAAAAAACTGAGTTTTCTTCAAGTAATGAAAGTATGGGAATGTTTCTTCTACCTTTACTACTCATCATCAATCACGTGCAAAAGTGTAGCAATTTAAATGGTCTATCGACACTGTTGGCGTGATCAAGGTCCCTTGAGGACTGAAACGCGTAATGGCCGACACTAAAATGCTATTCTAAGCACATTTTTTTGGGTCTGTGTCTGCTTTGCTGAATGGAAACTGGACGAACTGCGAAAAGCAGTTCTTTCAATATATATATATATATGTGTGTGTTTCACCAAGAATCCTCACATTAAGGAAAACACAGCACTCCAACAGAGTCGCTTTTCAGGATTTATTCTGTGCAAATAGTCACCACTGACCACTTCAGGATTTATTCTGTGCAAAAAGTCACCACTGACCACCACCTGGTGGTCAGTGGTGACTTTTTGCACAGAATAAATCCTGAAGTGGTCAGTGGTGACTATTTGCACAGAATAAATCCTGAAAAACGGCTCTGTTGGAGTGCGGTTTTTTCCTTAATGTGAGGAATCTTGGTGAAACAATTGTTGTACGAGGACAAGCCCGTCCTCGACATCGGCACCCGCTATGTGAAGTGCGCTCTCCTTGGGGCTGTGTTGAAAATTAGTACGGTTTGGTGAACATTATCTGCGCCATCTTGCCTCTTCCCCTGATGCCACACTTTTGTTGTGCGCACCCGCCATTTTAAGATGCCCTGATCAGAACGAACCCTTTCGCATGCCGCTGGCCCCTGACATAGCCCTTCGCCCTCACTAAGCCTGCACGCTGACCAACCCCCTGCTTGCACCTGCCTTGAATCATAAACCCCTCTTCGGCGCTGCTCTGCCCCAGGCCCTCGTCCTGTTCCCAGCGCGACACCTCCCTTCTTCCCTTTCATGATCCCCGGCCCTTAGATGCAAACCCCCTTTTCCCCGTGTGCCCGTTTGTCTTCCCCGTTCCCAGGCCAACACCCAGCTCTGCCGATACTATCCCTTGCCCCTCCCCGTGCAATAGAAAGCTTCCCTCATCAAAGGACCCCCGAGTTGATCAAAGCCCCCACCCCATGAGATCCGATCGAACCCCGCATTCCATGAATTAGCGGAATATCCAGCTGCGCGATAGTCATCACCTGCTGTGACCAGGGTGGGGACTTCTACTGTAGATATGTGTGGGAACGGGCCCGAAGGGGGATTCCGGGAATGTCTTTCCGTACATCAAAGCTTTATCATATGTATGTAAACTGTAATAAAAACCACAAACACTGTATATAAGGGGCCAGGCCTCAAACGTAAGTTAGAGCACCTCAGAACGATACCTGCTGTCCGTTTTGCAGTGTTCTCCTCCGGAGAGAATAAAAACCTTGTTTCCTGCTTTCCAGTCTCCAGCGCCTGCCTCTTCATTGATTAAATAACTAGAGGGTCACAGAGGCAATACCGCCGGGCAAATATCGATTGTCCCCGACCCGACTCAGGTTTTAACAATTGGCGTCCCAAGCGTGGGGCCCATCAGCGACTCGTGGATCCAGTGGGAGAGGTCCCGACGACAGAGTGAACGACTGCAACGATCGGGAGAGCTCTTGCCCAATAGACCCTCGTCTGGCAGCCGATCATCCGAACTTCACTAGCTCCGAACAGACCTCTCTCGAGTGATCTACGGTCCTGACTGGGAACCATTAGGAGTGCCGTGAGAAATACGAGAAAAACAGGACGAACGGGCGCTGGATTCGGAAGACAAGAAACTGTCCGTACGGTCCGGGTAAGGTCGTGTAAACACGACAAGTGCGAAATAATTGCTTGATTGTTTAAATACTAGTATTGCTCGTTATTTGACTTATTTGGAGATTCACTGTCTGCACACGGAGAAACAGTAGGCTCTTTCCCTTTTGCAAACAGTGAAGGATAGGTAACGCAGCCGTCGTACCTATTTTTCTCCCCCACTGATTCTATTATTTATTAACGGTTTTCAGGAGATTCCCTCTCCCACACTGATTAACTGGGTTCCTTGACCCCGAACTGCGGTTCACAGATTGTCTTCTGGAGATTCTCTGTCTGCAAACAGGGAATAACAGATTCCTCTTTACGGATAGTGAAAGGGTAGAGGACGCAGACTTTTGCGCCCCTGCTTACTCTCCCCATTGATTCTATTCTAGTTCTTTATCATTGATTGTTCTTTATTGATTATTCTTTGATATTCGTTCATGAGGTATTCACTGCCTGCAAACAACGTAGAATAGAAATATTCTGTCTAGTCTTTGCACACAGTGATAAGATAGGCAGTGCTGACTTTTTGTCCCTCGTTGCGAGCCGTCATGTCTGTCTTCTCCCCATTGATTGATACTTGGTTCAACCCGGACCGTCTGTTAGAGGTGGATCATCTAGCCCCGCTGGAGGGTACCCCTAATAAGGACATGTTCATAAACTATGGATTAGTTACCATAGCCTATAATAAATTGTGGCACAGGTATACCAAAGAAAGTCAAGACAAACAGTGGCCACTGATAGGATCCTTCGACCTTGATAAAATAGAAACGTTAGAAATAGCCCTTCGTAATAATAAGACGACGCCTATTATGCTCGACAGTCTCGGTATGTGGCGAAGAGAGGCAATGCAACGACAGAAAAAAGACGAGGACAGAGCAGGTAGAGGAACATATCAACAGGACAACCCCTGGACACCACGACCCGAAGGTTATCCCCCGACACTACGCACAGGACGGCCAGACTTAGGGCCAGACCAATGTGCTTTTTGTAGATATGTCGGACACTGGAAAGCCCAATGCCCGACTCTACTGAGCGTGAGTAGGGGCAGAGGGCCGACAGGAGTAACAGGCCAACAGAAAGGGAAAGGGCGCGAGACAAAGAAGAATCAGACTCACATGGACAGACCAGATAGAACCACCACGTTCGATTATGCCCGATGGCACAGATTTCGCCAGAACAATTTCAGCGGCATGTTCGAGTTTTCCTAGGTCGGACAATATAAAAACGGGAACCCAGCCTAGTTCTAAGTTAACAGACGGAAAAAGATAATTTTGCCCAAATAATCACTGTTTTATGTTTGTCTTCGGATCTTGCGTGTCATACTTTTCTACTACCCCCGTCTGAGTTTGTGTGTACGTAATATATGAATCTGCGTCATCCCCCTGCACGTGCTTCCATGTTACATAAACTATGTTAATAGAAATTTTAGCATGAAACAACCTGGAAAGAAAGAAATGGGAAACGAAATCAGTAAGCCACTGATAAACACGAACTTTTATTTTAACATAACAGGCAAGAGAAAACACAATAACGCTAGAAAAACAAGAACGGTAAACTGTAGAACATGAAAGTCAATAGAACATTCGCCCCCCCCACATTCTGGAACCTTCCAAAGTAGGGCAGGGTTACGGCTACGCCCAACCAGCGGCAACCCATATAAGGCGGGCCCTGCTGCCAACTCTTGGTCAGGAAATCTTAACGTATGGGGGAGCCGGAGGAGAGGCAGGAGCCAGCAGCCTGGGCAGTTGTAGGTAGTCCCGCCACATGTCCAGAGAAGAACGAGGCACCTCTTTCTTTTCCCTTCCGTAACAACCGCAGCAGCTCTGGGCGGCGGGATGCCCTGTCCATACCTCTGCAGGAATGCGTCCAGGTCGGGCTGGGAGGGAGAGGCGACGCGGACGAGCCTCTCCCACCTCCACCGATAGGAGGTCTCCCAGCCCCCGGCCCAACGCCGAACACCCCCAGTCAGGCGATGGTGCCCCAATACTTGCGCAGCACCGAACGTGCAATGGTGCCCATATTTTCGGAACACTGAACCTGCAATGACTGCACCGATACTTGCGGAGCACCGAGTGTGCGCCACAGATGGCCATACTCCCACGGCACGGAGCACACGACTTGAGAAGCACCGGATGGGGAGAGACCTTCGTGCGGGCCGACGAAAAAGAGCAGCATGGGGTGACCCGGAAGAAGGAGACGGCGCGAACGAGTCTCCCTCGCCCCCAGGTGGGGGCATCACAGCTGCACCCCAGCCGAACGTCCCGCTCTCACAAAACAGAGCCCTCTTCCTTTCACTCCGAAGGGTCTCTTCCACTCTTGCAAACTCGACGAGGGTGGCCCCTGTAGGGCCTCAAAATGGCGTCTGGGTCCGCTGGAAGGCGGGCCCCGGCCGCTAGAGTAACTTTGACCAGCAATATAACTCGGACACTTGCCCACTGGGGCACGAGCCCCCATCTCCGACAGCATCTCCGCAGCCTTGAAGATTCTACAAAGGTCCTCGGCGGAGCCTTCGGCCTCTGCAGGCTTCCGGTAAGGGACGGCTGCCTTGATCGCCAACGAAATAAACGTGACATTGCCACTCCCTCTGTTAGCATGAATTCTAGAACTGCCGAAAAGGACCCTGGTCCAACTGCCAGTAATGGGAAACATTTCCCCCTGATGCTACTTCCGGACTGAGCCGGCCCCGCCCAAAATGGCTCCGGTATCAAGAGGGACTTGCGAACACCTCGTGGTGTTCCTTCGCACTAATACAAACTTGATGTTCTGAGACTTATATGATCCTTCGTACACTTGGCTAGAAAAGACAAGGAGAGTTCACTCGACGAACATTGTGAAGGGGTCCCGTTAAAAATGTCGATTACAAATGTGCGGTGTATTATATTTTCGTTGCTGATGTATAACCCCATTTATGACGCACACATACGGTATGCATATAGGAAATCTGATTGCGACTATTATGATTATGCTTCTAAATTATGAAATAAATGCCCCCGAACCCCCAGCCAATTAATAGACGTTTTAGTTTCTTACAAATTAATGAATAAAACTTTCCAATGTATTTATTGCTGCAAGACGACACCCCCACTGTACGCACTTTAGCCATTGCCACGTCCGGCCAAATACGACCGCACCCTCATAATCCACGTGCTGAAATGATTTTGCCAAATAAAGGTTTTCGAAACTATGGACGGGTATTGCATGCTTTATTTTAGAAATGTGGGATCGGTGGGAAAGTTCTTTTCTGTGCACCCTACTCTGCTCTCTCTTTAAGGTTAAAAAAAAAAAAAAAAAAAAAAAAAAGAAAGATGGTTGCCCAGCCCTGGAGGTCGGATCGGATCGACAACACGACACTCTGCCTTCAAAGTACGCGACTGAGTCATGAACTCTCGCATGGAGGAAGACCTCGACTTCCAAGGATGGGTAAAACGAACGGTGTAAATGGGGAATGTAAAAGAAGGGTGAAATGAAATGATGTAAATATTATTAAGTACAACGCTCGAAGGTACTAGGGAACAGAGTTGACCAAAGAACTAATGAACCACAGAATGTCACAACGTTGAAGGAGATTTAAGGACCCCGATAGCTAGATGCACCTACCAACTGGATACCTCACACTAGGTATCTTTGGTTTTCTTCTTAACGTTTTCCTACACCCGACCTATAAGGGCACACTGCCCCTCTCCCCTCCCGACCCCAGAAACCATACCCCCGGGACTCTGCCCCGAGGAGAAAAGACGAGTAAGAGGTAAGTAAAGGACTTATGAATCCATGTATTTGAATATGCGCGAATGCTGTCTCCCCCACCCCCCTTTTTCCTCCCTCTGCAGGTTACATCAGAGATTACAGCCGAGGTATGGCGAAGACCTGAAGCCTTGCCATGTCTAAATGTACGAAGCAGACTAGCGCTGCAAGGTGGTGCCTAAGCACGCCTACTAACTACTCACGTATCGAACAAACCCGTGAAATTAGTATGACCTGATAAAAAGTGATCACCCTTAAACCAGACCACACGAATGAACCCATGTCACGTATGATGCGAAACTATGAGAGAATGTGTGTGTGTGTGACTGAGGCGTTGACCCAACTGGTCGAAGGACCGAGAATGCGAGAAAGTGCGACAAAATGGTACCTCCTTTCTTCTTTCCTTTTTCTCAAGGCACGTCCCCTCTACCCTGTCTAATGCTCAAACTGCATGATTACAAGATTCTAACGCAGACCCGTGAATGTCCTTTACTGTGTAATGCACTAAATAGCCTTTCTTGAATACACTGCCACCCTCTCTGTTGCACGTGTACTATTTAGCCTGCCGTTGCGCTCTCTCTCTCTCTCTCTCTCTCTCTCTCTCTCTCTCTCTCTCTCTCTCTCTCTCTCTCTCTCTCTCTCCCTCTATTTTTGCACTCCCACTCTTCCGAGTGGTTAGCCCCGAAATTGGCAGACTGCCACCCCTAGCACACCACCTAATTGGCTTCAAATACCGTCAGTATTTGCACAAAAACTTGTCTTTAATACAATCACCCTGAGACCGCGTCATTACCTCTCCTTTTCCGCTAGAAGTCAATGAACCGAGGTTGGGCCGTAAGGGAAAGGACAGGTAAGACGACAAAGGTTCCCTAATCTGACCCGTAATAAGGGAATTACATGTCAACGGCTCCTATGGTATAAAAAAAAGGACCTCAGAATACGCGACCCTCCCCGCCCCGAATTGTCGCAATACCCAAACAGGAAAAATGATCACCCCTGTTACATCCCCTGTATCAGCCGCTCCAAACTGGAGTTATGAAACTACCCCTCACTCCCGGTTGTGAGAGATGGGTCGATTTACGCCCTTACCATAACTTTTCTATGTCCCTAGTTGTTTCCCATAAAACCCCTGTCTTTTCTGATTAAGTAATCAGGCCGTAGGAAGCTACGTAGGAACCAGAATGATGTTTTACAAGGTTAAAAGACTAGACCAAAGTGAAGAAATAGTTGAAATGAACCCTGCCGAAAGTGAAAAATGTTTAGTTGAAAAACAGGACGCATTGATAAAAAGAAATGTTTAGCCTATGTTCGTCCCTCAGCAAAATACCTGTTTAGTACCATGTCGATAGCACACAGTACCCTTGGTAAATATAAAGCCCTAGAGAACGGCATATCTTTGTCAAACCCGTCTTACGAAGGTGGGTCTCCATCAGATAAACTGTCGAAACTGTAATAAATAATTATGAAGGAAAGTCATAGTACATCCAACAGGCCCGTCATCGGTCATTTGTATGTTAGTTGTGAACCCTAAAATAACGGACGTTTTCATCTCTGTCTGAAGCTGGGAGAGAAATAGACTTTTGTGATTACCTTCCTCTGCAAATTCTCTAAAGACTGTCTTTTCGAACTCGTTTAAGGGTACGGCTGTCAGGAGAGAGAAGGACCGGATGTGGGAGCACGAGGCCTGACTGCAGACTATGGAACACCTATGACATGGGCCAAGGCGAGACCGCGACAGAACAGAGCTACAGGACGAGGCACTACCTCCAGCAAAGTGAGAAGGAAGGGCTAACCTGATGCCCCCGCTCTCTAGACTCGGTCACGAGCCCGCCCATCTGAAGTCTCTCGTTCCCCTAGTTTGTTCCTAATTTGGCCTTGCTCCATCCCCCTTTTCCTCCGACCTACCCTATGGACTGTTTTGTACGCTCTTCTTCCATCTGAACTTTCTGGCAATCACCTCCAAGGACACAGGGCGAAAAGGACCTTTCCGACCAGGAATACGAGGGAAAGGTCGTGCCCTGCAACGCGAGACCTAGAATAGAGCTGGACCCGTAGCTCCATCGCCGGTGCTCCACAGCGCCAACGAAAAGACAACAAAGAATACTGAGAACTCGTTAACTACGAACACTTTGACGTCCTCAATCACCATTTCTGCTGCGCCTCATTTCTCTCCCAGCCGCCATTGTATTGATCATGCTCCAATCCGAATCTGATATATGTAACAACCTGCCAGTCCACGTTATGAAATGTACTTGCTGCTCTCGCTACAGAATCGTTTTTGTATTGCATTCCTATGACTTTCCTGCTGAACAAGTTTATCAAAGTTTATCAAATAGGTCCACCTCCTAAAAACTAGAAATCTCAAAATGTATTGTTTACAACTCTTTTCATCTAGGGTTCCTACCGTTTTCTTTCTCATGCCCACCACAATAGAACCGAGTAGAAAATGAACCAGCAAGATGTCTTGAATATGTTAAAGGGAGGACTGTTGAAAATTAGTACGGTTTGGTGAACATTATCTGCGCCATCTTGCCTCTTCCCCTGATGCCACACTTTTGTCGTGCGCACCCGCCATTTTAAGATGCCCTGATCAGAACGAACCCTTTCGCATGCCGCTGGCCCCTGACATAGCCCTTCGCCCTCACTAAGCCTGCACGCTGACCAACCCCCTGCTTGCACCTGCCTTGAATCATAAACCCCTCTTCGGCGCTGCTCTGCCCCAGGCCCTCGTCCTGTTCCCAGCGCGACACCTCCCTTCTTCCCTTTCATGATCCCCGGCCCTTAGATGCAAACCCCCTTTTCCCCGTGTGCCCGTTTGTCTTCCCCGTTCCCAGGCCGACACCCAGCTCTGCCGATACTATCCCTTGCCCCTCCCCGTGCAATAGAAAGCTTCCCTCATCAAAGGACCCCCGAGTTGATCAAAGCCCCCACCCCATGAGATCCGATCGAACCCCGCATTCCATGAATTAGCGGAATATCCAGCTGCGCGATAGTCATCACCTGCTGTGACCAGGGTGGGGACTTCTACTGTAGATATGTGTGGGAACGGGCCCGAAGGGGGATTCCGGGAATGTCTTTCCGTACATCAAAGCTTTATCATATGTATGTAAACTGTAATAAAAACCACAAACACTGTATATAAGGGGCCAGGCCTCAAACGTAAGTTAGAGCACCTCAGAACGATACCTGCTGTCCGTTTTGCAGTGTTCTCCTCCGGAGAGAATAAAAACCTTGTTTCCTGCTTTCCAGTCTCCAGCGCCTGCCTCTTCATTGATTAAATAACTAGAGGGTCACAGAGGCAATACCGCCGGGCAAATATCGATTGTCCCCGACCCGACTCAGGTTTTAACAGCTGTTTGTTGAAGGATATGTATATGTGTATATATATATATATATATATATATATATATATTACCTACTGACGGTCGCCAGTAGGTATATATAGTTAGGATTTTTTCTCTATGGGTTTTTTGAAAATTCTATGTCTAATAACTTTGGCGTTTGTGGACGGAATTGGCTGAAATTTTCAGGAAAATGGCACATTTTGTTTCTGAGCAGCCCCTGAAAATTTTGGGGGGGTTCATCAAGGGGGGGCCGAGAAAAAAGGGGGGTCCCAAAACGCGTTTTTCCTATGTTAATTTCCATAGGGCGGTTGGCCTCACTTTTAGCCCGAACGGCTGAATGGATTTGCACGAAACTTGGCAAAATTGTAGGGACTGGTAGCCCGATGTGCCTTTTGTAGGTCTCAATATATGTGCTTCAGTGGATTTTGAGAAATTAAGGTTCAAAAAAAGATATATATCTGTAACCGCGGACTGGGCAGCGCTCCGCTACGCGTACTTTTCGCGCAACGGAGCTTTGTGAAGCGAAGCTGATTGGTTCTCCGGCGTCTGTGAACATTCCAAACAGTCTGTAGCGGCCGCCATCTTGTCTCTCGGTAGGATCGAGAGACAAGGGGAGGCGAAAGCGAAGGGGCAAATGACCATAAGGGGGAATAGTAGATCCTCGCTGACCCCCTAGGTTTGATGTGGAGGTTTTAAAAGGGCCCCGCGGGGCAAAAAAAAATAATAATAATAATAATTGAACGGCTGAATGGATTTGCACGAAACTTGGCAAAATATTAGGGACTGGTAGCCCGATGTGCCTTTGCTAGGTCTCAATATATGTGCTCCAGTGGATTTTGAGAAATTAACGTTCAAAAAAAGGTATATATCTGTAACAGCGCACCGCTTCGCGTACTTTTCGCGTTACGGAGCTTTGCGAAGCGAAGCTGATTGGCTCTCCGGTGTCTGTAAACATTCCAAACAGTCCGTAGCGGCCGCCATCTTGTCTCTCGGTAGGATCGAACAGCTGAATGGATTTGCACGAAACTTGGCAAAATTGTAGGGACTGGTAGCCCGATGTGCCTTTGCTAGGTCTCAATATATGTGGTTCAGTGCATTTTGAGAAATTAACGTTCAGAAACAAGATATATATCTGTAACAGCGCTCCGCTTCGCGGAGATAAAATTATATGTGTATTACCTAGCTGTTGCTAACACCAGTTAGCGACGGCTAGTAGAAGATAGCGACCATCTTGGGCCCCACTTTGCATGTGAGTGATATTTATCACTAATGACATGCAAAGTGGGCATGCCAAGATGTTAGCGACTGGAAACAGTCGCTAACATCGCTATCTCCTATTATCAACTTTTGAAAATATTCGAGATAAGGGCGAATATCTCTAAAAGCTACCACCTGCCCTGAGCAGTTCTTAGCCATGTTATCCAATGGGAGGTGGATAACATGGCTAAGAGCATTAGCTCGGTAATGCATGAATATCGCTGAGTTTTCAGCGATATTAATGCATTGCGGTCGTTTTTTATCGTATTTCCGATAAACCTTGATAATAGCAAGGTTTATCTGCGATAATTTCTGACGGTAAAAAAATCGTTGCTAAGCATCGTTAGGGATAAATATCGCTTAACTTTGGTAATATGCCCCAACGTCTGTTAACGTTCGATTCGAAGGAAATCAGGAAGTGTTGAAAAACATTGTCTGCGCCATCTTGTCTTTTTTCAAATGCCACACTTTTGTCGTGCACGGCAGCCATTTTAGATGCCTTGACCAGACCCACTCTGTGCACGCTGTCGATCCTTAGCATGGCTCCCCACCCTCGCAAACATCTCCCCCAGGCAGTGGTCACCCCCGCTCTCTGTCTTATGCATGGGTAATAAACCTCCCCCATCTGCGCTGCTGTTCCCTGAGAATCACACCCTGTGCCCGCCCGACACCTCCCTTTCGCCCTATTCACTACCGCACCCTCTGACACTCCTTTTCCTCTGTGTCCGATTGTCCAGGCTGGTCCTAGGGTATCAGCTAGCCCTGCAGATGTAGTTTATGGCCACAGCTGTAAAGAATCACCCCTCTTCAAAGGAGTTATAGTAGATCAAGGCCCACACTCGATGAGATTCGTCACAGCAGAAGCGTTGCTATTATCTGAAAACCATCCTGTATTGTGATTGGGGAGGGGACCGAGCCTGAAGCGGAAGATTCCAGGGATGACTGTTTGTACATCAAAGTTTTTACAATTATGTGTCACATTAAAAATATATAGCACTCCGACAAAGTAGTAAGATTATAAAACTTTAATAATTTATAAATATATACAAGAAAACAAAAATAGTAATAACATATAAACATTTTTAGGGAAAAACAACGAAGTAGCAGTCGGCTGTGCGAATAGTCCCAACGCAGCACAACGTCCAGATTTCCGGCGTGGGGCGTCGCGGGGGGTGGGTCATCAGTAGCAAACTGTTGTGCGAATAGTTCCAAGGCAGCAGAACGCGCCGAAATCTAGATGACACGAAAGTGATGTCTAGTAAGTTGCCACCCAGCAAATAACGGCATGGGGCGTCGCGGGGGGTGGGTCATTAGTAGCAAACTGTTGCGCGAATAGTTCCAAGGCAGCAGAACGATGGCACCAAGGTGATGTCCAGTAAGTTGCCGCACTGGTTTTGGTATCCTACAATGCTGCTCCGAATAACGGCGTGGAGCGCCCCGGGGGAGGCGGCGTGAACGGGCCTCTCCAGGTGGAGTGTCATCTGTTGTAGTGGGGCGCCCCTTTACCGTTTCAGTTGCCATTCCGTCCGTTTTTGGTCCACTGTGTCAAAAGCCGCAATTCAGCTGAGTTGCGCCCACTCTTGCGGTGCAGCGATAGGCGGCTGTCACAGGACTCTCAAAATGGCGGCAGGCTGTTTCCTTTTTGGGCCTGGTCCACTGAAATGGCCCTGGGACACCTTGGAAATCGGACGCTTGTCTGCTAGGTCTTGGACCTCATTCTCGAAAGCGTCCCCTCCGCCTTGAGAATTCATCAAAAGTTTTGGGGGCTCCGACTCCTGCAGGCTTCTGGTGGGGAGCGGCTGCCATGATTGCTCGCGGAATGACCACGACTGAGCTACGAGATGGTGGTGCTTTCATGCTGACGCCAGCTTCAGTCTGAAACATCCAGAAACAAGGTGGGGCTTTCATCGTTTGGGGAAAAAAAAAAGTTTTCATCCTATGAAAAGTGTTGTTTTTAGGTCACATGATCAAGCCTTCCATCATTAGGAAACCAAAAGTAAAATGAACCAATGAAAAGTTTTATAAACAAGTCACATGACCTGTTATGCGGCATAGGGTGTAAAATTAGGAGAAAATACGTTGGCACGTGAGGCGGCGTCAGTAGCGGACCGATGTGCGAATAGGCCGAAGGCAACACAACGCGCCAAGATCTGGATGGCACCGAGGTGGTGTCCAGCAAGTTGCAGCACTGGTGTGGCCATCCTACAATGCTGAAAGTCGGCGTGGGGCGCCCCGTTGGCCTGTGAGTTTGCGTCAGTAGCGGACCGATGTGCGAATAGGCCGAAGGCAGCACAACGCGCCAAGATCCGGATGGCACTGAGGTGGTGTCTAGTAAGTTGTCGCACTGGTGTGGCCATCCAACAATGCTGAAAGTCGGCGTGGGGCGCCCCGTTGGCCTGTGAGTTTGCGTCAGTAGCGGACCGATGTGCGAATAGGCCGAAGGCAGCACAACGCGCCAAGATCCGGATGGCACCGAGGTGGTGTCTAGTAAGTTGCCGCACTGGTGTGGCCATCCTACAATGCTGAAAGTCGGCGTGGGGCTCCCCGTTGGCCTGTGAGTTTGCGTCAGTAGCGGACCGATGTGCGAATAGGTCGAAGGCAGCACAACGCGCCAAGATCCGGATGGCACCGAGGTGGTGTCTAGTAAGTTGTCGCACTTCTGTGGCCATCCTACAATGTTGAAAGTCGGCGTGGGGCGCCCCGTTGACCTGTGAGATGGCGTCAGTAGCGGACCGATGTGCGAATGGGGCCAAAGGCAGCGCAACAATATTTTCTGATTTGAAGACACCACAAGGCGCTGAGATGCCAAGATCCGGATGGCACCGAGGTGGTGTCTAGCAAGTTGTGGCACTGGTGTGGCCATCGTACAATGGTAAAAGTCGGCGTGGGGCGCCCTGTTGGCCTGTGAGATGGTGTCAGTAGCGGACTGATGTGTGAATGGGGCCAAAGGCAGCGCAACAATATTTTCTACTATATTTTCGGAGTAGAAGACACCACAAGGCGCTGAGATGCCAAGATCCGGATGGCACCGAGGTGATGTGTAAGTTGCGGACGGATGTGCGAATGGGGCCAAAGGCAGCTCAACAATATTTTCTGAAGAGAATACACCACAAGGCGCTGAGATGCCAAGATCCGGATGGCACCGAGGTGATGTCTAAGTTGCGGACCGATGTGCGAATGGGGCCAAAGGTAGCGTAACAAGATTTTCTGTATGGAAGATACCACTAGGCGTTGAGATGCCAAGATTCGGATGGCACCGAGGTGATGTCTAGGAAGTTGTGCCACTGGTGTGGCCATCGTACAATGGTAAAAGTCGGCGTGGGGCGCCCTATTGGCCTGTGAGATGGTGTCAGTAGCGGACTGATGTGCGAATGGGGCCAAAGGCAGCGCAACAATATTTTCTGACTGACACCACAAGGCGCTGAGATGCCAAGATCCGGATGGCATCGAGGTGATGTCTAAGTTGCGGACTGATGTGCGAATGGGGCCAAAGGCAGCGTAACAATATTTTCTGTATGGAAGATACCACTAGGCGTTGAGATGCCAAGATTCGGATGGCACCGAGGTGATGTCTAGCAAGTTGGTGTGGTCATCCTACAATGCTGAAACTCGGCGTGGGTCACCCCATTAGCCTGTGAGATGGCGTCAGTAGCGGACCGATGTGCGAATAGGCCGAAGGCAGCACAACGCGCCAAGATCCGGATGTCACCGTGGTGGTTTCATAGTTGAGAGGCACTTCATCTGCAGTGGGGCGCCGAGATCCGGATGGCACCGAGGTGATGTCTAGCAAGTTGCTGTACTTGTGTGGTCATCCTACAATGCTGAAACTCGGCGTGGGTCGCCCCATTAGCCTGTGAGATAGCTGTTCTTTGGATTTGGGCCTGGTCCACTAAAATGGCCCTGGGACACCTAAGAACTCGAACGCTCGATTTTTTTTTTCCTTTCCTGTACATGCAAAAAAAGGTAAATGCCCGGTATGTTACACGCTTCATCTGCCACGATGAACTCTCCAGAGGAACCGAAAAAATATATAGTTGTGGTAACTATACCATGCATCGTCATATGGAGAGGTGGCACCAATTAATTATAGTGCTGCATAAAAGAGAGATTTGGAGGAGAACCCCTGACCTGCTAGTACATTCATCAAAGAAGTGGCACTGAGAGCTTCAGAGGCAAGGGAAACAGTCCCAAATATTTAGAAGAACTTTGGAAAGATTAAAATGACATGTTTAGATTGTGGTAAATTAATTTCATGTGGGCAGATGAGTGTTACTCTAATAAATACAGCATATGAACATCATCATAGTCGATGGTTGGTAGAGACATTTTGACTATATCCTGGACCTGCCCGTCCTCGCCCAAAATGGCGCCGGAATAAATGGGACTCGTAACTCCTTATTGTGTACTGGTTGCAGAACCTTGAAATCACGAGATACGTATGCAGTTTTGAAGCACATGGCGGGCGGGGACGAGAATTGATTGAATATTTCGACATCCCTATTGATATTAAGTTCTGATGTGTTATTGATTACTGTACTGTTGAAAATTCGAATTAACGTCACCCATGGTACTTGCCCGCAAATGTATATCTAGATAATTTTATTGTAACTGGCCCTGTCGTATTTTAATTATAAAATGTACGTCCACCGATTCCGTAACTGTTAGACACCTTAGTTTTTGCAACCTAATGGCCCGCCCGTTACGTTCCTCTACAGTGTAAATGTCTATTCATCATATACGATTACAGTTTGCTCCGTGGCAGGCCCACGTGGTTATAGGCTCGTATTTGTATAATGAAATTTTCACAATAAAGGTTTTTAAAAGAAAACATGGTAGTAGTATATACATTGGTAAAGTTTTTAATAATAGTGACTGTTTTAGAATCATTAAAAGGCAAGTGAAATAAAGCAGACCAATTACATGAAGGGTAAAAGGTATAATACGAAGGAACGCAGTAAAGATAAATGGTCAAGGGCTGTTGTGTTTTCTATTCCTGCAACATAAAGTGATCGATAAGAATCTCATATTCAGGCGTATCGGCGACTAAGACAGCAGGTCGACCCTCTTTTGCTCAACGGCTCCGTCATGGGACGAAGAAACGCTCTTTTTCTCGAAAAAAGAATATATTTTACTTGCAGGACAGTTGTAAAATTTCCGGGAAAGTACATTAGCCTGGAACATTATAACATATATTTAAGAAAAAATAATGTTCGGAAGTAATGAAAAGCGTAATTTTTAGGTCATATGACCAAGCCTTTCATCATTACAATAAGAAAAGTAAAATGAACCAATGAAAAGTTTTATTAACAAGTCACATGACTTGTTATGCTTACGTTACGCGCTGCGCGCCCCGGATGACTTCCGGATGCGCTAACGCGGCGCGTCATATGACGCATTACGCGACAACGCAGGTACAGAATATAGTCAAAATGTCTCCACCAACCAGCGGTCGAAACACAACCCCTTTCAGCAGGCTAAATAGTTCTGTTAAATGACAACAGAAAGGACAGGCAACAAGAACCATCAGTCAAAGAGGGGAGGGCTAGTTCTTCTCTACCGGGTTACATTGGGGCGCTACCGGAACTGATCGAATTGGTAGTCTACAGTGTTTCTGGATGTTTCAGACCGAAGCTGGGGTTAGCATGAGAGCAGCACCATTTCGTAGCTCCGTTGTGGCCATTCCGCAACCAATCATGGCAGCCGCTCTTTATCGTTATTTTGGGCGGGGTGGGTGGCGGAGCCGAGCTGTTTTGCAGCCATCATTGTGTGGAGTTCAGTTCATCTCACTAGTTTTGTATTTGTCATGAGGGGTTGTTCCTAATGTTTCTATTTTAGCGAGGTCAAAAAGAGATCCCATTAGTGGCCTACTGATTTTGCTCGATTCCTTTTCTTTTTTTTTACACGATTTTTCGTTATCTGCAAAGACTAAACAGAGTATTGCGACTCTGTGTTTGTTTGTAAATAGAGAATGAACCAAAGAGAACTAATTCTAAAACAGTAAATACTTGGATAACAATCAATCAAATGGAGAGAGAAGCAGGCACGACGGATTACAACGGGGGCAAAGGCCTGCGTTAACTACCTTTCACTATCTGCAAAGAGAGAGTACTCCTAATAGAAATGAGGGGGGGGGGGCACCATTCAAAGCAGATCAGTGTGCATAAACACGAAAATGTTTTCACTTACCACGTACTTGACATTCGACAGCTTATGATATTTGCTATTAAAAAACCATTGAAATTCACTGAAAAAACCATAGGTTATAGACCATATATAGTTAGGAATTAGCATTTACAAAACCTTGAAAATTCACTGAAAAAACCATAGGTTATACACCATATATAGTTAGGAATTAGCATTTAAAAAACCTTATTTTACTCACACAAAACCATTGAAATTCCATATATAGTTAGTTGCACTAACTATATATCGCGCACCCGCAATCCACTGCTGATCATGTCACATATTACATCATTCATGACATGGTCAGTGACATCACTGATGACATCACTGATGACATCTCAAATGACATCACTGATGACATCACTGATGACATCTCATTTGACATTACTGATCACATCACTGATGACATCATTCATGTGATAATACGATGAACCTCTTCGGATTCTAATATAACCTTAGATACACTCAGTGTAAACAGACACTCACAGACTGTCACTCATCCATGGAGTTACTCACACACCTAGTCAGTCATGCAAAGAATCAATCACACCTCCATTTCCTCAACTATACAGTTATACACACCTTACTTATTCAAACATATACTAACACATATTTACTCTATTATACAATCCCTGATACAAGTTCACAGTGATCCATACAGCCACTCACACATTCACTGGCTCTTATGCACAGTTATTTATATATGTCAACTCTCACATGTACTGTGTTTTACATATGTACTTACTTTGACATGCAGCACTGAGATATCCATTCACTCACCAATACACTCATGCACACAGTCAACCGCCCATACAGCTGTTTCCACATGCACTTTTGAACCCATACATCTAGTGAATCAACTGCTCACACATCTATGCACAGAGTCATACACCTCCCAGCCACCCACACACACACTCAGTCTCCCATACAAATACTTGGGCAACCAATCAATAACCCATATAGTTACTCATATAGCTACTGATCAACACATGCAGCAGTTTACAGAACAACAGACATAATGATACACAAATTAAGACAGTTTAGTCACTAACCCATGCACTCAGTGAGACACATTTAATCACTCACTCATACAGTCAGGCATGCACCTACTAAATCATTCATCCAGACACTTATACATCCACTCATTCTTCAATATGTAAGACATATTTTAACTTTACAGAAACATAGTCACTGGATGTTGTCATCAGTGATGTCATCAGTGATGTCATTTGAGATGTCATCAGTGATGTCATCAGTGATGTCACTGACCATGTCATGAATGATGTAATATGTGACATGATCAGCAGTGGATTGCGGGTGCGCGATATATAGTTAGTGCAACTAACTATATATGGAATTTCAATGGTTTTGTGTGAGTAAAATAAGGTTTTTTAAATGCTAATTCCTAACTATATATGGTGTATAACCTATGGTTTTTTCAGTGAATTTTCAAGGTTTTGTAAATGCTAATTCCTAACTATATATGGTCTATAACCTATGGTTTTTTCAGTGAATATATATATATATATATATATATATATATATATATATATATATATATATATATAATTTTTTTATTTTGGGGTTTTACTTCCTTTAAATATACTTACGTACCATGTGCGTTAAATATACTTACTTACCAGGCGTATGTGTGGTGGGCATGTGTGGTAAAAGCTGCTTGGAAAGGCAAGCGTTGTAATGTCATTCATCACTTAAAGAAGCCAGGATAGGTTGCACCCTTGCATGGCTTCAAGGTATACTGTGATCTACTCGGGTAAAATTCACACATCTTGCCTGTAACATATGACAGGCGCATGTCTGTTTCCCTTAACCTGCAGTGTTATAGTTATAGGTTGCCAAAAAGGAAATGTGTTGGGGTAGGAAAGTAAAAAAATAATATTTTATATATATTTTTCCTAATTATGCTTGACCCTACTCCGGCGGCCTGGTTAAAACTAGGATAATTATGACATGTGCTCCACATTTCACCAGCTCTGCCACCGGGACATTATGCAGTCAAACATAAAATGAAATGTAAATGTCGGAATTTGTAAAGCGCACAGCTACCTCCACCAGAGGTGTCCCGGCGCTGTCCGTATACCGCTTAGGAACCCTTCCTGGGAAATGTCCACTCCTGGGCACCCCCCAGGTGCTGCCAGGCATCCCAGCGCTTTTGGGGCCGTTGTGGAGACTAAGCAAACTGTTGCCCAGAGTTGCAGCGTGGGACCCATGATCAGAACAGGCACTGAGGCGAAAATATCCAGTCAGGGGAAATAATGAGTCGGAGACCCGCCGAGGCGGGAATCGAACCCTGGTCCCTGGCCAGAGCTCTGCATCAGGGTCTGCCTACTCTAACCATTGAGCCACACTTCTCCACTATTGAGCCACACTTCTCCACTAAACATCGACGTGCTAGGAAGTGTTGTAAACTGCTTTACCCAGGAGTCTGCAGCCCACTTCTCAGACACACCCCTGGAATGCCTACAAGAGTAACTAAAAACTCAGATTGCGTAATATGCATGTATATAATTAATTTACATGGCCATGTTTCACAGACTTATACCTAGACAGAGGCCTTTCTACATCCGGTGTAGGTAGGGGTGGCGTATGTTACGTCGGTTTCCAGACATAACTCAAATGTGAGCATTGAAAAAATCTGTTATGAACCGAGTGCTGTGATGTAATAATGTGTTTTTATATCTTGTCACCACACTTTTAAGAAATGTAATTACTCTTGGAAATATTCTCTATTTTAATTCAACTCGATTCATCTATCTCTGAACGATGATAGTAGGAGCCAGCTGTACTATGATTTTTTTTGTTGCAAATGTATATATATCGTGAACTCGACCCGAAGTTATTGAAGCGTTTTACATTTGAACCAGTTACGTTACACAAGGACACATTCATTTTTTTTTGGTAGGCACTGCGAGATTACGGGGCATATTATCAAGGGGGTTTATCTCCGCTTTTTTGGCTTTAAAAGCCAAGAAAGCGGAGATAAAATTATCTCCCTATTACCTAGCTGTCGCTAACACCAGTTAGCGACAGCTAGTAGGAGATAGCGACCATCTTGGGCCCCACTTTGCATGTCAGTGACATTTATCACTAATGACATGCAAAGTGGGCGTGCCAAGATGTTAGCGACTGGAAACAGTCGCTAACATCGCTATCTCCTATTACCAACTTTTGGAGATATTCGCGCTAAGCGCGAATATCTCCAAAAGCTAACACCTGCCCTGAGCAGTTCTTAGCCATGTTATCCAATGGGAGGTGGATAACATGGCTAAGAGCATTTGCTCGGTAATGCATGAATATCGCTGACTTTTCAGCGATATTCATGCATTGCGGCCGTTTTTTATCGCATTGGCGATAAACCTTGGTAATACCAAGGTTTATCTGCGATAAAAATCGCCGCAGCGCAGCGGTAAATTTTTGTCTCTAACCAAGCAATAGCGATAATTATCGCTATTGCTTGGTAATATGCCCCTAAGTGATTTACCAAGAATCACAGGAAGCTAAATTGACGCCGAGATTCGAACCTGCTTCCCCAGCTCCAAAGTCAGCAGCTCTGGCCCTAAGGCCACACCCTCTCCCCTAATGATTTTAACTTTCAGCCTGAAGAAGCCGGAAGCGAGTGTCCATTTAGCACCAAAAAGAACAATAAATGCAGCTCAATTACACAATTAAAATGCAAACATGCAACAAATTAAGCACCCTGTCCAAAAGCTTGGTCCTACGACAATGAACATACGAATTATTTCTAATGCCTCGTGTCCCGGGCCTACAGATATTTTATATTTTTTCATTTTTGTCTAGCTATTAATAATTCCTCAGAGTAAGCCAAAATGAACCATCTTATTTCTTGACCTTCCCTTTGCTTCCATGCAGTATCTTCACACACACTTTGCACAAGTTCCCACAGGTATGGAGGCGGGCCGCCCCGGGCCCGTGTAGCAGTCCACGCCTTTGAAGTGCTTGCCTGCCTCCTGACAATGTTTCTCCTTCCCTGGAATGAAGGAAGGTACAAACACCGCTTTTGTGAGCCGCAGGGATGTTTCCTGAGCAGTGTTACAGTTGTATATCTGTCCTTCAGATAGTCCTGGAATGCCCAGGGTGGACAGGACCCCGCGGACGGCAGCACCCTTCATGAAGACGACTCATTCATGGCAGGGCAGATAAGGAGAGCGCCTCGACTGGCTGCAAACACCAACATCGCTGAAAACAATGTTTAGGAGAAGCCCCACCTGCCAATACTTACTTTTCTCACAACATGAGCACAAAAAAAAAAAAGGTTGAAGAAGAAATCTATTGTCAGAAGGACAAGCTATTCCCCCCTCAAAATACCGTGGCTGTCCTTGAGCAAAGGGCTAAAGTCACTGGACATTGTGTTCAGAAGACAAGGGCGCCTTGCATGACACGAGGCCTGCACGTGCTACTTGAATGCACGCTCTCTGGCACAGTTTTGGCTGAAAGGTGTTTTAAATTGTTGAAATAAATGAAGCAGCAGTATTTACTACCTTAGACAGTGTTAAGTGGTTGGTTGCCACAACTATTCTTTTCTAGTATATAGTGTTAACATATGTTTGCAGCAAGCACTGCCTAATTTAACACTAAACCATATACCAGAAACCAATCAAAAATGTTTTGTGACCTGTCCAAATATCTCTTCCAGCAGCACATGGGCTGGTGGAAGCAGAAAAGGTAAGATAAAACTTTCCTTGCCTTCTTCCTAGACTCGCCACTCAAATCTGGAAGACTTACATTATTTAAGCATTATTGCCTGCGACTGCAGGTGAGGGTAATTAACAGCAATTATTGCCCTGAAGGTGAGCACAATAAGGCTATTAGCACCCACCACCCATCCTAACCCAAAATAAGGAGTGCTGTGCTGCAAGAGCATGAACAGCCTATTACTTGAGTTTTTGGGTGAAAACATGGTTCCAGGCTCCCATAGTTCTCCCTGTGTCTTCTGTCCAGCAATTGCTTTTTCACAGACTCTTCTTCTGGCTTTTGGTGAAAGAAAGCCCAACCAACCAAAGAACATTTGAAAATCTTTGTTTATATTTTTATACTTTTCTTTGGCTGATTGGGCTTCTTTTTCACCCAAAACAAGGCCATATGTGATGTGGCCGCTGCTACTGAGGCTGAGGCAGAAGCGCAACCAGAGCCAAATTTCGGGGGGGTTAAGAAAAAATTTCGGGGGGGGCTGAATCTTTAATCAATAGGCAGAGTGGAGCTTCGGGGGCTCTTAGAACGGGTGAAACAACAGCAAGGCCTCATTAACATGCAAATGGTCTTTTAAAGACCTGTGAAGTGCTCGGGTGCGGCTGTGTGTGTGTCCGGGAAGCTGTCACACCCGGGCTGCCACACACACGGGGGGGCTGAAGCCCTTTGAGCCCAATGGGTGTTGCACGCCTGGGCTGAGGGAGCGCAGGAGGAGGAGGAGCGGTTGCTTATGCTCCCGCCACACTTCCTATTTGTCAGCAGCGCACAGGAAGGGATGCTGGCTGTTGTCTGACCACAGAATGCTCCCTTTGTAGTCTTGTAATATTATACATAGAGCCAGCATAGGAAGCATTCAGATTGGCTGACCAGTCCCCGTCAATCTACTATGGGGCATATGCACAACAGAATGACTGAGCGTGGCATTGGGCAACACTTCCTGACGCCACGCTCCGCCATTCTGAAAACTTAGGGATGCACTGTATTTACAAAGATAGAGTGCACCCCTGCGATCCCCCTAGCGCTGGCGCTAAATTAAGCTGCCTCGTGCCAACACAGGTACCCTTGCACAACAGTGCAAGGGTGCCTGCGTTGGGGGAATGATTGTTTATGTGCAGCAAGCTGTTTCTTGTCCCTTTCTGCACATAAACAATCACAAATGGAAATTTGTAACTCCGCAGTGTGCTGCACTGTGCAGCGCCCATAGAAGGTGCAAATCGTCATTTTATTAATGATTGTTTACGTGCAAGAAGGGACACCTTCCTGTGCATAAATAATAATTCATGGCATTTTTCTTTTTCTTTTTGTGCTGCACAATGCAGCACACATAGAAAAAGCAAAAACGAAGAGAAATATAGCATTTCTCCTTGTTTCACTAGGTTTTCCCTGGTCTTAATTTTGGAGCTGCTCCATATTTACGCCACCCTTGTAAATATAGGGCAGCGTCTAAATCAATGGGTGTTGCTGCGGAACGCACACCAAAACAACCACTGCTCACCCCTTTCATGCTAAGTATAGCATGACAGAGTGCCTTATTTACAAGGCGGCATTAAGCCACATTAAGTGGCTTAATGCCACCTTGTAACTAAGGCAAAGCCCCTATCGCCACAGAAACATTGTAAAAAGTGACGTTCCTAAGCGATAGGGGCTTATAAATATGCCCTTCAACTCTTTGGTCTCCCTTTTCTCAAAGGAGGCCTATGTCTGCCATCATTAGAGATCCATCTCAAAGAAATACCTTTTTCACCTAAAATGATTTTCACAGGCATCGAAGTATGTATTAACTTGGCTTTGATGAATAATATGTGCATGTGTTTGGTTGCCACTACTAAATTATGTTATATTTTTCACTGTGCCACTGGATTCAAGATAGCCTGGCTGAAGAAGGGTGATGCCCTGAAACCGGTCCCAGGATGCTTGTTTCCGGTCCAGGGAGGACCTGGCCTGGCAGTCCAGTCTGGACTGTTCCCTTGAGGCACAGGGTGAAGACTGATTTGCATAAGGCTGGGTCCAAACTGGGGTGGCGTAGTGGGCAAAAGAACGATGGATTTAACCCAGCTCTTTTGACTGGGGGAGAATGTTTGCATTGTCAGCATTCCACCCAACATTTGTTTGCTGTAACATTTTTGGCCATAAGTGGTATGGGTATGCCCAAAGTGGGTCCCTTGCTCACTGTGCAACTGGATTCAAGCTAGCCTGGCTGAAGAAGGGTGACATACCCTGAAACCGGTCGCAGGATGCTTGTTTCCGTTCCACGGAGGACCTGGCCTGGCAGTTCGGTCTGGACTGTTCCCATGGGGCACAGGGTCAAGACTGATTTGCATATGGGAACCCCTTCCCATTTGCGAGTGGCTTACCACCCCTTTGAAAAGGGTGGTAAACTGCGAGTGCTTTGTGACCGCAGAGTTGGAACAATGTTTTTCAAGTTTAAATAGAATCAAGATATTTTTGCGGAACACCGTGATTGAGAAAAGACTAAATGCTTTAGCAATGCTCTCTATAGAGAGAGACATTGTTAAGAGAATCCCAGACTTGGTTCAGTGTTCCAGTCATTGAGTGGTTAGCAGCTATTAAAGACAGGCATGCTGACTTTGTCTACAAATAGTGAACAATATGTTAATCCTAACATTTCTTGAATGCTGCTAGTTTGTGCCTGCTCAGTTGTTCTTCATCTGCTGTACAGATATTGGAGTCACTGAAATCATTGGTGTATGTCTGACTTCAATCTGTCTAACGTTTACCACATGGTTGCTCTGAAACAAACTCAATACTGAGTGTTTGAGGCGTCGCAGTGTCCTTCATTTTATGATTTTGTTTTATCAGCACCTCTTGTGTGGGTTCACACAGCCTTCTTTGAAATTCCTATCTGATCCAAAACACCCATTAATCTTTTGACAACTTTGTTCTGCCAATCAAGATATGAGGGGTGCTGCAGCAGGTCATGATGGCTTTGCTGGGTCACTACTCCATGAACAACAGCTGCATCATTTGCAATGTTTGAAGATGATGCAGCTGTTTCTGATGATGTAGTGGACCAGCAAGGGAAGCTAATGTACTTCCATCATGAGGACGGGGTGATGTGATCATATTTCTTCATCCCCTGAATGAGACGTACAGTGCCTTACTGCCTTTTAATGTTTTCGATTATTCCTTGCTGTCTCATCATGTCTAGTCTGACAAATAATAATAACTTGGTTCCTCAGTTGATTTCATTTATATATCAGTAAATAAGGAATCTGTGATGTACTCAGCATTGTTCTCTCAAATGCTATTATTGAAGTTCTGTGGTTATACTAACCAATCCGCTACCTACATCACTATCATATGAAATCTTTTTTTATTGATGTCATAACCATACTTTCACAATTGCCTTATTAACATTCTTGCTTTCTCAAATGTGCTTGAAAATGCACCAATGACCACTATCTAAAAAAATAAAAATCTTAGGGGGAGAACCCCTCCCCACCGAAACTTGCTAATGACAGTCGGGCTCGCTCGCTATGCTCACTTCCCACTGGGGTCACTCATCCCAAACATTTACGCCCACCACTTTCAAATTTCACCAGCCGTCACTGTTCTGAGTGCCAGGATTGTAAATGCTAAACAGCTCCAATCACAAATATTCTGTCTGCCTCCCTTAGACATATGATAAAGTCATTGTATCTGCAGTGAATAGCATTGTAAAGTGTCCATCAACTGCGCACAGCTGCCCATTACAAAATGGCTGTCACCATCAACAAATGTGTTGGATTGAAGAAATAAGCTCACTGTTGTAGTTATCAATAGTGCAGCACGTTCAGTGGGAACATGGCTACAGTATAGTATAGATGCCACGAGCACCATGCTTACATTTGGGCCTAGGGCATCCTTGCTACACCACTGCATAAGGACGTTCAGCTGAGCAGAGCAGTTATGTTCCAGACTACAGTGCATCATGATTCATTCATGTGATGCCCCCACTTATAAACCTTAGCAATCTTCTTGGGGTGGACTCCCCATCACCTATGTGGAGTGATGGCCTTACTTGGTACACCATTAAAGTCTTACAATATTTCATGAGCATCCATTGTGAACTGCCTGTAAAAATTATTTTTTAGCCAACTTAATTGAAAATTGTGCTACAATTTCATTCAGCCACTTTTTCCCCAAAAACATTTTTGGGAATGAGAGGGGAAAATAGGGAGAAAGTCTCAACCTACCTAGAGGAATTCTGGATCCTTCACGTTGTCTCTTCCTTTGTAAGATTTGTAGTGGATAATTGGCTAAACCCTTTCAAAGTTCACCAGTCACTACTACCGTTATGAGAAATTCATTACTTGTGTAGTGCTTAACACTGCTCTCCTGTCATTTCTATGTGCTATAATGTGTCCTATTGCCAAAACTGTTATACTTCAGCTCTGCTGATCATGGTTTGCAATATGAAAATATCATGTCGTATTTGATTTCTTTAAAAACAGTTTGTTAAATGCTGACTTAAAATACATAACTTTACCCAAACTAGGGACCCCATGCATAGGAGACAGTACAGCCAGTGAACAGCAGTACTCTCGGATGTGTCACAGTGCTAGAAGTGGAACCCATCGGTGAAGCATACCACATAGGGAAGGTGAAGGTTGACTGACTGACTGACTGAAATTTTTATTAAGCGCTCGAATGCCGCGGCGTCTTGGCGCTGTAGATTAGAAGGCGATGTGAGGCAAATCAGGGTAGGGAAAACAGCCATGTTTTCAGGGATTTTCAGGTTCATCATTACGTATGTGTACATGGATAAATTGTAATTCCTTAGGCAGTTTAGCTTTTTCTTCTATGAATGTGTAATTTGTATATGTTTATGTCTGTTTATGGAGGGCATACAACATCCATGTAATTCCTCTCACGCCCTCCTCAGTGTTTTAGCCACCTGTGTACTCATTCTGTAGGTGTGAGAGAACCATGTAACCTACCACCTGTCCTTCACTTTTTCTTTTTTTATGGAAGATGTTGGTGCTGCTGCACCTGTTACACCTTTGTTGAGTTCTGAAGCTCGATATGAAACTTTCCTCTACACAAAACATACATAAATAAAAGAGTGAACCCTAACACTATGTGTGAGTGGAGTTTACTCTTGTTTTTTTTGGCTGATGGCGTCACATGTTATGGTGACACTTGGCAGACATTGTGAAATGCAACATAAAATGTAGTTCTTGGATTTCTCCAATTTTATAGGGAATATAATTCAGACAAACTCAGCTTGTACTTATGGCCTGTAGGCGCCGCTCCTCCGCTATGGCAGAGGAGTGTCGCCCCACTGATGCCATGCAGCAGTAAATGAAAGGAATGATAATAACGCAATGTTATCATGTTATTCTTCCCTGCTGCGGCAGCATGAGGGCGGAGACGCTCAGCTGACGGAGCAGGGGAGGAGTGGTGGGCACACTAAAGTGCTCATGATTCTTTGACCAGCCCTCTCGGGCCGGCCAAACAGTCATGCGCACTTTAGCATGTTCTTCATACAGGCTGCATTACAGCCGGCATGGAGCACATGCCCAGGTCCCCAGTCCCCGTCTGAGCGCCGAACCATGGCGTTCAGACCAATCACAGTGCTGCAGCGTTATGATTGGTTTAGGGGAGCCTGGCTGTTTCCTGTTTGGCAGAGGAGAGACAACATGGGACAGAGCGGCAAAGAGGTAAGTGAATTTATAAATTTTTTTAAATTATACCTCCTTACGCCCTCGCCCACCCGCCCCCACCACTCCAGATCCATGCTGGCTGCCACTGATCACCTGTCCTTTCTTCAGTCCAACTGGCATCCTCTGGCATGTGCCTATGGTCTGTCCTTTCTTCTGCATGGCTCAGAGAGACCTAACTCGTGCCCATTGCCTGTCCTTTCTTTAGAACAGCTCCGCGACAGGACGCGCACCTATGGCGTGTCCTTTCCTTAGTATAGCTCAGACAGACTTCTGGGTTTGTTTTTGTAACAATTTAGCCTCTTCTATGTGACTGTTGGGTAGTTAAGGTAAATTACCACACAGCTCACATTGCATTTACAGACTTTCATCTTTTGTTTCAACCTCAATTTGGAGCAAATAGCCCATATAAATGCAGGGTGGTGGTTCTGAACTTAGGATAACATTCCCATTAACACAAGAATGTATGAGCTACCTACAGAAGCCACAAGCCAGCACGAAGATTTATACTACAAAAGAATAAGGACGATGATAAACAAGTTGATTCTCAGATAAGATAACATTTCAAGAATATGGGCTTGCTTTCTGTAGGTAAATGGCTTTTTTAAAATTTATTTTTGTACAATTTTTATAAAGCACAAACTCGACCCGAAGATATTGAAGCACTTTACATGAGCACCAGTTACGTTCCAGAAAGACACATTTATTTTTGGTAGGCACGGGGAGATTAAGGGCCAGATGTAGGTAAATTCAATTTAGCGAGTCCTTAATAGCGATTTTTACCGAATCGCTATTAAGGACTCGCTAAATTGAATGTAGATAGGAATCGCTAAAATATTAGCGATTCCTTAATATTCCTTGATAACGAATTGCTAATTGAGATTAGTTAATAAGGAATACCTAGCCATTCATTCCTATGGGCTAGGCAGGCCCATAGGAATGAATGGGAAGATATTCACTATTTGAGATTCAGTATTAAAGAATCGCAAATAGTGGGAGCTATTTCAAGGGTGCCAGGGTGTCAAAAGGACACGCTGTTACACCCCTGAAATGTGCATGTGTGCACATGTGGGGCACATCCATGCCCTAAGGCCATGGATGTGTGCCATGTGGCAAAAGTGCTTTTTTTAAAGGAAATCGCTAATTACCACCAACTTCAAGTTGGTGGTAATTAGCGATTCATTAAGGCTGAAGTGCCCTTTTTTTTGTGCTACTTACATTGCATTTAAGGAATCGCAATTTCCGATTCCTTAAATGCAAGAGCAAAATAAGGAATCGCAATTTTGCGATTCCTTATTTTGCAAGTAGGTTTAAACTCCCCTACATTGCTCTCAGCCAAATACCAGTCGGTAACGCAGAAATTCTGTGAATTTCTGCGTTACCGCTTGTTATTTGGCCATCTACATATGGCCCTAAGTGATTTTCCCAGAATCACAGGATGTTGAGTCGACGCCGAGACTCGAATCCCCAGGTCCAAAATCAGCAGCTCTAACCGTTAGGACACATTCACCACAACCTTTGCCATGCAAGGTTATAGTTATCCTTTGTAACTATTAGCAGGGGGTTAGACTGGTTATCAGAGGTGCAGGTGAAGCACAACGTTTTTCACATTAACTGCTTTGCTGCGGCCGGAATTCCCCCGCGATGCTGAGGAATTTGACGCATGCCATGCGCGGTTCGGACGGCCCCCGGACATCCTCCGCACACGCCTCCGTGACGTCAGATGGCCGGGGGCCGTCCGACGCACGGAAGAGGTTAAAAAATATTATTTATGTATGATATAGAAGCAGAAATGTCACCGTTCTCAACCCGCCAAGGAGGGGGGCTGGTGCAAAACTTCAAAGAAGCCACCTGCTTCCCGCTTTGTAGCTCATTAAGTATTTGGGGACAGTATGGATATGGAAGGTGTTGTGTTATTTTTCTGTTCGTGATCAATGTAATGAGAAGGAAATACTTCGATCCATCCAGTTTCCTTATGTTAACATAAATTATCAAGAGGGGGGTGGATCACTTGTCCTGCTGAACCCGGATTAATCGGTATTCGTTGTGTCCCTTGATAAAAGAACCCTCATGCCCTCGAGTTGATCAACGTAAATAAGCGGTATATCTTGTTTCTCCGCTTTGGCACTCGGGTATCTGCATAATCATCGGGTCTTTTTAGATATGCATCCTCCACCCGGAGGTTTTTAAATCCAAGGTTGTGCAGTAGTGTCCAGTGATAGTGGAAGTGGTGATGTTTAAAATAACACAAGATCCAGAGAACGAACTTTATTAGTCTGGGTTCTGGGTTAACAAAGTTGAAAACTTTTTTGTATGCGTAATGGGAATATTAGGATTCTCTACGCTACTTGTCTTCGTGTTTATATGAGGGGATAAAGTTATCTTCTTCACACCAACTCACCCTGGTCCTGAAGAAAGCCCACTGATCGATTGACGAAAGGGCTGAAACAAGTCGACCTTTTTATAAACACGAAGACAAGTAGCGTAGAGAATCCTAATATTCCCATTACGCATACAAAAAAGTTTTCAACTTTGTTAACCCAGAACCCAGACTAATAAAGTTAGTTCTCTGGATCCTGTGTTATTTTAAACATCACCACTTCCACTATCACTGGACACTACTGCACAACCTTGGATTTAAAAACCTCCGGGTGGAGGCTGCATATCTAAAAAGACCTGATGATTATGCAGATACCCGAGTGCCAAAGCGGAGAAACAAGATATACCGCTTATTTACGTTGATCAACTCGAGGGCATGAGGGTTCTTTTATCAAGGGACACAACGAATACCGATTAATCCGGGTTCAGCAGGACAAGTGATCCACCCCCCTCTTGATAATTTGTGTTATTTTTCTGGACAATGCGTTATCAATGTTATTACGTTGGAAAGGCAAACAAAATATATTATAAAAATAAAAAAGACGTCACCTTTGCATATGCGGCACTAAGGCCATCTCACTCTAATATTCCTTTATGGTGGCAAGAAGGAACATAAGCACAAGTTGAAGGTCCACAAATTGTTTAATGATTGGCACATGTATGGGTATCACGAGGACATCTGATGGCTCATACCTGTAATTGTGTATTGTATGTATATTACATGTCAATCACCATTTTGCCATTGGGTAGAGATGTGGCCTAACAGCCAAAGCTGCCAGCCTTGGAACAGGCGAATCAGGTTCAAGTCTTGACTTTGATTCAACAATCTGTAATGTAGTTCTGGGGACATCATTTAACCTGCCTGGGCCTAACCTGCCCCCACTCAAAAATGTATCAATATGACCCTGTGCTATGTAATCTGGTGTTCAGGTAAAGCACTATAGCGTCTTTGGGCCAAGCCTGAACTATATAAAACTGCAAAAAATAAATCAAATCAACATTCCAATTCTCACTACAATGGTACTGTGGGTAATAGGATGCGAGTTACTTTTCCTTTTTCTCCTCGCCATTGGTCGGTGGCTCCAGGGCTCTGGATGGGGGGCACTGCGCATGGTCCGCTGAATGGGAGTCGGTTTCCATCCGCCTCAGTGTACGCTTGACTGGGTGAGCATAGGCAGCGCCAGCATCAGCAGAGAAGTGACTGTGCAGATGTCATACTTGTCAAAGACAGGTGATCCTTGCTTCTTCTGTTCTTCCTCCCCAGCCCAACAAGCCAGGAACCCACCCGCGCTGCAACGGTGAGTCTGATGAACTCATAATTGCTACAATTCAGTGTGGTGCAACTGCTGGCTGTGGTCGCAGATTGATGGGTGCCTCCTGCTTCCAGGCTCTAGGTTTCAGTAGTGGGTTTGACCACTGAGCACTTTGCTGATCTTCAGGGAGGCCTCTTGATCTAGGACACTTCCATGAGACAGCGCACATGGGTCACCCAGATCTCACACGTTATAGTGAGCGGTGTAGGATCTTCCTGGGCTACTATGGCCATCACAGTTTGCAAACTCCTCAGCTCCTTTGCTATCCTCCCTTTTCTAGGCAGAGTCTTCCTCGTGGGCAGAGGGTACCTCCCAAGACCCATCTCAACAGTTGGTCAAGTGCTTCCTTCAAGGTAAGCCTGAGGCAGATTCTCCTGTCAGGCTGTCAACACTTCCTGGGTTCTGGTCCTGAACCTTGTAATGGGAGCCGGTGGTGGTTACCCCAACCCTGGAGTGCAAAACAGTTTCTTGGTCACCACTGGTGTCAGACCCTGACTTCTGGCAGAGAAACCTTGGCACACTGGTTGGGAGTTTCTGACCCATCTTCATGCTAAAGTTGCAGACAGATATTTGGTCTTCCAACAGTCAGGCTCTGGGATGTTCAGCCCTTTTGTTTATTCCACTAGACTGGCCCAGCCAACTTGTGTGTTACAAGGTGTGAGCAGGAGCAGCTTTCATGCAAAGAGATAGTTCTCACAGCAGGTAGCAATGGGACTGGCACTACAAAGGAGTATCCAAAACATGGGCACAAGGAAGTATGAGTTCTCAGCACCTGACTGACATCACCTTTCCGAAGCAGTAACGGGAGACAGACAAAAGGGGAGGCCGTGTCTAAAAGCTCCATACCTTGAACAATGGAAATTTCAGTCTTACCTCTTACCCTTACCATCCACCACATGGTGGGTATCATTAAGAGCTAAGCAGCAGCCTTTTGCTTACAAGGACCACATTAAAGGCAGCCTTGCCTCCATTTCCCTCACTTCAGGGCCCAATTCCCAGAACTAACTTAAGACAAAATCCTAAACTTACTACCATTTTGGTATTCACAGAAGGCACTTACTCATTTCGGTATTTACAGAAGTTAGGAGTCCTAACTTTAGGACTCCTATATGCATTCTGTGAATACTGAAAGTCTTAAAGTTTGGATTTTTCTCAGTTTAGGAGTAGTAAAGTTAGGACTCCTATCTTTAGGGCTCCTAAATTACTTCTGTGAATACCGAAATGAGTAAGTGCCTTCTGTGAATACCAAAATGAGTAAGTGCCTTCTGTGACTACCAAAATGGTAGTAAGTTTATGATTTTGTCTTAAGTTAGTTCTATGAATTGGGCCCTTCAGTGTCCGGGTCTCCGCACTCCCTCTGCAAGAATGCAGGCAATACCCGTCCACTGTCTGGGGAAGCTATCCTCACCTCACTCGCCATCTTCTTCCAGGCTGTACCAGGGGCACCCACAATGGACCCACTGGACTCAGTACTCAGACTCATTCAACATGCAGAGTTCTTCTATCATACATGTGCTACACAAGCACTGTACATACAGAAACTCTCAACATATAATGAGAATGTCCATGTAAGGTTCTGGGATCCACATAACAGCAGAAATGTATTTTAGAGGGATCAGTAGACTTTAAATTCACAAAACACGGTATTCTGCCAACACTGCTTTAAGTGACTTACCTAGAGCAAGAACAGTTGTCCACTGCCTAATATAAGGGTACACTTAGTGAACCCCTCCAAGTCACAGGATAGGTCCTAGACCTTGCATTGTCCTAGAACTTGCATTGTCATGGTCAGGTCTAGGCCTCTGTGAATACACTATCTTAGCACAATACCAGAGCCAAAGTAAAAGTCAGGATACCAGTTTCGCATTCAGTCGTTCATGCAGGCCAGGGATACACGTGTGTTTGCCATGTAGGGCACATTACGGTCCCAACACGAGGTAACAGCAGAGGCGTTGATGCACACCAAGTAGGAAGTTAATGTGTGATACTAACCTTCAGCTTACAGGACGACCAATCCTGCCGCAGGCTAACCAGGGGTTATCGGCTTTGTCACATGGCTATAAGCCCAATTAGGCTCATTGCTACAGAACCTCTCTTCTACCCTCTTTTCACCCATTTCTTTCCTGCTTCTTTCTTTCTATCATCCTTTGCCTAATTTTCCAGCAAGTCAATGTAGAGGGGATTTCCTAAACATATATTTCAAAGTACCTGTGAACACTGCACTACAAACTACGTTTGGCTAACCTTGTAACAGAAATGCTAATGTATCTGTTTATAAAAGATGTATAAAATACTTTGAAATCAGAATTCAGTTTCACCGCTTCCATGGATTCTTGTTAGTCAGCACCATGGTGTCCCCTAAACCTGCCTTACAGGATATGGGCTACATTCCTGTCTGTGTTGTGTTAGTTCAGCTGCTATATTTCATATATTCAAGTGTACCTGAGCTGAAAATATTCTGTGTTATTGCATTGTCACTTTCATAGACAGAAATGTAATTCTGGAGACACAAACCACACTGAAGGGAAATATTCCTGCACAGCGGGGAGTCTAGTGGTCAGTGCATTCTTTCAGTGTGGTCCATTCATCTCATCGCGACTTCACTTGAGACTTGCCCTTCCGAGCACACTTGGAAGTGCTATTGTAAGCACTGCTTCTTAATTTCACAGCACATTTGTAATGTATTACATGCAGTTGGAGGGAAAAAAATGTTATTTTACTTTTTAGTTTCATCTATTATAGCTGACAGACAGCAATGTGCAAGATTTCAGAGCAAAAGTACTAGCCTTGGTCTTCAGGCATGTGGACGGCGGCAACGCCCTACTCAAAGGACTCTAGCACCACTGAATGCATCCTTCGTGCTGCAGTATACCTTAGAAAAGGACTCAACACATCGTACGACCTATCTCATACCCTGACATGCCTACATTGGCTGCCGTTTCAATCTGCATCAATCTTCAAGACCAGCTGGATAACAGATAAACAGTGGTGTAGAGTGCATGCCTCTCATCAAGTCAATTCACTAAAATGCCAGGGATGGCCAAGGTTACATCATGGACCCTTGTCCACTAATGACATCAAGGATTTGACCATGGCTCTGCCCTTAGTTTCTTTATGACCTCCTATTTGCTGAAAAGGCGAAGGATCAGAAACTATGAAAGCTTACCAGCTCATTTAGAGCCCTATTTACTTTGTATTCCTTCTGCACCCTGCTTAAACCCTCAAATGAGGGGTACCAAGAGCCCAAAGGGCAAGCCAGGCTTAGCATGTCTAACTCTGGCTACACCAAAATGACATCAATGCCCCCTCCATTTGGTGTTAACATTGAACACTTACGGTTGCTAAGTGACTCAAATCCAAGTCATAGGCCACAGGTGAGGGTCTATAACAAGGGTGAGGGTCATTAACAACCGTTATAGATTGAAGGAGAAGGGCTAAAAAGCTATTAGAAAATTCCCCAACTAGAGATAGAATGTTATGAATTAGACAAATGTAATTAAGAAACAGGAGCTTCCCTTTACAACACCTAGAATCTGGGGCGTATGCTAAACAAACAACAACGGTTCCATGCAATAAGAAGTGTGTTCTTTTACAGAATTCAGCGAACATCAATAGATGAAAATTTAAAAATGTCAATGAAGCACAAAGACACATACACAAGTATCCAAACTTTTTACTGCCAAACAAAAAACGCTTGTGAGTGTTTAGACAGTGATATATGAAAAATAATACAGTGTGTACCCAAATAAAGTGAGCAAAGGAGCCAAAGGGGTAGATAATCTATGTTCCTAAATGTCCATTCAACTGAGGACCTCAGGACACAAGTGGACTTCATCCTCCGAGCAGCAGTGCGCCAGAAGCCGCGTTTGAAGCGTGGAGTAAAAAGGGGCGTGGCCTCGGAACACCTCTCTGCAGCGCAACTCTGTGGCGCTTACCAGAGGTGCCTGGTGGGCTAGTTGGCCCCCAGGGACCCTCCGATTCAAGGGGACTTAATAGGGACGCTATAGTTTGAAATTAGCATTTAAGAAACCTTGGAAATTTACTGAAAAAACCATAGATTTCAGGCACGTTATAGTTAGCTGAACTAACTATAACGGTGGAATTTCTCTGGTTTTGTATGAGTGAAATGTCCTACTAACTATAACATCCCTAAAACCTGTGTTTTATTCAGTGAATTTCTAAGGTTTTTTAAATGCTAATTTCTAAATATAACTTGCCTGAAACCTATTTTTTTTCAGTGAATTTATATATATGCGTTTCAGCAGGGTCCCCTGCCTTGATAACATACAAAGCTATATTTATGTATACGACAAACAATCTCCTCCACATCAAGGAAAAGCCTGCACTCAAATCCTTGCACAATTTCCTTTTTATTAGCAAACAGCACTTGCAAACAGTAATGCGTTTTGGCTGTTCTCACAGCCTTTGTCAGCCTTAGAATGCGACATTGCCGATTCGTATTTAAAAACTCACAACAGGTGATGCCAATTATGTGGACATAAATGAGTTACTTTCACTTAGTATTTCTTTTAGATTAAAAGTACCAATATGTTTTGTATATATGTATATATCTATATCTATACTAATAATTTAAAGAGAGAGCCCAAACCTTTGAGGCGGGTAATCTCATGAACCACAGCACCAATCACAACATCCAATACAGCATTGGAAAGGGCAGTTGCAGCAGAAGGACATAGGCTATACAGATGCCCACCATATACATTTGAAAGGTAAAAGAACCTTACCAGCAAAGTTGTCCCTTGTGGGCGTGGCGCGGCATGACGACAAAAAAAAAGCATTCCTTAAACGTGTGCGTTGTGCTGTGGGCGTGTGCTGGGGCATGAACAAGGCCAATGGGAGTGGCAATTGCAATTGCGCGGCAGCAAGGGGTGTGGCCAATGGGCACGACAACCGGCAAAAATTGCGCGGCACATCCCCAAAAAAAAGCGCACCCTTGGGGCGTGGCCAATGGGCGCGGCAATTGCCGGGGCTTAGGCGGGGGCAGACGCAACTGATCGTGCCTGCGGGGACAATAACTGCACAGTATCCTGCGTGCTGTCAGCCAGTCAACTCTCTGCATAAAGGACCGTGCCTCCGGGGACACTAACTGCAGCGTCTCCTGCACGCTGTCACACACTCAACTCTCTGCATAAATTAATTGACACCAGGCGCACAACATCAATCAGGGCTGGAGCCAGGCTCAGGCGGCGGATGACGCGACTAAGCGTGCCTGCGGGGACACTAACCTTTGAACTGACTGCACTTTCCCACACGCGCAGCGTCTCCAGCGCGCGCTGTCAACCACTCAACTCTCTGCATCAACGACTTTACATCACAAGCACAACATCAAACCAAACTGGAGCTGGGCCTCAAGCGGGGGATGACGCGATTCAGCGTGCCTGCGGGGACACAAAATTTACAACTGAATGCACTTTCACACATGCTTACCTACGGAAGTGGAGTACATACACACTAGAGACATCTGCTAATACTTCTTACTCCGAGGTACACACAGTATCTGCACACACATGCCTAACTATTGTGGCACTTGATGCAAAAAATGTCTCTACCACGAGATTTAAAAATAAATTTCCCTTGCCTATTACACACATTGCACACATTCTGTTTCATACCCGCACAACGTCGGGTCGGGCTGCTAGTATATATATATATATAAAGCTCCGCTGCCATAAAACAGAAGGACCAGCACTCACATTAGTTTAATCCCGATAAGGATTTATTGTGCACAAAACAAAACAGACGTGTTTCAGACGTAGATTTCGTCAGTGTCGGCTATGTATATATCCAGCTCATTGGGGAGTGTCCATCAAATGATCCGCACTCGGCCAACAAGAAGCTTCCCCAAAGCTTTATTAATAGGTCCACAATGTCACCTTCATCAAAATGATAATTGCATCAGGCCGCCATCCAATGAGTTTCGAGTAACCTCTTCTTCTAAGGAAATGCAGCCCGAAGCGCTTAGCTGGCTCCACCTGCCATTTAAATATGCTAAAATCGCCCGCCAAGTTTGACTCCTCTGAATGAGATAAGGCGTTGCATGCGAGAACCCCGGCTCATGTGGAGCCTTTCATAGCCATTCATTGGTAAAGCGCTGCAATTCATGTTTTAATAAAGGACTTCATCTCCCACTCCCACAGTGGAGAAGCGTGGCTCAGTGGTTAGAGGCGGCAGACCCGGAAGCTGAGATCGACCGTGGACCAGGGTTTGATTCCCCGCCTCGGCGGGTCTCGGGCTCAAAAATTCCACGGACTCGACAATTCTCGCTCTGGTGCCTACTCAACTCACGGGGTCACACTCTGCGACTCTGGGCAATAGCTTGCTTAATCTCCACTACGGCCCCTCGTGGCGGGATGCCTGGCTTTCACCTTGTGGACACCCTGCTGGGGTTTCTCACAGGGGAATACCAGGACGGGTTCCCTAAGCAAGCGCCGGGACGCTTACCGGCAGCCGTGCGCTTTACAAGTCCAATACATTTACACACATTTACACTATGCTACGCCTTACTCATCAATAGTTTCCTATTCAGGCAGGTGATCGTGCATATATAATTGGCAGGTGGAGCCACATCAATCAATCAATCAATGACACTTGTAAAGCGCGCTACCTACCCGTAGGGTCTCAAGGCGCTGGGGGGGGGGGGGGGTGCCGCTACTGCTCGAACAGCCAGGTCTTCAGCTTCCTCCTGAAGGAGAGGTGGTCTTGGGTCAGGCGCAGGTCGGTCGGGAGGGAGTTCCAGGTCTTGGCGGCCAGGTAGGAGAAGGACCTTCCTCCTGTAGTTGCTCTTCGGATGCGGGGGACGGCGGCGAGGGCGTGGTTGGCTGATCGAAGGTGGCGTCTGGGAGCGTAGAAGTTGACTCGGCTGTTGAGGTAGCTCGGGCCTTGGTCGTGTAGGGCTTTGTGTGCGTGGGTGAGGAGGCGGAAGGTGATTCTTTTGCTGACGGGGAGCCAGTGCAGGTCTCTGAGATGTCCGGAGATGTGACTGGTTCGTGGGATGTCGAGGATGAGTCTGGCTGAGGCGTTCTGGATCCGCTGGAGTCTCTTCTGGAGCTTGGCGGTGGTACCGGCGTAGAGGGCGTTGCCGTAGTCCAGGCGGCTGGTGACGAGGGCCTGGGTGACGGTCCTCCTGGTCTCGGTGGGGATCCACCAGAAGATCTTCCGTAGCATGCGTAGGGTGTTGAAGCATGCCGAGGAGACGGCGTTGACTTGCCTGGTCATGGAGAGGGAGGAGTCCAGGATGAAGCCCAGGTTGCGTGCATGGTCTGTCGGTTTGGGTGCGGTGCCCAGGGCGGGAGGCCACCAGGAGTCATCCCAGGCGGAGGGTGAGGAGCCCAGGATGAGGACCTCCGTCTTGTCCGAGTTCAGCTTCAGGCGGCTGGTCGTCATCCACTCGGCTACCTCCTTCATCCCTTCGTGCAGGTTGGCTCTGGCGGCGGCGGGGTTGTTGGTCAGGGAGAGGATCAGCTGGGTGTCGTCGGCGTAGGAGATTATGCTGAGGTTGTGTTTGCGTACGATGGCCGCGAGGGGGCTCATGTAGACGTTGAAGAGGGTGGGGCTCAGAGATGATCCTTGAGGGACGCCGCAGATGACTTCGGAGGCCTCTGACTTGTACGGTGGTAGGCGGACTCTCTGTGTTCTTCCGTCGAGGAAGGAGATGATCCATTCCAGCGCCTTGTCCTGGATTCCGACGTTGCTGAGGCGCTGCACTAGGGTGCGGTGGCAGACCGTGTCGAATGCCGCGGAGAGGTCTAGGAGGATGAGGGCCGCTGTTTCTCCATTGTCCATCAGGGCTCGGATGTCATCGGTGGCGGCGATGAGGGCGGTCTCGGTGCTGTGGTTGGCTCGGAAGCCGGACTGTGAGGGGTCGAGGGATCCGTTCGTCTCGAGGAATGCGGCCATCTGCTTGTTGACGGTCTTCTCGATGACTTTGGCTGGAAACGGGAGGAGCGAGATGGGGCGGTAGTTCTTGAGGTCGGTGGGGTCCGCTGTTGGTTTCTTGAGTAGAGCGCTGAGTTCGGCGTGCTTCCAGCTCTCAGGGAAGATGGTGGTGTCGAAGGATGTGTTGATGATGTCTCGCAGATGGGGTGCGATGACAGCGTCGGCCTTGTTGAAGACGTGGTGAGGGCAGGGGTCGGTCGGCGATCCGGAGTGGATGGAGTTCATCGTGCGGATGGTGTCTTCGGTGCTGATCGGGGTCCAGGCGTGGAGGGTGGTGGTGGGGGTGGTAGTTCGGTCATGGTGTGCGTTGGTTGGTTGTTGAAGCTGTTGTGTATGTCCGCGATCTTGTTGTGGAAGTATGAGGCGAGGGAGTTGCAGAGGTCTTGCGATGGGGTGATGTCGTTGTTTCCTGCGCTGGATTTGGAGAGCTCTTTCACGATGTTGAAGAGTTCCTTGCTGTTGTGTGCGTTGTTGTCCAGCCTGTCCTTGAATGCTGTTTTCTTGGCGGCGCGGATCAGCTGGTGGTGTTTCCGGGTGGCAAGCTTGAAGGAGGTCCTGTTGTTCGGTGTCGGATCCCTTCTCCAGACTTTCTCGAGGGCTCGGCAGTTCTTCTTGGAGCTCTTGAGTTCGTCGGTGAACCAAGGGGCCTTCTTGCTGCCGGGTCTGCTAGGCGGGGTCCTCAGTGGGGCGAGTTCGTCCGCGCAGTTGCTGATCCACTTTGTGAGGTAGTCGGCGGCCTGGTTGGGGTTCGCTGAGCTGGCAGGAGGGTGCTGGCTCAGGGAGGTGGCGAGCTGGTCTGCTGTGATCGTGTTCCAGCTTCTGCGGGCGGCCTGTTGTTGGTGGTGGTGGGTCGTTGTTCTCTTGAAGGTGAAGTGGACGCAGCTGTGGTCCGTCCATTGAAGCTCTGTGGCGTGGCTGAAGTCGATGTCTGTGCTGGAGGAGAAGACGGCGTCGAGTGTGTGTCCGGCGAGGTGGGTGGGGGTGGACACCAGTTGCTTGAGTCCCAGGTTGGCGAGGTTGTCTAGCAGGGTGCTGGTGTTGCGGTCGTTGTTGTTTTCCAGATGGAAGTTGAGGTCTCCTAGGAGGATGTAGTCAGCGGAGGGGAGGGCGTGTGGGCTGACGAAGTCGGCGATGTCCTCGCTGAATTGTGTGCGTGGTCCAGGGGGTCGGTAGATCAGGGTGCCTCTGAGGGTGGTGTTCGGGTTGGTGTGGATCTGGAAATGCAGGTGTTCGGCGCTGGTCAGGGTGTTGTCGGTGCTGGTCGTGAGACGGATGGTGTTCCTGTGGATGATGGCGATGCCTCCTCCCATCTGGTTGGCGTTGCGGTCCCTCCGGACGATCTTGTAGCCCTCTGGGATAGCGATGGCGATGTCGGGAGCTGAAGAGGCGTTCATCCAGGTCTCCGTGAGGAAGGCAACGTCAGGGGCTGTGGTGTCGAGGAGGTTCCAGAGTTCGATGGCATGTCTGTGGACGGAGCGGGTGTTGAGCAGGATGCACTTGAGGTGGGTACTGCTGGTGTTCGATTTGGCGGGTGCTGGTGCGAGGATGGTCCGGATGCAGGAGAACTTGCAGGCGTTGCAGCTGAAAGGTCCGTGGGTACGTCGTGGAGTGGCTTGATGGCAATCTGGGTGTCGGTCGGTGTTGAGAGCGGTGAGGGTGGCGGAGGAGTACGTCAGGCGGGTCGGTCGGGCTCTTCGGGGGCCAGGGGTCCTGGCACTGGGCGCGGTCCAGGCGCGGACGGGCGCAGACGGGCTTACCTTTGGCGCGCCTTCGGCGCACAATCGGCGCGCCCGCTGCGCGTCAACGCTGCGCGTTCGCACGGTCGCCATTTAAGGCGAAGTGCGCGGGTGGGCGGAGCAGCTGGGAGGCGGGAGCGGGGAGGGAAACAGAAGAGAAAAAGGGGCGGGGCTAATGGCGGTGGCGGGAAGCGGGAGCGGGGGGCGGCGAGGTGGGCGGGGAAGCAGGAAGGGGACAGGCACAATTAGCAGAGGAGTGCAAAACACGACGGGGACGGCAAATACAAAAGGACAAGCACAGATTCAAGAGAAAACGGGGAAAAAGACTGTCACACACGATCTGGGGCACAGGGAGAAAAACAAGCACAAATACCAGTAAAAACGGGCGAAAACCAAGGAGAGCGCTCAGGGCGGCAGCGAGGCCGGCGCTGAGGCAGAGGCAGGCACTGGGGGCACACGCAGCAGCTGGTGGCCGTGCGGCGCGGGGGTGTCCCACAAGTCCCACATCAGCGCTTTCTGGCTGCACTCCTTTGAAGAAGAGGTTAACTCGAAATGTGTTGTGGCCACATGGAACATTTGCTGGTGGTTCTTACTGTTTGTACCTGCGATTCAGCTTTGGGGAAGCTCTTCGCTGCTCGAGTGCCGTTCGTCTGAGGGACACTCCCTACCGAGCTTGATGTAACTAGCGGCCGTCCTGTCGCTGACCCTGCACCACCCCTAAATAAGGAGGCCATGAGCTTGTGGATGTCAGAGCCAGGACATGGTGCAGCGAAAGAGGATAAGAACAGTAAGAGAGAACCCCGGCTCATGTGGAGCCTTTCATAGCCATTCATTGGTAACGCGCTGCAATTCATGTTTTAATAAAGGACTTCATTTCCCACAATGCTACGCATTTCTCATCAAGAGTTGCCTATTCAGGCAGGTGATCGTGCATATATAATTGGCAGGTGGAGCCACATCAGCGCTTTCTGGCTGCACTCCTTTGAAGAAGAGGCTAACTCGAAACGTGTTTGGTTTGTGGCCACATGGAAATTTGCTGGTGGTTCTTACTGTTCTTACCTGCGACTTAGCTTTGGGGAAGCTCTACGCTGCTCGAGTGAGGTTCGTCTGAGGGACACTCCCCATCGAGCTTGATGTAACTAGCGGCCATCCTGCCGCTGAACCTGCACCACCACTAATTAAGGAGTCCATGAGCTCTTGGATGTGAGAGCCAGGATATGGGGCAGCGAAAGAGGATAAGAATAGTAAGAGAGAACCCGGGCTCATGTGGAGCCTTTCATAGCCATTCATTGGTAAAGCGCTGCAATTCATGTTTTAATAAAGGACTTCATCTCCCACAATGCTACGCCTTTCTCATCAAGAGTTGCCTATTCAGGCAGGTGATCGTGCATATATAATTGGCAGGTGGAGCCACATCAGCACTTTCTGTCTGCACTCTTTTGAGGAAGAGGTTAACTCGAAACGCATTTGGTTTGTGGCCAAATGGAACATTTGCTAGTGGTTTTTACTGTTCGTACCTGCGATTCAGCTTTGGGGAAGCTCTTCGCTGCTCGAGTGCGGTTAGTCTGAGGGACACTCCCCACCGAGCTTGATGTAACCAGCAGCCATCCTGCCGCTGAACCTGCACCACCCCTAATTAAGGAGGCCTTGAGCTTGTGGATGTCAGAGCCAGGATATGGGGCAGCAAAAGAGGATAAGAACAGTAAGAGAGAACCCGGGCTCATGTGGAGCCGTTCATAGACATTCATTGGTAAAGCGCTGAAATTCATGTTTTAATAAAGGACTTCATCTCCCACAATGCTACGCCTTTCTCATCAAGAGTTGCCTATTCAGGCAGGTGATCGTGCATATATAATTGGCAGGAGGAGCCACATCAGCGCTTGCTGGCTGCACTCCTTTGGAGAAGAAGTTAACCCAAAACACGTTTGGTTTGTGGCCACATGGAACATTTGCTGGTGGTTCTTACTGTTCGTAACTGCGATTCAGCTTTGGGGGAGCTCTTCGCTGCTCAAGTGCCGTTTGTCTGAGGGACACTCCCCACTGAGCTTGATATATATATATATTCACTGAAAAAAACCATAGGTTTTACAGACGTTATAGTTAAGAATTAGTATTTAAAAAAACTTTGAAATTCACTAAAAAATCATAGGTTTCAGGGATGTTATAGTTAGTTGGACATTTGACTCATATAAAACCATAGAAATTCACCCGTTATAGTTAGTTGAGCTAACTCTAACTCGGGCGCCCGCAATGCACTGCTGATGACTTCACATATTACACCACTCATGACACGGTCAGTGACATCACTGATGACATCATCCAGTGAATGTGTGTTTCTGTAAAGTATAAATATTTTTCATATATCTCTATGCCAAGGTGTATTGAAGAATGAGTGGATTTACAAGTGCCTGAAGGGATTATTTAGTAGGTGCGTGACTGACTGTATAAGTGAATGATTGAACGTATCTTACTGAATGCATGGGTTAGTGACTAAACTGTGTGAAAGTTTGCATTAGTCTCTCAGTTGGTGTGTAAGCGGCTGCATGGGTTGGTGAGTAGCTACATGAGTGTCTATATGGGTTATTTATTTGTTGTCTGAATATCTGTATGGGTGCCTGAGTGTCTGTATGTGTGGGTGGGGGGGTGTATGACTCTGAGATGTCTGAGTGGGTGATTCACTGGTTGTATTGATTCAAAAGTGCATTTGGGAAGGGCTGTATGGGTGAGTTAGTGTGTGTATGGGTGTTTTGATGAGTGAATGAACGTCTCAGTGGTATATCTGTGACTAACTACATATGTTTTAAAGCTCTATATGTGAGTGTTGGAGTATATAAATGACTATAAGTGAGAGTATGTTATTTGAAGAGTGGGTGTGTAAATGAGTGTCTGCTTCTATCAGTGATTGTATAAGACAGTAAATATGTGTTAGTATCTGTATAAATAGGTAATGTGGTGTGTCTATAAATAGCGGAGTTGGTGTGTATAACTGTATACGTGAGTAAATGGGTATGTGATTGATTCTTTGCATTACTGACTAGGTGTGTGAGTAACTCTATGGATGAGTGGCAGAGTGTGACTGTATGTATAGATATATGAGCGCACATTATAGTACTGTATTGATGAGTAACTGCATGTATAAGTGACTAGGAAATAGTGAATGGTATGTAGTAACTGGCATTGTTTGTGTATGGTTTCAAAAATAGTAGTCTGCATTTTAGAATGGGTGTGTCAAAGTTTATATTAGGGCATCAGTATGTGCATCAGATTATCACGTGGATGATGTCATCAGTGGTTTCATCAATGATGTCATTTGAGATGTCATCAGTGATGTCATCAGGGATGTCACTGACCATGTCATGAGTGATTTAATATGTGACGTCATCAGCAGTGCATTGCGGGCGCGCGAGTTATAGTTAGCTCAACTAACTATAACGGGTGAATTTCTATGGTTTTATATGAGTCAAATGTCCAACTAACTATAACATCCCTGAAACCTATGTTTTTTTAGTTCATTTCAAATGTTTTTTAAATGCTAATTCCAAACTATTACGTCTGTAAAACATATGGATTTTTCCGTGAATTTCAAAGGTTTTTTAAATGTTAATTTCATATTCTGATATTTATAAAACCTATCTTTTTTCTATTTTTTTGTAATATTTTAGAACTTTATTATCCTTTTTTTTACTTTTAGAATTATGTAATGTTTTATATCTTCCCCAAAAATATGTATATCTTTTTTTTTAGTTTTTTTTTAGAAAACTGCAGTCCCATACCGGTAGTGTACCAAGCTCCATCACCACGCGAATCTTATCCGCCATATTGCTAAACTCGTAAATGATGCGCATTTCGTATCCGACCGGTTCGTGGCACCGCGTCCCGCGTAACATCATATACGTATGAGGTCGCGCCAGCTGCTACTTTGGTATCCAACGGGTACGCAGTACCAAGCCGCGCGTTACGTCATGTACGTATGGGATCACATCCGCTGCATATTATGTATGCGACTAGTGCACGCTGCCAGGCCGTGTATTATGTCATACACGTATGGTGTCGCGCTGTATACGCGATTTTTACGTCTCAAAACTAAATCTTAATAACTTTAAACTGTATATGATAGCGAGCGACAATCTAAAATATTTTAAACATTTATATATTTCTAACTGTAATAAACGTATATTATGATAAATATATTTTCTCAAAATCGCGTCAAGTGCGGCCTCCTTGCGCCCTCAATACGCGATTGCCACGTGACCTTAAAAAAAGCATTTGATTAATTCATAACATTTCCCATTGTAACAGTTGAAGGACTCTCCATTTTAGTCATTCTCTCTACAGCGTTTGATGAGACACACCCCTTCTGCTTAGAAAGCTTTTTTGAAAAGTTTTTTTGCTGTGTACACATATCTTATACTACACACAACATGCAACAATCATCTTGATCAATATTCATGGTCAGTACATTACCCTTCCACGTGTGATGACCATGCATCTGAAACGTTACATCAAAAACCAAATGTGTGTTACACAATGCCACTGGTGTGTGTTTGTGCACATTATTGTGCTGCCTTTCAGCCTGGGTATTGTCCGCTCGATGGGGTATCATCAGCCACGGGGAGAGTACACATCCTAGATCACGTGACAAACAGTGAACAGTTATGTGTAGATTTGTACTGCTGTATGCTCTGTTGTCAGGCATTACCAGTAAAGTAGTGTGTCATATGTGAGATTTACAGATTCACGTTTGACATGCATTGCTTGACTGTAATTAGCATTATCACTGAGTATGACGTAGCCTCACTGCTGATCCTACCTCCATCCGAGCACATTCACATGTGTGCACTTCGCGATAGCAACACTTTCAATGATACCACACACCATTTACATGCGTGTCTGCGCATATCCACAACATTGCCAACGACATGTGATATTGGCCATTCAATGTTTTCGAACAGCATCTCATTAGCGATAGTTGCCGCCCTCCCGTTACATCCTACAAAACTGCGCATTCTGCGATGTCAAAACCGTAACAGAAACACACTTAAGTACACTTCCTGGCTAGACAGGAACTGAACAACGCCCAGGTCCCCGGAACAATTATTCACACCCCTACGTACGCAAGCCCATCCTACCTTGCGTACGTATAAATAGGATAACGACGACGCCACATGTCCCAGTTCTTCCACACTGCCTAAGGTGATATGGCCGCATCCACCTCGCACATCACAATGAGCAATAAAAAAAGGGATCCATAAGGTGTACGCCATCCTGACAATCAATACTGGACATCAATTGTGAACCCTACTGGACGTCGTGTTTCGAAAGGGATCCATGAGGTGTACACCATCCTGCATTTAACACCACATCTGAATTGTGAACACTGCTGCCCGTCATGTTAGGACACTCAACAATGACAGCAGGAGAGCAGTGAGGCCTGGGTGCACAGGGACTGCAATTGAGCGCAGTGCTGCGGGAGGGGTGGGGTGCACCAGCCTGGGTACGCAGGTGCGAACAAGCGATGTTGCCCTCCGTAGTGATGTGATCTCTGACCTCATTGAGTCACATCTCTGTCTCATTTTAAGGACATGCTAGACCGTACTGTAGGCCTCAGCCAGCGAGCAGCGGTGCCCTACAGACACGTGTTGAGCACAGTGCTGCGGGAGGGGTGGGGTGCATCAGCCTGGGTGCGCAGCTGCAAACAAGCGATGTTGCCCTCCAAAATAATGTAATCTCTGACGTCATTCAGTCACATCTGTCTCATTTTAAGGACCTGCTGGACTGTACTGTAGGCCTGAGCCAGCGGGCAGCGCTGCCCTACAGACAAGTGGCATTGCCTTTTCGGGCACTGTAGTGAGCTGATTACTAAGTGTACATGCACACAGACTTGCGCCACTGCACCTGCTGTGCCACCCTACAGAGGCACCCCGAGTCAGAGCTTGCACCGGGACGTCGTTGGACACACCGATGGTGGCAGGTGAGCAGTGAAGCCTCGGTGCGCAGAAGTTACAATTGAGCACAGTGCGGGAGAAGGAGCTAGGGTGCAGCAGCCTGGGTGCACAGGTGCCAACAAGCGATGTTGTCATGCATAATGAAGTGATCTCTGACCTCATTCAGTCACATCTCTGTCTCATTTTAAGGACCTGCTGGACCGTACTGTAGGCCTGAGCCAGCGGACAGTGCTGCCCTACAGACACGTGTTGAGCGCAGTGCTACGGGAGGGGTGGGGTGCATCAGCGTGGGTGTGCAGGTGCGAACAAGCGATATTGCCATGTGTAATGATGTGATCTCTGACCTCATTCAGTCACATCTCTCTCATTTTAAGGACCTCCTGGACTGTACGGTATGCCTGAGCCAGTGGGCAGCGCTGACATGAGGCATTGCTTTTTAAGGCTATATAGTGAGCTTATTACAAATGCACACTGTCTTGCACCACTGCATAACTCGCGCACATTATGCTTCTAGCATGCGCTCTATTCCTTTGTATGTAAACGTTGGCATAACATATTATTATTTAACCTTGTGTATTCTCGTGCACTCCAACTCCTCTTTGAACCACGATTACCACTAACAGTTGGTAGATCGTACTTCAAGAAGGAAGGATGCACTCAACTGGTGTTCTCTATTAAGTTTCCAATAAATCTTCATTTACCTTCAGACGTTTCCACCATTATATTTTTCTCTCTTTTCAGACACTGAATTCGTTGCGCTGTAATGGACGGAGCGGGTGCTCACCCCATGATGATGCCCTGGGCATTCTGACGCCTTCCATCGTGGTATCAAGACACCGTCCCCATTGTGAGACCTGCTGTGCTAACCTGAGAGGCACCCAGGACTTGGAACTCGCACAGGCAAGTCGTTGGACACACCAATGTTGGCAGGTGAGCAGTGAAGCCTCAGTGCGCAGGAACTACATTTGAGCACAGAGCGGGGGAGGGGCTGGGGTGCAGCAGCCTGGGTGCACAGATGCCAACAAGCGATGTTCCCGTAGCTAATAATGAAATCTCTGGCCTCATTCATACCTGTTTCATTTTAAGAACTTGCTGGACCGCACTCTTTCTCGCGGACCCCAGTGTCCTAGACACACGGGTGACGGTGGGTAAACAGTGAGGACTGGGTGCAGTAGACCAACGCTCTGTCTCCTCCTCCCTCTGTTCTTTTGACTCTCCCTCCCCTTCTCCCTTCCACCCACTCCATCTTTGTCCCATTCTCACTATCTTCCTTTCATTCTGACTACCTTTCTTTTTCTCTTGGACATAGCACACATACTTATGTTTCATTTTTGTCTTGCAGGTTTTGTACACTGCTTCCGGAGGAGTCCCAGACACTTTTTTCATGCTATACTGTTGTTTCTTCGAATAAAGTTGTGTTCCATTTATTTGTTTTGTTTTAATAACGTTTTGTTTACCAATAAATAACTGAGTGTATACGTCTTCTTTTTCTGACAACACTTCTCTGTAGTTTATTGTGAAAATCGTCTGTTTATAGGAGGTTATGAGGGAAAACATTTGTAATTTTGTGGTGCACCTACCAAATACAAATCAACAGACTATTACATAAATCAAGCCTTCAGAATTCTACAACTGCAAGGGTTCTATGTGTGTATCACTTTATTACAGCACCATGAGTACTGCCCGTGTGATTACAAACCAATAAGGCCCTGCCTAGGACCACAGAGGCTTCAAGGACTGGTGAAGTCCACCCAGCATATTTAAGTAAAGCCCTGAAGGGTGGCGATCCCCGGACTTCAGTTGGCCTCGAAGCCCCCCAAACAATTAGTAAACAATACCCGGGGAGTAGTTCGCTTCCCACTCCCTGTATTTTATGAACGCAAACTAACACTACTTCCACAGGTATGCTACACCACCCAGAAGACATCACTTTACAGCAATGAACTCACGATTTAGGCTCACGGTTTAATCCCTGAGTCTTCAAACCAGTAGGGATGATTAGTTCACTTCCCACTCCCTGTATACTATAAACGCATACTAACACTACTTACACAGTTATTCTACAGCGGCCAGTTTGCTACAGCGCCCAGACCCCATCACTTTACACCAATCAGCTTGGTTTGATCCCGAGTCTTCACACCGATAGGCATGAGTACTTCACTTCCGGTATACTATAAACGCACGGTAGCAGTCAGTAGTTCGCTTCCCACTCCCTGTAAGCTATAAACCCCTACTAACACTACTTCCACACGAATGCTACAAACACCAGACCACATCACTTTACAGCAATGAGCTCATGGCCTAGGCTCTCGGTTTCATACCCGAGTGTAGCAGCATCTCATCTCAGCACCCTGTCACTCTGAGCAACACCGCACTTTCAGACCGGTAGAAGTGACTACTTCACTTTGCACTCCAGATGTTACACTGCTTCTATCCTCCTCTTTCCTACTCTATTCGGCCTTTTTTTCCCTTACTCGCTTCAACGAAATCACAAAATGGTGGCCAACACTTCCTAGTTGCAACCGCTCGCACCGCTCTCAGCCAATAAGCATCAAGCTCGTGCTTGTAAGGCCCCAGCCAATCAGATTGCAAAATTCCCAAATATCGATATCTGTAAATTTTGATATTTCTCCAAAACTACTGAACGGATTTACACCAAATAAACAAAAGCGTGCTTTCTAGACCAAGACCCTTCTCCCTGCCAAATTTGGGGTAATTCCGTTCACCCGTTCGACCTGTAGCCTTGTCTAAACTTTCCTATGGAAATTAACATGGAGAAAACACGTTTTGTGACTCCCCTTTTATCTCGGCCCTCCCTTGACAAATCACCCCCACACTTTCAACATATGAGCTGATATGAACAAAGAATTAGTTTGGAACATTTCATGAAGATTCATCAAACTACGGCAAAGTTATAAGCAAAACTAAAAATGCTCTTCCAATGGAAACTTTGTCCTAACTATAACTAACTACTGGCAACCGCCAGTAGGTAATATATATATATATATATATATATATATATGTATATACATATATATACATATATATATATATATATATATATATATATTTCGCTCCAACAATCCCTCCCGACCGCCACTTTATTGATTTTTTGATAGTCCTATCTTTGTGTTGATTACCCGAGTAACGCGGGCGTTTAAATACATGATGATGTAGATGGTCAGCGTCTCATCACTGACGAAGGCCGAGTGCCGAAAGCGCTTTGTGAGAGAAAATAAATTTGATTTGTGTAACCTGCCTTTGGAGTGCTGCCTCCTGGTTCCCGTGGATTACGGGGAGGGATTGTTGGAGCGAAATATTGTGTCGGGTGCACCCCCGACTGGCAGGCACCCGCCTCTGTGTGCGACAGGCTGGTGCGAGTGGAGCGGTAATATATATATATATATATATATATATATTCCAACACACTCGTTCACCTTTGCAAAGAACGAAGTCCAGGCCAGCAAGTGCGTTCAAAACTGGATTTTAATCACAGCCCTACTCGACGCGTTTCGGGAACAGCTTCCCTTGCTCACGAGTACACTTGTACTCGTGAGCAAGGGAAGCTGTTCCCGAAACGCGTCGAGTAGGGCTGTGATTAAAATCCAGTTTTGAACGCAATTGCTGGCCTGGACTTCGTTCTTTGCAAAGGTGAACGAGTGTGTTGGAATACGAGGGGTGTGGCGATCCCGTCCGGGCCCGCCGCTGCAAGCGGCCATCAGAGCTTCACGCCAAAGTTTGTGTTGGATATATATATATATATATATATATATATATATATATATATATATATATATATATATATATATATATATGTATATGTATATATATGTTTATATATATATATATGACTTGCACACTTTCCCAAAAGAAAAGATGAGAGGCCACACGGGGAGTGGGGAACAAGCAGCCGTATATTTCAGAGGTCCCGGTGTTGGCGAATGCATTTCGGCTTAAACGCCTTCTTCAGCGCCTTCCTCCTTAACAAACCATATCCCAATGCAAACCTTCTGTGTTTAAATGTCTGTAGGCACTGAGTTCCCTCCCCCATGCAGTCAGCACAGTGAATGACAGTCCGTTTTGAGTTTTCCGGACTCCAAATCCCAGCATGCACAGTCTCGGCAATGTCAGGTAGCTGGTGTGGGGGGTGGAGAGAAATGTAGTTTTGTGCCCCGGCAGAAGGGCGGGGTGGTTGAAGGACGACGTACGTCGTGGTGCCGGTCCTGTGTCCCCGCTTGACTGCAGCGCCCCTCCTCTCAGGTCAGAAATGAAACTGGGACGGTCAAATGCGAGACAGTTTGCCCCGTCGAGATAGAATATCTCTGTCAGTTTCCTCCTTACTGAGATTCATGGCGGACTCCCGGGGTTATCGATTCCTCGATTGTCTTTAAGCTGCAAGCAGCGTGGTGCCAGTAAATCCCGGAGTCACTTGTAGCTGCAGGGCCATCTCTTCTGCGCGTCCGGCTGCGCAGTATACAAGACTTGCACACTTTCCCAAAAGAAAAGATGAGAGGCCACACGGGGAGTGGGGAACAAGCAGCCGTTTATTTCAGAGGTCCCGGTGTTGGTGAATGCATTTCGGCTTAAACGCCTTCTTCAGCGCCTTCCTCCTTAACAAACCATATCCCAATGAAAACCTTCTGTGTTTAAATGTCTGTAGGCACTGAGTTCCCTCCCCCATATATATTTTTGATCTTGAGACACTCATCACGGCACGGACACTGGCTGGTATGGAGGACATTCCAAATTCAATTGAAGCTATGAGAGCTGAAGGGATTCAACAACAAAGGGATCGAAGTAACCTGGAGAAAAAATCTAAAGTCTTATCGCAAACGACTCATGATGCAGTAGATGTCTTCAATGATGCAGTCCTACTAGACCTACAAAAATTAGCGACAAAAACAACGAAAATGGACATGAAGAACTCCAACATTACCAGGAAGTCATTAAATCCCTGAGGTCTGATCCGAACATTGAAATAAAATCTTTGGACAAAGGTGGAAACGTAGTGGTTTTTAATAAAGCGAAGTATAAAGAAGAGGCAGTGAAACAACTAATGAGCAAGGACTGTTATGTAACAATTTCAAGGACAGACTGTGTAAAATGCACCCTAGAGCATCAGAGCTTGTTGGAAGGTTGGAAGGAGGAAGGGATGCTGAATAAAAACGAATATGATTATTTAAGTTGTGAGGCATCAGTGATCCTCACCTTTTATCACCTTCCGAAGGTGCATAAAGATCCAAAGAACCCCAGAGGGAGGAAACACTCTACAAACAAAACTTTACAGGAAGCCCACAGCGGGCAACGCTGTGTTGGATGCAGCAAACCATCATCCTAAGAGCCTAATAAGACACATACCGTTTGGAAAACTACTCCGGCTGAAGCGCAATTGCTCGGGCGGTGGAGATTTCCATAAAGCCAGGGATGAAGCCACCTTGAGATTTAAAGAAAGGGGCTATTCTAAAACAATATTGGCTGATGCAGCTAGTAGAGTGGAACAGATTGATGGAAAAGATCTATTGGTGGATAAAATAACCGGGAGGAATAACACGCATGATTACCAATTTCAAAATGAGATCAGGGGAAGTGGTGCAGGTGTTTAACAAAAATTGGCACATTTTACAAACTGATTCTACTTTGAAAAGAATCTTACCACCACATCCGTCCATAACATATAGACGTTGTCAATCATTAAGCGACCACCTCTTACATAGCCATTTTGAAGGCCCACCCAAAGCAACGACGTTGAAAACTGTCAAAGGTTTCTATCCATGCCTACGTTGCAAGGCCTGCAAGCACAGCAAAAAGAGATGTAAATATAAGGGAAGACCAAATGACCCACGCCCTGTAAGAGAAATTACAAAATTTTTCAACTGCAACTCTGACTTTATGGTATATTGTTTGGAATGTCCTTGCTCCAAAAGGTATATCGGAAGTACGATTCACCCCACGAAAAAACATGTAGGAACTGGGGTCACCAGTTCCCCGGGGGTAGCCTGGCACGAGCAGGTAGGCACTCGAAAGCTTAGGTGTAAAGTGACCATACAGCACACACAACCACTGAGACAGGTACCACTCACGATGACTGAGACCACACCAGTGAAATGGATTAAACAAGGTACTTTTATCTAGAATAATGTCATGGTTGATAGTTCATTCGGGGTAATCAAGTAATCAAGGTAGCATTAACTCCATTCACATTTCCTTAAAAGAGCATTTTTGTCATCACTTAGCCATAAATATATAAATAAATAACTATTAAATATTCAATAACTATAGTACTGGCTTCAGCCTTGCTCCTAGACAGCACCTGCAAGGAATTCCTTCTAGAGACATTTCAGTAACATTTCAGTTAGCATAGCATTTAGTCAGCATTTCCTTAGGCAAAGGTAAACCTTTCAGCAGGATAGGAGAAAAACATTTCATTAGAAATAACCCTTTCAGCAGGATAGGAGTAAAACATTTCATTACTCAGCACAAGGTATCTCTTTAGGCACTAATAAACCATGCATCAAAGTAACATGAACATTTCCTTAGGCAAGGACGTGCAATCCCGGTAACCAGAGTGAGCAGGCCTTAACTTTTCATTCTCTTCACTAGGCCAAAAATGATAGGTAAACAAGTGTAACTCTTCTGGTGGGTAGAGATAAGAACAATGGGCTTTCCATGAAAGCAGACTTTAACTAACTATCCCCCTAGACAGGAGTTAACTTTCCTTAATTTAGGTCCCCTCATGGTGCCTTTTGGGGCCTTGGCCCAGTTACAGTACTTGTGGGGCCAACGGGGCCCGGCCACAGTCTTCCCCGGGGGAGGGGCGAACCCGGAGCCCCTACTTCCACTCCTTGGGGCCCAGCTTGTCCTCCGAGTCTTCTGCCCTCCTCCCCGGGGGAATTACCTGGTGTTCTTTGGCTCTTCTTGAGCCCTTGCGCAGATCCAGATGAGGGGGCGTGAAGGCCAGTCAGGGGAGACCCGCGCGGCCGGCTAGGGGCGTGAACTCGCGGACCAATCCGCACTGCGGGCAAGGTGGGGGCGTAGCCAGTGACGAGCCGGCGTTCCCCTCACCACGTGACGACGGTGATGCAGGCTTCAACCCAGTGAGGCCTACCGCGGCCTGACGAGATTTTGCGGCGGCCCTCTCTTGACTCAGGGGGCCGCCGAGGGGCTGCAGTTGGAAGCGACAGGCTCTCCGGGAAAGTGCCAAGGCTGCTACGGGGTCCGACAGCCTTTGGTGCGTGGCGGGGCTGCGTCAGCACGGCAAGGGCTGTGGCGGTGAATTGGCCTGCTAGCGCTTCAGGCAGGCAGAGCGGGGTTGAGGTGGAGCTCCGGGTCACACAGCGCTCTTCCCAAGCAGCGCTTCACAGGAGCACACAGAGCCTTATGACCCACTAGCGCTACAAACAAATTAGGCAGTTCAGGAGCTAGCGCTCCGCCATAGCACTCCGGGGAATCAATGGTCTCTGAAATTTCAGCGCTTCTCAGGGGGGGGGGGCACAGTAGGAGGGCGCTGGGCAGATAGGTCAGTTCAATTTCAGTCAAGGCAGGACAGGCCACACGACAGTGGCGAAACAGCAAAGGGGGCCCAGATGGAGACAGGGAGCGCAGGGAGTGACACTGTGCTAATACCTGGTTGGTCCCCCAACAGTCCTGTGGGCAGTTAGAAGGTCTTCTTGGCGCTCTATGGTTCCTACGCCCTTTGTAGAGAACAGATTCTTGGTCTCTTGAGGACGGGGGGGTTGAGTTGAAGCCTTTCCTCAGCAGGTCACTTCAGGTGGTCCCTAGGTTCCCCTCCCGCCATGCCAGATCAGTGGGCTAGTTCAGTGTTCCTCACACAGCTTGGTGGGCAGTGCCTAAACCCTGTCACCCCCAGTGGTATACGTTACTGACTAGGCCCTACCGCCTAAGTCTCCTGCGTAGGGTCCCCCAGGTCAGTGATGCCCCAACTGACTGGAAAGCTTCCCTCCCTTTTCTTTTATAGTCCCAGGTCAGGTGACCACTCTCTCAGATGGCAGTTGGTGACCACTCCCTTATTCCGGAAGGTTCCAGGAGCTTCCTCACTCTAGCTATGGGAAGGTAGGCTGGTATCGCAACAATGTTTAGGGGTTCCAGTCAGCTCCTGGCTACTAGAGTGTGTCTAAAAGACCACGCTGCAGTAGCAGGGGTCAGTGGCAGCCATATTGGGGGAAGAGAGCACCTGCACCTTAGCATTGATTAGCAATGGGAAGGTGCCCAGAGACCTAAGGCCAACAAAAAGAAGGTGGGAAAAAATGAGGCAAGGGCGAAAAAAATAGGGAAAGACCACCCTAGGGCTGACAGGTCTAACAAACGTGTATTAGAGCATATGCGTGCCATAACTATTTGGGACAAAATGTATCCCGTGGCACGACATTTTGAGACACACCACAACAGTGACAGGGACCTCCTCACTTTCTTCTGCCTGGATCAGGTGGATAGAAAATAAAGAGGAGGCGATCGTGTCAAAGCTCCACGGGTTTTGGAGTCAAAATATATCTTAGATCTGCAAAGCAAATGGCCTACAGGGCTTAACAACGACGAAGAACTATGGGCGTATATAAGAATAAAAACCAATTGATGGTGATACAACGAAATAGGGAAGGAGATCATTTTCTTTTCGTGTGGGATCACACGAATAGAGAATCAACAGACACACCAGGCATCTCTCTCCCTCCTATTACCAATGTTGCTGTTTATGTGAAAACTATGTTTTAATACAGCTCTCTCACACACAAAATAAAATTTTAGGACAGCCCATACAGGGCTTGATTACAGCTGAGCAAGCCCATACAGGGCGTAATAATCAGTGGAGAAGGGATTCATGATCTCTCTAAATTTTGCTAGGTATGACAACAAAGGCACATATCTTTTTGCCTACGAGCAACACCGTGTGGAAGATGCTATAATGGAATGCATTTTGTTTTAAAATAATCGGAATTTACCAAATGTATTGTATTAGTTGCATGGTAAAGAGGGATTTTATTGATCTATCCCCCCCCCCCTTTTTCCCCTCTCCACTTTATGAATTTTCTATTTGATTGAGGAAAAAAGGAATTGTTTTTAATTTTGCACTTTCACTTTTCTGTGACCATTTTATCCAAATAAATGCTCCATTGTAAACATGTTTAAAGATGGCCACTGCAGTGGGACATATGCAAACAGTCTGCTTTCACTGTCTATTGAGGACTTGTGGGAACAATGGAAATAAAATGGTCTTTGTTTTTCACACACGCCAACACTTATGAAGCCGTAATGCGTCTGTTGGAGGGGTAGGGGGTCTGCAATAAACATTTTTGAAAATCTGAGACCAGAGTGCTTTCCATGCTTCAGTTTGGAAATGAATGCTGACACATTTGAAAAAAATATATACATACATATATATATATGTATATATATCGGTTTTTTTTTCATTAAAACCCGCGTCCCCACCATGCACAGTGCATCAGTGAAGACATTTCAGATGCTGCAGTGTTGTTATCAATGATTTCATAGAACATGTCATGTGTAATATAATATGTCAGGTAAATAGAAGTGCATGGTGAGGGTGCAAGTTAAATGTACATTAGGGTACGCATTATAGTTACTTGAGATTACTATAACTGGTTAATGTCAGTGGTTTTGTGCATTCAAAACAGTATGTTTTAACTGACATTTACCCCTACCTGTAACATCCCTTTAACCTTTGTTTTTTTTACTGAATTTCTAATGTTCTTTTAATATAAAGTAAGATATTATTACAATTCCCAACTGTAATGTCACTTTAACCTTAGTATTTATTAGTGAAATGTTATACTTTTTTTTAATGTAAAGTAAGATGTCCCTCGACGTGTGTGGCTTGGGGTTGGGAGTTAAACCCACCGCCATACACGGTCTGCACCCAGGTCCTTCACCCATTTCCCCTGTGGGACCCAGTCCCTCGGGTCACTCAGTGGCAGCGTACGCGTCCATGGCGAGTTTCCAATCCTTCGTCGCGACCTCTCCTTCGGGCATCCGAGTCACCGATGAGTCCCTTCGTGGTCGCCAATTTGTGGTATTGGGTTTCGTTAGGTCTACATGCAAAAACTCTCGAACACCATATAATAGAAGTTGGCACGGAAACTGGAAAATGCAAAAGACAAGTTTATTAAGACCCCATGGGGTGGTGGTACATTCCTACAGCACCCTTCGGCAATGCAAGAAGTATCACCCCGAACATCGGTGCGCAACCTCTTTTATACAAGTTTAACAGTAATAAAAAGGTAGGCGGTATACTCGTTTCACAATTTAGGTACATATAAGGACATTTTTGGAACACAGCCAACATGTGGGAGGAGTTTGGTACCACTGGTCAGTTTGGGGAACATTCCTAAGAGGTGACCGCCCATTAATCTAAATGTTCAAGGACGCATGCGTGAGCTTGACCAGTACTAAAAATAGCCTGTTGCCGGGCAAGGAAAATGGTCATTGGTACAGAGAAAGGACAAAAGGGCATGCTGACCACGAGGCTGCATGTTCATACAAAATGGAAGCCAGGAAATACTAAAATGGCCCCCGTACGTTTGGTCAAGTTAACGAGGAAAGTCCGTGTAGCTGAGCTGAATGCTAATTCAGTTGCTGCCAAATTACGACAGACTGATGGCGCATGAACAGGCTGCTGCCATCCGAGAGGTATCCAGGGACACAGCGACATCGGAATAGCCGCACGGAGTACGCACCGTGCCCTGGTACAACAGCAGTTTCAGAAATGTGTACAGGGCTCTCTCTGCTTTAGGATCCGCAGGTCAGGGGGGTACGGGGGGGCGACGGGGTCGCCGTTGCCACACACTCCTCCACGTGAAGACTCTGTGGGCCTGAACTGTGTTCGGATAGGCCCAGGACTATGACAACGTTGGGTTTCCAGTTGGTGTTGGGGATGAGGGAGGCTGGGGGCGGGGGGCCACAGTTGGGGTACAGTGTTGGGTCTACAGTGGGGGAGAGGGAGGGGGAGTGTGGGAGGTGGGGATCTGGGGTTGGGGGATTGGGGATGGAGTTGAGGGGGAGGGAGCAGGTGTGTTCCACTCGACAAGGGAAATGGCGGGACCTTACGAGGGGGCTCTAGCTCAAAACGGAAAGAGACGAAACACACACACATCCATGGCTGAGGCGACGCTGCAGGTTATCACCTTGAACGTCAAGGGACTAAATAACCCCATCAAAAGAAGAGCGGTACTATTCTACCTAGAGAACTCAGGGGCAGCCATATGCTTGCTGCAGGAGACACATTTACTCCCTAAGGACTGGCACTGTATGAGATCCAGGGCCTTCCCATAACAACTCTACTCATCCACCAATGAGAAAAAGGCAGGGGTGGCTCTGCTATTCGCACGACATTTCAAGGGCAGGGTGGGAGATAAGATCGCAGAAATCAAGGGTAGACTCCTAGCCTACAATGTCCTCATAGGGGATCTGCCGATTGTCATAGGGTCGGTTTACGCTCCCAATGCCAAACAGGAAGCCTTTCTTAAAGGGGCACTTGCAGACATGGTAGTGACTAACCAAAGACATACACTGGTGGGAGGGGACATCAACCTGGTGATGAGCACTGGGAAAGACAGGTCAGGACAGCGTTTCGGCGACACAGGGGCAATCTCCGCAGAAGGGGGACAGTGGTTAGCTAGTAGAGGGTTTGTAGATCTTTGGAGGGGCTCTCACCCCACTGCCCCGGGATACACCTTTTACTCACATGTACACCGCACATACGCCAGAATCGATCACTTCTTCGGCTCCGCCCACCTGGCCCCCTTGGTCCGTGATATCGAGGTTACCCCCGTGGCCCTGTCGGACCACGACGCGGTTATGGCACGTTTGACGGTCACGTAGCGGCAAGTGGCGCCTCCGAGAGAACCTGCTCCAGCGCAAAGGAGTGGCACAACAGCTTTCCAAAAGCATTGCAGATTACCTGAGCATAAATGACACGGGAGAAGTGGCCTTGCCGGCTGTCTGGGGGGCCCTGAAGGCGGTGGTAGCTAATTGCGATTGCTGCAGCGGACAACCGGGAACGCACGGAACGTCGCCAAGTGTTATCGGAGCAGGTGACGGAACTCGAAAGGGTTCACAGCCGGACAGGGGCCCCCAGGATCTGGCGCAAGCTAAAGGCGGCCAGAGCACAGCTAGCAAGCCTGGACCTCGACCGCGCAGAGTACGCGGCGCTGCGCCTCCACCACACGTACTACGTGGGGGGGACAAGACGGGATGTCTGTTGGCCAGTAAGCTTAGAGCCAAAGTCCTCCGCTCCACAATCCCTGTTATTGAGGGTGAGGGGGGTAGAGAGGCCCGAGAAGACGATCAGATAGCAGAAGCATTCAGGGAGTTCTATGCCTCCCTATATACAGCTGACACGTCCCTGGACGCTGAGGCAGGGGACGCCTATCTCGAAGCCGCAGCTATTACGGCCCTCAATGAGACTAACGCCCAGTCCCTGGAGGCCCTGATACACTTGGAGGAAGTAATATCTGTGATAGCGCGCCTCAAACCGCTAAAAGCCCTTGGACCGGACGGCTTTTCCGCGGGGTTTTATAAAACGTTCTGCCCCCTCATAGCCCCAATACTGACCAAACTCTTCAACTCCTTTCAGGGTCCAGGCTCCATCCCACAAGACATGCTGGAAGCCGACATAATCGTCCTGCTGAAGCCGGGCAAGGACACGATCTCATTGCTTAATCTGGACCTAAATCTTTTCACCGGGATTCTGGCCGCTAGGCTCGGCCCGTGCCTCCCAGGTATCATAGAGCCCGACCAGACAGGCTTCATACCTAATCGTCAATGTGCTGATAATACCAAGCGCCTGATACACGTCATTGACAAGGCCCACTTCAATGAATCTGACGCGGCCCTCCTCTCGGTTGACGCGGAAAAAGCGTTCGACAGGGTAGATTGGAAACAACTAGATAGAACGATGGTGAGATTCGGCGTAGGAGAGAGATTCCGCTCTTGGGTGGCCAGCTGTTACGCGTCACCGCGGGCAACCATCCGGGTCAACGGAATAGGTTCTCGGCCTTTTGACATCAGGCGTGGTACCAGGCAGGGGTGCCCACTCTCGCCACTCCTGTTCGCCCTGCACATAGAACCGTTTGCACAACGGGTTCGCGACAACCCGTCCATCACGGGCATTAGCTTCGGGGGGGAGAGACAAACTATTAGCTTATACGCAGATGACATCCTGGTGGCCGTGGATAAACCCAAGTTATCGGTCCCTGCCTTTCTACACGAAATGGAGACTTTCGGGAAAGTCTCGGGCTTTAAAATGAACGTCGGGAAGTCGGTGATCTTACCCCTAAGACGCAATACACGCCTGGCCAACAGAGGCCTGATGCATATCGGAGGACTATCCACCAGTATGTCAGTGCCTTACCTTGGGATCGACCTGACACCCAACACGGCTCAAACGGTGGAACACAACTACACTAGGCTCCTTGCCACCGTACAGGGGGACCTTCATCGTTGGCGCCAGCAACCGCTCTCCTGGCTCGGGCGCGCGGCGGCGGTGAAAATGTCCCTGCTGCCCAAGGTGCTGTATCTTTTTCAAACTATCCCGGTCACTCCCCCAATAGGGATGATTAAGAAACTACAGGACATCATACAACAATTTATTTGGGCTGGAAAACGCCCCCCGGCTCCGACGAGACTTAACCATGCGGACAGCTGCGGAGGGCGGTCTAGGCGTCCCGGATCTACAACAATACTTTTGGGCAGCGCAGCTCCGTTACCTCTTGGAATGGTCACGCCCTACTCCGGAGAAACACTGGTTATTCCAGGATAGAGCGATAGCTGGCATGCCCTTGTGGAAAGTCCCGTTCCTGGCACGGCCGGACAGACCAGCGTACATCAAAAAATCTCCCGTCACCCGGACACTCCTCCAGGTGTGGGACGCGGTGGCGGTCGCCAAGAATCTCACTTCTTTTCCGTCGCCAATGACACCCCTGCTAGATAATCCAGCCTTCCAGCCTGGGATGGCCCCCTGCTTATTCCCTCAATGGCGACGGTCGGACTGTAGGTCCGCCTGACATCTGTTCGACACAGAAGGTTTCATGCCACTAGACACCATACGGGATATGTATGGGATCGAAAATCCACAACGATTCCAGTACTTTCAGCTCCGACACTGGCTCACAAGTACAGCCACCGCCCCACAGGTTGGCCGCCGCCTCACGGCGTATGAGAAGTGGCTTGTTACAAAAACCACCGATGCTCGGGCTATATCAGAACTATATAAACCATTAGCCCCCTCCCTTCCCACAACACGATCCGCTGGCCAACGACGATGGGAACACGAGATTGGGCGCACCCTTATGGACAAGGAGTGGCACGATATCTACTATAGGGCCCACCACACAGCCAGCAACGTGGCCAGTCGGGAAGCGGCAGTGAAAGTGGCATATTACTGGCATTTGACTCCGGCGAGGCTTCACCAGAGTAACCCGCGCCGTGATCCCAACTGTTGTAGGGGTTGTGGCCAACCTGGGACGATGCTACATCTTCTATGGGAATGTGTAGAAGTGCAGAAATACTGGGAGGCAGTGCTTCGGGACGTAGACCAACACTTTGAAACAGAATTCCCCCGCTTCCCAGCCTACGCAGTCCTAGGCCTACCAAACAAACTCACGTTCCCACTCAAATCAATAAGGGGGAGACAGATGGGGCTGGCAGTAGGCGCAGCGACACAGCACATCCTCTCACTGTGGGGTACCATACGAAAGCCCACGCACACAGTGTGGCTCCACAGATTATGGTACATTATGGGTATGGAAAGGATACAGGCCTCCCTCACACAAAAGTCTGACTCCTTTAGGGAGACTTGGCAGCCACTAGTCTCACTGCTAACTCAAGAATTTAATGAGCTGACATGCCTGAAATATTTCAAGGTCCTCCGCCTGGTGGATGAATTTCACAAGAACCCAGAGACCAAGAGTTAAAGGTCCAGTAGGGACGCTTCGACAGCGTTACTTGGATACGCAGAGGAACACACCAGAGGGGGGCAGGGGGACAGTTGGGGGGGCGGCGGGGGTTGGGGAAGAGGGTAGGGGGGATTGGAAAAGCAAAAAAAATGCTTTTTCAAAGGTTTTCATTATTTACCAGCAACTTTTAGTTGGTGGTAAATAACGATTCCTAAAATGGGAAAATCACTCATTTGAGTGCTCCCTACATATCAGGATTCGGTAATTTACAGAATCGGTATTTAATAATTCGGTAATTTACCGATTCCTTAAATTACCGATTCGGTAAAATACCGAATCCTTAAAAAGTGCCACCTACATCTCAAAAACCCAATACCGGTCGGTAACGGCCTAAATTCGGTAATTTCGGCCGTTACCGACCGGTATTAGGCCACCTACATCTGGCCCTGAGACTTTTAAGTTTTAAGCATACACAGTGAGACTTTAAAAATGTCTTTCTCCTTTTCTTTTATAGAAATTTGTAATGATAGTACATTGTAATGATTGTAATTAATTGAACAATAAAGTACAATACAGAACAGGGGCAGAGAGCTTGGGGCATCTAATGATCGCTGTAAGGTAGGAAAGAAAGCAATAGCTTGTTTCCTTTTCTCTAAAAGTCTTGTCTTTGGTCCTGAAAAGAGCCCCTATCTTCAAATGGGATTCCAGTGTACTAATAAGATGTAATGGCCCCCAATTCTTGCCCTTGCAGGTACCATTTGTAATAATTCTGGGCAGGGGCATAGCTTGACCAGTAAAATTGGGGGATATAAGCTTCAAATTTCCCAACAATCACTCTGAGATATCTTGTTAAAGTACATTAAGAGAAGCTTCGAGGAGGCTTATGAGGCAGTGGAAAGAGAGAGGAGTGTGGATTGTAAGGGGGATTTAAAACACAATAGTTTTTAAACTAACCACGTTTAAGGCAGAGAAGAGAGAGAGAGAGACAGAGATCAATCAATCAATCAAGAAATTTGTAGAGCGCGCAACTCACCCGAGCGGGTCTCAAGGCGCTGGGGGGGGGCTGCTACTGCTCGAAGAGCCAGGTCTTGAGGAGCTCCCTGAAGGAGAGGTGGTCCTGGGTCAGGCGTAGGTGGGTGGGGAGGGAGTTCCACGTCTTGGCGGCCAGGTAGGAGAAGGATCTTCCTCCGGTGGTGGTTCTGCAAATCCGTGGGATGGTGGCGAGGGCGAGGCTGGCAGAGCGGAGCTGGCGGGATGTCGAGTAGAATGTAAGGCGGTTGTTGAGGTATTCGGGGCCCGTGTCGTGGAGAGCTTTGTGTGCGTGGGTGAGAAGCCTGAACGTGATCCTTTTGCTGATGGGGAGCCAGTGCAGGTCTCTCAGGTGGGCGGAGATGTGGGAGTGACGGGGGATGTCCAGGATGAGTCGTGCAGATGCGTTCTGTATGCGCTGGAGTCTTTTCTGTAGTTTGGCGGTGGTTCCAGCGTAGAGAGCGTTCCCGTAGTCCAGCCGGCTGGTGACAAGGGCCTGGGTGACCGCCTTTCTGGTTTCGGTGGGGATCCACCGGAAGATCTTTCGGAGCATGCGGAGGGTGTTGAAGCATGAGGATGAGACTGCACTGACTTGCTTGGTCATCGTGAGGGAGGAGTCAAGGATGAAGCCCAGGTTGCGTGCGTGATCCGTGGGCTTGGGGGCGGAGCCCAGGGCAGGGGGCCACCAGGAGTCATCCCAGGCGGAGGGGGTTGGTCCGAGGATCAGGACCTCCGTCTTGTCTGAGTTCAGTTTCAGACGGCTGAGCTTCATCCATTCTGCGACATCTTTCATTCCTTCCTGGAGGCTGGTTTTGGCGGTGGCGGGGTCTTTGGTGAGGGAGAGGATCAGTTGAGAGAGAGAGAAAGAGAGAGTGGGAAAGAGAGAGAAAGAGAGAGAGAGAGAGTGAGAAAGCTACACCCCTGATTCTGGGGTAACCGAATACCAAGGCTGCTTAGTTTTGACTCCACTCTTCTGTCTATTTCTTCAGCCCTCCCTCCATTTTTCTGTCTCTTTATCTCACTGCTGTCCTGCGGGCTCCTTTCTATTTGTCTTCTCCCTTTGTCACTGTTTCCTATCTTTCTTCTCGTCTACGCTTCTGGTCCGGGCAAAAATCTGATGACCAAAAAATAAGTCCTGTTCTCCAAATGTGAGCGGCGATGCCCAGTACCGATAAATACTGGCACAAATTAAGCCCTGAATGATTGATAATTACTGACGTTCTATCGAGGGTGGATGTCGTTATTCTCTTAAGACTCTGACCGAAGCTGTGTGAAATATCCAAAAGATAAATTAAAAAAATGATAAAAGGCTGAGTAGGCCCTGCAGAGAGTCTACTACGTCATCCACAGGGCACACACAAATATGAACAGCATGCAGTTAACTCACTGAGCTTGGTTAAATGTTCAACACTACATCCGGTGTGTGGTGTGTGAGAACAAGGCAGGTATGTCTGTCTGTCTGTTCTGCAGCAGGACCCCAGCTGTCTGCAGGGTCACCACCAGGGATGGAGGGGGGCGGGGTTAGGGGATGGGTAGCTGTCTGCAGTCAGAGCACATGAGTTAATGGCTTTAGCAGAATGGATATTTTGGCACGAGCTTGTTTACATCACTGGCTCGCGCGCCTCCTGTATTTATTCCTATCATAAATCTCATGCGGGGAAGGTTTTATGTCTGTGGCAGATGATGAGATGAAGGGGTTCGCCCAGTTCTGACCCAAACCTCTCTTGCAGGGCACCTTGGTGTTCGGGGGCCACACTCCTGTATCTGGCGGGGCCCCCCTGGACTGGGAGCCCTCTGCACTGGTGTTCGGGGGCCACACTCCTGTATCTGGCGGGCCCCCCTGGCTTTGGAGCCCTCTGCACTGCACTTGACCTCGGTGAAGTTTCATCCCGAGGCCGGGCTCCCTCGGCAGCCTCTGGGAAGCCTTTCCCTCCCCCCCGGCCGTCAGCCTCTCTCGTCTCCCCCGGTCGAGGGACACATGCTAATTTGTTCAAACGCTGACCCCGCTCTTACCCCCTTCCTATTGGAAATTAGCTCGCGCAAGTATGCGCTCCTCCAGGAATCCGCCGCGTCATCCAGAACAAATAAAACACATTTTCGTTCACCAGCAGTGAGTGAACTCCTGCCCCAGCCCTGACCGCACATGTGCTGCTCCGGCCCCCCCAGCCCCACAGAGGGCTCCAGAGGCATACTTCCTCACTGACGAGCATAATTACAAATACTCCCAAACCGTGGAATTTTCTCTCCGGCAGCAGGCAGTTGTATTTACTTTTCTGCAGGAAATAGTGGTGGTGATGGGGGGGCGGGGTGTTTCAGCCGAATGTGGTGATGGGTCAGATGCAATGTGTGCTCGAGAGATGTGGGCACATACCTGTGAACTCACCCGCATTTCGCGGGTGTCACCCTCTTTTTACTTTTATTAACCCGCCTGACAAAATGCCTCCATATATTTCATTGGGGTCAACAGTTTTCCAATCCTAGACCACCCCCAGGAAAATATCCAGACTCCAGTCACCTTCCTGGGATCACCCACTTAAATGCCTGCCTTCACTCACATTTTCGAGACAAAAGTTTGACAGGTAGGTGGGGATTGTGGGTGATTGTTATTTTCATGAACAAAGCATATTTACATGTCATCTGTCAATGGCCCCTGCATTTGACAGGGGTGCACCGCGTGTACCAAAGGCAAGAACACATGTAGCTCACCAATGACCGACAATGTTGCACTAGTGTCAGGAAATTTTACACAAGTCTTCGATAGAGTTGGATGAAACTGTTCACCGAAATACTTATAAGGCAACATTCACTCTGTGTTTTTTCTCGCACAGAATGGTTTGAAAATCCAACAAAACTTAATAGCCATGCCAAAAGACAGTAATATACTTGTGATTGTGATAATCATGACTGTCTGTGCCAGAAAGCACCGCCCGGGGAAGCATGCACTGCGAAAGATATTCTGAACGGCTGAAAGGTTCGAACAGGATAATCCAACATTTATTGGGTGAGCTGGTGGCCAGTCAGAAATGTTGAAACAAGTGCTGCTTCAGCATTATGACAGGCCACCCTTTGAACCAATCAGAATCGAACCCTCTTTTAGACCCCTCCTTATTGGGTATTAACAGACAATCGGAATCCTTATGTTCTCTCCTGTGCAGAGTATACATCTTGCCTTGGCCCATGAATTGATGCGGGAAATCCACTGCTGTCATGATTTTCTAATCTGAGGTCTAAGCAAAGCAGATCCTGGAGGCACAGCTTGGGGGTGAAGCCAAGGTGATGTGCCCTGTAGTAAGTGCTTTTTGCTTTAAGAACATAGTAGAACTTTATACATGCAATGTAGAATTCTGTATATGTAATCACTATTGCTGTTGTCATATGGAATGCATGATTCAGTTGAGAGTGCAGTCAGCTACACTGCGCTGCTTGTACCTTTTACTCCTGCAGTCTATTTATGGAATAAACTGGATGTTCCACTCTACAAGGCTTCTTGATTTCATTTGAGAATACTAAAATTTTTGGCGACAGGATGGGATCGGATTAACTCAAGAAAAACGTTGACATCGTTTTTTTTTCTCAAATGGACTGATTCGTGTGAGTACCCTATCCTTTTCCACTCGATAGGAGCATTTAAAAAAAAAAAGCTAGCTGACTGCTTTCTACTCGCTAAGCTGTAAAACTTCTGGTAGGCTTTTGGTATAATTCCAACTGTTTCCCAAAAACAATCGGCAGTTGGTGTCCGAGAGTGAAACGCTTACCTTCAAAACATCCGCGTGTGTCCCTCGTGCAACGCCTCGCTCCAGAACCGCATTCCACTCTACGCGCTGACTCAACGCGTCAACCAGCTGGACAAAGTTCTCCTTCACTAACCGGATAAGACGTCACTGCGCACGTCGGTAAAGACGACATCGCGCACAGGGTCACGCACAGCCGCCATTTTGGGGATAACAAAAGTCGCGGTTTCCATAACAACCAAACGAGTTGTTTTTACCGAGTGAGCGCCAGATCGTTTTTTTTTGTCTCCTTTAATCAATAAACTGAGTTTAACAGCGGCGAGCACGAAAAGCACCTAGAAGTCCAGGAGAAAAAAGGGTACTTGCAGCATCTACTTCGAGATGTGGTAATTTTTCTTTACATATTGATTTTAGTAACTTCAAGATGTGGTAAATTATTTACATTCAGACTATTTTTGTAAAAGCCTTTTCCCACACAAGTATCTACAACGTTTTTGGACTGTATAAAAACACGACGACTGAAACTTCATCTTCAACTTCTTCAAGACCAAAAACTCTGGGGACAATAAAGTACCTAATCTCCAAATTAATGCACCTAAAGAGTTTTTATCAGTTCCAGGCGAACCGAGTGTTTCATGGTTAGACTGGAAAGAATACTTTTTGAATTATCTGGGCACTTGGAAGATGTTAATGGTACATTTTCTCCAGAAAGAAAAAAATGAATGCTGTTGTATTCATTAGGTCCTGAAGGCCTACGTATCTATAATGAGATACATACACAGGAAAGAGCTGATGGAGACTTAGATGTTTTTAAGATCGCTCTATTGAACCTTGATGATCATTTCTCGCCTTCAGTTTGTATTGGTGTTACCAGACATGCGTTCTTCCACAGAAAACAAGAGAAACATGAATCTGTTGAAGAATATGTTTCAGCTTTGAAAAAATTGGCTGCCAAATGCCAATTCGCGCAATTACAAGAGGATCTGATCAGGGATCAAGTTGTCATGTATGCAAAAAACAAAGCATTACAAGATAAATTGTGGGTCGAGGGTGATAAATGTTTGAAAGACATTATTGCCATGGTAAAAAAGGCAGAATTATCTGAAAGGTGTGCTAAAGTCACTCTTTATCAAGGGAAGAAAGATCCTGAAGTGGTGGGAAAAATTACTGAGAAGAAAACTGGTTTCAAGAATAACAAAAATTATTCGAAATATGAAAAAAAGAAAACAAATTCTTATGATAAGAAAAGCAATGAGGGACAGAAAAAATTCAGCAATGTGATTTGTTACAGATGTGGCAGTTATTCTCATTCTGCTACATATGATAAATGTCCTGCTAAAGCTGCAAAATGTATTGAATGTGGTTTGATTGGTCATTTCTCCAGAGTGTGTAATCGTAAAGCCAAGAAACCACCTAAAGGGAAAGAGGCATATGTACATGATTCTCCTTCTTCTTCTTCTTCAAGTGATTCAGATTCGCAAGTAAATCTGGTTCAATTGAAAAAGGTTGTGTTGAATATAAGTGATGATATATCGTCTAAACCTGTGTGTCTTATTTCAGTAGGAGGAGTCATGATACAATTGGCAGCTGACTCCGGTTCACCTTTTACAATTGTTTCACAACATGTTTGGAGAGATAAATGTATCAACCATATAGGAGAATGGTTAGAACCAAATGACATTGCTGCTGAAGGCTATACTGGTAAAAGTATAGAAATGTTAGGGTATAGAATCTTGATTTTCCGCTTCAAAGAAAGACAGTGCACAGGTTAATTGTACATCTCCGGAGAAGGACCATCAGTTTTAGGATGGAAGGACCAGAAAAGGTTAGACATAATTCTGAATCCCAATAGCAAGGAGCAAGTTTTAGTTGCCTGTGAGAGTGTAGACACAAAAAAGTGGGTCTTACAAGAATTTCCTGAGGTATTTGAGAATCGCATGGGCAAACTGAATGGTTTCACACACCAAATTCGTTTGAAGGAAGGAGCTGTTCCAAAAGTTCATAAAGCTAGGAACATACCATTCATTGTCAGAGATGAAGTCAAAATGGAGTTAGATAAAATGCTTGCAAACAAAGTCATTGAACCTATAGAAGCGGCTGAATGGGTTTCACCTTTGGTCGTAGCCCGAAAATCTAATGGTAAGGCCCGTTTATGTGTAGATCTTAGGTATCTAAATGATAACATCTTAGTTGACCAATTTCCTTTGCCCAGAATTGATGAAATGCTTGCCTTGACACACGGTGCAAAGTGGTTCTCAACTCTGGACCTTTCGGCAGCTTATCATCAAATTGTTCTGGACAAAAATAGCAGGAAATTCACGTCTTTTTGCACACCATTTGGATGTTATAGGTTTAGACGCATGCCTTTTGGACTAGCCTCGGCAGCGGCCGTCTTTCAAAGGATGATGTCTAACCTATTTGGCCATATCAAAGAAATCGTTTTTTTTCAAGACGATATATTGATCATGGGAAAGGACAAAACACATCATGATGAATTGTTGAGAGAAGCTTTATGTATTCTGAAAAGCAATGGGTTAGTAGCAGAAGGTACTAAATGTAAATTTTCAGAGAAGTCTGTCATTTATTTGGGCCATGAAATTGGGGGCGAAGGCATCAAACCAAAAAATACTTTGGTGGAAGCTATTCTCAATGCCCCTGCTCCTAAATCAAAAGAGGAATTAAGATCTTTCTTAGGTCTGGCTGAGTTTTATGCGAAATTTGTTTGTAATTTTTCACAGAAAACTTATGAAATGCGTTTGTTAATGAAAAACAAAGTTCCTTTTCTTTGGAATCAAGAATGTCAAAAATCGTTTGACAGCATCAAGAATGCAATTGCAAATGCACCCGCATTGCAAGGTTTTGATCCCCATGCAGAAAATATTGTTACTACTGATGCCAGTGGCACAGGTTTGGGAGGTGTTTTGTCTCAAATCTCAGGTAATGGAAATGAAGTGGTCATCGCTTTTGCTTCCCGCTCTTTATCCCCTGCTGAAACCAAGTATTCAGTTATAGAGCGAGAAACTTTAGCATGTGTGTGGGCCATGGAGCACTTCAGGAAGTTCATATGGGGTAAGAAATTTCTGTTGAGATCAGACCACAAACCATTGACAAAGTTACTTACCACGGATGGTTTATCCAAAGCATCTGCAAGGATTGCTAGAATGTCAATGAGAATTCAGGATTTTGTGTACGAAGTGCAATATGTACCTGGTGCTAAAAATGTCATAGCAGATTTCTTCAGTAGGCTTCCTTTACCTCTCCAAGAAATCGATCCTGACCCTTGGAATGATATGTGCGTGGCCACAATCTTTGCTGACACGCCCGGTTTATCTAAAGAAAAATGGGAAGAAGAGAACTTGAGGGATGTTCTGTTACAAACAGTGAAAGATAGAGTCATCCAAGGGTGGGGTAAAGAGTGCAAATTGGATCCTAATTTCAGACCTTTTTGGGAGGTCCGTGATGAGTTGAGTGTTGATGGTGCATTCCTGTGCAGAGCAGGGAAAATTGTACCTCCAGTAGGCATCAGAGACAATGTGATAGTTTTAGGCCATGAGGGCCATCAAGGCATTTCTCGCACCAAGAAGAATATCAAAGTGTTGTACTGGTGGCCCAGAATTGACTTGGATATTGAAAGACACGTTCGTGATTGCATTTTATGTGAGAGTGCTGATAAGTCACAAAAGACTCTTAATCCACCAATGTCATCGTTAGGTTGTCCTAATTTACCTTGGGAACATGTAGCCATGGATATTATGGGTCCTGTTGTTTGGCAAGATGGTATTTCCAAATACATTTTGGTTCTTGTGGACTTGTTCTCAAGATGGATAGAAGTTGAAGTTGTCACTAGTGTTAATACACAAGTGGTCATCGAGTTCTTAGATAAATGTTTTTTGAGGGAAGGGTTTCCTGTTTCAATTTTGACAGACAATGGTGTGCAGTTTAAATCTGAACTCATGAAGAAATTTTTGTCTAATACAGGAATAGAGCAGAGGTTTACAGCCTTGTACCACCCTCGAGGTAATTCTGTTGTTGAAAGAATGAACAGAGTTTTGAAAGGTCTGTTGCAGTTGGCAAAGAAAGGGAAGAAGAATTGGGATGATGAACTTAACACATTGATTTGGTCATATAGGGTCACAGTTCATGACACAGTTGGGGAGAGTCCATTTGGATTGATGAGAGGTAGATTTCCCCATTGTAGATTGAATCCAGGCTGGATGGGTAGAAGTGAAAAGTATGAATGGGATCCTATTCAAGTTAAACAAGCCATCATTAAATCTCAGGATAGAAATAAAACTAATTTTGATGCCAAACATGGGACCAAGGATGTGAATATCAAAGTGGGACAGTACGTTAGAGTTAAATCTAGTAGAAAGACTGGGAAATTAGAACCTAAGTTTTCCAGTCCAAGAATTGTCACCAAGGTTATGAAGAACACAGTTGAGTTAGATGATGGAACTATTCATCATTTGAATTGTATTGCTTTATCGGATAAATCTGGAGGAGTAGAGGAGAATACATGTTCTAAGGAAAGGAATTATTGGTGGTTAGAAATTTTACCGAATTTAAACGAAGGGGGTGAGTCTGGAGTTGTTGTTGAAGATAGAAGACTAGATCATGTTCCTCAAGAAAGTTCAGTTGATCCTCTTTTAGTTTCTGATGATGGTTTGGTTGATTCATCTGTTGATTTTTTGGGAGAAAAGAACCATACTGTCCATGATTCTCAGTTGGTTAGTTCTCAGGAACTTTCACCTGGAGAGGAATCTTCTGTGAGGCAATATATGGAGGAACATAGTAGTATGAACAGTAACAAGTCCACCAGGGTTGGAAGACGTGTAGTCACTCCCAAGAAGTTTCAGGATTTTATCCGTTCCTAGTTTGATTCTTTGTAATTCTTTTTTTTGTTAGTTTATTATTTAGCTGTAAATGTTTAATTGTTAAGATAGGGGGATGTGTAGTAAGTGCTTGTTGCTTTAAGAACATAGTAGAACTTTATACATGCAATGTAGAATTCTGTATATGTAATCACTATTGCTGTTGTCATATGGAATGCATGATTCAGTTGAGAGTGCAGTCAGCTACACTGCGCTGCTTGTACCTTTTACTCCTGCAGTCTATTTATGGAATAAACTGGATGTTCCACTCTACAAGGCTTCTTGATTTCATTTGAGAATACTACATGCCCCCTAGGTTTGTCTGGGCGGGTGGAACTAAAAACTAGATTCAGGATAGGTTGTTAGGTAGGCAGTAGAAGGGCTTAGAGGACAGGAGTGTTCTAAAGTGCTGATAGGTCGAGGATCCTGTCTCTCTTGCTGAATCCTCTCCCCTATTGGTGGTTAGGTCCTAGAGGTCGTTTGTCCCGCCCTTCCACCTGTCATCAGGAGGTTTGCTCATGCACAGGAGACTGCCCATGGTTGGTGGGGACAGGTCTGGAAAGCAAGGGCTTTGCCACAGTAGGGCAGGCTGTGTGCAGGAGGGGGGGGATGAGGTGTCAGTTTTTGGAGGAGATTAGGTAGTGATGGTGTCAGGTATCCAGCTCCAGAGGTGCACAAGGGGATCTTGGTCAGATGTTTCAGTGTATTTGATAAAGGTTAATTTGGAAGAGCAAGAAGTTAGGGATGTGGGGGAGACTTAGAAGTTTGAAAGTGCAGCACTTGGCTGTAATAATAAAGATGCCTGCTTGAGAATATTAAGTGGTTGTTTGGGATTAGGGAGATTTAAGGGTGGGGTTTTTAGGTTGATGGTCAGTATTAGCACAGTGGGGTTTAGTTTGTTATTCAGGTTTATTGCCCTGATTGGCTTGCATACCTGACTCATTAGCGTGGCCGTTTGCACTGTGTTATCCTGGTCTGTGGTCTCCTGTGCCTTCTCGCCGATTGTGGATTTAGCCAGAGATTCCCGTTCGCATATCTCAGACTAAAAAAAATGCCCAGGACTGGCATACCTCTGAGCTTACCTTGCCAGCTGTCTTTCTTCACCAGCCTTGCTGCCACAGGCACCGTTAGCAGCAGAAGCTCTAATCATATATATATATATATATATATATATATATATATATATATATATATATATATATATACAATGTAGGGCACTGGATTATTATTTGGGATTGGTGACCACCCATGTCAAGAAATATTCACAACCCTTGTCTGAGTCAACTCAAAGTCCCGAAATTAGTCCGAGCAAAACTCTGATTGCAATGGCACAGAGAAGTCAGGCTTAACATAGGGCAATGTGTAAAGTATTTATGCAGTACTAAAACAATAATAAAGTCAAGATGTAAAACAATAAAAACCCAAATGATGGAATAAAAAAAAATCAAATAAACAAAATGACACCAAAATGACAAAAACCCAAAGAAGTTAACTGGAGATGTGATTTTTCAAAGTTTTAAGTAGTAGCACCAAAAAGCACAAAGCCACAATGATTGCTAATGGTCGTAGTAGATCGGGGTCCAAATTGAGGCTGACTGCGATGGAGCGCGGCTTGAATACACAAACCAGGTTTTTCCTGGCCAATGATTCTACCTTCTGCCTTAGTCTTTTAAGTCCAAATCCAGCATAAGGGTACACTTCTAAAACCCCTCAGAAGAGGCACATAGAGACTCACAGGGTGTAATGCACGGGCCACGTCTAGTCCAGGTCCAGTTGTCACTGGTTAGTTGGGTTCTTCCAAGAAAAGGACTCTTGTAGCTTGTTGAATATTTAGTTTGAACAGGAGGAGGTCACCTTTACGGCACTTAGAGTTCACCTCTTTATCCTGGGTGCAAGAGGGAGCAAGTCCATTCCTTCAGTGATCCTATCATGACGCTGACATTCTTCAGAAATGCTAAACTTGGGCTCTGAAGGCTAGGTTTTTGTGTGGGGAGTATACTATGGTAATTCTAATGTCCTCCTACATCTGATACTAATATCAAGTTTAAGGCAGCTACTGTGCCCGCAACGAATCCAGAGAGAGAAGCCTATTAGGACAAAGGTAGACTCTCCCTGCACCCACACAGTAAATTCACAAGACTTGTCCTGGCATCCTCTTAGCTCCCCATTTAAGTGTGTTCCAAAGATTTATATGTAAGCCCAGAGCAGAAATCTGGTAGAACAAAAGCCCTTCAGCAACCAGAAAGTAGATCCACAAGAATTATTTTGGCATCCTGGTCTCTCCACTTGCAAGTGCACCCCAGGTGTTGTATGTGAACCCAGCAGACTTGTCAAGCAGGATTTGACACAGTCAAAATGGATGCCCACAGCCTCTACCCTGCATATTATGTGGGGTTCAGAGTAGTCGTCTCTGCCCATTCAGGAATTGTTTGCTCCTAGGAGGCATTTCACACTATTCAAGGATAATTACTGTCTGGAGAGCTATTGTAAATCAGCTTCCAGGAACTTCAGGGAGGAAAAAGGTACGTTCTAAAAGTTATTTTCCTTAATATTTATTAAAAACCCAACTTTACCATTGAGTTTAATTTTCAATAATTATTGAAAATAGCTGAATTATTTGTCTAGCTTCTCCCATTGACAAGATACTGTATGAATATTTAAATGTGTACTCTGGTTTTCTATATAGACCAGCTAGACTTGGGACAGTGAAAACCAGCTTTTGGGTGCTAGTCCCTTTGAGGACAGTGCTAGTTCCTCTGAGGACATGTTAACATTACATTTCTACATGTCCTTCTTTTCAACACCATACACCCTGGCTTGAGGGCTACAAGGCCTAAATAGGGGTGGCGTATTATTGTTCAAAAGAAATGTTAAAATGGTTTGGCCTTTGAAAGGGGTTTATTTTAACAGGTCAAATTGCAGTTTGTACACTGCTACAGTCAAGCTACAATGGTACGCTTGAAGCCATGCTTGCACTGGTACTATAGTGGATGGCATAAATGGTGCTTCAGTCCACTATTTACATTCAACTTTCAGACCCTGGTATACTTTTACCAGATCCCCTTTAGGTATATTTCAATCAATAGAGCCCAACCACTCTTCACATCCAGACTATCACCAGAAGATAACACCATCACAGGCCAAATATATGCACAGTACAAAAAAAACAATTTATTTAAAAAAATCATCAATTGTTCATAGGCAAAAGATCATTACACATCATTAAAAAGGATAAAAACATACACACAATACAATCTACACAATTGATCATAGGGAGAATTTGCTAGAAAGGATACTTTCTAATTGTTAAAAAGAAAGGGTAAACAGCCAATGCAGCCCCCGCCACACTTGAAAACCTGGGCCCTCCGTAACCCTTACCTTTTTCAACACGATCCAGCCGAAAATTGGGGCAGTAAACCTCCGCAGTTGATATTGTCTCACAGCATTCCCGGCATGATTGGCGTTTAAATAAAACTACTCATATCATATGACTGACGCCGATCACGAGGAACAGCTGGGGCAGCCTGCCCATAAGCTTAGAAATTCACGTAACTAAGGAGGCCATCTTGGAATGTCTTTTCATACAACCTAAATCCCCTAAAGACACCCTCTCCTCGAATGAAAGTACATTTTAAAATGTCATAATGGCAATATAAAGCAAAGTTTCCTTCAAGCTCATAAAAAAGACGCCCTGATTCTGGTATATGAAGAAATCGAAGGAATTTGTGAAACTAATAATTTCAAACTAATAAGACTGTCTATGTTGCACAAATGATCTTGATCTAGTGTTTGTGCTTTTTTAACGATTAGAAAGTATCCTTTCTAGCAAATTCTCCCTATGATCAATTGTGTAGATTGTATTGTGTGTATGTTGTTATCCTTTTTAATGATGTATAATGATCTTTTGCCTAATAACAATTGATGATTTTTTTAATACATTTTTTTTAATACTGTGCATATATTTGGCCTTTGATGGTGTTATGTCTTGGTGATAGTCTGGATGTGAAGAGTGGTTGGGGTCTGTTGATTGCAATATACCTAAAGGGGATCTGGTTTTGACTACGGTCTATGTGGTGCCTTACCCCTTTGGTGGTTCAGGAGGCCCTCTAATTTGTTTTGAGTATACTTATACCATGTACTGGAGACTTATAGGCAAGTTAAATATGCCAATTAGGAGAATGTCACAGTTCAACCATGTTTAAAGGGGTAGCAAAGGCAGACAGTTGACTACTGGTTGGCAGAGAAAAGTGAACAGAGTTCTGAAGACAGCTAAAATATAGGGTCAAGTAAAAAGTGAATAATCTGGATGACCACAGAGAAAAAGCAATCTTATATATAATTATATATAATTAATATATATATATGCATCCAACATTATGTATGAGGAAATGCTATGTGAATGGAGGGACAAAGGGCTACTGCTAGGGGAGGAGTATTGCAGCTTAAGTTGTAAGCATGCTAAAACACCTATACTTTATCTCCTCCCAAAACTACATAAAAAGTCCAGTTAACCCTCCAGGTAGGCCCATAGTTTCCTCCATGGGCTCAAATTTCGAAATTACATTTAAATATATAGATTTTTATCTGCGACCATTTGTAACTGCCATACCGGCATACCTGAGAGACACAATGCATTTTTTCAATATGATCAGTGGTCTGCAATGAGAAAAAGATTTTTTGCTCATCACATTGGATGTGACAAGTTTGTACACGTCTATCAGACATGATTTAGGGATTCAAACTCTCAGCCATTTTTTGCGAGCCAGACCTATCTCACTTCTCTTTCATACAGAAATGTTGATTGAGATGACCAAATATTGTCTGACTAATAACTTCTTCTATTTTGATGACAAACTGTATAAACAGATACAAGGTACTGCAATGGGCACCTGCTTCGCTCCCAGCTATAAAAATCTTTTCATGAGCTGGTGGGAGGAGCAGGTGTCCAATTGGTATGAGGTGTACGGGGAAAAAACTTGTGTTATGGTCAAGATTAATTGACGACATTTTTGTAATTTGGCGAGAGGATAAACCTAGTGCCAAAGCTTTTATTTCATCATTGAATGATAACATCTTAAACATAGAATAGACCTTGCACATAAGTAACTGCAAAATTGTCTTCCTTGATGTGGAAGTGATGGTTCAAGCGAATCATCTTGCAACCAAGCTTCACAGAGAGGAAACAGCTAGCAATATCCTTTTATTTGCCTCAAGTGCCCACCTGTATAGTCTCATTCAAAGTATCCCCTACGGGGAAATCATCAGAGTGAAAAGAAACAGCAGTACAATGAAAGAGTTTGCTATTGAAAAATCTGTGATGTGCAAGAGGTTTAAAAAACGGGGATATACTCAGAAAATAATACAAATAGCTTTGACAAAAGTTGATTTGCTACAAATCCCTATTAAACCCCAAACCAAAAGAAAATCAAGGAGAGGATCTTATAAGGTTCATAAACACATATTCCAGTCAGGCATACAAAGTACGCAAAATACTAAATCGTAACTGGCACATTTTGAAGACTGATTTAGTTTTGGATAAGTATTTACATGAATCTCCACAAATAACCTTTAGAAGCGGTAAGTCTCTTGAGGATGAGTTGAGTCAAAATCTGGTTACATCACATTTGACGGTTAATCAACATCTGAATAATACTGGATTTACATGTTGTATGCACTGTAAAGCTTGCATCAACAGCAGTAATAGCACAAAGATAAGAGTACCGAACAGCAGCAGGGATTTCTTAATTCGGGGAAGTTTTGACTGTAATACAGAGTTCTGTGTATTCTGTTTAATCTGCCCTTGTAAAAAATACTATTTGATATTTGATATTTATTGATTTGTATAGCGCTGAATCACCCATGAGGGTATCTCGGCGCTTCGGACGGAGGAACAGCAGAGCTAGAGGGAAGGAATTAGAAAAGGTGGGTTTTTAACATTTTTCTAAATTGAGCCAAATTTTGTCCTGAGCGTAACGGAGAAGGCAAACTATTCCAAAATCTAGGGGCAAGATAAGAAAAGGATTTGCCACCGCTGCGACTATATCGGCAGTACCAAACACAGAGCTAGGAAAAGAATTCTAGAACACAAAAGAGCTACACGAAAAAACAACAAGCAGTATCCGGTAGCTTGTCATTTTAAGGTGATTCATGGTCAAAATAACAAACTACTGTCTTTTGTAATTTTAGATGCGGTGAAATCACATGAACGAGGTGGCGACCGTAAACGCCAATTCAGGATCTTAGAATCAAAAACATTATAGATTTTGAGACACCAATTCCTGTAGGTATGAATTCCAGTGAGGAGCTGGCTATACATCTAGGGTAGAAAGTGTAAGTACCAGTCAAGATACTATGAACATTTGTGGATAGCATTAAATGAAGTACACTTGCAATGCTGAAAGTACATGATTTAGTAAATCTCGTTGAGATGTCACTTCCTTTTTTATTAGTGAAGTATCAGTATTTTAAGTGTGAATAGGATTTTTTTATAATTTGTGTTTTGTTTTTTCTGTTTTTTTGTATAACGCGGACTATGCATTATCTGTGAGCAGCAATTTGCCCAGGTATCAAGGAGCGACCCGAGAGATAGATGCATTTAATAAACAAGGGAGAATACAGCTATTGTTGGCTTCTGCAAGCAACAATTGATAAGTTATTTTGCCCACTTGGGCCGGATGTGTTATTGACATTAAGTCACAGGATGTCTTTGTAATAACCATTGGGTACATGTATAAGGATTTTCCATGGGGCATAGTTGAATGTAGTTGTGCAATAGCCTTTTAAGGCTTTATCAACTTGATTAGACCAATAATCTTTTTTTAAGATTGGGATTAGAAATAATGTATTAAGGCACTCCATAATATTTATTGCAATTAGCTTTATATGAACAAAAACTTCATGTATCATGTACGAACCAAAGCCCACTTGGGCAGGACCATAATAGTGTTGTACATACATGAATTATTACTAAGGCGCAAACAAGTGGACAAAATGTTAATGAATTTTGTATTAATTAATGTATAAATAACAGTTACCGTATGCATTTTATCATATAAATACACATCAAAAGTATGCAAAGCCAGAATGTTATTCTTGCACTTTCATCTAATCACAGTGTTTTTTGCCATTCAAAGAGGGTGGGCAATATTTTGAATCAGCGAAATGCTAGTCCATTTTCTATATTCAGTGCACTAGTGTATGTAAATGGAAGTGAAACATGACTTACCGTGGTAAAGCCGTAAAGGCGAAACACGTCGGTGTGAGGCTTTCTGTTACACAATAAACAGAATTTAGCATCTTGGTGAGTTCGGATTACTGCTTTTCAAGAATGAAGGAAGAAATGCTGCTATCTACATATATATATATATATATATCCACACAAAAAGGTTGCCCTTATGGAGATGCCGCTTGCGGGGAAGTTGTAACAGCCTTTTGTAGCGGACAGCCCTGCAGCAGCAATGTGAACCCCTTCAATTGTTTATCAGCGCCCAACGCGTTTCGAGTACCACTGTACTCTTCTACACGGGCCTCAGGTGAGTAGTCAAAATCGGCAGTTGCCGAAGGCTCATTTTATTGATATTGAGTCCCACCCCATGGGCGTGTGCCCCAGGGCATACTGGTCTCTGTAGTTCATCAGATATTCAATCCCAGTGGATGCCGATTTTTCTCCGATATCCTCGTTGTGTTTCCCAAGTGGGTTAGTAGAGGAACACCGCACCATTGCAACGGTCATTTATACAGTCCAGCTATGCGGCCTTCTCCGCTCTTGCATGTCTGGTTGTTACCAAACACAGAATCCGCATAACAACGGCAGGGCATCTCCGCGACCGAGCGAGTCGCTAATTATCCACACAAAAAGGTTGCCCTTATGGAGATGCCGCTTGCGGGCAAGTTGTAACAGCCTTTTGTAGCGGACAGCCGTGCAGCAGCAATGTGAACCCCTTCAATTGTTTATCAGCGCCCAACGCGTTTCGAGTACCACTGTACTCTTCTTCACGGGCCTCAGGTGAGTAGTCAAAACCGGCAGTTGCTAAAGGCTCATTTTATTGATATTGAGTCCCACCCCATATTTCTCCACGCAAATTTTGATGCTTAATGCGCTCTCAGGAAGTAAGGACAAAGACCCAAAATAAGGATTGCAGGTTTAATCACACAACGCGTTTCAGCTAAACAGCCTTGTTCACGTGTAAAAGTGCACCACAAAAGCCAGCACTGATAAAGGTGAACAAAGCCCCCTTTTGTACCGCTTTGTTCGCCATAAGTTGGCAGGGTATGCTCAGACGTGAGTCCCTTGCTCACTTTGCCACTGGATTCAAGCAAGCCTGGTTGAAGACGGCTGAAATGCCAGAAACCGGTCCTAGGAAGCTTGTTTCCGTTTCAGGGAAGGCATGGCTTGGCAGTTCGGGCTGGACTGTTCCCATGACGCACAGGGTCAGATTGATTTGCATATGGCCATGTCTGAACTGGGGTGGCAGAGTGGGCTAAAGAACGGTGGTGGATTAAACCCAGATCTGTTGACTGGGTGTGAGTGTTTGATTGGTTCAGATGCTCCGTCCATCACCACCCCCTTTTGTACCGGAATGCAAGAGCAAGCATGAGATTGAAAAGACCATGTCAGTGTGCAGGAAGTTCTAAAGAGTCAGAAAGACTACCCAGTAAGAGAATAGTTACCGAGAAAGGAACAGAAAGTGTAAAGATGCGAGAAAGGTATAGCCACATTTTTTCCCAGAAAGCAGAAACAGCAGGACAGAAAAAGAACAGATGAAGAAGATCAGCATTAGAAGTACCACATGTCCAGCATTAAGAATCAGAAGAGGGTATGAAACATGACAAAGAAAGAGGAGAAGGAGAAAGTCTATGATACAGATAAAATAAAGATTGAGTAAGAGAAGCAGAACGAGAAATTTTTAAAGATCTGGACCAAAGTTTATCCCGAAGAGCAACAGAGCAACTACAATCAAAATCCGCCTCCTAAGAAAGTTCCAATTTAGTTTTAGCACAATCTGGATTAGGAGAGGAGAAACATGTATAAATAAGAGATGCTTTAGGGAGGGTAGCGAGAATTTCAAGAAGAGGAGATTGAGGCACCAATGATGATGAAGAGGGAAGAGAATAATAACGGTCAAGAATTATTGCCATGAGAGTAGTACATTTCTGCAAAAAGGATCGGGGACAGTGAAATAAGAGTTGAAATTGGGAAAAGGAGCGAGGTAATAATCTATCAACGAGTTGGTTAACCCACATGACACCCTTTAATCTCCAAGAGTTCCAGAAAATGGGTGTATTGTTTAAAAGGATAAGTGAATTATACCAAATGGGGGTATTTAAAAAGGATTCACGTGTGATGGTAGTAGGGTGAACCAGGGGTCTTAAATGAGAAATAAGGGAAGTGAAGTATAGGGAGTCTTGGCAGAGAAGCATATCACTTCACCGAAGGAAAAGGATAATAATAAGGTTTGTTTAAGCATGGGCGGATTTTGCGGATCCACGATTCGCGGATTTAGCGGATCCACGGATCGTGGATCCGCAAAATCCGCGGATTTAGCGGATTTGCGGATTTGGGGGCGGGGCTTCATCGAGTGTGTGGGCGGGGCCAAACGGACGGGGCTTCCACGCGAGCGCACATGCCTCTTGTGTGTCTAAAAGGTCAGAGACCGATCAGAGCAGCATCACAGCGGATTTTCGATGATATATTTGGGAAGAAGGCACATCTGCCCAGCCTCCCAATGCTCACGATTTTTTTTGGGCTGATTAATGAGTCACTGCATTTGCGCTTCAACTAGTTCCAGCGACCAAGTGTGTGTTACTATGCAATCGCGCCGAAGTGCGCAGGGGTCCCTTGAGTGAAATGTCCATCATAGTGGGTAAATGGCGGGAAGACGGTGCACACCTCGAGTGTGTGGGCGGGGCCAAACGGACGGGGCGTCCATGCGAGCATGCCTCTTGTGTGTATAAAAGGGCAGAGACCGATCAGAGCAGCAGATTAATTTTTGGGCTGATGAATGAGTCACTGAATTTAAGCTTCAACTAGGGCACATGCTTTATTGATATCCGCAAGTGTTTCCTGTTGAGGTATATTTTTTGTGCCAGGACCGTCGTGCCAGAATGAACCCTGCCCCTCATATTTATTCGAGAAGACACCTCCACCCTGCCCCTCATATTAATTCGAGAAGACACCTCCGTTTTTCAGCATTGTAAATAATTTACGATGGCGCCGGCAAGCTGCCGGCGCCATCCTGCAAAAGTTACTTAATTAGCTTCAACAGGAAGCTCCAACTGATAAAATAAAGCAGGCGCTCGAGCCCCTGCTTTATCTTATCTGTTAGAGCTTCCTGTCGAAGCTAATTAAGTAACCATTTGAGGATGGCGCTGGCAGCTTGCCGGCGCCATCGTAAATTATGCATTAGGCTAAGGCTTGAACTTTTGACCGCAAAATCCGCTCCGATCGCGGATTGCGGATTCTCGGTAAATCCGCGAGAGTTCGCGGATCGCGGATTTACCAAAAATCCGCAAAATCCGCGATCGGAGCGGATTTTGCGCTCATGCTTAGGTTTGTTCAATGAGGAGCCAAAGAGGAATAAAAGGGGAGAGATCTGATGAAAGCCATCTCGAGGCCTGGCGTGATAAAAAGGATTTATGGTAGAGACGGAAATCTGGAATGTTTACTCCAACATTAGGTTTAGACTTACGAAGAGCTGCAAGAGAAATTCTAGATTTTTTATGTTTTCAGAGAAATTTCGAAAGGGATGAATCGATACGTTTAAAATAGATTGCAGGAACATGAACGGGTAACATGGAAAAGATATAAATTAGAATAGGCGCTATCATCATCTTAATTGAGTCCAATCGACCCCACCAGGAAAGAAAAAGTGGATTCCAGGAGGAGGACGATTGATCAATTCGGGATAAAACTGCGGACATATTTAATTTAATTGAAGAAGAAATAGAGTTAGAGAACAAAATACCTAGATATTTAATCTTTGAACTATTCCAGGCAAAGCCAGTAGAGGAGAAAAGATGAGGAAGACAGGTTTTGGTTAGAGGAAGGATTGCAGTCTTATCTGAATTAATCATATACCCGAGACCAGAGAGAATGAGTCGAATGCAGATAATAAAGGGGGAACAGATACTTCTGGATCGGAAATAAATAAGAGAATATCGTCTGCATTTGCAGAAAGTTTCAATTGATTATTACCATAAGGAAAACCAGAAATGGAGTTATTGCTACGAATGGAGGACAAAAATGGTTCAAGTGCCAGGACAAAAAGAAGTGGGGATAAAGGAAAGCCCTGACGAACTCCTCGTTGAAGAGTAAAGGACGAGGAGAGCTGACCGTTTACAAGCACCGAAGCCTTGGGTGCAGAATATAACAGAGAGATAAGGGATATGAATTTGGAACCAAAGCCATGCCAACGTAATGAAGCAAACAAAAAAGACCAATCAGCCCTGTCAAAAGCCTTTTCCGCATCAACAGAGATAGCATCTAAAGGAATTGAAAGAGATGAGGCTTTATTCAAAACATTAAGAAAAAGGCGAGAATTATCAGAGGTAAGCCTGCTTTTAACAAAGCCGCATTGGTCCTTGCCAATGAGATGGGGCATAAAGGGATCTAAGCACAACGCAATTAATTTAGCAAGTAATTTATAGTCCACATTAACTAAAGAAATCGGACGATAATTTTTCATAATTGGGGATCACAACCATCTTTCGGGATAAGACAAATAGTAGCATCCTGAAAAGTGCCTTCCTCTTTACCAGATGAATAAAATGACTGAAAAAGCGTTAAAAGTTTGGGCAGTAAAAGATCAAAAAAATTTAAATAAAATTCAACAGGGAAACCTTCAGGACCAGGTGTTTTACCTTTAGTAAGGGATGTCAAAGCCACGGAAAGCTCGTGTTATGAGAGGTCAAGTTCAAGGTCCGGAAAATTGAGATGAGAAGTAGAAGGTTTAGGAAGTTTCTCAAAATAGGTCTGAATAAGAGAAGGAGTAGGGGGAGATTCTGGGGTATAGAACGGTTGATAAAACAATTGAAATTGGTCAAGTATTTCCTTATCATTATGTAGGAGAGTGTTATCCGAGGAGTAAATAGATTCTATAAGAGTACGTTCTTTACGAGATTTAAAGTAATTAGCTAAGAGTTTCCCTGATTTATTATGACCTCCATAGTAACGAGCACTACTACGAAGAAGAATCGAAGATGCGTTATCAGTAGTACATTTATTAAATTCCAATTTTGCTCGTAAAAGATCTGGTGACATAGATTTATCTGAAGAGGTATAAAATGTATGCTCCAAAGATTTTATATGCGCCAGGGAGGTTTTCCTCTTCTGAAAATATTGTTTCTTTTTCCTAGAGATGAAATCAATAATGAATCCTCTTGCAGTGGCTTGAAAGGAATCCCAGAGGATCTGAGGAGGGGTACTAGGGTCGCAATTAAATAGAAAGAAATCCTTAGTAAAGGAACAAAAAGAGGAAGAGAAGTTAGGATCAGTAAGAAGTGCACTATTGAAGCGCCAACGAGAGGACTTGGGGTGTGGCGGAAGCAAGTCAAGATCTGTTACAATAGGGGCATGGTCCGAAATTACTATGGGTTCAATTGAATACGTTTTGAGATAGAGGTTGAGAGAGAAAAATGTAGTCAAGACGAGATAAAGATGTGTGTGGAGGAGAGAAAAAGGAGTAGTCCAAAGTATCAGGATGCAAGAGTCGCCAAGAGTCAATAAAACGTGATTGAAAGATAGTGTTAAGAAATTGTTTGTGAGTTTTGTGAGGTATGAAGCAAACTGGATTTACGATCAAGGAGTGGATAAACAATCTGGTTACAGTCTCCACCTAAATGTAGTGTAGTTCCTATCTTCCCAATAGGCTCTGCGCATTGGAATAGTACCTACAGCAGTAAAGGCCTAGGCCAGACGTTAACTAGGTCTACTACTGTCGATACTAGACTTAATTTTTGGGTTTGCCAGCTAAGCTCAGAGTTCGCTAGAAACTTTCTCGAATGTTCAAGGAAGGATTAACTTCCCTGATTAGACAAGAAGGGATTTAGTTTCTGACAACCATAGAACATGACAACTTTGCTCTCCCCTAATCAAGAGTCAATCTCGAGAGTCGTGTGAGCACAAGGCAATTATTTTACTCAGTCAGTACGTGCATTCTTAGTCTCATCAGAATGTAGAGAAAAGGAAGAGACGGGCGTATTTCTATAGGTTCTGAATCAGTCCCCCTATTCCTGACCCTATTCTGGTTAAACTAACTATCAAGTTAACTAACAGTCAGCCCATGAGGCAAGAAAACCCCCATGATGCAGATACCGTTATCTGACGCAGTCACACTACGGCACAGGAACGTGTTATCTGATTAGGTCATAACGCTTGAGATCTAATTAGACAAGCGACATTCCTCCAGCCCCTGATAAGGCATACGACGTTCTCATAACAAATCAAACCTATGACAACCTGGATAATCCGTGCGGCCATTGTTTTGATTTCACAGAGAACTTTTGCAAAAGAATGTGCTAACGAGCAAGTCGTATGACATCTTTATTGACGTACCTATGTCCATCCTTATGTCAATCTCGGCACCTTTAAGGTATAAATATTGCCGACCTTGCCCTATGCAAACACACGCGTGGTGACAAGACGGAGCAGCCATACTTGCCGAAGCCGAGAGCAGAAGCAGACCCCGCTGGCGCAGCCCCGCCTTCCTGACGCGCTGAGAGACGCGCTGCTATCTCAAGCCGAGAGACCCAGCACCGGCGCTTTCGGGCAGCCCTCGCAGGCAGCCTGGAATATCGAGAGCAGAGAAAGAGATACCATTCCTCATTCATCCTAAATTCCAGGTACAGAACTGAATAACCCCTCACAGAGAATTCTTTAGTTATTCACTTGGCAAAAACAAACTTAACTTAAACTGTAACTTTCTATTCCCGCCCACGCATTAGACTTAGGTCAGGTACACGGGGTAGGCGTATTTAGAAACACCAGTTGAGTACGTTTAGTCAAATGTATATGTGTATGTAAATATATTTTAATCATTTTAAACATCATATGGCTCAGAAACCATATCAATGTTTTTACAGTATTATTTTATACTATTGCTTTTAATGTATGCACTTTACTTAACTATAAGTATTGCAATAATATCGATCCATTTCTCATGTATGAGAAAAGAGACTGATCAATAAATAACACCTTTTTATTGAACACGCCCGTCTCTTCCTTTTCTCTACATTCTGATGAGACTAAGAATGCACGTACTGACTGAGTAAAATAATTGCCTTGTGCTCACACGACTCTCGAGATTGACTCTTGATTAGGGGAGAGCAAAGTTGTCATGTTCTATGGTTGTCAGAAACTAAATCCCTTCTTGTCTAATCAGGGAAGTTAATCCTTCCTTGAACATTCGAGAAAGTTTCTAGCGAACTCTGAGCTTAGCTGGCAAACCCAAAAATTAAGTCTAGTATCGACAGTAGTAGACCTAGTTAACGTCTGGCCTAGGCCTTTACTGCTGTAGGTACTATTCCAATGCGCAGAGCCTATTTGGAAGATAGGAACTACACTACATGGCGCCCAACGTGTTTGGAAAGGGCGATAAAACTAACGTAAGACATTTAGAGTAACTCAGTCGTGCTTTCTCACTCAGACCCCTTTTCCCAAATACTCCAAAGACGTCTGGAGTGGGTGAAAGGTTATATCCTCCAAAACCTCGCAGGAGGGAACTCCTAGGTATGGTTCTTGGTCAAGTCAACGTTGAAGGATGAACAGTTCCAAAATATTGTGCATCTAATCTTTGTTCCATAAAGAAACCTGATCTGCAAACAAACATAATACCATCCTGTCTGTAAAATGGCAGAGAGTGATGATGAAAGAGAGGCAGTTAGATTAGCAACTGAACTCGCAGATGCTGATGCTACCATGCAAGCAGCAGACGCGGATATAATACTCATTCCGGTCATTAAAAGGAGATCTATAACCTTAAAACTTATAGAAAATGGACTGACACCTAGAGGTGGCACAGTCATATTCGTAATTGAGGCACACGAATATCGGCAGACAGAGGTATACTATTCATGGATACATTTTCCAGCAGCAAATGCTGTAACAAAGTACTTCCACTATTACAAAGTAGAGGAACCTCCTGAAACGTACACTCCTTTCGAGGAGGTGGAAGTACCACTCAAATTCCAAGAGCATTTGCTCTTATTTGATGGCGCCCTAAAACATAACAATCACATTACAAGGCTCGGTCCTTTAGGAAGACCAGGAGCAACGTGGCCGGTCTTAGCCGGATACACACCACATCCAGACATCGAAAGAATGCCTGCAGCAGAGCTGTTAATACAGCTAAAACAACTACTAAAAATTCATAGACAATTAGTTCAGTATGTAATGCGGACTTCAACAATTCAGCCAGCGATTAAACTTCCACAGCTGACCCCTCACCAGGGGAACACAAATAAAATTACACCACAGAACATCCAATCCTGCCTAGGTAAAGTTCCAGCTAAACGGGAACAAATACCATTCTGGTTGGCACAGAAAATCACCCAAATAGAGGCGGTGTTTCCTGACACCACCCCGCTGGAAAAACACAGGATTCTGACTATATGTCTCCCAATGGGAATCGCACCACACATTGAGGACTGTGACACTTGGGGTACAGTCTTTGCTTCCATCTACACAAAAACGCACGGTGTTCCATCCATTTCGGTAATACCAGATGTGCTTAAACAAATTCAAGATGAATACGGTCCAGAACCTGCTTTAACTCTTGGTATGAAATTACTAAAAGACTTCAAGCAGGTCTCGGCTATATTATTAGCCAACATAAAAGGTGAAGCAGCAAACGTGGCGATCCGCCAGAGGTTAAAAGAGACAGATATAGCAGACCAACCAGCTGAAATTGCCAGAATCATAGAAAAATCCTATGAAGAACTAGGCAGAGATAGTCTAGGTGGAATACCAGTAAAACCGCAACTGACTACAAGTCCAGAAAAAATATTTTTTAATAATAATAATTCACCAAAAAAGAACTGGGATGGAAACAAACAATCCAATCCTGAAGAAAAGAAATTCCAGTCCAGAGGAAGGTCTCCGAGGCGAAGAGAGAAATCTCCAAACCAAAGACAGAGGTCACCGCAGATTGACCCCTCTGGGAATAGATATAACCTTAGAAATAGGGATAATATTAAAAAACCTGATAGATATCAAGACATTGATACACGTCCCTCTCAATCTTTTCAGACTTCCTCGCAGAAATCGGAAAGAAGAGGACGATCAGAAGAGCACGCCAAGTCCAAAGACAAGGAACCTGCTCAGCTAAAAAAGAAATTACAATTTCCAAAAAAGAAGGTAGCCAGTATCAAGGTAGTTAACAATGCCGAGAATACTGAGGACACAACTGAAAAACGGAGAGTGGGCTCAGACAATGCTAGACAGCGCAGCAGAGGTGAGCATAGCTCGCAAAGTCCTTATGAATCATCTGGAGACAGTGGACACGAATGAATACCTTCAAGTGGAAACTGCAGACACCAGAGTTAGCAAGCCCCACAAGATATACGAGATAACATTACGTATAGAGGGAGATAAGACTAGGAAAATAAGGGGACTATTTTGGGATAACCTCTCCAAAGGCTATGACATCCTTCTAGCTGAAAAAGACTGGCCACCAGAGTTTGTCAGGGAGTGCCCTCATGGCGAAGAAGTAATTATGCCTGCCTTCTCGAATCAAATACCGATTCATAAAAAATACACACTTGCTAGAAAGTGGGCAGTGGCCTTAGCACCTGCTTTATATAAAAATCATGTAGGATGGGATGAGGATTCTCCTCCTCACAAAATCCAGTTAAAATCACAACCTACTGCACAAAGGCAGTACCCAATTAAGCAAGAAGCTAAAAAACAGGTAAATGAAATACTAGATCAGCTAGAATACCAGGGGGTGATTGAAACTTGCACCTCACAAATGAACAATCCTTTGTTTCCGGTCTCCAAACCAGACAATTCATATCGTCTAGTTTTGGATTACCGACACCTTAACACATGTTGCAAAACCTTTGCAGTGCAAAACTCACACAGTGCTGCACTAATGAATAACATAGTGCGCAAAAAATACAAAACAACCTTGGACATCTCCAATGGATTCTTTTGTCAAAACATAGCACCAGAGAGCAGATCTTTAACTGCATTCTCAGTAAATGGCACTCAAAAACAATTCTGTCGGTTAGCCCAGGGGTACAAGAACAGCCCGGGGGTATTCTCAGCGAGAGTAACAGAATTACTACAACTATATGATGATGAAGCATTATCTTATGTCGATGACATTTACTTAACAGATGATGACTTGGAGACTCACTTGAAAAGAGTGAACACCATAATACTTGGGTTCGCTGCAGAGGGTTACAAATTTAACTTCAAAAAGTCCAGAATTGCCCATCTAAAAATTCTATACGAAGGATATGAATTATCAAGTATAGCCTGGTTGACAATTTTTTAAGAACTAGAAGAATTAAAAAATCTAAAATATGAAAAGACGTATCCTCTGCCAATCGACATTCTGCCTCTACGACATTTCGCCTGTGTAATCTATACAGACGGACATGCTCAACCCTCCGTTTGGGGAGAACAAGCATACAACCCCACATGTGAGATTACAAAAGAAGTGTGGCGCGGAGGTAAACTAAGACCTCTATTAACAAAATCACACTCAGTTGAAACTAATTCAGAAAAACAAACTGAAATAATAGCTTTGAAAATGGCGCTAGATAATGCGGATCGCGAATTCCCGACACTTATAGTGTCAGATTCATATTACTGCGTCAAAGCATATAACAAGGATTTGCAGACATGGATTCAGAACGGTTACAAAGATGACACAGATGCACCAATAAAGCAGAAACTGCTCTGGGAACAAGTAGCTCTTTTGAAAAAAGAACTACCAAAGACTCACGTGACACACTCACTGAGTCATCAGCGTGATGGCGTTCACGTTGTGGGGAATTCATTGGCTGAAACAGCCGCAGCGGCAGCCACTAAACCGGCTCCCGTAGATCGAAAAAAGCGTACATTAAAATACATTGACGGTGAAACAATGCTGGCTGTGAAAACGTCATCAAAAGGCGACTGCTCAGCGTTACCGATCAACTATCCACTCAATTATACATACATAATCGATGCAAACTCCGTCCCTTTTGCTCGAATCCCTGGAGTGGGGGATAGAGTGATTCCAAACATGGACAGGAGAAACTTGTTAATCGCAGACGCACACATGGGCGAGGGTCTCAGACACCTTAAATTAAAAGATTCTCTGGAAGAATTACAATCACGGTACTGGTGGCCAGGCATGAGCCTGCACTACACCATGTTTGTAAAAAACTGCCCAAACTGCAACAGAGATCGCAGTGGGGAGAGAAGCAGTTTAATACCTCGTCGTATCAAGGCAGATAATATTACCAGCAAAAAGAATGGCTTGCGATTAACATATACAGGCTAGTTTCCACTTATAATGTAGATCACCAGCACTCGGCTGACGTCCGGACTATTATACAAGATTTGCGAGTCTAAATGGCATATACGCTAAGAGCATGCTACGTTCGACCATTGTTTTCACTCAGGCAATCCAGCCTGGGGGGGAAACATGGCCAAATGAGCACAGCCCAGCGGGAATCTTCTCACTTCCTTCCTGAGGGTACGGGATGGTGTAAAGAAAAAACCAAGGCAGAAAACAATCTATAATGGAAAGGATATTAGGTTCGGGAGCTGGGTGGGTCAAACATCTAATAAGTGTCCAACGTAGTCTAAATAACTTGCCAAGAAATTCTCTGAAGGGATTCAGTCCGTACGAATTATTATTCGGAACTAGGATGTTGATCTCTGACCTTGATAGTCAGACTTCAGTGGTAATAGAAAAAACCTTTGATGTCAAAGACCGTTTGGCTATTTTACAGGACTTAAACAAAACAAGAAAAGACCTGAGCAACATACAGTTGAAACAACAGCCAACGACCACTGAAGAATCACCACCTGTCCCAGCAAGACCTGTCTGGATTCCAAAAGTCGGGGATCTAGTCAGGGAGAAGATCGCGGTAAAGAAGGAATTTGGGCCTTCTTACAGAAAAGCAGTTCCTGTCTTGTCTGTCAACGGGACAAGATCAGTTGTACTACCGCCACTTGCTGGAAAAAAGGAGAACCGAGTTGTATCCATCGACCTGGTAAAACCACAACATGTGGCCGATAACAAACAGTAGGCCAAGTGGACTCCCAATAAGTAGCAGAACACCAAGGTTTGCTACCAGTACAGAGGTCCTAACAAGGAGGCTCATCACATTCGAAACGCCTACAGAAGAACAACAAGGACTATGCAACAATGCAATAGAACTCAGACCTCTGAAAACCCAAATAAAGACATTTAGCAGAGACACACCAATCTATACTGAAGTACCAAGTGAAAATGCAAAAAACAGAAATCCTGAACCAATTGGAACAATTGACAGAACTGCATCTGGTTACTTCATCAACTTCGATGATTCCTCTGACGGCTTCAGTGAATCAAAGACACAGCCATCATCAAAATCCTTTAAAGACAAAGCGAAGGAACTTTTGAAACAACTGAAAGAAACATATCTGATTTCTCCATGGATTGAATTTTGGGTGGGTTTTGGTGCATTTATCCTCATACTTTGGCTCATCATGGTATTTACTTTGGGACGCTTCATTGAGGGAAAATATGCTAAAATGGACACAGCAAGTCAGAACATCAACTTGGTCCTCAAACCACACACATCTTCACACGTCGAGAAAAGAGAACTTTCTCCAGAACTTTCTTCAGCCAACTTCACAGCCAATCCGATACCTGGTGGGGTAGCCTGGGACAACACTGACTATGAAATTTATGGTCCGGTCGAAATCCTGAAATATCCACACCAAATCAAGATCTCTTTGAGTGATTTTGCAAAACCAAACTCATTTGCTGATGATTGGGACTTCGAAAGCATTAACAATATGATGTCTGATTTAGTAATGTCTGCTAAATTTACAAAACATGATTATTTGCAAGGTTCTACAAATTATGATAGTATGTATTGCTATAACCATTATGGTAACCATTTTTTGCATAAATCGGCACAACCTAGAAATGTTTTAAATTATAATCAATGGGAACATTGTGCTACACCTCCAAAAGGAAGCTCTAGAACCGTTTATGACAAATATTAATATTTTTCAGGTTTTAACATAAGTAATGCTGAAACATTTTATTTTAAATTGTCAAACAAGACAGGGATGAAAACCATGATAACCAACACAAAATTGATATATTCAGATTCATTCTTCGAAAAAATGAATACTTTTGGATTTGATTATTGGGACAAAAATGTTGATTTGAAAAGTGTTTGGGGTACAAAAGAATGGCAAGTACAGGGTTTAGAAGCTTTGTTTAGAGCCTGCATGATCCCAGAACAAATGATATTTTTAAATGACACCGTTCAACAAACCACCTGTCTTGGCTTAGCCAAAATCAAAGATTTAAATAAACCGTCTATTCCGAAGCCAACAATGTTTAGCAATAGCTCTGATACAGATGAAGAGATAGACGTGAACCATATACTTAACCAAAACAGAACAAATCCTGATTGGAAACAATGGTTGATCTGGCCCACAGATACAAATAACTGTCAAGATAGATTCCTGAATAAAACACAGGGTTTCAAAATGACCAGGCCAGACCCTAGATATCCCCAAAGACATCACCCAGGGATAATAACAACCTACAGTGTGGGCAAATTATGCCTTCAATGGCTACAGACTTCCACACTGCCTGAAATTAAGCAACACCTAACTTTACTTACTGATGGTGCTGACTTGCGTGATTTCATACTGGGACCACGCAAACAGCGTCAAAAGCGTTTCATAGCAGCCTCTGTATATGCAGCATACAATGAGGCCTGGAAGGTTACTCAAATTGAGACAGCAGAAAGAATACAGGAAATTGACCGTATCAATTTGGAAAAATCACTATCTGTAGTGGACAATGGGTTAATGACTCTGTCCTCCAGAATTTTTTCATTGGACAGCATTGTGTCTTCAGCAATCGATATATTATCGCAAGACTTACTGTTATTACAACATGGTCAGTCACAATTGCGTTCTATTGTACAGCTTGGCTGGACGTTACAAAATCTGCGTTCAGGCTATGTGCCTTGGCGTTTAATCAACACAACGTCACTATTCCAAATCTTTAACCTTACTGATAGACAAATCGGTATGGCGCAAAAGGGTGCTGATTATACAATCTTGAGCATTGAAAAACTAGAAAGATTACCAATGACAATGTCAGAACGACCTGTCAGTGAATGGATAATCCACGGAATCATAAATATTCCAATCTCAACCTTCAGGTTTCAATACTGCCAAAAATATATACAGGCTGGCATGTACGAGAAATTGGGAAAGGGGTACCTTAAAACAACTTGGAACCTGCCCTATTCACATGCATGTGTCAGTAATAAAGGACAGAAAGTGTTTCTTAGTGGCAACAATTGTGCTATGTCACTAAGCGGCACGCTTCTGTGTAACGGAATTAGTTTGCATGGAGCCTGTGAAGGGAATTCATACAACCTTTCATGTCACCAGCAAGGCGCACCTGCAACTGAAATAGAACCATTCTTTCAAAGACTCTATAATGGGAGTTACATTCTTATTGTAGACCGCAGATGTTGCAGTCTTATGCCCGGGACTCCTTATCTAGTAACTACAACGGCGAAGGTCAAGTGCTGTGGACGTTCTTTATTCCCCAGCTCCTTTCTAGACAGGGAGGCAAGGGCATGGCCCAGTTTGAAAATTACTTCTATTCGAATAGATACTTTAAGCAGAATGAAAACAGTGCTTCTTCAGACGCCTACAAGGCTCACGTCATCAAAAGAAACATATGATCTACAAGTCGCAAGGACGACTGCAGAGATACATACATTATTATCAACTAATTCCCCCGTACATTTCGCGGAAATCCTGAGCGAAATCTTAAATATTTCTGATACCAATGGGATCTCAGGGGTATTTAAGAAAGTATTTTCGATGGCATTAACACCATTCAAAGCCATACTGGGTATTTTTCCAGATTTCGTCCATTCGATTTTTGGCGGACTTCCCCTGATCCTGGGACTAATTGCAGGAATCCTATTCCTAGTCCTTATTTTTCGTTATGGCAACCCATGTCACAGATCAAACTCTCGCGACAATGGAAGATACGATCCTAGCCATTGGATACCGGGACCGGATATCAAAAATCCTGGGACTCTCCCGGCTTAGAGACCTAAACATGACTTGGTTTCTATCATTTCGACCAATGTGGCAAAGGTGTGTTTTACCTGTACTAAGGTGTCTGCTATGCGGAGAAGAATGCGTGTTAGACACCTGTCTGACGCTACAATCGGATGCGCCAGTGGATGCAGATACACTGTTGGTTCCTACCAAGGTTCACGCTTTGTGCTGCCCTCAAAGGCTGCCAATCCTGATGACGGCATTCCTGGAATCTTCACCACTACGATTGAAGAGTAGTGAAGTTCAAGATGAAAGCAGCATCGAACAGGTACGACCTTCTGTCAGCAATGCGAATCAGAATGTCAATGGAGACAATCATGCGCACGAATGCATGGTTACCCCTATTTCCGACTTAGTGGAACTTTCCCATGAAGCTGTTGACAGTTTTTTCGAAAGCCTGAATGATATGATGTTCTCTCCAGAACAGAAATAGAGACTTTTGAGTAAACTCGCACACGGCGTTCCCTGAATTCGGCCTTCAACTTTAAAAATAAAGTCACATGAACAATTTCACTCCAGTTCACGGACAGCAATTTTTTTCAGCAAGCCCCTTAAAATATTTTTCTACATATTTTTTCCCGGGACACTGATCTTCTGCTTAAAGTAAGAAACTATTCCTAGAGAACTAAAATTTCTATTTTTAGATACTTTATATAGACTTTAGCTGCCCGCTGGTATGTTCACAAATATTTTATTATGTGATGAAATGGTCTCGAACTTCCTTTCTGTATAGCCATATTAAGAGCCATTTCATGTGTATTTCTCATATACCAATAAGCAATAATGCATAAAAATGCGTGTTTACTTTTGCATTTAATTCATAGCTTAAGTGCATACAATATATATGACTGCAATTTTTCAGTATATTTGAAAATTTCGAAATGCATTTATGTATTTTGGGGTGGTAAGGTATACACTATACTCTATAGTATGTTGTACTATGTTATACTATGCATAGATTAGTAGATATGACCATAGTTAGCGTGGAGTGGGTGTCGTGTATTTCTATAGGTTCTGAATCAGTCCCCCTATTCCTGACCCTATTCTGGTTAAACTAACTATCAAGTTAACTAACAGTCAGCCCATGAGGCAAGAAAACCCCCATGATGCAGATACCGTTATCTGACGCAGTCACACTACGGCACAGGAACGTGTTATCTGATTAGGTCATAACGCTTGAGATCTAATTAGACAAGCGACATTCCTCCAGCCCCTGATAAGGCATACGACGTTCTCATAACAAATCAAACCTATGACAACCTGGATAATCCGTGCGGCCATTGTTTTGATTTCACAGAGAACTTTTGCAAAAGAATGTGCTAACGAGCAAGTCGTATGACATCTTTATTGACGTACCTATGTCCATCCTTACGTCAATCTCGGCACCTTTAAGGTATAAATATTGCCGACCTTGCCCTATGCAAACACACGCGTGGTGACAAGACGGAGCAGCCATACTTGCCGAAGCCGAGAGCAGAAGCAGACCCCGCTGGCGCAGCCCCGCCTTCCTGACGCGCTGAGAGACGCGCTGCTATCTCAAGCCGAGAGACCCAGCACCGGCGCTTTCGGGCAGCCCTCGCAGGCAGCCTGGAATATCGAGAGCAGAGAAAGAGATACCATTCCTCATTCATCCTAAATTCCAGGTACAGAACTGAATAACCCCTCACAGAGAATTCTTTAGTTATTCACTTGGCAAAAACAAACTTAACTTAAACTGTAACTTTCTATTCCCGCCCACGCATTAGACTTAGGTCAGGTACACGGGGTAGGCGTATTTAGAAACACCAGTTGAGTACGTTTAGTCAAATGTATATGTGTATGTAAATATATTTTAATCATTTTAAACATCATATGGCTCAGAAACCATATCAATGTTTTTACAGTATTATTTTATACTATTGCTTTTAATGTATGCACTTTACTTAACTATAAGTATTGCAATAATATCGATCCATTTCTCATGTATGAGAAAAGAGACTGATCAATAAATAACACCTTTTTATTGAACACGCCCGTCTCTTCCTTTTCTCTACATTCTGATGAGACTAAGAATGCACGTACTGACTGAGTAAAATAATTGCCTTGTGCTCACACGACTCTCGAGATTGACTCTTGATTAGGGGAGAGCAAAGTTGTCATGTTCTATGGTTGTCAGAAACTAAATCCCTTCTTGTCTAATCAGGGAAGTTAATCCTTCCTTGAACATTCGAGAAAGTTTCTAGCGAACTCTGAGCTTAGCTGGCAAACCCAAAAATTAAGTCTAGTATTGACAGTAGTAGACCTAGTTAACGTCTGGCCTAGGCCTTTACTGCTGTAGGTACTATTCCAATGCGCAGAGCCTATTGGGAAGATAGGAACTACACTACAAAATAAATAATTCATCCTTATGTTGAATACAATTTTTCGTGATTGAAGGCCAGAAAGAGCAATCAGGTTGTGTAGGGCCATAGACATTGAAAACAGTTAAAGGTATAGAATTAATAAGCAACGTAGTTAGTATCCATCTACCATCAGTGTCATTTTCTTGTGACAAAACTTTGCATTTTAATATCTTGTGACATAAAATGGTAACTCCATCCTTTGTGTTATTGGAAGGTGAAAACAAGACTGTACCCACTCAACTCCTTTTAAATTTAAGGGATTCAATTTCGGTTAGGTGGGTCTCTTGCAAAATAACTATATCAGGGTTATAGGAGGCTAAATGAGAAATGACTCTCTGCCGATTAATGGGGCTAATAAAATCTTTTACATTCCAGGAAACAACTTTGAATTTACAAATAGCATAAAATCAATAGAAACAAAAAGTACAAGAATGCTCACATGTAATAAACAGCCGAAAAAGTGAGAGAAAGAGAAAGAAGAAATGAATATAACAGATAACATCGTAGAGAGAGCTGGGATGAAGTAAAGGAAAGGAAAAGAAATCAGTATGAATGTGAAAGTAGAGAAAAGAGCAAGAATAAAAGAAAAATAAGTTGAACCAGTAAATAGGAAAAAGGGAAAGGAAAGGAAGGGGAAGGAAGAAAATACAAGAAGAGACAGTACATATCCAAAAGGATGACTGATAATAACGTACCTGAGGGGGACATACAAGAGAGCAATGGCGACACTCAACAAGAATGACCGCCCGAAGAGTGGGAGTCCAAACCGCACCAGGACAGAAATCGAAAGAAAAGAGCCACATGGGTTGAGAGAAAATACACCATGAACCTATATAAGGATATAAAAAGGTAAATAACAATAGGGAAATAACAATAGGGATGAGGTGGTGATGATGGCTGTGCTATCCCGATGTTTGTCCATAAATCTGCAATAAAAACATATTTAAAAAAAAAAAAGAAATAACAATAGGGATATACATTAGAATGTATACAACAAATTAACACATCATGTGCAGACATAGGGAAATTGGAGAAACTGCAATATCAAAAACTGCAATATCAAAGAAGAATAAGTAGTAAGAGAAGAAACAGCAATGAAAGAGACCATATTAAACCTATTTGAAATTATCTAAAGGTAAACTTGAATGTACAACACCATCAGAAGTGTTGTAAGAAAGAAGAACAAGTGTAAACAATCATTCAATCAGCCACTAGGAGAAGAGGAGGTATCCATGCCACTATTAGATTGAATATGAATACAGTTCTTAAGTTCTCCAGGGTCTTGAAAAGTCCATGTTCGATTTTGGTGAGGGACCTTGAAAATACATGGATGAAACAAGCCATATCTAGCTCCAAGAGATCGCAGGGGAGCACGAAGGTTCAGAAACTCTTTTCTTCTTGATGCCATGGCATTGGAGACATCTTGAGAGAGGAACACTCTCTGACCCAGCCAGGAAATTTGACGCTTGGATCTAGCTGCAGAGAGGACTCAGAGAAGATCTGTGAATTTCAAGAAGAGAATGATGACACCTCGTGGTTTCGTTGAAGCAGATGAATGTGGGCCAAGCCTACGGGCCCTTTGGATACTGAGAGAAGTAGTGGCCACCTATTTTCTAAATCCTCAGTATGTTGCTGGAGAGCAAGGACCAACTTTTCCAGAGAAGAGAAGCGCTGAGAATTAGCTTGTATCTCCGAAACCCGTTGTTCTACAGACGTTACCCTATTGTCCATAGTCGACCATTTTTCCTCCAGAAATTGCATTTTGTTGTTAGTTGCCTCTACGAACGGACATAAGGCGCGTATCTCCTCTAAAAGTAACTCCATAGAAATAGGAAAGGACGACTTGTCTGGATATGGAGGGTCATGTTTCAAGCGCTTAGTCGAAGTAGTAGGAGGAGAAGACTTGTTCGATATGGGCTGTCTTGAGGAAGAGCGATTAGGTGCGACTCCAGCCATTTGGATTGTAGCAGTATAGGAATCGGAGCCTGAGGAGGATGAAGAAGATGAGGAAACTGCCACCTGAACACTCTTAGAAGGCACAAAAAACAAACTTTGGTTTACGCAATCTGCCCATAAAAACGAATTACTTCCAATTAGTGATGTAAGCAGGAAACCTTTATGTCCAAAAAAAAGGCAAGGGCACAAAAAAGTGACCAATTGTAGAGAGTAACGATGTATTAGATAACAAGCAAATGAGTAAGAACTATATTAGAAAACAGCACTGTAGGTATCCGAGGCATGCATCACAAAAGAGATGGTAAATTGCAGCAATAGTAACAAAAATAATCCTGACGTTACGAAATGGTAGAATGGACAGAAATATAATTGACTACTTGTCAAGCTGCGAATGTAAAAAAGTTGACCAGGCAGCAGATTCTAGGAAATTTAAGAAAGGGGATATGTGACTCAGGAAACATTCAATGAAATAAACTTTTCAGGGAATTGTACCTGTTATTCTGCTTCGCCACATATATAATAATGCAGGAATGATGGCATGACATAGCAAGCTGAACTGATGAGGCGGAAAAATATATTCCAGAAAATTCCTGTTGAAAAGCACAGAATGTAGCATTTCAAATAGTGCATTTGGATAGGCATGTACCCAGCTGGAGGAGTTTAAGCGTCGTTTCCATGAGGCAAGTAGGCAACATGAGTTTAATTAATGCCTTCTTTACAACACTGAGGCACAGACAATGGATATAGATGGTAAACAGGTAAACAGTTAGGCCTTAGGGGGATTATCCTTCTGTTATGCGCAATGAATAACAGGCATTGTAAAACACTCCACCACAATAGCGAAGGTTTGGGCATAAACACTCAGCACATCCCACAGTTATGTGGCAGGTGATGCAGGAGCAAGACAAAAGTCAAGGTAGCCACGGAGGAGCCAGCGTGCAGAAGCAAGTCTTCCTGAAGAGGCGCAAATCTCCGCGAGGAGAACGCGCTCATTCAAAATGGCAGGCGCTGCAAGGTCACTGATGCGGCGGGTGTCAATGAGGTACTCACCAGATGCAGCTCGCGTTCCCGTTCGTGTTGAGAGCATTTCTGTTGCGCAGGGCGTTGTGGAAACGCAGCAGAGACACCGTGAACGGGTCGGGTGTGGCGGAGAAACACCCTCAGGCAGCCATCTTGCGTGGCGCCGTAGCCACCCCCCCATTATTATGACATTTTAAACTTGGTAACACTATCTGGGCATTGGTTGCCGTTCATTAGTGTATATACCAAATATAGCAATAAGCTAGAAAACAAGCATTTGCAATGCAATAGGTCTCGCATTTGCGAGAGTTTGAGCTATTGGCATTGCAAATGATAATGCAAATTATTTATGTGTTCGTTTTTGAAAACCGATAAAGAAGGCATTGTCATGAACAATGCCAATAGCTTAAACTTTCGCAAATTTGAGACCTATTGCATTGCAAATGCTTGTTTTATATATAGTTTAATACATTTAAATAGCCTGTTTACCTGTGCTGTATAGAAAGATACACAAACAGTAAGTAAACCATATGTCAAAATTAAAATATGAGAAATAGAATGAGGAGATAAGTATATGTACTCTCTGAAGATGTGTTTGTGCACTCCTTTTGTAAAGTATATACAGGCCACTGGAATTATGCGATTCTGCAGCTCTTTTCACACAAATTTTGGTTTTGTTGCATTTTCGACATAATCCATCATCTGCTGCATAATCTGTAGATATTAACAAAAAAATCGTTTCTACCCAAATGGATCAAAAGTTACTAAAAACATGAGAAATGCGTTTACACGCAGTGGAAGGCCCGTCACAAAGAGTTAATGGTCATCTTTCAGATATTTATTTCTGTAAAACTGGTACTAATGAAGTCTTTACCCAGATAGTATTATTGTGTGTAAAAATATAAAAACAATGAATTATTCCTCTCAAAAGGTGTGCCGCATAATGTGTTGTTTCCTGCTGGATAATTTAGTCAACCCTGCCACATAATTTGGTGCTCCCCTGCCGCATAAGGCCATTTGCCATGGGTATATAGCATAAGACATATTTGGGAGTGGGTCACTTTTTGTTTTAGGCTAGTGGCTCCTAGATTTGTTGACATGATGATAGAGCAAAATATTGAAATGAACTATAACTCATAGAGAAATAGAAATGAACAATGAAAAGAGTGAAGGGTAGAGGAAAGTAGGCATTCATGACGTAAGATAAAACACAGATAGAAAGACAAGGTGAACAAAGGATATAGTCAGTGAGTAATGAGTGTTTGTATGCATGAGGTGTAAAACATGGAGGTCCCTGCAAAATAAACTGGAAACAAAAAGTAATAAGATGGCATAGGAGGACAAAGGAGAGAGAAAGAGCACTATATAAAGTATGAAAGCTAGAAAACAGAAATTGATAGAAAAACAAAGAGGAAAATGACAATGTCTACATAAAATGAAAATAGACACACAGTGATATCGAAGGTGTGAAGTAAAGAGTAGTTAATCAGAATAAAGATCTGAAAATATTGAGAAAGAAGTGATAACAAGAGAATAGGAGAAAAGAATGAAGATTGAAAAAGGAAAAAATAAACAAGAGCGTGGAGAAGAAAGAGAAAATAAGGAAAGAAACAAAGAATGAAAAAGTGAGTTCATGAAGAAAGAACAGAGGAAGAAGAAAAACTTAATATTTAAGAAAGTGCGAGATGAAAGCGAATTAAATAGAAAGAGGAAGAAAATAGAGTAAATCAGAATGAGGGAAGTATTCAAAAAGAGGTGAAAAAAACAGCACTTGAAAGAGGATTATAGTGAAAAAAGAACAAACTAGTGGAATTGAAAGAGGGGTAAAGGATGGAAGTACAAAAAAGCAAGTGAAGAAAGGGAGAATAAAGGAAGGAAGAAACAATGGATTTGAGGTTATAGAAGGCATAGAAATGAACGGCTGGATAATCTAGAAGAGAGACATGCAAGATGAAAGTAAGGAAATAGAAAGAAAGATACACATGATGAATGAAAGCGGAATAAGGAAACGTAAATAGAGAAAATCAAAGAAGAAAGCAATTAACAACAGGGACGAGAAGGAAGGACTGAAAGAGAAATATGATTGAAATAAGACAAAATATTAATGAGAGAAGGTAAGGGGTGTAGCGATAATGAATTAAAAACAGAATACAATAGAGTGGAGAGGGAGAAGGAATATTGAAGCAAGGGAAAGGAATTTAAGAAAAGGAGAGGAAAAACAGGTCGAAAAAGCAGAAGGAGAAACTAGAGAGAGTAAAATCTAAAGAGAAAAAAAAAATAAAAAGAGTGAAGGTCGAGTGAAATGAGAACGTTAGCAATCATTGATTTCATTAACACCAAGTAAGCCCTGTTACCTATTTCTTTGTATTTATTTATTATAAAGCGCTGCGAGTCGCTAAAACGTGACATCACGGTGCTCTTTAATGTGCTTCTTGTGCAAGCCTGTCAGAGACCTGGTCCCATATCACCTTCGGAAAAAAACTGTAAAAATCCAGTTTATACTTCTCTGTGCACCTTTTTCTCCAAGCCAGAAGGCGCCTTGAGACCCCCACATGGCCCACTCCAGGAGCTGAGCTCCCAGAGCCGAGAACTGCAAAACACAAACCAGAAACAAAACACCCAAAATACGTCTAAATGCAGCGCGTCTTCTACTCAGGGATAAAGTTGTCGTGCTCCCAGTTGGCTAATGGAGAAGTGTGGCTCACTGGTTAGAGGCGGCAGACCCTGAAGCAGAGATCAGGCCCGGGACCAGGGTTCAATTCCCGAACGGCAGGGTCTAGGATCAATATCCGCGGACTCGATAATTCTCGCTTCGGCGCCTTCTCTAATCATGGGCCCCACGCTACAACTCTGGGCAATAGCTAGCTTAATCTCCACAACGGCCCCACCAGCGCTGGGGTGCCTGGCTCCGCCCCTCACAGGGAGAGCCAAGAAGGGTTCCACAGCCGAAGCGCCGAGATACCCTCATGGGTGATTCAGCGCTATATAAATCAATAACTATAACTATCAATAACTATAACTAATGACGCCCCCTCCTCACCCATCTGTGTTACTAGGCAACACAATGGTGGTCTTGAGTACATTTTTCTTTTTAAAAAAAAAACTCTGCAGCCGCCTCGCCCCCATCCAGTCTCCCATTAAAACAGAAAGTGTGAGGCAGAAAAAGAGGAATGAGAACAAATGAGACCTCGAAGAGCGAACAGATGCAAGTTTGTTAAAGTTGTGCACACAGCGCATTGAAGCTGCCTCCTTAGGAGGTGCTGGGTCTGTTACCAAGAGTACGTCGTGGGCTGTGGGGCATCTTCGGTTGCGAGTCCTAGAGTTTACTTTAGCTTTTAATGATCCGCTGTGTTTCTGACTATTTCCAAGTACTCGCCATGAATTCACATCGCCAGGAAAACACAGAGAAACAGGCTCTCTCCGTGGAGGTGACGGGGGAAGGGAAAGTGAAAGTGTGCGATGCCAGCCGACGGGGACAGGAGATCTGCACGCGTACGGAGTGCACATCTCTTGTCTGCCCGTGCCACCTCCTGTCTCCCTTCGGCAGAGAAACAATCGACTATAGGTCTCGCCAAGGAGGGCAGCGCATTCGCTGCATCGCTAGGCGAGACCTAAAAAGGTAATAAGTCCAGTTTTACAAAGGGTCTTTCACTGCGTGGCAACATGTGTTACTGCATTTTTAGTAACTTTTAAAGCGTTTGAGCTAGAATCTACATTTTCTTGGGTAAAATTCCGCAGATGATGTATTATGTGACAAGTGCAGCCAATCTATATTTATGCTGCACAATCGCCCAATTCTAGTGGCCCTGGATATAATGCACTTGTAACATGGCAGACTGGATATCCGTCATGTTTTTGACAGAGTAAACTATCTGTCAAACTCTAAATCAGCCCATAGCTTTCTATGTCAGAACTCAATTGTGAGTTCTCATTTTAGTTTGAGTGTAGCTGAATTATTCTGAATTAAAGCCTGTAGAACAAGCTACCAATCCTCAATTTGGCCAACCTTGGCAGGCTGCTCACAAATTGCCTCCTTATACACTGTGTGATACATAAAGATCTGGTGGCGGACTGCGTTCAAGAGCTAACACATAAAGAACAGCATCAGCTCCCATGAACTCCAGGCGTCAGCGACATCCATCATCTCACGAGAACATGCCGCAAGACAACAGCCAAAGCTTGAGGTTCGTACAGCTGCAGCATTGGCTGAACATTGCAAATTAACCATGATGGCCCAGGCTTTTCAACATCTGTCCCTGCAATTGTCCTAATTTTCTGAGAGGGTCGACTGAACACAGAGGGAGGCAAGTTTCAGTATGTTCTAGAGCAGAATCAATCACCAGCAGAAAGAACTTTTGTTAGCAGAGTTAATAGTTCAAATGCTGCATGTAATTCCCTTTAGTGCCTAAAAATCATTTTTTCTGTATTGATGAGTGTAACACAGGCCCCTTCCCCCAAACCCTTCAGAGGGAGCCAGTCAGCCCAAGGACAATTAATATCTGTGAGATATGGGAGACTAAGGGCCTCCACTTCAGATTCTGCGGGGCAGTTCCCACCATTTTACCTTACACCACTGGGCAGTCAGCCTTTTGACCCTGTATTAAAGGCCAATGCCTATTTTTGGACTGTCTTCCTTTTATTGTTCAGTTGTAGGCTGGTTTCACGTGTTCCTGTACGGTGAGAGAGGGGCCCAGAGATATGCAGGCGTTGGCAGTCCTTCCCGTCTCTTTTAGGAGACTACTTGAGAATGAGAGGTTCTGAGGCGAGGGGCCCAGGGCCACCTCCATGATGAGATTTCTTGTTGTATCTAGGGCAGAGTCACTTTGTATTCAGCCAGACCTGGCTCTTCAGACAAGCGTATGATAGGTTTTTGCCTGCAGTGTGTTGTCTATGTTACCCAGTGTAAGAATTGGCTTTTGTAGTCTGGTCTGCCCTGTTCCCATGATGCACTGGGCCAGGGACAGACTAATTTGCATACAGCCAGGTTCTGAAACTGGGATGGTGCAATGAGCTAAAAAACGGTGTTGGATCTAGCCCTGATCTCTTGACTGGGTGAGAGTATTCTGCTTAATTCAGAGACTCTGTCCATCACCACCCCTTGTTGTAAATATGTCTTTGTTACCCAGTGCCAAGAAACCGGTCATGTGATCGAGCGCTGTATAAAACCCTGTAACATAACATAACATTCAGGCCCAGTACATGTGCCACCTTCTGCCTCGTCTGCACCATCTTTTTCACACTGCCAAGAAAGAGCACTGCCTCCTAAGGCATGCACACTGGCCTGAGATAGAATAGCAAGAGCACAGCACAGTGGGTTCAGCGTGTGCAGTGAGCACTACAGCAACACCAGAGTTTCGGGTCAGTACTGGAGCACAGAGGGTGAAGGTGGACACCACAGAGACCGCGAGTGCTGTTTGACCCTCATCTCTCCCTTGTATATGATGATACGACCCTCCTCAATGCTCTTCTGTGCAGAGTCCAAGCAGGCCCTACCCTGTGGATTCACACAGCCATTACAGTAACACGGAGATGGTGGGAAATGAAGAACTCTATTGCAACTGGGCAGGTAAAACTCACCTCTACACCTTCCAAGGTGTCACTAAGCAGCCACCAACGGAGCCCTCACGTTTTTCAGGCCTGTGCCTAAATAGGTGAAAAGTCATCAAGTCCCAATTTTTGCTTTGCTTTCTAGGACATATAGGCCTGATTTTCCCTGAATGCAATGGAAATCCTACACTGGCTGAGCTACTCACATATGAGCCTGTGCAACGTGAGAACTCTATTTCAGATGCTAAAGTCGCCACACGCCTATGGGTACGGGGACCGAATAAGCCAGATGAAAAAGGATGTCTGACCCGGTTGACCAGGCACTAACTGGGCTTCATTTGAGAGGACCTGAACTTATCTAGTCAGTAACAGTCGCAGGCGATGGTGGTGGAGTGGGGTGGTGAGGGCACAGACACACTCCACCTTTGTTCTGTTTCTGGCTGGGTTGATGGGGACAACCCTGCTGGATCTGTGTGGATGGTCCTCATTAGCTTGGGCTGGATTCTGTAAGGTAGGAATTAAAACCCTACTATTGCTGTTCCCTTTATTAGTTTGAAGCAGGAGCAGGGCTGGCTTATATTGACCCTATAGGCTCTATAGAAAGCAATAATCAGCCTAAGATGTGGTGCTGTTCTGTGCCTAATAAGGCCTTTATACTTCCAGTCCACCTGCAAAATCACACTTTTTCTTCATATTGTTCTGTAATGCCAGCTCACCCAAAGAGCAACATTACAGGTCAAAGTGTAAAGCTAGTCACAAGAAGGATTCAACGAAGACCTAAGGTTTGAAAGTAAACTTCTGGTAAAGTAAGGCAGAGTCCACGCTGTTCAGGAAAGCAGAGATCTTTATTCAGCACAGAGCAGGCATAAATCGGACCGTTCCTCAGCTGGTCAGCAGCAACTCCCAAGCCAGGAACGTTCCTGTTTAAAGCATAACATGGAACGTTTAGGCAAGGTTCTGTAAGTTATAGAAAAGGAAAACAGTAATACAATAAGAGAGCAAATTTGCAAATGTGAAAACAAAGTAGGATCAACTTTACAACACAATCCATGTAATTTTTTTTCACTACAGGCATTTAAAAAATATTTTTGTAACCACTAATACCATGACGTTGCTAAACAAGGCACCAAAATGATCCTCAGTCAGGATTGAGAAACAGCATATCATCGGTCTTCCCGAACTAAAGAATCCAGGAGGGTGTGGCTTGCGTGCCGGAGCATCATGGCGGAATTGGTGTGAGCTCCGCTACAACGTGGGACTCTTCTTCATCTACAAACCTCGCTGGACTGACTTTTCCAATCGGCAAACTGCAGGCATGGCTCTAGGAGAATGTGGTGAGTCTCCGAGCCGTTTTTAATATCGCCCGCATCTGTTTTCAGCCCATAGGCTGTGGCGGCAATCTCTCCTCAGACAGACGCGGGTGCCCGCCATTTTCTAACGCTTCGCTCGTATTCTCTTTGATCTGCCCGTTTCTCCTCACATCCTTACAGGAGACGCGCGTCTGAGCCTTCAGCAACGCTTAGTATGCCCTATACTATTTTTTCTTAAAGAAACATTGTCATATTTCTGCACAAGGCTATAAATATAAGTATATACTTGCCACTTCACTTTCCAGTCAACGCTGCCATACATGGAAACAAAGGCAAGATTGTAGCAAGCTGGTGTTCGAGCAATGATGAATGAGTGATTTGATGTGGTGTTTCACAACAGAAGAAACCTGATTACTAGGTCTTCATCACAGAAAAACTTAATGCTCCCACCTTCTTCCATTGTGGTGCTCACACTCTTATTTTTATGCCTGCTGTTCATATGCCTGAGCCTAAATAATGTCTCCTTTGTTTCTTCTCCTGGAATAGCCTTTGGATACTGACTTTCTCACAAATGTGTTCTCTTTTTCTGGCATCGGAATACTTCATATGATATTTTTTGTGGTCCTTGTGTTACTATGGCTTATAGTTATACTATAATATGTGACTCATGCTACGCTCTTTGATAGTATAACTTACTCCTCAAAGATTTGACACATTTTTTTATATACTATATTTTTTGAGATATATTCATTTAACGTTCATAAGTAGACTTCTTCAGCATTCCACGATGGCTAACGACCTTCATATTGCTAGATCTTCTTCCTCTGGTGCTAAACAGAAAAGACAAAAAAATTACCCGCCATCATCTCTTCTCTCCTCACAAAATCCCATTTTGGACTCTATATTAGATGAGGTACGTAGCCTTCAACCTTTCATGTCTACTACTAATGAAAAGTTAAAACAAATTGAGGAGAGATGGATCGTAATGGAGGGTAAGGTTTTGAAGCTTGAGCAGCGGGTCAGTGACCTACAAATACTTCTTCAAAGATTACAATTCTAGAACAAGAAATCCACAAGTAAAAAATGCACGCGGAGGATCTTGAAAATCGTACTCGTAGAAACAATCTGTGCCTTTACGGACTTCCGGAAAATATAGAAGGTCCTGATATGGTCTACTTTCTTCAGAAGTTCTTCCTGAAATTTTAGATCTTCAGTCATCTTCATCTCCCCTTAATATACAAAGAGCACATCGTCTTGGTCGCCTACAACCTTCTTCAAACACACCACATGGAATCATTATGCTCTTCACTGAACTCATGCTTGTTCTGAAGGCTGTAAAGCTTAAACGTCGTCTCATTTGGTCAGGTCATAATAACTTCATATCCAAAGATATTTCCAACGCAACGAATGCTCGTTGCAAAGAATTTCTTGCCCTTCGTCCCCAGATAAGACGACTCAACATTCAATATGGTATTCTTCATCCATGCCTATGTAAAATTACGCATGCAGGACGATCATGTTCACTTGATGATTCTGACAAACTTAACCTTTTTCTGCAATCTATTTCCTCTCATGGAATGGATACCAGTATTTGGCTGTTTATTATACTACAAGATTGTTGTTATGGTTCTGAAAGTTTTACTTTGTTAAACATCTATGATTAAGTGTTGTTGTCTTTTTACTTTTTCTCATTTCAACTGCTTTATATCCCCGTTGTCCGTGTCCTTCAACGTCACTATGCCCCTCTTTACTTGGTCATTCTTTTAACAGATCTGGACTCTATTCTTGATATGTTTCCTTTTTTCTTAATCTGTCCTCTTCTTTTTTCTTTTTCCACTTGTTTCTTTTTCCTTTTCTTCTTTTCCTTCTATACCTATCATATTTTCTCCTTTTTGGTTTTGTTGTATGTTGGTCTTATTTTATGGTACATGTTTTACTTTTATCAACATATCTTGCTCATTACATAATAAACAATGTCTTTTATTCTTTTTCTTTGCTAGTTGTGTTCCTGTTACCTCATGTATCCCCTAACCCAACATCATGGTTAATGTGGTCTCAAGGAATGTACATGGTCTAGGTCATCCTGTCAAACGCCAGAAGGTATTGTCTCATTCAGCTAAACTTAACACCCAAGTTGCTTTTTTACAGGAAACCCATTGCAATGATCTAGATTCTCTTAAACTAAAACGCCAATGGGTTAATCAAATTGGTTTTTCTCCTGCTACCGATCGTCATGGTGGTGTTGCTATATTATTTCATGAATCTATTAACGCCCACATATTATCATCAGAATGTGATCCTTATGGACGTTGGGTGCTGGTTAACACTATCATCAACAAAATGCAAATTACTTTTTTCAATATTTATGGACCTGTTAAATCTGATCCGGAATTTTGGCAAACTATAAAAATGAAACTATTAACTATATCTAATTCTAACGTAGTAGTTGGTGGTGACTTTAATAATTGGTTGGACCCCTTTTCAGACAGAAAATCCAAATGTAAATTTAAACCTAACAAATCTCCCAAATCATTTCAATCTGCCATTTCATCTCGACCTTTATTTGATTCTTGGAAAACGTGTAATCCTGATACCTCAGAATTTACTTTCTGTTCTCCTGTACACCACACAAGGTCTCGTATTGATTACATTTTAATTTCCAAGTCATTACTACCCTGTCTCCATTCATCAGAAATTGGTTCTATTTTTATTTCTGACCATGCCCCTGTTTCTACTTCCATTGATCTATCCATTACCACATGCAAACAAGGCCGCTGGCGATTCAACAGTCACCTTTTATCAGATCATACTTTTATTTCAGAAGCGACCTCTTTTATTAATGAATTTTTTAAAATTAACAACTCTTTAGATACCTCAATCCATTATAATTGGGTTCCATTTAAAGCACACTTTAGAGCTTTTACTATTGCCTATACTTCAAAGAAAAGAAAATTATTGACTGCCAAATATAAAGAAACCCTAACACTAATCAAAACTCTGGAACACAAATATTTTTCATCCAAATCCCCATCATCACTACAAGACTTAATTAAAGCTAAATCCAACCTGAATAAAATCGCCACTGTGGACGCTTGTGACATCCTTCTTAAAGTTAAATCAAAATTTAACGGAGGCCAAAACAAAGCATGGAAAATGCTAGCGAATTATTTAAAAATAAAATCAGAACGTAAAACCATCGGCTCTATCCATGCAGAAACAAACAATACACTCCTTTCATCTGATTCTGATATTATTAGTACATTTCAATCATATTATAATATCTTATACACAGAAAATACTAATCCTTCTAAAGAAGACTTTATAGCGTATTTCCAGGATATTCCTAAACCTAAAACTCTCCCAGATATCTTTTTGCCACTAGAGGAGGATATTTCTCTTCAAGAAATATCTAATGTCCTCAAATCCTTGAAGAAATCGAAGGATCCCGGGCCTGATGGCTTTTCAGATTATTTTTTTTAGCTATTTCCTCAATTTTTGCACCATATTTATCAGAACTTTTTAATTCTTTCATATCCAATTATAAGGCTTGTGGTACTTTTCTAGAAGCACTTATTATTGTTATCCCTAATCCACATAAAGACCCTTCCTTCTGCAAAAAAGTTTCGCTCTATATCACTAACAAATTACGATTGTAAAATTTTTGCAAAGATTGTGGACTCCCATTTGGAGAAGGTTATTCCTCTTCTCATTAACCCAGATCAGGCTGGCTTTGTCAGAGGACATTTAGCCTCTGATAATGCCAGAATGTTTTCTAATATTCTTACTCTTAATAAAAAAATACCCTTCTCCCCTAGCTGCATTATCTTTGGATGCAGAAAAAGCTTTTGATCGAATTAATTTGGAATTCATGTTACACACCTTACAATGGTTTGGGATTTGGCCCAAAGTTTATTTCATATATCAAATTATTATACACAGATCCAAAAGCATGTGTTATTGTTAATGGTCTTTTTCCCCCATATTTTTCTCTGCAAAGAGGTACACGTCTTTCACCATTACCTTTCTTGTTATGTTTGGAACCCTTCCTTGAACAAATTAGGAATTATCCTCTTATTACTGGTTTTACTCTGAAATCCCACCAAATTAAACTTTCTGCATATGCAGATGATGTTCTTATTTATATGTCCAATCCTGTTACCTCTCTTCCACCTTTTTATATGAAATTTCGTCATTCTCTAAGGGTTCAGGGTATAAACTAAATTTCTCCAAGACTGAAATGTTACCATTAAACTCCTCATGCTACAGACATATGTTTGATTCTACCAACTTTACATGGTGTCCTCAAAAAATTAAATACTGAAGCACATGGTTTTCCTCTAATGTTTGTGATACACTATCCCATAACTTTAATGCTCTAAATCTCAAGATCACCAATCTGTTAACCTCTTGGTCACCTTTATTTCTATCTTGGTGGGGCAGACTTGATACAATTAAAATTATGATTGTTCCCCAGATACTTTTCACTTTGTCAATGTTACCATTTAAAATTCCAGATTATTATTTTACACAGATTAATTCTATATGTATTAAGTTTCTTTGGAATAATGAACGTGCTCGTATTGCCCTATCCAATTTACGTCGCCCCAAAAATGAGGGAGGTGTCAGATTTCCTGATTTTAAATGCTTTTTTGATCCGTCAATTTTATGCTATGTCTAAAGATTTTCAAGATTTACCTAAACCTTCTTGGGTTGCAGTTGAATGTTCATTGCTAAATGATTTTTCATTACAGGATATTGTTTTTATGACTAATTGTAATTTTATTACTAAATATCCAATTTTGAAAAATTCTCATTACCTTCTACATACACTTTTCTTTAAGAATTTTGATAAATATCAACTTTTCGTCGCCTCCTAACTATGGTATAATAAACCCATCAAATTTTGTCATAAATCATTCTACTACGAACATTGGAAAGAAAACTGTATTTTTTATGTTAACCAAATGATTGTTAATAATAACCTTTTGTCTTTCCATCAACTACAAGAGACTTTTAATTTACCTGAGTCATGTATTCAACAATATAACATTCTAACTCCAATACTCCAGACCTATTTAGAGAATTTCACTTCTCAGTCAGTTCCAACTTCATTCACACCTGATACACCCGTGTACCAAGTTTCTTCAGACATTATTCCCAGTGTCTCATGGATATATATAGAACTTTAGCTACACCTAATTCTACACGGGATAAATCAACTATTGAACTAGAATGGGAACAAGACTTATCCCAAACATTGTCTGTTTCTCAATGGGACACGTTTTGGCAAAAACTCTTCAAGACATCAGAAGCTGCAAATATCACACAATCCTTATATTTTATTTATATTAGAGCCGTTATTACTCCCCTACTTGTACATAAGTTTAATTAATCAATCTCACCATCCTGTTGGTCATGTCTCAATGCTGAAGGCTCTTTAATACATTTACTTTACTATTGTCCTAAAGTTTATGCTTTCTGGAAAACTGTTTGGTCAAAGTGTATATTGATTTTTTCCTATAATATTCAATTTAACTTCTGTAATGTATTTTTAGGTACTGTGTCGCCTGATTTCGATCAACCCATCTCCAAATCGACTCTATTTGATCTGTTTAGTGCTGTAGCTTTTAAGGTTGTATTAACATGTTGGAAAGACAATTCTAATATATCCTTTTTACTCTGGTGGAATTTGATATGTGATGAGCATAGAATTGCCTCAGTACCTCATTCTTCGATTCATTTACAAATTAAGTCTGATTTATTATGGCTACCATTTACAGCTTATCTGTCATCGAATTTACATTCAACATAACTTCTTCATTTATATCCTATATTGTCTCTTTATTCTCCTTTTCTTTCCTTTTTCTTTCTCTCCCTTCTTCTTTCCCTATCTCTCTATATCTCTTTATTTCTTCCCTCATCTTTCTTTCTTATTAAAATGTTACTTCTAATATTATATGCTTACTCATATTTTCACAGTTTTTTTTTTTTAGTATACCAGTACAAAGTTCAGTTCTATTTTTATTATATGTTATTTATTTGTTATTTTTTAGGAGTACTGATACAAGTGTTATACAATCTATTCATCATATACTTTTACTTCACTTATTTGCTGATGATATTAATATATAACTGTATACTTGTATTTTCATCTGAACCAAATATTATATTTGTATTCCTGTGTTATTTATCTCTAATAAAAATGAGTTAACTAAAAAAGGGAACTAAAGAATCCACAAATGAATTCTTCCACTGAAAATGACAAAAAAAAAATAGGGGAATGAGGGCAAAAATGCACACAGGAGTGATGACCACAGAGAAAAAAAAAAAAATTCCCGGTGAAAATTACAAAAAAGATTAAGGAAAATATGCACACGGGAGCGATGGATGACGACAGTGAAAAAACAAAAGAACAAATGCGTTGTGACATATCTTTCTCTTAAAGTCCCCGACAATACTACGATAATCATCAAGAACAGATTAAATGTATATTGTAATCTAAAATCACACAAATATTACAGCATTACTATTTTAAAAAAAATCTGGAGATAGAAAAATTATTCTGACCGATATTTCAGACCGAATGCCTCTTTCCGATGCTCCACTCTTCAAACTCCACCCCCTCTGACGCCCCCTTCCCCCCACCCTACACATCCAAAAACACATTTATTTCTGTCTACGGCCCTTGGGACGATAGAAAATATAATAAGGACCCAGAAAAGGGTATTGCTAACTCACAATTAGCATTGTCTAAGAGGCAGATTGCCATCTGAGTTGAGCCCATTAGAACTTCAGGATGTATAGAAGATCCGGTCTCTTGAGGTTAGAGGGCCAGTTCCAAAATTTTTGCTAAGGGGCCAGAAACATCAAGGAGTTTGTCCTGGCAAGCACAAAATGCTCTATCAATACCCTTTTTTGTAAATTGGAATATGAGCGGCGAAGCCGCCGGCATATATACACAAAACTGTCCAATTAAGCATTAGAATTACGTTATATCTACAAAATAGAGAGGCACTTTACTTGACTGTGGCGCTCCAAAGAAAGAGGCAGGAAGATGGTGACACGCTATTTTGTAGAGTATAACTACTGTTGATTGGTGGGTTTGATAGAGGCGTGGTTCAAAGTCTCATGGGAAATGTAGTATTTTGTGTTTATTGTTTTTTACTGACTGCTCTTTTTTACGAGTAGTAAAGATTGATAAGCATAATCGGAGCCTCCGGTCCTGCCATAGAATTTGCGATGCAATGAGTCTGTGATTTCGATGAGTGATGTGGCACGCACCCGTGCCACATGTGCGGCAAACGCTGATGGCACATGAATCGAACATTAGCAGGATGTGGCACAGCAGGAATCCCCTTATTGTGGCTGCAGTCAGACTGGGAAGTGTTACTAAAATACAAATTACCCCACCCCCTCATCTGCAGGGACAATGTGATTTACAAATAAATTAATTGGGTGTTCAAGGGTCAGGCAATATTCACAGCGATATGAAACTCACGTGCACGATTATGCACTTTTCCACAGTGTGCAATAAACTTGTTATATGAAGAGTGCAGTAAAAGCGCAATGGCTGCAACCAGTGACGTTTGTAGGCGTTGCTCTGTAGTCATGAAACAATAAGTAATTCCACAATGCCACTTTTAGTTTCAGAGCTTCCGATTGGTGCTTGCTAAATGGAATTAATTCTGATTTGTCAATGGTCTTAAGGGAAATACGAATATCAATGTAATTGTTTGCCCCTGTTTTAAAATGCTTTGCTGTGATTTCCACACACATACAGGAAGTTCAAGTTCAAGTTCCAAAATTTGTATAGCGCACTACTCACCCAGAGGGTCTCAAGGCGCTTGAGGGAGGGTGCTTTACTTATCAAATATCCAGGTTTTTAGTTGATTTCTGAAGGATAGGTGGTTCTGTGTAAGGCGGAGGTGGGTGGGGAGAGAGTTCCAGGTCTTGGCCGCTAAGTAGGAGAAGAATCTTCCTCCCATGGTGGATCTGTGAATTCTCGGAATTGCGGAGAGTGCTTGATTGGACGATCGTAGCTGGCGGGAGGGGGTGTAGAAGGATAGACACGTGTTGAGGCAATCGGAACCTAGGTCGTAGAAGGCTTTGTGTGCGTGGGTGAGGAGGCGGAACGTTATTCTCTTGTTGACAGGGAGCTAATGGAGATCCTTCAGGTGGTCGGAAATGTGGGCTTGTCGAGGGATGTCCAGTATGCGTCTGGCTGAGGCGTTTTGGATGCGTTGGAGTTTTTTCTGAAGTTTGGCTGTGGTACCTGCGTAAAGGGTGTTTCCGTAGTCCAATCGGCTTGTGACCAGTGCGTGAGTGACCGTCTTTCTTGTTTCGGTGGGGATCCATCGGAAGATTTTTTTGAGCATGCGTAAGATGTTGAAGCATGATGATGAGACGGCGTTGACTTGTCTGGTCATCGAGAGGGAGGAGTCCAGGATGAAGCCCAGGTTACGTGCATGGTCCGTAGGTGTGGGTGCGGTTCCTAGGGCCGGTGGCCACCATGAGTTATCCCAGGCAGAGGGGGATGACCCTAAGATGAGGACTTCCGTTTTGTCCGAGTTGAGTTTTAAACAACTATTCTTCATCCACTCGGCTACATTCCTTGGTGTAAGTTGGTTTTGGCAGTGTTTGGGTCTTTGGTGAGGGAGAGGATCAGCTGTGTGTCGTCAGCGTAGGAGATGATGTTGAGGTTGTGTTGGCGTGCGATGGAAGCGAGGGGACTCATGTATACGTTGAAGAGGGTAGGACTGAGTGATGATCCTTGTGGTACTCCGCAGATGACTTCGGTGGCCTCTGATTTGAAGGGGGGGAGGCGGACTCTCTGGGTTCTTCCGGCCAGGAACGATATGATCCAGTCCAATGCTTTTCCTTGGATTCTGACGTCGCTGAGTCGTTGTATGAGGGTGCTATGAGAGACTGTGTCGAATGCTGCGGAGAGGTCAAGTAAGATGAGGGCAACTGTTTCTCCGTTGTCCAGTAGAGTTCGGATGTCGTCTGTTGCCGCGATGAGGGCGGTTTCGGTGCTGTTTTTGGCTCGGAAGCCGGATTGTGAGGGGTCGAGGGATTTGTTGGATTCGAGGAAGGCGGTGAGCTGAATGTTGACGGCTTTCTCAATGACTTTGGCGGGGAATGGGAGGAGCGAGATGGGGCGGTAGTTCTTAAGTTCGGTGGGGTCTGCTGTGGGTTTCTTTAGAAGGGTGCTGAGTTCGGCATGTTTCCAGATTTCCGGGTAGGTTGCGGAGTTGAAGGAGCAGTTGATGACATCGCGGAGATGGGGTGCGATGATGGAGCTAGCTTTGTTGAAAATGTGGTGTGGGCATGGGTCGGTTGGCGATCCTGAGTGGATGGAGTTCATCAGGTGGATGGTGTCTTCGGTGGTGATGGGGTTCCAGGCGAAAAGGTTGTTAGAAGGCGATGTTGGTTCGGAAATGGGTGGAGAGAACATAACTTCGGACTGGTTTTCAAAGCTGTTATGTATTTTGGCGATTTTGTTGTGGAAGAATGTGGATAGAGAGTCGCAGAGGTCTTGGGAGGGAGAAATGTCGTTGGTGCCGGCGGTGGGGTTAGTAAATTCTTTGACGATGTTTAATAATTCCTTGCTGTTTTGGGTATTGTTGTCAAGTCGATCCTTGAATGTTGATTTCTTGGTGGATCGGGTTAGTTGGTGGTGTTTGCGGGTGGCGTTTTTGAAGGTGTCTAGGTTCACAGTGGATGGGTTTTTTCTCCAGGTTTTCTCGAGAGTAAGACAGAGCTTCTTGGATTTCTTAAGGTCGTCGTTGAACCAGGGGGCTTTTTTGCTACCTTGCTTGATTCGATGGTTTTTCAAAGGTGCAAGTTCGTCGGCGCTATGGGTGATCCATTGGGTGAGGTTAGAGGCTGCTTAGTTTGGGTCTGATGATTTGGTGGGGGGGTTTTGGTCAAGCAATGTGAAGAGTTGTCCGGAGGTGATTTTGTTCCAATTTCTTCGGGGGATAGGTTGTGGGGGGTTGTGTGTCGTGGACTTTTTGTAGTTGAAGTGAACGCAGCTGTGGTCCGTCCAATGGAGAGCTGTGATGTGATTGAAGGAGATGTGCTTGCTGGAAGTGAAGATAGGGTCGAGTGTGTGTCCGGCGTAGTGGGTGGGGGTGTCAACAAGTTGATTGAGTCCTAGATTGGCTCGGTTATCCAGGAGGGTAGTGGTGTTGTTGTCGTTTTTCTTTTCCAGGTGGAAGTTGAAGTCCCCCAGTAGAATGTAGTTCTCGGAGGGGAGGGCGTGTGGGCTGATGAAGTCAGCGATGTCTTCGCTGAATTGTGTGCGGGGTCCTGGTGGTCTGTAGATGAGGGTGCCTCTGAGTGTGGTTTTGTGGTCAGAGTGAATCTGGAAGTGAAGGTGTTCGGCGGAAGCGAGGTTTTTATCGGAACTGGTCGTGATGCGGATGCTGTCCTTATGGACGATGGCGATGCCTCCTCCTGTTTGGTTGGTGCGATCTTTTCGGATGATCTTGTAGGTGTCCGGGATGGCTATGGCGATGTCGGGAGCTGATGAGGCGTTCATCCATGTTTCTGTAAGGAAGGCAACGTCCGGTGATGTAGTGTCGAGCAGGTTCCAGAGTTCGATTGAGTGTCTGTGGACTGAGCGGGTGTTGAGCAGGAAGCACTTTAGGTGGTTAGTGTCGAGGCTCTGATTGGAGTTTGTGGATTTGGTGTGGGTCCTGATGCAGTCGAACTTGCAGGAGTGGCAGGTGAATGGTCCCTGGGTGTGTCTTGGGGTGGCTTGGTAGCAGTTAGGTGGTCGGCCGCGGTTGAGGGCTGAGGGGGTTGCGGCGTCATATGTTATGCGGGTGGAGTGGGGTTTGTGGGGGCCAGGGGGTCTGGTGCTAGGCGCGGTCCAGGCGCGGACGGGCGTAGATGGGCTTACCTTTGGCGCACCTTCGGCGCGCATAGGGCGCGACCGCTGCGCGTGGACGCTGCGCACGAATGCATCTGTCATATGCGGATAGTGGAGGGGAGGGGCGAGGGAGGAGCAGCTGGGAGGCAGGAGCGGGGTGGAGAGCCGGGTAGAGAGTCACAACAACAACAACAAAAACAAAATGGCTCTAAGCCAAAAGCGAAACAGGGTTGGGGCACAATATGTAAGAGGCGCGATGTGAATGGCAGTTGAACCGGCACAAGTCACAATCAGGCACAAAACCAAAATACAGGCAGAGCACAGTGCAATTGAGCAGAGCGTTGCAGCGCACTTTGGCAGACTAGCGCTACGATAATATGCAAATTAGCAATCGAGAAATACACAAGGCAGCGCAGCACAATTGAGCAGATATTTAAACCGCAATATGGCGATCTAGCGCTACGAGAGTATTCAATTAGTAATCAAAGCAGGCAGTAGTCTGGCAGTGGGCGCTACGATACCAATTCGGCATGCAGGGCAGGGAGCAGCGTGAGGAGCGACCGCTTCTGAAGAAATCAGGACGGTCACGTAAATCAGAGTGAGGCATACAAAAGTTTGCAACGGTGCATGGGGGGCATGGGGGAGCAATCAGATTCACAGGAAGAGCTGGGCCAAGGGTCTGCTCTGGCACATACAGCCCCTGCACGAGTTCGAGTCCTGAAAACATTTGGCACGACAATCATGCAACAAACATAGGGCAAGGGTTGAGTAAATTATGCAGCAATAAAAAGCAAATTATGCAGCGTAATGCAGTACACTTTGTATTAGTAATACTTAAGTATTTTGCCATTTTTAGGTGTCGCCTGCACAGCGTGAAATCTCTTGTATTTAATATATCTTAGAATGGGGCTCTTATCAGTTCCCGCAACCAAATTACTGTGTTCATTCGCTTCCGACGGTGGGAGCAATGCAGGAAGTCCTTTGGTAACCTTACGCCAGAGAAGAATTATCCAGGATGCGAACAAGAGGTAAGTATAAACAATAGCAGGATTTGGTCATTTTCACAGACATGGCTTTTGTAAACTGTGGTGTCCGAAAATGCCCGCCATTCACTTGAGAGCACCCTCTTCCACAACAATGCAATCTCCCAGTAAGTGCTGCAACACACTGGATGCAGCCCAATGCACGAGCCTGGATCCAACCCCCGTGTGTTGAAAGTGGAGAAGCGTGGCTCAATGGTTAGAGCGGCAGACCCTGATGCAGAGGTCTGGCCCGGGAATAGGGTTCAATTCCCGCCTCGGCGGCTCTTGGACTCAATCTCCCCGGACCAGATCATTCTCGCCTCGGTGCCTCGTCTAATCATGGGTCCCACTCTGTGACTCTGGGCAATAGCTTGCTTAATCTCCACAATGGCCCCAGCAGCGCTTGGATGCCTGGCTTCACATTGGGGGTGCCCAGGAGTGGACATTTCACATGGAAAAGCCAGGAAGGGTTCCACAGTGGTATGAGTGCAGCGCCGGGACGCCCCGTCTTGTGGGCAGCCGTGCGCTTTAACGAATACAACACATTTACATTTACATTAGTTCTGCAAGGCCCCACGGATCAGCGCAGTCCGTGTGTGGCAGGGGGCACCACCGACAGAACTTCTATATCAAACAGTTACTGGTTATAATGGGGGCAATCCGGCCAAACACATCGAAGGTCAATTGGCGATGGTGAGATCCTACCAGTAGCGGCTCTTGGAGGGAGTGCCGTGGGACGGGCGGGGGAGGGGAGGGTGGGGGGTAGTAAACTCCGGCTCACTGCCGAATGGAGTAATGTAAATAAATAAAACTAATTTAATTGCGCGCGCTGAAACACAAAACTAGAAAACCCTACACATTTCTCCCTTTTTGCCAATAAAGATTGGAGCAAACCCAGTTTCCTAGATGCCGTCTTAATTATATAGCAAACAGGGTGCAAAATATGTTACATTTTTACACAGGTGCAAAGTTTATGCTCATTAATATTTTTCTCTTGAAAATCAGCAGTTGAGCAATAGCACATGCTACATTAAGTTTTGCACAAAAGCCAAGGCTCAATCTATTCTGGAAAAATATTAACCACTGTGGGGCGTTTGGCTGGGGGACGGGGGGTTAGCTCAGGCTCCATCTCCCAAAATGAGAAGGAACCTGCGGAAGTCGCAAACCACAACTACTGCATGCAGATCCGTGCTACCCTCCCCCAAGCACACGACCATCAGCTCTTACTTCACCCAAGTACACAACAATATATCCCACTTGTAATTGGCGGAAGAGACAGAACACACATAATGCCAGATTAGACTTGGAAGTATATATATCGTGGCTTATTTACAACCCCCTTGCCCCACCCGTACATCCCTTTTCCTATGTTACAAATGACGCAAAAGTGGTGCAAGGGGCTTGTAAATAAGCTCCATAGTATATATTTACAAGAGCACAATTGTTCTCTCAGAGGCCTGACAGTAACAACACATGGTGTGTGTTAAAGCTGGTCGGGAGGATGCAGTGAGGGCATGTCTCTTAAAAATGGAGAAATCAATCAACCGGGTGCGAGAGCCAGCTAATACTAGCAGGGCCAGTCCACTGACTATCCCCATATTTTGTTCTAAAGAGATAGCTTCTTTAACACAGCTGGGGTGTACAGGTGGTCACACCTATCCGAAAGGGGAACATCCTTTACAACGCAACTTTTACAACGCACTACCATTACGACGCAACTTTTACAACACAAGTCATTACAACGAATTGCACTGGAGGGCGCTCTAGGATAGGGAATAGTTTAATTACTATCCAACATCTTCCCTACTATCCACGGGGACTGGAGTTGGAATAGTAAATTAAACTCTTCATTATGCAGTGCCCCCCCAACGCAAGTCGTTGTAACGACTTGCATTGTAAAACCTGCATCGTAATGGCATACATTGTAAAAGCATGCGTTGTAACGTCATACATCCATCTGAAAGGGCTTTCCTGTTTTTAGTTTCTATTTGTTGCTAATTCTGGTGGCATTTTTTCAGTGTTTTCCAATATTGTAAACAGTTATGAAAATCAGTGGTTTTCAGTCTTACACTTTTTTACGCCACAGAAAATCTATTGAGATTCCAGTGTTTCTGAAGAACTTTGCTTGTATTTCCTTCCTTCCTTTGTACATTCCTCTTATCAATTCTACCTTCCTTCTTTCCTGCTCATAACTCCCTTCTCTGTACCCTCTTCTTGAATTTGCTCTTTCAAGAAACTTCCCATTATGTCTCCCACCTCCATGCCTGTCTCATTTCCCTGCACTCAAACTCTTCTTTCCTGCAGTGCTCCCTCCCCATGTTAAGGATGAGTTCGGATGGAGATATGTTTGCACCTGTGGGAGATTTGATTGGCGCAGATAAAAGGTTAACAGTGGGCATTTAGCAGCTTCCTGCTGCTCTATTTTCAAGGTATTTTCTGCTTAGGATGTGAGATGCTTATTTGTGGGTGCTCAGTGCTCTGTTAGTGTAAGCCAGTTTTACCCTGCCATGTTCATTGACTTAAGATACCCATGCATTATTACTGTCTGATTCAGGTCTATACCTTAGCTACTGTAGGGGAGGAAGGCAGCTAATTAATATGCATACTGTTAGCTATCGGAACTTCAGGGACTACAAACTGTGCTGCTCTAGTAAAGAAGCATCATGATCTACAGGATGCTTTGAGCAGTTGCGTAGCTAGCCCTTTGGCTGCCCATGGCGGTCCCTAAGTTTGCCACCCAGCGGTAGCCAGAGTAAAGAGCATGGGTGGTGGGGTGCTGGCGGGATCTCCGTTTCGTTTGCCGCCCTGCGGCGACTAATTAAAGAGCGGGGAGGGGGGGTGAAGAGCCCACCTGAGACTGCAGGTAAGAGCGGTGGGAAGCTACCGTCCCCAAAACTCATGCTGCTCGGGTGAACCGCCCCCTCCACGCTACGCCTATGGCTTTGTGTCAAATGCCTGTGCATGTCACCTTCTGCCTATATGATTTAGTGTTCACTGAAAGCCAACAAGAGGACTGCTTAGCATTGACTGCTAACAAGCATGTGAGCCATTCCTTAATTGGAAGCAGCGCAGCGATTCTGTACTTGCAAGCTCCATGTGTGAGTTCCACATAGCATTTCCCTGTGTGTTCTGTACAGCATGTACTTTTCTACTGCATTTCCTTTGTGAAAGAACAAGCACCGCTCAATATGTTTCCATTAATCATGATTACAGTGGGTCGTACAGGTGATGTTGCCAAGTGTTTCAACACCATAGGTTTTAAGCTTCATTTTGACATGGACGAGTAGAAATGAAAGTTGAAATGGATAATCTTGATGCTGTATCATGACCATGTTTTATACCAATTAACAAGCTCAAAAAAATCCATCTGTTTTGTCGCATTGCACTGTCTGCAGCATTGCACTGTCTGCAGCACGCGCTAGATATACAGTTGTACCTTTCTCTTTATCTTTCTGAGCTGTACCGTCAATAGCTCATCCGCCATCTTGTACATTTTCTGAGATAATGTATGCACTGAAGGCAGGGTAGCTTCAGCAACACCAGTGCATGGACCTGATGGAGCAAGGTTTCACATATATCGAAACTTGCTTGTACTCAGCCCTCTCTAAATAACTTGTAATATATTAACCAACAGTAACTCAAATGCATTAAAATGGCTGCAGAAAACGCTGGAAACCTTCTGCACATGTGTCTGTCACATCTACGTGACATGACGTACCTCTGCTTTGGTGGGAAATCTTTGTTTCTGCGCACTAGTGCCAGAAATGGCTGCTTTAAATCTCACATGCTAACGCTTATGCTGCAGCTTGTACTAAGCTTGTTTGTTCTGCTTAACTATTAATGCACAAGTTAAAATAAAGTAATTGGGTTAGAGTAGAGATAAGTGGTATACAGTGCATTCATTTATTTTTGTATTCTAATATGTTTCTTTTTGACTTTGCTACTAGCTCGTACTTTGGGCCCGAACACTGTCACATCCTCCATCCTGGACGATGCCGCGCACACGAAATTGCTGAAGCATTGGCATTGAACCTCGGCCAAGAAGCATCTTACCCACGATGTCTATGAGAAAATGCCCTTCTGACCTCAGGAGGAACTGAAGCTATATAAATTGTATCAAACTTGTTGAACAGTATTGTTGGGCGGAATAAAGTCATGGGAAAGTGAATTGTGGGTGGGGATTCAATCAATATGAATCGAAGTGAAATTACATCATATTAGTATGGTGTGATTACCTCTCCTCGTCTTTTCAACCAATCACTGAAGGGGAACACATATATTTGCAACATTTAGGGGCGGTACATTGCTCTCGAAATGGTATAACTAAGCTAGGTTTAGATAGAGAAATTGTCCGACTTGGCCGAATAGCTGACCTGTCACTGACCCAACGCACTCAATAGGCGATCGAGAGCAGAGGTGCTGGCGGAGCACTCTGTCAGAAGAATTGATTACCCAATCGGGGTATTAATTGGCTTTCCTAGAGAGAGGGGTGTGGCACTGGAATTTCACTAAGCTGAGGTCACCTGTCCTGATCTGCACTTGTCTTGTCCCGTGGGCACCTGATTAGTCGGGAGCCTGGTCCTGGTCTTTTTACCCCAGCCCATGGCCAGGATTGGTCATTGCACTATTCTAGGTAAATATAATCAATGTGGTATGTCCTTGTGCTATTTCCCTTTTCTCACCCTTCCAGATACCAATGTCTAAACTTGTTACTGTGATTTCTTACAAACTTTATGTCCTGCTGGTTATATTCTTGCTTGTAAAATTTATGGTCACAAGATTGTGGCTTTTTCATTTTGACTCAGAAAATCTCTCATAGATAAAGGTTTTAAAACTTTCCCAGAGTCTGTGGTTTTTGTAAGAAAGTAAATGTGTTTCAATATTGCCTGTTTATGCTAACTCCCTCTGATTCACAGAACTTATAGTAAGGTGACGAGGATTGGTAAGTCATGGTTTACAGGTATGATGATGATGAATGGCATTTTGTACCGCGCAAACTTAGCCCCAAGGGGTATCAAGGCGCCTCAAATTGCGGTATAAGTCCTAAATCGGACCTCTGGGCAAACTGATAGGGTGACTAAATTAGTAATTAGTTGACTGCTAGTTCAAAGTGTGTATGTTATATGGGCCCAAGGTGAGTATGGTAAAACTGAGCTAGTAAGTCCCTGCGCCCTCTATGAGACCCAATATTAGCCTACGCATGTTTGCTGAATATGTTTATCATATGGTCTCTGACAGTGAGCGGACACAACTCCTATTGGTAGTCTTTTCAGAATATCAGAATGTAAAGCCAAGATCAGCGGTGTTGGGTGCACTACTTTATGGAAGGACTGATTCAGGACACGTCTGTAGGCTCAGTGATTCTTGTTTGCCACAATCATGATACCAGAGCTTTCGGCTGTGAACCTGCTGGCCACTAGACAGCAACATGCAGTGAACAGTAAGCTAAAGACAAATGAGGTGAGAAGCCATGCTCCTATGAAAGAATGGAAGAAGGCCCTGGGAGTCCCTGGACCTTGTGAATGGTCAAAAGAATGTATTAGGTGGTTTACAATGGCCCAAGTGGGCCATCGCAAGAGCATCTATCCACAAAAAGTGCTTGTGGGTAGAGGCTGCACTTATAATGCTTTGGCATCTGTTATAAAAGAACAGACTATCAGGTAGATGCATCAAGCATTTTTGCGAGCGCAAACGATGCGAATCGCAAAATTCGGCCGTTTGCGTCCGCAAAAATGCCATTTGAGAAGCATCAAGGGTTTATGCACACGCAATTTAAGAATTCGCAAATAATTGCAATCGCAATTTGAGAACTCGCATTTAAGGAATCGCAGTTTGAGATTCCTTAAATGCAAAGCATGAACCATTCCAAAATTGCGAATTCGCAATCTGGGGTCGCTATTTACCGCGAATTCAAACTACGTGGTAAATAGCAAAAACTTAGAAATATGCACTTTAGTGCATTTTTCTAAGTTGTATATTACACACACACATGTCCTTGGGACATGTGTGTGCGCAACACCAGTGAACATTACCATTTCAGGGGTGCAACAGGGTGGCCTTTGGACACCCTGGCACCCTTGAAATTGGGGCACATTTGTGATTCGCTAATTGCTAATCGCAAATAAGGAATGACTCCCCATTCATTCCTATGGGCCTTTAGGCTCATAGGAATGAATGTGAAAGTGAAAGCCATTGAATGTGAAAGCCATTCCTTATTTGCGATTAGCAATTAGCGAATCGCAAGTAAGTATGCCTACATGCATCCCGTTTTGCGAGTCTTTAATAGCGAATCCTTAAAATTCGCTATTAAGGACTCGCAAAACATAACTTTGATGCATCTGGGGGCTAGCTCCCTAGTGAAAAAGTCATCGGAAGTCGCAATGCTGAGGAATGTTGACAAAAGTTTGTAAAAGCCATAGCAACCCTGAACTCATATGGGTGGTTAGAGAAATCCAACTACAGTATAAGAGAGGGCTGTTTCTACCATGAGAACCTACTATATGTCCCCACTCCAGAATTCAGAAGCTAGTGCTATATAGGTCCAAGGATGTCACAACCTTGGTCCAGAGTACCTGTGATCCTAACAAATCAAGCTCCTCCAGCCCTACAGGTCTTGTTCATCAGCATGGGCCCATTTTGTCCTTTTAACACTGCCACAGAGTTGGTCAACATCTTTATTCAACAGATACTCCGGTTACATGGGATTCCCTCAGTAATCATTTCTGATTATATAAGGTACAAATCGATTTATATGCATCTTTGTCACTTTGAGTTTTTGTCTGATGCTATCTTCTCTTCAACTTTTTACAAGAGGATTTCTCCTGTCTCAACTCAGTAGAGTATCAAGTACCATGAGATCTAAACAGAATTTTAGATCCTGTTTTAGGAACGGTGATGCTGTTAAATGCAGAATTTAGGGAATTATGATATTTTGTTAGAGCTCGGTTAATATCTATGTCCTGGGAAGGAGTTGAGAACTGCAACGCTTTGACAGAAGAGTCAGGGGAAACTAGCCACCATTGTCTTGAGGCTCTTTTGTCGACGTTTTTTGGCCTTTCTTTCCCATCATTTTTAGGAATCTGGAAACGGATCATATAGTGATCTGTCCAGAGGAGAGGTGGGGGGGGGGTCACTGGTCAAAACATTGGAATTTATGAAAATTAAATCTAAAGTATAGCATCCTAAAGGGGTGGGGCCTTTACTTATCTGGTGCAGTCCCAGCACCGCCAGATCCGAAATGAGTTGTGTGACTATTGGCTTGGAGGAATCTTCCCCGTGATAGTTAAAGTCGGCCAGTAAAAGAAAGGGCTGTGTTGACAATACATATGTAGCAATGTGTTCAGTTAAACGATGGCTAAACATTTTTTGGGGTCCTGGGGGGCGATATACAAGTGCTCCTTTCCACTAATCTGCAGAGGAGAACTCAATTTTAAAAATGCATAATTCTACCCAGTCTCTTATTAAAGTGTCAATAAGAGCGACTGTGATTGTGTCTTGTAAAATGATTACACACAAAGGGGGCTTAGGGAGATTTAAGGACCAGCGTGAGCTACCTCCCCACTCTTAAATCATATCATAGAAAAAACCACGGGTCCAAGAAGGTTAGAGAGGTCAGAGTTTCTAGCGTAATCCATTTAACCAAGCAGAGGGGGAAGTCCCTTTTCAGGACGGTTCCCCTCACACACCAAAGGTGTCATGCTTCATCATAGGTGTGCCTCCTCGCATAGGAGACCTAGTCTCTACGTGGGCTACAACCCCCTCTCTATGAGGGAGGAGCTCAGGGATGTTTTAAATATGGTATGGCAGGTGTACTAAAACCCTATGTGAGCTTGGTAAAAAAAAGTGCAGTGCTGGTGTGTATGTGGATTATAACTGGCTACAGGGTGAGCTTAGCACGCACTTTGATGCGCTACCAAGTGTCAGGATTAAAAACTAATCAAATACACACAGATGTCGCTATTTGGAGCGTCCGTGTTGATGTATGACCAACATGTTTCGGCCTAAAGACCTGTTCAAGTGTCACGGCCTTCTTCAGGGTCAGAAATTCAGCTGCTGCGATTCTAGGTTTTGGGCATACACTGGTGAATAAACAATGTGCAATAAAAAAGTGTTACACTGAACCAGTTGTGTGTCTGTTCAGTATGTTCATTCCATAACCACTGTTGGTTATAGAGTTCTCTACATCAGCCCTGGACTATTAGTCAAATGGTACATGCGCCAAACCGCAACTTGCAGTTTGTGGTCTGTGAATGCAACCGTTGGTTGAACTGGAGTATAGCATCCTAAAGTGTGGGGCTTTAACTGTGTCTTGGAAAATGATGCCAATCCCACCAGCAGTTCTGGCTTCTCTGTCAAGTCTGAGTATACTGTAGTTTTCTGGGAGAGGTAAAGTAATAGAAGGTCTGGTAGTGGGAGTCACCATGTTTCTGGTGACAAAGATGAGATGAGATTCCAGAGTTCTGTTGCATGTTTCATTAAGGATCTTTCATTACAGAGGAGGCTAATGGGGCAGTCTAACACCAGCGGTGGTTAGGGATGTACGGTGGCTCCAGCCAACTCTGGTATTGTTTTTCCAGACGCACAAGTGGTGGTGTTAGCAGTTCTTACTCTAGGAGTAAACAGGCAAAATGACAAACTAAACAGATTGTAGGACATTTTAAGCAGTGCAGGAAACGACAAGTACAGTATTTGGCCTGAGTTCTGAGAGACATAAACAGGTCTCAAAAATATCATGAGGCTGTCGAAGAGTAGGAAATTCTAGTGGGGTGACTGGCCTCAATAGTAAAAGGAGCAGGGGTCCTGGCAACATTCCGGTGCAGACGGGCTTGCCTTTGGCATGCCTTTGGTGCTCCAGTGGCATGTACACTGCACATCTGAGTAGGCATCCACTTTTTATGATGTGATATTGTGAGCAACTGGGCTGCTAACCTCTAAAATCTAAAATCGCACACTTGACAAGACTCGCCAACTACCAGGAAGTGGAACAGTTCTAAAATGTTTTCTCTGCACAATCGGTCTAGGACTGCAGTGGACCGGAAAGCATGTGGTACAAATGAAAATCATCAGAAAATTTAATTAGCATGAAAAACTTACATCAATAATCAAAATCAATCAAGCACACAATTAATTTAAATAATTATTTAAAGTCCTTAATGATTTTGTCATACCAAACGCCTGCTCTCAGGTTATCCCGGCCTCGCAAGAATTATGCAAGTCCCTTGAGAATTTTATTTTAGAATAAAATAAAGCTAAGCTATCCGAGCTTCCCTTGCCCTTCTGATGAGTCTGACAAAGTGCCAAACTACAACACTCCCCCCTCAAAATTGCTTTTGAACTCTGGAAAAGTTTGAACCTTTTTCACTCCAGCACATTCCAAAGACATTAGAAAAAGTCAAATCTGGCTATCCTTTGGCTCCATGTTCTCCAAGAATTACAGCACAACTCTCTAACCAGATTGCACCTGCTATCAGGTCATTGTTTAATTTATCAGTAGACAGTGGGAAAATCCCTCAGGCCAGGAAATCAGCACAGGTCTGACCTATACAATATAAGGGCAATGTGGAACCTAAAAAACATAACTAACTACCATCCTATCTTGCTGCTTCCACTTCTGGGCAAGTTGTTGGAAGGCCTAATAAACAACTTTCAGCCTATAGCGAGGAGAATAAGATCCAGGACCCATCACAGTCAGGGTTCAGATCCGCCCACAGGACATAGACTGCCTTGGTTGCTGCCACTGACCCATTAGATGCTCTCTTGAAATTGGTACTCCATCTATGCTGGTTCTCTTTGACTTGTCTGCAGCTTTTGACACATTGTCCCACACCAGGGTGATTCAAAGGCTGCATGAGATTGGCAATTTTCTGACAGCTCTACAGTGGATCCGATACTTCCTAGAAAACAGGACAAAGACAATTTCTCTAGGCACATTCAAGTCTCGTACCAGGTTGATTGACAAGGGGGCCCCAAAGGGCTCGTGCTTAAGCCCCACATTGTTTAGCATTTATGTGGCCCCCCTTGCCAAGATCATTAAATTCTCTGGATTTTGAAATACTATCATATGCAGACGACACTCAGCTTGTTATCTGCTTTGATGAAGTTAAAGTTATTTTTCTAAAGGCATAAAAGTGATTGCAGAATGGATGACAACAAACTGTTTACAGTTAAACGCTTACAAAACAGAGATCATGCTGTTTGGCAAGGCCCAACAACTCTGGTCTCCTGAATGGTGGCCTCCAGAGTTAGGTACTGCTCCCACTCCCTGGCAAACAGTTAAGAATCTTGATGGTAAAATGGATCACTCTTTATCCATGAAAGAACATGTTGTATTCATTAGTGGTACCTGCTTCAATAAGAAGCATTTCCTTTCCTTCCTCTCTCTGCCAAGAAAACCCTAGTCCAGACACTGATTATTAGCAGGCTAGATTATGGTATGCACTACCTGCATAAGTGAATAAAACTTTAATGTCCAAAATGCAAGTAGTCCAAGACACAGCAGCACAGCTGGTTTGTAATCTTTCTTCTGGCTCTGCATCTGCACCTGTACTGAGAGATTTATACTGTCCACCACTCAAGAAAATAAAAATCTTCAAAATCTTTTGCCTTACGCACAAATCCTTAATAGGAAAAGGTCCCATCTACTTACATCAAAAGCTTAGTTATTATCGTCCAGGTAGGAGTTTGAGATCTAAGGATAAAGCCCTACTCGTTGTCCCCCCCATTCAACTGACAAGATGTGGAGGCAGGTCTTTCTCTTACCTGGCGCCTTCCTATCGGAACGACTTACCTTATTACATCCACACCTGCACTGACCATGTCATATTCAGGAAACTGCTTATGAAAGTTTTATTTTAATTTAGCATCCTAAATTGCTTTTGTTTGTCTACATCGCTGAGATACTCTTCTGAGGGCAATTTGTGAGCTATATTAAATTAAATTAACATAACATAACATAACATCATTTTGGATCAGGGTCCCCAATTTGACTCCAATTTTGGTGTGGGTTTTGTTCATCGCTCACACAGACCTCAGGTTGTCGTCTACATATCACCCCAAAACGGATGGGTAAACTAAAAGTGTTATTCAGTACTTGGAACAATCTCTACGATGTTTGCTATCTACATACACTAGTAATTGGGTCTATGCGCTCAGTTTGGTTGAATATGCATAAAACATTATGCACACCGCTACTGGGTTCTCTCTATTCTTATGTAATGTTGGGTACCAGCCTAGAATCTTTCCCTAGGAACTACAAAAAGGCACCAGTCATGTCTTTGGATGACAAACAGACCAGGCCAGCCTGATAAATATTTCGAGAAGGCAAAAAAACACTTGATACAAATACAACATCATGGTGAAAACACAAGCTGATCAGCGACGGAAACAAGAACCGACCCACATGGTAGGTGGTTTAATATGGTTGGCCACCAAAAATCTTCACTTAATAGGACCACAAAAACAACAACCATGCTATGTAGGTCCTTAACCAATTTAAAAAATCATCAGTCTGGTAACCAGGAAACTCACCTTGTCCGACGATTACATATTTATCCTGTCTTCAGTTTGTCCCTTCTCAAACCCTACTGATCAGGTACTCATACAAATCACCTCTCCCACCCTGTGATGGTTGCTAAACACATTGAGTATGAGGGCCACAACATGTTAGACTCTAAATGAGATAAGGGGAAATTGTATTATCTAATTGATTGAAATTAGATTGCTCCCTGTCTGGAATGCAACTTTCATGCTCAAAATCCAGATAAACCACACACAGTCAGCCTTTGGGGGGATATCTGCCATACCCCAGTCTGCCTGTACTGTATGTTCCCCATTGTCATAACATTTTTAAAATTTTCCAATTAGGCAGGTGCCATGTACACTGCTATGTACATTTTTGCATGCTCTGCTGAGTGTCTAATTTTAAAGGTATGCCATGCACCTCGGTTTGCGTGTACTGTAAGCAAGTCTGTTTAATGAAGTACCAGTGTCTAGAATTTTTGTTAAAACAACATCCACTAAATAAAATAAATAAATCAATTTTATTTAATGAAGTACCAGTGCCTGGAATTTTTATTAAAACAACATCCACTACTGAACATGCCGCTACCATGCATTATGTCATATATATATATATATATATATATATATATATCAAAGTTCCTGGGTTGCTCCAAAGGGTTGCGGTCGGCCCCGTGGGAAGTGGCGTAAACGCCGGCAGAGCACGCCGGTAACTTCAATTAACAACGCTTTGTCTTGCAATTCACCACGCTCTCAGACACCAAGTAAACGCCAGAAAACAGCAGGTCCAAGGGTGTTTATTGACACCTTACGACATGTTTCGGCTTACGAGAAGCCTTGTTCACGTGAACAAGGCTTCTCGTAAGCCGAAACATGTCGTAAGGTGTCAATAAACACCCTTGGACCTGCTGTTTTCTGGCGTTTACTTGGTGTCTGAGAGCGTGGTGAATTGCAAGACAAAGCGTTGTTAATATATATATATATATATATATATATATATATATATATATATATGTAGATATATATATATATATACATATATATATATAATTGAGAAAGAATACGGAGTTATTCGAAACGCGTCAGACGTTATCTGACATCTAAAAATAAATAAATAAATAAATAAAGACCTGCTTTTTACCACGCAATTTGGAGTCCATCTCCATCCTTTGGAGTGCCGCCGGCTGGGGGTACATCAGAGAGGAGTGGATATTTGCTTTGGATATATATATATATATATACATATATATATATATATATATATATATATATATATATAACAAACAAAGGGTAGCCCCAAGGAGAGATGCCGCAGGCAGGTTAGTTTCATTCGTATTTATTCATCTTCTGCAGCTTGCAAACAGAGAAACAGCATGACTGGCAGCGCCGCAATGTAAGTAGCCAAACGCGTTTCAGGAAACAGGATTCCTTTCTTCAGTGGCTGAAGTGCTGTGAGCGCCAGAGCAGGATATCGAGCGCACCTGTATTCAAAAGTATCAGCCCCAGTGGGCGTGGCCGCAGGCCTTCTGGTCTTTGTAGTGTCTCGAAGTTTTCACCAAGTGGGCTGCCCTGTGAACGCTTGCCACTGAGGAAGAGAGCAACGTCTCTTGAAACGCGTCTGGCAAACCTTGTGTGAATCATGCTGGTGCTGGAAGCCAGCTATGCAAGCTGTTGAAATAAAGGAGGTTTGAATCGTTTTCGTGTGTGGCTTCTCCCTGAATGGGTACCTGCATATGGTTGGATGTTAGACGGCCGTCCCGGTCGTGGGGAGGAAGCCTGCTGTTTACCGATTGTTGCCACCCATTTAAGGACAACAAGTGCACGAAGGCTATGAGACTCTGCAGGGGAGAACCATGGCCACTCCTTCAACACTGTAAAGCGGGCTGGCGGACTGCGCCAGTGTCCTTCACAATCCACTGGGATTTTACTTTTCACCGATGCAATAGGTAATGCCTCGCTTAATTGTTTGGACTACATATCCCAGCAAGCCTCTGTGAGTGAACACGCCCAGGGGGCGGGGACTGAATACCTAAGAGGCACACCTCAGTCATCGGTGAACGCTTGCCACTGAGGAAGAGAGCAACGTCTCTTGAAACGCGTCTGGCAAACCTTGTGTGAATCATGCTGGTGCTGGAAGCCAGCTATGCAAGCTGTTGAAATAAAGGAGGTTTGAATCGTTTTCGTGTGTGGCTTCTCCCTGAATGGGTACCTGCATATGGTTGGATGTTAGACGGCCGTCCCGGTCGTGGGGAGGAAGCCTGCTGTTTACCGATTGTTGCCACCCATTTAAGGACAACAAGTGCACGAAGGCTATGAGACTCTGCAGGGGAGAACCATGGCCACTCCTTCAACACTGTAAAGCGGGCTGGCGGACTGCGCCAGTGTCCTTCACAATCCACTGGGATTTTACTTTTCACCGATGCAATAGGTAATGCCTCGCTTAATTGTTTGGACTACATATCCCAGCAAGCCTCTGTGAGTGAACACGCCCAGGGGGCGGGGACTGAATACCTAAGAGGCACACCTCAGTCATCGGTGAACGCTTGCCACTGAGGAAGAGAGCAACGTCTCTTGAAACGCGTCTGGCAAACCTTGTGTGAATCATGCTGGTGCTGGAAGCCAGCTATGCAAGCTGTTGAAATAAAGGAGGTTTGAATCGTTTTCGTGTGTGGCTTCTCCCTGAATGGGTACCTGCATATGGTTGGATGTTAGACGGCCATCCCGGTCGTGGGGAGGAAGCCTGCTGTTTACCGATTGTTGCCACCCATTTAAGGACAACAAGTGCACGAAGGCTATGAGACTCTGCAGGGGAGAACCATGGCCACTCCTTCAACACTGTAAAGCGGGCTGGCGGACTGCGCCAGTGTCCTTCACAATCCACTGGGATTTTACTTTTCACCGATGCAATAGGTAATGCCTCGCTTAATTGTTTGGACTACATATCCCAGCAAGCCTCTGTGAGTGAACACGCCCAGGGGGCGGGGACTGAATACCTAAGAGGCACACCTCAGTCATCGGTGAACGCTTGCCACTGAGGAAGAGAGCAACGTCTCTTGAAACGCGTCTGGCAAACCTTGTGTGAATCATGCTGGTGCTGGAAGCCAGCTATGCAAGCTGTTGAAATAAAGGAGGTTTGAATCGTTTTCGTGTGTGGCTTCTCCCTGAATGGGTACCTGCATATGGTTGGATGTTAGACGGCCGTCCCGGTCGTGGGGAGGAAGCCTGCTGTTTACCGATTGTTGCCACCCATTTAAGGACAACAAGTGCACGAAGGCTATGAGACTCTGCAGGGGAGAACCATGGCCACTCCTTCAACACTGTAAAGCGGGCTGGCGGACTGCGCCAGTGTCCTTCACAATCCACTGGGATTTTACTTTTCACCGATGCAATAGGTAATGCCTCGCTTAATTGTTTGGACTACATATCCCAGCAAGCCTCTGTGAGTGAACACGCCCAGGGGGCGGGGACTGAATACCTAAGAGGCACACCTCAGTCATCGGTGAACGCTTGCCACTGAGGAAGAGAGCAACGTCTCTTGAAACGCGTCTGGCAAACCTTGTGTGAATCATGCTGGTGCTGGAAGCCAGCTATGCAAGCTGTTGAAATAAAGGAGGTTTGAATCGTTTTCGTGTGTGGCTTCTCCCTGAATGGGTACCTGCATATGGTTGGATGTTAGACAGCCGTCCCGGTCGTGGGGAGGAAGCCTGCTGTTTACCGATTGTTGCCACCCATTTAAGGACAACAAGTGCACGAAGGCTATGAGACTCTGCAGGGGAGAACCATGGCCACTCCTTCAACACTGTAAAGCGGGCTGGCGGACTGCGCCAGTGTCCTTCACAATCCACTGGGATTTTACTTTTCACCGATGCAATAGGTAATGCCTCGCTTAATTGTTTGGACTACATATCCCAGCAAGCCTCTGTGAGTGAACACGCCCAGGGGGCGGGGACTGAATACCTAAGAGGCACACCTCAGTCATCGGTGAACGCTTGCCACTGAGGAAGAGAGCAACGTCTCTTGAAACGCGTCTGGCAAACCTTGTGTGAATCATGCTGGTGCTGGAAGCCAGCTATGCAAGCTGTTGAAATAAAGGAGGTTTGAATCGTTTTCGTGTGTGGCTTCTCCCTGAATGGGTACCTGCATATGGTTGGATGTTAGACGGCCGTCCCGGTCGTGGGGAGGAAGCCTGCTGTTTACCGATTGTTGCCACCCATTTAAGGACAACAAGTGCACGAAGGCTATGAGACTCTGCAGGGGAGAACCATGGCCACTCCTTCAACACTGTAAAGCGGGCTGGCGGACTGCGCCAGTGTCCTTCACAATCCACTGGGATTTTACTTTTCACCGATGCAATAGGTAATGCCTCGCTTAATTGTTTGGACTACATATCCCAGCAAGCCTCTGTGAGTGAACACGCCCAGGGGGCGGGGACTGAATACCTAAGAGGCACACCTCAGTCATCGGTGAACGCTTGCCATTGAGGAAGAGAGCAACGTCTCTTGAAACGCGTCTGGCAAACCTTGTGTGAATCATGCTGGTGCTGGAAGCCAGCTATGCAAGCTGTTGAAATAAAGGAGGTTTGAATCGTTTTCGTGTGTGGCTTCTCCCTGAATGGGTACCTGCATATGGTTGGATGTTAGACGGCCGTCCCGGTCGTGGGGAGGAAGCCTGCTGTTTACCGATTGTTGCCACCCATTTAAGGACAACAAGTGCACGAAGGCTATGAGACTCTGCAGGGGAGAACCATGGCCACTCCTTCAACACTGTAAAGCGGGCTGGCGGACTGCGCCAGTGTCCTTCACAATCCACTGGGATTTTACTTTTCACCGATGCAATAGGTAATGCCTCGCTTAATTGTTTGGACTACATATCCCAGCAAGCCTCTGTGAGTGAACACGCCCAGGGGGCGGGGACTGAATACCTAAGAGGCACACCTCAGTCATCGGTGAACGCTTGCCACTGAGGAAGAGAGCAACGTCTCTTGAAACGCGTCTGGCAAACCTTGTGTGAATCATGCTGGTGCTGGAAGCCAGCTATGCAAGCTGTTGAAATAAAGGAGGTTTGAATCGTTTTCGTGTGTGGCTTCTCCCTGAATGGGTACCTGCATATGGTTGGATATATATATATATATATATATCTGCCACTTGGTACAACACAAGTCATGCGCACTCAGGAAAGATATAGACCAGATTATTTTGTATTAAAGTTGCTGTAGGCCCGGCAACGCGTTTCGGCCCCATGGCCTTGATCACACAATTTTAAATCTTTTACCACGGATACACCACAAATGTACAGTAAAAAATGTTTTAATTATGTTTTTGCTTCAGGGGGCCCTCTGGGACCCCCCCTCCCCACACTAGGCACCAAGGCGGGGGATACCTGCACCCTCCCAAAATAAATACAAGCGTCGCCCCTCTCTGGGACCCCACCGTCACGCACAGGGGGTTTGAGTACCCCTACCCTGCGCTCTGTTATTTAAGACTCTGGGTTGATCTCTTTGTCTTGTTTTGTGTTTTTCTAGAGTCCTAAGATGGCTGCCACCACTTCCTGGTTAATGTGCTTGCAGCCAATCAGAACTCAGCAGGAGCTCTGTTAACTCTGTGGATCCTCCGCGGCATTAAATATACACACTTTTGAGCATTCATTGCTCAAAAACTATTGAACAGATTTAAACCAAATCACAAAAAGCACTCTTCCTGGACCAACATAGGCCTTTCTGCCAAATTTGGCGTACTTCCGTTCAGCGATTTGGGCTGTAGCTGTAAAAAGCCCTTTCAGGACACTATGGGGAGCGTCATGCCAGAGTAGTGAATAATAAATGAGTGGCGATTGCAGCACATTTATGATTCTTTTATTTTGGGACACCATGTCTGAGCCTTCCCCGGAGATGGGGTCCTTGGGTCCCAGCAAAGGCTCAGGGATGTTTTTTTTTACATATATTTAAACCTTTATTTTTCTATTTTCTTTCAAAGCAGTACACATGACATTTAGTGTATATCAACTGCTCAGCCAGTGTGTTCTCCCTCTAGCCTACCTGTGCCTTACAAGCAGTACATAAGAAACATAATTGTGTAAAACAAGTCTACAAGTTGGACTAACGTATGCAATGCATACATCCACACTAGGTGACTCCATACAATGACAGCAATGTCCCCAAACTAAGAGTTAAATAACCTGTTCACCTTGGTCAGAGTCAGAGTCAGATTCCAAGGTTCCATATGCATTAAATTCATCCATCAGCTTCCTCCAAGCCGCTACTGCCTCGGGGACCTTCTCATCAGTACAGGAGATGCGGACATGGTGTTCCCCATTCCAACACATCTCATATCCAAAGTGCTATACTCACCACCCGGGACCCCATCCAGCATATGGATACTTTACCAGGAGCTAAGTAAATTGCAGAAATTTGTTAGGCATTTAATGTTTTCGGCGTATCTTTACAATCCCCAGCAAACACGCCGCCGGCGTGCAAGGGATCTCAATACTCGTGACTTCTTCCACTCTAGAGACCACCTCTCTCCAGAAGTTTACGATTTCTGGACATCGCTGTGCTAAATGCAAAAAGGTGGCACCTTCTTCTTCACAATGAACACATTTCGCTGCCTTATAAGGGTCTATCCTGTGAAGCCCTGCAGCAGATATGTAGTTGCGATGTAGAAAATTTGAGTGTAATAGTTTAAATCTATGGTTACATGATACCCTCCACACCAGACCACTTCAAGATCCCAGTCTGAGTCCACAATTGGATCACCCAGGTTGGCCTCCCATGCCACCCTTCCTCGATAGGGAGTTTTAGTGATATCCTCCCTGAGAGCATTATAGAAAAGTGTGACAAGGTGCCTGCTCTCACTCCAACTGATCAACCTGCCGAGCCGGCATGAACCCACATTGGTCCTCATGAACCAGCTTGAGTACCACTCCCTGCAAGCATTGTGGCAACAGCACACAGAGAACCTTAACATCAGAATTAATCATAGTTAGAGGGCAGTATGAGTAGGGATCCTCTGGGGAGCACCCCGGCTTCAGCATATGGCAAAAAATATCCTTGCACCTAGTAGGAGTCAGAGTCCCAACCCTCGATCCTCCAAAAACACATCCAGTAGTCTCTGTCAGTGTTGCGAAGTAGGCCTGCAGGAGCTCAGCTTGGAAGCCATGTCCCCCTTTGTTGTTTTTTTTATTAATTTTTCCACAGATCCACCACAAATTTGCGTTATTATTTTTATTTTGGTTAATTACGTTTTTGGTTCAGGGAGCCCTCTGAGAACCTCCACGACTGGGGCGCCTGGGGAGGCAGGGTATCCCTACCATCCCCCCTTGTATCTGTTTTTAAACTTATTCTCAGGACAAGGGGCTAAGCCCCCAAGTCCAAAAATGGCTACAATCACATCTTTGTTGATGTGGTGGCAGCCAATGAAATCTTATCTCCAGATCTGTCAGCTCGTGGATGCCCCACTGTGCAAAATATCTGTATTTATTTAACCTTAATTTCTCAAAAACTACTGAACAGGATCAAACCAAATCACAAACAGCATGCTTTCTGGACCAAGGTCTTGCTTTTGCTCTGCCCGACTTGATAAATCCCCCAAAAACTTTCCAGGAAGGAGTTGAGGTGGATGAGAAGTTTTTGGGACAGTTTTGTGAAGATTCATGAAACGGCGGCAAATTAAGAAGTAAAAAAAATACATATTTTCCTATGGAAATGTGGTCCTAACTATAGCTACCTAGTGGCAACTGTAATTGGGTAATATATAGCTAGATAGTTTTTTTTCTCTTTTTTGGGTGGTTAACTCCCCGTTTTTTATGGTGTCTACTGTAGGGAGGTTACCCCGTAAACCTTCCCCTTTTTTGGGTGTGATCTGTTTTGGGGCTTTCTCCCAAACCCTCCTTTTTTAACACCATAAACTCCCTTTACCCCTATCCACACCCTAAACACTAACAAGCCCTTTACCTCTACTCGATTTATCCTAAATTCACCTTCACCCCCTTTACCTCTACCCAGCCCAAGACCCTAAAATCACCTTCTTTCTGTTTACCTCTACACACCCCTGAACCTTAAAATTACCCTTACCTCCCTTTATCTTTACCCATCCCTGAACCCTAACAAACATTTTACCCCTACCCACCCCTAACGCCTAAAATCACCCTTATGACCCTTTACCACTACCCACCCCTTTTCCCTACATTCACCCTTAACCACTTTACTTCTCCTCACCCCTAAAACCCTATCATCACCCTTACGTACTTTTACGTCTCTTTACCTCTGTATACCCCTGAAGCCTAAAATCCCCCTTCCCTCCTTTTATCTCTACCCGCCCCTGTACCATAAACTCACCATTACCTTCTTTTCCTCTTCCCACCCATAAAACTCTAATGTCACCCTTACATACCTTTATCACTACCCATCCCTTAACCCTAAAATCACCCCTTTTTTTATATTTTATTTTTTAAAGAAAGTAGTTTATTGGTTTTCTGCACAAAACTTACATAAACATGTACATAACAACTGCCATCTCAATCTCATAGAGTCGATCGAAAACCCCCATCAGTTATACATTACATGTTATGTTGATATATCAGCTATTTGCAATCAGTGTACCAAATTAAACAAAGCCCTTTGAAATATAGCCTCTCTACTCACTTCTGCCAGAACTTTACTCTCCCTCCCTCCTCCCTAAGCTCCCATCACCGACACGCACAACTGTATCTGTTCTGTTTATCATACATTCACAGGAGTGACCTTGTATTGATCTATTTGATGCACCTGTTATGTCTCGGGCTGTCCCCCAATCAATGATCTACTTCGCTCAGTCATCTTGTGGCTCATACTCTCGCAGTGCCTGCACTAAGGTCTCCCATGCCGTCGCTGCTTCTAACGCTTTATCATTGTTTTGCCTACGTGCCAGCTGATACCTTAACGCGCTTTCGCTGTTGGCCCACTTTAGAAACTCGCCCCTCCACCTTTTGCTGCTGGGACCCACTGTTGCCTTCCAATGCTTTGTGATTTCTCGTTTTACCAGTATAAGCCCCATGTCCACAAATTTACTCGTGATCTTATTCTTGGATGTGTGGGGAAACCAGTGCAGAATGCTAATGGCCATATCAAACACCAGTTGCCTCTCCGTTATCGCATTTAAGGTATCTCCCACCTCCTTCCAATAGAGTCCCATCGCCTGGCAGGACCACAACATATATTCTAATTCCACCCCAGCTCTCGTGCATCTGGGGCATGCCGCTGCCACTACCTTAAAGTATTTCCGGATTTTCCCTGGCGTCAAGTACGCTCTGTGGAGTACATCGAGGAAGCGCTATAATTTTTAAGAGGGCTATGTGGCCCGTCACCGACAACGGGAGGGTGGCCCAAAAGGCCATGCTGCTTTTCAACGCCCTTACGCCGCGATCCACATTCCCCTCCAACATGTCCGCCGCCGTGTGATAAATGTGCACTCCCAGGTACTTCGAACAGGTGGGTTCCCACCTCACCGTTCGAACCATGCTGGGTCGGGTCTCCCCCTGCCTTGCCGGGAACAGACATGTCTTGGACCAGTTTACTCTTAGGCCCGAGACTTCCCCAAAGTACGAGAGCAAGCTTTCAGCTCCTGCCATTGCGCTGTCAGCGTCTTCAAGGAAGAGCAGTAGGTTTCCGCGTACAGCGATATGTACTGTTGACCTTCTCTGCTCCCCAGCCCCCCATAGTGGTTTCCCGTCCGTATCGTAACCGCGAGTGGTTCCACTGCCAAGGCGAACAGTAACGGGGAAAGGGAGCACCCTTGTCTCGTCCCTCGTTCTACCGGGTATTGCGAGGATATCAGCGTGCCTACTCTCACTCTGGCCACCGCCGACGTGTACAATACCTTCGTCCACTGCAGATAATCCTCTCCCAAGCCAAAACGTCCCAGTACTTTGTATAAATACCCCCATTCTAAACTATCAAAGGCTTTCTCGATATCTACCGACAGTATCATTGGCTGTTGCGCCTCTGGGTGGTCTTCCTCCAGCAGGCGCACCAATTGCCTGATGTTCACGGTCATGTTCCGCGTTGGTATGAAACCAGCTTGATCTTCGTGGACTAGCGTGGTCATGTATTGTAACAATCGGGTCGCCAGGATGCTGCTCAATATTTTGTAGTCGGTGGTTAACATCGACAATGGTGTGTAAGAGGCCATATTCTTACTCTCCCTCCCTGCTTTCAGCAGTGGGATCACAAGCGCCTCCCGCATAGATTGGGGCAACTGCCCTAACTCTTTCGCCTCCTTGTAGATTTCCTGGAGTCTCGGTGCCAGTAGGTCAACATATTTCCCATAAAATTCCATGGGTAACCCATCTAGTCCCGGGGTTTTGTTGCGGGCCATATGTTTGATGGCACCTCGAATTTCTCCTAACTCTATGTCTTTATCCAAATCTTTCGCCTGCTCCTGGTCTAGCCCTGGTAAGTGCAGTTCGTCCAGGAATGTATCGATGGCAGGGTCCCCGGCTATTAGCTTGCTTTTATAAAGTGCCTCATAGTAGCGCGTGAAACACTGCAGAATCTCATTTTGGGTATGAACCACCTCTTCTCCCTCCGTTTCTAAAGCTAAGATGGGGGAACTTTTTTTGTGGGGTTGGCCAACCAGGCCAGCAGAGTCCCCGCCTTATCTCCCTCTGCATGGGTCCTCATCGTGTAAGCCTTATTATCAAAACTACCTAAACGCTCCACTTCTGCTGCCACTGCTTCTTTCGCTGCACTAACCTCTTCCTGTAGTTCAGGGTGGCCAGGCCTTATTAATTTTACCTCACGTAGCTTATTGTCAGCTTTGTCCAGATCGCTTAAGAGTACTTTCCGTACTCCCGCATGTTTCCCTATGCAGAGCCCCCTGATAACCACCTTGAAGGCATCCAATTCTGTCGCCCTCGTCGCGGTCATACCAGAATTTTCTGCAAAGTACTGAGTCCTTCCCTCCTCTAGCGCGGCATGGAAAAGCGGGTCATCCAGCGTTTCGGGGCGCAATTTCCAAGTAGGGACGCACAAGATTCCAGCCATCCATTGCATGGTGACTAGCAAAGGGTTATGATCAGATATCGTTCTGGTTAGATATTCAGTCCGCACAATAGCTGGCATTACTGCTGGGGAGCACAGCATTGCGTCCAATCTTACGTGTAGCTCATGCATGCCAGAAAAATAGGAGTAGTCTCGGTCCCTTGGGTGTTGTGCACGCCAGGCATCCACCAGCCCCCATCGTGACTGCCAATCTAGCCTACCTTTGGTCAAGCGATGTATCGGGGAATCGGCTTGGGGGGGAAGCGATCTATCGAGGGAGATGTCCGTAATGGAGTTGAAGTCACCCCCCAACACCAGAGGACTCGTGAGATAATGTGCCAGAGACCCAGATACCCTCGCCAGAAAGCCCAACTGATCGACATTAGGTGCATATACGCTACAGAAGGCAATGTTCCTACCTCTTAGATTCCCTTCAATGGCCACAAACCTGCCCTCAGGGTCTATCATCTGCCTAGTCATCTGAAAAGGGACCTCCGCTCTAATCCAGATCAGTGTTCCTCTAGCAAACGCAGAGTATGTGGCGTAGTACACTTGGCCCCTCCATCTACGCGCAGCGCTACCCCTTCAGCCTTCGTTAAGTGTTTCCTGGAGTAGTGCAATAGGTTCTCCCCTCCGGACTAGATAGGCGTGAATCTTATGTCGTCTTGTCATAGTGTGAAGGCCCCTCACATTCCAGGTTCTACATCTTAAATTAGCTGAATCACCCATTCTCCCATAGTTTCCTGTGCAATCAAAATATACCTCTGTTTCTGCATCGGTGATTATCCCTCCCAAACTCCCCCCCAAACGTCCCAACCCTCCCACCCCCCCAAGAATAGGACCTAGTAACTCTCATCTAGTTCCCATCCAAACCATGACATCTAACAAAAAACTTCAAAGCCCAACAGCAGACACTGCGAGCATGCCTTAGGGCAATGAGGGAGGACTGAATACCAACGGGCAGCCGCCACCACTCCTCTAGATCGCACTGTCCAACTGAGCCCTCTATAAATGGGTCCCTCGGATACCTCCCTCCCCCTCAACAGCACAGAGCCAAACCCTCCTGACAGTACACGCCTGGGAGTCTATTTTGGTTCCAAGTCTGTAATCCGGCCAGCTCTCCAGGTTCATTTACCCCTCGTCCAGCATTCCCTCAGCTGCCTCCCACCGCCCCCCTTCCCCCACTTCCATTTCAAACCTGCGGCAAGTCCGGCAAGTGCATTAAGGCTCGCCACGGTCAACGCCACAGCTGCCTCAGCCTTCGTCCAATATCCCGTCTGCCGTTGCTGGCGTGACCTCCGGCAGGTGTGCACTGTCCGCTTCAGACTGTTCAGCATCTGACCCATCTTTGTCCCTGTCGGAGTCTGTTCGTTCTGGAGACTGTCGTCCCCGTGAGCTCGACAGCGCCATCACCGCATCAAGTGCTTCTTGCCGCTCTGTTTCCGCTTCCCGCGGCAGTGGTCTCTTTAAACTCCTCTGCCGACGTCGGAGCCTCCTTGACTTCTTCTGATGTAGAAGGGCTGTGGGAAACCGTGCTCTTTGCCCCGTGCCATCCTTCCCTGCTCTGTATATTTCCAACCACGCACAGGCGTCCTCCGGGGTGTCATAGAAGTTTGATGAGCCATCCACAATGACTCTCAGCCTGGCTGGAAACAGCAGTGAGTACTGGAGTCCTTCCTCCCTCAGTTCTCTCTTGACAGCCAAAAAGGAGGTCCGACGCCGTCGGGTTTCCTAGGTGTAATCGGGAATAGGTATACCTTGCTGTTCCCCACTTGGTAGGGACCGTCCACTCACGCTCTCTGGAGCAGGAGGTCTCTGTCGCTATAGTGTAACAGACTTGCTATCACTGGCCGTGGAGGTCACCCCTGTTGAGGCAGTCTGGCAGGCACCCTGTGAGCTCTCTCTAGCGTGTAGAAGGTCGATAGGCCCTCGGGAGCTACCACCGTCTTGAGCCAGGCCTCCAGGTACTTCACCATATCGTCCCCCTCCGTTTTTTCCTGTAATTCCACTATGCAGACATTGTTCTGGCGATTGCGCCCTTCCGCCTCTTCCACCCTTTTCTCCAGCGCTCCAACTCGATCCAGAACATCAGACATAGTGGCCTTGAGGTCTTTTTGCATCGGTTCAATGGTCTGCAGTGTGCCCTCCACCGCTGCAACTCTGTCCACAAGTTTACCATGGTCTGCTCGCAAGAGACCCAGGCCCATGGCTACCTGCGCTATATCCTGCTGTAGCGCCGCCTTGGAGTCCGCTATCGCCGCCAAGATTTTGTCCAGTTGCAGCTGTATATGCGGGTTACGTGGTTGTTCCTGCTCCTCCTGCTCGCCGCGTCCCCGTAGTTCAGTGTCTGACTGCTGTTGATTATTTACAACAAGGGGTGGTGATGGACAGAGTCTCTGAATTAAGCAGAGTACTCTCACCCAGTCAAGAGATCAGGGCTAGATCCAACACCGTTTTTTAGCTCATTGCACCATCCCAGTTTCAGAACCTGGCTGTATGCAAATTAGTCTGTCCCTGGCCCAGTGCATGATGGGAACAGGGCAGACCAGACTACAAAAGCCAATTCTTACACTGGGAAGGAAACAAGCTTGTTTCCTTTCCAGTAAAGAATTGGCTTGGTAGTTTGGTCTGCCCTGTTCCCATGATGCACTGGGCCAGGGACAGACTAATTTGCATGTAGCCAGGTTCTGAACTGGGATGGTGCAGTGAGCTAAAAAACGGTGATGGATCAAGCCCTGATCTTTTGACTGGGTAGGAGTGTTCTGCTTAATTCAGATACTCTGTCCATCACCACCCCCTTTTCTGAATATGACTGCTGTTGAGCCCCTTCTTTCTTGCCTTTAAGTTTCCCCATGGCGGGTTTTCGCAGGGGCAAGAACCCCGCGCACGTCCAACACAAAGGTCTTCTAGGGTTCCACACCCAATCTCCCTTCAATATCCAGGCCGGTGTGCAGCTCACCCCCTAGCAAATCACAATCAAGTGCAGATCAGGTGGGGTCGTCACGTGGGCCCCGCTCAGGTTTTCCGGACCCTCCAGTCGTCACCTCCGCCTTAGTGCCAGTGCTGGCAGAATCCCCCAGCCTTCTCCTAGTGCCTCCTGTGTTTAGTCCTTCGTGGACCACCAGATGTGTTCGCTGGTGGTGCCTCTACCGCCTCCAATCGCCAGGGCAGCAAACAATTAGACTGAGATGTGTGGGGCACCCAAAGCTCAGCGGTCAAACCTCTAAGGGGGGATCTGCCGGCTCATGTATGCCACCCCGTCATGCCACTTCACCAGGGGAAAGAGCAATGTCCAGCAGTCAGCCCCTAGCTATGTAGCACTGCCCAGTGGGGTCGGAGCTCCTCGCTATCTCCACCAGCCGGCCTTAAAATCCTGGCCCGCAGTCTCCTGGCAGCGGCCGTCAACCCTCCGGTGTATCCAGGCCTCTCAGGGTTCTACCTCCCGGTACTGCAAGCCATCTTTCTCCACCTCGGAGGTGGCAATACTCCCCGGCCCCCAACCGGGCCCTCTGCTCACCGCTCCACCCCTTCTTCCCAGTACGCTCCTGTGCAGGACCCAGGAGCACCGCCAGAAGTCACCAGCTAGGTTTCCGCAGGGGCTCCACCTCAGTGCTCCACTGCCTCCTGCAGCTCCACCGCCGTCTTCTCAGGGCAGCATCGAGGCCTCCGCTGTCCGGGGGAGGGAGGGGTCCGTCTACACTCCCCCTCTCTGGCATCAGCACGTCTGTGCCGCGGCATCTACTGCCTCTCAGTCCGCTGCTCGCTAACTGTCCAGCAGGGCGTCGGTATCCGATCGCTCCGAGTGTCCTTGGGTTTCGTTTTCTCCGTCAGGCCGCCATTTTGGGCCGCTCATCACCGTCCCCACTGGCCAAGCTCCCAGCTGCCAGAACTCGGGTTATCGGCAAGGCATATGCCCTAGTTCCGCGCCGAGTAGGCTCGACCCCTTTGTCTACCACCTCAGTGGGTCAGGGGGCCCGGAGAGTCGTTATTCCAGGATAAATGCGGGCTCAGTTACGGAGCTCGCGAATTAAGCGGCTTCCATCCGCGGCTCCAAGCCACGCCCCCTCTCTAAAATCACCCCTTTACCACTATCCACCCCTTTAACCTAAATTTACCCTTAACATATTTACTATTACTCACCCCTAAAACCCTAAAATCACCCTTAAACCCTTTCAGATAAATCTCTACACACCCCTGAAAACTAAAATCACCCTTTATTTCTACTCATCCCTGAACCATACAAACTTTTTACCTCTACCGACCCCTAAACCCTGAAATCACCATTACCTCCCTTTACCTCTTCCCACCATTAACCATAAAATCACCCCATCCTCCTTTATCACTACCCACCCATTTAGCCTAAATTCACCTATAACGTCTTTACCACTGCTCAGCCCTAAACCCCTAATATCACCTTTACGTCCTTTGCCACTACCCTTTATCCCTAAAGTACCCTTTCGCCCCCTACCACTACCCATCTCTTTACGCTAAATTCACTCATACCCTCCTTACCTCTGCCTAACCTTAAATCCTAAATTACCTGAATGCCCCCATTCCCTCTACCCGCAGCCTTACCTGCAGAGTAAAGTACTGCATGGTAACGGATGAGTGGCAAGGGTAAAAACCCACAGGGAATCACTTACCTGCGTTGTACTTAACTGCCCAGTAAAACCTGTAGTATACGTGTCATGCAGAGTAAAATTTGCGGAGTAAATGTTACATACACATTAAATTGCAATATATGTGTTCTGTTCGTAATTTTTACACATTACTTTTGAAAAATCAGACAATCTCAACTACCCAAATATATTGCCCATTGTTTGAGGCGTTTTTCATTTGGTGTAGTATCCCACACAATGCTAGTATGCCCTAGTGTGAGGCTTTTGGGTAGGTATGGGTTTGCATAAACTACTGTGTTTGCACTGTTTCCACCGCGTAATGCCTATTTTACATATGTAATGAGGGATTATGTGCTATGCAACTCAATGCTATGTAGTGCTGTGTTTAGAAAGACTCCAAAAAAAAAACCTCTTGTCAGCAAAAGTTCGCTCACGCTTTTGTCCATGTCACTTTGCATTGATTTGCAGCATGCGAGCGTCTGTGCAAAACTAGTAAATGTGACCACTGATGCACAATACAGGAGCTTTACAAAAGTTAAAATTGCACAGAAAAACTGCACACATTTTCCATTGTTCATCGAAAACAATCTACAAAAAGTAAAATTGTACAGAAAAATACTCAATGTATTTTCCACCTTGGTGGGGTTTATTTTTAAGGTGAAAACTATTTTGCTAGATGGTGAAAATGATCCTACTATGAAAAGAAATAAATGTGCACAAGCAAATGCAAAGGATAACCTAGAAAGCTTGCAAATTTTACAGCCGAAATTCAGGAACTTGAGAGTTTTGGACACCTCTAAATAAAGTCTCACAGCAGTAAATGAGCACAGCAGACCTGCGCATAGTCTCTGATGTTCGGATTCCACAGATCACAAGCCATTTATGAATCCCTTCCCCCACCACCACCACCTACCTTATGATTCCTGGCCAGCAGACTGCTTAACATTTTAGCTTTTTACAGAATTCGTCTGAACTCGAATCAATCAACCTCACAAAAACATGATAATGGTGGAGAGAACCGGGATAATGGTTCCCTTCTGTCTCCTGAGTTTATAGATATCAGGCGTGCGAGGGTTTGGTTAGCGGGTGTGGTGGCCACAGACGATAAACCGCAAAATAACTGCACAGCCATCCATATGCCACTGGAAACTTCCAAGTGATTCCACATTTGCCTTATAGTTTGTGATCGAAGTAAAAGCCACAGCTGCCCCCGAGAAAGGCGCAGACACCCTGACCCCCTTTTAACTGAATCCGTACAGTAAGGCAGGCTGGAATATTGTTATCAGCTTCAATGGCAGCACTGCACGTAGGCAGGTTTGGATGTGTGAGTGTGTGGTGTGTGCGTACCTCTTTGGCGCACAGGAGTGAGTGCCTGTTTTGTAAATGAGCATCGACAGGCACAGGAATTTGTAGTCAGAACTGCAGGTGTGAGGTCAGCTAAGGTATGTTGGGACACAATGGTTTTCAGTTATTTTCCAAACTTGAGATGGTTCTGCTGTTGTCTACTCGCAGGAGCCAGGTTGGTCCAGGCTTCTGGGTTACATGTGTGCAGGATTCTCCTATCAGCACCCAAACATGTATAAACAAGCATTTACATTGCAATGGTCTCGGCATTATTAAAGGTAGAGCTATTGGCATTGCTCATGACTTTTTTTTTTTAATCATAAATAAATGTCATTGTCATTTACATTGCCAATAGCTTAATCGTTAAATAAATGGCATTGTCATTTACAATGGCAATAGCTTAATAGCTCGCAAATGCATGACCTATTGCATTTACGCCCACACAGAGCCACACACACAAAGCCACCCACACACACACACAGAGCCACCCACACAGTCATTCACATAGAGCCACCTACACAGAGCCACTCTCACACAGACAGAGCCACCAACACACACAGCCACCTACAAAAAAAGCTATCCACACAGAGCTACACACACAGAGCGCTACACACACAGAGCGCTACGCGCTACACACACACACACAGAGCGCCACACACAGAGCGCCACACACACACAGACAGAGGGCCACACACAGACAGAGCGCCACACACAGACAGAGCGCCACACACAGACAGAGCGCCACACACACAGAGCGCCACACACACATACAGAGTGCCACACACACACAGACAGAGCCCCACACACACACACAGAGCCCCACACACACACACAGACAGAGCCCCACACACGCAGACAGAGCCCCACACACACAGACAGAGCCCCACACACACAGACAGAGCCCCACACACACAGAGCCCCACACACACAGACAGAGCCCCACACACACAGACAGAGCCCCACACACACAGACAGAGCCCCACACACACAGAGCCCCACACACACAGACAGAGCCCCTCACACAAGTTCAAGTTCAAGTTCAAGTTCAGTAATTTGTATAGCGCACTACTCACCCAGAGGGTCTCAAGGCGCTTGAGGGAGGGGGGGTACTTTACTTATCGAATATCCAAGTTTTTAGTTGCTTTCTGAAGGAGAGGTGGTTCTGTGTAAGGCGGAGGTGGGTGGGGAGAGAGTTGCAGGTTTTGGCCGCTAAGTAGGAGAAGGATCTTTCCCCCACGGTGGATTTATGGAAGCGCGGAATTGCGGCGAGGGCTTGGTTGGACGATCGTAGTTGGCGGGTCGGGGTGTAAAAGGACAGGCGCGTGTTGAGGCAGTCGGGTCCTAGATCGTAGAGGGCTTTGTGTGCGTGGGTGAGGAGATGGAACGTTATTCTCTTGTTGACGGGGAGCCAGTGAAGGTCTTTCAGGTGACCGGAAATGTGAGCTTGGCGGGGGAGGTCTAGTATGAGTCTGGCTGAGGCGTTTTGGATGCGTTGGAGTTTTTTCTGTAGTTTGGCTGTGGTTCCGGCGTACAGGGTGTTTCTGTAATCCAGTCGGCTTGTGACCAGTGCGTGGGTGACCGTCTTTCTTACACAGACAGAGCCACACACACAGAGACAGACACACACACACACAGAGACAGAGCCACACACACAGAGCCACACACATTCCACTACAAGGCCATCACATTTACTGAACTGAGCCCTGAGGCTTTCACAGTCTGCATAAATTGATTCATTACAATATGAGTGCATGGCTGGCTACCTGATAGCGTGCTCAGGGTAGCCGGTTGGGCACAACAGCCCCCTCTTTGTCATACTGTCCAAATGGCAGAGAGAGCAGTCATTGGCAGTAGTGTCTGTTCCTGTCTCACCAGAGCTCAGACCCATGTTTCTATTATGCATTAGGCCCTTGCTTGCTGTCCTCTCTCCGTGACCTCAGACTGACCCACAGTTTGGAAAGGCATATCCATGCTGACCGCCTGCAGCTACTTCTACTCCCTCCCTCAACCCCAGCTGGAAGAAAATGGCACTCGAGGGCTGTGTGGTTACTACAACTTGTTTATCTACTAATCTACAGACACAAGTTATTGTTGCGACTACCTCTCCCTGCCAGACTCACTCTCACAAGAGACACGAAACTGACACTTGCGAGAGAGGCCACGAACTGAATGAGCACATTCCCATCAGACTGAAAAAGGGGTGATATGCGCTGGTGGGCAGTGTGAGGAGGCTTGCACTGTCATGGAAGAAGCAGAACAACAGAAAGCACACAATCCAGGCATCTGTCACCTCCCGGGGAGAGGTAAATGGATTAGGCAAAGCCACAAAGGCACGGGACGTCCCCTCAGAGTGTAGAGAGTGAGAACGGAGAGATGGTGTGCATGGAGAGAAAAAAAGGAAAAAGAGAAGACAGAAATGGAGTTAAAGGAAGGAAAGGAAGAAATGGCGAGAAAGCAAATAAAAAAAGTGAAAGAGGCGTACGTGAGAAAGAGGTGAGGGCTGAGATAAAAACCAAATGAGGGAAATGGATGTGAGGAAGCATACCAAAAAGTTTCAAATACTTGACAAATTGGCATGACAGTGCTTCTAAAACAGTCAGTTAAAGTGATATAGCAGCATTACAAACTGCCAACGGCACGACATCGGCCATACATTGCTTACGATGCAAATGATAATATTGTGATAATCAGATAGAAACACTAACTTTTTAAGCATAGTGACATTTCTACGGTCGCTATGAGCCGGCAAAGTGCTTCGGTGCATCGTCGGGAGTAGTACACGCTATATAACACCCAATTCCATAGCACATTATACTGAGACTGGAAGCCCAAGGCTAAAAATGACATGGAGTGAAGTATGAATGAACCCGGATGATGCCCTAAATGACAGTGACCGTTTCTATAGTCAGTGCCACTCAATAAATTCACCATGTATGTGCTTCAAACGCCAGCGAATGCTCCGAAATTTAACACCACCTCGTGTATTAAGGGACCATTAAGAAAACTGCTGGTACATCCAACTTTCCAAGACCACCAAGTGTTAATTCTCCTACCTGCAGGACGACTGAAAAAGTGGCTCCTTGCAGCCTCACGGTGCTGTCTGGCGGCAGGGTTGGAGTCGCTGCAATGTCCCTTTTTCCAGCGCTTTAGCTTGCAGGCCGTGCCAGAGCGCAGTTTCCCGGTCTTCCCCATGATGTCTACCGGCAGCAGGGTACAGAGTCAGCGGGGTAAGAAGAGGGCCCAAACAAACACACGTGCATGCAAACACTAAAGGGCATGAACACAAAAGAAGGACAAGCACCGTAATGCTTACCGCAGCTTGTAATGTAATGAAAACATTGTAGCCATTTTAAAACGGCAATATCCGTAGTTCGGTGGAATACTTTGTGTACAGTAAAAACACAAATGTATAAAAACAGGTTACAAGCTAAAAATAACTTTACATTTCTTCAAATATCTTCAAAAGTGGTAGCTATTTGGCAGAAATGTCAATTTTCACTCTTAGTAAATATTAACTGGTCATACCAATATGCCGCTTCCACACAGGGCCCGCCGAGATAAGACCCCCGATATCAGACCCCCGCAGACTGTAATCGCCATCGAGGTATTCACCACCAGCTGCAATTAGGATTTGTGCTTAACATCCCAGGTTGTGTTAGGTAAGAGGTTTACTAACGCAGGCGCTCCTGGATGAAAAGGGGACAGGATAAAAGTACCTGCATTGACTTGGGGGTCCGTTTATGACAATATCTGAAGTGAGCTTGCAGGCTGTCTCACACTAGTGCTCAGAGTATATCAGATTGGCTTTTTTCATGCCCAACCAGTGCTTAAAAACATACGGATACACGTATAATGGTATGCAGTGGCGTAGTAAGGGTGTGCCATTGGATCAAGTGCAAGCAGTGAAAAGCTGTTGGTTAGGTTGTAAAAATGCAACATTAATCAGGGGTTAATGGGCCCCCAGGCCGCTGTACCATTGGTAGTTACACCCTGATGTCTATTCGTATAGCGCACCCATGCGCATTTTGACGCTGAATAACAGATGTCTGTTGCTACCCATTTTATCGTCCTCAGAAGGATGAAAGGGCGAGTGGACACGCCGGGATTTGCACTTGTGTCAAACACAGGCCCCTAGAGTGGGCACCTAGTACCCTAAGCCACCAGACCTGGCTTTTGCTGGACGCAATGAAAAGGCAAGGACTACTCGAATCACTATTGGGGGCGAGTGACACCTGCTATCATAGTGCTTAGAAAAGGCATAAAAAAAACATGGTATTACATGTGGCAGTCGGAGCTTTCTGCCTTATGCTCCTGTCATCTGTGTGCGTCACCATCGGACATTCCTATCTTTTTAGCCGACAGACACATTTCAGGGAACCTTGGGGGGGGTCAGCGAGGACAATGAGGAAGCTGAGCAGCGGCTGCTGCAGGCACTTGTGATCTGCTGGAAATACCGGGTGTCGGAGGGGCTCGCTCAGTGTGAGGAGATATTCCACCAGATACAGGTGAAGCCCGGCAGCATTTCACACCAGTACGGAACATGTGAGCGGTGGGGCAGGGCCGTGGGCAGCGTGGAGGAGCACGAACTCGGGGGAGCTGTAAGAACAGTGGAGGAGCCAGCTCGGCGGGGCTGGCTGGCAAGGGGTAGCCATAGTCTGCTGATGCACAGTGGGGGACAGAGCAAGCGCATGACTTCAGTGGGAGGTTTGGTGGGGAGGGGGCCTCTTGCCATCTCGCCCGCACTCACTTGTTACACGGCTGTAGCTCAGTTCTCTGACCCCCACAGTCCCCCCACGTTTGCACGGCCTCCAAGTTTCTCCCAAGGAGGACAACCGCCACACTTCCAATCCATAATGCACCGAAAGACGCCCAGGAACCAGATGAAAACCTGGAGTATTTGTGTGTCCCCAGCAGGCGTACGAAGCGCTATATAAATTATACTTATGGAGTAGCTTCTTCTTCAACAAGAAAAACGGCACAGATGCAGAGACTCTGGAGCGGCAGCAGGATCCACGATGCAAAAAAAATAAAATGGCGGCTGCAAGCTTCCGAAATTTTCGGATTCGGGGGCGAGTTTTGGTGTTCTGAGTGACGGGTGACGTCACAGGGTGAAAGAACACCAAAAACACGCACCCGAATCCAAAAGAGACGGAGCTTGTTTCGAGTGACGCCTCTCTCCTCCAATGGCTGGCCTCCGTTTAGGAAGCCAGCCAATGGAGGAGAGATGAAGGAGAGAGGCGGGTTCAAGCCCCGTACTCAAAATCATTAAATCTCCGACCGGAAGCTGGCAAGCCAGCATTTCCGGTCCTCGACCTAAAAATGTCTAAGAGACATAATTGAAATGTGTTGTTCAGAAAATGAGCATTTGTGTGGCTTGTCGTTTGCCAAAGCATCAATCTACAATGTTACCTTACTCTCCAAATCTTAGCCTTCAAATTTTAGCTCTTAAAGGTTGCCTTTCTTTCTTTCTCTCTACTGAACTACGCTACGCTGATTACAGTTGTAAGTTAACTTACCACATATATTCTCTTAAAAATACCTGCTCTATGCTCTGCAATATACTTCACTTTATGATTAAAAATAAAGAGTGTTTGCAACAAAAAATGGTGTATATCTGAAAATGGAGTCATTTAATTGTCGTTTCTGAAAGGGCATGCATTATTGCTATCAAATACACTCTTGGTATGTATTTAACAAAAAACAGGGTTCCATCAAACAAATGCTTATCATTTTCGTGAAAGAAACAAGACACATTTTCCTGGAAGACCACCTTTTCATTTTCACTAAGTATATGTTCACTGCCCATACATCAATTTTTCATTTGTCTTATGTATTGTATAGTAGTATAGCATGTGCATAGCGTTTACTATACTATGTGTAGAGCTGAAGCCCATACCCACACATATTGCAAGCTATACCATTTGGGGTGTGTGTTTGGGAGGGTTTTGAGGCTACGGGGGGAGGTGTTTTAATGTAGTGCTTGATGACCATGAGGTGCAGTTATTGTTTGATGGGACGCCTCGCCTGGTGGTGTGATGAGTAATGGTGGAGATAGAGATGTACATTATCATTATAATATGGACTAACCAGCTTAGCCAAAGGGGCAATGGGATGCTGTGTGCCTGTACACCATAAGGGGGTAATGTAAAAATGGACAGTAATTCAGGCAGCGACTAGTGCCAGGCAGAGATGCTGCAGCATTAATACAAGAATAAAAGAAGGGCACATGGGAATTGGTGACATAAGAAGTAGCCAAGCACCATTTTATTTTTTTTATGAATTTATTTTTAGACGGGGACACTATTTACTGTTGAACAAATGCAGCCCTTGAAGTATTAAGGGTTTAGAAGAGCGATCAAGGCTGGAAATCTGAGGAGAAACTAAACAAACTTTAAAAGGCCCAGGCTCACTGATTAGAGCGGCAGAACCTGATGCAGAGGTCTGGCCCGGGACCAGGGTTCAATTCCCGACGCGGCAGGGTCCTGAGTCCAAAATGTCCACGGAGTCGATAATTCTCGCCTCGGTGCCTATTCTAATCATGGGGTCCCATGCTGCAACTCTGGGCAATGGTTGCTTAATCTCCACTACGGCGGCCCACCCGCTGCGGGATGCCTGGCTTTCACCCTGGGGATACCCAGTAGGGGTTATCTCACAGGGAAAAGCCAGGACGGGTTCCCAAGGTAAGCGCCTTGATGCCTTCGGGTGATACGTGCGCTATATAAGTCGCAATACATACTTCTGCCAGGCAGATGGAAGACACACTTTTTAGCAGGGGTTCACACCCAAGGCTTCTTTCAAAATTGGACGAGCAGCTGCTGGGTGATCCCCAATCACGTTGTAGCTCAGACCCCAGCTAGACTGTCACCCACCACATGCAAGGGTGGGAGATGGAGAGCTTGCTAGGTTGCTGTGCTGACAGCAGAAGAGCGAATTGTAAAAAAATGTAAATCCAGTACTTGTATAGCGCACGAATCACCCCCGAAGGGGTTTCAAGGCGCTGGGAGCCGTTGGGAAAATTAAGCAAGCTATTGCCCAGAGTCACATGGTGCTGGGCAGACCCCTGCCGCCGGAGCTGGGGATCAAACCATGATCCCCAGGGTCCAGCGTCAGTCGCCCAGGCGGTGGCGCCACAGCTCTCCCCAATTGGCTTGCCTTGTGTTACCCTATTGTCTCCTCCCCCTCCATTTGTACCCAATACTTCTTTTGAATTCCAGAAACCCTTGTTCTCTCTAGTTCCTCACATTTACCTCTGTCACACCTGATTGACCTGTCTCACATGGCTCTGGTTCACCTTTTATTATGGCTTTCATCATTAAACCAAGAATTACCACTATTGTGATATGGCCAGCAGTATGTTAAGGATAGCACTGGGAACTGCCCTTCCATGGATGGCATCATCCTGCCACATATAATCACCAATATACCAAAGCCAGTATTTTTCCCACAGTATGCATCCTACTGCCACAAAATGGCAAGAATTGTCATCTATTTGCCTTGGGTAGCCATAATGGCAGCTGCATAAGAGGAATAGTTCTTCATTGTTTGTATTCTTTCCCATGTTTTGTTGCCTCAGATGGCAAGTTGGGGGTGACACATTGTTGGTATCTGCACTGGGCTTCCTATTTTGGAGTAAGTGTTGCTCTTTTGAAGTTATCAGGGACTGTCCGGTGGTGCAGAGAAGTATTTACCATGTCTAGTAGGATTGTAGATAGGGCATTTGTCATAACTACAGTGATGAGCTAAAGGAATACACTAGAGGCTGAAAGAATTGATTTTATAGTAAGAAGACATTTCACAAAACCAGGAGCAGGAAAGGAAGAGTAGAAAGATGGCCCAAAAATGCCTAGAGACCAGGCCAGAGGAATCCCACATTGCTTCCATTCACTGTGAGTATCTCAGAGTACTAGACATGCTGTAATTCAGCAGCCTTCTCATCTACAATTTGGAATGAAATCAAAATATGTGTATCATTGTGATGGTGACTATGGAGATAGCCACGTAAGCGCCACATTTCAAAGATAAGAGAATAAAACTTAAAATGGCTGAACCATTCATACAAATGTTGCGGCAGGACATCATGGACACCATCGGCTATGACAGATCTTGAAGCTACTTGTAAGACTGAATGTTGGATATGGAAGTCCTGCTTATACAGTAGACACAACAGTGAATATAAAGTGGCTCAATCAAAAGGAGACGGGATCAAAACAACTGTAACCATACCACCTAATCCTAATGCCGAACGAGGTATGGACAAGCATGATGGGACCTAAGTTTGAGGAGAAGGAAAGGGGGCTGCCCTGGAGTCCCAGAGCCAGCTTCATCTACGAAGATGAGGGAAAAACCCTCCCACTGAAGGAGGAACCATTGCTTAAGACTGCGGCGGGTAATGTGAGACTCCCTGCAGAAACCCTTGGTGAAAAAGCATTACCAGGGGTCAACAATAATCTTGCAAAAATATCAAAATAAGGCAAAACATACAGCTGGATGGCTTTACGTTGAGTACCCTCCAATGGCTGTTAATATACTACTAACCAGCGAGGCCTTGAAATCTGGTAAAGCCTTCTTGAAGCCTTCTTGTCACACTCCAACTACCACTGAACAGACCTCAATCCCTTGGGTATCCTCTATCCCTCATCATTGGAAGATTGAACACCCTAAGCTCTGACTCCAACAAACCACACACCAGAATGCACATCCTTTTCTTAGTTCACACCCAGGTTAGGAAATGTATTGAAGAGGTGATTGCTCTCATGCCTCATAGGAAGTGGAACCGAAGATGCTCTCCAGGACTGCCAGACTGAGGTATTCCCTCAGCACAGCACCACATTATTTACATGCTACTGAACCCGCTGGCTTCCAAAGCTTGATAACTGGATGCAACTTCACTTCTTGTCGTTGGACCACCCCATGCATGGTGCATCATAGCATACCACTTCTGTTCAATGATGAAAAGCTGTGGTCTGTGTGCGCCAGGTCCCCGGGACGTCCCAGCGCAGTTGTGCAGTGAGCCTAAAAACATCATGATACATGTGCTCTGGCACTTTGGACAGACCACTTGGTTGTCTTGTGTGCACTGTTCTCGGCAAGCCTGCCATGTTGGATACACACCAACCGGGGCATGGCTTAAAATAGGGGAACATCCTGAACAACGACTCCGGAACAACGAGTTCCTGAGTCGCATAAGCCAAACAACGGTTTGCCTGAAAAACGACTTAGCCTGAACCACTCATGTGCCATCCTTTCTGTCCCCCATTCTTTCTACTTCCCTAGCTTTACTTAACTTCCCTGCATCTCTTTTTTTCAGCAGCAGTCCAATTCCACTACGTGGCTAAAAAGTAAAAAGCATTTGCAATGAAATAGGTCTTGCATTCGCGAGAGGTTAAGCTACTGGTATTGTAAATGGCAGTGCCTTTTATGTGTTGGGTTTCAAAACAGATAAATAAAAGGCATTGTCATTTACAATACTAATAGCTCAAACTCTCACAAATGAGAAACGTATTGAATTGCAAATGCTTGGTATTTCCTTGGCCGGCAACTCAGTTTCTTTAGACAAGGCGCATCTAAAGAAAGGTGTGTGGCAGCCATTAAAATTAACCCTATCGCTGCTGCCGTCGGCCGTTGGACGTCGCGTGAGCTACCTCCCTGGTGCTGCGCACGTCCAACGCCCGACGCGGCCACACCCGTTTCTTCGAACGTTCAGCACTGGCGCTGAACGTTCGAAGCAGTAAACGGGTTAAAGAGCAGTATGGGGCGCTTTTTACAAAAAAAAGCATTTGTTTGTCAAGTTGACAAACAAATGGTTTTTTTTTGTAAAAGCGCCGCATGCCGCGCTTTCTCTTTTATGGCGGCCGCGCCTCTTTCTTTGGACGCGGCTTGTTTAAAAAAAAGGGCACGGCTGCCATTACAGTGAAAGTGCAGCATGGGGCGCTTTAACAAAAGAAAAACAATTTCTTTGCATGTGAATGACTGTTGTTAGTGAAATTAAGCACATGTACAGAACTATTTAAATCAGAGATGCAGACCAGCCAATCAGACGCATGCAACAGCACTTAATTTGGTAATACCAGGGTGCACTGCTTCCACCTGTCAGCAAGGTGGAATGATCCACTCTAAGTACAGGGGGAAAAGGAAAAATATTCAGGTCCCACACTCGATTGTTTCCATTCACACCACTGAAAACATGTCACGCTAGTTGTGCAAAAACTTAAACTCATGAGATCCAATCAATGGCTCTCATTTCCTGGCTCAAGATAGTTTTGGGATTGTGGGATATTAAACAGGATGCTGTAGGCCCCTCAGAACCCTGAGCATAGAAATACTATTACACCTGCTGTAATAATAACAGCTTGGGCCCTGCAATGGCCCACTACACATCTACCACCAAGGATTCCATAACCTCGAGGGTAGCGCAAAGCACTTGCCTCATCTTCGCACTAGTGCTCAGTTGGATTTAGTGCATAATTTCAAGTTCAAGTTCAAGTTCAGAGATTTGTATAGCGCACTACTCACCCATAGGGTCTCAAGGCGCTTGTGGGAGGGGGTGTATTATTTATCGAATAGCCAGGTTTTAAGTTCCTATCTGAAGGAAATGTGGTTCTGTGTGAGGCGGAGGTGAGTGGGGAGAGAGTTCCAGGTCTTGGCCGCCAGGTAGGAAAAGGATCTTCCTCCCATGGTGGATCTGTGGATGCGCGGGACTGCGGCAAGCGCTTGGTTGGAGGATCTTAGTTGGCGGGTGGGTGTGTAGAAGGACAGTCGTGTGTTGAGGCATTCGGGTCCTATATTGTAGAGGGCCTTGTGGGCGTGGGTGAGGAGACGGAACGTTATTCTCTTGTTGACGGGAAGCCAGTGGAGGTCTTTCAGGTGGCCGGTAATGTGAGCTTGGCGAGGGATGTCCAGTATGAGTCTGGCCGATGCATTTTGGATGCGTTGGAGTTTTTTCTGTAATTTGGCTGTGGTTCCGGCGTAGAGGGTGTTTCCATAATCCAGTCGGCTAGTGACCAGTGCGTGAGTGACCGTCTTTCTAGTTTCGGTGGGGATCCAGCGGAAGATTTTTTTGAGCATACGGAGTACGTTGAAGCAAGAGGATGAGACGGCGTTAACTTGGAATAATTTGGAAAATAATGAACGCCTGTACCCAAAGCGCTGCTCAAAAGCCAGCCGCCGATGCTATTAAATGTTGCTGCACCGAATACCAAGGTTGCGTAGTCCTGAATCCACCTCAGACCTCTTTATTCTACTGCCCCTTTATCTCACTCTTTTAGGTTACTGCTTTCTACATTGGTGATTTCTTTTATCTTTCTCTTCCTCTTCCTTTCTCGTTTGTGTGTTTTCCTCTCTCTTGCTCTCGGGAAATGTGTGGTGAGGAAAAATACATGCCGGTCCCAAAAATTTGTACTGGTGGCCACCACCAGCCACCACTAGCTCAAATTAAGCACTGGTCAGATTTAACCTTTAGCTACCAACCCGCTGAGCTGTGGCACGAAGGTGATGGTAAAGGAGAACTGTATGCTTAAATGGAAACATCACAGGTACAAACGCTGAGATGTGTGCAGAAACTGAGGACCTCATTCACAAGGGCATACTTTCACTTTTGTGTAAGATTATGATGTTTTGCTATTCAGGAACAAATTTACGAGAAGTATCTTTGCGACTGCCCAGTATTTTGACGTGCGGATTCCCCGTCTAGCGTGCAGAGGCTCCGTAAGCGTGATGATACTACTGGTAAAATTTGTTTGTGAATAGCAAAAAATAGTAAACTTACACAAAAGTGTAAATTTGCCTTTGTGAATAAGGTGCTGAGTGGGGATTTGGAGTAAATGTTAATCGTGTTGGGACAATGTTCACCTGTTTTAAAACGGACCTCTAACGGCCCTGGTAATTTGGGTAGTGGTGCCATCCATGCTAAATAATTAGCTGCAAGGTTTGGTATTTATGGGGTTGCCACATTTCCCAGAGAAAACTACTGAAATTTACGTTTTATGATTCTACAAAGGCCTAAACATGATTCTTAATTAGAACTTTATATAAAATTGTCTGTATACATTTTTAACACGAGTTTTCTGTCTGTGTTTATTTTAATTATCAGTCAGGGACCATTAAGGCAGCTCTGGGACACATTGGAAAGCAAGAACTCCTTACTTTTACTGATAAGGGGAAAAAACAGCTGCAGGTGATTTCCCAAATTACTATACTGGCTGGAATATACCATTAAGCGCCAGGAAAAGGGGCCTTGGCCCCCAAGCGAGGCCTGCTCCTGTGACGCAATCGACTTTACTGCCCATTCAATGACCTTTTCCGATCAGGCTCTTGCTCCAGAGGTGGTTGCCCAATCAGGGCCTTCTTTACAACCCGGACTGTTTACAGCGGGGAGGGCCAATGGCAGCGCCGCGCGCGCTGACCTCCTGACCCCGCGGCTTGGATCGGGGTCACGGCATCCTCCGCGCGCCTTTGAGTCACGCGGCTCCGCGGTCACCTCGCCGACCAAACGTGTGCTCTGGTATGCCTCGGTCACTTCATTTCCTGGGAAGTCTAACAGCGGGGGATACTCTCGGTCGAGCCGTTTCCTCAATTACAGGCAAGGGGGACATACGAGTTCCATTAAACAACAACACGCTTCGAGGGCCCGCGTCACGCAGGAAAAACAGGAGCCGTTTGCACCACATGGAAAAGTCGTGAACTCGGAACTGGGAAACTGCAACATTCGTTCCCGGCCATATACTCATGATGAGTGTATCCAGCCGCCTGCGTCACTGCACGTGCGTGCGTCACTACCGGGTACCTGACCGGGCCTGCAGCAGGCTCATTCCATCTTGGTGCATGAGCAATTTAACTCAGCTTTGGTTTTTATTGCATGGTAAAGTAGCATGTTATCCCGGGTCCTGAGCTGCAAATTTCGGAATGATGATTTAATGTTGGCTCGGTATGGTGTGGCAAAGAAAAGTTGAGGCTGCAAGGCATATTTGTTGACCACCTCAGGACGAGGGTCTAACTGTTTTTTACAAAGTGTATCTTAAGTCAAGTCACCCTTCAAGATTTTTGACTGGAGTGAGGAAAAGCAAAAAAAAAAAAATACACACAATCTGTGGTTTCAACCTTTACCATTGCCCTTTGTGATGGTTGCTATAATATTTTTTACAATTTCTCAAGCATTTTGTCATAACAAAATAATTGGCTTGCTGGAATGTGATTCTGTGCTCCAAGACAACTTTTACCAGAATCCTGAACTGAACCAAAAAAATATTAAGCTGGATGGAGGAGGCGCTCAAATGTGGAGATTAGAAGGATGTCCCTAAAAATAGGGTTTATTAGTTTACTTCTGACCTTTCATGGGTAGTACTTCATTAGGCAAGTCTTATGAAAGTGTCACTTTATTAAGAGTGCCTTATACCTTGGCTGGTAACTCCTTCATCTACCAGGAGTTACCAGTACTGTGAGCAATGGGAGATCCGTGGGAGTTGGGGTTAACTGTTTGCCCTCTTAGAAATTATGATTTACCCGGTAAATCTGTAATTTCTGTCCTGATTGCCCTGGTTTTCCCTCATCCTTCTTTCCGTCTCAGTCAGGACACCAGGGATGGACTGGCCATTCTGCAAACATGCATTTCTACTGTAGGCTGCAGGCCAGGAGGCTGCTTCCAGATGGGCACTCGTGACCCAGCCAGTATGGTTTGAATATTTTTGCATGGGTTGATTTTGCCCCTGCCCGCCCGGGAATGGCACCTGAATTTAGCAGACAAAAGAGCCCTGGTCCAAGAAGTTACCATCTATATCATATTTTCTTTAGGGTTTATAAGCCCAGTTATCAGCCCCTTGGAATTAAGAGACCACTTGCGACGAGGGCCTGAATGTTTTTGCTGAGCTTACACAGTTTGACTAGTCTTCACAGACTCTTTTTTAGGGCCACATCCATCAAAAATCAATTTTCCATTCCTTAAATAGCAAATTTTAGGTAACCACTATTTAAGGAATGCAAAATGATATGGAATAAAATAGTGATTACCTAATAGCGATTCCTAAAGATTTACAATCACAGTTAGGTAATCGCTATTTAGTAATACTACTCCATTTGTTCCTACGGGCTCCAAATGGGTTTGCATTACCTAATTTGCGATTACCTAACTGGTAATCGCAAATTAGATAACACAATTCCATGGGTCCCCCAGGGCCTAAGGCCCCCCCTGATGCACCCTAAGCACCCCCAAAAAAATTGCACTTGCACTTTGGAAAATGCATTTTTTTGAATTTTACAATATTTGCCTTTGGTTACCGCCGACTAGGAGTCGACGGTAACAGCATTACCTAAAGGCCCAGTTTGCTTTTAGAAAATGCTTGGTACATGTGCTAAGGGAATCCCAAATTGACCGCAAATTGCGATTCCCTATTTGTGGTCGCAATTATAGGTAATCAAAATATTTGTGATTACCAAAAATTGCGACTACAGAGCCTTTCATACATGTTGAACGGCTATTATGCATTCGCAAATGGGTGAAATTACCGATTCACGCAGTTTGCGAATGCAAAGTTGTTTGATACATGTGACCCTCAGTAACCAACTGGTGCACTTTTGACCATGAGAATAAGATTACATCTCTACATTTTTATTGTGATCTGTGCAGCTTTTCTACTCTTATTTAACTTGAGTTATTGAATTAAACAAAAGTAATTGGGCAAAATAAAATTAATTGAACAAAGTTGTAAGAATAAAACAAACTTCGCTACTTCACAATACAGGCTTCTTTGCAAATCTTCTCTGAGGGAGAAATTCCCAGCACTTTTTCTTCTTCTATCTCAAAAAAAGGTTTTCTGCATGTTTTATGTCACTAACACTGCTAGCTGCAGGGTTTTCCACCTGCTATATTATATACTATATAATCTTTGTGTGATTAGGGGTGAAAAGAATCTTCACAAAGTTGTCAAAAGCAATCCTTCTCCTGTGTAAGGTCTTTAGATGACTTCATGTCATTGGGGGACACTCTGCTCCAACCCGAGACTTACATTTTTGTTATAATTGTTTTCAGGTGTCTGCTTAGTCCATTTGGTTTAGGTGATGTGAACCAAGACTACAACTCCCAGAATTCAGTGAGTTGTTAAGGAACAGCCCAGGACTTCAGTATGTGTTTCACACATAGCCTTTCACATGTATACACTGCTGTAGAACAGGACCGTAGCCAAGGATGTAAATGGGCAAGCAGCCACACTGCAATTTGCAGCAGGCGAGGAACGAAAGAGTGGTGTACGGGCATTTTCAGTAAGCAGGTTTGCTAAGCAGCCTCAAGTCCCCTCCCCCTGATGAGTATTAAAGGACAGATATAATTGGGGCCTTGTGGGACGCTCACTCCTCTGGGCCCTGGTCTTACTGCACCTGCAGCTGAGCTGTATTAGTACCTAAGCCCCTGTACTGCAAAAATCAGGATTGAACATAACTCTGCTTTATCTTATCCCACCCCTCCCCCCTTTATCATCTGGGGTACGGCAGCCTTAGGACTTATCTTTGTTGTGCTGTTCTCAGATCAAAACGTCATCACGCAAAACGGGAAACGGTAGACGTTTTATGCCAAGACTTTTTAATCGTCCATGCTCTATTTTAGCAGACCCTTCCCCTAATGTAGTCAGTCGTTTGCATTTATTTCCCTTTCTTGAGCCACAAGACTCCCACAACCTTCAGGTCATTAGTTTTGATCCATGACAGGGCCAACTCAGCCTTCTATCCTGCAGAGGGTGATAGATGGCATATTGTTAAACTGGGTAACGGTAAATCCAGATTTGTACAGCACTTTCAGATACATCTGTGTAACTGCAGACATGAGCACTGTTGAAACAAGCACTGACAAAGCACATAGGCTAGACCTCTTTTTATAGTGCATGCACAAGTGCAAGAAAATCCGTGAATACACTGACAGAGATAGCACATACATGCAAATAAGTAGATGGAACAAACCACCTACATATCTCCTTTTACAGACGTGCCAACACATTGGCACCCGTGTGCACAGGGCAGCAGACAAACATGCACCCGCATGCACAAGCCAACAGACAAACATACACCCTGGGCCATGTGCATAGGCTAGCAGACAAACTTGCACCGGTGTGCACAGGCCAGTAGACAAACATGCACCGGTGTGCACAGGCCAGCAGACAAACATGCAGCGGTGTGCACAGGCCAGCAGACAAACATGCACCGGTGTGCACAGGCCAGCAGACAAACATGCACCGATGTGCACACGCCAGCAGGCAAACATGCACCGGTGTGCACAGGCCAGCAGACAAACATGCACCGATGTGCACACGCCAGCAGGCAAACATGCACCGGTGTGCACAGGCCAGCAGACAAACATGCAGTGGTGTGCACAGGCCAGCAGACAAACATGCACAGGCCAGCAGACAAACATGCACCGATGTGCACAAGCCAGCAGGCAAACATGCACCGGTGTGCACAGGCCAGCAGACAAACATACACCCATGTGGACAGACTTGTGAGCACCCGTACACATAGACTACCTGGCAATCAGTCGCCCTTATACACAGACCATGCGCCGCGTGTTATGTTTGTTGATGGCATAGGCGCTTTATTCAGGGGAAAGGCTGTTTAAAAGAGCTAGATGTCAGAGTGGAAAGGACGTAATAAGGGACAATTAGCAAGGAAAGTGCCCCAGGAGTGACATAAACTTTCCCAAAACGGAGCAATAGTTTGTAAACAAATGGAGGTGTCTGGGAAGGAGACTAGACTGAGAGAAAGCAGATAGGGCACAAGGGGGGTAAGAAGCAAAAGTCGAAGGGGAAGGGGCCAGCATTGTAAGGAATCAGGACCTAACAGCTGTTTATGAATGGTAGATTGTTAGATGACAGGTCAACCCAAGAAGAAGCCACACACAGACAAGACCCCTTTAGGCACAAATACACTCCCACACAAGCTGGTAAACAAGGGAAGAAGTGGACCGGAAGAAGAAAGAACAGATGTATGAATAAAGGTTCTTTGTCAGCTTAAACGTCACTGTCCATGCTGACAAAATCACATTTGAGGCAAGGTAGAGGTCCGTGCCAATGTCTGAGCAATACCTGGCCTCTCTTTAGAGAGATTCCTTCTACTGGGTGATGGAATCACCCATCCAATCTTTGGCTTTTTTGCAATGATCACCTATAGTAACAATGTATATATGTGGGGATGCATTCGAGCACCGAAGAAGAGGGCGTGAACCCAGGTGCATTGCGGGAGTATCACAATGGTTCTGCTGTGGATAGGGATGCTCCAGGTCCTAGGTGTATTAAAAAGCCTTGTCTTCTCGTCTTTGATTTGGTTTATTTCCTTGTTCATAGCCTGGCTGTGTCTTGGCTCCTGTCTGGCGCTGTTCTTCTACGGCAGAGGTCTTCAAACTTTTTGATGCCGAGACCCCCTTGTAAATCTTTCTAGGCGTAAGGAACCCCTTCCAACAAAAGTTTCTAGAAAACTGGTACTCCTCATCATCAACTTTTGACAACCATAAATGCGCCTGTTAGACCTCATCACGTCCATCCATCATTCATCCACCCACACTTTCACACATCCATCCATCCACCCTTTCATCCTTCCATCCATACATCCATCCTTCATCCATCCACCCTTTCATCCTTCCATCCATAAATCTATCCTTTACCCATCCACCCTTCCATCCATCCACCCATCATTCATCCCCCACCTTTTCACACATCCATCCATTCATCATTCATCCATGCAACCTTTTATCCATTCATACATCCATCCACCCTTTCATCCTCCCATCCATACATCTATCCTTCATTCATACATACATCCACCCTTTCATCCTCCCATCCATACATCCATCCACCCTTTCATCCTCCCATCCATACATCCATCCTCCCATCCATACATCCATCCTTCATCCATCCACCCTTTCATCCTCCCATCCATACATCCATCCTTCATCCATCCATCCACTTTTTCATCCATACATCCATCCACCCACCCTTTCATCCATCCATTCACCCATCATTCATCCCCCCACCTTTTCACACATTCATCCATGCAACCTTTTATCCATCCATACATCCATCCACCCTTTCATCCATCCATCCTTCATCCGTCCACCCTCTCATCCTTTCATCCATACATCTATCCTTCACCAATCTATCCTTCATCCATCCACCCTTTCATCCTTCCATCCATACATCCATCATTCATCCATCCACCCTTTCATCCATACATCCATCCACCCACCCATTCATCCATCCATCCACCCATCATTCATCCCCCCACCTTTTCACACATCCATCCATGCATCATTCATCCATGCAACCTTTTATCCATCCATACATCCATCCACCCTTTCATCCATCCATACTTCATCCGTCCACCCTTTCATCCTTCCATCCATACATCTATCCTTCACCAATCTATCCTTCATCCATCCACACTTTCAGTCTTCCATCCATACATCCATCATTCATCCATCCACCCTTTCATCCATCCATTCACCCATCATTCATCCACCCATCTTTTTACACATCCATCCATCCATCATTCATCCATACACCCTTTCATCCATCCATCCTTCATCCGTCCACCCTTTAATCCTTCCATCCATACATCTATCCTTCACCAATCTATCCTTCATCCATCCACCCTTTCATCCTTCCATCCATACATCCATCATTCATCCATCCACCCTTTCATTCATCCATCCACTCATCATTCATCCACCCACCTTTTCATACACCCATCCATCCTTCAGCCTTACATCCATCCATCCACCCATCATTCATACACCCACCTTTTCTGTGCCTCTCTCATGGGGGGGGGGGGGGGGGGGTCAGTATCTCTCTGCGTCTTCTTCCTTCTTCTTTCCCGCTCATGGAAGGGCATCTCTGTGCCTCCCTGCTGGGGGCGGGGGACGTGTCATGAGACCCACAGGCCCAGGCGCGCAACATCCATTGAACTCAAAGGGTTACACTACAGCCTGCTCCCCCAGCCCACCCCCCCACCAGGCCCCCCCCCAGCTCGTGTATGTGAGCCCGGCTGAAACAGCTTCAGGGACACACACAGCCACATCCGAGTACTTGACAGGTCTTTAAAAAACCTTTTACTTGTTAATGAGGCGTTGATGTTTTTCACACCTCGGTGTGAATTAGGCCTCTGCCGTGAGCACCCTCGATCAGCCCAATGCCAGGAACTCCACTCTGCAGAATCTGCGACCCCCTTCCCAGGGCTCCATGACCCCCCTGGGGGTCCCGCCCCACAGATTGAAGACCAATGTTCTACGGTGACTAGGATCATGGTCATGTATGTTGGGGATTTCTTTTTGCCTCGTAGGTGATGCAAATAGTCAAAGATGATACAGGCCTGATGGGGCAGTCAGGGAGGTTCCTTTAGTGAGGTGATGATGTGGTTGAATTTACTGTGGGCCTGAATGAGAGAGCTTTGAACATGTAGGATGCACTTATTGGGTACCATTGTGGGAAGTGTTGATCTGAAGTCAGTTTCAGGTAGGAGAGGCTTTGCCTTCTCTTTAGAAGGGGATGCCACACTGCCCCATTCCATCCATGGCCTCTTTTCTATAAAAAACATATATTTAGGCCTGCACTTGAGTACCTCATTTTCTTCAATAATGTGTCCCACATAGGTATTTCATCTACACCGATATATAGGAGCATTCGTGCACACTTAGACATTTGAGAACGAAAGCTTGAAAATGGTATTTCTACATGTTCTTGTATTGTACTTTCCATTGAAATGCAAATGATTGCATTAGGATTTTGGAGCACCAATAAAAGTAACTAACTGCTCTGACTTATTTTTAGGTTGAAGCCTACCAGACAGCGCAGACTTGTTGGGGACATTCAGAAACCAACCCTGGGAATGCATTCGACCCTTGGCTTACCATTGGGTTTGTGGTTTGTAACTCCCAATTTCTGGCTTTCTATTTGCTGCCTTTGGTTGTTTAGGCTGTCCAGGTTCAGTTCATCTCTACCAAGAAAAAAGCATTTTCACACTACCTCTGCTTGTATTCTTCCATGGTGCTCTTTTCTGTAAACAGACCTGTAAAATATTGTCTCCATCCCCCTTTGTGTTTAAAAGACTCCCTGATGAGCTCACCTGAGATGCACCTGTGTGCCTGTGATGTGGTACTGTGACCTGTGAAGACTTAGGCAGCATTTCAGCAATGCCAGATGACTTTTCTCTGCTGTGTCTAGAGATAAAAGCACTACCTGCACCAACTATGGAAGAAAAAGTACAGCAGCTTCAAAGTAAGAGTACTGCATTTGCCATAATGCAATGGGGTGAATTGTGCTGGGATGAGAGGCAGTGTGCTCCCTCCCCCTTTATATTTAAAAGGTGCCCTTTAGTCAAGGAGCTGACGAGCTTCAACTGGGATACACCTGTGTGCCTGTGGAGTGGTACAGTGACCTGTAAAGATGGGCAACATTTCAGCAACCCCAGATGACGTTTCTCTGCTTTCTACTACTTCTGCTCTCTATAGATGAAGGGCTAAACCCAGAAACGCATGTCGAGATACCAGCACTACCTGCACAAACTTTGGGGGGAAATGGCAGCAACCTTGAAGTAAGCATACTGCATTTGCCAGAATGCAATGGGGTGAACTGTGCTGGGATGAGGGATGAGAAGCAGGGTGTCCCCCCCCACCCTCATCTGTAAATCTTCTTAACTTGTCACATTTGCTGTGCATTCAAAGACAGGGGTCAAATGGCAGGCTCTGTCTTCCAAGGGAACTTGGTATTTACTTTTCTTTCTCTAACTTTAAAAGTAGAGGATTTATGTGACAATCTTGCCGGACACTGGGGTAGGAGAAATTTGTTTTTTTCTAGCACACAACATTTAACGTGAACTGCCAGTATTTCAGAATATATCAGACTTCGCAAAGTGAGCAATTTTTTTGTAAATTCTGAAATGTGTTGAAAAACAAATACTTTAATATAATCAAAACAAGTCAATACACCTGTTGATGCAATTTCCACACATTATTGTTTGTGCGCTGTATAGTTTTATTAGTAAACCTGTATGTCTGTGGAAATGCAATGGTTATTTACTTTTGAAAATGTGTTGTCTGTATTGGCAGCATGCTACCACACCAGGCATACTTTACTCTATGCCACTGCACTCTACTCTGCACCAGTCCACGCAACTGCACTCTACTCTGAACCACTCTACTTCACACCCAATGACTGCACTCTGCACCACCATACCCTATTCCTCGATGCGCCACTGCACTCTACGCCACTTCACACTACGCCTTTCTACTCTACTCTGATCCACTCTACTCTATGCACCATTAGGATTCAAGCAAGCCGGGCCGAAGACGGCTGCAATGCCAGAAACCGGTCCCCGGAAGATTGTTTCCTTTCCGGTAAAGAATTGGCTTGGTAGTTTGGTCTGCCCTGTTCCCATGATGCACTGGGCCAGGGACAGACTAATTTGCATGTAGCCAGGTTCTGAACTGGGATGGTGCAGTGAGCTAAAAAACGGTGATGGATCAAGCCCTGATCTTTTGACTGGGTATGAGTGTTCTGTTAAACTCAGATGCTCTGTCCATCACCACCCCCTTTTCTGAATCGTTTTGGCCACTATAGGAGTGGCAGGGTATGCTCAGATGTGAGTCCCTTGCTCACTGCACCATTAGGATTCAAGCAAGCCGGGCCGAAGACGGCTGCAATGCCAGAAACCGGTCCCCGGAAGCTTGTTTCCTTTCCGGTAAAGAATTGGCTTGGTAGTTTGGTCTGCCCTGTTCCCATGATGCACTGGGCCAGGGACAGACTAATTTGCATGTAGCCAGGTTCTGAACTGGGATGGTGCAGTGAGCTAAAAAACGGTGATGGATCAAGCCCTGATCTTTTGACTGGGTATGAGTGTTCTGTTTAACTCAGATGCTCTGTCCATCACCAACCCCTTTTCTGAATCGTTTTGGCCACTATAGGAGTGGCAGGGTATGCTCAGATGTGAGTCCCTTGCTCACTGCACCATTAGGATTCAAGCAAGCCGGGCCGAAGACGGCTGCAATGCCAGAAACCGGTCCCCGGAAGCTTGTTTCCTTTCCGGTAAAGAATTGGCTTGGTAGTTTGGTCTGCCCTGTTCCCATGATGCACTGGGCCAGGGACAGACTAATTTGCATGTAGCCAGGTTCTGAACTGGGATGGTGCAGTGAGCTAAAAAACGGTGATGGACCAAGCCCTGATCTTTTGACTGGGTATGAGTGTTCTGTTTAACTCAGATGCTCTGTCCATCACCACCCCCTTTTCTGAATTATTTCCAATTGAGGCTGGTCCAACTCAAGATCCTTCATAGGATCTATATCACAGGACCACAGTTGTTGCACATGGGGAAGAGGGTGGGAGTGAGTGCCGTAGAGGGTGCGGGCAGGGGTATGGGAATGCAACCGTATTCAGAGATTTTGGCAAGCTGTACATCGGACCTTTAGGATGGTCTTGCATAAAACCATACACCCTGAAGCGAAATGCTGCCTCCTTAACATATGGGAGACACCGGACCGTAACACCTCCGGGAAAACTTGGTTAACCCTGGGCCAAGCTGCGGCGAAACAGGACATAGCACAGCACTGAAGGTCTGACATGCCACCAACACTATCAAAATGGAAACAAAACCTGGACTTGTGCATGTTTCGAGAAAAGACAGTATACATTGCCCGGGGGTGTCCAAAAAAGTGGTGCTCTATCTGGGGCGCCTGGAATGATTACAGAGGAGGGATATGTGAGGCACCTGTGCTACCAACAGAATATGCGGACCTGTCTTCGTAAGTCCAAGTATTGAAATCTGTTGTGATGTAATAATGCAATCTGTTATGTCTGTATCGTGGATGATTGAGATTTTGTAGTTTCTAATGCAATGCCACTGTCTCATTGTACTTGTGTCGTCAATAAAAAGAATTAAAAAAAAAAAGAATATCGAGGACAAAAGTATTGTGAAGGTAAGCTTCTATAGGTAGGCAACGTTTTACTCTATATAACACCATATACATGTACCATGGCAATATATATATATATATATATATATTCATATATATATATCTTCAAGGTGTATAGATGTGGAGTTAAGAATAGTAAGTCTATACTTAGCTATTTGCATTTGCCTTCTTGATATTCTGGTCCACAAAACATTTGACACAATATTCTGTCCACACAATATTTTTGTTTCTGATATTCTGTCTGTTATCCCTATGCCAATGCACTCCACATCAGTCCACTCTACTCTATGCCACTCCACCCCACTGTACGCCACTGCACTCTACTCTACTCTGCCCCACTCTACTCTACACAACAGCACTATATGCCACTGCACTATATGCCTCTGCACTTTGCTCTGCACCACTGTACTCAATGCCACTGTACTCTACGGTACTCTATGCCACTGCACTCTATGCCAATGCACTCCACGCCATGCCAATCTACACCACTGCACACTATGGCACTCTACTCTGCAACACTGCACTCTACGCCACTGAACTCAATGCCTCTGTTCTACACTGCTGCATTCTATACGAATGCACCCTATGCCATTCTACTCTGCATAACTCTACTCTATGCCACTGCACTCTATGCCACTTCACTCTTCGGCACTATACTCTACTTTGCACTATTCTATGCAACTCTACGCTGCACCCTTCTACTCTGCACCACCCTACGCCACTGCATGCTATGCCACTTTACTCTAATTTGCACCCCTTGTACTCTATGCCTCTGTACTCTACTGTGCACCACGCCACTCTACGCCAATGCACTCTACGCCACTACAGTCTACTATGCAACACTCAAATCTACGCCACTGTATTCTGTCAAGCTGCATTGTCGGCCTCTGAATTCTATGCTGCTGCACTCTAAACTACTGCACTCTAAACTACTACACTCTACTCTACATTACTGTACTCAACACCACTGCACTCTATGCTACACTACACAACTGCACTCTATGACACTCTGCTCTTCAAAACTGCACTCTATGTCACCGAACTCTATGCCACTCTAATCTCCATCACTCCACTCTATGCCACTGCACTCTGCAGCACTCCACTCTACCCCATTGTACTCTACAGCACTATACCATTCTTGTGCACCAGTCTATGCCTCTCTAATCTGCACCGCTCTATGCCACTGCACTCTTTACCACTCTACTCTGCACCGCTCAAATTTCTGCCACTGCACTCAACGCCACTGCACTCTACTTAATGTTCAGCTCAAGCCACCAGCAGGATATACTGACCCCCCACATGAAGAGCGGAGGCGGACCAAGAGTGGCGCTCGAGGTGCGGTGCCGTGCCTGCCGGCGACCGTGGACCTCGGCTGTGACTGTGTCCCCCAGTGCCCTTGAAGGAGGGGGAGGTAGAGAGGATCATCGGCATAGGCAGCGAGAGCAGCGGCGTTCAAATCACCTCCGAATACTACTGTCGGAGGTCAGCGCGGATCGAACACGAACATTGAAGGTGAGCACTTTGTATGCCCGGACCCACCGTTGCTGAGATCCTTGCGGCCGGAGCCCGATCTGAGCCGCAGGTGGCTGGGCCTGCACGACATCTTGCCCCCCCCCCCGGCCGTGAAGATCAAACAGCCAGCGGCTCTGAGTGCATCAGCTGTACACAGTGACTCTCCCCCCTCTTAATTGGGACCAGGGCCTGGCCCACCCATGAAACTGAGCAATGGGCGCTGGGCAGCCTGTAGCGAGAAAAATAAAAAGGTGCATTACCGGAGTGCCCGACCGCTCCCGCAATGAGGCCTTGCTGATAAGGAAGCTGAGGTCTCCCATGCCTGGAGCACCATCCGTAGCGGAGGCCCAGCGATCCACGCTGCGACCTGGGGGCCATTAGCAAGGAAGAAGTACTGAATCAATCACAATCACTTGTAATATGTAAAAGGGATACCACGATGCCCCTTGGGCTGCCACTGATTCCATAGACAATACAGGTGCCACCACTGGGGCATTTGAAGACGGTGGAAGGGGTGCCTTTGTGAGGGGGCAAGAAGCTTGGGACCTGGAAAACGCTGGGAACCTTCCCAGCCACACCTGCTGAGAACACATCCTGGGTGGCCTGGCATCCCCCACAACGTGAGTGCACACAAAAACTTGGAATACAAAGTGGCCTGCTGTGCAGGGCGCGAACTGTAATTGCCTTCCATATGTCCTGAGACTCCACACATGCTTTCTCCATCCACCCACCCTCTGGGGTCACTAGAACATAGGGATTGTATGACTTGGCGTAATACGACTAACGGAGTGAGGGTGACACAGCGCAACACCCTCTGAGGTGTGGGTGGACAAAAACTCAACGGCTCAAGAAGGCCCGCCACGTGGGGAAAGGCCTTTGCCTCTGTTGCTAGAAGGCCCAACCAGCGGCCATACACATAATGGGAAAGCCACGATTGGACAAACCGCAGCCCCAGCTGGTTGATACAACGACATTTGCAGCGGTTGATGGAAATGCTGCGCAACAAGGAGCTCCCAATGCAAGTGCCTTACCAGATAACTCACACCGGTTCAATGAACTGATGGCAGCAATACTGGACATTAAGACCACGTTAAGGGCTAAAATAGATACACTATGTGTTGATGTGGGTTTCTTGAAAGAAGATCATAAGAAACTCAAGGCCAGAGTGGAAGAGTCGGAATCTACACTGACGGCCCTGCGTCCCACTGTGTCTACGGCTTCAGATCAAGTTAAATCCCTGCAGCAAGAGGTGGAATATTCGGCGAGTCGGGTGGAGGACCAGGAAGGTCACTCCTGCAGGAACAATATTGGCATTGTGGGGTTGCCGAACATATAGAAGGACCAGCCATGGACCTGTATCAGGAAATGTGGATCTCCAACGATATCCTACAGGGTAAGGTCTCGAAATTATTTTCAATAGAAAGGGCTCATAGGGTTCCAGTTGGCCCTCCACGTCCAGGTTACCTGCCCCACCAGTGGTGGCAAGGTTGTTTAATTACCGAGACAAAGACCATATCCTCCAAGTGACTAGGTCCAAGAGCCCCTGGCAGGTGGAGAACACAACAGTACATATTTACCCTGATTACACTCTGATTGTCCAACACCGTAGGTCCTCCTATATGGAGGTTAAGTGAGGCCTAAAGTAGTGCCAGATACAATATGTTCTTCAAGAAGCCTGATCTTGGATACATGAAAATGGACTCGCACATCCTCCCCTCACTTCTTCTGCAGTTTCATGACTACCCTGTAAACTAGTAGATGCACATAGAGGGAGTGGGAGGATCAAGATACAACGGCCTACCAAGAAGCAAGTGGCTGCGGCGCGGGCACAGGCTATAAAGACTGCGGAGCACCTTAACAGTACCACAGCGCCTATCAGATCTGACTCGCATTCAGATGATGGGCAGGACCGCCAGCTATACCTAACAGACTCACAACATGCAGACCTGTGAGGAGAAGGCCTTAAGATGACTCCACAGACTGCAAATGAACTTGGGTGAGTCCCTAAAGCATGCAGAGTCCTGGGGCAGGGATCCCACAACCAACCACTAGTCGGCAAGAGAACTTTGGGGACACGCTGAATATCCTTTTTCTTAGTATGTGCAGCTTGATGTCAGATGACTAGACACTAATGTGGGGGCCACCTCAATTGTTAATATTTCCTCTTCTTCAAATACAGGGGACTGAGTTATGAGACATCACGGTCTTGGTTAATAAATGGCAGCCAAATTCCGGTTGGGACAGATTACAGATGCGCCCCCAAACAACGTTAAGTAGCTGAGATAGCAATTGTTCTACAACAGGCTTGATGTCATTTTAGTGGCCAATTGCCCATTGGCAAGCCGGCCTTGGGTGGGGAGTTAGGAGAATGTCATTATTGTTTAACGTGATCTCTACTTCCTACTATTCAGGGCAGGTGATGCAACTGAGAACTGTAGTATACAGCAGGGGGATGGGGATGTGGGCCGGCTGGCATGTGGGGGTGACACATTGAGGGATCGTTACATTCTTTCTTTTTTAGAGATTGAATGGCTTACAACGATTACACTCTTTTAACCTGGAACGTGCGTGGGTTGGCAGGATGTGTTAAAAGACATAAAATATACCCATATTTGCGTACCAACATGGTCTCAATTGCATTAATACAGGAGACGCACCTTACCACACAAACAGTTGCCTCACTGCACAAGCAATGGAGGGGCACGGTCATAGGCACCACTTACTCTGGATATGCTAGAGGTGCCCTTATATGGGTGGTACCAGGCACACCTCTAACAGTTGTTCTCACACGAATCAACCCTCAGGGCCACTACGTGGCACTGGAGAGCCTGCTAGATGGATCTCCATTGGCACTAATCTCCCTGTGCACCCCGAACACTGGGCAAGCACAGTTCTTACAGTCACTCACACCATCCCTGCTATCTGACCCTACAGCACCAGCACTATAGGGAGTGAACTATAACTGAACATATGATCTTTGTTAGAACTGGCTATTTCTGGTAGGCTAAGGCTGACGCCAAAGCCAGGCAGAAACCACCATTCTAGTCAGGGCAAGGAAGTCACACGCCAAGATAACCCCTGCTCACCCCCTTGGTAGCTTGGCACGAGCAGCAAGGCTAAACTCGGAGGCGATGTGTAAAGCATTTGCGCCAGCACACAACAGCAACAACATCCTAGGCACACCACAAAAGGAACTCCACACAAGGTTATATTAAAATAACTTTTGTATTGTCAAAACATATCAGATAGAATCACACATGTACATTGTGCCAACTGGCACGGGCAATATTCATAAAGGATTATTTACAAGACAGGGCCACATGGGCCACTGTCATATTCAGCACTTAGTAGAAATAGAAATACTGTCAGAAATTTAGAATAAAAGGATATAAAATCACTGTAGCACAAAGTAACAGTTAGAAATCACAACCAGTATCTACTGGTAACAGGTAAGTACCACCCACGCAACCCTAAACACCTTAGGAGAATGTCACGCAGGGGACCAGGACCTCACTAGGACCACCTGTACTAAAAAGAACAACCACCTAAGTATCACACAGCATTTAGGGGTGTAGGAAAGAACACTTTACCCATGATGTATGAAACACATTCAGAGGAGTAGTAAAGGAAAACCACCTAAGTATCACACAGCGTTTAGGGGTCTAGGAAAGAACACATTACCCATGATGCATAAATATACATTCAGAGGAGTAGTAAAAGGAAACACATGATGCATAAACCTACACATTCAGCGGTGTTAAGAACAAAGCACATGATGCAATAAAAATACATTCAGAGGTACTAGAATAATACAATAGCGCAAAAATCACATGATGTCTAAAACATTCAGAGGTGCAGGAATAACACATGATGCAAGAAATCACATTCAGAGGTGCAATAACCATACAATTGCGCAAACCCTACATAAGCCACCACCTGTGGCAGTCCCTAGGCCAACTGGCCTTGTTGGGGCTAAGACGCCCTGTGTCTCAATGTCAGGGGCCTAAACGGTGCAGGTGCCCACTACTTGCTGGGCACCTGGGAACACAAGCAAACTAGGGCATGGGCTCTCACTAGCCCTTGAACAGTACTGTGCCAAACAGCAGGAGCCCCACAGGCTCTTGAACCAATATGTCCCCATGAACCTCCCTGGTTCATCTGCACTTGTATACAAGAGAATAGTCTCTAGTCTCTTTAAATCGGTATAGAAAATTGATATGACCGACTTATCTCACATAGGTTTGAAAACGCACAGCCAAGCAATGCTAGCGTGTGAATTATCCCAAAAGAATTAGCCCCCAATGCCAGGGGCTCCAAGTGCTGCAAGCGCGCCGCACCGGTATACTGGGGACTCCTTTTTAGGCCGTTTCGCACAGCCTTGCACCCCCGATGACCTTCAGGCGCACCGGGCCGATCAGAACACTCTTGATCTTAGCCCCGGCCGGCCCCCCCTGCTCTCCCGCCCGCTCTTGGTACTTCCAGGGAGCGGCGGGCAGCTAGCACAGCTCCTCGGGACACAGGCCAGGGGCGGTCGGCACTCGCGCTTCTCCCGCGGCGAGGACGGGTCTTGAAGACGGGTCTCCTTCTCGCTGCGGGCGCGGCTCCTCTCTTCCACGGGCATCCCTCGACCAGCCAATCCCGTCGCGGCACCGATGACGAGCCTCCTCACACGCCACGCAGCTTCCAGGAGTCAGCCAATCGCAGCGCGGCTCCTGGACCAGGCCCCTCTGACGCGGGGCGAATCGACCAATTGGAGCGCGGCTCTGGGGGCAGGCCCACGGCAAAGGGCCAATCAGAGCGTGGCTCTCCTCGTGGCTCGGCCAATCGGGTCGCGGCCTCTTCGTCGTAGTTTCTACAGCTCCTGGAACACTCTGGTCAGTTTCAGGCCCCCGGGCCGCGGCGGTGAAATGCAGGGAGATGGATTTAGTGCGCCCAAGGACAGTAGGGCGATTGGAATATCGCGAATCCCCCACAAGGATTCCTTCGTCCTAAAAACACTTTCAGGCGCACTGCCACCCCTTCCCACGTGCCGATGAGCACGTCGATATCCCAGCACAGCAGCTGAGGGACAGGCAATTCACAGCGCGGTGCCCTAAAGCTAGGCAGAGGACAGCCAGCGCTTCACACGGCCAAGTGATCGCTAGCCTCAGCAAACAGCTCACGATCTCTGCAGTACACAGCAGCTTCTCCATGCTGCAAAAAGGTCCCAGAGATTCCCAGGGGGGGCAAAGCCAAGTCCCCCCATCAGCCCAAACAAGGCAGAGGTGTCCCCCAGGAGGCCAGGAAAGTCCATCAGGTGTCCAGGGGCTGGGCAGGGCTCAGGGATTCCCCTGAGCCCAAGCAGCAGCATGCCCCTGGCAGATTCAAGTCAGAAACAAGAACATTTTGGAAGGGGACACAGCCCCTTCTTATACACAGAAAAGTCTTTGTGCAGGCAGTGTGAGAACCGGCTAGGACTGGTTATAGGGAAGTCCCTTCAGTATCAGGGACAGAGGTGACAGTCGCCCAGCGGGGGGGTGGAGCCAGCATTGTGGCAGGCAGGCACAGCCCTTCACTATCAGGTGCTAATCTCCTCCCACTTCCCTGGCAGCAGATGCTGCCTTTCATCCACGGGCTGACTCAGACAACCTCCTGGGGGCTCTGCAGCCCCTGTCACACTCAAACCAGACAGTCAATCCACAAGCAGGCCCAGGCACTCCTGGGCCAGGCTCACCAGCCAATCACGTGCCAGCAGACTCACTACACAAATATGCCAACTTCTAAAAGTGGTACTTCTAGACTAGACACAATCATGCCGCATACACCATTACGCAGCATTCAATCTCACGAGTTCACACATATCAAACTCAACCCTGCACTCCCCACACATCAGGAACTACCATGGGCATACATATTCCCCATTCATTCCTATGGGAGGGCAGGTCACTCACCACACATACACAGAGAGCACACGCACTTTACACTGTACCACAGTGAAAAAAGTGCGCAGAGGCCTAAAATCACCCACCTAGGTTCCAGAAACAGGCTAGGAAAAAGCAAAAAAGTTTCAGGGTGAACCTGCCAAAAGGGCCAGGTCCAACAATCTTGATCTGGACCGCTCACGCCTGCGGCTCCTTGGAGCACAATCCATTCAGATTTCAAGACACCTGAGAGACTGGGTAGAACACATGCAGCTAAAAGATGCGTGGCGCAGTAAGCACGCTGAAATGCAAATATACTCCCATCACTCTTCGTTACATGATCTGCACACGCGGATTGACGGAATATATTGCTCCTTGGAAGCCCTGGTTAGGGTAACGCACACAGAATATTTAGCACGTGTGCTTTCTGGTCACAAACCACTGCAAATGCACCTCTCGTGGGGCACTCGCAGAGTTAGGATCCCGACCTGACGTCTCTCTGTTGCTGCCCTTAGGGACGTCACATTCGGCTCTGCCATATCACAGACGATCATCACATACTTTCAGGAGAATAAAGATACTGCCTCTAATGAGGCGTAGAATGGGATGCAGGTTACTCAGGGACATGCTATCAAAATGACATATGGCTCACTCATGGTACTGACAGCAGATTTACAAAGACACGAGGTGGAAATCCAAACATGTGAAAGACTGGAGCCTACAGACCCCCAGGTGACTCCTCTGCTGGCCAAGGCATGACTAGCATATAAGGAGACTTTAGACAGTCTATGTGCAATGGACTACAAATACTATCTAACCCAACAACACACAGAGGGTGATAAAGCAGGCAAATCGTTGACTTGGCTCTTAAAAACCGATGCTTCCCAACTTCCAATCACAGTGATATACAATAACGAGGATGTGCTAGTAAACACACAGGCGGCAATTCATGACTCACTTTACAAATACTATACAACTCTGTGCAGGGCACCTGACAATGATAACCTCACCCACATTCAACATTTTTAGAACCCGTGCAACTTCCGCAGGTCACAAAACCCCAGCACGATTCGCTAGAGGAACCTATCACAGAAGACAAAATATTAGTTGCCATCAAGCAGTTGGTGGCGAATAAGTCTCCGGGCACCAATGGCTGGCCTACGGAGCTTTACTCTATTTATTCTGAACAACGTGTGCCCCAGTTATTGAGCGTATATAGGGACGCTTATGAAAAAGGAGAACTCTCAGCATGCTTGCGAGAAGCACTGTTAATGGTGCTACCTAAACCGGGTAGGGACCCGCTGCAGATGGCATCATTTCGGCCACTGTTGTTATTAAATACCGACTTGCAATGTCTGTTCAGGCTACTGGATTGTGGCCATGCGGAAACTGACACCCCCTGGTTAGCAGCCCTGGATATTGAAAAGGCGTTTGACACCTTAGGGTGGCTGTATCCGCTGGAGGTGCTGGGCAGATTTGGCATTGGGCCTAAATACTTGCTCTGGGTGGGTATACTATGTACTAACCCGCAGGCGAGAGTAAGAACAGGGTGAGACATCTCCCCAGTTTGTTATAGAGCGAGGCACCAGGCAGGGCTGCCCCCTGTCACCTATCCTATTTGCATTCTCTAAGTAGCCCTTAGCATGCAAATTGAGACAACGGGTGTTGGACTGGGGGGTTCATGCAGATAAGCAGTGGCATATAGTTTCGCTATATGCAGACGATGCACGGGTCTACCTCCGGAGGATGGCACAGTGCTGTGGGGTCTGATGGCGCTTCTGGATGCCCGTGCTCAGGCTTCTGGCCTTCGGGTTAACTAGCCTAAGTCAGTAGTTTTTCCCATGAAAATGATCCCACTAGATCAAAGACAGGCCATGCCTCGAACCCCGCTGGAATGGGCTTTTAACACTTTCAAGTATCTGGGAGTCCAGATTTATCATTCCAGTGCAGATGTCATAGATGGGAACCTGAGTAAGACAGTATCCAGGGCGCACGGCACTGTCATTCTGGCGTGGTCTCCTCTTGTCCCTAAGGGCAGAGTGGCCATTGCTAAAATGCTTCTTCTCCCGAGGCTTCTCTACTTTTTTACAGCACTCTCACATAGGCTGCCTCAGACCATATTTAAAGACCTGGAAGTACTTCTAGTTGCGCTGATATGGGGAGGCTCAAGGTCCAGAGTGGCACTCTGTAAACTGTACCTGCCACTCACAGACGGGGGGCTGGGGGCACCAAATTATGAGCATTACCATGCTGCTGCACAGCTCCAGTGGCCAATGAGATGCTTAGCAAGTGCTCAGGTGACAGAGATGTCCAGCTGGGCAATGTCCTTAAGAATAATAGAATGGATATCGGGCTCCACCACTCTGACACAAAAGAAGCAGGTTAACCTGTTAATGACAGCAGCCAGACATAGCTGGCTACGTTACATGATGCCTAAAAGCCAGGCAACACCATATGCACCTATGCTACCACTTGAGATTTTACTGGGTTCATTTGCTTGCCACGACAGTCCGGAACTAGAGTTCTGGGTAGCAGTGGGATTGGATGTCTGGGGTGACTTATTTGTGGATACACAGCTATGGAGCCTAGAAGAGTTGATAGGGGACTTTGGATCACACAGGGTACCTTCATGCTTTATGCGTTACTAGCGCGGCAATTCCTCCAAACATGGGGAAACGTCAAGAAAGAACCAGACACATCACACTTGCTCCAGACCTTGCTTATGCATGGGAAGGGCAGGCATGCGGTGACAGCTATATATAGCTCCCTTAGACCTGGTCCTAGTTAACTACTAGTAAAGCTTTGTGAATATTGAGATTCCGAGTTGTCAGCTACCATGAGTGATTAGCAGTGGACGCAGTGTATAGGGCACCCCTAAATTTTATCCACAAATGCTAGACTGAAATATACACAGTTTAATTATTTACATCATACCTATTTAACGCCACACAGACTGGCAGGTATGTATCCCGCATCTGTCCACACATGCCCCCTGCTTAAGATCAGATGCAAAGTTCCTCCACATGGTCTGGGCATGCCCTTGCCTTAGTGCCTACTGGAACGAGATTGCGGCGACACTAGGGGAAGCAACCAACACTATAATACCTGCGCAAGATTGACACTTTTTACTTGGCTTCACCAAGTGCACTGCAGCGCGGAACAACCTTAATAAATTCTTTGACCTAGCTTTGGTGTTAGCAAAGCGGAGAATAGTTATATCCTGGAAATCGAGTGCAGCTCCCAACACACGCATTTGGCTGTTGGATCTCCGCAAGAAACTGGTGGCTAAGCACACGATGCAGACACTTAAGGCACCCCGTGACCCCCGACAGACTAACCCCATGCAATGGCAGTAATACTTATCATTTGTGGAAGGCAAATTGAATACAGCTAGTCCCTCACAGGGATGAGATGGTTTCCTGTTCTGCGCATTAGTAAGAACATACCAATATATAGATGCGTGCAAGTTGGGCCCCTCGTCGGGCATGTCCTGAACTAACTGGGCAAGACCTCCCGCTTTCACGAGCACGCAGTGATGCGGTGCGCGTGCCATCCCCCACCCCCTTCCTCGCTGCTCCCGCTGTCCTTAAAAAGTACGCACATAAGCAGTCACCCTAGGTCATATATGACCTGGATTAAATAGTACATGTGGGTTAGTTGCGATCGAATAGTTCTGGGTTCATTGCGAATTGGTTGGTGTGAAAATATAGAGACACAGAAAGTCTGTTGCTTATTTGACGATTACAAAATGCATAACATACATAGACATATACAAAATGTTCGATACCGTTTGATTTATTTGTTGTCACCGGTATGCAATGCAGCCTGGTTCCCCACCAAGTGTCAAGTGTATAAATGGAATTGTACTGTTCTGTATAATAAAGCTGGCAGATTGCATTATGCATAACCTGTAAAAAAACAATAAAGACGATTCAACAAAAAAAAAGTGAAGGTATGTTTCTATAGATGAGTAAAGTTTTACTATATATAACTCCACATATATGTAGCATGGAAATATATATATATATATATATATATATATATTCACTGAAAAAACCATAGGTTATAGACCATATATAGTTAGGAATTAGCATTTACAAAACCTTGAAAATTCACTGAAAAAACCATAGGTTATAGACCATATATAGTTAGGAATTAGCATTTAAAAAACCTTATTTTACTCACACAAAACCATTGAAATTCCATATATAGTTAGTTGTACTAACTATATATCGCGCACCCGCAATCCACTGCTGATCATGTCACATATTACATCATTCATGACATGGTCAGTGACATCACTGATGACATCTCAAATGACATCACTGATGACATCACTGATGACATCTCAAATGACATCACTGATGACATCACTGATGACATCTCAAATGACATCACTGATAACATCTCAAATGACATCACTGATGACATCTCATTTGACATCAATGGTCACATCACTGATGATATCATTCATGTGACAATACAATGCATCTCCTCACACTTTAATATAACCTCTGTTACACCCAGTGTTAAATACAGAATATAATTTTTTAAAACATTGACACACCAATACTAGTTACTACATACGCACTCACTGATTCCTATGTCTACACACACATTCACTCATTCACCCATACAATCATTCATACATACAATCACTCATCTTTACAAGACTATCATATGCACTCATACACCTATACAGACACTCACACTCTGCCACTCATCCATGGAGTTACTCACACACATAGTCAGTCCTGTAAAGAATAAATCACACTTCCATTTTCTAATCTATATAGTTAAACATAGAGTACCTTACATTTTCAAATATATACTAACACATTCTTACTCTCTTATACAATCATTGATACAAGAACACATTGATCTGCACAGAGTCACACATCTCCCAGCCAGCCCCACACACACTCAGTCTCCCATACAAATACTTGGACAATCAATCAATAACCCATATAGTTACTCATATAGCTACTGATCAACACATGCAGCAGTTTACAGAACAACAGACATAATGATGCACAAATTAAGACAGTTTAGTCACTAACCCATGCACTCAGTGAGACACATTTAATCACTCACTCATACAGTCAGTCACGCACCTACTAAATCTTTTATTTAGACACTTCTACATCTACTCATTTTTCAATATGTAAAACATATTTAAACTTTACAGAAACACACAGTCACTGGATGATGTCATCAGTGATGTCATTTGAGATGTCATCAGTGATGTCATCAGTGATGTCATTTGAGATGTCATCAGTGATGTCATTTGAGATGTCATCAGTGATGTCATCAGTGATGTCACTGACCATGTCATGAATGATGTAATATGTGACATGATCAGCAGTGGATTGCGGGTGCGCGATATATAGTTAGTACAACTAACTATATATGGAATTTCAATGGTTTTGTGTGAGTAAAATAAGGTTTTTTAAATGCTAATTCCTAACTATATATGGTCTATAACCTATGGTTTTTTCAGTGAATTTTCAAGGTTTTGTAAATGCTAATTCCTAACTATATATGGTCTATAACCTATGGTTTTCTCAGTGAATTTCAATGGTTTTTTAATAGCAAATATCATAAGCTGTCGAATGTCAAGTACGTGGTAAGTAAAAACATTTTCGTGTTTATGCACACTGATCTGCTTTGAATGCTGCCCCCCCCCCCTCATTTCTATTAGGAGTACTCTCTCTTTGCAGATAGTGAAGGGTAGTTAACGCAGGCCTTTGCCCCCGTTGTAATCCGTCGTGCCTGCTTCTCTCTCCATTTCATTGATTGTTCTCTTTGGTTCATTCTCTATTTACAAACAAGCACAGAGTCGCAATACTCTGTTTAGTCTTTGCAGATAGCGAAAAATCGTGTAAAAAAACAAAAGGAATCGAGCAAAATCAGTAGGCCACTAATGGGATCTCTTTTTGACCTGGCTAAAATAGAAACATTAGGAACAACCTGTTGAAAATAGCAATGTGTATGTACATAAGCGGCGTTCATTTGTGTTCACAGTACCCCTTGTTGATTGTTTGAATCGAGCATTGAATTGTTCGAAGTTGGTTCTCTTAAGGATCTTCTCTGCCTGCAAACAAGGAAGAATAGGAATATTCTCTCTCCCTTTGCAGATAGTGAAAGGTAGGTAACGCAAACCTTTAACACGTCGTGCCTATTTCGTTCCTCATTGATTGATTGTTTGCCCGAACATTGACTGTTTGGGAATTGGTTCTTTTTGGAGGTATTCCCTGTTTGCAAATAAACGTAGGAAAATCTTTGCAAGTAGTGAAAGGGTAGGTAATGCGGACCTTTGTCCCCCGTTGTAATCTGTCATGCCTATCTACTCCCCACTGATTGATGCACCTGTTTCACCCGGACCATTTACTAGAGATAGGTCATCTGGCCCGACCAGAGAGCACCCCTAGTGAAAAGGACATATGCAATAATAACGAAGTGATCACTGTATCCTGTTAACAGAAACTTTAGCATGAAACAACCTGGAAAGAAAGGAATAGGAAAACGAAAATCAGTAGGCCACTGATGAACTTTTTATTAAATAACAAACAAAGAAACGATAACAATACGTAATGATAAAACCTATTATTGTCCTAGAAACAAGAAACGTTAGAAGTAAGCCCGTAATAAGAAACCTGAAAACAGTAAGAGAAACCAAGTGTGACATTGCAACGGCCACAAGGCAACGAGGCTTCATCGCCCCTCACTGCCCCAAAACGTGTCTGTCCCACCGCCTGCCACGCCCAAATAACGGCAAACTGGGAAAGATACAAGTCAGCAGACATCCGCCCCATTCTGGAAACTTTATCGGGATTGTACTTGATTGAGTGTGATGTCACAAACATTTGTGCGGATCTAGATTGTGTTAAGGAATACAATAGGTTAAGAAGAGAGTATGCGCCACATTTGCCTCAATATCCTTTGTTTGAGAAACAGGTTTCCGGCTACGCCCAGCCGGAAGTAACACATATAAGGCGGGTCCTGCTGCCAACCGTCGGCCAGGAGATCATCACGTAGGGTGTAGCCGGAGGAGAGGCCGAGGCCAGCGGGACCCGGCCAGGGGGATTGCTACGACCACCCTGGAGAGTTGCAGGGGGGGAATGTCCGTGTCCTCGACCCTCCCCTCTCTCTCCCAGTCCGGCCACCATCAACCAGAGGCCGAGGCCGACGGGATCCGGCCGCGGTGGCGGTAACCCTGGAGAATTGCAGGTTAGACCCTCTCTCTCCCAGTCTGGGCCAGCATCCATGGAGGGCCTGGGAGTGGAGAGGCCACTGCACGAAAGGCCCAGGAGAGGCACCACACGCCAAGGCCTGCCCCACCGGATGACTCAAGGAACCCGTTCATTGGGCCAGAGCAAAGGGCGTCCGGCCGCCATCCACCGGAGGTCCGGCCCAAAGATGGACGGGACATTTCTTCTTTCTTTTATAATGGCTGCGACAACACTGGGGGGGGATGTCTTGCACATGCCTCCGACCCCCCCCCTCGTCCTCATCGCCTGGTCCGGCCATAACAAATGTCAAGCGAGACGCCGTGGGGTGCACTGGGTGGGAGAGACGGTGCGAACAGGCCTCTCCCGCCTCCCCAGGTGGAGGCTTCCCAGCTGCACCCTCAGCGCTCCAGGCGCCCGGAAAAGGGTTCTTCCACTGTGGCGATGCTGCAACGTCTCGCCCGGCAGGGTGGAGCCCGTCCGCTCATTTGACCCCGCAATCGCCAGTAGCTACCGAACTCTCAAAATGGCGGTCGACCTGGCAAGAGCGGGCCCAGCATGAAGAAATGGCCCGGTCACTGGTTGACTCCACCACCGTAGTCCTCCACGACCTTGAAGATTCTAGAGGAGCCGCGGGAGTCCCCGACCCCCGCAGACACCCCCGATGGGGAATGACTGCCATGATCGCCCGTGGAGTGACGAAACTGTAGCCGCGGGACGTCGGCGCTCCCATGCTGGCGCCAGCCTCAGTTTGAATGACTAGAAACCTGCAGACCTCAGTTCCGGTGAAAGCACAGTGTGACCCGGTAGGAAAAATTGTTGCATCCCCTCCCCTTTTTGACTGATCGTTCAAACCAACGATCCTTTCCTTTGCTCTTTTAACGGAACTTTGGACTGCCTCCCCCCCCCCCCGCGGCGCCCCACGCCGTTATTTGCTGGGCGGCAACTTACTAGACATCACCTTCGTGCCATCCAGATTTCAGCGCGTTCTGCTGCCTTGGAACTATTCGCACAACAGACCGCTACTGACAACCCACACCCCGGGACGCCCCACGCCGGATACCCAAATCAGTGCGGCACCCAGGCAACATCTCCTGAATTTTCATAATTTGAAAGAACTAGTAACATGTCCTCATCAGGAATTTCCTCTTCAATCATCTCATCAGGAATCTTCTCATGAAAAGTCTGCAATGATGATTCTTGTAACTCTATGGTCTCCAAACATTCGATAAATTCGCCATCAAGAGATTGATCAAAAAAATCATTCAAGTCATCTCCTCCTTGTGAGAATATTTCATTATTGGCGCTGTCAATTTCATTAAATGTAGTGGATAATTCAAAAGAAATTGCCACGGTCTCTTCATTGTTTAAATGTTTTTACTGTTTTTGTTTTGTTGTATATATTTATAAGTTATTAAAGTTTTATATTCCTACTACTTTGTTGGAGTGCTATATATTTTTAATGTGACACATAATTGTAAAAACTTTAATGTACAAAGAGTCATCCCTGGAATCTTCCGCTTCAGGCTCGGTCCCCTCCCCAATCACAATACAGGATGGTTTTCAGATAGTAGGAACGCGTGTGGTTTGACGGATCTCATCGGGTGTGGGCCTTGATCTACTATAACTCCTTTGAAGAGGGGTGATTCTTTACAGCTGGGGCCATAAACTACATCTGCAGGGCTAGCTGATAGCCTGGACAATCGGACACAGAGGAAGAGGAGTGTCAGAGGGTGCGGTAGTGAATAGGGCGAAAGGGAGGTGTCGGGCGGGCACAGAGTGTGATTCTCAGGGAAGAGCAGCGCAGATGGGGGGAGGTTTATTGCCGATGCATAAGACAGAGAGCGGGGGTGACCAGTGCCTGGGGAAGATGCTTGCGAGGGTGGGGAGCCATGCTACGGATCAACAGCGTGCAGAGAGTGGGTCTGGTCAAGGCATCTAAAATGGCTGCCGTGCACGACAAAAGTCTGGCATTTCAAAAAAGGCAAGATGGCGCAGACAATGTTTTTCAACACTTCCTCATTTCCTTCGAATCGAACGTTAACAGACGTTGGTGCATATTACCAAAGTTAAGCGATATTTATCGCTAACGATGCTTAGCAACGAATTTTTTACCGCTAAGCATCGTCAGAAATTATCGCAGATAAACCTTGCTATTATCAAGGTTTATCGCAAATGCGATAAAAAACGGCCGCAATGCATGAATATCGCTAAAAAGTCCGCGATATTCATGCATTACCGAGCTAATGCTCTTAGCCATGTTATCCACCTCCCATTGGATAACATGGCTAAGAACTGCTCAGGGCAGGTGTTAGTTTTTGGAGATATTCGCGCTTAGCGCGAATATCTCCAAAAGTTGGTAATAGGAGATAGATATCTTGCATGTTGTAATGCAAGTTATTGTGGTATATGGAACTCATACCATAATCTCTCAGGAAAACAGAAACTGATCCTTTTGGGACCGCCTGAGAAGGCCTAGGGGGTGAGGGGTACTCTACTTTGCCCCCTTTTCACGTTCCGAACTATTTTATTTTACTCTCTTCTGTAATTACACAAAATGGCAGCGATAAGATGCATCAGACACAGACAGTGAGAGAAAGGAGGCCGGAGATGAAGAAGAGATGTCAAATACACATTGGAGATAATATAGTGGGAGAAGGAAAGTAAATATGAGTAAACTTACCATGTAACATAAAAATGTTGCACTCTATACTATAAGTCTCATTTTATACTACAATCACTTCGCTACAACCTCATAAATTAAAAATAAAAATGAATAATGTCTCAAACAATTTTTGATTTCTAAATATAAATTTATTCTTCTGAATTTTCAAAATTTGAAAGAACTAGTAACATGTCCTCATCAGGAATTTCCTCTTCAATCATCTCATCAGGAATCTCCTCATGAAAAGTCTGCAATGATGATTCTTGTAACTCTATGGTCTCCAAACATTCGATAAATTCGCCATCAAGAGATTGATCAAAAAAATCAATCAAGTCATCTCCTCCTTGTGAGAATATTTCATTATTGGTGCTGTCAATTTCAATAAATGTAGTGGATAATTCAAAAGAAATTGCCACGGTCTCTTCATTGTGAGCCATTTTATTTTGAAATTGCTTGCTGTAAATTGCAGAAAAAAATAATCACTTTCATTTATCGTTTTTAGTAATACATAATATAAAACTAACTTTATCAAGTATTTAGTATAACAGAAGGACTGTAAATAAATAACAGAAAACATTTTTCAAATTATCTTAAAGTGTACAACATAGTTCCCCTTACAAATTAACAACTCACCTTTTTAAAAGTAGGAGAAGTGTTAGTACTGTGTAAATCAAACACCAGAAATTGAGCACCAAAAATTCCTCACAAATATACCTCAGACAGTAGTATCACAAAATGGCTGTGGTTTCCTCTCATTTTAGATATATACATAACCAATTAACTTTCATCACACACAAATACAAAACCAAAGTAACATTTTAATTGGTTCTAAATTTCAACACTTTCAAATGTGTTTTCCCCATGCAATTTTCCATAGGACATTTAGATACGTCTACAGCCTGAATGGCTGAACGGAATTACACCAAACTTGGCAAAATGGTACATCAAACCTAAGAGGTCAGGGAGGATCTACTATGCCCCCTTATGGTCATTTGCCCCTTCGCTTTGGCCTCCTCTTGTCTCTCGATCCTACCGAGAGACAAGATGGCGGCCGCTACGGACTGTTTGGAATGTTTACAGACGCCGGAGAACCAATCAACTTCGCAAAGCTCCGTAACGCGAAAAGTACGCGAAGCGGAGCGCTGTTACAGATATATATCTTTTTTTGAACGTTGATTTCTCAAAATCCACTGGAGCACATATATTGAGACCTAGCAAAGGCACATCGGGCTACCAGTCCCTAATATTTTGCCAAGTTTCGTGCAAATCCATTCAGCCGTTCGATTATTATTATATTTTTTTTTTTTTGCCCCGCGGGGCCCTTTTAAAACCTCCACATCAAACCTAGGGGGTCAGGGAGGATCTACTATGCCCCCTTATGGTCATTTGCCCCTTCGCTTTGGCCTCCTCTTGTCTCTCGATCCTACCGAGAGACAAGATGGCGGCCGCTACGGACTGTTTGGAATGTTTACAGACGCCGGAGAACCAATCAGCTTCGCTTCACAATGCTCCGTAACGCGAAAAGTACGCGAACTGGAGCGCTGCCCGGTCCGCTGTTACAGATATATATCTTTTTTTGAACGTTAATTTCTCAAAATCCACTGCAGCACATATATTGAGACCTAGCAAAGGCACATCGGGCTACCAGTCCCTACAATTTTGCCAAGTTTCGTGCAAATCCATTCAGCCGTTCGGGCTAAAAGTGAGGCCAACCGCCCTATGGAAAACTCAATGTTAAAAACACGTTTTGGGACCCCCTTTTTTCTCAGCCCCCCCTTGACAAACCCCCCCCAAATTATTAGTGGCTGCTCAGAAACAAAATGTTCAATTTTCCTGAAAATTTCAGCCAATTCCGTCCACAAACGCCAAAGTTATTAGACATAGAATTTTCAAAAATCCCATAGAGAAAAAATCCTAACTATATATACCTACTGGCGACCGCCAGTAGGTAATATATATGTATATATATATATATATATATATATATATACACACATATATATACATAACCTACTGGCAGTCGCCAGTAGGTAGTTATGGTTAGGACCTTGTTTCTATTCAAAAAGCGTTTTTTCTTTTCCCAATAACTTTGGCGCCGGTTGACGAATCTTCGCGAAGTTTTCAAAACTTATGGCCCGCTCCAGTTCGCTCCTATCTTGCAAGTTTCGGGGTGCTTTGGCAAGTGGGGGCTGAGAAAAAAGAGGGGTCCAAAAATGTGTTTTCTCCATGTTAATTCCCATAGGAAACTTTAGACATGGCTACAGCCCAAACTGCTGAACGGAATTACACCAAATTTGGCAAAAAGGTAGCCCTTGTTTCAGAAAGAACTCTTTTTCTTAAATGGTGTAAATCCGTTCAGTAGTTGCTGAGAAAACAAAAAAATAAATGTTTTTATATTTAGAGGCACGGAGGATCCGCGGATCCTCCCGACCACGAGCTGTATCCTAATTGGCTGGCAACACGCCAAACCAAGAAGTGTTAGCAGCCATTTTGTGCCTCTGTAACTGAGGCACAAGAAAACAGGGAAGTAAAGGCGTAAAACAAGAAAAGGGGGCAGGGTAGAAACCCCCTAACCCCCTAGGGTTTTAAATCGGCATCGGATCCGGTCGAGAAAATGAAAAAAACGAAGCACGGGCTCCTGCGCTTCCTTAATATTTGCCCCCCAGGTGGGCCAGGTCCCGGGGGCAGTAAAAGAAAAATTGTGGAGGGCCCTAATCCCCTCATCCTGCCTCGGGGACCGCCACCTCTGGACTTTAATTGTTTAATTTGCTGGGGCACACGGCCCCCCGCTGCCCCGGTGACTGCCACCCTCAGGGCGTTTAAAAAAAAAAACAATAACACCTGTGGGGACGGCTCAAGCCTCCCCACAAGCCCTGGGGACCGCCACCTCCCCGGGGCACTAATATGCTAATTTGGGGGTCCGTGACGGACCCCGACCCCGGGGACCACCACCTTCCCGGGGCTCTGAATGTCATGGGAGGGGGGCCACGTGACCCCCTCCTGAAGCCTGTGATGGCCCCGGGGACCGCCACCCACCAGGGTCGGCTCCTGCAGTGTCCCGGGGTGCCCACGCCCAGAACACTGCAGTTTGCCTCGTGGCTCCCGCCCTGTCATAGCAAACTGGGGTTTGGGTTTTGGAAGAGAGAGCAGGAAACCTGCTCTCTCTTCCAAAATCCAAACCACAGTGCTTTTCCACACGGGGAGCTGCATGTCAGCAGCTACCCATGTGGAAAAGCAATGCCAGCTCCCGCAGGACTCAGGGAGCCGGCAGGGACCGTGAGGGAATTGGGGCTCCCCACACGGTCCCCAACGAGGTGGCCAGGCCCCGGGGGATGGGGTTCTGGGGCTAGAAGTGGCCAGGGAGGGGGGCCACATGCCAATAAAAATACAAAAAATAATAATAATAATTACGCAAAGGCTGGCCCCAGGGGATGGCGTCCCCGGGGCTATAAATGGCATGAGGAGAGGGGTCATGCAGCCCCCCTCCATAATAATTAAAAAAAAATTGCCTATGACCCGGGGGCTGGGTTCCCCGGGGCCTGGAATTGGCCACGGGAGGGGGGCCCAGACGGCCCCCTTCCCGTTAATATATATTATTTTTTTTTTAAATGGGGGTCAGGCCCTGGGGGATGGGGTCTCCAGGGCCCAAAAAAAGTAAAAAGAAGGGGGGCCACACAGCCCCCCTTCCAAAAAAAGATTATTTTAAAAATCTGGGGATCGTGGCGGAGTCCACGCCCCTTCCCCTCCCAGCAGCACTCTGTGGCGCGTTTTAAGTTGGGGAATTAATTCCCCTTCAATACTGGAGGTCCCTGGGGGCCAATTAGCCCATCAGAAACCTCCAGTAAGCGACACAGGGATGCTTTGCAGAGAGGTGTTCCAGGCCACGCCCCTTTTTACACCGCTCTGCAACGCAGCTCTGTGACGCTTACTGGAGGTACCTGGTGGGCTTGTTGGACCCCAGGGACCCTCAGGATTCAAGGGGACTTAATCCCCCAACTTAAAATGTGCTAACTATAACTCGCGCCCCCTGAATGCACTGCTGATGATGTCACCTATTACATCACTCATGACATGATCAGTGACATCACTGATGGCATCTCAAATGACATCACTGATGACATCATCCATGTGATAATTTGATGCATCTTCTCACAACCTAATATAACCTTTGATAGACCCACTCTAAATTACAGACTGACATTCTCAAAATCATAGACACTTCAAAACCAATAATTACATACCCACTCACTGATTCTTAGGTTTACACACACATCCACTCACTGACCCGTACAGTCACTCATACTTATGGTCACTCAGTACAGGACTATCATATGCACTCATACACCTATGTAGACACTCACACACCGCCAATCATCCATAGAGGTTCTCACACACCTAGTCAGTCATGCAAATAATTAATCACACTGCCATTTACTCACCTATACAGTTATACACACACCAGCTCAATTACTCATACAAATACTAGCACATTCTTACGCTCCTATACAGTCACTGATACACGCACACACTCATCCAGACAGCCACTCTCATAATCACACGCTGTCACTTATAGCCATTTATATACTCCAACACACATATATACTGCCTTTCACATATGTAGTTACTCACACATGTACCACTGAGATATACACTCACTAACACACCCATACACACACTCACCCACCCATAGAGTCCATCACAGATGCACTCTTGAAACCATGCACCTAGTGAATCACCCACTCACACATCTATGCACAGAGTCACACACACCCCTCCCACACAAACACTCCGGCACCCATACAGATACTCAGGCAATCAATAACTCATATAGACACTCATGTAGCTATTCACAAACACATGCAGCCGCTTACACACCAACCGACAGACGGCTACAGATAGTCACACAGTTTAGTCACTAACCCATGCATTCAGTAGCATACGTTTAATCACTCAGTCACGCACCTACTAAATCATCCATTCAGACACTTATACACCCACTCATTCTTCAATACGCCTTTCCCTATATATATTAAACATATTTAAACTTTACAGAAGCACACAGTCACTGGATGATGTCATCAGTGATGTCACTGACCATGTCATGAGTGATGTAATATGTGACATCATCAGCAGTGCATTGCGGGGGCACAAGCTATAGTTAGCTGAACTAACTATAACAGGGGAATTTCTCTAGTTTTGTACGAGTGAAATGTACAACTAACTATAACTTTCCCTAAAACCTATGGTTTTCTCTGTGAATTTCTAAGGTTTTTTAAATGCTAATTTCTAACTATAACATGCCTGAAACCTATGTTTTTTTCAGTGAATATATATGTATCTTCAAGGTACATAGATACTTACCTATTTGCACTTACCTTCTTGATATTTAGGTCATCAACATTTTTGACTCAATATTCTGTCCACACAATATTTCTTTTTCCAATATTCTGTCTGTTATCCGTAAGCCAATGCACTCTACACCAGTCCACTCTGCTGTACGCCACTCCACTCCACTGTATGCCACTGCACTCTACTCTACCCCACTCTAATTTATGCCACTGCTCTCTATGCCACTCTACTCTACACAACTGCACCCTACGCCACTGCCCTCTACGCCTCTGCACTCTACTCTGCACCACTATACTCAATGCCACTCCACTCACGCTACTCTATGCCACTGCACTCTGCGCCAATGCACTCTATGCCACTCTGCACCACTGCACACTATGTCAATATACTCTGCAACACTACACTCTATGCCCTGAACTGTACGCCACTCTACTCTGCACTACTGCATTCAATCTGAATACGTTCTACGCCACTCTACCCTGCGTCACTGCACTCTACGGCACTGTACTCTACTCTGCAGTACTCTATGCCACTCTACTCTGCACCACTCTACACCATTCTACTCTGCACCACTCTATGCCATTGCACTCTATGCCACTCCAATCTTCACCACTGGACTCTACAATCACTGTACTCTACTCTGCACCACTCCACTCTATGCTACTGCACTCTACTATGCAACACTCTAATCTACACCATTGTATTGTACGCCGCTGCATAGTACAATGCCGCTACCCTCTACACCACTATACTCTGCAACACTCTACATCAAGGTGTTCAGACAGAATATTGAAAACAAATATATTGTGGGACAAAATATTATGTCAAGAATATCGAAGACAAAAGTATTGTGAAGGTAAGTTTCTATAGGTAAGCAATGTTTTACTCTATATAACGCCATATATATGTACCATAGCAATATATATCTCTTCAAGGAACGTAGATGTGGAGTTAAGAACAGTAAGTCTATACTTACCTATTTACACTTACCTTCTTGATATTTTGGTCTCAAATGTTTTGACACAATATTCTCTCCACACAAGATTTTGTTTTGGATATTCTGTCAGCTATCTCTACGCCAATGCACTCCAGTCCACTCTACACTTCTCTATGCCACTCCACTGCAATCTACTGTATTCCACTGCACTCTACTCTGCCCCACTCTAATTTATGCCACTGCATTCTATGCCACTCTACTCTACACAACGGTACCCTATGCCACTGCACTCTCCGCCTCTGCACTTTATTCTGCACCACCGTACTCAACACCACTGTACTCTATGCTAATTTAAACCACTCCACGGTACTCCACTGTACTCTGCTTTACTCTGCCTGACTCTACTCTACACGACTACACTCTAATCCACTCTACTCTATGCAACTGCACTCTACTCTGCACCACTGTACTCAACGCAACTGCCCTCACGCTACTCTACACTAGTGTATGCTACTGCACACTATGACACTCTACTCTGCAACATTGCACTCCAGACCACTGAACTTTATGGCACCCTATTCTGTACTACTGCATTCTATGCCAATGCACTCTCCGCACCTGCACTCTATGCCACTCTACCCTGTTTCTCTCCAATCTACGTCACTGCACTCTGTGCCTCTGCACTCTACGACACTATACTATACTCTACTCTACTCTACACTACTCTACACCACTTTACTCTGCACCACTCTATGCCACTGCACTCTATGCCACTCTACTCTGCACTACTGGCCTTTACACGTCCAGTACTTTACACCACTGTACTCTACTCTACACCACTGCACTCTACGCCACTGCACTCAACGCCACTACAGTCTACTATTCAATACTCAAATCTACGCCACTGCATTCTATGACGCTGCATTATACACCACTGAATTCTGAATGCAGCTGCACTCTAGACTACTACACTCTACTCTGCACTACTGTACTCAATGCCACTGCACTCTATACTACTCTACACCACTGCACTCAATGCCAATCTGTACTTCTGCACTCCACGGCACTCTACTCTGCAACACCACAATCACTGCACGTTACGCCACTCTACTCTGCACTACTGCATTCTATGACAGTGCAGTCTGTCACTCTACTTTGCATCACTCCACTCTGTGCCACTGCACTCTGCAGCACTCCACTAAATGCTACTGCACTCTACAGAACTTTACTCTACTCTGCACCACTCTACAGCACTCTAGCCTGCACCAATCTAAACTACTGCACTTTATACCATTCTACTCTACGCTGCACCACTGTACTAAATGCCACTTTACTCTGCACCACTCCACTCTATACCACTGCACTCTACTATGCAACACACTACGCCGTTACATTGTACGCCACTGAATTCTATGCCGCTGTACTCTATGCCACTGCACTCTACAACACTTTACTCTGCAACGCTCTACACCAATGTAGTCTACATCCGTTCATTATACTCTACGCCATTCCGCTAAATGCCACGCTACGCGACTCCACTGTATTCCACTACAATGCACAACAGTCTTTGTCACTCCACTCTACTACACTGTACTCCACTCTTCTCCATTCCACTCTGACACTACATGGAATTCTCCTCTATCACAGAAACTTTTAGCCATACTGAACAGCAGCCACACTGGTGAACAACATGGCTAAATTACATTGGCAAAGCTAAAAGCCCTTGCATAGGTGAGACCTATTGGCTTGGACAATGCTGTTTATTAAAGGTGATGGTTCGATCCTCCAAATGAGGGGCAGTTGAAACCCAGAAATCTTAGGATATGTGAAACCTTTGCCTAAACAAGTCATGACTCCTAAAGTGGATTGCCACTGATGTTATGGGCTGTTGGGTGACTGGCAATCTTTGGTCTGTGTAGAGTTTGTGCAGGAAACTGGTGCTCACTAATTGGGTGTTGGTATGTTTTTGGGTGCACTTGGGAACTCACACGTATGTGTACCAGTTATAAATACAAGGTCAATGATACAATGAAACTCAAGTAAGTCTTCAACTGAATTAATATTGAAACTCACTCAGTTTTGCCAGGAGAACCTCAAACCTCCACTTAAAATGTTATCAATACTATTCAATTGTTTACTTGCACTAGTATTTTTTGTACTAATTATTTGGGGGGAAATGCCAAAATACACTATTTTCCAAAAATGTTCTAAAATATTCTGGGGGTGAGGGGGGAGTGAATAATAATATCATAATCAAAAAATGCAAACAATAAATGCATTGTGAGCTGTAAACGCTTACGGTTATTGGGTTAAGAGATAGAATTTAATGCACCGTGAAGCCAACCGGAATCTTCCCTTCATGCCTTTGCTGGGGTCACGCCCTCAAAACATAACATTCCTGGCTCGGATAGGTGGAATGGAACAGGGAGTAAAGTGAAGTAGTGTGGCTCACTGGTTAGAGGCGGCAGACCCGAGAGCAGAGGACGGCCCAGGACCAGGGTTCGATTCCCGGCGCGGCAGGTTTCTGGACCAGGGTCAGCGGACTCGATAATTCTCTCGCCTCGGTGCCCACTCTGATCAGCGATCACACTCGGCAACTCTGGGCATTAGCTTGCCTCATCTTCACTAACGGCCCCACCAGACCGCCGGGGATGCCTGGTCTCACCCTGGAGATACCCATTAAGGGACCATCTCACAGGGAAGCCAGGAAGGGTTTCGCAGCGGTCGAAGCGCCTTGGGACCCTACGGGTAAGTAGTGCGCTATATAAATGCCTATACATTTACATACAAAGTGTTAACGCTTGTGATTCGTCGGGTAGTTCTAGGTCAAGTCCAATCAGAACTTTAGACACATACGGGGGACACATGTTCAGTTAAAGAGCAAAAACAGAGCAGAACCCTAGGTATCCTCCAGGGTTGTAAAGCCAGATTGGCTTTAGGCCCCAGCTTTAGGGTTGTTTGTGTGTTTATGAGCACATGCTAATCACATGGCAATAAATGTTTGTCTCCAGCATGTCTGAGTAAGAGTTCTACCACTCACATGAAAGGCTTGGCCTCCCCAAGCCAGCATGCACCCGGAGAGCTGGAGCTAAGCTATGTCTTACAAATCACTTTTAAAGTATTCCTGCTGTCGAGGGGAGAAAAAAATACTACTTTTCGAACATTTGTCTTCTTCTGTGCTGAAATTTGGAGATGAACTCTGGATGGGCTTCCAGTTGGCCGGCGTCCAGGATATTACTAAGATGTCTGGCAAGCAACAGGGAGGCTAATAAAAATATGATGTTTTTTTTTAAACTCCATTATTAGAAGATCACATTTTTTAAGTCAGAGCCTCAGAAGATGCCAAGAACATCCGCATCGCGGGGATCATCGGCTACAGTTGGGTCCACTTCGGTTGCATCAGAATTTAATTCCAATGGGTTTGGACGCGGCCTGCAGAGTTGGGTTAAACCCGGGGCCATCTTTTAAGCGGCTGCAGTCTTAAATGAAAGCATCATGTGATGCATCAGGTAAGAGATGAGAAGCAATAGCATTACCTGGCATGAAATCTGTTCCACTCGGTGCGCCAGGAGCACAGGTTTATCCCCCTTGGCCTTCAATGCAAGGGATCAAATGCTTCCTTTCCCCGGGATTACATGTGGGACGGAGTGTGACGGAAGGCTAGAAGAGTGGATGTGGTGACCACGTGTACAAGGAGAAGCGCGCACAAGTTTGCCCGGTTCAATCGACTTATGCCTAATCTACTCCAGGAGCTTGCAAAGAGCGCGGAAGTTCATGCAGGGGTAGAACAAGAGGTGACGGGAGTCATCAGCCGATGCTATAACTAGAATAATACATGACAGATGGAAAGACACCACCGAACGCTGTAAATCATCAACAAATTCTAAATCATCCTGTTTCTGACGTCAAAAGAAAATCATTTCCCAGTTACTCCACACAATGTGTGCAGTACGTTGAGCATGACCAACAATGACATGACCCCATAACATGGAAACACAATTGCAATTTATGTGTTTAGAAATTTGCTAATAAACATTCTTCTGGATGTATGACATTACAACGCATGCTTTTACATCGCATGCCTTTACAACGCGGTATTTACAACGAATACCTTTACAACGCATAGTGCTTTTGGGCGCTGGATAGTGAATAGTTTAATTTACTATTCCAACTCCAGTCCCCGTGGATAGTAGGGAAGGTATTGGATAGTACATTAAACCTATTCCCTATCCTAGAGCGCCCCCCAGCACAATGTGTTGTAATGGTTTGCGTTGCAAAAGTTGCGTCGTAAAGGCACTGCGTGGTAAAAGTTGCATTGTAAAGGATGTTTACCCATTCTTCTAATGTGAGTTGAACCCGTCAACAAAATCAGTGTCATACACATAGAAGTAGTTGTGTAAAAAAGAGAAGAATTTAATTCAAAAATTGGTATTGGGCTCAAATGCATGGTAATGTTGACATTATTAGGGATTTTTTAGAAGATGTTGAGGTAAATACAATAGGCCCTCCTGTTACGGACCCTATTTTTGTGAAAATGTAGAGATCCTGCTCAGCCACTTGTTAAGTTTCGTAGGGTACCCCAATATAGGGTTGAGTAGTCACCTGACCCTTCACCTACTGTTCCCGTACCATTGTACTACATAACAGGTTTTGATATTGACCTTTTACCTAGTTAAGCGCTGTATAAATGTTGTGTGGTTTTCCTCGAACACTAGGCTCATTTATTATCCATGATGATTCTCAGAATCACAGCAGGATCACCATCTTCTACATAATAACTATGCATAAGGGTCATCCCTTCTGTCATTCTCAGCCGACATGACACAGCAAGGTAGATTCCCCTGAGGCTACCTTTTGGGTATATTGGGAATATATACACCATATCTTTGCCGGGTTAAGCAGAGGAGAAAGACTTCCATGCTGACACACTGACGCGATATGCTGAGGTTCCTGCACGCAGACACTTCAGCGTGCAGTGGTCTGACATCCCTCGCGGGGTGTCCATCTCGAGGCACCAGGTAATGGGGTTGGCCTCATCCTAGGGGGATTCTTGGCTATACAGCTACATACATGCTAGGTATACTTAGGTACATCTAGTTAGGGTTGCATCGTATGAGTACGTATAATTGCTGTCATGTATTTATATGCTTGCATATATTCATTGTTTTAGCACTATGGTAGGAATCTACCATCCATTTACTCTCTACACATCTATTTGACACTAGAATAACGCTGGTTCAATAAATGCTAATTGAAAACGTCCCCACCGTTTATTCTGTGTATCTCTCTCAGACAAAGTGAGCACGAGTGACTGAGCAAAAAGTACTGTATTGTTTTCACGATCCCTGAGGGGACTGGTTGTCATGTTCAGTAGTTGCCAGGAACTATTCGCTCCTTGGTAAGAGAAGTATAGTGGCACTGGGAGCTAGCTGGTATATAGGCAAACATATCCAGTGGGGGTGCCTGGAATCAGTTTGTACATCAATCCCATAGGTTATGTTGTCTAAACGTGCAGATCCTGTATAGATTTATAGGAACTACACAACACACTCAGATGACCATTATCATAGCAGTGAGTTAATTTGGCATGATCCAATTCATATAGGAGGCACTCATCAGTTGATAGTCAAGGCGTTTTGACCTCTATGATCATGGATAATGGAATGTCCTGTGTAGGCCTGCATCAGCACATGTACAATCCTCAAAAAACAGCCTCATCTGAAGAGAACGAACATGTTTGAGTTAGTGTGTTTGTGGTTTTAAAATATTAATAATAATTTGAGTTGATTTGTCGAAGAGAGTGGATTCATGGCCTACCTTTTTTTCCAAATCAAATTCACAAAATTCTGTAAAGATAAACATCCAAATAAAAAAAAAAGGGGAACCTGTAGTGCAATAAATGTCTCACACAGCGTTGTTCCTGGGAGCCCTGTTTTTTCCTTATTTATGGCTGCTGGAAAAGGATGTATCTATTCAACTTGTGAACTCAGTACTACTATGCTCGAATGATGATAGAATGTTGTTGGCGTTTCTGCAGCTCTTCTCCTTGTCACTCCTTTCTGTGTCTCAAATGGAATCGGCAGACACAGATTAAAACATCCGGGAGTCAGTAAAGGTGCTTTTCAATACGTTCCAACTGTAATCCCCTCGCATCTAGCGGTCAAACCAAGGAACTGGAATAGCATGCTATAAGAGTGACAAAGACGCCGGGCACAGCGTGTTGGTAACACTGTGTATCATCTTTCAAGTCTCGGTCTTAGGGTGAGCCTTGCCAGGCTGTATAAATAAAAAAAATCAAGTGGTCGGTTCTATCAATCAATCAATCAATACATTTGTAGAGCGCACTACTTATCCGTGAGGTTCTCAAGGCACTGGGGGAGGGGGAGTAGGGGTGCTGCTACTGCTTAAACAGCCAGGTCTTGAGGAGTCTCCTGAAGGCCAGTAGGTCCTGGGTCTGTCGTAGACGGATGAGGAGGGTGTTCCAGGTTTTAGCGGCGAGGTGGGAGAATGATCTGCCGCCAGCGGTCGCCCAGCAATGCGGGAACAGTGGCAAGGGTGAGGTCAGAGAAGCGAAGCTGGCGGTTTGGGGTGTAGAAGGTGAGTCGTTCATTGAGGTACGCTGGTCCGGTGTTGTGAACAGCTTTGTGAGTGTGGGTGAGGAGCTTGAAGGTGATCCTCTTGTTCTATGGCATACATTTTGTAATTCAATGTCGGACATTGGCAAAGTATTGACTGTAGTCATGGCATCATTGAATCACTTTGTGTAGTCGCACGTAGGGCGGCATATATTGCATAGGCATACATTATGTTGCAGTCATTGTGAATTCCTAATGTTGCAGCAAGTCATTATCAGGCATTGTGACGTTACTCTCTGTAGGATTTTGCCATGGTGATGATGCACGGATAGATGTGTCCTCACTCTAAATAGTGGCTTTGTTTCTTTGCATTCTATAAATCATCATGGGGAGGCATACATTGTGTTGGCGTACATAATTTTGTTCTTCATCTGATTTTGTCATGATGTTAACACATAAGGGGGCGCGTCTTCGGCAGCCATTGCTCTAGTGATGTTGCATGTTGTAGTAAATTACTTCTCTACTGTTCTCCACTGAATAGAATGTACCATGACATCATGGAATGCCTGGGTGTCTCTCTGGCTCACAGTGTCAGTTGGTCAACTCAGGCTGAGTTGCTTGGAGCCTGCTCCTGGTGGGGTTTTAACTATACTTCCTACCTTCTCCTACTTACCTATCCTAGAAGGAATCTACAATAAAGGATTATCTAACTATACAGCTGGACTGTGTATCTTCCTTTACCACAACTTGGCGACGATCTTGAACCTAGGCATGGAGTAAGGAGAAAGGACGACTAAGGAACTAAAGGACAAGGAACTAAAGACTTTATGGACTTTCAAAACGTCAATTGAAACCCAAAGGTAATGCCCCAGCCAACCCCACCAGTATCCTGTACCATCTGGACAGCCTGCAACCTGGGCGTTTGTTACTGATGAGCTTGCTGTCACCCTGCTGCTGTCTGGGAAAAGTCTCTCCAGGCAACGCTCTTCCCTGAGGCCTGCGATGTTTATCCGTTTCATCTGGCCTTCATTCTGAGTGGGAAGCGTCGTGGTATTACAGAAGGTTTCATCTACTTCATAAGTGTACTATCTAGATCTAAAAATAGTATCCAGCAGAGTCTGCCTGCGTATTCTTGGCGGTGTCTTCAACAAACCCTGAAGTGTTCCAACTAATATTTTGGCAGAGACGTGCAGTTCATACTGTGGCAAGTTACATTTAAGGAGGATGGCAGTGCGCAACTTGGGACTTTCTCCGCAGTGAGCATTCTTTGAGTACATATCTCAGGTGGTTTATTGGCAGTATTAGTGACAATTGCAGCAAACTTTAAGAACTTCCTTGCAGGAATTACTCTGGTGTTCTCTCACGCTAGTGGTGGCATCTTGTGGGGGCACTTGCGCATGGGAGCTGAATCTGTGTTTTCCCTCGAGTACCTGCACTGTGCTTTTGCCGTTGTTGTGCCCCAGAGTGGGTTTTTTTTGACAAGCGTCAACATAACTCTTGTATTTAAACTCTATACACGCACGGCGTCTCCGGTTAGCCGAGGTGCGTCTTTGAGGAAGCTGGACAGTGACGGTGTTTTGCCGGTGAGTGGGGGGCACTTTATTTGCTGTTTTTGTGCATTCAATATGTTGTGTATGCCCAATGGCAGTTCAACCGCTGATTTTCAAATGAGTCACGAGCCCCCTTTGCGCGCACACACTCTACACGCACAGTCTTACCGGTCTTGTGCTCCCTGCATCTCCTCCTCTGTGACATCCCGGCATTTGTGCATCAAGCTACCTATCGACGCTCTACTGCCCAAACGTGTAAAAAGGCGTGCCGCAATTTTGTGTTTATTGAACTATGCCTCAGAATGCTGGTCTTGTTCGTTGTACTCTTTTCAGTTTGGCGATCATGGCAAAGAAGTTTCACCAAACGTGGTGCTGTCTGCCTCCCAAGCTGCACGGGTTTGGCCTGCATGGTTAGTGCCACATTTCCTTCAAGATGCGGTCAGTTTGGGCGACACGTGAAACGCGGGATGTATCAGTTGGAGAGGGAGCGGAGCACCGGAACTCTCGAATTTTCTTCGCATGTTGCATCTCATAGACTGCCTGACACTTCACTTTTGTGGCAAGATTCAGCGCTGACTGCTGGGATTGACACTTCACTTTTGTGGCAAGATTCAGCGCTGACTGCGGGGAGCTGTGTGTGGAGACCCCGGGTGAGAGATCGCTCAAAGAAGCTCAAATCATTCATTTATTTATTTTTCAATTGTTTGCCATATTGTGTGTATTTGGTGTACTTATGGAAAGTGTATTGGGAGCTGTTGTGGCTGTAGTTTGCTAAGGTGACATCTTTTAACCCTATGGTGTACCCTTCTTTGGGGAGGTTGTGGGGCCAGTCAATGCCCAATTCTGTTTTCTAGTGTGATGTTCTACCTTATGCTGTACCTTTTATAGGGGATGTTGTAGTCTTGGTTTTTGTTTTCCAGTACCCTACTTTGGGGTGGTGGTGGTGTTTGTGGGTAGTCAATGCCCCATATCAGTTCCCAGGGTGAGTATCCTGTGCTGTACCCTACTTTGGGGAGGTGGTGGTGTTTGTAGGTAGTCAATGCCCCATATCAGTTCCCAGGGTGAGTATCCTGTGGTGTATCTTACTTTGGGGAGGTGGTGGGGTTTGTGGGTAGTCAATGCCCCATATCAGTTCCCAGGGTGAGTATCCTGTGGTGTACCCTACTTTGGGGAGGTGGCGGTGTTTGTGGGTAATCAATGCTCCATACCTGTTCCCAGGGTTAGTACCCTGTGGTGTACCCTACTAAGGGGCGGGTCAGTAGTTTTCCATGGGGAGTATTCCGTGGTGTACCCTACTTAGGGGAGGTGGCGTAATTTTTCAGGGTGAATACCCTGTGCTGTTCTCTTGTTTGGTGGAAGGTGATTTGTCAGTTCTAAGGGTTAGTATCTATAGAGTACCTTTTTATTTTGACACTTTGCTCTGGTCGAAGTCTACCTGCTTGGAACTCGTGGCCAAGGGTTTCATGTTGGTAGGACTTTGAGTGAGAAGCTTTATCCTAGTTTTCAGTGTCAGCATGCCTTCTATCCTGATCATGGGAACTTTTGGTTTCTGTTGTGGGGGTTACACTCTTCTGTTTATCTAGAGTCAATATTACCCCTGTTGTACCTTTTATTGGGGATGTTGCATTTCTCCAAAGGGTCTGTGTCTATACCCATCTTTGTTTACCAGGGTGCCTACCATGTGGTGTACCCATGTATGGGGAGGTTGTGGGTGTGACCACCCTTCTTTGTTGCACTGGTTTTTATTCATCTAAGCCATGCTTTGTTTCCCTAAGGGAGGGGGATGGGTGTAGTAATGTTAGCATCTTTCTTTATTTCTTCTCATGTTAATGATATTTCTGATACCTCATGTAGTACATTATTAGATTTGTGTATCTCATTTTTGTACGTTCATGTAAACGTTATATTTGAGGTATCTTGCTTATCTTTCTCTCTACTTCTGCTGTAAATCCCTAAGGAAGGAGGATGTGTAGTAAATTACTTCTCTACTGTTCTCCATTGAATAGAATGTACCATGACATCATGGAATGCCTGGGTGTCTCTCTGGCTCACAGTGTCAGTTGGTCAACTCAGGCTGAGCTGCTTGGAGCCTGCTCCTGGTGGGGTTTTATCTATACTTCCTATCTTCTCCTACTTCTTCTCCTACTTACCTACCCTAGAAGGAATCTACAATAAAGGATTATCCAACTATACAGCTGGACTGTGTATATTCCTATATCCACACATGTCTTTGCCAAAGCAGGTCGCATATATTGTGTTATTTTACAAAGGGCATTCATTGCCATATTGTCTTTTGGGGTTATGCATCTCTTCGCAAATAATTAGTGCCTTACGCTGCATCACTTTTCTGTAAATTCAGCTTCGGACAGAATACATTGTATTGGCAATGCTAGTGGTGTTCTTCATGTTGTCATAGTAATACTGCAAGAAGATGTGAAGCTTCACTATAGTTAGTGGTTTTGATATCATACATCCCGCAATTCTACATCTAGAGATGTCATGATAATGATTCTAGTAATGCAATTGATGGTTTCAGTGGTGAATCGGTGTAATTATACATGTCCTTACTGCATTGGAGGGATCCTAGCTGCACCACAAGGACTGCTTGTATGATTTTTGGACTGCACAGGTAATCTGAAAGAGACACGTTAGTATTAGGGGCCAGATGTAGGTAAATCCATTTTACCGATTTTTAAATACCGAATTTTACCGAATCGGTATCTAAAAATCGGAAAATGATATGTAGGTAAAAAATCGGTATAATTTACCGAATCGGTAAAAGTCGGTATCGGAAGATCTGTAATTACCGATCGGTATTACCGATCGGTATTACCGATCGGCATTTACCGATCGGCATTTCCAATGCATTCCTATGGGCCTTTAGGCCCATAGGAATGCATTGGAAATACCGATCTGTAATACCGATCGGCAATACCGATCGGTAATACCGATCGGTAATTACCGATCGGTATTACAAACAAACGTGCAGCAAACAAAAGTGAAACTGAACACAACAGCCAATCAGGTGCAACCACCCTCCCCCTTCCTCCCAGGAAGTGCCTGCCCAGCCAGCTGCAACTCATTAGAAAGTTCTGGAGACAGGCAGAGCAGAGCACACAGAGAGAGGAGCAGGGAGAGAGTTGTTTGTGTTTAAAACCCAGGAATAATGGCAAGCAGCACTGAGAGAAAGAGAAAAATTAAGTTCAGCAACACTGAGCTTCAACTCCTAGTTGAGGAGGTGGTCAGGGTGCACACCGAACTATTTGGGAAGCTGTCCCTCACCCTGCCTGAGTCAGCTAAGCGAAAGCTGTGGCTGCACATAGTGGAAAGGGTAAATGCAGTGGGAGTCACCAGCAGGAGCATGGAGGATTTAAAGAAAAGATTTTATGACCTCAGGAGCCTAACCAAGAGGAAGCTTGCAGAGCAGCATAAACAGGCTGGTGTCACTGGAGGAGGCAGGAATGCAGCACCCCCCCTGACTGAGCTGGAGGAGTTGGTGGTGTCTACCATCGAGCCAGACAGTGTGGTGGGACTGGGAGCAGTGGACAGCTCAGCCCGAGCCAAATCAAAAGGTAAGATGCATGCACAGCACAACACCCCATACCAAGCAGCATCCCTTAAACCTCTGAGCACAGGCCAAGCCCAGTCCAGTACTGCTAGCACTATACAGGAGCAATGCATTATGGGAAATGTAGTCAGCTAATATTAGACCATGTATAACTGAACAGACATCAGCAAGGCAGTGAAAGTATTGCAGAATCATGAAAGTTAAATGTGTAAAGATTTATTTATAGTCACTGTGACACAGTAACAATCAATGTACATACGCTTATTTACACCTAGGGGCACCATCAGCCAAGCAAGGCACATCGACACCAGGGACTGCAGCAGCGAGGGTGGAGAGTGAGGAGGCAGGGCCAAGCCATGTGCAAGCATCGCAAGATGAGGAGGACACAAGTGGCATTGCACAGGAGGAGGAGACAGACCTCACCCCCGACCTTCCACACTCCCCACACCTGTCACAATCACCTGCATTAGTATTCTCACCGGAGACTTCCCCAGTAATGCAACAGGCTGCACCTGCAACACCACCAGCCAGGAGGCGACTCGTGGCCACACTGCCCTTGATGGAGGCAGCATTAGATCAGGCTGAGCAAACTCCACCTATGCCTCATGCTGCACTGCAGGCAAACACTCATGAAGACACCGTGCACAGACGTCGCCGCATGCCCAGCACTGCAGGAGGCACTGGAGAAGGCACTGTCTTCCGGGGGCTGGAGGGAAGCATGGTGCGCATCCAGCGCATGCAGGGCAGATCCATCCAGGCCTGCCACCGGCAATTCCGTGCCCTCAATCAAACTGTAGGAGAGATGGGGAAGGGCATTAATGATATAGCCAATTGCAGCAGGGACATGGTAAAATCGAATGACAACCTAGCTGCTGGTATTACGTCTGCTATCACGCAGCTGTGCGATAAGATGGACCACATCGACAACGCAAGGCGCAGGGACGCCCGCGCTACCAACAGGGCGCTGAATCGCCTTGCCACTGCCACTGCACAGCTATGCAGGAGAGGAAACAATATGCAGGAAAGCCTAACACAAAATACGGCAGAGGTCACAAGGGGCATAGCCAAAATAACCAGTGCCCTAGAGGCAATGATGATCACTAATGCTGCTCACAATCCTGCCCTGGATGTGGCTGAAGGAGAGGACAGTAGTAGCCGCAGCAGCTTGGGTAGTGCTGTGGTGCCTGCTCGTAGGAGCCGGAGGCGCACACCTGAGCCTTCAAGCCTGGAGGAAGGCAGTGGGGATAATCCCAGTGTGTCTGGGAAGCGGCAGAGAAAGTGACTCTCCAAGTTTGGGTGAAGTAACCCTGGACATGTTGTCCCCACCTTTGTACATTTTAATTTGTTGCACCTCAGTGCTGTAAGTTCGTGCCAACAGATAAATACTTTACTTCCATTCACAACCTGTCTGTGTGTCATTACTTACTCAGAAATAGTTGCTTGTTATTTCCTCACGCCTGTATCTCCCATCACTTGGTTTTGTGACTCCAGCAGGTTGTATGTCAGGCACGGCATTGTCGTCATCATGATCCTCGTAGTCTTCCAACTCCACCTCTGTACCCTTTCTCACAGCCAAGTTGTGCAACATGGCACAGGCAGCTATGATTTTGCAGCATGTTGTGGGGGTATACTGCCTTGCGCCTCCACTCTTGTGAAGGCATCTAAATCTGCTCTTCCAGATGCCAAATGTCCGTTCTACCACATTCCTTGTACTTTTATGTGCCCGGTTATACCTCCTTTGGCTGGGTGTGGAGGGGTTAAGGTAGGGAGTGAGAATAAAAGAACGTAGGGCATATGCACTGTCTCCTAAAAGGGAAATGGGAATACATTACTCACATGCATACTTGTAAATCTCACTGCAATATGTGTGAATGCTGTCGCAGACTCTGTCTTACCTAGGAGGTATCCTTCGCCAAATTCCCCAGCTGACAGCCGTTCATAGATGCCGCTGTTCTGAAATATATAGGAGTCATGTGTACTTCCAGGGAATTTAGCGACAAGGTCTGTGATGACATACTTTGCATCGCAAATCACCTGGACGTTGATGGTGTGGCTTGACTTCCTATTGCGGTAAATGTATTCTGTGGCAGCAGGGGGACAAATGGGGATGTGTGTCCCATCAATGCATCCGATGATATGGGGAAATCTTGCCATCTGGTAGAAGTCTGATTTTGTTTGTACCAGTTCAGCATGGGTGGATGGAAATGAAATGTAATGCTCCATCCTGTGCAACATGGCGTCAAGGAATTTGTGAAAAAACCTTGAGAGGCTGCTCTGGGTCACCCCTCCCGCCACAGCAATCACGCTCTGGTAGCTCCCTGACGCCAGCAGGTGGAGGCTGCACAGCACCTGTACATGTGCTGGAATTGCATGTGCCCTTGGGGTGGGGTGCTCCAACAGTGGTTTAAGGTCCCTGATGAGCTCCATGATGGTTACTGGAGCCAACCTGTATCTTTGTAGTATCTCCTCCTCTGTCAGCATGAACAGGGTGACCCTCTGCCTGTAGACCTGCTCCTGTCTCAGCCATTCCCTCTCTCCTTCCTCCCGTAGCCGTAGACGTCTTGCTATTACATAGAATGCCGCCATTGTGCAAACTGAATTGCATTTTGGGTCCTTTTTTATAGGCTGCATGAATTGCATTTTGGGCCCTTTTTTATAGGCTGCACCTGGTTACCACCTGATTTGAATCCATGGTAAATTCCGACTCTCAAATACCGATTTTGAGGCAAAATCGGTATTCCTGGGCCTCCCTACATCTCAATGTTCAATTTTACCTATTCTTATTTCCGATCGGTAACATTACCGATCGGTAACATTACCGATCTGTGACATTACCGATCGGTAACATTACCGATCGGTGACATTACCGATCTGTGACATTACCGATCGGTAACATTACCGATCGGTGACATTACCGATCGGTGACATTACCGATCGGTGACATTACCGCTAGGTAAAATTCCATTATCGGTATTTTATTGATCGGTAAATGTACCGATCGGTAAATTTACCGATTCAGGCTATTTTTGGTCACCTACATATCGAACGCTCAATACCGATCGGAAACGGCCGAAAATCGGTATTTTCGGCCGATTCCGATCGGTAACGGCCTACCTACATCTGGCCCTAGATTCCTTACCTTAGAATATCCCCAGGCGTCAGACTGGATCCGGAAATTTTTGCGTAGCAGTACCCTTGCGCGCGGTCCTGGTATTCCCCTGTGAGAAACCCCGGCAGGGTATCCACAAGGTGAAAGCCAGGCATCCCGCCGCGAGGGGCCGTTGTGGAGATTAAGCAAGCTATTGCCCAGAGTCGCAGAGTGTGACACCCGTGACCGCGGTAGCGGATGCGGGCTCTGCAGTGGGACCTGAAGTTTCAGTGGGCCCAGCATCAGGGCAACCTATCCGACCACGTCCTGATCTCGGAGGGCACTGCGAGACAGCTGCAGTGGTGGCTTACGGACCGCGATTGGGTCAGCGGCAGATCCCTCTCCCTTCCCCAACCGGAGCACGTAGTTGTGACGGACGCGTCCCTCCAGGGCTGGGGAGGCCACATGGGAGAGGCGGAGATCAGAGGCCTCTGGTCTCCGGCGGAGACCCGGCTCCACATCAACCTGTTGGAGCTCAGGGCGATTCGTCTAGCGCTGAAGGCATTCCTCCCCTCAGTCCGGGGGAGTGTAGTGCAGGTGTTCACGGACAACACCACCGCCATGTGGTACTGCAACAAACAAGGCGGGGTGGGGTCGTGGATCCTTTGTCAAGAGGCTCTTCGCCTTTGGCAATGGCTGGAACGCCAGGGCGTGACCCTGGTGGCTCAACACCTGGCAGGTTCTCTGAACGCCAGGGCAGACGAGCTCAGCCGTCGGTGCATGATGGATCACGAATGGCATCTGAACTCGGACGTGGCACAAGGCCTCTTTCAGCAATGGGGAGAGCCTTGGTTAGATCTATTCGCCACCGAAGAGAATGCGCAATGTCATCAGTTCTGCACGTTGGAATTTCCAAGGCGGCACTCGCTCGGAGACGCTTTTCGTCGCGAGTGGAGTTGCGGTCTGTTGTACGCCTTTCCGCCTATACCACTTCTGCCCAGAGTGCTGAAGAAGATCAAGCGCGACCGGGCCCAAGTCATCCTTGTGGCTCCGGACTGGGCACGAAGGTACTGGTATCCAGAGCTACTCAGTATGTCAGTCGATCCCCCGGTTCGTCTGCCTCTTCAGGAGGACCTTCTGTCGCAGCAGCAGGGGACGGTCCTCCACCCGAACCTGTCCAGTCTCCACCTCCATGCTTGGAGATTGAGCGGCGACAGTTGAGGCCATTTGACTTGCCTCCTGAAGTCTCTAACATCATTCTGGCAGCCAGGCGTCCCTCCACAAAGTCGGTATACGCCTGCAGGTGGAACAGATTTGTGGCATGGTGCACAGCAAAGGCTGTGGATCCACTTTCTGCCCCTCTTTCTGAGGTTCTTCTCTTCCTTCTTTCTCTTGCCCAGCAGGGCTCTGCTCTGGGCACTATCAAGGGCTACCTTTCTGCCCTTTCAGCCTTTCTCAGGCTACCTGATCAGCCTTCTTTGTTCAAGTCCCCTATTGTTAACAGATTTCTTAAGGGCATCACTCACACGTTTCCTCATGTTCCGTTTGTGATGCCTCAGTGGGACTTGAACCTGGTTTTAACATTCCTGATGTGCGCTCCCTTTGAGCCACTTCACAACTGTCCTCTTCGCCTTCTGACGTTGAAGACTGCTTTCCTGGTTGCCATCACCTCTGCCAGGAGAGTGAGTGAGCTCCAGGCTCTTTCTTGTACTTTACCTTTCCTTTCTGTCCATCCGGACAAAGTGGTGCTTCGTACCAAACCTTCTTTCCTGCCCAAGGTTGTCACGGCCTTTCACATCGGGCAGTCTATCACCTTGCCAACCTTCTTCCCGCCACCGCATCCCTCTAAAGAGGAAGAGCGGCTCCACCGTCTGGACCCAAAACGTGCCCTCTCATTCTATTTGGAACGCACACGCCAGTTCCGGGTGGATGACCAACTCTTTGTTGGTTACGTGGGCGCTAAGAAGGGGAAAGCGGTGCACAAGAGGACCATCTCCCGGTGGATCATCCTGTGTATCCAGGCTTGCTACTCCTTGGCTAGGAAGGAGCCCCCGGTTGGACTGCGGGCTCATTCTACCCGAGCGACGGCGACCACCACTGCCCTGGGCAGAGGTGTGCCCTTACAAGACATCTGTCAGGCAGCTACGTGGGCATCGCTGCACACGTTTGCGAGACACTACTGCCTGGACAGCCAAGTCCGGAGGGATGGCTTCTTTGGCCGTTCCGTCCTCCAGGACTTTCTGGTGTGATTATTGGTTCGCAGACCCACCACCGGGGTTGGTATTGCTGGGGTATCTATTCTAAGGTAAGGAATCTAATACTAACGTGTCTCTTTCAGATGCACAAGTTACTACTTGTGTAACGATATATCTGTAAGAGACATTAGTTAGTATTAGATTCCTTACCGACCCACCCATCGTCCCCGTTCTGCGAACCAATATCTAGGGTTAGGGTTGTCCCCTTCAGGGCCCTAGTTTCAATGGCACCAGTGTTGGTTTTTAACATGGCTCTGCGTTTCTGGCGCGGAAAAGCTGTGTCTAAGAACTGACGTCAGCACGCGGAGGCGGCGTCTAAGTACTCCGACGACGTCATCACGGCGCCCACGACGCCGACGACGGACGCGGAGCCGCAGACGACGCCTACCGACGCGCAAGGGTACTGCTACGCAAAAATTTCCGGATCCAGTCTGACGCCTGGGGATATTCTAAGGTAAGAAATCTAATACTAACTAATGTCTCTTACAGATATATCGTTACACAAGTAGTAACTTGTGCGACAATGCACAGGGGCCTTGAACAGCAGGGACCACTTGGATGGGGTAAGGTAGCAATTCTGGAGGGTAACCTTGCGATGTTGCATGGCCAATCTGAAAGCAAAGTCCCTAAAAGGTGTATTTCACTTCTTTGATGTTAATGGTGGTTGGCCTGGAGTGGCTGGATTGGGGGCGAGGGCATGGCCCCGGAGGCCTGGTGGTAAGTTGAGATCCATTGGTGTCTTTGCCTCATAGTGCTGTGAAACTCTGTCACAGTTTGCACTGATGGAAACATGTACACATATTTCATATCACTCATTTCATTTAGACCCGATTCCACCACCTGTAGTCTTAAGATTATACAATGCAGTAGTAGACTAGTTGACATTCATCATTGCTGAGAAGATGTGAAGATTATTTTGTAACAGATTCAGGAATGGTCTACTTCTGTTCAGATTCACCTTATGCTTCCTGAAGTTAGCAGCCACCATGCGTGCTGTCATGGATCTAAAGTTTATGTGGAAGGATACAAACTTTACTTCCTGGCTCTCTTTCCCACTTATGCTAGGCCACAAGGACAGATTGTGGCTTAAATAACATTTCTTTGAGAAGGTATAATCCATCGCTTTCACCCCTCTATCAACAAATTCATTGCCAGTAATCACACCTATGGTGTCCTTTTATTGGAGGGAGGCCTAGGACTTAATATAAAACATGTCGGCCTTCGTGGCTTTCAGATCCAAAAGGATGAGGCTTTGTTTAATGTTTCTGCCCATGAGTAACGTTAACATAAGTTGTGTCCCTGAAAGGGACTCAACAGACGGCAGTGTTTATGTACGATCATCTGGATTTGATAAATGTCATGTCCCACTGTTGTGACACATGTGATTGAATCTGAATCCTGTCTGCTCTTGGACTCAAATAGTGTCTCTCTTGGTCTGTACCAGGCTTGTTTTTAATGAAATCCTCAGCACTCATTTCCATGATTCCCATTATTTCAGATTCTCCTGGGGACTGGAACTATTGACAAAATAATCATCTGTAGTACAGAAATTCCTGGGAATCCTCGAGAACAGACCATATGGTAACTTCTGTGGATGGAAGCTCTCTTATCCTAGAAGGCTATTTGTATCACTTTCTTTTGGATTCAGTGACATTATTAATGATCTGTCCTGATGGATGATGTTTAGGTCAAAAACATTAGTATGCGAGAGACTGTAAGTCTTTGTGGATTTTGCTAAGGTACCTAAAAGAGGTATATGTGGTATTTCTTATCGAGAATGTCATGTTCTTTTTGAGAAAGCCAACCCACTTGCCTGGTCTCTAAAAGAGTGGAACAAATTTTAATGAGCATCGTGGTGTGCTCTGTCATGTCAGCTGTGCTAAAAATACCCATGTCTCAAAAGAGGAGATTTGTTTGCAGGGCCTTCTTGGTTCTAGCTTCATCATTTTGGAATTCTCATTTCTTGTTCTTTTGCTTGGTTTTCGAGCTGCTTCCTTTCAGAGAAAATTTCAAAGCCTGGCTCTTCTCCAAATACCTTGAAAGACACTCTCAAGCAGTCTTTATTATCGCATTCCTTATCTTCCTAGTGCCAAGACCCTTGTCAAGGTATGCACATCTCTGTAAAAATGATGGATTTGTTTGATTTGGTGAACTTGTAAAGCATACAACTAAGCACAAGAAGTACTGAAAACCATGACATAAACTCAAACAAATATTATCAAGAGTTACAGGGTTGATCCCTAATTTAGGACGTAGGGCTTTCAACCACCAATAGTGACATGCTTCATCCTTGGATCCTCCCCTTCGTTTAGTGCTTGTCATCCACCTGAATGGACTCACTAGGTTGGGAGCTCTTAAGAAAGAATATCTGAAGGGGATTCTAACTGTAAGTCTAAACATTTCTAGTAGTTACCATGATTATTCATTTCAACTCTGGGAAGGTTAAAAACAATAAAGTAAGTTTTACATTTTCATTACTTCTATGTCTCTAAGGTCAACATGTTTCAGCCATCATTCAAGTACTCCTGGGTCAGTGGCCTTCATCAGAACAAGGAATCCCTACAACGCTCCATACCCTAAACTATGTGTGCTTAGGTCTGGGCGTAAGGAAGAAGTCACTAGGCAACACTCATGAACGATAAAAGATAAAAAACAGATGGGTTTTTGAATACTTTCAGGTCAAAAATGCCCCTGTACGAAAGTACCCTATGTAGAAGGGGGTAATTCCCCCGTAGATGAAAAGATGAAGTACCTCTCTTTTTTCACACAGAGTTCAGGGGACAGTACCTGTTTTCCAACCTATGTGTCATGCTCCTTTTATATAATCGAATTCTGAACTGCAGTACTTTGATGCTGCAACCAGTACTTTGCTACTGGAACTCCTGAAAACATTGGGCAATTGTTTTTTTTCCATTTTGAAAGCATGTTTGGAAAATGAAGCTGAACACAGCACAGAGAAGTATTCTTAATGATTTAAGTTGTGTTTTGGAAACAAACAAATAGTTTGAGGTACTGACTCTCAGCTTACCTAGAAGGATGTAGAACTGCATTTTTTATTTCACATTTTTGGATTCTATATAATGTGAGGAAATAGAAAGGATCAGCTTCATCTTTAAAGACTGTTCAAATGTTCACAATGCTTATGCTGTGTTTAAGGTAGTCATAGTAATAAGGGAAGTGATGAATTGGTATCAGTGAGAACTATATAATTTTCATGAATGTTTGTTATATTACCGCTTTTTGACAAGGCAACCTTGAAAGTATATCAGAACCAGAGAGCGTGCATTCATAGCAACTAAAGGTAGTTATCTTAGTCAGCCAAAAGTTGAAATAACATTGCTTACATAGATATTGTTTATGTTCTATTTCAAGGCATGTCAGTCTACCACTAAAACACAGAGAATATGGGACATGCAACTAATCAGAGGGTATATAATTTCTGTGGCAAGTGATAGTTTATTCACCATAGCGACAAGCTACTAAAGATATTATGCTTGTCCTTAGATATCTACTATGCCCAGTAGATATCAGTGCCCAGCAGAGTGAGGCATCAGAGTGGTTATAGGCACACTTTAAGATTATGGTAGAGTAAAACACTTGGGGCCTGTTTATGAGTTTGACGGTGCGGGAGCGGGACTTCCCTGCAGACGCACCTCTACACCTGGGTGCTCACTGTATACCATATTATAACTTTTTCAGTCACTGGCAGGCAGTTCTTTGTCGTTCCCACGGCTATGACTATGAAATAGGCACCACATTGGGAACATCATAGGCAGCACCTGCACAACATGGACTGGTGTAGTCCATGCCGTGCAGGCTGTGCAGGTACTGTGGTGCATGCATACACGGGAGCACAACATATGCCCCACTGCATGTACCCCATTGCCCAGAGGCAACTGGGCTTCCTGTAGGGCCCCCTTTGTTTCCTTTCCGCCGTGGTTTTCTTGGTGGAGAGGAATCTCGTAATATGCTTGGTGGAACAACCAGGGTCCCGCCAAGCATATTGCAGCCTCAAGACCGCACCGCCACTGCCAGGTATTGTGATGTATTCCTATAGGTTCTGTATCGATCCCCCTATTCCTGACCCTATTCTGGTTAACAAGTTAACTAGCAGCCATCCCATGAGGCAGAAAACCCCCATGATGCAGGAACCGTTATCTGATAAAGCCACACTACGGCACAGGAACGTGTTATCTGATTAGGTCATAACGCTTGCCATCTAATTAGACAAGCGATATTCCTCCAGCCCCTGATAAGGCATACGGAGTTCTCAAAACAAATCAAACCTATGACAGACCTGGGAAAAACCCTGCGGCCATTGTTTTGATTTCCCCGAGAACTTCAGCAAAAGAATGTGCTAACGACCTGGTCGTATGACATCCTTATTGACGTATCTATGTCCATCCTTACGTCAATCTCGGCACCTTAAAGGTATAAATATTACCGATATTGCCCTATGCAAACACACGCGGTGGTGACGAGATCGGAGCAGCCAGACTTGCCGAAGCCCAGAGCAGAGCAGACCCCGCTGGCGCAGCCCCGCCTTCTTGACGCGCTGAGAACGAGAAGCTGCCTTTTTCTCCTGCCGAGAAATCCAGCTCCGGCGCTTCCGGGTAGCCCTCGCAGGCAGCCTGGAATATCGAGACCAGAGACGAGAGATACCATCCCTCATTCATCCTAGATTCCAGGTACAGAACTGAATAACCCCTTGCAGAGAATTCTTTAGTCAGTCACTTAGCAAAACAAACTTAACTTAAACTGTAACTTTCTATTCCCGCCCACGTATTAGGCTTAGGTCAGGTACACGGGGTAGGCGTAGTTAGAAACACCAGTTGAGTACGATTAGTCAAATGTATATGTGTATGTATTCATTTTATTCATTTTAAACCTTCATATGGCTTAGAAACCATATCAATGTTTTTACAGTATTATTTTATACTTCTGCTTTTAATGTATGCACTTTACTTAACCATAAGTATTGCAATAATATCGATCCATTTCTCTTGTACGAGAAAAGAGACTGATCAATAAATAACATCTTTTATTGAACACGCCCGTCTCTTCCTTTTCTCTACAATCTGATGAGACTAAGAATGCACGTACTGACTGAGTAAAATAAATTGCCTTTTGTTCACACGACTCTAGAGATACACTCTTGATTAGGGGAGAGCAAAGTTGTCATGTTCTATGGTTGTCAGAAACTAAATCCCTTCTTGTCTATCCAGGGAGGTTCAACTCCTCCTTGCCTATTCGAGAAAGTTTCTAGTGAACTCTGAGCTAGCTGGCAAACCCAAAACTTTAAGTCTAATATCGACAGTAGTAGACCTAGTTAACGTCTGGTCTAGGCCTATACTATTGAAGGTATTATTCCAATGCGCAGAGCCTATTGGGATAATAGGAACTACACTACATGGCGCCCAACGCGTTTGGAAGGGCGATAAAACTAACGTAAGACATTTAGAGTAACTCAGTCGTGCTTTCTCACTCAGACCCCTTTTTCCCATAATACTCCAAAGACGTCTGGAGTGGGTAAAAGGTAATATCCGCCAGACCTCGCAGGAGGAAACTCCTATGTATGGTTCTTGGTTTAGTCAACGTTGAAGGATACACTGTTCCAAAATATTGTGCATCTAATCTTTGTTTCCATAAGAAACCTGATCTGCAAACAAACAAAATAAGCTTCCTGTCGGTAAAATGGTAGACAGTGATGATGAAAGAGAGGCAGTTAGATTAGCAGCTGAAATAGTAGCAGCTGATACTGCTATACAAGAAGCTGACCAGGATATAATACTCATCGCGGTCATCAAAAGGAAATCTATAACTTTAAAACTTATAGAAAATGGACTGACGCCTAGAGGTGGCACAGTCATATTCGTAATTGAGGCACACGAATATCGGCAGACAGAGGTATACTATTCATGGATACATTTTTCAGCAGCAAATGCTGTAACAAAGTACTTCCACTATTACAAAACAGAGGAACCTCCTAATGAGTATACTCCTTTCGAGGAGGTGGAAGTACCACTTAAATTTCAAGAGCACCTACTCTTATTTAATGGCGCCCTAAAACACAATAATCACATCACCAGGCTCGGTCCTTTAGGTAGACCAGGAGCAACGTGGCCGGTCCTAGCCGGATACACACCGCATCCAGACTTCGAAAGAATGCCTGCAGCAGATCTTTTAGTACAACTAAAACAATTAATAAAAATACATAGACAATTAGTCCAATATGTGATGCGGACTTCAACAATTCAACCAGCAATTAAAATTCCACAGCTGACCCCTCACCAGGGGAACACAAATAAAATTACACCACAGAACATACAATCCTGCCTAGGTAAAGTACCAGCTAAACGGGAACAAATACCATTCTGGTTAGCACAAAAAATCACCCAAATAGAGGCTGTGTTTGCAGACACCACCCCGTTAGAAAAACACAGGATTCTGACTATCTGTCTTCCAATGGGAATCGCACCACACGTGGAGGACTGTGACACTTGGGGTACAGCCTTTGCTTCCATCTACACAAAAACGCACGGTGTTCCATCCATTTCGGTAATACCAGATGTGCTAAAACAAATTCAAGACGAATACGGTCCAGAACCCGCTTTAACTCTTGGTATGAAATTACTAAAAGACTTCAAGCAGGTCTCGGCTATATTATTAGCCAACATAAAGGGAGAAGCAGCAAACGTGGCGATCCGCCAGAGGTTAAAGGAGACAGATATAGCAGACCAACCAGCTGAGATTGCCAGAATCATAGAAAAATCCTATGAGGAACTAGGTAGAGATAGTTTAGGTGGAATACCAGTAAAACCACAACTGATTGAAAGTCCTGAAAAAATATTTTTTAATAATAATTCAACATCACAAAAAAAGAGCTGGGATGGAAACAAACAATCCAATCCTAAAGAAAAGAAATTCCAGTCCAGAGGAAGGTCTCCTAGGCGAAGAGAAAAATCTCCGAACCAAAGACACAGGTCACCCCAGAGTGACCCCTCTGGGAAAAGATATAACCTTAGAAATAGGGATAATATAAAGAAGCCTGATAGATATCAAGACATTGATACACGTCCCTCTCAATCTTTTCAGACTTCCTCGCAGAAATCGGAAAGAAGAGGACGATCAGAACAAAGAGAAGAGCACGCCAAGTCCAAAGACAAGGAACCTGCTCATCTAAAAAAGAAACTGCAATTTCCAAAAAAGAAGGTAGCCAGTATCAAGGTAGTTAACAATGCCGAGAATACTGAGGACACAACTGAAAAACAGAGAATGGGCTCAGACAATTCTAGACAGCGCAGCAGAAGTGAGCATAGCTCGCAAAGTCCTTATGAATCATCTGGAGACAGTGGACACGAATGAATATCTTCAAGTGGAAACTGCAGACATCAGAGTTAGCAAACCTCACAAAATATATGAAATAACATTACGTATAGAAGGGGATAAGACTAGAAAAATAAGGGTACTATTTTGGGATAATCTCTCCAAGGGCTATGACATCCTTCTAGCTGAAAAAGACTGGCCACCAGAGTTTGTCAGGGAGTGCCCTCATGGCGAAGAAATAATTATGCCTGCCTTCTCAAATCATATCCCAATTCATAAAAAATACACACTTGCAAGAAAGTGGGCAGTAGCTCTAGCTCCTGCTTTATATAAAAATCACGTAGGATGGGATGAGGACTCTCCTCCTCACAAAATCCAGTTAAAATCACAACCTACTGCACAAAGACAGTACCCAATTAAGCAAGAAGCTAAAAAACAGGTAAAAGAAATCCTAGATCAGCTAGAATACCAGGGGGTGATTGAAACTTGCACCTCACAAATGAACAACCCTTTGTTTCCGGTCTCCAAACCAGACAATTCATATCGTCTAGTTTTGGATTACCGACACCTTAACTCATGTTGCAAAACTTTTGCAGTGCAAAATTCGCATAGTGCTGCACTAATGAATAACATAGTGCGCAAAAAATACAAAACAACATTAGACATCTCTAATGGATTCTTTTGTCAAAACATAGCACCAGAGAGCAGATATTTGTCTGCGTTCTCAATAAATGGCACTCAAAAACAATTCTGTCGGTTAGCCCAGGGGTACAAGAATAGCCCAGGGGTATTCTCAGCGAGAGTAACAGAATTACTACAAACATATGATGACGAAGCATTATCGTATGTCGACGACATATACTTAACAGATGATGACTTGGAGACTCACTTGAAGAGAGTGAACACCATAATACTTGGGTTCGCAGCAGAGGGTTACAAATTCAACTTTAAAAAATCCAGAATTGCCCATCTGACAGTCCTGTTCTTAGGATATGAATTATCAAGTGTATGTTGGCTGACAATTTCCTAGAGAAATGTGCCGTACGCCAAGCACCTAGAACACTAAAAAACCTACAGTCAATTCTAGGCTTCCTAAATTTCGGAAGAACATACATTGCAAATTACGCAGAAAGGGTCAAACCCCTTTATGATCTAATAAAACCAGATTTTAAAAGAACCAATTGGACTCAAATACACACAGAAATTCTGAGATCCTTACAAACAGACATGTTAATTAAAACAAAATTAGATACACGTGATAACACACGCAATCTTGTGATTCGAGTCATCCCAGGAAGATGCGGATTCACATACCTGACCTCTAATGAGGGAGACAAGGTACCAATTGCATTCAAATCACACTTGTAAACAGAAGCTGAACAGAAATTCAGCATTAAAGAAAAAATTGTTCATGCAGTTCAAACCGCAATAGCTAGAGAAAAAGATCAAGCTGACGGTAGACGTATCTCAGTCAGAACAGCAGAATCAGCCTTTGAGGCATTAACAACACCGTGTAATTTACCAACAACAACATTGAATCCGGAATGGATACAATGGGTGAATTCAATTACAACGGACAAAGTATACTACTACTTTGATCCAGAACTAGAGGAACTAAAAAATCTAGAATATGAAAGAACATTCCCTCTGCCAATCGACATTCTGCCCTTACGACAATACGCTTGTGTAATCTATACAGACGGACATGCTCAACCCTCCGTTTGGGGAGAACAAGCATACAACCCCACATGTGAGATTACAAAAGAAGTGTGGCGCGGAGGTAAACTAAGACCTCTATTAACAAAAACACACTCAGTAGAAACTAATTCAGAACAACAGACTGAAATAATAGCATTGAAAATGGCGCTAGATAATGCGGATCGCGAATTCCCGACACTTATAGTGTCCGATTCATATTACTGCGTCAAATCATATAACAACGATTTGCAGACATGGATTCAAAACGGTTACAAAGATGACACAGATGCAACAATAAAGCAGAAACTGCTTTGGGAACAAATAGCTCTTTTACAAAAAGAACTACCAAAGACTCACGTGACACACTCACTGAGTCATCAGCGTGATGGCGTTCACGTTGCAGGGAATTCATTGGCTGAGACAGCCACAGCGGTTGCAACTAAATCGGCTTCCGTAGCTAGAAAAAAGCGTACAGTGAAGTATATTGACGGTGAAACAGTGCTGGCGGTGAAAAAGTCATCAAAAGGCGACTGCTCAGCGCTACCGATCAACTATCCACTCAACTATACATACATAATCGATGCAAACTCCGTCCCTTTTGCTCGAATCCCTGGAGTGGGGGATAGAGTGATTCCAAACATGGACAGGAGAAACTTGTTAATTGCAGACGCGCATATGGGTGAGGGTCTTAGACACCTCAAACTAAAAGATTCTCTGGAAGAATTACAATCAAGGTACTGGTGGCCAGGCATGAGCCTGCATCACACCATGTTTGTAAAAAACTGCCCAAACTGCAACAGAAATCGCAGTGGTGAGAGAAATGGTGTAATACCGTGTCGTTTCACTCCAGAAAAAAACAACAGTAAAAAGCAAGGCTTGCGATTAACATATACAGGCTAGTTTCCACTTATAATGTAGATCACCAGCACTCGGCTGACGTCTGGACTGTTATACAAAGATTTGTGAGTCTAAATGGCATATACGCTAAGAGCATGCTACGTTTGACCATTGTTTTCACTCTAGCCCTCCAGCCTGATGGGAAACATGGCCAAATGAGCATAGCACAGCGGGAATCTTCTCACTTCCTTCCTGAGGGATACGGGATGGTGTAAAGAAAAAACCAAGGCATAAAGCTATCTATAACAGAAAGGATATTAGGTTCGGGAGCTGGGTGGGTCAAACATCTAATAAGTGTCCAACGTAGTCTAAATAACCTGCCAAGAAATTCTCTGAAGGGATTCAGTCCGTACGAATTATTATTTGGAACTAGGATGTTGGTTTTAGACCTCGATAGTCAAACTTCAGTGGTGAAGGAAAAAAGCTTTGATATCAAACATCGTTTGGCTATTTTGCAGGACTTAAATGAAACAAGAAAAGACCTGAGCAACATAAAGTTGAAACAGCAGCCAACAACCACTGAAGAACCACCACCTGTCCCAGCAAGACCTGTCTGGATTCCAAAAGTCGGGGATCTAGTCAGAGAAAAGATCGCGGTAAAGAAGGAATTTGGGCCTTCTTACAGAAAAGCAGTTCCTGTCTTGTCTATCAACGGGACAAGATCAGTAGTACTACCGCCGCTTGCTGGTAAAAAGGAGAACCGAGTTGTATCCATCGACCTGGTAAAACCACAATCATGTGGCCGATAACAAATAGTAGGCCAAGTGGACTCCCAATAAGTAGTAGAACACCAAGATTTGCTACAAACACAGAGGTTCAATCTAAGAGGCTGATCACATTCGAAACGCCTACAGATCTACAACAAGGACTATGCAACACTGCAATGGAACTTAGACCTCTGAAAACCCAAATAAAAACATTTAGCAGAGACACACCAATCTATAATGAAGTAACAAACGACTATGCAAGAAACAGTAATCCTGAAGCAATTGGAACAATTGACAGAACTGCATCCGGCTACTTCATAAACTTCGATGATTCCTCTGAAGGCTTCACTGAATCAAAAACACAGCCATCAACAAAAACCTTTAAAGAAAAAGTTAAAGTACTTTTGAAACAACTGAAAGAAACATATCTGATTTCTCCATGGATTGAATTTTGGGTGGGTTTTGGTGCATTTATCCTCATACTTTGGCTCATCATGGTACTAACGTTGGGACGCTTCATTGAGGGAAAATATGCTAAAATGGACACAGCAAGTCAGAAAATCAACTTGATCCTCAAACCACACACATCTTCACACATCGAGAAAAGAGAACTTTCTTCAGTCAACTTCACAGCCAATCCTATACCGGGTGGGGTAGCATGGGACAACACTGACTACGAAATCTATGGTCCGGTTGAAATCCTGAAATAGCCACACCAAATTAAGATCTCGTTGAGTGACTTTGTAAAACCAAGCTCATTTGCTGATGAGTGGGACTTTGAAAGTATAAACAATATGATGTCTGACTTAGTGATGTCTGCTAAATTTACCAAACATGATTATTTGCAGGGTTCTACAAATTATGATAGTATGTACTGTTATAACCACTATGGTAACCATTTTCTACATAGATCTGCACAACCTAGAAATGTTTTAAATTATAATCAATGGGAACATTGTGCAACACCTCCAAAAGGAAGCTCAAGAACCGTTTACGACAAATATTCATACTTTTCAGGTTTTAACATAAGTAATGCTGAAACATTTTATTTCAAATTGTCAAATAAGACAGGGACAAAGACCATGATAACAAACACTAAATTGATATATTCAGACTCATTCTTTGAACAAATGAATACTTTTGGTTTTGATTATTGGGACAAAAATGTTGAAGTAAAGAGTGTTTGGGGTACAAAAGAATGGCAAGTACAGGGTATAGAATCTTTGTTTAGAAAGTGTTTCTTAGTGGCAATAATTGTGCGATGTCACTAAGCGGTACACTTCTGTGTAATGGAATTAGTTTGCATGGAGCCTGTGAAGGGAACTCAAATAACCTTTCATGTCACCAGCTAGGCACACCTGCAACAGAGATAGAACCATTCTTTCAAAGACTCTATAATGGGAGTTACGTTCTAATTGTGGACCGCAGATGCTGTAGTCTTATGCCCGGGACTCCTTATCTCGTAACTACGACTGCGAAGGTCAAGTGCTGTGGACGCTTATTGTTCCCCAGCTCCTTTCCAGACAGGGAGGCAAGGGCATGGCCCAACTTGAAAATCACTTCTATTCGAATAGATACTTTAAGCAGAATGAAAACAGTGCTTCTTCAGACGCCGACAAGGCTCACGTCATCAAAAGAAACGTATGATCTCCTAGTCGCAAGGACGACTGCAGAGATACATTCATTGTTATCAACTAATTCCCCCATACATTTCGCAGAAATCCTGAATGAAATCTTAAATATTTCTGATACCAGTGGAGTCTCAAAAGTATTTAAGACAGTATTTTCGATGGCATTAACACCATTCAAAGCCATACTGGGTATTTTTCCAGATTTCGTCCATTCGATTTTTGGCGGACTTCCCCTCATTTTGGGACTAATTGCAGGAATCCTATTCTTAGTCCTTATATTTCGTTATGGCAAACCATGTCACAGACAAAACACCTGCGACAAGGGAAGAAACAATCCTAGCCATTGGATACCGGGACCGGATATCAAAAATCCTGGGACTATCCCGGCTTAGAGACCTGAACATGACTTGGTTTCTTTCATTTCGACCAATGTGGCAGCGATGTGTTTTACCTTTATTAAAGTGCCTGCTATGCGGAGAAGAATGCGTGTTAGACACCTGTCTGACGCTACAATCAGATGCGCCAATGGATGCAGAAACATTGTTGAGTCCAATAAAGGCTCATGCTTTGTGCTGCCCTCAAAGGCTACCAATCCTGATGACGGCATTCGTGGAAGCTTCACCACTACGATTAAGGGGTAGTGAAGTTCAAGATGAAAGCGGCATCGATCAGGTACGACCTTCTGTCAGCAATATTAATCAAAAAGTCAATGGAGACAATCATGCGCACGAATGCATGGTTACACCTATTTCCGAGTTAGTGGAACTCTCCCAGGAAGCTGTTGACAACTTTTTCGAGAGTCTAAATGATATGATGTTCTCACCAGAGCAGAAATAGAGACTTTTGAGCAAGCTCGTACACGGCATTCCCTGAATTTGACCTTCAACTAGAAAAGCAAAATACCATGAACAATTTTCCCTCCAGTTCACGGACAGCAATTTTTTCAGCAGCCCCAAAATATTTTTGCATATTTTTCGGGACACTATCTTCTGCTTAAAGTAAGAACTATTCTTAGAGAACTAAAATTTCTAATTTTAGATTGCTTATAGACATTAGCTGCCCGCTGGTATGTTCATAATTATTTTATTCTGTGATGGAATGGTCTCGAACCTTTTTTCTGTATTAAGAGCCATTTCATGTGTAAATTCTCATATACAAATTAGTGATAATGTATAGATATGCGTGATTACTTTAGCATTATTCTACAGCTTGAGTGCATATATTACATATGACTGTTTTTTCCGTATATTTGATAATTTCAAAATGCATTTATGTATTTTGGGGTGGTAAGGTATACACGATACTCTACAGTATGTTTTACTATGCATAGATTAGTAAATATGTCCATAGTTAGCGTGGAGTGGGTGTGATGTATTCCTATAGGTTCTGTATCGATCCCCCTATTCCTGACCCTATTCTGGTTAACAAGTTAACTAGCAGCCATCCCATGAGGCAGAAAACCCCCATGATGCAGGAACCGTTATCTGATAAAGCCACACTACGGCACAGGAACGTGTTATCTGATTAGGTCATAACGCTTGCCATCTAATTAGACAAGCGATATTCCTCCAGCCCCTGATAAGGCATACGGAGTTCTCAAAACAAATCAAACCTATGACAGACCTGGGAAAAACCCTGCGGCCATTGTTTTGATTTCACCGAGAACTTCAGCAAAAGAATGTGCTAACGACCTGGTCGTATGACATCCTTATTGACGTATCTATGTCCATCCTTACGTCAATCTCGGCACCTTAAAGGTATAAATATTACCGATATTGCCCTATGCAAACACACGCGGTGGTGACGAGATCGGAGCAGCCAGACTTGCCGAAGCCCAGAGCAGAGCAGACCCCGCTGGCGCAGCCTCGCCTTCTTGACGCGCTGAGAACGAGAAGCTGCCTTTTTCTCCTGACGAGAAATCCAGCTCCGGCGCTTCCGGGTAGCCCTCGCAGGCAGCCTGGAATATCGAGACCAGAGACGAGAGATACCATCCCTCATTCATCCTAGATTCCAGGTACAGAACTGAATAACCCCTTGCAGAGAATTCTTTAGTCAGTCACTTGGCAAAACAAACTTAACTTAAACTGTAACTTTCTATTCCCGCCCACGTATTAGGCTTAGGTCAGGTACACGGGGTAGGCGTAGTTAGAAACACCATTTGAGTACGATTAGTCAAATGTATATGTGTATGTATTCATTTTATTCATTTTAAACCTTCATATGGCTTAGAAACCATATCAATGTTTTTACAGGATTATTTTATACTTCTGCTTTTAATGTATGCACTTTACTTAACCATAAGTATTGCAATAATATCGATCCATTTCTCTTGTACGAGAAAAGAGACTGATCAATAAATAACATCTTTTATTGAACAAGCCCGTCTCTTCCTTTTCTCTACAATCTGATGAGACTAAGAATGCACGTACTGACTGAGTAAAATAATTTGCCTTTTGTTCACACGACTCTAGAGATACACTCTTGATTAGGGGAGAGCAAAGTTGTCATGTTCTATGGTTGTCAGAAACGAAATCCCTTCTTGTCTATCCAGGGAGGTTCAACTCCTCCTTGCCTATTCGAGAAAATTTCTAGTGAACTCTGAGCTAGCTGGCAAACCCAAAACTTTAAGTCTAATATCGACAGTAGTAGACCTAGTTAACGTCTGGTCTAGGCCTATACTATTGAAGGTATTATTCCAATGCGCAGAGCCTATTGGGATAATAGGAACTACACTACAGTATCTCTGATCCCTGGCGGTTGTGTCGGTGCAAAGGCTGTCCGACCCCCATAGTTGTAATAGGGAGGTCAGAAGACCGCCACCGCCGTGCCCCCCATGAGTCAAGCGGCCCATGGACCGCCAGACTCGTAACCAGGCCCTTGGTAGAAATAATTGCAGCAACCCTGTATTTCTTGCCATTGGCTCTTTGTCTCATGGAATATCATTGATAGTTTAGGAGGGCCCCAATGACCCTTCTGTTTTGTTAATTTGTGAGAGTTCTGATTCTGTGGTTGGTCCTGTTGTTCTTTTCTTTGTTTTAGTTTTCTACACCCTCTTGGCTGACTCTGATACCTGATGCCTTCGGAATGACAGTGATCTTAAGAAATATGTAAATGGATCATCTGTATTGATCATGAATCCTTCTTCTGTGGTGCTGTTTTTATAGATCTTGGCATGGAGCGAGAGAGTTGCAACACTTGTCAGGGTGGTCACAACAGAGTGCCAGGGTGGCATTAGGCTTCACACACATTTAGTAACATGTATTCTGTAGCTTTTTTAATGAAAGCAAAGCAAACCTGCCGCCTACCTTAATCAGGGACAGCTTACAGGACCATACCACTAAATGGCGCCAAATGGCTCATTTAATTTTTCCCTGTAGTTCGTTCTTCAATCCCTATGGCCTGGCCCCTGTGGCACCTGGCAAAAACAGAGGACGCGCCCAGAGGGCCCCGCATTAAGATTTTGCCATTTTACAATCCTGAGAGCTGTACTCTGCATTCAAGACCATGCAGGGAGATTAAAAATAAGTGTAAATCTATTGATGCTGTTAGAGTTGGGCCTGTGTCTATACTACTATTATAAAGGAAGAACTTTGAACCTTTGAGGCGGGTAAACTCGGGAACCACAGCGCCAATCCACACACCCGATACATTGTTGTAATCGGCAGGGTGTGCAGATGGACATAGGCTATATAAAGTTAAAAAATATACATTATTTAAAAAATTTAGCGAAAAAAAAGTAGTCCCGTGGAAGAAGCGCCGGCCGCGACCTGCGTGCTGACGTCAGGAGCGCGGGGAGGAGCGGCGTCCAGTAGGGCGAGGAGGAGCGGCTGACATGGCGCGGGGAGGAGCGGCAGACCAAGCGGGGAGGAGCGGTGAGGAGCGGCGGACAGGCGGGGAGGAGCAGTGACCAGCGGCGAAGAGCGGCGGAGCGGTAAACTGAGGAGCGCGGGGGAGGAGCGGCGGCTGAGGTAAGGCTCCGGGGGGCAATGTCGGGCCAGGGGGGGGTCGGGGCAGGCGGGGGGTGGGCGGGGGCCCTGAACACTCATGGCGGGGGCGGGCAGGGACCGGGGCAGACGGGGGCCCTGAACACTCATTTCGGGACGGGCTGCTATGTCGGGACGGGCGGGGGTCGGGGAAGCCTGATTGCTCCCGGACAAGGTCAGGGCGGGCTGCTAGTATGAGAATAAAGATTGCATGAATGGGCGCGTCTTACGTGAAACCACCCTCTGTCCCATTTTAGTACTCAAAAACAAAGTACAAATGAAGTGTCCTGAGGTTTGCACGTTTTCCAATGCACACAATAAATTAAAGCAATTTCCAAATCTACACATGAGGGACCATAGGATATAGAAGAACTAATGAGAGCCACTGGAACTGTTCAAACTTTAGGAAACTTGTGTTAGCATGAGGCAGAGATTGGTGCTTTTGTTGATGTTCATAGCTGAACAAAGTTTTATGAGGTTTAGAAATACAATTATTTGACAGAGGAGAGCCATAAAATGCTACTGTAACCTTTAGACAGCTTAAGTACACAAACCATTGAAAAAGCAAGTCCACATTGCTGACATTTCTGGAACGTTTTCCGACTTCTAACCCACCTCAGAGAGCAGGAGAAGTTCACGCACTGCATCTCATCTGGCCTCCAGATGTGAGTCCCATCTTCGCTCAATTGGGACCAGAGAGGGGAAACAGCAGCAGAAAGCCTTCAGTAAAACTGAAAAGACGCAAGTGCCATGGAGAAATAAACTTTACTACTGGAAGACTTCCAAAGAGCCTGAGACAGCTGAAAGCACTGAACACCGGACAGCGCCTGTGCATTATTTAATTGGTGCTGGGTTTGTATTTCCAAAGTTCATCAACTTCACTCTTATTCTGCTTTTCAAGCAAGAACTACTTTTGCATGCGTCAAATATCTACAATACTGAAAGTGTGCGTGTGTGTGTATGTGTGCGTGAGTGTGTGTGAGCGGGTATTTGTTTAAATGTGTGTCTATGCACACATCATGTTATTAATCACCAGCTAATACGTGGGTCGGGTTAAACAAATGTTTTCATTAAATTACATTTTTGCAAAAGTAACTTTATTTAATTTTGCATCCTGAGTGTAAGCAATTGCAGGAGATCTGTCACCTAGACAGACGGAGCAGCTGAAATAAGTAAGTTTATTAAGGTCATAGAGATAGCTGGGACGAAATGACATGTCCTTTGACCCAGCCCCCACATCAAAGGAAGTAACATCATAGGCCATTTATGTTTTACAACACAAAACGTAAAAAGGGTGGAAGTGCTTAAAAAATCGAGTAAAATGGACGGTAAACTGGCCTCATGAACGCCAACTGGGGTCGCGAGAGGGTGCAGCAGCTACCACTGGTTTGCTCTTTGCGACCTCTGGCACAACTCTTGTGACCCATGGCATAATGATCGCAGAGACAGACCCATCAAATAAAAGCAAACATACTTTTTCAAGAGGAATATTCACGTTTTACACTTCTTGCTATTACTGTGGTATCCACCAAAATCTGATAAGACACATAGGATGAAAGGCACAGCTGGAAGGCTAAGAGAGATGGAAAACAGAATGTGTGGGATAGAGAGACGGCCTTAGAAGAAAGACTGCAGTGGGAGGCTCCCACTCTCCAAGCATGACATTTCACTCACGACTCAACAGATGTCAGCATCAAGAGGGTGATCTCAGAAGCAAGTTGTAAACCCTCTGAGATATCTAGTGAGCACCCTAAATTATTCAGTGTTCATGTATAGTATTGTATTTTAATTGCATTTATATAGCGCTTACTACCCCTGACAAGGTTTCAAAGCGCTTTTTCGGCGAGTAGCAGACTACTCGGGGACCCATAGAGTATTAGTGTTGAATTAGAATACTGAAACATAAAAGTAATTTTAAGTGGTGGATAGGTTAGTCAGTTATTTGCATTCAGAAGGATAGAAGAGGAAAAAAGGTTTGTATTTCTAAAGCGCATGTTACCCCTGATTGGGTATTGAAGCGCTTTTTTGGGGGGGGGGGGGGGGGGCGAGTAGCACGCTACTCCAGAAATCCATAAAGGATTAGTGGTGAATTAGTATGGTGAAGTATGAAAGTAATTTGAGTGGTAGATATTAGTCAGTTATCTGGAGTGAGAAGGATAGCGGAAGGATAGAAGGTGAATAGAGCCTGTTACCCCTGATTGGTGTTGAAGCGCTTTTCTGGCGAGTAGCACTCTACTCCGGAACCCATAAAGGATTAGTGTTGAAAATTAGTATAGTGAAATATCAAGTAATTTTAGTGGTGGATATGTTAGTCAGTTATTTGGATAGAGAAGGGTAAGTGGTGGGAAAGAAGAGGGAAAGAGGTTTGTATTTATATATCGCTTCCTGCCCCTGATGGAGCTTTGAAGCGCTTTTTTTTGGCGAGTAGAACGCTACTCTGGAACCCATAAGGATTAGTGTTGAATTAGTATGGTGAAACATGAAAGTAATTTGAGTGGTAGATATGTTAGTCAGTTATTTGGATTAAGAAGGGTTAGGGAGGGGTAAAAAAGGGAAAAAGGTTTGTATTTATATAGCGCTTATTTGCGAGTAGCACACTACTCTGGAACCAATAAAGAATTAGTGGTGAATTAGTATAGTGGAATATGGAATTTGAGAAGTGAACTTGTTAGTCTGTTATTTTGCTTGAAAAGGATAGTGGAGGGATAGAAGAGTGAAGGATTTGGATTTTAATTTTTTTGAGGTCGTAGCAGTAAGAGGAGGCTTTTGGATGAGTAAAAAGGAGTTTTGGAGGGGAAGAGTCCGAGGGAAGAGTTTAGAAAGGTTTTTTGGGGGGGATCGGTATAGTAAAAGAGGTGTTGGATGATGGAAGGAGGGGTAGAGTAGGAGAGAGTCTAGAAAGGGTTATTTTGGGGATCGTAGTAGTATTATGGGGTATGGGATAAATGAGAGAGGATGTAGAGGATATATTGATAGATGTATAGAGTGAGAGATAGGGTAGTGCATTGGAAAGAGTAGTAGGAAGAAGTTTGAGGTGAGTCAGAAAGTTGGGCTAAAAGATATATTGAGAGAAGTATAGGCTGAGAAAATGCATTGGAAATGCTAAATTAGAAGAAAGTGATAAATATATAGATCCATAAGTATATTAAAAGTATATAGTTGCATAAAGGAGGTAAGTTTATGTAGATTAAAGAAATTGATCGAGGTACAGGATGATAAATAGGGTAGTGCATTGGCTATGCTTTTTCAGGAGAAAAGTAACAAACACACAGATCCAAGTACCTGGAAGGTACATAGATGCACAATCGAAGCAAGTACATGTAGACTAAAGATGATTTTTTTTTTTAACAACATAATTATTCTACATGTTTATACAAAGCAATACACAAAAATAGGTACATATCTATAGTGAAAATAAATGCTTATCTACAGAGGGATATGCTGTAAATTTCTGATTGCCTATGGTGCTTATGTGGGGAAGAGCCAATTCTTGTGTAGTTTTCTGAAGATAAGGTGGTTGTCGGTGGATCTTATGTTGGGGGGTGAAGAGTTCCATAGTTTGGCTGCTTGAACAGAGAAGGATGTGACACCCATGTTTTTTTTCTTGTATCTTAGGATTTTGAGGCGAGATGCCCCTTTAGAGCGGAGGTTCCTTTGTTGAATGTGTTTGATGATTTTTTTTCCTGATGAAGAGCAGTCCCAATCCATGAATTGCTTTGTGGGTGATACAAAGTAGCTTGAACGTGGATTTTCTGGCAACCAGTAACCAATGCAGGGCGTTCAAGGCGGGGGAGATGTGGTCTCACGGTTTGATATGCAAGAGTAGTCTGGCTGTCCAGTTCTGAATCCGTTGTAGTCTTTTCATGGTCGTTAAAGGTGATCCGTGGTAGAGGCTATTGTCGTAATCGAGTTTGGACAGAACAAAGGAGATGGCAACTTGGACCTGGTGTAGAAATCCCAAATGAGGGAAAATTTGTCGCAGCGTTTTTATGATGACAAAGCTTGATTTGCTAGTTTGTCCACTTGGGCATTCATCGATAGCTTGGATTCCGAGGTCATTCCGAGGTTTCTTACTTTCTTTGATACTTTAGGCGGTAATCCCAGTTCATCAGTCCAGGTGGCAAGCGGGTCATAGTGTTTCCAATCGCCACACGTGAGTATTTCTGTTTTGGAAACATTCAATTTGAGATGGCTCCAAGTCATCCACTGATCCACAGCTCTGAGACAGCTGAAAATTGTGGATTTTCCAATGGAGCACTCCACTTGAAGGAGTAATTGCGTGTCATCTGCCTAGTTATAGCATGTGAGGTGAAACTGATTGATCAGTACCGGTAATGACTTCATGTAGATGTTGAAAAGCATGGGCAAGATGAAAGAGCCTTGAGGGACTCCTGCTTTTGTGCAGTATGGTTTGGACGAGAAAGGGGGCGTATGGATGACATTAGTTCTGTTTTGAAGGTAGGACGCGATCCACTCTAGAGCAGTTCCCTCTATGCTGGCTTCATAGAGTCTTTGTTTCAGAGTGTCATGGTCAACCATGTCAAAGGCAGCTGAGAGGTCCCAGAGGAGTAGCTCAGCAACCCTGTTGCGGTATACTGTATTCTTCAGGTCATCCCAGATGGCAAGAAGGGCAGATTAAGTGCCTCTTACCAGACGGAATCCTGTTTGGAAGTCTGAAAGTATGTCATTCTCTTCAATAAATTGTGACATCTGGGCTAACGCTGCTCTTTATATCAGTTTGTCCAGGAAAGGTCCATATGTAATAGGTCTGTAGTTGTCAGGGTTCAGCGGGTCCAAGTTAGTTTTCTTCAGTAAAGGGTGTATGTGTGACTTTTTGAGTTCTTCTGGAAATATTTTGGTACTTAAGGAATCGTTGATTCTTCTTCTTACTGAAGTGGCAGCAGAGGTTGTTAAAAGAATTGTCTTTAAAGTTTATGGTGGACACGGGTCAGAAGGGCTTCTGGAAATATTTTGGTACTTAAGGAATCGTTGATTCTTCTTCTTACTGAAGTGGCAGCAGAGGTTGTTAAAAGAATTGTCTTTAAAGTTTATGGTGGACACGGGTCAGAAGGGCTGCCGGCAGGCCTGCTTGCCATAAATTCATTGTGTGAGATGTGTTGGAAGGAACAGAGAGGCTGGGTTGGAGGGGTTAGTGCTGGTGCTTTGTTTCTTTTTTAAGTATGAGTCCAATGTGTCTGCTTTGTCCGTGTAATGGTTTGCCGGTTTGTCTGTGAAATCTTGAGTAACAGGATGAGTTCCTTTTAGGAAATTTAGTTTGTAAACATTAATTGAGTATTTTATAGAATTCTTTATTTGCACATTCAGCATTTTGAATTCTGTCTGAATAGTACCCTTTCTTAGCTTTTTTGATAGCTGACTTGTATAACTGTTAATTTTCTGTAGGTGAAGTTTGTCTTGTTTGGCGTTTGTTTTGAGCCAGGTACGTTGCAGCTTTCTAATTTGTTGTCTTTTATTTCTATGTTTCTACAAGGTGATTTTTTTCTTTTGTTCTGTTGTGTGGTTTTGAGTGGTATCAGGATGTCAAAAGCTTCCCGAAGCCACTCTTTTAGATTTTTAACAGAATTTATTGTTTCCAGATCTGTACTGGATGTTAGTTGTGTTTATAAGTGTTCCAAATTGAGTTTGTTCCACCGCCGATAGGTGGATGGATGTTAGGTAGTTTTAGGTGAGTCGCTTAGTGTTGTTTTATGTTGGAAAGCAAGCAAGTGATGGTCTGACCATGTGACTGGAGTTATAGGTTGAAAGGTATCTAGTTCATCACAAAGGCTGAGCTCTTGTGCAAAACAGCCATGTGAAACAAGCACATTTTCAGTGCAGCAATCAATAAAAAGTTTGCCATGATCCTTTGTAAATTGTGTAAGGTAGACTTAGATATTTTCATTACAAAAATACAAGTAAGATGGCATAGTAGAAAATAGTTTAAGAACTACTTTGAACAGTTTCACTAACGTTCATCTACAGTATACTTTTATTAAATTAAGACAGCTAATCAGTTTTTTAAAACACTGATTTAAGAACGTAAATCGAATCCCTATACGTGATTTGTTTTTCTCAGAGGCAAGCGGTAAACACAACACTCCACATCTGAAAAGGATATATTGTAGCTGCAATGGTGAACAATACAATACAGAAAGCATGTTTAAACAAGCATTGGCTAAGCCAATACTTCTTTCCTAGGTGAGGATTTGTCAATGTTTTAGTTATGTTGCACAGCCGTGCGGGTGCTGTGCAGCATGTCTGAAAGTTATTTTTTATGAAAAGCACTATGACGTGGCTATTGCTGGCTATGTTGTAAAGCTCTTTTTTTTATGTGCCTGGTTAGGCATTTACACCCTCCATGTTGGATGCCCTCCTTCCCTTCGAGATGCCTTCTGCTCCTTGCTCCTCCTGCCAGCAATTAAATAAAAAAACACTGTAATGCTGCCAGCACTGGCAGCCTCACAGCACTTTAAAAACAATCTTTCAGCCATGCTACACAGCAGCCATGATACTGTACAACCTACTGACTTTGCTAATGCTTGTTTTTCAAATGTTTATTTTGAAGGCCCTATCCTCAGCGCAGAGTATTCAGAACCTCAAAATGCATTCCATCCAGCTGCCTAGCTTTTTAGACATTCTTTTCTGATGATCATTGTTTACTTTGTGCTACAAGTAGATTTGCTAAAGTACAACTTCCACTACCAAATGGTTCTCTCAAATATCTGACCACAATGCACAGTACTAATAATGAACACATTTTCTAATATAGTAGGCCCTGTGATGTTTTGTGATTCGTGGTTGGCATCTCGTTTGATTTGAAACTTATGTCAAGTAATATGCAATTACCATGTAGGCATTTTTTATTAGCGAAACACAGGAGATGCACATTTAAGAGTGGTAGTAAATTCCTCCCATCGCCTTCTTGTGCAATGTCATATAGAAAGCCCATCCTACCTACGAATAAATCCCAGACATCAATCCGAGTAACTTCGATAGCTGTTTAAACCTAGGACAACAGCAGATATCTGCAGCGGTGTCATCATTACAGATGTTCACCTGTAAACACCTATAAACACCAATTTGCCATCTTAGACAGTGTTTGTTTTTGCACTACAGCTGAAGAATTTAACCGAGCACAAATTAGATTTGCTTGGGGTTGGGTCCACTTTTGCTACTGCCTTCCAGAAAATTGCAAGTATGTTCCCAGCCCCCCTTATCCACAAATGTTATGAACCTATGTTGAAAGCAAAAGACAAGTTCCTCCCTCTACCCGACATCTGCTGCAAATGCCGTTTGAACCCAGGTTTTATTGTGCCCGTATTAAACAGGTTGTAAAGGACATGGAAAGCTTACATATTATGAAAAGAAAGACTAAGTCCTAATGGTACAAATGAAATTAAAAACAAGCGACAGGGTGTCTTTCTCATAAATAGGGATTTTCACCAAGCATGATAACAAAGCAAGCAAGGGGGCTGAAGTGACAAGGTCAACAAGCAATAGGGCGGGAAGGGGAACGACGGGGCAACAACTAATGGGCGCAAAGAACAGTGGCAATAAGCAACTAGGTGGGACGAAAGTCAAAAAAGTACCCCAATCAGAGGGCTATTAGCGGAAGGACACCTATATGAAAATCAGTCAGTACTTGGTCCGTGCTCCATTGAAGGGACGAGCACACAAAAACAAAGCGAAGCCGGATACGATGACTGAACAAAATTGATCAATGAGAGCAACATAATGAGAGTGATGATGAAGCTAACCAAATGTTAGTAATGGGTAAGTTAAAAGCCTTTTTTAGTTTTTTTTAACCAAAAGATCTTGCAAGCGACAGCGCACATGCTCTCTCAGGTGAGACCTAAAAAAAGTATATGTTGTTGATTTTAGTAAAAAAATGAAAAGCAGTTTTCTTAGCAGGGAAGGGCCCGTGGAGAGGTGTGAACGTGTGTATGTTTTTCTAGAGAGTAAATACATCGCCACATATGATAATGTCAAAGGGTCTCCAGCGGCTGGGTTTATGTGAGCCCCGGTCAAGGGGCAAATCTTGTGATTTTTCAGGAAAGGCTTCAAGCGATTGGGAGGTGCGTAGGTGGAGTGGGAGTTCATTCCAGAATTTGGCGGTGAGGTAGAGAAGGAACACCTTCCGCAGTGGCTCTGGCATATGTGGGGAACATGAGCCAGTGCAAGGGACGAGGAGCGGAGCTCTCTGGTTGGTCACTGGAACATCATACTGTGGTTGATGTAGGTGAGTTTGCGATTGTTGAGGGACCTGTAGGCTTGTGTGAGGAGTTTGAAGTGGCATTGTTTTTTAAAGGGGAACCAGTGGAGAGCTTTGAGGTGAGGGATGATGCTGGTTCTTTTGGGGAGGTTAAGGATGAGTCTTACTGCTGAGTTCTGGATGTCTGGAGGTTTTTTAGGAGCTGTTTGGTGGTTCAGGTGTAGAGTGCATTGCCGTAGTCAAGACAGCTGGAGACGAGGGCTTGGGAGGCCAATTATCCATTGGAGATGGGGATCCATAAGAAGATCTTGCGATGCATGTGAAGGGTGTAGAAGCAGGCCGAGAAGATAGCATTGATCTGTTGCTTCATGGTCAGTTGGCTGCCCAGGACAGTTCTGAGGTTGTGTGTGTGGTCGGTGGGAATTGGTGCGGGCCGAGTGCGGTGGGCCACCATATGTCATTCCAGGGGAAAGGCTTGTTTCTGAAGATGAGTACCTCCGTTTTGTCCAAGTTGAGCTTTAGGCAGTTGAATTTCATCCAGGTGGCGATATCGGACATGGTGTTAAGGAAGTTTGCTCTGGTGGTGTTGGTGTCTTCTGTGAGCGATAGGATGAGCTGTGTATCGTTGGAATATGAGATGATGTTGACTCCATGGGCAAGGGTGATGTCAGCAAATGGGGTCATGTAGTGCTGAAGAAGGTGGAGCTGAGGGAGGAGCCGTAGAGTCCACCAGAAAGTATATTTTTAGGTGCAAAGGAGAAGGGTGGGAGATGGATCCTCTGTGTTCGGCTGGAGAGGAAGGAGGAGATCCAGTTGAGAGTGTTGCCTCGGATGCCGTTGTGGTGAAGTCTGGTGATGAGGGTGTGGTGAGAGACAGTGTTGAAAGCTGCTGAGAGGTTGAGGAGGATGAGGGCAACTGTTTCACGTATGTGGAGGGGGTATCTGATGTTATCCATTGCTGCGATCAGGGCGGTCTTAGTGCTGTGGTTGGGCAGGTAGGCTGATTAGGAGGTGTTGAGCAGGTTATTTTCTTCGAGGTAATCTGTGAGCTGGCGATTGATGGCTTTTTTCAGGACCTTGGTGGGGAATGGATGGGACAGAAGTTCTTAAATTTGCTGGGCTTGGTGGAGGGTTTCTTCAGGAGAAGTTTGACCTCTACATGTTTCCAAGCATTGGGAATAGTGGTTGTAGTGATGGACGTGTTGAGAATTTCCGGAGTGGATGGAGTTCATGATGGTGATCCTGTTTGGGGTTGAGAGCTGCTTCCAGTCAGTGAGCCTGTGGGTGGGGTTGGGATCAGTTTAAGGGCGGTGGAGGATCCCGCTAGGGAATCACAGAGGGTTTCGGAGGGGGCGGATTGTATTTTCAGAGGTGTGGACAGGAGAATTCTCTGACCTGATTTGTCTTCAGCTGATTAGCAGAGATGTTTACCCACCTGAGGTCTGTAATGGGGGCATTATTGAGTTTAAAAGCACTAACCCCTTTGTAAGCACCTGGAGGAGACTAAGAGGATAATATGATCTATAGAAATGTCCATTATTATTATCTGCAGCAGTAAGGAGGTGTTTATGGTCATTAGTTGTTTCCAAATAAAAGGACAGATTTCGAAGACTCCCAAATAAGCTCTCTATGGATCTTTATTCTATTATTTTGTCTTGTTGAGATTTAAAACAGTTTCAAATTTTATTGAATCAGGGACATATAACATCCTGCAATATATTGGCTTGTCATCCCGGCATGGTCGCTGCGTGACTACGCAGTGGTCTGTGTAAGCCAAAACACATTAAAAGGGCTTTCAAAACATTAAACTAAAACTTATTTTACTAATTGTGCACTTTGTTTCCACCTTGCACTAATTTCAGCTTTTTTCAACTTCTATAACGTCATTAGGTTCAAAGGTCCATTGGTGTGATATGTTAGGATGTCACTTCCTGTGAGGTCATCATCAGGTCAAAGCGTGCATTATTAGCTTCATGGTAGACTTCTTTCAATTCACCATAATGTTTATGTGTAAATTGTGACTATCCTATTACACATGATAATTCCACATTACTGCTCCATGTGCCTGTTGCCATGCAACTTTAAATGCAAGGAAACACTATATCTGCTCATTAGTCAAAAGTGTAAATTCTACACAAGCCATACCTCCAGCTGAATGAGCATACCATGCAATTTGAAATGTGCAGTCATTCACATTTAAATAATACCCACAGGAAATACTGGTAAGCTACCACCCACCATCTATGATGCAAACATGTACATTTCCACTTACACAACTTATACAGTCATTCACTATTGTAGGTTATGTATGGGACTCTGCTACAAAAATTCAGAGATACAGTGTCCCAAAGTCTTTCAATGTGATGTATGAAATGTTACAAACACTAAGGTCCATATTTATCAATATGTTATGCAACACAGCACAGCAAGCACCTTGCGGTGCTGCGTGAAAGGGAGAGGGCGAAAATGCACCAAATTTAACAGTATATAGCGCATTCCTGCTCTGTGCCTGCGCTGGTGTACAAACGGCTGCCTAGGGCCAACTCAGGCGCCCGGCACCATGATACAAGGGTGCCTGCATTGAAGGTCGGAGTGTTTTTGTGCAGGAAGGGGCATCTTCCTGCATAAAAACAATCCTCAGAGGCATTTCCTTCTTTCTAAGTGTGCTACAGTATGCAGCACACTTAGAAGGATAGAAGGAGGAAACAACAAGCAGAAGTAAATATATTTCTCCTCGTTGCACCTCTGGTAGTGAGGTGTGCAATTCTGACTCATTACCAGGTCTACCAGTGTTGGTAATTCTGGGATTGCACCAAAATCCACGGGTGGATGCGTGGGAACACCCATGCATCCACACAAGGAATGCCTCCCTGGGGCAGAGTAAAATAAGGCAGCAATTTGCACTGCCTTGTGTTATTCTACCTTTACCAACCTTGTGTGGCTTGATTAATGTCATTTAGGTTTTGTGTTGCTCTTGCATCCCCTTGTGTGGCGTAAATGCAATGCAAAACCTTGGTAAATATGGGCCCAAGTATCACAGTCTGGGGTTGGGTGCAATTGCAACAGATTTTAACATCAATTTTCTGCTCCTTCTTCTTGGTCTCAAGAGCCATTATCATCCTATGTGAAAAAGAAATTTCCTTGACTGGTTGCTAAATCAGGAATGTAGTCTTCATAAAATCTCATATCATAATTGGGAGATCACAATCCAATTCTCCAACATCAACTTCCACATCCACACTACTGTTTCTGATATTCTTAAGGCTGTAACAGCCTTTGTTAAAATTAGGGACAACACCAGTGGCACTACAATCCATTACTGAAAATAGGTCTGCAAATTTACCCACTGCAATGCCCGAAACCATTCCTTCATCATCTACTCACTTCCTAGGGTCTGGAATCATACAGTTCAGGATGTGTTTGAATATCATTACTACGAGTCATATTCAAAAACCACTCCTCCAGCTCCCTGATAGACACCTGGCTGCAGTTGCTGGCCCGAGTCCGAGTCCTGGAGCAGCCCTCACCTCTCAAGTGAAGCTCTCTTAGACCTAAGTTCCCAAATTCTTAGCCATCTTGTTAGTCCTCATGATACCAATTTTGATTCCATACATCCGCCTTACTAAACAGTTCACACAGCAATCAGACAAAACAACATCACACAAACAGGCACTCAGTCCTACAAACGAATTGGATTGTGATCTCCCAATTATGATATGAGATTTTATGAAGTCTACATTCCTGATTGATCAACCATATCCATGATGCCCTTGTGATGTGTTTTTTCACATCGGCTACAACCCCAATAACCACTTCAATAGCCTGAATCACCTATCTTCTCTTCATTCTCTCTCATTGCAAGCTGTCAGACTACCTGTACTATCTACCAAGCAAATTGAAGTCCTGCAGAACACAATCTCCATCTCTTTTTCCCTCATTATTAACTTATTGCATGCTTCCCTTCTTGCTCACCCAACACACCCACCCCTGAGCTTACAAACGTACCTACTTCGCAGCTTTCACACATCCAACTGCAGTTACCCTGATGAAACTTGCACACAGACTGGCTTAAACACAGTTTTAAACGTTGAGGTATTGGTTGAGGGGGGAGAGTATCCGCCTCAAATATTAACCACAACCCTTGTCTGGGTGAATCATTGAAGTCACTAAATTAACCTGAGCTCAACCTCCTGCTAGCTATGGCACAGAGCAGACAGGCTTAACATGGAGGCATTGTGTCCAGCATTCATGCAAAAACAAAATAGTAAGAAAGTCAAAACACATGACAAAAAACATCCCAATCCAATTCATAAAAATAGAGTAAATTTGAATAAATAGTATGACACCAAAACAGCAGAATAGGGGAAGCCAATGTTACACATTTTTAAAGTTTAAAGTGAAAATTGCATTAGCCAGCATAAAGTGCCAACTGTGGTCATCTTTTTGCACTTATCCAGTACCTAGGCTCAAGTTGAGGCTGATCACAACGGTCTCTGTCTAAATCTAAGATGGTGAAACCCTTCTCCCATTGTGCAGAGCCTTCCCAGAGGTGTGGCCAAGGAAATGACCAAACTGGGTGAACAAAGAATGACCCTGCATAGGTGTCAGCTAACATTTGCCTGTGACAGGGTAGGCTTCTTTGAGGTTAATCAAGGTCCTGGGCAAATCCCAGATGGTTAAACTACTGTATTAATCTGATTATTAGACAAGACCTTTTTGCAATTCTTCTAAAACATTCTAACTCAAAAAGCTAAATGGTTTCATTGCATGTATGGCACACAGCCAGACTAGGCTTTGCCTCTTCTTAGTCTGATTATTACATTTACACAATGAATTTTAACTGCAAATGATGAATCCATCTCCAGACTGAATATTAGACGGATTTTTAGAGCCATCATTAACTTTGCTGCTTCTGTCCGCCAACTGCCGTCGTGACCACCTACCTCCGTAGTGCCGCGCACGTCCGTTGGCCGACGCGGCCCTACCCACTCCGCTAAAAATAGCCGCTGCGGTTCAGCTGCTGGTCAGTAGATTGTTGAACAAGGCTCTAGGGAGACCACCCTATCTGAACAGGTAAATGGTAAATTATTTCACAATAGCTAGCTCATGGCTGCGGGTTGTATTAATCGAACCCGACCAATATTAAAGTGTATCCTTGGACAATAGAAATGGGAAGATTTCAGTTATTTTTAAATTAATATGTAAAACGTTAGTTTTTCAGCATGAGAAAACTTAGATGAAAAACACATTTCACTACAACTTTGAACTCTACGAGGTATTTCGCTTGTAAGCGCAGACTTCATGCGAGCCAGAAACCCTCCATAATCCTCCCATTTAGAATGGAGGTCTTGGCATGCGAAAGGCAATTTCATGCATCATAAAGGATAATGTCTTGCAGGCAATGCGAATGGAAATGTTATTTCAGTGTAAGGTACACAAATTATTCATCATGACAGGATGCCCCTAAGCAATATGTCTCTGGGCTCTTAAGTTTTCTCCCGGGCATGGACAGACCGCCTGAGAGAAGCCTCAACATTCATGGTCACTGAACCTCAAAACTAGGACAGGGTCAAGGCATAGGATAGGAAGCCAGGAGACTCACTGCAGTAAATCCAATTTTGGTCTTTTCAGAAAGTGCTATCTTTTTAGGTTTCGCCTGCTCAGTTGTGGAATTTCCTGTTAGGTTTTGCCTGCACAGCGCTGTGCTTGGGAAATCTTATGAGTTTAATATATCTTAAAAGGGGGCTTTTATCAGTTACCATAGCTGAATTACTGTGTTCATTCACTTTTGTGTGGAACTTTCTTTTTAGTTGTTAACTTTGCCTGGCTGCAATGCATTGCGATGCTTCTACTAAAGCAGTTCACGCTGTTCAAGCCCCATTCACTGTCGAGATAAGGTCTCTTCACAGGGAAAAGGCTGACAGCTTCTAACAGTATGCTGGAATGCTTTTTTTTTTAATACTCTGGGGCATATCAACAATAGACGGCGATAAATATCGCAAAGTGCGCTCAGCACTTTATTTATTTATCGTCGCCTATCGCTGAAATTTATCGCCCGGTTAGCGCGTTATTAACAATGCGTTTCTCCACGGCCATAAAATTCCAGCGATACGAGGGAAAAGGCAAAAACATCGCTGGAAAACCAGCGTTGATGTCCTGAATACGCCGATAACCTTGCTGATACGACCCTGTGGTCGTATCATCATAATCCACCCCAATATAAAACATACATAACTCATGTTTTTTGCAGACGTCTTGAAGCAGCGCTTAGGGCGAGTTAGCGCTGAAAAAATATCACTATGCCAGATGGGTCTGCGTTGTAATTATTGCGAAGCCCCGTTAGCGATATTTCACAATGAAGTTTTACGAGGCATGCCCACCTTGCATCTCATTAGGGAGGCGAGGTGGCAAGAAACCGGGTGCTAATGCAAGGAAACCCGCGCTAGTGTGTCCTTGTATAAAGAGCAATAATATTATCGGCGCTTTTTGCCCGAAAATGGACGCTAAAGCAGCGATAATATTATCGCCAGCCCTTGCTAATATGCCCCTTAGTTGTGTAAAGCAGGTGCATTAGCCTTAAACTATTGTGGCATTTCCTAATCATGCCTCAGTACCCTTCTTTGTACTTTGTAGGCATTTTCGGATTGTTTTTTTCAACTTAATCTATTTGGTCATTATGATCAAATTCTAAATGTTGTAATAAACACTGCACGTTACAAATAAAGTTAATATGCAAGAGCTATGCTATATTTTACTACTAAACAGGCAGTCACAAGTGCAGTTACCTTGCAGACAACAAGGTTATGATTTGAATTATGCAGCAGGTGCAGTAAAACCAGGATCAAAAGCTCTAGCACCCCACTAAACTTGCTAAAATTGCTATATTTTACTACTGAACAGGTAGTCACAAGTACAGTTACATTGTAGACATGAGGGTCATGGTATGAATGGTGCAGCAGGTGCAGTGGCACCGGGCCCATAAGTTATCAGAACTCCTCTAAACACCTAACATTGCTATATGTTACTACTAAACAGACTTTCACAATTGCAGTTACCTTGCAGTTGAAAGGGGCTTGATTTAAATGGTGCAGCAGGTGCTGTGGCACCGGGCCCAATAGGTGTCAGAACTCATCTAAACACCTAATATTGCGGTATTTCACAACTAAACAGGCAGTCATAAATGCAGTTATTTATTGATTCCAATAGTGCTTCAGGACCGGGACCAAAAGCTCCAGGCACCCCACTAAACACCTAATATTGCTATATTGTATTCCTAAACAGGCAACCACAAGTGCAGTTACCTTGCAGACAACAAAGTCATGTTTTGAATGGTGCAGCAGGTGCAGTAGCACCGAGCCCAAAAGTTGTCAGAACTCCTCCAAACATATAATACTGCTATATCTGACTACTAAACAGGTCGTCACAATTGCAGTTACCTAGCGGTTAAAAAGGACATGATTTGAATGGTGCAGCAGGTGTAGTGACCCTAGTGTTAAAATCTCTTGGGACCCCACTAAACCCAGATTATTGCTAAATCTTACTACTAAACAAGACTGTCACAAGTAGATTGATCTACCAGGCTATAGGGTCATGATTTGGATGGTGCAGCAGGTGCAGTGGCACCGGGGCCAAAAGCTCTAGGGAGCTCGCTAAAAACGCAGAATAATGCTAAACCTTGCTACTAAACATGCAGTCACAAGTGCAATTATCTAGGAGGCACTAGTGCCATGATTTCAATGGTGGTCCTCTCAACACCACATATTGCTATATTTAACTACTAAATAAGCAGTCACCAGTGTAGTTACCTTTCAGGCACTGGAGTAATGATTTCAATGGTGCAGCATGTGCAGTGACACCGGGCCCCAAGTTCTAGGAACCCCTGGTAACACCAGATATAGCAATATTGTCCTACTCAGCAGGCAGTCACAAGTGCAGTTATCTTACAGGCAGTAGGGTCATGATTTGAATGGCATCACGGCACCAGGGCCAAAAGTTGTTATAACTTCTCTAAACACCAAATATTGCTATATTTTACTACTAAACAGACAGTCCAAATGCAGTTATCTTACAAGCACTAGGGGCATGATTTGAATGGGGCAGCAAGTGCAGTGGCACCAGGCACAAAAGTTGTCGGAACTCCTCTAAACACAAAATATTGCAATAACAACTGCTTATTCTATTATTTTCTTCATTCGTTTAATTTTTCAAATTGTTGCTATTACTTACCCGCACTATACCACTAATAACAGTGCAATATATTGCTTTTTTCACATAAACAAGCCATAAGACTTTAACAGACTTTCTATAACTTATATTGTACAACTACTCAGCAAGCTACTACTTACTACTAAAAACTGCTTATTGTTAATCACATAGGTGAAACCTAATGCATTTACCAATGCTTGTTGCATTTTTGTCGCCATTTTTTAAATTAAATTGAGTCATAGAGTAACACTTGGAACATTTCTTTCTTTTCATATTTCAGCACCTGATGCCCATTTACAAAATGGTTTTGTTGCACATCGTGGTTATTCAAAGGTGTAGAAAATGCTTTTTCAATAATGCCTTTGGAATACCGTGGAATGGAGTTTTAGTACAAAAATGAGTAGAGAATAGATGTTCCACAGAGTGAAACAGTCAGCAAAATTATCTACTAAATGCATTGTCACATTTTTTGCTCATCTTTTTGCCCCAAATTCTGGATCCTGTTAGGTTGTAAAAGTGATGCCATTCAAAACATAATTATGGCATTTTCCTTCAAGAGCTGGATTTTGTGTCTGCCTGCAAATGAGATAATTGTTAGCATGGCTATTTTACATTCAAATGGATGGTGAAGGCAAATACATTGGGTGAAAGTACATAACATTTTCATTGGTGAAAAGTTGAGAAAATACTCTTTTACATTGTTTTTGCAATTTTCCTTCCAGAAAAAACTGCTCCTTAAATTTGAAATTTTGCAGTGGAAACACCTTGGCAGCTGTCCTGGTCATTGACATGGTCAAGGATGTCACAGTCTGTTAAGATTATTGAGTAAACCAGCCCCTCCTAGTATTTACAGTACATGTGAACTCAAAAGGCTGCTGGGGCAGGAACTTTCAATATAGTTTGTAAAACATATTTAAAGATAACACAAGGAGATGATGGACGGAGTGCTGAAACTTTTCAGACATTCACTTCCAGTCACAGATCTAGGTTGAATCTATCATCGTTCTTTAGCTCACATCGCCACCCCAGTTCAGACACAGCTATTTGCAAATCAGTCTTGACCCTGTGCCTCATGGGAACAGTCCAGCCGAACTGCCAAGCCATGTCTTCCCTGGACCGGAAAAAAAGCATCCTGGGACCGGTTTCGGGCTAACAGCCCTCAGCAGCCAGGCTAGCTTGAACCCAGTGACAAAGTGAGCAAGGGACCAACGTCTGGGCATACCCTGCCAACTGAGGGCGAACAAAGCAAACACAAGGAGATGATGGACGGAGCGCTGAAACTTTTCAGGCACTCACCCCCAGTCACAGATATGGGTTGAATCCATCATCGTTCTTTAGCTCACTTTGCCACTCTAGTTCACACACAGCCATATGCAAATCAGTTGTGACCCTGTGCCTCATGGGAACAGTCCAGCCCGAACAGAAGGAGATGTACCAGAGGATAAGGCTCTGGTGTGGATCTCCTGTTAAACAGTGAGAGTCATACCTACTACCCGTCATAGCATCAGGAATGGGTTCCAGCTGCCACAATAGGCCACTAATATTTAAATCATCATGATCTTAGTTACACTGTGTGAAGATAAACTTTGCATACAACTAGACTCTGTGGACTTAAATAAACTCAAAGATGCCCCTACTTGGCATGATGAAACTAAGATGGTAACTGGAGAGAATATCTACAGTACTGCAGTTTCCAAAACTTTTTGAAGGGACATGGCACACACTAGAATAAGAGTTTGCCAAGCTCATCATTACCTAGCCCACCAAAGATATCTATGTAAGCACAATGCCTTTGGTAAGTACCTTGCTATTAACACAACCATTGCCTTTGTTAGCCTTGTACGGGTGAGACAAGGCCATGATATGTTAAATGGTATTCATGTATCTCTTTAGCCACTACCATTGGCTGAGCAACGGACGCGCTGGGGGCGGGCCACCGGCACGCTGAAGGCCGGCCAAATGGAAGCCCGTCTGAGCACATCCACGCCTAGACTCCGCCCTGCACCATAACCTCTGCCGCTTTAACTCAAGTGGGGGGCCCATTATCAAATACTCCAGAGACATATTAAGGAGCCTAAATAGGACAGCCAAATCCTATAAATGCCCCCTGCTGGACTAACCAAGCAAGCCTAAACAATGCAACCACTGTTTGCTAAATCTGAGGCTCACAGAAACTAGAGTCTTCTCCATTGCTAACCAGGAGAGACCTTTACAATCAGTAACATGTAAGACCTTTCTTGGGATGCTCCGCAAGGTGACTGATAAAACACAAAATAGAATTTTCTGAAATTGTAGTCATGTACAAGACTGATATGGTATTAGTTACCAAAACCTGGGCGGACGGACTGTCCAACCCAGATTTGGTCCTAGCTATTCCTGCTGGCTTCACGATTCTCAGAGCAGATCGAACAGACAAGCGGGGAGGGGGGCCTAGCCATTATCTGCAAAGATAACTTGTCAGTCAAGGGATACACAATTGGAAGCACCGCAGACTGTGAAGTGCTGTAACTTAGGATTACTCTAAGCAAAAACCTTTAAAGAACTCTTGTTATACATAACCCCTGGCCCAATAAACAACGTTGTGAACTTTATCAGCCCCTTTATTGAATCTAGCAGCGAAACTGATGATTTTTCGATTTTGGGAGATTTCAACTATCAGCTAGAAAAATGGGAGGACTATGATACAACCTCTCTAGTGGACATGATGACCAGCTTCTCTTTGAGACAGATAATCGAGCACGATACACATGCTGCTGGACATACATTTCATGGCACATTCACATCAAAACCCTTCTTTGAAGGTCTCAGAGGTTCTACCAATCACTTGGTCAGACCATAAAGCCATAATGTTCTCGGTAAATACCTCACATCATTTACTGTGTCCACATAATCCCTGTAGAATACTGAAAGGTTGTGATTGGAGGAACATTGACCCTCTGATATTACAGACGTACCTAACCAACTCATAGCCCGACCTGACAACAGACGAAAACACGGCTGCCTTCTGATTCTCTGACTAGATAAAAGCAGCAGCTGATTCCCTATCCCCGGAAAAAACCTTCTCTACTAGGCGAAAGAAATCCTCAGAACCCTGGTTCTCTGATATACTGAAAACCAAGAACGAATTATGCAGAAAGATAGAGAGACAATGGAGAACAAATTATGGCTCATTGGAAAAAATAATGTATGCACAAACACTGTCTGACTATAAGAAACTGATAGTAGAAGACAAAAAGCAAGTACTTCCCAGCAAAAACCCTGCAGGCTAAAAACTCTAGGAAAGAACACTTTGCAACAGTCGAAAGCCTAGCCAAATTACCATAGCCTATTAGCATATACAGGAGTGACTAATTTTTTAATTCATTAGCACATTTTTTTAAGGACAAGGTGGAGACTGTATAGGTCCTTTATTTATAGAGATACTAATTCAAATGGAATCACTTCAGCTGCTGCATCCTCCTTACCATGTAATCAGTTTGTTTATTTTGGTCCACCCAATGTAGAACAGATATCTCAGGTGGTTAGGACTTCAAATTCTGGAGCTCCATCGGATCCATGACCCCAAAAATACTACATCTTGCTCCTGATGTTATCAGCGAAGAATTGGGGGCAGTATTCAAAGAGGTTACCAATGAGGTTTTTCCTGATTCCTACACATAGCCTCGATCCTTCCACTTTTAAAGAAACCTAATCTGGATCCAAGCGATCACAGCAGCTACAGACCAAATTCCAGGTTACCTGTCCTACCAAAGGTACTGGAAAAAGTACTAAATTCCCAACTCACAGCCTTCATCTTCTCTGTGGATCTGCTAGATCCCTTTCAATATGGTTTCCGGGAAGGGCATAGCACTGAGACGGCCTTGGTTATGGCAGCCGAAGAGCTCAGAGCAGTCTTGGACACTGGTGGCAAGGCCCCCCTGATCTTATTAGATTTATCTGCAGCTTTTGACACAGTGAACCAGGATATACTGATCAAAAGACTTTTAGAAGCAGGGATAAAGGAGACAGCCCTTAAACTGATTGAATCCTATCTGGGCTTTGGGCTTGTGTCGCCCTTGCACCCCTTGCATGGTGAAAGGGCAATGTAAAACCTTGATAAAAATGGCCCTACTTATGAACATAGAAATCATCAGCATGGCTTTGACCAAAGGCTCCCAACAACAAAGTTGTGATCTCAGACACCGACTGCCGCCTTGCCCAGCAGAACTTTACCTTCTCAGAACATTTTTCTCAAAATTTCTTCCAAGTCTGAAGGGAAGTGCTGACCGGGTCAAATCCACTTCTTGTACCTGATCCATGCTCCATCGCGGTTGGCAATATATTTTTACTTTTACCTGGTCTCCCACAACTAGATGTCTGAGGTTGGTGCATTGATCTTTTAGGCGCTAGTTACTACTAAAAACTTTAAAACTTCATAACTCTGTTTCTATTAATTGTCCTTTTGTCATTTTGGTGTCAAAGATTTTTTTTATTTACTCTATTTATCTAAGTTGGTGTGGGGACTTTCTCGTGTTGTGTTTTCACATTATTGCTGTTTGTGTGCTGCATAAATACTTTACACATTGCCTCTAAGTTAAGCCTGACTGCTTTTTGTAACAAGCTACCCAGGGCTAAACCAAGGTCAATTTATTGACTTTTATGATGCACCCTGCAAGGGATTGTGGCTGTTGCTTGACCAGAGCTCGCACACCAGTCAACCCACAGCTCAATTTCTCCCATTAGTCAATTCTAGAGCCAAAAACTGATATTGCACTTCAGCTAATAGATTGGAATCCCATCAGATACAGGTGCTGTGCCTGCTGCACTATGGCGAATAGCTTTGGATATCTCATCAAATGTAAAACATATTTTAATACCAAAATGAAGATGAGCTGACAGATCAAGCTGAGGGGATCTGTTGGTAGGTGGACACTTAATAGCTAAAAAATGAACCACTCACTGGTCACCAGAAATGTGACAGGTCATTGCTGAGAGTAGATTGTCGCTCTGCTTGATGCTACTTGCGGTAGACCAAAAGACATTATAATCCTTGCTATTGGCAGCTAATAAGAGGTGCTCCCAATTTTCATTGTTTAGCTCTGCTTTACTTCTTGTAGCATTTGTTTATAAGATGAACGAGACATAGCCACCTCATTAGGATCCCTAGGTCTAGCCGTTAGGGCTTTACGTAAAAGCCTATTGGCAAAGGAACATTCTGAATCAAACCATTAAGGGATATAAGCGGGTGTTCTTGATGGTTTTAGTAGAGCAGATTTAACATAATTACACACTCCTTGAATCAATAACGAAGCAGAGTTCCACCTGCCCTTGAATCAGTAATGGTGTGGAGGTCCACCTGACCTTCTATCAGTAACAGTGTGGAGGTCCGCCCGCTCATGAATCAGTAACAGTATGGAGGATCACCTGCCCTTGAATTAGCAACATTTTTTATGTCCACCTGCCTTTGAATCAGTAACGTTGTGGATGTCCACCGGCCCTTGAATCAGTAATGGTGTGGAGGTCCACCTAGCCTTGAATTTATAACAGTGTGGAGGTCCACCGGCCCATGAATCAGTAACGGTATGGAGGTCCACTTGCCCTTGAATCAGTAACGTTGTGGATGTCCACATGGCCTTAAATCAGTAATTGTGTGGAGGTCCACCTGGCCTTCAATCAGTAATGGTGTGGAGGTCCACCTGGCCTTGAATCATTTCATTTCATTTCATTTCATTAATCTTTATTTCGGCAATTTGCCATAAAAGATAAGCATAAAATTACTACCAAGCAAAATCAAACATCAGTATTACATCAGTAGCGGGATAGCACACAATAGAAAGAGAGAATGCCCCAATACACATCAACCTATACTATAAAAACGATCAAATAAACCAGTACTGATTAATTAAAACAATCTAAGATGTTACGAATTAAAAATGGGAACGATTTAACAATATAGCTAAAATCTTACATAAAATGACCTCATACAAAGGGATTATACACTAGCTAATATGTGAATCAGGGATGGAGTACCCTAGTAATGTTGTGGATGTCCACCCGCCCTTGAATCAGTAACGGTGTGGGGGTCCACCTGGCCTTGAATGAGTAACGGTGTGGAGGTCCACCTGGCCTTGAATCAATAACGGTGGGGAGGTTCACCCGCCCATGAATCAGTAATGGTGTGGAGGTACACCTGCCCTTGAATCAGTAACGTTGTGGATGTCCACCTGGCCTTGAATCAGTAACGGTGTGGAGGTCCACCTGGCCTTGAATCAGTAACAGTGTGGAGGTCCACCTGGCCTTGAATCAGTAACGCTGTGGAGGTCCACCTGGCCTTGAATCAATAACGGTATGGAGGTCCACTCGCCCATGAATCAGTAACTGTGTGGAAGTCCACCTGCCCTTGAATCAGTAACGTTTTGGATGTCCAACTAGCCTTGAATCAGTAACGGTGTGGCGATCCACCTGGCCTTGAATCAGTAACGGTGTGGAGGTCCACCTGGCCTTGAATTAGTAACGTTGTGGATGTCCAACCGCCCTTGAATCAGTAAAGTTGTGGATGTCCACCTGCCCTTGAATCAGTAACGGTGTGGAGGTCCACCTGGCCTTGAATCACTCATGGTGTGCCGGTCCACCTGACCTGGAATCAGTAACGGTGTGGAGGTCCACCTGCCCTTGAATCAGTAACGCTGTGAAGGTCCAACTGGCCTTGAATCACTCATGGTGTGGAGGTCCACCTGCCCTTGAATCAGTAACAGTTTGGAAGTCCAACTGGCCTTGAATCTGTAACAGAGTGGAGGTCCACCCGCCCTTGAATCAGTAACGGTGTGAAGGTCCACCCGCCCTTGAATCAGTAACGGTGTGGAAGTCCACCTGGCCTTGAATCAGTAACAGAGTGGAGGTCCACCTGTTCTTAAATCAATAATGGCGTGGAGTTCAATCTGCCCTTGAATCAGTCATTGCATGGAGTTTTACCCGCCCATGAAACAATCATTGCGTGGACTTCCAGCTCCCCTTGAATCAGCGACTGCCTGGAGTTCTACCTTGACATCAAGACAGTCTTCTTAACCATGATAGCAGAGTTTAGTTGAATCCCTTACCCTGTGCCTGAATCAATTAATAAAACCATCTTCAAAAATGACTGCCTCGAGTTGAGTTATTGTTTATATTGAGTCAACTTGAATTATACTTAACAGTGCATTATACTTAACAGATGTTGAAAAGCAAAAAAAAATTACAAAGATGTATTAGTCTAAAAATAATGTTGGATGTATCTGTGTAACCCCCTGTTCTCACACATGCGGTGGAGCCGGGGGACCTGTAGCCTTAGATGATGTATTTTAAGCCTGTGGTCTGGACTCATGACAGCTCTGCATAGCTGGGGTTGCAGCTCATGAGTAAGTAGGGACCTTTGAACCATTGGCACCTCATTTGTTTCATTGGCCAGCGCCCTCTTGATCTGAGTGTTTCCCTTCTGTGAGGGATGTTTTGGAATCCCTTATTCATGCCTACTTCTAAACCCCATTGGATCTTCGCCCTTTGCTCTTGTATGCTGCCCAGCGTAATCCTTATTTTTGTTCTCACGTGTCCATGACTTTGGCTCAGCCGTCTCATCTGTAGACTATGTTACAATGGAGACCTTCAGATAAACCGGAAATAAGGCCTTGTGCCACAGGAAGTTGTTGGGAATTTGCTTCTGGTAGGTTTCCCTATATTTTGACCACCAGACTATTCACAAAGAATTCCATACCTCTTCCTGGTAATCTGCAAAGGCCACAAATCTACTTTTGAAAATTCCTTTTTACTACCAACTATTACCATTACACATGTGTAATGCGAAAGCACAAACACACTTTAAAACTTTTTTGCCCGCTAGAGGAAATTATTATTCCCGGTGAAGAGACCCTTTTACTACACATTCAGAAAATGTAGGAATTCCCTCCATGGATACACATTTAATGCGGCCCTTAAGAAGATTTCACTGCTGCTGAGTTTCAGGCAAGCCTTCTGCATAGTACCTGATGACAGGGTGTTACTTAGAGGTCAACAAGGGATACACTGGTGACCTCCATGAAACCGCTCCCAACTCCTATGAATAACGCCACTTCAAGAATATGCAACTATTTTATTTACACCTATTATATTTCCTAGCACTGATTATATAGGATCACATGTTTTATGATGTCACTTCCTGTAAAGTCATTAGGTCAAAGGTGCCGTCTCGTGAAGTCAAATGGTATCTGAAGTCACTGCGGGCCATATATATCATGCAAATTCGCAATCGCAAAGGCCAAAATTCTGCGAATTTCAGCCTTTGCGAATGCGAATTTGCGAAATGGAATGTATGAAGCAAAACTGGTGCAAAATAAGGAATCGCAACATTTGCGATTCCTTATTTTGCAATTGCATTTAAGAAATCGCAAATTTTGCGATTCCTTAAATACAATGTATGTAGCAAAAAAAATTAGCAAAATGCCCTTAAGTAATCGCAAATTACCACCAACACCAACAAATGATGGAAGTGAACTTAAGGATCCCCAGTTTCATTATAAATTGACTCCTGGGGAGGACAGTAGGTCTTTGGCAGTAAATCCAAAAGCAGCAGATTGGCCCAGATGAAACCAGTGAAAGAAGGGGAGAATCCGTGTACCTCAAAAAGACAGCAGCATGAATAGGGTGCAGAGTTCCTGCAGATACTTTAAGAAGGAGAGAGTCTCTCCTGGGTTCACAATCTGGTCATTCTTTACTCGTTCGAAATTATAGGTTTAGGAATGTGGCAAACTGTGAAACTTTACAAAGCTTTAAAGTTTATTATCTTTGCATAACTTGGTCAGTGACGTTTCTTGTAAAGAGGAAAAAACTGTGGGACAATTTGCTCAGGAAAATGTTAATGGCTTGAGCCTTCTCTCGTACAAAAAGCAGGTTTAGTGGTCTGTTTCTTCAGCAAACCTTAACTAAGGCAACATTTTCACACAATGTCTTCTTTTTGTGGTTTGCATTTTTCACACTGTTTCTTTTAAAACGTGAATAAGATTTTACATTTGGAGAAGTTTAATTGAAAAAAAGTCAATAGATCGGAGAGATTTAACTTTTCTAACATCGCAAAGTTCTAAGCACTCAGTCTGTGGGCCAAAGGGATCTTGATGAGAGCTTGAAATCAAATGTGGAATGTAAGATTTGCAACATTTATAAGTTTTGTTATGTAGCCTGACACATTTTGTGCAGCGAAAATCTGCAACATTGTGAATAATGCACTGTGGAACAGGTGAAAGCGTTCAGTGTTACTGCATTATTACCTTTTCTGAAGTGGGGTAATCAGAATGATGTGGCTTTATGGCACATAGTAAATACCACAACCGTAGTCAATATTTACCAATGTAGTATTACCACACCAAAATACCAGCCCATTAAAAATGAAAGCCCTGATCACAAAGGGGCCGATTCACAGAACTAATCTGAGACAAAATCCTAAATTTACTACTTTTGGTATTCACAGAAGGCATTTAGTAGTACTAAAGTTAGTATGTTGTCTTAAATTAGTATTTTGTCCTAAGTTAGCATTTTGTCTTAAATTAGTACTTTGTCTTAAACTAGTATTTTGTCTTAAATTAGCATTTTGTCTTAAATTAGTACTTTGTCTTACATTAGGATTTTGTCTTAAATTAGGATTTTGTCTTAAAACCAAAATTTAAGACAAAATCCTGGAGAAAAACTCCTAACTTAAGACAAAATCCTAACTTAAGACAAAATACTAACTTTACTACTACTAAATGCATTCTGTGAATACCAAAAGTAGTAAGTTTAGGATTTTGTCTCAGATTAGTTCTGTGAATCGGCTCCAAAGGGCCTGGTTCACAATGACTGGTGAATGAGTGAGTGTTACCTATTTCTGTAGAACTCCTGGCTTACTTGTGAATTTGAAGAGTAAGCTAGGAGTATCACAGGAGCCTGTCTTACTCCAGCCTTACTCCTGTAATTCAGGAGAGCTACAAGCAAAATATGTGTGAATTGGGCCAAAACTGTTTGGATGTATTCACTAAAACTTAATCTTTCTGTGGAGTTCCCTGCAAGAGTCACTTGGGGCTAAAGTTGGGTGTTTCTGTGTTTGTAAAATGCTCAATAAACAATGTACACTGATTGCTCCCATCTGCACAAGAGAGGCGTCTATCGAAAACAGTGGCGGCTTTAACGCTTGTGAAGGGGCTGCTTCCTGAGCTCTTTACACTGCACGTCATTGCTCATTATTCTGACGTTTTTCAGGACATATTCCAACTGGGCTGACACACCATCCATGAGAGAGCTTCCACAGAGCTCTGGATCACCAATAACATGTAGTAGGTCACTCAAGCATGACAGTTCCTACTGCAGTCAGTCATTATTTTACTAAGAACTTTTCCGAAAACATCTTCAACCAGCCATGTCAGACATTTCAGTGAATGCAGGGTGGAAACAAAGTCAAAGCATAGAAGCTATGTGGTAGAATGATTTAGTCTGGTTTGTGTACGTATTCCTCGTTCCATTATAGAACCCCTTGACATGATGAACAATAGACAACAACTGACAATGTTTTGTTTTTCCTTCTAGAATTGAATTTTTACATACTTAAAATATTCTCCGGTAAGCAGCACCAGTTCACTACCACAGTCTTTCAGTCAGTCTTTCCTCTCCTTTTAAATGTAGGCACATTCTTTCTGCTTTATATAAACTATTCATCCATTAAGTCAATCAATCAATCAATCAGAGGTTTTTGAAGCGTGCTACTCACCCGTGAGGGTCTCAAGGCGTGGGGGGTTTGGGGGGCGGCTCCGGATCAGTCGAAAAGCCAGGTCTTGAGGTCCTTACTGAACATGTGAAGGGTCGGGGAGTGCGCGTATCAAGAGAGAGAGAGAGGACTAGAAAGCTACTCCGAGTCCCCGTAGTTTATATGTGTTATCAAAAGAGACTAGCTTAAATATGACCAATATTGTTAGGACTCTGATTAGATTTGTCATGGACACCTCGTTGGTGAGTTCATGAAGCCCTCACCCACCAACCTGGTTAGTGGCATGCTGCTTCATCATCGGGCCCACCCAGTGACACCTAATGTGTCCCAGGTGTGCTGCGACGCCTGATTACAGCGGAGCTGGTATTTTACTGAGAGTGCAGTGTGAGGTGTAAAATGAAGTGTGAGTTAAAACGGCTTGGCGAGGGTCCCTGTACCCGAGGGTAAATTACATTTTAATAACTGGGCCCCCGTCAGCGGTTAAAATAAGGCTTGGGGATGTTTAAGGGAGGCGAGTTACTACCTCCTACATCCATCAGCTGGTCGACATGTTTCAGCCAGTGCCTTAAACTAAATCTGGCTTTCCTCAGGACCTTTTTAAAATAGAGTGTAGTGAAGGTTAAAAAGGAGTGTAATCCAGGCTATATATTACACTCACTAAGGTGTTTCTCTAAGTGTGAGAGGGGGGATTCCCTTCTCATATATGCCTGTATCGACAACATTGAAGGCATAGACAAAACATGTAAGAGGAGGAGAGTCAAATAGGCGTCTTCGCCACATAGTCATATACATAGAATGCCGAATCTACAGTGCTCAGTGGGTAGACTACAGTCGGCAAAAGTGTAATGGCACTGGTGGTACCATTATTGTGATTATCGCAAATAATTGGGGGTGGTGTCGCTAAAACACGGGTATCACACATATGCATTAGATACAAAGTGTGATGGGGCGTAAGTAAACACTCTTACGCTTAGATTTTGCAGCCAATGCTTCCAGGAGTGAAGCAGTAAGGGGTTTACCCTGTAGGGCAGTGTTTCCCAAACTGTGGTCCCCGGACCCCCAGGGGTCCGTGACACATTCCCAGGGGGTCCGTAGGCAACAGTTTTAAAAGCACAGAAACGTTTCTTGTATAATTAGCAGCTTTCCAGCAACAATAAAAGTGTCAAGAGAATGCCAGTGATTATTGTACCTGCTGGAGAGCGAGGAGAGTTTTATTCAGTGGCAGCTTTGATTTAACTAATGTAGCACAGAGGGTTAATGTGCCTACTGCAAAGAACGTGTAACATGCATCTTAAAAAGCAGTATTTTATGTGCCTAGGTTCGTGGTTACTGCTTTTGTCACAGAGATTCTTTTGTTACTGTGCACTTCATAAGTGACAATCGTAATCTAGCAGAGGGACCTATACACTGTCATCAAAGAGCTGCTTGCAAACTGCATGGTACCAGTTAGTAACTTATATTTAGTATCAGTTATTCATTCTCCCGATGCTGCTAAAAAGATATATTTGGGTGGAAATACATTTTTAATGTTAAAGTCAATGCTAGCAACTGTGTTATGTTCTGAATCCTGAGGTAGTGCTTTTCCAGACCAAGCACTCTTTAAACATTTTATATACACACTGATTTACATGTATTATTCAATGTCTCTAAATGTGTGTGATGTAAAGTGCTCTGACATCCTACAATGGTGTGAGAGATGCTATAAAACATATGAAATGCATGTGACAGAGGGGCTATTACTTCAATATAAAATACTAAGGGCCAGATGTACGATCTGTCTTTATATGCGCGAACAGGTTCGTGAACCCGTTTGCGCATGCAAAAACCTATTGGGCCATGTACATTGCCTATTTCGCGAGTCGCAATTTGTTTGCGACTCTCTAAATAGGTTTTGCAACTTGCTATTTGGAAGGGGCATTCCCTTCCAAATAGTGAGTCTCAAAACCATGTACAAATGTTTTGTGGTCGCAAAACTGTCACAATTAGCACCTACTTCAAGTAGATGGTAATGCATTCTCACCCCTTTGCAAATGCATGCAAAATTATTTTTTAAGGGCAGGCGGTGGTCCCAGGGATCTCTGCCTGCCCTTAGAAAATGAAATGAAAACATTTAATTTTCTTTTTTTTTTTAAGTGCATGGTAAACAGGCTGCATTTTTAAAAAAAAAAACTGCTTTATTTAAAAGCAGTCCGAGACATGGTGGCCTGCAGAGCCCAGCAGGCCACCATTGCTGGGAGGGCTGGCATTCCCAATGGGCTTGCAAATTGCGAGAGGCTCATTAATATTAATGAACCTCGCAATTTGCGACCACATAGGGAATCCCAAACAGTGTTAAACACACTGTTGTACATTTCATTTAGCAACTCACAATTTGCCACTCACAATGTGTCGCCAAATGCGAGGTGCTAAATGAAATGGTCGTACATCTGGCCCCAAAATCCTTAGTGTGAGAAGTCGGCCTGGTATATGATGCTCACTAGTTCTAGTGATCAACTTGTACCATGCCAAGCAACCCTTATGGTGGAGGTTGTAAAGTCAACCTTATAGACAAGCTATCCTAGGGGTAGCATGGACTAAGCAGTCTTAGGCTAAACTCTGTAAAGGCATGTGAAGCAAGCTGTTTTACCATACACAATCCCCTTGAGTACCAAATGAAAGGACACCACACAGATATATATTGAAAATATATATAGATTTATTTCTACAAATATCCCCTATACTCTTTATGAGCACAGAAGCAAATGCGTTAAAACAAAACACAGTTTAAATATACAAAAGTTGCACAAATATGGATGAGCCCTAGGGGCCACCTAAACCATATACTAAAATAGTGGTATAAGAACCACTATGGGGAAAGTGAAGAGGCCTAGGGCCTGGGGAATCGCTGGAGCTGTTCAGGACTAACAGTGATGAAGTCGGGAAAGGCCCGCGGGACTCGGGTGCAGTGCTTAAAGTGCACGCATACACCAATGCAATGTCAATGGTGCGTAACAGTTACAAAGTTAGTTATTAAGGAACCTTCCGAGTGACCTAGGAGGATGAAACTTTAGACACGGACCCTAGAGGTGTGTACCAGTGTGGGAACACCGGCGTTGCTGAGTTACCTCACCCACAGGAAGCGGGTGCATAGGGTCGAAGTAGTGTCGGGTTTCATCACGCAGGTCGATGGTGCTTGGAGCTGAAGATGCTGCAGGCGGCTCGATGTGAAGAGTTCCGGTGGATCCAAGGGTGGATCTGAAGAGGTGAAGACCTGAAAGCAGAGGGGACAATGTTCAAAGTCACTAGCCAGTGACTATCGTGGAACCAGGATGGAACCAGGCGATGTCGGGTGCAAACAGGCGATGTCGTGAAGATTGTCTCTGCAGCCACGTGGACACGAAGAGGTCAAGGACGTCCAGGCATTGGTCACAAGCTGTCCCACAAAGGCTCTCGCTGATGGCGGTGCCGGCAACTTGATTGAAGCAAACAGGCCTTGGCTAAAGCAAGTCACGCAGGAATCGTTTCAAGCTTCTCACTCGGACCAGCAAGGTCAGAGCGGGTGCTCCTTTTCAGGGGAGCAAGGGCCAGTCTGGAGCAACCAGACCAGCAGTGTAAGTTGTAGTTTTCGTCGCCAAGATGGCCACTAGCCGCGTGGCAAGTGACCGGGATGGCGCGTCGAGTGGCAAAGTGCAAAAGGGCCCCACGCAGATCGTGGAGATGCTGGGGGACTGATCTTCAGTGCAAATGCTGCTCGGTGTTTGGGCTTCCTAAACCCCAAAGCACAGCGTCGAGGGTGTCTCGGGTGCTGCGCAGTCAGCTCTTCAGGGGTCTTCCAAGAGGTCCGGTCCCACGTCTCTGGGTGCCTCCACGGGTCTCTTCTTTTCAGGGACTCTGGATCGGGCTCTGAGATGTCTGGGAGTCTGGGTCTTGTCAGGCTCTGGGCTCGGGCTCCGGCGGGAGGCGGCGGCAAAGCAGATGTCGAGTTGCTGGTTGGTGCCTGTATTCACAGGGTGGTCACTCCTTGGCCACAAGGGAGATTCTCTTCAGTCTTCTGTGCAGCAGAATGTCGAAGTCCAGTCTTCTTCTTAGTTTCAAGTCGAGTTCAGTATGATCTGAAGTCTAAGGACACAGCTCCTACTCTTATTCCAAATCTGGGGGCCAGATCACCAACTAGGTCCCTCCTCTGGGTGGGACCAGGAAGGGGGGTGGTTACACCCCCTTTCCTTTGTCCAGCTTCGCGCCAAGACTGGGGCTGGAAAGCCCCAGCACCGGTTTGAACTGGCATATGTGTGCCCCAGGCATGTCTGATTCTATTCAGCCCTGTCCTACCCAATACACAAAATCCTGTCTGGGGTGGTGCTAGCACCTCCCAAGGCAGGAAACCCTTTGTCCAAGCTGCCCTCGCTGGAAGGACTCACAGCAGCAGGAGGTCAGACTTGTGTCTGAGGTGGCAGCATCCATTTTGTGATGCTGAGGCTCTGTTTAACTTTAACCGGGGTTCAGGTTAGGTACATGTCGTATCCCTCTAGAAGGGTGGAGTGCTACCCCCGTTGCCAGAACTGGCGAGGGGGTAGTATTCCAATTCATATGACACCTTACTTGACATATTTTGATAAAGCCAAACCAAAGATAGCATTTAACCGCGAGGTTCATAATGCACTTAAGAGTATATGGTATGGCAGTATCATGGAACAGCTAAAGGACATGGTTCCGAAAGCTGCAGACAGGCTCAGCTCATGCCAGAGCACCATCTCACATATTTCCAAGCACTCTGCCTCCAGGATTGATGAGACCTTTCATAGGAGTGGCTGATAGGAACATATGTGTTCATTTTAGGTTAGGCATAGGCATACTACACCTAAGTAAGGGGTGGTTACACCGACTTACCCCAGCTGAGTGATCAGCCAGTTGTGTCAAATATGGAGGCCAGGCCAGGGGTGGCACAATACGTGCTGCAGCCCCTGGTAGGCCTTGGAAGCACCTATGCACTGGGTACCTGGGTACACTGTTACAGGGGCCAATAAGGTGAACCAGTTCCAATTTCGTAATGCACCTAAAGTGCATTGGCAATAATTTAGAGAGAGAACAGCAGGCTGTGGGTCTGATTAGCAGGCCCACAGCCCTGTTCCCATCATGCACTGGGACAGGAACAGACTAATTTGCATATAGCCAAGTTCTGAGCTGGGATGGTGCAGTGAGCTAAAAAACGGTGATGGATCAAGCCCTGATCTTTGGACTGGGTAAGAGTGGTCTGCTTAATTCAGGCACTCTGCTCATCACCACCCCCTTTTCTGAATCATTTTGTCCACCATAGGCGTGGAAGGGTATACTCAGATGTGAGTCCCTTGCTCATTGCACCATCAGGATTCAAGCAAGCCGGGCCGACGACGCCTGAAATGGCAGAAACCGGTCCCCGGAAGCTTGTTTCCTTCCCAGTATAAGAATTGGCTTGGTAGTTTAGTTTGCCCTGTTCCCATCATGCACTGGGACAGGAACAGACTAATTTGCATATAGCCAAGTTCTGAGCTGGGATGGTGCAGTGAGCTAAAAAACGGTGATGGATCAAGCCCTGATCTTTGGACTGGGTAAGAGTGGTCTGCTTAATTCAGGCACTCTGCTCATCACCACCCCCTTTTCTGAATCATTTTGTCCACCATAGGCGTGGAAGGGTATACTCAGATGTGAGTCCCTTGCTCATTGCACCATCAGGATTCAAGCAAGCCGGGCCGACGACGCCTGAAATGGCAGAAACCGGTCCCCGGAAGCTTGTTTCCTTCCCAGTATAAGAATTGGCTTGGTAGTTTAGTTTGCCCTGTTCCCATCATGCACTGGGACAGGAACAGACTAATTTGCATATAGCCAAGTTCTGAGCTGGGATGGTGCAGTGAGCTAAAAAACGGTGATGGATCAAGCCCTGATCTTTGGACTGGGTAAGAGTGGTCTGCTTAATTCAGGCACTCTGCTCATCACCACCCCCTTTTCTGAATCATTTTGTCCACCATAGGCGTGGAAGGGTATACTCAGATGTGAGTCCCTTGCTCATTGCACCATCAGGATTCAAGCAAGCCGGGCCGACGACGCCTGAAATGGCAGAAACCGGTCCCCGGAAGCTTGTTTCCTTCCCAGTATAAGAATTGGCTTGGTAGTTTAGTTTGCCCTGTTCCCATCATGCACTGGGACAGGAACAGACTAATTTGCATATAGCCAAGTTCTGAGCTGGGATGGTGCAGTGAGCTAAAAAACGGTGATGGATCAAGCCCTGATCTTTGGACTGGGTAAGAGTGGTCTGCTTAATTCAGGCACTCTGCTCATCACCACCCCCTTTTCTGAATCATTTTGTCCACCATAGGCGTGGAAGGGTATACTCAGATGTGAGTCCCTTGCTCATTGCACCATCAGGATTCAAGCAAGCCGGGCCGACGACGCCTGAAATGGCAGAAACCGGTCCCCGGAAGCTTGTTTCCTTCCCAGTATAAGAATTGGCTTGGTAGTTTAGTTTGCCCTGTTCCCATCATGCACTGGGACAGGAACAGACTAATTTGCATATAGCCAAGTTCTGAGCTGGGATGGTGCAGTGAGCTAAAAAACGGTGATGGATCAAGCCCTGATCTTTGGACTGGGTAAGAGTGGTCTGCTTAATTCAGGCACTCTGCTCATCACCACCCCCTTTTCTGAATCATTTTGTCCACCATAGGCGTGGAAGGGTATACTCAGATGTGAGTCCCTTGCTCATTGCACCATCAGGATTCAAGCAAGCCGGGCCGACGACGCCTGAAATGGCAGAAACCGGTCCCCGGAAGCTTGTTTCCTTCCCAGTATAAGAATTGGCTTGGTAGTTTAGTTTGCCCTGTTCCCATCATGCACTGGGACAGGAACAGACTAATTTGCATATAGCCAAGTTCTGAGCTGGGATGGTGCAGTGAGCTAAAAAACGGTGATGGATCAAGCCCTGATCTTTGGACTGGGTAAGAGTGGTCTGCTTAATTCAGGCACTCTGCTCATCACCACCCCCTTTTCTGAATCATTTTGTCCACCATAGGCGTGGAAGGGTATACTCAGATGTGAGTCCCTTGCTCATTGCACCATCAGGATTCAAGCAAGCCGGGCCGACGACGCCTGAAATGGCAGAAACCGGTCCCCGGAAGCTTGTTTCCTTCCCAGTATAAGAATTGGCTTGGTAGTTTAGTTTGCCCTGTTCCCATCATGCACTGGGACAGGAACAGACTAATTTGCATATAGCCAAGTTCTGAGCTGGGATGGTGCAGTGAGCTAAAAAACGGTGATGGATCAAGCCCTGATCTTTGGACTGGGTAAGAGTGGTCTGCTTAATTCAGGCACTCTGCTCATCACCACCCCCTTTTCTGAATCATTTTGTCCACCATAGGCGTGGAAGGGTATACTCAGATGTGAGTCCCTTGCTCATTGCACCATCAGGATTCAAGCAAGCCGGGCCGACGACGCCTGAAATGGCAGAAACCGGTCCCCGGAAGCTTGTTTCCTTCCCAGTATAAGAATTGGCTTGGTAGTTTAGTTTGCCCTGTTCCCATCATGCACTGGGACAGGAACAGACTAATTTGCATATAGCCAAGTTCTGAGCTGGGATGGTGCAGTGAGCTAAAAAACGGTGATGGATCAAGCCCTGATCTTTGGACTGGGTAAGAGTGGTCTGCTTAATTCAGGCACTCTGCTCATCACCACCCCCTTTTCTGAATCATTTTGTCCACCATAGGCGTGGAAGGGTATACTCAGATGTGAGTCCCTTGCTCATTGCACCATCAGGATTCAAGCAAGCCGGGCCGACGACGCCTGAAATGGCAGAAACCGGTCCCCGGAAGCTTGTTTCCTTCCCAGTATAAGAATTGGCTTGGTAGTTTAGTTTGCCCTGTTCCCATCATGCACTGGGACAGGAACAGACTAATTTGCATATAGCCAAGTTCTGAGCTGGGATGGTGCAGTGAGCTAAAAAACGGTGATGGATCAAGCCCTGATCTTTGGACTGGGTAAGAGTGGTCTGCTTAATTCAGGCACTCTGCTCATCACCACCCCCTTTTCTGAATCATTTTGTCCACCATAGGCGTGGAAGGGTATACTCAGATGTGAGTCCCTTGCTCATTGCACCATCAGGATTCAAGCAAGCCGGGCCGACGACGCCTGAAATGGCAGAAACCGGTCCCCGGAAGCTTGTTTCCTTCCCAGTATAAGAATTGGCTTGGTAGTTTAGTTTGCCCTGTTCCCATCATGCACTGGGACAGGAACAGACTAATTTGCATATAGCCAAGTTCTGAGCTGGGATGGTGCAGTGAGCTAAAAAACGGTGATGGATCAAGCCCTGATCTTTGGACTGGGTAAGAGTGGTCTGCTTAATTCAGGCACTCTGCTCATCACCACCCCCTTTTCTGAATCATTTTGTCCACCATAGGCGTGGAAGGGTATACTCAGATGTGAGTCCCTTGCTCATTGCACCATCAGGATTCAAGCAAGCCGGGCCGACGACGCCTGAAATGGCAGAAACCGGTCCCCGGAAGCTTGTTTCCTTCCCAGTATAAGAATTGGCTTGGTAGTTTAGTTTGCCCTGTTCCCATCATGCACTGGGACAGGAACAGACTAATTTGCATATAGCCAAGTTCTGAGCTGGGATGGTGCAGTGAGCTAAAAAACGGTGATGGATCAAGCCCTGATCTTTGGACTGGGTAAGAGTGGTCTGCTTAATTCAGGCACTCTGCTCATCACCACCCCCTTTTCTGAATCATTTTGTCCACCATAGGCGTGGAAGGGTATACTCAGATGTGAGTCCCTTGCTCATTGCACCATCAGGATTCAAGCAAGCCGGGCCGACGACGCCTGAAATGGCAGAAACCGGTCCCCGGAAGCTTGTTTCCTTCCCAGTATAAGAATTGGCTTGGTAGTTTAGTTTGCCCTGTTCCCATCATGCACTGGGACAGGAACAGACTAATTTGCATATAGCCAAGTTCTGAGCTGGGATGGTGCAGTGAGCTAAAAAACGGTGATGGATCAAGCCCTGATCTTTGGACTGGGTAAGAGTGGTCTGCTTAATTCAGGCACTCTGCTCATCACCACCCCCTTTTCTGAATCATTTTGTCCACCATAGGCGTGGAAGGGTATACTCAGATGTGAGTCCCTTGCTCATTGCACCATCAGGATTCAAGCAAGCCGGGCCGACGACGCCTGAAATGGCAGAAACCGGTCCCCGGAAGCTTGTTTCCTTCCCAGTATAAGAATTGGCTTGGTAGTTTAGTTTGCCCTGTTCCCATCATGCACTGGGACAGGAACAGACTAATTTGCATATAGCCAAGTTCTGAGCTGGGATGGTGCAGTGAGCTAAAAAACGGTGATGGATCAAGCCCTGATCTTTGGACTGGGTAAGAGTGGTCTGCTTAATTCAGGCACTCTGCTCATCACCACCCCCTTTTCTGAATCACAGCCACATTAAGTCATAAACCAGTGAAGCAAAAAGCAAAAATTTGGGGTGACCATAGGATAGCAGACCCTACTCTCCTACACTTAGTACTTTGAGTATTTGTTTTGTGTGCACACGTATGTATTTTTTTCGAATTACTGTTTTAATGTTTGAAATTTAACTCATACAAATTGCTTGGGGGTCCCCGGCTTCCAGTGGTGCCTCAATGGGGGTCCTCAGAAGTCAAAGTTTGGGAACCACTGCTGTAGGGAAATAATGTTAGCCACTGGGAGTTAGAGACCTGTAAGGAGGGAAAAGCGCTTACCCAGAGATTGTTGCTTGGAGGTTGTCATACTCACAGCTTTTCTGGTCAGAACCTGACTTGTACCTGTTGCACCGTCCTCGTACTCCGGTAGAAAGAGCTGGAGTTTCTTTTTCGTTTTTATATGCTTGCTAATTGGATTAACTATCTGCACCTGTAGCTAGGAGTAAGAGTAGAAAGACTACCCCAGGTGTGTTCCTAGCTGTCTGCTCATGGGCGGTGGAAAGACACTAGTATCTAGCACATGCGCGGTGCTGCTTGTGTCTATTGCGCATGGGCGGGTGGTGAGACACTAGTTATTAGTGCAGGTGCGCGGTAGAGTATGTGTTGTGTTGAAGTATGCAATCTGCCACTATCAATAGTGTGGGCATGGAATTTCAAGGAGGTGCATTTAGCTCGGGCATAGTGTAATGAATCATCACAGGTTGCTGTAGGAGTGGGAGGCTATGGCTGGGTATAGCAACTAATCACAACCCGATATGGGTTGGGCACGATTAGGGGTGGTAGCCTCAGTTGAGTGGGAGTTCATAGGTCAACTGGGTTGAATGGGTACTAGTAAAGACCTCTGTATAGAGGTTCACGTCAGCATGTGACTGAGTTCCAAGGGATCGCATCGTTCAGGCCATTGATGTGTGAGGAAAGGTGATAGATCCAACGCTGTCGGGGAGTGTCTGATTTTCACAGAGATCTCGTTCCAGGTCTTGGCTGCGATGTAGGAGAAGGAGAAGTCCTGATGAAGGCCCTACTTAAATTTATCCTGGGGCCGAAATGCCGATGAAATTTAAAATGAATATGGGCAACTTGATCTACTTATACCGATGTATGTAAAATGTCAGTTGTTTGCAGCCAATACCTTTAATGCTAGGAGTTGTTCTAAGTTGTTATTCTTCACTCTGTCGCTACTCACATTTTTACGGAGCACTCTATGCCTTTTTGTACTGTGAGTAAATGTTGTGGGATCTAAGTTGAAGGATCCCAGCGGTCGTCTCAATGATACTGAATGTCTTCTTCCAAAGGAACCATTGTTGTTTGATACTATGTAGATTACACAGGTTCTAAGGATCACATGGTTGCCCCTTTTATTAATACAATTACAAAAAGCATAGAATCTTACAGGGTTCATTTGTAACCTTTGACTGACAAATGCGATCAGTTCTCCTTCTTTTAGGTACAAGTAACCTAGGCTGAAAAGCTAAAGTAATGAAATCAGTATCAGGTACCATATACACTTTTAACAGTTTGGATATGTGAATTATAATCTACCTGAACAAAGCTATTGTGCCTTCCTAATGACTATACATACCTGGCTGAATAGCTCCCACTTCACACCTGTGGATTACTTTGCTCCCCAGCAACAGACTTTAAAAGACCCCCAACCCACAAGAGATGCGGACAGCCTGACAGCCAATCATATCCAGCTAAATATAAACATTATCTTCCTTTCAGAAAGAAGGGTGACTTCCTGATACTTATTTGGTTTATTTACAACTATTAAGTTGAGCATCTTATATCTTCTCACTTAAAAAAACAAAACAGCTAAGCATGAAGTTTTCAAAGTTTTTTTTATTGAAAAGAGGGGTCGCTTCAGCAGCCTATCATGGGGGGGGAGCCGTCCCCACTGCCAGGAGAGGCTAAGAGAGGCCAAGAGGAGCAGCAGTGGAGCTGGCACTGCCTGGTAGCCACCACACATAAGATCCCACCCCATAACACATCTCCATGCCCATGCTCCACCCACCGCCTCCTCTCAGGGTAGTCCTTCATGCAAGGTCCTGTTTTTAAGGCACATATGCACACTATTCCTAGGGTCCCTTACCACAGCCCTCAACGCAATCAAGTGTCCTATTGGGAATTCACAGTGCGCTATTTCCCATCTGCAATTTACTGAAAAATGGGCTAAAACCTGCATCTGGAACCTTTCCTATTCTCTTGACAGTCTTAAACATGCACAGGATTGCCACAGCAAATACACGATAAGAATCTATCTGAACACCCCATACTCTGCTGCTCTTTAAATGCACGAACAGTACAGAGTTACATATCTACCCATAACATTTTGGCATAGGAATATATTCGGAGAAAAATACGATAACTTTACCTGAATCCTGATGGAACTCTATTGGCTCCCCTTGCCGGCCTGTGTCATCTTAAAAATTAGCTGCATCATTTGCAAAGCAATCACGCCCAGCACCCCGCTAATCTTTGGAGGTTATCGCTCTAGCCAGGGCACCATTAGACCACAGACCCAGAAGTAACTCTTGTTACTGACCCTATAGGAATTACGCAATACAAAGGGGTTGGTGATGGACGGAGCATCTGAACCAATCAAACACTCACACCCAGTCAACAGATCAGGGTTTAATCCATCACCGTTCTTTAGCCCACTCTGCCACCTCAGTTCAGACACGGCCATATGCAAATCAGTCTGACCCTGTGCCTCATGGGAACAGTCCAGCCCAAACTGCCAAGCCATGCCTTATCTGGACCGGAAACAAGCTTCCTAGGACCGGTTTCTGGCATTTCAGACGGCTTCAGCCAGGCTTTCTTGAATCCAGTGGCAAAGTGAGCAAGGGACTCACGTCTGAGCATACCCTGCCAACTTATGGCGAACAAAGCCGTACAAAAGGGGGTGGTGATGGACGGAGCATCTGAACCAATCAAACACTCACACCCAGTCAACAGATCAGGGGTTTAATCCATCACCGTTCTTTAGCTCACTCTGCAACCTCAGTTCAGACATGGCCATATGCAAATCAGTCTGAACCTGTGCCTCATGGGAACAGTCCAGCCCAAACTGCCAATCCATGCCTTCCTTGGACCAGAAACAAGCTTCCTAGGACCGTTTTCTGGCATTTCAGCCGTCATCAGCCAGGATAGCTTGACTCCAGTGGTGTGGAGAGCACAGTACTCACGTCTGAGCATACCCGTCCCACTCGGGGTGACAAATGCAAAAACAACAGTTGATGGACAGAATGCAGAACAATGTCATACATTCACCCCAGTACAGAGATCTGGGCCTAAATCCATCATTTTTTTGCACTCCACACCACCACAGTTCAGACATGGCCATATGCAAATCAGCCTTGACACTGTGCCGCATCACTGACATAATATCGATTACACAAATATAGAACTACCAAAATATCGAGCAAAAATATAGAATGCAAAAACATCGAATTCCTATCTCCAAACAGGTAAGTACAAAAATATCGAATCAAAAATATCGTTGTAAAAAATATAGTTAGTCAAAATATCAAATTTTTAAAAATGTCTTAAAAGTAATTGAAAATTAATAAAATAATAAATATAATTAACTTAAACATACTTAAATAAACTTAAAATTAATAAATAATTAATGTAAGTTAAAAAAAATAAACATACAATTTGATTTCTTAATACATATATATATATATATATATATATATATATATATATATATATATATATATATATAAAAACATAGGTTATAGACCATATATAGTTAGGAATTAGCATTTACAAAACCTTGAAAATTCACTGAAAAAACCATAGGTTATAGACCATATATAGTTAGGAATTAGCATTTAGAAAACCTTATTTTACTCACACAAAACCATTGAAATTCCATATATAGTTAGTTGCACTAACTATATATCGCGCACCCGCAATCCACTGCTGATGATGTCACATATTACATCATTCATGACATGGTCAGTGACATCACTGATGACATCACTGATGACATCTCAAATGACATCACTGATGACATCACTGATGACATCTCATTTGACATCAATGACCACATCACTGATGATATCATTCATGTGACAATACAATGCATCTCCTCACATTTTAATATAACCTCTGTTTCACCCAGTGTTAAAAAGAGAGTATAATTTTTGAAACCATTGACACACCAATACTAGTTACTACATACGCACTCACTGATTGCTACGTCTACACACACCTTCACTCATTCACCCATACAATCATTCATACATACAATCACTCATCTTTACAACACTATCATATGCACTCATACACCTATACAGACACTCACAGTCTGCCACTCATCCATGGAGTTACTCACACACCTAGTCAGTCCTGTAAAGAATCAATGACACTTCCATTTTCTTGTCTATACAGTTAAACATAGAGCACCTTACATTTTCAAACATATACTAACACATACTTACCTTCTTATACAATCATTGATACAAGTACAGATTGATCTGCACAGAGTCACACACCTCCCAGCTAGCCACACACACACTCAGTCTCCCATACAAATACTTGGGCAATCAATCAATAACGCATATAGTTACTCATATAGCTACTGATCAACACATGCAGCAGTTTACAGAACAACAGACATAATGATGCACAAATTAAGACAGTTTAGTCACTAACCCATGCAGTCAGTGAGACACATTTAATCACTCACTCATACAGTCAGTCATGCACCTACTAAATCCTTCGTCCAGACACTTACACATCCACTCATTCTTCAATATGTAAGACATATTTAAACTTTATAGAAACAAAAAATCACTGGATGTTGTTATCAGTGATGTCATCAGTGATGTCATTTGAGATGTCATCAGTGATGTCATCAGTGATGTCACTGACCATGTCATGAATGATGTAATATGTGACATCATCAGCAGTGGATTGCGGGTGCGCGATATGTAGTTAGTGCAACTAACTATATATGGAATTTCAATGGTTTTGTGTGAGTAAAATAAGGTTTTCTAAATGCTAATTCCTAACTATATATGGTCTATAACCTATGGTTTTTTCAGTGAATTTTCAAGGTTTTGTAAATGCTAATTCCTAACTATATATGGTCTGTAACCTATGGTTTTTTCTGTGAATTTCATTGGTTTTTTAACAGCTAATATCTGTAGCTGTAAAATGTATTCTTCTTTAAATCCAAAAATATATTTTATATGTTTATGAATAATTTTTTTTAAAAATATTTTTTTTCTTCGTTCCCGCTTCGCGAATCGGGAAGCTTCCCGTTAGCTGACCTTGATGCCGCGAAATAGACCGCGAGCCGGTAAACGTTTCTTTACCGCAAGTGCCGCGTTAGAAAACAACATCGTGACGCCTCCCGTCCGCATGACGTTTCACGTTGTCGCGTGATACGTCATATGACGTGCTACGTTAGCGAACTGGTACGCGAAGCGAGTCGCAAAGCGCAGGTTTCTGGAAGCAAACCGGGAGGCCCTGCAAAGCGCTTAACGTAAACACAGCAAGTCATGTGACTTGGTAATAACACTTTTCATTGGTTCATTTCACTTTTGGTTTCCTAATGATGTAAGACTAGGTCATATAATCTAAAATGAACACTTTTGATTGGTTGAGAACTCTTGTTTTTCCCAAATGATGAAAATCCCTCCTTCTTTCCTCACTCTGACTTTCATCATTGTGAGAGAAAGACCCTTTGTGATCACTGAGCAATGGCTTCTTTAGTAGCTTCAGCTGGTGCTTCCCCACCACCTCCACCACATCCAAGGAAGAGTGGACCACCTGCTCAAGTTATAATTCAACAAGAAGAAGAAGAAGAGGAACAGGACGACGAGCACGAAGAGAGGCAGTTTTTGCCTGAGCAGCCCAGGACGTCTCACCGGAAAGAAAACTTCATTTGGCAATTTTTTAAAATTCCCAAAGGTCAGAAAAAAGTAAATGCAAGATACGTAACTTGCCTTATCTGTCAAGATAGACTGTCCAGAGGAACCGAGAAAAAATACAGTTTCGGAAACTACACAATGCATCGCCATATGACTAGGTGGCATCCTAACAACTACAGTGCTGCACAGTTTCGGAACGACCTAGATAATCTCCCTATTATGGCCAGAAGATCTGTTGTACCGGAAGTAACGGGACCAGAGGGCAGGGAGATGGTGCCAAATATACAAATGAAATTTGGTGAAGTAAAACACATCTGCGTATTTTGCGATGGATTCATTTCCTACGGAGAAAAAAGCATCACTCTGATCAACAGAGCTATTGACTATCATATGCAAGTTTGTACGAAACGCCCAAAATAATAAATACTTCTTTTTTTGTTTTGTTGCTCCTGTTGAGCCCTTTACAATGAATCGTTTTCATTGCCCCCTCCAAGAAAAACCCCAAAAAATATAAAACTGTTCAGAAAAATTCAAAAAAATTAAAAAAATGTTCCGAAAAATAATAAAAAAAATATAAAACAACAAAAACAATTAAAAAAAAAGTTCTTTTCAGAACTACCTCCCCGTTATTAAAAAATTGGTACAATATTTGGAACTGTGCCAACCTCTATTTCTCTTAGTTCGCTTCCCAGTTCGCTCGCCGGTACGCGAACCAGAAGCGAACCAAAAACAGTAAGTATAAGGGAAGGAAACAGACACTTATGTTAAAAGAAAGACAGCTATAGGGGAGTAAACTAGAGATACTATTACCCGTAATCCACTGCTGATGATGTCACATATTACATCATTCATGACATGCTCAGTGACATCATCAGCAGAGGATTGCGGGTTTTTTGGCAACGTGCCTTATCCACGGTTTAATAACGCTGCCTTTTGCTTTATATAAGTTTTCAAATTGTATGAAATATATACCAATAGGTCGTTATGAACCTTTAGGTAGTGCTTTTCTTCATGAGGTCTGGTCGCTTCCATACACATACAGATGTTTCAAAGATGATCAAGAAGTTTATCTGAATGGAGAGGAATGCACTGAGACGCCAGATCATTCACTAATGTGTAGGCACATACAGTTACACGGTTCATGCAACAAACACCGACCAAATATGGCTTGCGTGTTGCAAGGCACGCCAGTTCCTGCTATCATCCCCACGTTCAAGTTGTTGGAAAATGGTAGTTATTTGATGCTCAATAATGAAGATTGTTCTGAGTTAATTAAAAGTATTCCTTTTATCGTAACAGTAAGTGAACGGGTTATTTGCTGCAGAAATGTTCTATTTCCTCCCACACATGAACATAGGGAGTTTTCAATCTGGCCACAAATACCAACCTTGGGACAGATTTCAACGGCATGGCAAGAATAAGAGCTCTTTTGTCTCAGAGAGAGGTGGCCTTGAGTTCGGCCCGTGAAACTTTCGTGCTTCACATAGCGAACACCCGTACAGAGGTGCAGACCCTTTTCAATTCAGATTTGCCTTTCAATTTCAGCAAGATGGTTCCGACTATCTTTAACGCATCCTCCACAAAGACCCTGGCGCACTTTTTTAAAGTTGTTACCAGTGGTCTCGTGACTTCATTTGAGAAAATCTTTGGAGTCATCCCTGCTTCCTTTCATTCTATTTTCTCCACTCTGGTTCGTGGATTGGCATTTTTACTTGCATTACCAGTGGACGCTCTTGTGCTTTTTTACATTTTTAAATATGGATGTCCCTCCTATGCAACCTCCCACCCTGCAGCTGCTGACACTGTTCCGCAATCGCATGCTAGAATATTATGGCACAATGCCGTTGGCGATATTAAGCACGGCATATGGATTATCTTTTCGATTCTCCTACTTCACCTGTGTCCAGCCTGTATTTCACTGCCTGACCTGTGATTTCGATTGGGCCATTGATTTGTGTCTCTGCGGACCGGTTTCTCCTGACGTCGACTTTAATCAGCTGATGACTCCTATCATTACTCACAAGTTGGTTTGTCCTGGCGAAAGGATTATGGCTGTGGCATTGATGCATGGACTACTTGGTCCCTGGAATTTACTGGCGGCAGCACAGTCTTTCTTGGAACAGAGCTTTCTTGAAAACCCACCGAGCTGTCCTCTGATGGTGATAGAGGATCCGGTGCTGGGAGAGCACGTATGTTCTTTTCCGCTTTTAAATTGGATGGCTGAACTGTTTTCGGATGAAGACGGTGACTTCCTATTGGAGGCTGTTGCAGCTTATTTTGCATACACAGTTATGTCATAGACCTTTTTCATGTTTGATATGCTGAGTACTAGCATTTCATTGACAATTCATTGACTTATTTGTCAAGTTTTTATTATTTACCTTGCCTATTGGCTTAAGACTCGATAAAGTACTTGGCTGTTTTATTTTTCTTTAGCATTAAATTTTCCTAGTTTTTAATGCTTTACCTTGCGGACCGTCCACATATAAACTTGCAATCTGCTCTCATGAGATGGCACTTCTATTATCTTATTCAGTTCGTTTCCGGATCATGGGGAGGTGTCATCTAGGTCCTGGATATCTTTACACCGTGTTAGGTTAGCATGGGCTCATTACCGGTTTAAACGCCATTTTTCCTTTTTTGCAACTTCTGCACACGACACTTAGTTGTTGCTTTAGCTTTCCACCTAGTAGTTCATCGTGGTTTACATGAGAATAATATGTTATTGCTCTACTATCTGCTTTGCTTGTTAAACTATATCTGTACAGCGAGTGCTAAAGTTTCAAGAACAACACGATACAGAATTGTTATGAGGTCTGATCTCCACGACTTCATACTCATAACATAAGTGCAACTTCTGCCAATTCTGGGCATGAGGCGGGTTTTATATTGCTTTGCCGAACACACATACACAACAGTTGATGCGGTTCACATGAAGAGAGAGCTGGTGTATGCTGATGTGATTCCTTCAAATCTAAGACACTAAAGTATGGGCACGCCCTAAACCAACACAAAGAGACCTTCTTAGCAAATAATATAATATGTGTATTAGGGAGGGTGAGATATAAGCAGCCGCGGGCCGTGGAGGGAGTTACGGTGAGGCAGGGAGGCGGGGAGGGGGAGAAGCAGGGTGGAGCCCTCTCTACCTTGCCCCTCCCCCTCCCCGCCTCCCTGCCCCACCGTAACTCCCTCCACGGCCCGCGGCTGCTTATAAGTGTTGCTAACTCTTATTCATTTACAGCATGTTAACATACTGTCACCATTCGCTTTTTATGTACTAGTAACTATGCTGGTAATTTTGCTACTGATAATATGTGTACTTGTATTCTCCACCCTGCTTCTCCCCCTCCCCGCCTCCCTGCCTCACCGTAACTCCCTCCACGGCCCGCGGCTGCTTATAAGTGTTGCTAACTCTTATTCATTTACAGCATGTTAACATACTATCACCATTCGCTTTTTATGTACTAGTAACTATGCTGGTAATTTTGCTACTGATAATATGTGTACTTGTATTATCTAAGATACTACGCCTGAGAAGACGGCATTAGTAAATAAACATTTCAAATACACATGTGTTCTTCTTAACTCCATGTTCTGGTTTCTAAGAAATATATAACGACCGACTGTTCATGAGTTCCACGTATCCTGAGGTACTATAAGTTCATATTCTGGATTGTCTAAACATTGAGAGTTTGTTATATCCAATGTGACACTGTACCTAGCTTGCTAAGGAGTTTTTGATTACTAACGTGAGTTTTGGGACACCCTAATTCGCCGAGGTTCCAATCCTCTGTCCACAGTTCTGTGTGAGAACAGAAACCCTGCGACAGGGGCACCCCCGACCCTTGCTGGAGCTTCATCACACTTGCGATACAACTCCAGCAATGCGCCACCTTTACGGCACAGATACATCACGCATCTGTGCTGTTTTTGCCCCATGATGCGCCGCATTGTAAATGCAGCACACCATAGGTGACGGAACAGCGGCACAGAATGACTAACACATCCCTGGTGATGCGCCAGTCATCATAAATGTATCCCTATGCTTCTTATCTTGTTAGAGATGGACCGCCATATGTATCATCAAAGTTTTTTGCATTTCCTAAATAGCGAACTTTAAGGAATAAATAGCGATTCTTTACCATTCCTAGTTTGCGATTAGCTATTTGCTAATTACAAATTACCCATTCATTTCCTTCATTTCCATAGGGCGGTTGGACTCACTTTTAGCTCGAACGGCTGAATGGATTTCCACGAAACTTGGCAAAATTGTAGGGACTGGTAGCCCGATGTGCCTTTGCTATGTCTCAAGATATATGCTCCAGTGGTTTTTACGAAAATTAACTTTGAAAAATATATATTGGGCTACATTGGCCTATATATATGTTGGAGCCCAAATGTAGCCCAATGTAGCCCAATGAAGCCCAATGTAGCCCAATGTAGCCCAAAGATGGCCGCCAGACACACAAAAAAACAAATGTAGCCCAAATATCAGCCAGATGTAGCCCAACTATAGCCCAGTGACAGAATGACCAATCAGCTTCGCAAACCTCCGTTACGCGAAGCGGAGCGCTGTTACAGATATATATCTTTTTTTGAACGTTAATTTCTCAAAATCCACTGGAGCACATATATTGAGACCTAGCAAAGGCACATCGGGCTACCAGTCCCTAATATTTTGCCAAGTTTCGTGCAAATCCATTCAGCCGTTCGATTATTATTATTATTATTTTTTTTTGCCCCGCAGGGCCCTTTTAAAACCTCCACATCAAACCTAGGGGGTCAGCGAGGATCTACTATGCCCCCTTATAGTTATTTCCCCCTTTGTTTTGACCTCCTCTTGTCTCTCGATCCTACCGAGAGACAAGATGGCGGCCGCTACGGACTTTTTGGAATGTTGACAGACGCCGGAGAACCAATCAGCTTCGCTTCACAAAGCTCCGTTGCGCGTAAAGTACGCGTCCTGGGACGCTGCCAGGTCCGCTGTTACAGATATATATCTTTTTTTAAACGTTAATTTCTCAAAATCCACTGGAGCACATATATTGAGACCTACAAAAGGCACATCGGGCTACCAGTCCCTACAATTTTGCCAAGTTTCGTGCAAATCCATTCAGCCGTTCGGGCTAAAAGTGAGGCCAACCGCCCTATGGAAAACTCAATGTTAAAAACACGTTTTGGGACCCCCCTTTTTTCTCGGCCCCCCCTTGACGAACCCCCCCCAAATTTTCAAGGGCTGCTCAGAAACAAAATGTGCCATTTTCCTGAAAATTTCAGCCAATTCCGTCCACAAACGCCAAAGTTATTAGACATAGAATTTTCAAAAATCCCATAGAGAAAAAATCCTAACTATATATACCTACTGGCGACCGCCAGTAGGTAATATATATATATATATATATATATATATATATATATATATATATATATATATATATATATATATATATATATATATATATATATATATATATATATATATATATATATATATATAAACGTAATATTAATAAAAAATATACAATATTTTTACCATAGGATAGAGTTTGGATAAAATGTACTATAACCACTCCAGTGAGTGCAAGAGTCGGGAAAGAGTTGGATAGCGTAGGGGTAAAAATTACTATTCCCACTCCAGAGAGTGCAAGAGTAGAGAAAGCGTTGGATAGCGTAGGAATAAAAATTACTATTCCCACTCCAGTGAGTGCAACAGTAGGAAAAGTGTTGGATAGCGTAGGGGTAAAAATTACTATTCCCACTCCAGTGAGTGCAACAGTAGGGAAAGTGTTGGATAGCGTAGGGGTAAACATTACTATTCCCACTCCAGTGAGTACAACAGTAGGGAAAGGGTTGGATAGCGAGAGGGTAAAAATGACTATTCCCACTCCAGAGAGTGCAAAAGTAGGGACAGAGTTGGATAGCGTAGGGGTAAAAATTACTATTCCCACTCCAGTGAGTGCAACAGTAGGGAAAACTTTAGATAGCGTAGGGGTAAAAATTACTATTCCCACTCCAGAGAGTGCAACAGTAGGGAAAGCGTTGGATAGTGGGAGGGTAAAAAAGTATTTTTAATATTTAATTAATTACAATTCCATTACTTCCCAGCCTATTCCCCTATAAACCCACAACCTGCTACGGAAAATATATTATACAGAGAGTGCAACAGTAGGGAAAGCGTTGGATAGTGGGAGGGTAAAAAAGTATTTTTAATATTTAATTAATTACAATTCCATTACTTCCCAGCCTATTCCCCTATAAACCCACAACCTGCTACGGAAAATATATTAATACAATTATCATAATTATCAAATAATTAATTAATAAAAATGAATTACCAATTAATAAAAATTAATTACCAATTAAAAATGTATTGACAATAAATTAAAAATCAATACCAATAAATAAATAAAAAATATTTACTTAATTACAATTAAATTACTTCCAGCCCTATTCCCCTATAAACCCACAACCTGCTACAGAAAATAAATTAATACAATTAACATAATTATCAATTAATCAATTAATACAAATTAATTACCAATTAATAAAAAAGAATTACCAATTAAAAATTATTTAACAATAATTCAAAATAAATACCAATAAATAAATAAAAATATTTAATTAATTAAAATTAAATTACTTCCCACCCTATCCCCCTATAAACCCACAACCCGCTACAGAAATAAAAAGCTCAATTAAATTAAAAATATTTAATAATTGCTAAGAATTAATATTTAATTTAATATAATTAAATTACTTCCCACCCTATTCCTCTATAAACCCACAACCCGCTACAGAATTAAATTACGCTAAAATTGAATAACATAAAATTCATTACTTAAAAAAAATGTAACATACATTACAAAAATAATATACACTTTTCACACATACACTAACATACAAAACACTTAAAAAAATTCGATATTATTAAAAATTCGATATATTTTAATGCCTATATTATATACTTTCACTTCGATATTTTGACAATCGATATTCCTTACCTTCAATTCGATATTTTTAACTATTATATTGTGTCCATTTGATATTTTGTCCATTCTATATTTTTAATTCGATATTATGTCCATTCTACATTTTTACTTCGATATTATGTCTTGTTACCCCCTGTGCCTCATGGGAACAGTCCAGCCCGAACTGCCAAGCCATGTCTTCCCTGGACCGGAATCAAGCATCCTAGGACCGGTTTCGGGCTATCAGCTGTCATCAGCCAGGATAGCTTGACTCTAGTGGTGTGGAGAGCACGGGACTCACGTCTGAGCATACCTGTCCTACTCCGGGTGACAAATGCAAAAACAACAGTTGATGGACAGAATGCAGAACAATATCATACATTCACCCCAGTACAGAGATCTGGGCCGAAATCCATAGTTTTTTTGCACTCCACACTACCCCAGTTCAGACATGGCCATGTGCAAATCAGCCTTGACCCTGTGCCTCATGGGAACAGTCCAGCCCAAACTGCCAAGCCATGTCTTCCCTGTACCGGAATCAAGCATCCTCGGACCGGTTTCTGGCTATCAGCCGTCATCAGCCAGGATAGCTTGACTCCAGTGGTGTGGAGAGCACGGTACTCACGTCTGAGCATACCCGTCCCACTCGGGGTGACAAATGCTAAAACAACAGAAACCGGTCCTAGGATGCTTGATTCCGGTCCAGGGAAGACATGGCTTGGCAGTTCGGGCTGGACTGTTCCCATGAGGCACAGGGTCAAGGCTGATTTGCATATGGGCATGTCTGAACTGGGGTGGTGTGGAGTGCAAAAAAACGATAGATTTAGGCCCAGATCTCTGTATTGGGGTGAATGTATGACATTGTTCTGCATTCTGTCCATCAATTGTTGTTTTTGCATTGAAAACTAAAAGGGTGACATAAACTATTCCCACTCCAATCTAAACCATCTAGGGAAAAGTGTTGGACACGAAAGGGTTGACATTTACTATTTTCATTCCATTCTAAAACATTTTGGGGAAGGTGTTGAGACAAACACCGTCACGAAGGGGGAACAGGAACCTGTAAGAGTTAGATAAAAGGGAAGGCGCCGGCTGGTAGTTGTGTAAAGAGGCATTAGGTGGGTTGAAGACAATGCAGCCTTGGTATTTGGTGCGCTGACATTTAATAGCGCCAGTGTGGGCTTCTGAGGACAGCTTTGGGCACCGGCACTCATTCTTTTACAACTTTAGCTCTGGGCCTCTAGATGAAATCGCAGGATTGTCCTCGCCCTTTATCAGCCTCCTGTTTTCTCAGGTGCTTTCATGGCAAAAGCAGTGTGTGGAAGCCACAGACAATGTTGGAGCCCCCGTGAGTTTCTGTTCTTGCTTCTGTCGTCTAGACCCCCTGAGACCAGGAGCCACAAGGACAGTGTCAGGGAGTACCAAAGGGAAAGCAGGGGCCAGCTGAGTTTTACATCTTTTAAAAACCAAATGAGAGAGATGAATAAACATTGTCTTTGACCTCAATATTTTCCTCCAATCTGTGGTCCTGAATGACCCTTACTAAAGAAAAATCTAATAATTCACAGTAACACATCCATGACACTCTTATCCTGTGGGAAGCTTATTACATCCGAACGGAATGTCCTCACAGGAGTCAATGTCCTGAAATTCTAAAAGAGGATTACATCACAAGACTCTTCTTGTGTGGAGCGTGACCCCTCCGGTGACAGTGAGATCAGAGGATTATAAATAAAATAAATGCATAAAATACACTGGTCTCATAAGTCCAGGGTTACCAAGGTTACAATGTCTGAGTCAGCCCCATGTGTGCTTTTAGTAAGCCCATCCAAAATATTTATGACTTTCCTGTTCTGCTCTCATCAGCAGTGAAAAAGCAGAAATTGTTCTGTTTCTCGAATGAATTTTCTTATAGTGCTGGATATTTTTTGCAATCATGGATTGGGACATTTCTAACACAGTGGCAGCACCATCATTGCAAAAGGCCACTTTTGACTCACCTTAATATATTGAAATATGCCGGTGGTCAGTGCAACGCAAAGGCCATATTAAGAATTTTAGGTCTGGCTCGACAGTACAGCTCTCTATCTTACATATGGTTACCAGTTTGCTAAAATATACTTTGAGTTATTTTTGCTCCACCCAAAGGAGTATCACTCTCTCACCATATGCTATTGGCCATTGGGTGTATCAAGTCACAATTCAGGAAGTGGCCGATTGTAATTAGTGACCTTTGACATTTGTCACATTCAGTTCTTTAACTCTTATACAAATTCTGTATAGACAGCAGTCCTTTTTTGCTACTTTTTAGCCAACAAAGGAAAAGCCAATAGTGCAGGCTTTGGCATAGTGAAAAGCCTTTGTATATGCCTGTCTTCAAGTGCATTGGTGTGCACAAATAAGCACTGAAGTGTGTGTCCTGTAGCACAGCTCAGGTGGACATACCGACGCCATACAAGCATTGCACACACTATCGCCAAGGTACCCACCATCCTCAGGAGAATGTGAACCCCTCGAAAAAGGGCTGAACCCCGAAAAACGCTGGGGTCAAGTATACATAAGGTAATGTTAGGTGTCTCTAGATCAAGAACTTGTTATTCGCTCATGATTTTGGAAGCCAATTTTTATTAGAACATTGGAATGTTGAATACTCCATTGAAGACACTGGAGTGCACCGGGCTGCTAATGGCCGGTAGAAGCCTGGAGCGCCAGCATTCCAATGCTTGTTGTTCACAGTTGTTGCTGTGAAAAAAGGCCTCATGGAGCCTGATGGGATTTAAATCTCCTCAGGCTCACTGAGGTCTTTGTTTTATTTGTAACGACATTCTGCCCTCTAGTGGCGGAATGTTCTAATAGCCTTTTGGTTGGGGCTTTAACACTGAAGTGGGCCTTTAATGGACAGTATAGCCAGCTACAGAGGGCTATAAGTTGCAATTGATACGCTGGACATAAATATGATGCACTGATTCAGCACCTATGTGCATATAAGCTTTGCAGCAGGAGTAGGGTGACCACCTCACTCCTCGCCATTACAGATACTGTCTCCAGTCTAGAATTTTTAACTTACAAATAATTGATTTCAGGTGTGTTTATTTTATTAGTCCAATGAAAGCAAAACAAGGATACAGCACTCAGAACTCATTAGGCTATCATAAAAATATCTAGGGTTGGAAACAATGCCTGTAATGACCGGGAGGAGGGGATCTCCCCAAGCAGCAGAAACAGATCACTGGCTGCTTTGTGCTCCTCTGATTTGCTACAGGGATATCAGGATGAAGGAATACAGTTTGCTAGCACACTGATTGGGTTATTAATGGATCATTAGTACATCAGAATGTTGGGAGAGTCATTGAAGACAATGGAGTAGCTCCAGGCTGGTATAAGCTTGGAGCGCCAACATTCCAATGTTTATCTTCATGTTTATCCCTTTTTATTTTAGTACGTTCTACCGTCAGTGGGTGGAATGTTCTAAAAGCCTTATAACCCTTCTGCCTCTGGCTATACCAGCTCTCCCTCGTTATTGGCCCTCACCTGCAGCCTATAACTCAGGTTCAGGGCCTTTAACAACCAGTATCGCCCTCGGCAGCAGGCTATAGGGTTATAAAATTGGTTTAATATTAGCAGAGAGCACTTTCTAAAATGTAAAATGTTCTTTACTAAACTACATGCATTCACATATTAAAGCTGAACCTGTTGGCTTTGCCAATGGTTGCTAGTATTGCAGACCTTTTCTTGTGCCGTTACAGGGCCATATATGTTTGAGGGGCATCCGACCTATTAACCCCTACTGAAGTTGCTTTCCTTAAGATCCTTACCCTTGTTGCATTGGCCAAGCATGGCACTTAGTCTGTCACCCTCAACCAGATAGGAGAGGCGACGGAGGCCAAATTGGGGCAGAACCACCACCTATCCCTGCTGTCTCCTTTCAGTCTGCCCTGTGGCCCGGGGATCTTGAAGCCTCATATGTGTCCAGTTGTTGGCTGCGGCAGAAGACTCTAGGGATAGAGAGCATGTATGTTAGTGGAATGTCTGGCACATGGTGACATTCTCTGTTATATTAGGAATAGGTCTGACATGTCATGGTATTGTCTGACATAAGGGAGCCACCTGGGAAAATATTAGAACTGACTGGCATTGGATAAGGAATAGCTGGGCACATGCTACCTTTTATGGGCATATGACGAGACTACCAGTGCAAATGATTGCCATGGTTGGCATGTTATTATTTGTTCACTGACTAGTGGCATTGATTGGCATTATGAATGTACTTGAGGTACATCATTACATTTACTAGCCAGTATACATGGCAGCATGGTGGCATGATCGGAACATGGGAAATTCATGGGATATAACATTCACTGTTAGTTGATGGGTAAATGGGAAAAGGGTGGACTTAACCGGCAAATGTGCAATACCTGGGGACATGGGGGCATTGCTTGGCATATGGGAGATACCATGTTATATAGGTTACTTTGGGCCTGTCATGACATTGGCACGTATAAGGTGGGTACCTGGGAACATGGTGGCCCTCAATAACAAAAGAGAGAGTAAGGGAAATTATACAAGTATTATGTGAGGTGGGAACTCCTGGTCCCCAGAACAAATTACAAAAACAATAGAGGAGTATCCCCTCGTAGGCAGAGAAATGTTTCTCTGGATCTAGGCTTGAGTGCTCTAGTCAGCACAATATGCCCCAGCCTGTTATCGGATAGTGCATATCCTTATAGAAGACCCCTCACTCACCAACCTAGTTGGTGACATGCTTCATCATCGGGGTCCCACCCCATAGGCCGAGTGCCTACAGGGTGTGCTGCGACACCTGACTACAGTGGAGCTGGTTAGTATTTTTCTTTTATGTGTGCATAACTATCAAGAAGTGTATTAAAAGGGGCCAACACTACTCACTTCAAGTTTTTATTCTTGAGTGCTTGAACCCTTATTAAAATTGGTGTGGCACCTGTGCCTAATTAGGTAGGCTTTGGTGTCATAAGTAGTATTGTGCATTAAAAATAGCGAAGTGTGCTATGTGAAATGTGAAATTTACAAAAACTATTGATTAAAAAGGTCTACATGTTTCAACCACTAAATACATTCAAAGGTTTTCGTCAGGACCGTGGTATTTTGAACTGGGTGGTCCGCACACGCTAAGGCGCGTCCTGCCCTAGTCCAAATAGGAGACCGCAAATTACGATCTCGTGTAAAAGGGTGCGTTTTTCCTTAGTCGGGAAAAAAACGCTTAGATGCGGCACTACCGCTTCATGGGCACCAGCGTTTCCAAGACGGCAAGAGTCCGTCTCTTGCAACTTCTGATCATCAAGCGGGGGGGCACGTCCAGCAGGAACCAAGTAGGTTTTCCGCTTGATGATCAGAAGCTGCAAGAGACGGACTCTTGCCGTCTTGGAAACGCTGGGGCCCATGAAGCGGTAGTGCCGCATCTAAGCGTTTTTTCCCGACTAAGGAAAAACGCACCCTTTTACACGAGATCGTAATTTGCGGTCTCCTATTTGGACTAGGGCAGGACGCGCCTTAGCGTGTGCGGACCACCCAGTTCAAAATACCACGGTCCTGACGAAAACCTTTGAATGTATTTAGTGGTTGAAACATGTAGACCTTTTTAATCAATAGTTTTTGTTAATTTCACATTTCACATAGCACACTTCACTATTTTTAATGCACAATACTACTTATGACACCAAAGCCTACCTAATTAGGCACAGGTGCCACACCAATTTTAATAAGGGTTCAAGCACTCAAGAATAAAAACTTGAAGTGAGTAGTGTTGGCCCCTTTTAATACACTTCTTGATAGTTATGCACACATTAAAGAAAAATACTAACCAGCTCCACTGTAGTCAGGTGTCGCAGCACACCCTGTAGGCACTCGGCCTATGGGGTGGGACCCCGATGATGAAGCATGTCACCAACTAGGTTGGTGAGTGAGGGGTCTTCTATAAGGATATGCACTATCCGATAACAGGCTGGGGCATATTGTGCTGACTAGAGCACTCAAGCCTAGATCCAGAGAAACATTTCTCTGCCTACGAGGGGATACTCCTCTATTGTTTTTGTAACATGGTGGCCCTGACAGGTAGACGAAGGACACTTGAGAACACGGGAGGATTGACTGGGATGTGAGTGACATCTGGGCACCTCACAATGAGCGGTATATGGGCACATGGTGAGAATGAATCGTATATTGTCATATCTGAGCCCATGGATTCACTGTGAGATTAAGTAGCATATGATGTGAAGGTAATTTGGATATCATGACACTTACTAGTATATGGTAGAGTCTGCTTGACACATGATGACATTGACTGGCATTCCAATCGTGGCTACCTGGATTTAAAATGGGATTTACTGGCATATTTGGACCATATGATGAGGTACCTAGGCAGACAATGGCAAAGATTGTCATATGATGGGAAAGACATGATGGCAATGATTGACTCATATCTATTTACTAAAAAGCAGAATATGTTGTTTGTCAACACAATGCATGTAATTGTGAACTAAATGTGTCAATTTTCACTAAAATGACAGAATGATAATGAGGAAGAACATACTTACAAGGATTGTAGCTGTAAACTCTTTCGGTTGCCATAAATGGACATGAATGGATTGCTGATCCTCGATAGATGTCCACCATTGAAGCCTCTACCCTGGCATTCACCTGTACAAAGCCCAAGCTCCACTTTTTTCCCATCCCTCAAGTGGGTCTCAAGTTAATGCAACTTAATACATTTGTAAATGTTGTATATGTCAAACATAATTTAAATTTTAGGTTTATTGAAAACTTCCCATCACAAAAACCTGGTGGGTAATTTGCCAGTCGGATAGAGATGTAAGTGAAGACCTAACTACTGATCATGGTTGAGTCTTAGGAAGCATGGAACAGTATGCAGGAACTCACAATAAAGATAACATTCAAATCTCTTTGGCTTGTTTATAGATATACTCATAAAACAGCACTTGTTTACATACAAAACAAAAAATCACATACTGCTACTTAAAAGGACTCTTAACTTCTCAAATAAGGATTTACTGGTATGAGCACAGACCCAGCACCCCATCCAGGATACCAAGCGTTTGCCAACACCCTCCTTTTATATCTTCCACAGAAAATATTGCATTCCAAATTCAAGTCACTTTAGATGCCTACCTCTCCCTCTTCTTACAAAACTCCTATGTTCTTCAAGGGTAAATTTTAACAGTGCAAGATTTAGAGATTTTTTTTGTGAAGCATGCTATAGACATTTAATCTCTCACTCACTTACAGTACACTGCCATCAACTAACAAAGAATCTACAAGTAAATACATATAGGCAAGTACAGGTTTAGTATTCCTAAATACCCTCATATGTACATCTTCAAGGAGCTTAGATGTTAATTTAAGCAAAGTAACTCTATAATTAGTCATATTGACATACCTTCACAATATTTTGGTTCTCAATATTGAGGCCACTATATTTTTGTGAGTCTATATTTATGTCCTTGATATCCTGACATACAATGACACTCACTGACTGACTGACTCACAATTCTTTTCACCCATACTAGGTCGCTACTGTATCTTCCGTTTTCACATTAATTGAAACTTTTGATGTAATTATTATAGCAAATATTATCACCAAGTTGAATTTCAAAGAAAATGTCAACGCTTCTTACATAGTGAACATGACCCGGAAGTACTAAATACTGGATGCAAAATATGGGTCACAATTAGCAAACAGTGGCCCCGATTCACAGAACTAACTGAAGACAAAATCCTAAACCTACTACTTTTGGTATTCACAGAAGGCATTTAGTAGTAGTAACATTAGGATTGTGTCTTAAGTCTGTCTTAAGTCTGTCTTAAGTCTGCCTTAAGTCTGTCCTAAATCTGTCCTAAGTTTGTCTTAAGTCTGTCTTAAGTCTGTCTTAAGTCTGTCCTAAGTTTGTCTTAAGTTTGTCTTAAGACTGTCTTAAGTCTGTCTTAAGTCTGTCTTAAGTTTGTCTTAAGTCTGTCTTAAGTCTGTCTTAAGTCAAACTTAAGACAAAATCCTAACTTTACTACTACTAATGCCTTCTGTGAATACCAAACGTAGTAGGACAGACTTAAGACAGACTTAAGACAGACTTAAGACTAACTTAGGACAGATTTAAGACAGAATTATTACAAAATCCGAACTTTACTACTACTAAATGCCTTCTGTGAATACCAAAAGTAGTAAGTTTAGGATTTTGTCTTAAGTCTGTCTTAAGTTTGTCTTAAGTCTGTCTTAAGTCTGTCTTAAGTCAAACTTAAGACAAAATCCTAACTTTACTACTACTAAATGCCTTCTGTGAATACCAAACGTAGTAGGACGGACTTAAGACAGACTTAAGACTAACTTAGGACAGACTTAAGACAGACTTAAGACAGACTTAAGACAAAATCCTAACTTTACTGCTACTAAATGCCTTCTGTGAATACCAAAAGTAGTAAGTTTAGGATTTTGTCTTACGTTGGATGGATGGATGGGTTTTTATATAGCGCAATATCACCGCCAGGTCTCAAAGCGCTTTGCATTGGGAACCCGTCCTGGTTTTTCCCTGTGAGATAGCCCCTTACTGGGTATCCCCAAGGTGAAAGCCAGGCATCCCGCCGCGGGGGGGCCGTAGTGGAGAATAAGCAAGCTATTGCCCAGAGTTGCAGAGTGTGAACCTGTGATTCGAGTAGGCACCGAAGCGAGAATTACCGAGTCCGTGGACATTTTGGGCTCAAGACCCTGCCGCGTCGGGAATTGAACCCTGGTCCCGGGTCTGATCTCAGCGTCCGGGTCTGCCTCCTCTAACCAGTGAGCCACACTTCTCCACTTAGCTCCCACGTTAGTTCTGTGAATCGGGCCCAGTATTTTTGCGGCTAGTTCTGAATTTCACAAGCCAACTTACATACTAATAGGTTGATTCGTAAAATTTCGAACCGGAGTTGGTTATAATCTGACCTACCTCACTAATATTCATGAGGTAGGTCACAAATTGCGACTCACACCAATTGGTGATCATCACTGGGATGGTGGCATGCGGAGTCAGCAGACCACCATGTCTGTGATCACCTTTCAATAAACCTAACTTTTCTTTTAAATGCAGATGGTTTTCCTTAAAAGAAACTCAGCTATGTTGAAAAAAGGACGTTTTAAAAAAAAGTTTGTTTGACAGTTGGCAGTGGTCCCCTGCACCATTGCCTACTGTTCAACAAACTTTTTTTTAAACATTTACAAAAGGAAAAGAAGTCCCTAGGGGACCCCATGCCTTTTGCTAATGGTTTACCATCGCAACTCATGAGTCTGAGTTTTTTCTATTTTTGTGACTGGATTTTGGTCACAAAACACTGACACATCACATTCCGATTCGGTATTTGGGAAAGACACCTACAACACCCCCTTCCAAATGCCGAATCAGTAAGCATTCTCAATCCCATGTTAGGGGTCAGGAAAGCTTTAAATAAATAGTACGTTTGGGCCTTAGTTCCCAGGGTATACACAGCTGGGACGTGTTCTTGTAATGGGCTCTATGAGAGCTCAGGGAAAACAGCTTTTCCTGGGGAGCTCAGATGAGGTAAGCAGGGCAACAGGAATTATGTGGTTCTGCGGCCGCTGATTTTTTCACATAATTATGGATTTGCAAAATTTGCCACATAATTCATCATCTGCTGCATAAACCGCATATTTTAACAAAAAATTGTTTTGATATCAAAAGTTACTAAAAAAGTGTTGTGGTCTTTGTATGCAGTGGAAGACTCTTTGCAAAGGTTAACTGGACATCTTCAAGTTTCTTATTTCTGCATTTGGTTGTTAAACAGACACTAATAAGTTTAAATTATTGCCCAGACATTACTACCATATCTAAAAATGACAAAATAATGAAGTAATACTATCAAAAATGTGCTGCATTATGCTACATACCTTGGCTTTTCTTGTCACATAATTTAGTAAATTTTGCCATATAATTTGGTGCTCCCTTGCCACATAATTCTGGTGACCATGACGATAAGTAGCCCGTATTAGTTAGCCTAATGAAGGCAGAATTATACCAGTGGACGCATCCTCAGACCTGCGCCCTGTTTCACCCATTGACCAAGGGACCCCGCCCCCTGCCCATGCACGTGGCCGTGGCCCGCAAATGTTTTCTCCGCAGCCTGAAGCTGACGCAAAGCACCAGACCATATGCCCCTGCCCTCCCCCTGCTGGGCACCCCCAGGAGGAGCGGGACGGTTACGCAGCGCAATCTGGACCACTGGGTCACGGCTGGAGTAGAGACCATGGGTGACCTGTATGTTGACGGGGCCCTGCTCTCATTTGCGGAGTTATCTGACACCACGGGGCTCCCGGCCGGGCAGTTCCTACTCCATGCGACGGTAATGCGGGCATACACTGACTCCTGGGGCGACATCCAGGATGAACCGCCGATGCACCACCTGGTCCAATATCTACATGTAATGGGCAGAGGCTCACACATCACGCATTGGTTAGCGCAGGCGCTTCTCATTCACACGCAAAAACCCACGCAGCAGATTAGGGCTAAATGGGCGGCGCATCGTGGGAGGGACTGGACAGACAAGGAGTGGAACCTAGTACTAGCTAGCCCCGTGAACATCCCCCGCAATTCCCGCTTCCGTGTCATCCAACTGTACATATTGCACCAGGCATACCTAACGCCAGATAGAATAAACAGATACTTCGCGATCGACACTGCCGTTTGTCCCAGGTGCGACCTGCTAGGCGCGGATATCCTGCACATGCTTTGGCACTGCCCGACCCTGACCACGTACTGGGGGGAGGTGACCTCACTCCTGAACCACAGCACGGGCCCGGGACTGCCGGACACGTGGGAGGCGTGCATTCTCGGCCTCTATAAAAGAACTAAGCTGAACAAAACGCAGGCGCGGTTCTGGGATCTGGGCCTCGTTACGGCCAAACGGCTGATTACGCGCCACTGGAAACGGCGGGAACCGCCTACCCCAAAACACTGGTTCGCATCCTTTACAAACTGGGCAGGGGCGGAAAGCGCGGCGCTCCACCGGGAAGAAACGGCGGGCCTGCGACAGTTCCCGATAGCTCAGCTCTGGGATGGTATCCTGGGGTCCCTGAAGGGGGAGGGCACTGTCAGGGGGCTCACGTAGACTGGGTGAAGCCAGAGGTGGGTCACAGAGGCTAATGCTGTATCGCAGGAATCACCGCAAGCGGCGCCCCCCCCCCCCACCTCCCCCCCCTGACACAGACAAGACACAGCCAACGCGTAAACCTCAGACACGACCCAACGCTCACGCAGGCGCCCATCAGTGGCCATTGCCCAGCAGCGCGCCCCAAACACAAAGTCGCTGACATCGCCCCCGCAAGCACACTCCAACCCCCCCCCCCCACCCACCATCACATATATGTTTACCTGTTTACAGTATCGGACCCCTGCTCACGGACGGTGGCCTCTTTGACCCCTAGTGTTGACGTGGGCAGAAGCCACTGACGGTACTACAGACGGTGACTGCTGGCGTAGACGCTGATGGCCACACCGACGGCGAGGCTCCTCCACCTGAATGCCACATGCTCCAATAACAAGGCCGGCGACCAATGACACACCATGGCCCGCAGGGGCCGCCCCACTCCGGGTTCAGGCACACTTGCGCACGCACACCTCTGACCTCCGGCTGCACTGCAGCAGCATCGGCAAACAACACACCGTTCAGGGGTGGCACCTACTAACACCGTGCCAGTGGGACGGACCTCGAGTGGGGAAACCGCGAAAGGAACATTGGGACATACCGATACGAACTGTTTTGTTTAGTTTGCCGTTTTTATGGCTCAGTTCTAGGAAAAAAATGGAAAATAAGGCGTCATTTATGGACTTTTCCTTTCTTGACTTAAGAAAATGTGACTATCTTCTATATGTCCTAGCACACCGGGGACACAAGGGACGCAACGACATGCCCCTTTTTATGATGGCCCACACCCTCACGATTCACCGTTCATTTGCAGCCGGCCCGCAGGGTTGTAGGCTTCGCTATGTGTACTGTACCTTTGACCATTAATAAACGTCTTTTAAAAAAAAAAAAAAAAAAAAAAAAAAAAATGAAGGCAGAATTATGCAATCTCTTTACTTCTGAAAATCTATTTGGATGGCAGTTCAATGGACTCTTGAAGGCTTTGGGACTATTTACCTGTACATTTAAATGTATCTGTAAATATTATCATATTATAGCAGAGCAATGTAGCCAAGAAAATAGTTATTTTTGGTTCCTTTAATCACTTTGACATTAATCATGGATGATTAATCCTGGTCTAATAAATCTCAGGGATATATTCTTAATCTTATTTAACAATAATCTGTGGACACTTTTCAAGATTTGAAAAAAAAAAACACTGATTTCCTCCTTTGCCTTGTTTTTGCACACTAATCTTTTCCCTTTTCTGAACCATAACCCTTATTTATTTATTTAAGGTTTTTGTAGAGCGCGTAGTAACCCGTGAGTATCCCAGCGCTGTGCCTAGTAAGTCAAGAGGAGACGGAGTTCAGGGATGTGCAGAGAAGTTTAGGGGAAGAGAAGGGTTTTCAACGATTTTCTGAAATGGAGGAGGCTGCGTTCTGTTCTCAATTTCAGAGGTAGCGAGTTCCAGTGCTTCGCTGTGTTCACCGAAAAGCGACGTCCTCCTGCACGGGCTTTTTTCACTCTGGGTACTACGATGAGGTTCTCGTGGTCAGATCGGAGTGCTCTGGTAGGTCTATAGGGGGTGATACAACTTTTAAGGATGGGAGGGCCTTCATTATGGAATAATTTGTGTGCCAGGCAGAGGGCCTTGAATACCACTCTTTCTCTGACAGGTAGCCAGTGGAGTTTCCTCAAGGCAGGTTTTGCTGAAGTTCTGGCCGGGGTGTCCGTGAGCAGCCGGGCAGCGGCATTCTGGATTTTCTGCAGGGTGTGAAAAGTGGCTTCAGGGGCTCCCAGGTAAATAGCGTTACTGTAGTCCAGCCTGGACAAAATGAGGCCTTGGATCAGAAGCTTGTGGGAGCTGGAAGGAAGCAGGGGGAGCACTTTCCTACATGACCTAAGAAGGCCGAAACAGATGCCAGCCGTTTTCTTTGCCTGCGTTCTAAAGGTAAGGTCTTTTTCTAACCATATTCCCAGGCTCTTGACCTCCGTCTTGGGGGTCGGGGGTTCACCCAGACAGGCAGGCCAGATGTTGGGAGGCAGGGAGAGCCCTTTTTGTCCTAGGAGCAGAATTTCGGTTTTTGACCCATTAAGTTTGAGTGCTGAGTCGTTCATCCATTGGTGTATTTTGGAGAGACATCCATGCAAGTTGGAGGGTTCTTGCTTGGGGTGAGAAAGAGTTACCACCAGCTGGGTATCATCAGCATAACTGATGATCGTCACTCCAAAAGGGGTGACCACCTCCTCCAGTGGGGCCATGTACACGTTAAATAACGTGGGGCTCAGTGACGAGCCCTGAGGCACTCCACACCGGAGGGGGATAGCAGAGGAGCGGCTGTCGTTCTCCCAGACTTGGAAGGAACGTTGGCAGAGAAATGATGAAAGCCATTTCAGAGCCTCGCCCTTCACTCCGATGTTTCCCAGGCGTTGTGTTAGAGCCTGGTGGCTGACAGTGTCGAAAGCCGCGCTGAGATCCAGGAGGATCACTGCCACTGATCCTCCTGTGTCTAGAATGTCTCTGGCCTTCTCTACTGCCGCCAGGAGGGCGGTGTCCGTGCCTTGACCTGGACGGAAGCCCGTTTGGGAACTCTTGAGCAGATAGTTAGATTCTAAGAAAAAAGACAGTTTTTTGTTCACTAGTTTCTCAGTGACCTTGCCAATCCATGGGAGGAGAGAAATGGGTCTATAGTTTGCTAGGTCCTCGGGGTCTAAGGAGGGTTTTTTGAGTAGTCCTTTTACGACCGCCGCTTTCCAGCTCGGAGGGACTTCACCTTGGGATAAGGAGGTGTTGATAAGAGCGGTAAGCGGGGGCACTATGGTGTGGGTGACTTTTTTGAGAAACCGTATGGGGACAGGGTCACTGGGAGAGCCACTCTTGATTGAGGCAAATGTGGCAGCTACCTCCTCCGTGGTAACTGGGCCGAAGGAGACAAGGTGCGGAGCAGGTGGTTTCGGGGAGGAATTCATCTGAAGAGGAGAGTTACCTTTATCACCTTCAATGAAATCAACTTCTGCCGAGGGTAGAGAGGCGAGAATTTTTTTGATTTTTTCATCAAAGAAGGTTGCTAGTTTGTTACATTTGTCCTCCGCTGCCTTGAAGTCCAGGTATTTCACTGGAGGGTCGGGGACATGAAGGAGTTCTTTCAGGATGAGGAAGGTTTCCCTAGCAGAGCATGAGGAACTTTTTATTTTTTCCTCATAGAATGCACTTTTGTAATTCCGGAGTGCTAGTTTGTATGCTCTTAAGGATGTCCGGAATGCGTCTTTTTTGTTAGCGGACTTGTCCTTCCTCCAAATGCATTCCGCCCTTTTGCATTCCTTCCGTAGAGCATTCAGTTCAGGGGTGTACCATGGGGCAGGATTGATCCTCTTGGCATGTTTGAGGGTGCTGGTTCTGGGTATGAGGCTGTCTAAAGATTGGATAAGCCAGTCATTGAATTCTATATCCGCCGTTTTAGGATTCAGGGAGGGAAGGGGGGTGGATTCCCTTAGCTTAGCTGCCCAGTTTTCCGGTACAAGCTTGTGCCAGCGTCTAACGAGCGTCCTAGCTTTAGGTGGTTGAATAAGAGTAATTTTGAGATGCCAATCCATGGGGATCAAGGAGTGGTCTGTCCATGGAAAAGGAAGGGGCGACCGGGTTTTAAAATTTCGAATATTCGTAAAAATGGGGTCCAAAAGCTGGCCTTTTTCGTGGGTGGCTTGTGAGTTCATGAGATGCAGGTCAACCGAAGAGAGGTCCGTTAGTAAATCAGCTGCAGGGTTATCGGTGGGATCAAGGAAATGGAGATTAAAATCCCCTAGAAGAAGGAAATTAGATGCTGTGGTTGCTTTCAGGGTGACATAGTCCATGAGTGTGCTGGGGAACTCACCGAGTGGGCCAGGTGGCCGGTAGACTAAGAGTCCAGAGAGAGAGATTGCAGGCGAAATCTGCAGAGTGAAGTGGCAGCTTTCACAATCTTTGATGCTGCCATTGTCAATCCTGCAGGTGAGATGGTCCTTGTATAGGATGGCTAACCCGCCTCCTCTGCCGAGAGGTCTGTTCAAGAAGCGTATTTGGTAGCCAGGGGGAACGGCATTGACGATGTCACAGTCGTTGTTCGGCGTCAACCATGTTTCAGTAAGAAACAGTATATCCAGCCTAGAGTTTTGAACGAGGATATTTATCTCATGAGCGTGCTTGACAAGAGACCTGCAATTAAGAAGGCCAAGTTGGAGGACTTGTGTGTGTGCCTCAGCACCCGGCGGGTTGCAGAGGATGCAGCCCGTAAATGGGTTGTCTCCAGTGAAGGTGTATTTGCAATTGGGATGTTTATTCAAGTTCAGTGCTCGAAGCCTGTCTTGGGTGTATGTTATGCGATTTTGAGAATCGGGCATAGTGCTTGGGCCCAGGGCCGTCTGGGCCCGGACGGGCCCAGACGGGCTTGCCTTAGGCGCGCCTTCGGCGCGCAGACGGCGCGCCCGCTGCGCCCGTCCGCTGCGCGTCCGGTGAAAACACATGATGATATGGGTGGACTGGAGGGAGTGGCCTTAGAAGTGAGGGCGTGTCCTGCACCGGGAATCCCTCTCCCGCGTCAGCGCTGACCTCGGCTGCGCGGGGGGGTCAAGTCCGAGTAAGTGCCTAAGTTTTTAGCAGCGTTTTCGTGCAAGCAGCAAGTAAAAACACAGTATACAACAATTAAAATCAGTTATCCCAACAGTTAGAATCTCCCGGCTGTGCCTCAGGAGTTACCAGGTATCAGAGCGCGGCTCGTATTCAGCGCGTTAAGTACTGGTAGGGGGCGTGGCTTAAATCGAGGGGGCGTGGCTTCAGGGCGGGCGGGAACTGTGCTTGCACCGGGAATCCCTTTCCCGAGTCAGCGCTGACCTCGGCTGCGTGGGGGGGTCAAGTCCGAGTAAGTGCCTAAGTTTTTAGCAGCGTTTTCGTGCAAGCAGCAAGTAAAAACACAGTATACAACAATTAAAATCAGTTATCCCAACAGTTAGAATCTCCCGGCTGTGCCTCAGGAGTTACCAGGTATCAGAGCGCGGCTCGTATTCAGCGCGTTAAGTACTGGTAGGGGGCGTGGCTTAAATCGAGGGGGCGTGGCTTCACGGCGGGCGGGAACTGTGCCTGCACCGGGAATCCCTCTCCCGCGTCAGCGCTGACCTCGGCTGCACGGGGGGGTCAAGTCCGAGTAAGTGCCTAAGTTTTTAGCAGCGTTTTCGTGCAAGCAGCAAGTAAAAACACAGTATACAACAATTAAAATCAGTTATCCCAACAGTTAGAATCTCCCGGCTGTGCCTCAGGAGTTACCAGGTATCAGAGCGCGGCTCGTATTCAGCGCGTTAAGTACTGGTAGGGGGCGTGGCTTAAATCGAGGGGGCGTGGCTTCACGGCGGGCGGGAACTGTGCCTGTCATATCAACTAACCTCAGACTATCTCTATCCCATAGTTTAATCCTCATATTAATTGTTATCCTAATTGTTACCGTATTAATCATCTACCCCTAAATCCACCCTATTCTAACACTTATAGTAAACCTAACCCTCGTGTTAACCCTACCCTGGATCCTAAGGAATAGTGTGCTACCTATTTGAAAAATGCATGACGCGGGACTTGCCATTTAAATACCATTACTGTATCAGACCTGACCCTTACATTAAATGTGCACCTACCCTTCTTCCTAAACCTAATTCTCCTCCTTGTATCAACATTTATGAACCTCAATAATTTAGGTCCAAGATAAACACATTTGAATCCAGGCATGGGTAGGACTAGCCATAGTGTATGTATCCTAATAGGAGGGTACCACCTGATGTACGCGATAGGGATCACCGGGTGAATTCTTTCTTATGGTTGGTTCTATTGTTGAACTAACATTAAGCCTGCTCGTAACTAACAAACCTACTTCACTTCTGTGGAGGCGTTAGTTGTTGTGACACCAGAGGTCCACACCACAGCTTAAGGCACATTTCCGGATCCAAACTTTGAGGAGTGATTTGCAGAGCCAGGGTGCCGTTGAAAAGGTGGGGGGGTATGGAAAAAACAATGGCATAAGACAACATCTTAGATGCCAATAAATGTGGGACTTTAATGTGATCCAGTGGAAACATAAATTGCCGAGAAATATGTAGGCCAAACAGTAAAAAACCTCATTTACTTCAGGAATCACAAATCAACAATAAATGACCAGGAACGTGTTTACCATGCAGACAATGACTGTAAACTTGCAGAACATTTGCAATTAGACATTAACATTCTTCTTGTGGAACAAATCTTCAAGAGGTGCCACAAACTCCAGGCATAGCTCCTGAAAGGAAGCAGATGGTCTGAATATAGTTATAATACCACCTGGTCACTCCATAGATTGATAGATTGCAGGGCTTGACTTATTCTACATTCCAAATGGAGTCTTCAGTGCAATGCTTTTTTGAAAATCCAGCATCTTCTCCTAAGCAGTCACTCAACAAGCTATCTTGTACTACCTGTGGCAGGAGGAAGCTGAAATGCTGCAGCTGAGATATATATATAAATTTTTCTTTGGCGAGTCCATCGGCTTGAGTCTTCTATCAAGGACTGGACTCAGTGAAAAGCTCTCTCATTATCATTTTGATCCCCAAAGAAGAGGGCAACCAAGCTTCAAAAAGGGCAGAAAAAAACTTTCGGTGTAGTTTGCAGAATTCTTGATTGTAGTTAATAGTTGATGTTGAGGTGCAAAAGCAAGGCACCGAAATCAGGGTTGTGAAAGAGATAAGCATAAGATCTTCGAGAAGAGAGAATCGCAGAGGTATCCTGCCATACAAAAACAGACCCAATACCCAGGGACAAATGGTAACTGAGTGTGTGATAAAAAGAACGTATCAATCAGCAAATGCGTTGCAGCACATTCTTCTCAAACCCATGCCTCCTTTTTTTCTTTTTTAAAGTTTTATTTATTTTATCCGTTTTACTAAGAACTGTATTCATACAGAGCCATCTCGTACTGTAGTTCAATTACTTTGCGTCATATTGCACATACACTTAAATACAAAAGACTACAGCCCATGCTTCATTCACCTCATCTTACAGTCCTAACTTAGTATGATCTGTCTTGTTCGCCACCCTCTTTCATCTGCTTATAATCAACTTAGTTAACCATCTCCTCCTTTTCCAGGCATCTCAGGTTGAATTTTCTGGTAAGCTCCCCTCCATACTAAATATGCATGTAGTAGGTCCAAGTAGTCACTAGGTCTCAACTGTATAGGAAGCAGCATCTATGAGAACATTGGAATGTTGAGAGCTCTATTAAAGAAAAAGGAGTGGCTCTGGGGCGATAATGGCTAGTATTAGTCCGGAGCTCCAATGTTGCAATGGTTGTCTTCATGTTTCTCCCTTTTAAATTTAGGACATTTTACCCTCACAGATGTAATGTTCTATTAGCCTTATATCCCTTCTTCCTTGGACTATACCAGTTGCTAAAGACCTTTTCCTGGATATAGGCCCATCCCCCACTTGTGTTAACCCCTTCGACGCTCATGACGAGCTGGGCTCGTCATGAGGTAGCCTCCAGCTCGTCATGAATAATGGGTTTTTGTAAAGAAGAGCACAGGAGGGGAATTTCGCTAGCGCTCATGTGGTTAAAGGTCTTTAACAACCAGTCTCAGCTTTGCCAGTGGGCTATAAGGCTACAATATATTTCTCTTTGATTTTTGAATTAGATCATTTCTTTTATCCAGCTGTCAGTGGTAGGAAGTGGTCACTTATCCCAATGCCTTGAAACAATTTTTTGGGCTAATAACAAGGACAGCGCAACCAACCTTCTTGTCTTCTTAGGTATGTTACACATATAACCCAATAAAGCTATTACTGAGAAGGGTAATAATTCCAGTGCAATGAGCTCTGTAAATATTTCTCTCCAAAATGTTCCCACCCTAGGAGAATGTAAGCTAGATGCATACAATCTGTTGGGTCGTTGCACTGTCCACATTTAGCATCAAGTCTCAAACAACTATCCATAAATTCTGTGGGGTGTAATGTGTACTATGTAGGAATTTATAATGTGTCTCCCTTTCAACGAGACAGCATCGGTCTGTCTGCAGCAATATTTGTACTTTGAGTCTGTTCGTGGACACCAAGATGATTGCCCCAGCTCCCCCTAACTCCCTAAGGACACGCCAACTCACCACTTTGTGACGCTTTGTATAGTTTGGAGATACTATACGAAGGATCATCAGCAAAGCAAAGATAGTTGAATACTGGTAGTGCCGGAGGTTCCACTGGAAGTTTAGTGAATTTGGATTTAAATGCTACTCTTAATCTGAAATGCAAGAACACATCTGGCGAACCCCTCTCATCGTCTAAGCGGTACATAACCCCAATCACCTGTTTGACAAGTTCTTCTAGCTGCTGGATGGCCATGGGTTCAGTGGTAGGCAGGATAGAAGGATTGTAAGTTAGTGGCATATTCAGTCAAAATAATCTCTCCATCCTTGCTCATTTACCCATGATGACCCGTGCCCTGGCAGTGTATCTGTCCAGGTTGATATGGTTAAAGTTACTATAATATGGACTGCATAGCATCGCCTTCAGGTGGCAATATTTGGTTATATCTTTTTTTCACCACCACATAGGGTACAGCACCTGCAGGATGATACCAATAGTAAGCAAAATGTGCCTGCATACAGAAATATTATAATTCAATACCATGGAGTTCCAGCCCCCCTTTTTTATGGGGTTTGATCAGTGTTGTCCATTTAATCCCAAATTGCTTCCCTCCGCACTAGCTTGCTCAGCAGGGAATGTAGTGTTGCAAACTATTGACATGTTGAGCTAGAGTGGAAAGGGAAATAGATTGCCCTCCCTTTTTTATTAGAACAATTCTGCTTATCAGCATCAAAGGAAGCTTGGTCCAGCGGTTGCCTCACTCCTCCAATTTTGCCATAGTCTAACCTTAGCTGTATCTAAGCAGTATGCCTATGTCATGATTGATTGCTTTCTCCAAATACTTCATGGAGTCTAGTGCCAGAAGAATGGATATTCCAGCTGGTACTGGTGTGTTCCTGGTGTGATAGGAAAGAGCAGTGATTAGTCCTAATTAATGTTAAAACCAGATATTATGCCAAATTATATAAACATTCTAATAAGGGGCAAGATATTAGTTGCTGGCTCTCTAATAAAAAGCAGGACATTCTCTGCATATAGGGACAAGAGCAGCCAGTGGAACCCTTGATGGGAGTGTTATTTGCATATTCTGCACGGTAGTGGCTCTATCCCAATTGCACATATCAGTGGTGCTTGGGGACCTACCTGTTGGGTACCTCGAGATACAGACAGCCTGCCTGAAAGCATGTTATTTCCAATTACAGGGGTATTGGGTTGTGTAAATAATAGTCTTACACAAGACTAGAATTTATCACCCAAACCCATCCTTTCTAATACTTTATTGATAAAGTCCCACTCAAGAGAGTCCAATGCTTTTGCCACATCTAAAAACACTGCCACCTCTTAGAAATCGGGGTTCAACTTGTGTAGCATTGCAAACAGTGCGGGGTGGAGGGGGTCCAAGCCAGCCTGCTCTAGCAGCACCAGTTGAAGCATCTGAGGCATCAATATTTTGGCTAGAATTCTGTTATCCAAATTTATCAGGGACATGGGATGAAATTAGGAGCATTTTGTTGGATTTTTGCTTTTACAAGCAAAATTAACAGTGCTTTTCACTTAGTAAGTAATAGCATATTGACTCTTGGCATGCACGCATGAGATGCGGTGCAAGTATGTCAGCATACTCTTTTTAAAACTCAGCTGGGAATCCTGCCTGGAGCCTTACTTTCAGGTAGTATTGTAATGGTTTGATCTCTTCTTCCAGAATTGGTTGCTATATACTTCCTGAGTGAGTTTTCTAGCCACACAATAGCGCTGCTTCCTCCAAGTATGGATCTATTTCATTCTCATTACATGAAGAGTGTGATGTGTAGATATCAGTTTAAAATTTTGGAAAGTCATGGAGAATTTCTGGATTGTCATATATTCTCTCCCCACTTTCCTTATGTAGCTTTGTCATCCCCGCTTTAGCGGGACTTTTTCCCGCGAAATCGGCGATTTTTTTATCGACCTATTAACAAGCTGTCGCTAACAGCAGTTAGCGACAGCTTGTAGGTGATAGCTACAGGTTTGGGGCCCGCTTTGCATGTCAGCAATATTTATCGCTAATGACATGCAAAGTGGGCGTACCCAACCTGTTACCGACTGAAAGCAGTCGCAAACACAGCTATCGCCTATTAGCAAGACAGGCGAAGTGATAAAATAATTTGTGCTAAGCTCGAATATCGCTAGAAACTAACGCCTGCTCAGACCACTTCTTAACCTGTATATCCAATGGGAGGTGGATATTCAGGTTAAGTCCCCATTAGCAATAATGCCTGAATATCGCTGGATTTCCAGCGATATTCACGCATTGAGCCGCTATCGCCGGATATTTTATCGCACTGGAGATAAACGTTGCTAATAGCACGTTATCTCTGCGATAATATCCAGCGATAAAAAAAATGCATTTAGCAATAATTATCGCTACTCCTTGCTAATATGCCCCCTAGTATCACTGGTGGTGCTTCGAGGGAAGGAGAAATGACCCTACCTCCTTAAATGTAGATCCCATGGATCATCAAAACATTACAACCGATACCCTGAGCACACATCACATTATATAAAAATGTATGTAAAAAGTTCAGTGTGCATGAGTTTCTTCTGTGTTCTTTATTTCGTAACTTCTTATGCTCAGCCAACACAGGTTTCGTCGTATAGGGCAGCTCCCCACGACTTCTTTAGGGCTCTCTTCCTTTCTGACTATACATTCAACTGCTAACAGAGCAAAGCATACTTGCCGGGATTTGCGGATCATTGAGCGTACTCGCTAACGAGGAGCGAAACCCTTGTGACTAGAACAGGGAGAAGGGTGGAAGGACCCAAGACATGAAGGCATATTGCCGTACATTGGGATCATTGGAGGTGAACACAGGGACGGAATTAGGAGAGAGACTGAATACTGGTGTGTATCAGGCGGTAGACGACCGGGAACCAAAGGAGGAGGGATACCATACCACGGCGCACCGCCACAGAGGAAACGCACCCGTTCCCTGCGAGCATCTCAACAGATGGATCCCCTCCCGGCTACCGCCTGATACACACCAGTATTCAGTCTCTCTCCTATCTACCTATATAGAACACGAACAATAAGTCCAGACTACCTTTCAACCCATACGTTTGAGTTGAGCTCTAAGCCCTGAAGAGTCGTGTTGACTCAACTGTACACGACGAAACACGTGTCGGCTTTTTGTGATATTCCTCAAGTCTGGAGAAAATAAACCATCATCTTGCTGTGACTAGGAACACACCAAAGAATCTGCTTCTGTTCTTTGATTCTCTTTAGTCATTGTACTGTTTCTGTGATACTTTATTGTAGTTGCGAGAGCATAGCCTTGTAAATGTGTTTAGTCTTCTGACTATTTTAGACGGTTAAGGGTGTTTTTCCGCCTGCTCTTCACGCACTACACATTAACCATCCACATTACACACTGTAACGTAAAACTGAGGCAGTGCGCCCTTGATATCTGAATTTCCTAAAAACCCCTTTTCAGGTCACAGGGACGGAATTAGAAATGGTCACCAGTTGAACGATTATAATGTGATGTCATCTGTTTTTGTTTGTCTGCATCAGGTTTAGCTAGATGTAGTGCCTCTTTTTCTTCTCTGTGAGATGAACAAGTTTGGCTTGACCCTCAATGATTTAAGTATCCCGGCATGTTTAGCAAAACAGATACCACAGATAAATTCTACAAAGATTTTATGCACCTTACTTCCAAATATACAGCCTAGTAGCTACTCTGATGGAAATCACCAGGGACTACATTGTGCTACCAAGCCTGGCAGTGTTGCAGGGATTCTTCTCAGGAACAGAACTATGCTTGGGAGCATGAAACGTCAGTAGGCAGGGACTGAGCCACCATATCACCTCAGTACCATGAGTCCAAGCCTGACTAGCAAGACAAGTGAATCGACACCCCAGAGATCGCAGGGATCTCAGGGATCGCAGTAACAGGACACCCCCTTTTACTCTCAGACTCGTACTCGTCCACAATAAGATATAACTGAGACACAAAGGAAGTTTAAAATATTTATTAAAACTATCATGCTCTAGATGCAGTGTTCAAGCCACAATAAAAAAAATAGACTCCAAACAAAAATATAGTCAGCATATTCAGTAAACCATATAATATGAAAAGGGAAACACCCTTTACATTGCAGTCATTACATCGCACTACCTTTACATTGCAGTCATCACATGGCAACATCCTTTACATCGCATGTCAATACAACGCAGCCATTACATTGTATGTCACTACAACGCATGTCATTACAATGCATGTCATTACAACGCAGGCATTACATCACAAGTCACTACAACGCATACCATTACAACGCATAATACCCTTACACTATCCGACACTTAGCCTACCGTTGCACTCACTGTAGTTGGAGTAGTAATTTTTACCCCTACACTATCCAACACTTACCCTACTGTTGCACTCACTGGAGTTAGAATAGTAATTTTACCCCTACACTAACTGTTGCACTCACTGGAGTTAGAATAGTAATTATTACCCCTATACTATCCAACACTTACCTTAAATGCAATGTAATGGTATGCATTGTACGCTCTGCATACCTGGACTGCCCTTTTACTTAGCAAGGACTCTGTTTGTGGTTCTTTGCCCTGGGACTTTGCTGCTGCTCGGAGAGACTGGTTTGTGTCCTGGGAGTTGCTGTTTGGGAGCGAAAGGCAAGAGCTGCAGGGCTGCGAGCGACTGCAGGGACTCCAAGTACCAGGAGTCCCTGCCCGGCCAATTGTGTACACCTGGCCCGCTCTCCCTGCTAGCCCCGCCCCCAACAAACGGACCTTAAATTCCTACTTCTCCCCCGCGTCGGTGGGACACTCTGCATACCTGGACTGCCCTTTTACTTAGCAAGGACTCTGTTTGTGGTTCTTTGCCCTGGGACTTTGCTGCTGCTCGGAGAGACTGGTTTGTGTCCTGGGAGTTGCTGTTTGGGAGCGAAAGGCAAGAGGTGCAGGGCTGCGAGCGACTGCAGGGACTCCAAGTACCAGGAGTCCCTGCCCGGCCAATTGTGTACACCTGGCCCGCTCTCCCTGCTAGCCACGCCCCCAACGAACGGACCTTAAATTCCTACTTCTCCCCCGCGTCGATGGGACGCTCTGCATACCTGGACTGCCCTTTTACTTAGCAAGGACTCTGTTTGTGGTTCTTTGCCCTGGGACTTTGCTGCTGCTCGGAGAGACTGGTTTGTGTCCTGGGAGTTGCTGTTTGGGAGCGAAAGGCAAGAGCTGCAGGGCTGCGAGCGACTGCAGGGACTCCAAGTACCAGGAGTCCCTGCCCGGCCAATTGTGTACACCTGGCCCGCACTCCCTGCTAGCCCCGCCCCCAACGAACGGACCTTAAATTCCTACTTCTCCCCCGCATCGGTGGGACGCTCTGCATACCTGGACTGCCCTTTTACTTAGCAAGGACTCTGTTTGTGGTTCTTTGCCCTGGGACTTTGCTGCTGCTCGGAGAGACTGGTTTGTGTCCTGGGAGTTGCTGTTTGGGAGCGAAAGGCAAGAGCTGCAGGGCTGCGAGCGACTGCAGGGACTCCAAGTACCAGGAGTCCCTGCCCGGCCAATTGTGTACACCTGGCCCGCTCTCCCTGCTAGCCCCGCCCCCAACGAATAACCCTCCCTATAACTTTAGCAACGCCTACCGCAACGCGGGAGCGCCCGGGGCTAAGCCCGGGCAAAGGGCGGGCCGTCTGTGGCCGTCAGGGGCCGGAGGAGGCCGGGCTGGGCCACCCTATTGACGTTTAGGGCTAAGTAATTATCTTCGTTAATCTGTGGGATTGTACTGATTTATTTTCAATCTGTGTTTTATTGATTTATTGTGATAAAGTACTAATTGTAACGCTGTGGGGGGTTGTAAATAATGTCCTTAACACAAAATAGTACAAGCCTGGTCCCCTCCCAGGCTGAGGGTGGATTAACCATCCTTGGCCCATTAGATAAGTTTTTTAACCGTGTTACTCAGGATAATGATAAGGAAATTTCTCTAGCAGAGAAACGTGCCGAGCGCAGGCTGTCTATTGAGATCCTTAAGAATTCTGCGGATAAACGCTTACCGCAAGCCTTCCCGGCATTGGTCACCCCCTTGTCGTCCATAACCCTGCCTGTTGTGTCTGAAGTACTTAATGTATCTCCGCTAATCTTGGAGACCGAGGGTGGTTTGAATTTGGGATCAGAGATTTCCACTCTGTCCATAACTCCTTCTGTAAATCTTATTGACTCCCCAATTTGTATAGCTGAATCTAGTGTGTCCACCAGTGCGCTTATTCCAAAATCATGCGCGAAAAGAAAGAGGAGCACCGCTCTGAGGAAATGTTACTCCTCTAAACCCCCAACTAAAGTTAGGAAAGTCGCAAAAAATTCCCTGCCCACATGAAAGGAGAATAGTGAGGTCAGTGAAAGTGGTGACCCACTAAAAGAGGGGGGACATGTTCTTGTAGTGAGTCCAAGCCTTACCACTAATGACCCCCAGGGGAAGGGGTTGGTTGTGAACGCTCCCTCGATACATCCACTGATACCTGAGCTGGAAAAACCATTAAGGTCCCTTTTGGCACCTATAGAGGACCAAGTTAATAAGATAATTAGTCGTTTGGATCATTTAGAGCAGGCCACCCTTGACAATTTTTTCTCTACAAAGTCTCTAATCAAATCCCAATTTAGGTTAAACGAGAATAGCAAGTGTCAGGGAAATATTGGAAAGGAAAAAAACTCGCCTATTGTCGAGAAAAAGTCTCCTATAGCCAGAACTACAAATGAGTCCCAGAAAAAGGGACCAAGCCAATTGACTAATCCTACAGTCTTAGCCTGCCCGGTCATTAGTTCAGGAAAAAAAAAAAACAAGGTCCCAGACCTGGTGCCCAAGGGCAAAAACAAAGAATGTTTGCAAGGTAGTATTCCTGTTCCTAATAATCTCCAGCCCCCACCAAGCATTCCTAAACCCCACCATAATGCTGGAGCAGTGGTTAACAACGATTCCAGGCTAAGTAATGCTCCACCCACTAACCCCCAGCCAACATCAAATATCTCTATATCTCGTCCCGTTGTCCCAGCTATTATACAACCTTTATCCCATCCAGCGAAGCCTCCTCAAAAGATACCCCCTATGAATCTTACCCCGGATTCTTATCCCTACGTCGCGGTCCTTACAAATGTACCACCTCTTTTAATTGGACAGAGGGAAACCTTCCAGATGCTCAAAAACAAGGTAATGCACTGGTTAAGGGTAAACAGACCGCTACCAGGGGAAGTGGATGGGCTGATAATAGGGGTAAGAAGGACTGACTGGATTGGTTATACTCCCAAGAATTTGGGGGGGTGATTGTATTGTTATTAACTTTCAAGACCCCAGGGTGGCTGGTTGGATAACGAGACAGAGCTGGGGAACAAGTAGTGGTGGAATTGTTATCGTGGACCTTACGTTTTTTTATCCAAGGCAAATTTGTGCCCAAGTAGGTGCGCCTAGGAACTTAAGCTGCTCCAATAACTTTTCGCTGGTGGGGGTTGCTCCATCTATTACTCCATTGCAATGGCAAACCCATAGCAATGGCCTAAATTATAACCCTTTGGAAGGTATGCAATGTTTGGGTTGGGGTTGCTGACCAAAGTTTGATTACTGGAATAGTTGGGGAGGTACATTTTGTCGGAACCCATGTTGGAACTTGGATGTACCTGAATTAAATGTTAATGTTGTGCTACATGTAGCGGATGTTGGTGATGAGACTGAATTTAAGGTTGAGACAATATGAAATGAGGGCTTGGCGCACAGCCAGTTATGTGGTAGGTAAACAAGTGTTTGAAGAATTGCTGGAGTTTTAAGGTGCTCCTACAGGTGTCGCATCCGTTCGACTGCGACTCACAATGACATTCTGTTGAGTGTGCTACTGGAGTGTAGGCACATCCCTGTGTTTGGGCACACTTGTTAGGTTCAGGGCACCGCTGAGGAACTAGCATCAACCTTAGAGGACATCAAGGTACAACTAGAAAAACACACAAGGGAAATAAATGAACGCAAGATCCGGAAATTTCGCCGGGACACCCTGGACCATAAATTGGGAGAGGTTTACACGTGGGCGGATGTATACGCCCAACGACGTAGAAACAAACCCTTCAACCCAAACACTGACACCTCTTCCTCCGGAAGTGATAACTCCAACCGTCCACCAAAAAGAACTCAGGCAGGCCCCTCAGCTTCCACTGGTCCTTTTAATGAAACACCATCTACATCCAACATTGATTTAACTACCATTGAGCCTTTTTTAGGGGCAGGCCCAGACAAAACCGCAGACCCAGACGGGGGAAAAGGGCAGGCAAAAAATCACAAAGAAACCCAACAAACGTCCAAGACCAGACAAAAAACACAAAAGAAGAATCGCTAGTTATCAACATTTCAGATGTTAAACTCACTGATTTTGAAACTAGAACCCTACAAAAGGGCATGTCCTTCATTCCTACTTGTGACACCAACCTACTGGAACTCGATGTCAGCACCTTCAAACTGACAAGAAAACTAAGACTGAAACATTTCTTTGAAAATATCCTAGAACCAGCAAAGGAACAAAAACCTGATCAACTCATGGGCTTACGCCCGAGAAGCACCTTTATACCACCGACTAGTCACAAAAGCATAGACACTTTTGAAACCCTAGTAAAACAGGACATCTCAAAGATTAACTTTCGTAAAAAAAACTCGTAAAAACAACACCAATAAAGAAATGGATACCCTTAAGAACCTAGCCAGGAACCCCTCTATCAAATGCGTGAAGGCTGACAAGGGCGGCGCTCTTGTCATTCTCAACACACAACTCTACGACCAAAGAACCCGTGAACATGTGATGGACCAGGAGGTGTATTTACCCCTGGATGGAAACCCTACTAATGATTACAAAACTGAACTACTTCTAATCATTGACAAAGCCACATCCGATGGCATCATTGATGATAAAACCAGAAGATACCTCAACGTAGAACACCCGAGAAGCCCGTCCATCACCATGCTACCCAAAATTCATAAAAATCTGACGGATCCTCCGTTCCGCCCTATCGTCTCCACCAGAGGTTCAATTCATGAACCAACAGGAAAATTGATAGACCGTTACCTCCAACCAATGGTTCTGAATTTACAAAGCTACATAAAAGACACCACCGAATTTTTGAACAAACTGTCCACCGTACAAATTACTGAGAATGAAGAAGTATACCTTTGCACAGCTGACGTGAAAAGCTTATACACCTCGATTCCCCACGAAGGAGGAATCAATGCCGTAGAGCAAGCTCTACTTTCATCTGAAATAGACGATTCTTTGAAACCTTTCATATTGGAATTGATGATATATACTTTATATCATAGTTACTTCAAATTTGAAGAGAAATGGTACCTCCAGATGTCCGGCATGGCCATGGGCAATTGTGCGGCACCGACGTACGCGAATCTGTACATGGGCAATTTTGAACTCAGCCACATCTACAAGGATGCCAATTGGATGAGGAACCTAAAACTTTACGTACGTTATATTGACGACCTGTTTTTCATTTGGAAAGACTCAAAAGAGAACCTTGAACTGGCCCTCACAGAACTTAACACGAAAGATGATCGCATTGAGTTCACTTGGAACATTAGCCAACAGGAAATAACTTTTCTGGACGTTCTCATAAAACTTACCCCTCAGGGCATCGTAACTGATCTTTTTCGCAAGCCCACCGATCGCAACAACTCTCTGCTCTTTAGCAGCTTCCACCAGAATTCATTGAAACGACATCTACCCTACAGCCAATTGTTAAGAGTTACACGCATCGTTTCTGATTCTGACACTAGGATGACCCAAATTGAATCTATGACAGCAAGATTCCGGAATAGAGGATACCCGGAAGATATCCTGCAAGAAGCAGTTAAGCGTACCTCCACCATCTCCCGAGAAGAAGCCTTACAACGCACAACGAAATCTGCAGACCAAAGATTGGTCCTTGTTTCGAGGTACTCCACCTCAAGCAAATGTTACAAAAACATCATTCTGAAACATTGGCGCATCTTAACACTAGAACCTGATTTCAAGAACCTTTTTAAGGATCCGCCCATCTTTGCATACACTAGACCAAGGAACCTCAAGGAAATCCTATCCAGAACGATCACGACTGCAGAATCTACCCAACACACCGGTACATGTCCTTGCCACCACTGTAACAATTGTAACAACATAATCAAAGGCAGTAACCTCAACCACCCTATGCGAGGTTTTAACATCAAACTGAACGTGGATGCCACTTGCGACTCCTCCAACCTGATTTATCTTTTGAAGTGCCCTTGCGGTAAGATTTACGTGGGCAAAACTAGTCGGAAGATCAAAACCCGACTTAACGAACATAAGTCAAACATTCGTACGAAAAATCCCAAATCCAATGTAGCCACCCACTTCAACGAGGCAAACCACAATGTGGCTCAGCTCAAATACTTGGTCCTTGAACTGGTCCCCAAAATCGAGGGGAGAGATAACAATAAGACACTTCTACAACGCGAAACCTCATGGATGTATAGACTTCAGTCACAAAAACCCTTCGGTCTTAATGACCGTACCGAATTAAGTTGTTACTTATAATGGACACTGATTGTTGCATTGTACTAAAGTCCTGCTGATTATAGATCTGTCACCTCTATTACCAAACTTCACTCCCTCTTAAGATGGCCACACTTATCCCATCACTTTCTAAGCTTTCTTTCACCTTTAGAGTCCTTTCTTTATTTCCATCACTACCTTTCCGATTAAACTCCGCACTATCTCCGCGTAGTTACTGAAGCCGTTACCTGCATGTTGCATGCCACACGACTCTTTCACCAAGTAAGTGCTTGCCCCGACCCATCACGCTAGACTGCCCGCAATTCGTTTGCACCCCATTAAACGCGGACAGAAATCTTACGCACCGGTAAAGTCCATTTCTCTAAACACGCATGGTTCTATCGTTTAGGCACTTTAGCGGTTACTTTTGCTTTCTAACTCACGCAGTCCGTTTCCATTGAACACCACGACTTTTTGTTCACCTCGGGACCCGTTCCCTGTGATCTTTAACTACACCAGGGTTGCATGAGGTTGACTCACCTACCAGTTTCACAAAAGGTTGAACTTCTATCGTTCAGGATTTCCATTGATTTATTTTCTGTTGTATCCTTTTATTGTAGAGCTCCTTGACAAAGGACTATTCGTCCGAAATGCATCGGAGCGTCATCTAGCATCACGATGTTATTGATAATTTTCCAACTCATATGATGAAAATATGAACATAATGGAATAAATTTCGAAACTTTATACACCGTTTCCTGAACTTTATTTGGAATTCACGGCACGGTTCGTTCCGGTGCCCTGAACCTAACAAGTGTGCCCAACACAGGGATGTGCCTACACTCCAGTAGCACACTCAACAGAACTGAATTTAAGGTGGCACCTATTGGGGAGCTAGGGCAAAAATTGGGGAGTAGGGAACTACCTGCATTAAGTATCAATGACTCTCACGGTGTGGAGCAAAACATTTGGGGCAATGATCAAAACTGGGGAGGGCATGCTGATGGCCCTGTGAACCCCTCTATATCCACCTCTACAAGAACAGTACGCAGGGATGGACCCGTTGCGGGGAGTTTTATATCTTGGAACATTGCAGGATTGGGGAGCAAGTCGACATTACAACCTTGGATTGATTTTATCAATGGGTATGAATTGTGTTTCTTCCAGGAGACATGGGCTTGTGACCCTATCTACCTTCCAGGTTACTTAAACTTCTCAATTCCAGCAAGTAGAGGTCCCAGGGGTAGACCCATGGGAGGCCTCACAGTTTGGATTAGGCAGAGCTTGGATATTACGATGAAAATGTGGGATTTGGGTTGTAGAGACATCTTAATGTTGCGAATTACTTCTGTAAAGTGGGGGGTGATAGATTTGTATAACGTCTACGCTAGAGGCTCCAACATCGGGAGCTCCTCCACTTTAGAGGCCTTATCCATCTTTTTGCAAACCAAGTCCCTTGGAAATCGAGTAATAATAGCTGGGGGTTTAAATAGAACCTTTGAACCCCTAGATAGTACTGAAGATCCCTTGGGGCAGGAGGAAGATAACCTTTGGGGAGTCCCTTCTTTGAATCTAGCCCCCGTCAAACGCTGGACAAAGGATATACTTCTCCTAAATGCTATGTGTTTGGAACATGGGATGAGGGCTCTTAATGGGAGAACAAAGGGAGATAAGGAGGGAGTGTGTACATTTGATAATGGTCACAATAGAAGTAGGATAGATTATGTCATATGTAGTCTTAACCTCTGGCAGGGGGTTTGTGATATGGAAATCAAGGGCAGGATAGAAAGTGATCACAACCCCCTCTGTGTGTCCCACACATGGTGGAAGTCTGCCCATTTCCCTTTGAAGGCAAGTGATGGTTTGCCCCCGGACATGTCAAACGATATGCGCAGATTAAAATGGCCATGTGTCTTGGTGAATGCAGTATCTATGGACTATATTGGTTCTGAGGTGGATAATGCTCTTGCCGCCATGGAATTAGCAAGTTCTATAGTCCCAGGATCCAGGGCAATCACTGATATCCACAACAACCTCTTTGCTCTTTTAAGACCTCATTTTATGAGAGCATGCAAGGGAAATCGTACAGCACCCCCTAAACCAGCTAGGTGGTTTAATCAACAGTGTAGGGCGGCTAGATTAACCCTGGGTAATGCTATCAGAAATAAGGATAGGGCTGCAATTAGGGCAGCAAGGAAGCAATATAACTCAAGTATCTCCTTGGCAAAAAAAATATGGGACGAGAAATATTGGGATGATCTAAAGGAGGCCTCTGGAGCCAAGGATTCTAGGCTTTTTTGGAAGCTAGTGAAGTGGGGGCAGAGGTGGCATCCCAAACAAACCTGATAATAATGTTCCAGAGTCTGCTTGGGTGAACTATTTTAGGCCCCAATATGCAGAGACAAAGGAGAAGGTGGCGGGGGAAGTAATTCCAGCTGTATTCCCTAGAGACAATTTGTTTTCCGCCAAAGAAGTTGAACTAGCAATATGTTCTGCACAAGGGGGTAGGGCTCTGGGTATAGATGGGATACCCTCGGATGTTTTTAAATACGATAAAAATAGGTGGGTCAGGTATGTGTTCCTGTTGGGGAACGCCATTGCAAAAGGCGCGCCAGTCCCAGACCAATGGAAGGGAGCCATTATTATACCGATATATAAAAAAGGAGATCGATCCCTTCCGGCCAACTATAGGCCAATAAGTTTGATTGCCACTATCCAACAAGTGATAGGGAAGATGGTGGTAAACAAACTTATGGATTGGGTGGACGAGACTAATTCTCTTTCCCCTTTTCAGGCAGGCTTCCGGAGGGCCACCAGCACTGTTGACCAGGTCTTTCGTTACACTATGTTGCGGTGGGGTACGGTACTTCTTGGCAGGGGCAGCCTGTATGTCGCTTTTGTCGACTTGCGGGCTGCATTTGACTTAGTTCCAAGAAGCAAGCTCTGGTCAGTTTTAAACAAGATAGGTATTCCAGCAGAATTGCTCACCCTAATCATGAGGTTACATGAGAGCAATTTTGCTAAAGTCCAGTGGGGGTTGGACGGCCAATCTTCCATCGACTTCCCGGTAGAACGAGGGGTTCGTCAAGGTTGTGCAATGGCACCCTTGCTTTTTACATTATATATTAATGGGATAGTGGGCAGGATCCTGGATGCCAGTGTGGATGCTCCTTCGTTAGCGGGCCTCAGGGTTCCGATCCTGATGTTCGCTGACGACACGTTAATAATGTCTAAGACCCCCGCTGGGCTACAGCGTGCCTTAAATATCTTTGATGAGTTCTGCCTGGAGCATGGTCTTGAAGTTAATGTAGGCAAGACCAAGTTGATGGCCTTTTCTCGAGGACGTAAACCTCGCCCCAGGATACGTATGAATAACATCGAGCTTGAGATAGTTAGGGAGTTCACCTATTTAGGAGTACAAATAGCGACTGATCAGGGCTGGTCTCGCCATATAGAAAAAGCGGTTTTGAAACACCTGCAAATTTCGGGGGCTCTACGGGTGGAGCATAAAAGATCAAAAACAAAGCCCATAAAACCTGTCCTTGCTGTATATGATGCTAAGGCAATAGGGTCGGCCCTATATGGGGCAGAACTGTGGGGTTTTGAGAAGCTCACCTCCCTACAGATAGTAGAGAACAGGTTTCTTAGGGGAATTACGGGACTTCCCCAGAGTACCCCATTAATCCCGCTTAGTCTTGATCTTGGGAGAAGAACTGCTAGTGATCGAGCTCGACTGCGTCCCATCCTACATTGGAGACGACTCTGGTCTACTCCCGAGATTAGGCACTATGCGGACGGGTTTCTAGCAATAATTGAACTTGACACCTTCCATAAAATATTATGGCTGAAAAACTTAAGGGTCATGCTAGGCGAACTGGGTCTTTCTAACCTATGGAACAACCCTGCGGGGGAAGTTTTCCCAAGCAAAAATACACTTAAAACCTTATATTGGGAGTGGATAGATGGTAGGCTATGGAGGGGGGCTAAATCTGACTCGATGGGTGGTCGCTTTTTGGAAATCAAAATGTGTCCTGTGCTAGAAAAGTACTGGGACAGTATTACTGTCCCCACGGACAGGAAGTTGTTTTTCCAGCTAAGATCTGGCTCCCTCCCCTTGAGATACTTAACAGGCAGGTGGAAGAGTTCGAATACCCTGTGCTGCCCAGCATGTGGTACAGCCAATGAAAGTGTGGGTCACTTCTTATTTGCTTGTAATGCCTACGCCACCCCAAGAAGGGTTTGGTTAGTTCCAGTTTGCAAGAACCTCAGGACAAATAGTGCTGCTGAGGCACAGAGAATTATCTGTACCACCACTGAGCAGCCTATTGTTATGGGTATAGCTAAATATCTGGGGTGGGCCTGGTCCATTAGGCGGAGAGTCCTTTCCACTAATTTGATTTGATAACTGTTTCATTGTGTGTCATTTTAATATTGTTTAAAGCTTGCACAACTGGTTTATAAAAATGTATTTGATCAAATGTAATTTAATTATTAATTGTGTTGTTTTAAAATGTATGTTGTGCCTTTATGAGTATGCAACTCGAATAAAGCTTTATGACTGAGGTATGCATTGTAATGGTATGCATTGTAAAGGTATAATGCGATGTAATGGAATGCTTTGTAAAGGTAGTTTCTGAAAATGCGATGTAGTGGCATGTGATGCAAAAGAATGCGTTGTAAAGGATGTTGTGATGAAAAAACTGTGTTGTATAGGCATGCATTGTAAATGTATGTGTTGTAACGTCATACATTCCTATGAAAAGCCCTGTCAAATTTTAAGACAGATTAGCCTGACTCCCCTCCCCTTCTACAGAAGCGGAAATATTATATAACAAAGCTCTCTGGGATTAATGGCGGAAGACATACCTTAGCAGACACATGTGGATGTTCTACATCTCAGGTATAGCTGTGATCTCCTTCTCAGAAAATCTCCCTCTCTATGTTTCATTACTGTGCATGCCTATATGACAAGGCTCATATACTCACAAACAAACAGCTGCATTCATGTGTTGTTTCGAGGTGCTACAGCCTGACCAAAACAAAATAGCAAGGGACATTGGGGCACATGCATCAAGCATTTTACCAGTCGCAAACAGTTTGTAAAATGCAATTTGCGAAGCATCAAAAAAATGCATTCGCAAATTAGGTAATCGTAATTTTTTGTGATTAACTAAATTACAAATGCATTTAGGGAAACGCAAATTATGATTCCCTAATGCATTTTCGCAATTTGGAATCGCAAATTACCATCAACTTCAAGTTGATGATAATTTGCAGTTCCTTAGAAAAATGCATAAAATTGCATTTTTCCAAGTGCCATGTGGCGCACACACATGCCCTTAGGGCATGTGTGTGCGCCACATGTGCACACATGCATGTTTTTGTGTGTGCATCAGAGTGGCGTCTAGGCGACTGCTGTCCCATTCATTCATATGGGCCTTTAGGCCCAATGAATGGGAAGTCATTTAAGGAATCTGTAGGAATCACTAATATTTTAGCCTAACCTACATGCATAGGCAATTGCTATTCCTTGATACCATTTCCTGAATATTTGCTGTTAAGGAATCACAATTACCTAGCTGATGCATGTGCCCCATTGTTCTTTGACCTTGTCTGCTGTGTTCAGACTAAATCCCAGGAAAGAACACAACATGAAAACAGCTACAACTTCTGTGTGAAAGTACAATGTGGCACAAAAATAAGAGTGTTTATATAGTAACGTGTGCAAAGCAAATGTGGCCTGTATCGTGCACAGTTAGGCTAATATAGGTAAAACTACAATGGGCAATGCACCAAACACATGACAGCAGCATCAAGAAAATGTACCCCAGAGCATGGTCTGACATGGTATCAGTGAAATCCATAACTGAATCAGCTATCGAAAAGTCCAGTTTAGAGAATGTGTAAGGCACTTTGCAATAACAATAGAAGAGAATCTGTCCTGTATGGATATCTATCCCACCAGACATTTATAAGGTCATGTTCTTGCATTATGTGTTGAAGTATCTTGACAGCAATTCGGACCAGACAACGTCTTGGATTGTCTATCTAAAAAATTGATTTAGTGTAACATTGAAGTTTCCTCCCTATAGGATGGGGCCTGAGTCCATAAGTATCTGCTAGGTAGATAAATGGTGAAAGAAGTCAGTTGAGTCGATATAAGGCCTATATAGGTTTATGAATGGGAAAACCTTTCCTTGTATTCTCCCCTGAAGTACCAGGAATCGGTCCTTTTGGGCAGTATTGACTGCATTGGGGGTGCAAACTGAACCCCTTTTTTTGACTAATATAGCCACCCTCCTAAGATATGATGAATGTGATGTAAAGTAGCGATGCCCGACCATCTGCCTGCAAAGTTCCCTTCCAACTGCCCAGTGAAGTGAGTCTCTTGAAACATTGCAATGTGGATTTGATGACGGTCTAAGAATGCGAGTACATGCCTCATTTTATGAGGGTTATTCACCCCTCTCACATGCCAAGTTAAAGCAATTATCTTCAATTTAACTAGCCATGCAGTCATTTGGGGCCCGTTAACCATCTTTGGGCAACCATGCAAATAGTGTGTGTACCAAATTGAAGCTTAACTTCCTTTTGTTCTTCAGCAGTGTTACATACATACCTCCCAACTGAATAAACACCTCTGTTGTCATAATCCTCCCTTGCACAAGTCTTATTTATGGAGTAAGCATCTAGTCAGTGGTTTCTTCAGGTCATTGATATGCCTGCAGGACAAACGTAGGCAGGTAAAATCAGGGTATTAGGCCATGTTAGCATCTTGGTGGGCTTGTGTTTATTTTTCTTGCACCATTAAGAGTGCTGCATCCCTGTCACGGAAGTTCATGCGAGGAATAAACAGGCCTGGTGAGCTCCTGGTGGGGGTTTCCGAGAAAATAACCATTGAACACACGTGAAAACGTGTCTGTGCTACCAGTAGGATTCCACAAATAACCCAATTGGTTGCATGCAGGTGGACTCTGGAACGCCTAAAATTCGGAGGTTATTTCTGTGGGATCTGACTACTAAGTCGTCATTTTTGTTTCAAATTATATCCATGGCTTTTTCAAAGGCTTGTAATTTGGTGTCATAATGCCAAATGCCGGATAATGAGGTTACCTACCTGCTGGTAGGTAACCTCATTATCCGGCATTTGGCGTTCAGACACATAAATTCTCAAGGCTTGTTTGTTCATTTTCCCCCAGATGCATCAAGCATCCATTTTGTGATTCCTTATTAGCGAAAAATAAGGATTCGCTAATAAGGAATAGCAAAATGCTATGCATGAAGAAATCGCTAAAAAAATTGCGATTTCTTAATATTTCTCAGTTGCGACTCGCAAATTACGAGTCGCAATTAAGGAATACCTCCCCATTCATTCCTATGGGCCTAGAGGCCTAGAGGCCAATAGGAATGAATGGGAAAACATTCTCAATTTGCGATTAGCAATTAGCGAATCGCAAATTGCGAATGCAATTCCAAGGGTGCAGGGGTGTCGCACCCCTGAAATTAATCTGTGCACATATGTTGCGCACACACATGCCCTAAGGGCATGTGTGTGCGCAACATGAAACTTTGAAAAATGCACAAAAGTGCATTTTTCAAAGTTTTTGCAAATTACCATGAAGTTCAACTTCATGGTAATTTGCTCCCCCTATTAGCGAAATCGCTAATTTTTTTACTTTGTTGCATTGCATTTAAGGAATCTCAATTTGGGATTCCTTAAATGCAATCGCAATTTAAGGAATCTCAATTTAGAGATTCCTTAAATTGCGATTTTTGCATTTGGGATGATGCATCCCAAATGCAAAAATACCGGTCGCAAAGGGGCAGATTCAGAGAATCTGCCCCTTTGCGACCAGATTTGCCCTTCATGCATCTGGGCCTCTGTCTTTTAATTGATCGAGTCAGAGAACCAGCAAGTCGATTTTCGAATCAATTGATTTAAGACTCTGGGGCATATTTACAAAGAAGTGTCGGAGCATGGGTTAACTTCAAAATTGCAAGCGCTGCTCTCCGTCACTTTAGAAACACAGTGATGCGACACATTTACAATAATACGGTACACCACTGCGTTTCTCCCTGTGTTCGCTACAAATTCAGCTGCCTCGTGCCAATGCAGGTACCTTTGCACCGTAGTGCAAAGGCACCTGCATTGAGGGAATGATTGTTTATGTGCAGGACAGTATCCCTTCCTTTACATAAACAATCAATAATGGCGATTTGTAACTTTTATGTGTGCTGCATTTTGCAGCACACATAGAAGTTGCAAATCGTCATTTTTTTAATGATTGTTTATGTGCAGGAAGGGACTCCTTCCTGCACATAATCAATCATTCATTTCAATTTGCTGTTTCTATGTGTGCTGTACAATGCAGCACACATTAAAACACCGAAAACGAGGAGAACTAAAGCAGGTTTTCCCTGGTCTTAATTTTGTCACTGCCTCCTATTGGCTCCACCCTTGTAAATTGGGACCAGCGTCAAAATCAATGGGTGTTGTGGCGGAACGCTCACCGCAACACCCATTGTCCTACCCTTTTATGCTAAGTGTAGCATCAAAGGGGGTCTGATTTACAGGGCTGCAATAAGCCACGTTTAGTGGCTTAACGCCGCCTTGTAAATAAGGCGAAGGCCCTATCGCCATCACGTCACTAAAAGTGACATTGTGATGGCGATAGGGGCTTGTAAATATGTCCCTCTTGCATAGTGAGAGGTATTGCTTTCATGCAGTTTTCACCTGTTGTTGCCTCAGTGTCTCCATCTTCCAACTCATTACCCTTACCATGGGGGCTAATCACTTTCTTTGCATTGCATTGAATCAAAAGGACGACGGGGACCCCCTCAGTGCGCATGCGTTTTACAGCACCTGTGATACACTTAACACCTGTGCTCTTTCTCGCTCAGTTCCCACCTCCGATCAATGTACAACTTAGCACATGGCTGTACTGTTGTAGATGTGTTGGCTCTCTTACCACTAGTGTCTACAGTAGTCTCCATTTAACCATGCCAAGCTCTATAGATTCAATGGCCTCTCATCCTGAAGACAGAATTACTTATCTGCGCCCCATCAGATAAATACACAGCCATATTTGTATGGCCATCGCCCCATTTCATAGTCCATAAACAATTAAATTGTTGTTGAAGGAGCTTGGGCTCTGTATTAATCTCCTCAGAGCTTTATAATAGGAACAGTATTGTTACTGATTTTGTAATCGCCCAATGCGTACACTCTCCCTGGTGCCATGTAGTATCTCCGCTGCTGCACTCTCTTTACAGGCCTTCACAGGCCCTCCGTCGCAGCTTGATGTGGTCCCCCAGCCTTTTGCTCTACCCCTCACCACTACTCCTCCACTTACTGCCCATGGCAGCTCTAGCGCCCTCACAGAACCCGATCTGTCAATCCTGTTCCCTGTTCGCCACTGCTGCCAAGATCTTGATTGGGCCATCTAAAGCCTGAAGTGCCACGTCGCTGGTTCCTGAGTTTTCTTACTCCCTGGCCACCAGGCCTGCACCAGTGTCCTAAAGGGACTGTGTGGCTCTTGTGCGGTGTTGATGTGCCACCTGTTACATGGTGGAACTAGATTATGATTAATACATGATCTCCATGGCAGAGCCTCACATTTGTGCGGCCATCATCTTACATGGCTCTCTAGCTCTGTTTTCAATGTCATGCCTCCTTCCATATGATCTAGGAAAGAAATTATGTCATAGGAAAATAGTCTGGCACCATATTGACCTGGGAACTTCAGATAGCAAACACTGTCTGAAGGCTAGTTACACATAGTTTTCCAATAGAATGGCATTTCAAAAAATGGCAAACGAAGGAAGATTTTCCATCATCCATCTGCACAGGAAGCGACTACTTAATTTCCCATCATCCATCTGAAGAAACATCACTGGATTACCCATCATCCATCTGCAAAGGAAGGGACCTTACTGGATTTCCCATCAACCATCTGCACAGGAAGTGGCATCACTGGATTTCCCATCACCATCTGTACAGGGAGTTACCTCACTGGATTTCCAATCATTGATCTGCACAGGAAGTGACACCACTTCTCCCCTTCCCAGAACCGACTTAACAACAGTTGCATCATGGAAGTGCAGCAGATGTGCGCAGTGGGCGCACCAGTGGTGCGCAAAACTGAAGCACATCTACACCCTACTGAGCCTGGGTCCTCCCCACTCCCACTGCTACCCTGCTGTGACTCTCTGTGCTCTCAAACCTGGCTGCCAGTCCACATGATGCTGCCTCACAGAGGGAGGGTTCGCCTGTGCTTCTTGCATGTTTTCATGCACTTACCCACACCCAACACTTATTGCACCAACAGTGACAGCACACAACACACCACTTTCTCACACTCACACAGCCTTGCAACCACCCACACAACACTACGCACTTACATGCATGCTCCTCACTCACCAAACACACCTCAGAGAACCGCAGAGATCTGGGACCTGCTGCACGACAATGCCCTGGCCCTACTTTTCTTCATGGAAACCTTGCTGAAACCTGCATCGGCACCTGACATCACCACAGCCATCTCCCCCGGCTGCAACATCTCAAAGCAAAACTGACTTTACAAGACCAAAGACGCAATCCGCATCATCCACAAAAACACCATCAACTGCAACAACTCCACGGACACGTCATCCTCCCTCATGGCACACCAGTCAATCAAGGTTCACGTCACAGCCAACTTCAACTGAAGCAGCACTCTCATCAACAGGTGATCAGGACCACACACGCTTCACCGACACCATCATAGACTTTGTCACACCACTCGCCCTCAACGCTAACAATTGCAAGCTACTGAAAATACCTGAACCACCATTTGGTAGACCACACCGATCCCAAATTAAAAGCACTCATAGAAAGCCTTGGAAGTCTGGGCCTCATCCAATGGGTAAAGGTACCTACCCATGTCACCTGACACCTCCTTTAACCTATTTTCACATCTTCAACAACATCAGAGTTGACGAGTCCACACCACCCTCCTGGACAAACCACGCCCTCATCAAGTTCAGCATCCCTGTCCCATTCCGAAGCACATGTACAACTGCCAGACCAGCCTGCTGAAACTGGAACAGCACCACTGACAAGGACCAGGCCTCTGCTCTCAACACCCACCGACCAGAACACAGCAACAGTCTCCCTAAAGCCATCAAGAATATCAACAATTGCATTACCTCCAGCACTTGCTCCCTGGCCACCCTCAAACACAGCAATACAAGTAGATCCAGATCAATATCAATCAATCAATCAATCACTGCATTTATAAAGCGCGCTACATACCCGTGAGGGTCTTAAGGCGCTGGGGGGGGGGGGTGCTACTGATTGAAGAGCCAGGTCTTGAGAAGTCTTCTGAAGGCCAGCAGGTCCTAGTCTGTCGTAGGCTGGTAGGGAGAGCGTTCCAGGTCTTGGCGGCGAGGTAGGAGAAGGATCTGCCGCCGGCGGTGGTTTTCCAGATACGAGGGACTGTGGCGAGGGCGAGGTTGGCTGAGCGGAGGCTTCGGGTGGGGGTGTGGAAGCTGAGTCGGTTGTTGAGGTATGTAGGTTCGGTGTTGTGTAGTGCTTTGTGTGCGTGGATGAGGAGTTTGAAGGTGATCCTCTTGTTGACGGGGAGCCAGTGGAGGCCTCTCAGGTGGGGTGTGATGTGGTTGCGTCGGGGTATGTTGAGGATCAGTCGTGCCGAGGCGTTCTGGATTCATTGTAGTCGTCTCAGGAGCTTGGTTGTTGTTCCTGAGTAGAGGGCATTCCCGTAGTCGAGTCTGCTGGTGATGAGGGCCTGGGTGACGGTCTTTCTCGTGTCGGGAGGGATCCATTTGAAGATCCTGCAGAGCATACGGAGGGTGTTGAAGCAGGACGCGGAGACGGCGTTGACTTGCCTGGTCACGGAGAGGGTGGAGTCGAGGATGACCCCCAGTTTGCGTGCGTGGTCTGTGGGTTCCGGGGCTGTGCCTAGCGATGTTGGCCACCAAGAGTCGTCCCAGGCTGATGGGGTGGGTCCGAGAATGAGGAACTCCGTCTTGTCTGAATTCACCATCAGTCTGCTGTCCTTCATCCAGTCGGCTCCGGCCTTCATTCCTCTGTGGAGGTTGGCTTTGGCGGTGTGGGGGTCTTCGGTGAGGGATATGATCAGCTGGGTGTCGTCAGCGTAGGAGATGGTGTTGAGGTTATGTTGTTGTGCGACGTGGGCGAGCGGTGCCATGTAGATATTGAACAGCGTTGGGCTGAGGGAGGATCCCTGTGGATTGCCGCAGATGATCTCGGTGGTTTTTGTGCAGAAGGGTGGGAGGCGGACGCTCTGGGCTCTGCCGGAGAGGAAAGATGTAGTCCAGGCCAGGGCCTTCTCTTGAATTCCGGCGTCATGGAGGCGTGTTAATAGGGTGCGGTGGCAGACTGTGTCAAAGGCTGCTGATAGGTCCAGGAGGATGAGGGCGGCTGATTCTCCCTTGTCCATCAGGATCCTGATGTCGTCAGTGGTGGCGATGAGGGCGGTCTCGGTGCTGTGGTTGCTGCGAAAGCCGGATTGGGAAGGGTCCAGGATGTTGTTGTCTTCGAGGTAGCGGGTTAGCTGTTTGTTGGCAATCTTCTCTGTCACTTTTGCCGGGAACGGGAGCAGGGAAATGGGCCGGAAGTTCTTGAGGTCCTTGGGGTCCGCCTTGGGCTTCTTCAGAAGGGCGTTGATCTCGGCGTGCTTCCAGCTTTCCGGGAAGGTTGCTGTCTCAAAGGAACTGTTGATTGTTTTCCAGAGGTGGGGCGCGATGGTTGTGCTGGCTTTGTTGAAGATGTGGTAAGGGCAGGGGTCAGAAGGGGATCCGGAGTGGATGGAGTTCATAGTTTTGATGGTGTCTTCGTCGCTGACGTTGGACCAGGCGGTCAGGCGATTGGTGCGGGTGGTGGTCGCAGGGGTGGTGGATTCGGTGGTGGGTGCGGGGGTGTCGGAGTTGAAGCTGTCGTGGATGTCGGCGATCTTGCGGTGAAAGAAGGTGGCCAGGGAGTCGCACAGGTCTTGTGATGGTGGGATGTCGTTGGTGTTGGAGCTTGGGTTGGAGTGTTCTTTCACGATGCTGAAGAGCTCTTTGGTGTTGTGTGCGTTGTTGTCTAGGCGGTCCTTGAAGGCGGTCCTCTTGGCGGTCCAGATGAGTTGGTGGTGTCTGCGGGTGGCATTCTTGTGGGCTGTGTGGCTGTCTGGTGTTCGGTCGTGGAGCCATTTCTTCTCCATCTTCCGACAGGTGTGCTTGGAAATCCAGAGGTCTTCGGTGAACCAGGCTGCTTTCTTGTTGGTATGGTTGGTTGTGGAGGTCTTGAGAGGGGCGAGGGTGTTTGCGCCACACCACCGAACCCCACGGGACAGCAGAAGGCAAAGGGGGCAGGGCCGCAGGGGGGCAGCGGCAAGAAGCGGTGGGCGGGGGGGCACAGAGGGAAGGGTGCAAAGGGACGCCTAGGACACAGTAAACAGCCTGAAATACAACAATGCACAAAATAAGAAAACAAAGTATAGTGGGAAAAGAAAGGTTAGCGGTACAGCAGTCACCCTGGGCACACCAGTGGCAAACCCTCGGAGGCGGCGGTGAAGTGGGGCAGAGTCTCAGGAGGAGCAGTGCGGCGTGGGGAGCAACCTGAGGTATCTAGACAAGATGCCAGTTAGTACATGGAGGAACACAAGCTGATGAAACGCCACCGCAAAACAACTGGAGCGCATATTGGAGAATGAGTCAGGAAAATACAGACAGGTGCATGTTCATTCTAACACCAAATGATCCAGGCCACCAAACACACTGTGGAAGACCACATTGATGACAGACCTGACAGACCTCGCCAAACTCTTCCCGATCTTATCCAAAGAACCAATGCTAACCACAAGGACCTCATCACCTCCATGGCCTCATTGGACCTCTACCCCTACCATGCATATTCCAGAGGACTTCAACCCTCTAGCGCCATGCCTACACTGATTAGAAATGTCTCCATTTCCTCTGCGACCTTCCCAGATACTTACAAACACACAACTGTTCTCCTATTGCTGAACAAACACTCCACAGACCTTTCAACACTCACCAACTACAGATCAATCTCCCTGTTACCTTGACTAACTAAGGTCTATGAAAAAATCACCAACAGACACCTCATCAGTTACCTAAAAAAACATTAACTCCTCAACACCTCTCTGTCTGGTTTCAGACCCAACAACAGCACAGAAAAAGCCCTCATCGCTACCACGGTTGACATTCACATTTTTCTGGACAGTGGAGACTTCTCAGCCCTCATCCTCCTGGACCGGTCCACAGCATTTGATATAGTCTGACACGCCATCCTCATCCAATGCCTGTACTACATCTTAATCAAAGGCCATGCACTCCGCTAGACTTGCTTCTTACAGACTGGAAGGACCCAGTCAGTCAGCCTTGCAACGCACACCTCGGAAGCCCGCAATGTCACCTGCAAAGTTATACAAGAATCCTCCCAGAGCTCAACCCTCTTCAATGCATGCATGATCCCTCTAGCCAGCATCGTTTGCTCTCACAACATCAACATCCTCTCTTACACCGACGAAACACTAGTCATTCTCTCCCTTAAGTACAAGACCTCTAGTACTTATATCAAGTTCAATGCCTACATGACTGAAATCACCCACTGGATGAAGATCGACTGTCTGAAGCTGAAAACCGACAAGACGGAAATCGTGATCTTTGGGAAGAGCACTTCACCGTGGCACTCCACTTAGTGACCATCTAGGGCTAGCACCCACCCTCACCACCCACGGCAGGAGTCTCAGGTTCATCATCGATAGTAAACTTGACATGACTGCCAGCCAACGCCATCACTGCCTCATGCTTCCATTCTCTGAAGATGCTGGGGAAGATTTTGAAATGGCTTCCAACCAGGAAACACGGCAAGATCAACACCCTACTGAAGAAGCCTTCCACCAACCCAACAGACCTCAAGAACTTCAGACCCAACTCCCTGTTCCCCTTCCCAGCCAAGGTCATCGAGAAGGCCATCAACGCTCTAATCTCTAAGTTCATGAAAGCCAACCATGTCCTGGACATCTCCCAATCCGGCTTCCGAAGGAACCACAGCACCGAGAAAGCCCTCTTCGCTACCACCAATGACGTTGATACCCTCCTCGACCAGTGTGAAACAGCAGCCCTCATCCCCCTAAACCTCTAAGTCACTGTCTCCCACCGCACCCTAAGCAAGAGTCCACAATTCCGGCATCCATGACAAAGTTGAATCTGTTTCTTCCTAACCGGTCGAACACAGAGAGTCAGACTACCGCAGTTCCTCTCAAAACGCACAGAGATCATCTGTGGAGTCCCTTAACTCTCCTCCCTGAGCCCCACCCTCTTCAACGTCTACATGGCTCCGCTCGCAACCATTATCAGGAACCATAGACTCAACATTGTCTCCTGTGCCAATTACACCCAGCTGATCCTCTCCCTCACCAATGAACCCACTATCGCCAGAAACAACTTTCACGATGAGATGAAGAGTGTCGCCACCTGGATGACAGACAGCTGCCTCAAGCTCAACTTGGACAAGACTGAAGTCCTCATCCTGGGACCCACTACCTCCACTTGGGATGACTCCTGAAGGCCTTCTGCACAAGGAGCTCCTTCCCACACCCATGGACCACGCACAGAACCTTGGCATCATACTGGACTCCTGCTCACTATGAACCGCCAGATCAATGCTGTCTCCTCATCATGCTTCCACATGATTCGTTTGCTTCGAAAAACCTTCAGATGGATAATACTAATCATAATACAGTCATTTGTAGAGCGCAAACAGCTACCCCCCGAAGGGGGTGTCCCGGCGCTATCACCACCGAATCCTGAAAGACGGTAGCCCACATGTTCATCAGCAACAGATTCGATTACGGAAAGACACTCTACACCGGCGTCACCCAGAAACTCCTCAGGAAACTACAGAAGGTTCAAAATGCTGCAGCCAGACTGGTCCAAAACATCCCCTGCCACAGTCACAGATCTGAAAGACCAGGACCAGAGGAAAATCTTTTTCCTACCTCGCTACTAAGACCGGAAACACCCTGCCTCTCCACCTCAGGCAATCTCTGTCGCTGACCCAATTCAGGAAGGATCTCAAGACCTGGCTCTTCGACTGAACCTCAGTGCCCAGACGGATCAACGCCCTCCACAGCGCCCAGAGACTCTCTGGGGTGAGTGGTCGCGCTTTACAAACACTGATTGATGGATTGATTAATTGCTTGATTGATTGATTGATTGCTTAAGTGGTGGTTCAGCCAAGGAGTTGATGCCATGCATGATTACATTGGTGAATACTCTGATTTTGTTGGAGGACTCCTATGAGCTGGCGTTGCTATTTGTAGCCTTGGCCTCCTTGAGGAGATGCCTGCTGATGGGGTGGTGGTCTTTAGTGTCGTCAGGTCTTCAGGCATGTGTTTTTCGGCAACTTCTTTTGCTGAAGCCTGATACGTAATTTTCTGCCATATAATCCTTGACTGTACCATGCTCTGAATCGCTGAGTCCTTACAAATTGGGGCTTGAGTGGGATGTGGAATCTGTTGTCATCTGAAAGGTGTATTAAAGTCCAAACTTGGTTATTTAGGGTCAGACTTGGGTACGGGGAATGTGATGTTCTGTAGCTTGTCATTTTGTTTGATGGTATTTGCTGACTTAGGTGGGTGAGAGATGTATGTATAAAGTCAAAATCAATGGCAGCCTAGTTGGTCGAGCCTAACAGCAGTGGGGGCAGAATGTTGGGTTTGCCTTTGAGGGGAACACTAGGTCCATGGCGTTTTTATTCTAGTGGGTAGACAGGTTGAGGAGCTGGCCAGTTTCATCAGTGGCTAGTTGAAAAGATGTGGTTGGTTCAGCTGGTTGAGGCTGTGATGTGACCTAGAGTACATTGAACTCTTTGACACAACGAGAGTTAGTTTCCTTTATATTTATGACTCTCAGAGTAAAAAGATACAATCCTACTCTTCACATGTGCCATTAATTCACAATCGCTTAGGCGCGTACATTTTACTATGCAGAATAAGGAGTCAAATACTTCAATCTGGACTTTAACCCGTTGCATGCTCGTGACGAGCTCAGCTCGTCATGAGGCACGGTCGCACTGTGCTCATGACGAGCTGGGCTCGTCATGCCCGTTGCGCCTCGCCCACGCGGGGATAATTCCCCTGCTGTGCTGGGCGTTCCATTGCGCCACCGTGCTGCATGACGAGCCAAGCTCGTCATGAGCACCGGGGTGCTGCGCACGCCCCCGCCCCCAGCACAGCGGGGGAATTAGCCCCGCAGGGAAGGGGTTCAAAGAATATTGGAAGTCGGTGTGGAGTTCTGTGAACTTATGAGATAAAATGCTATGTTAATGTCAAGGAATTTGAAAGTGGAAGCTAAACATTAAGCTGGCATTCTTAGCTCAGTGGAATCCTGCGCTCTGTGTTCTTCTTCTGGATTCTTGACTTTGGTGACTTTTGTGCTTCCCACTTTTTTTTTTTAATTTATTTTTATGGTTTCCGTCTTTTCCGGGACCCGCCATTATGTCGACCTTTCTTCTGCTCCTTCTTCCCTCAGGACTCCTCCTGATCGTTTTTCTCTTCTTGCTGGATGGCCTTAAATATATGTATATGTAAATATGTATTATATAAATGTTCAAGCCTAATTGCTGTTAAAATGTAATCCTGTGTGAATTTACTATTTGTATATTTATAACTCTAACCACTAGTACATGTAGTAGACTTTTGTACTCATTCCTATGTAATTTTAGAGTTTATCTGTTTGTATCTCTACCTTGAGTGACTTTCAACTTGTACATGTGCAATTTTTTCCTGTTTTATCTCTTCCTTGAGTGACTTTACACCTTGTACATTTGCAATTTTTTCTGTTTGTATCTCTTATGTAAATTATGTAATCCAAAGTCCTTATGTAACGCAACTGGTTCTTTTGTAAAGCGCTCTGACACCTTCAGGTAATGTTCGCGCTATATAAAATCGCATTAAATAAATAAATAAAAACTACATATTGTTTCGGAATACCTCAGTGGTTTCCAATATCTGAGGCACTTTATCCCATAAAAGGTTTAAAAAAGAAATCAGGAGCTTGCTTTATTTTTTAGACTTATATAGCGTGCCGCTGAGTCAGCAAAACCTGATTGTCAATGAAAGTGACAACATATGGCCCTTGACACCTCAATGACATCACAGGAAGTGACCTCATGTTATGTCTGACCGCAATCAAGAGGCCATTATATATTTTATTTGACCAATTTTAATTAAAACAAGAGACTACTGAGAGTTAATTAACTGTAATGAAAACCAGGCAGGAACACTTATCTATGAAAAGTAACAAAGGCTTCAAGCCTTCTTACATTTAGTAATGCAGCAGAGCTCGCAAAGCAATCATTTAGCGTTGAAGACTGTTACCACCTACATGACTGCCTTCAGACAATCCATCATAATTTCGCAAAAGTCATAAATCACATACTTTAACAGTTAATATTTACTTGCTTTAATATTGAACCCTATTAATTCCCATCTTCAAACAAAGTATGCAATATTTATTTTATCAGTACAAAAAGCAGAGTAGATACATAGGCATCATGAGTGCAATGACTGATCCTGAATATTTTTCCATTTTTAAGTATAGCACTTTTAGAATATATAGGATGTAATATACACTTATGAAAGAATTGCTGCACTTTCATGTTTAGTGTGAAGGGCAGGATTGTTGGGATATTTGACAGAGGGCGAGGTGCACCTTTAAAAAGTAGCTAAACACCCACAAACTAATAGTTTTGAGGGTGCCTACATGCTACCTGTCTTATACCCCGGAAGCGAATAAAAAAAAGTACTCCTGCTAAAGACAAGAATAGGCTCCTTTTCAGGGTGGAAATATAGCACGACCACCACCAAATGTATGGGGATTTAGGGCAAGTACACACCAAAAAACATTTTCCGGGTAAAGGTAACAAACAGTTCAACCTGGATAAGCGCATTCATGTTTCATTTGCTACTCAGAATTTTCTACTAGGCGAAAAATACACACAAGCAAACATTATAGACTGAAAATGCCAAGATATTTGCAACATAGTTTTAAAAATGCAAAGGTAGGGGCATGCATGCTACAGGAGTAAATTTCCAAGTTTCTTACTTTGCATTTTGTGAATTTTCTCCACTGGGGTTCTCTTACGTAAGAGAGCACAGGCCTCTTTTCTACACAGGACATCAACATTGTCTTCATTCCAGCCCCAGAGACTCAGCAATGAGTAGGTACCAAGGGGACATTCTTGTTTTACAGTCACAGCTGGAGGTAAAAGAGGCCATGTCTCGCTCAGCTGGCCAATGGAGGGGGGAGGCTGCCCTTTGAACATCTCAAGATAACAAGCATTTTAGGATTGCAAGAAAACAAATGTTTTAGATGTTAAATTAGCCAAGACTAACACGTTCAGCGCAGGAAAACACGTAAGCATTGTTTGGAGAGCATTGTTTAACATTGTTAAAATGTAATTTAAAAGGGCTGTTGACACTTGTGGAATGCTTATATAACTCAACAATGTCACAACGATGCAACTTTTACAGCGATAAGATATTTCCCTTGTTCTATAAGTCAGCTACATATAAAGTCCATTAATAAAAGGTATTTACTTAAAGTTACGATAGCAGCATTTTTATGACATATTCTACAATTTGTGCAGAGCTACAGATCTTTTGCATTTACTGCGTGTGTGGCTAGATTAGGTTAGTGGTGGTTTATTAGGTGTAAAGTTTAGAAAAGTTTGTGTTGTTAATGTGAAAGTAAAATAATTTGATAATGATCTCTGCAGTGTGTTATGCATATGCATTCCATATTCTGTGAACCCTGCTGTTGGTCGTTCTCTTTTGTATGTACCATCTAAACTAGGGGTGTGCCAAGTTGTTAAGTATTTGTTTTTGCATTTGTGCTGTAATTATTATCAGTTCTACACACCTCTCATAACTTGCTGCAAGGAAAAAAACAGCCAACAGCCATCCCGTATCAAAGTCACCAGGTATCCGGTGTTAGTCAACTTGTGAGAAAACGGCACACCCATTTACAGGTCTAACTAGCATGTGGTTGGAAATATTGGAACCCGCTAGGTCGTGGTTACCAACCTGTGGTCCAGCACCACTGAGTGTTCACGAAGCCTCCTCAGGGGTCCGTGATTACTTAGAAAATTAAATAATATTAACAGAATAATAAAGTGTATATAAATAAGAAGCTAAATGTACAATTGACCATTTTTTAATGTACTGTAAATGTGAAAGAATTTGAAATTAAAGACAAAAAATTAAATCAGTAGTCTCAGATTGATTTGTGGTAGTTGTGCAAGTGCATCAAATAGAATATAGTATAGATGATGAGAGGCTTCAATTGAATTTAGAAAAGCTCCAACTTTCATATTAAAATTAAAATGTTTTTTATTTATATACGTTTGCTACTTAAATAAAATGTGTCATTATTTGTGTATTTGTTTGAATGTTTTTTCTGTATTTTTTGTATATTGATTTGTGGTTCAAATAATCAACGGTGCTTAGGCTGGGCCAGTAATGAGAAATTGGGGGTCCTCAGAAGTCAAAAGGTTGAAAACCACTGACTAGGAGATATGCCAGTTTGCAAGTAAAAAGTACATGAGTGGTGAGGCATACGAAAAGTGGTAAATGCCACAAACTATGAGCCTCATTACAATGGCGGTCCGGCACTGTAAGGAAAAGAGGTGTGGCGGTCCCACGAGGCAAATTAGGATGCGCCCGCCACACTGGCAGGCGCATTCTTGCCTTTAACATTGCAGTGGGCGGTGCTGTAAACAGCACCCGCCGCAATGTTAAAGGTGCATGTTGTGCATTGCACAACGTGACAGGCACCGCGTGGTGCCTGCCAACTTGTGTATGGCAATGAAGGGGGGTACCATAGGTACCCCCCCAATGCAGCCACCCACCCCCACGCCCCCGGTGTCCCTCAACGGGCCCCCAAAGTCATTATCCGCATGCCTTTTCATGGCAGAGTCTCCGCCATGGAAAGGCAAGCCCACCACATTCATCATAATATCACCACCATCATATTGTGGGCCTTTTCCGCCCGGCAGGCAATCGTGGTAATATGGCAGGGGGTAAATGGCGGTCGGGCGGGGAGTTATGGCGTGCAGATTGCCACCGCCGGTCGAACAGTGGCGATCCGCACCCCATCGTAATAACCCCCTATGTGTAGGTCAATACAAGAAAATATTTAAGATTAGTCTCCTTTTAAAAACGTAATCTGTCTATAGTAAAATTTACCGCTAAATGACACATGAATATAAGGACTGGACATTAAGGAGTTGTAATCAATATGTACTTGACACTTGCATTCATAATATATATCAGAAGTGTATGTGCTAGCAGGTTTTTTTCTAGAAATAAGATGAACGTGAAACACTGGCAAATGCTAAGTTTATAAACTTTGATCCTGCCAAGAGCATAATTATGGAAAAACACAACTATGAAATCGATCAAGATAGCTTGTAGAAACTCCTTAGCATGGCTTGCAATCTTGATAGCACCTCCTGCTTTGCACACAACCAAAACTCACCTTAGGTGGGTCAACTGAATGTCCTCCCTATGGCATCTCGGTATCACCGTTGTGTAAACAAAAACGAGGGAGGATAGATCTGTGCGATCTGCAGGGCGCAATTACCACTCGAGTCTCAGTGGAGAGGGGTAGGCACACAGGCACCGGCACGGGAGGATGGAACCTTAAGTTACAGAGGTTACCCTCCAGATGTACGACCCGCTGGGTACTGATGTTACTTATAAATCTTGACCATTAGGCAAGGAACAGTGTAACTCAGGTATTTCATTCAATTTTGGTAATGATTCACTGATCCTAAGGCAGACTACGTTTTGTAGACATGTTTCCTCTTCAGTTAGGTCCTGATGAATCGCATGTCAATGGACGATTAGCGAGAAACATGTCGACCATTTTCTTTACACTCTCTAGTCTTGTCTCGAGCTAGAAAATTTGAACTTTCAGCGAGTACAGACTAGCTTTGTTTTATTTGGAGTAGGGGACCTCCTGAATAAAAAAAAATTCTGGTACCCCTTACTTCATTTTAAATCACCACTCCGTCTACAACCTTTTGGCCCCTCACCTGCACTTCACCTACAGGCAGTTGGATTTAAAAGATCTCCGCCAAAGAGCCCCTTTTTGAGGTGTTGCCCGTTGGGGATTGCACCGCCTACCCAACGAGGAGCATTGCCGATGATGAAGCATGACACCTGCAAAGGTGTGTGAGGCCATTCCATCCAACAAAATGGATACCACTTGGTAATTTCTACTGAGTTATCATTTCCACTCCACATCCCTGCGACCTATTCACACGGTCTCTCTATCCAGGAACAGCCCGGTTCTCTTTTGCAACATCTCGGTATCACCACCACTTCCACCCGAGAGGACACAGCAGGTACATCTGCACCAGCAGACTCTGTGGTACCACTATTCTAATGATGACAAAAAGTGGATGATGTAAATCAGGGTATACTCTAGCTAACATTGCCACCTCATTCACCGTGTCCATTATTACTTGCAGCAATAAAATACTAAATCTGAAAAACAAAACTAAACCAAAAGCTGTAGAAAAAGGAAAATTAGCACCCTTATTTGTTTTTGATATTTGATCTAGAGTCGAATTGGCTCCAAGGAGCATTGAACTACATTACAGAGGATGCATCTCAAGCATGGGGTGCTGTATGTGGTCTTTGAGGTCCAGATTAGACAGAATTTCAGAAACCAGAGTGTGCCTGATTACACTGAAAAATGCACTTTTCTTAACCGCAGGTTAGATCTTTGACTGTGATGCCAGTGCATTACTGCAAGAGATGGCTGCGACTACTGCACCTGCCTGCATAAGGATTCTTGGGGAACATCCCTGTGACCCTTGTGTCCCCCTTCCAAGCAGTTATCCTCAGGGGGGGATGCACCGACTGTGCACCAACCTCTGTGTAGCACTCAGGTAGTGTGTCTTCTCGAGATCTCTTTGCCTCTGTGCTTACATCTGTTACAAAGCACATGTGGAAAGGCAAATGATTTCCTCATTTGCATGGAACGTACCCCCTTGCAAATAAGGGATGTCCCCTGGGGATAGCATCAGCGTATTTAGCACTGACGCAAAATATATTACAGAAGGGATCGCGCTAAGGTGACCGCTTTCTTACGGACACCCTTTCCTTTCTTGAATTTTTGTTTGATCGTTTAATGCTTTCTGGGTGCTGTACTCTAGATTTGGTTCCATTGAATTAATTAGAATAATACTCTTGAAAACAATGATTTATTGGTAAAAGGTTTAGAACTAGAGACAGTGTCGAAATGGCTTGGGGTCACGCAAGAGTCTGTGGCCCCTCCTGTAATGCCAAAGTGCACTGGGGGAAAGAAAGTGGTCACACATGCCTGTTACATCCCAGACACATTGCATGATACAGATTCTGGTTTCAAGATCAGCAGTTTAGCCACACGACCACATCTCAAAATGTTGTTAATCACTCCTCAAAAGTACAAACCACCAAGCAACTCAACTAATCATGGGAATTTAAGCTATAGTAAACAAGCTAACCTCACAAACTAACTACAACTGCATGTACATGTATCCTCATTTTTCCTCTTTCTAAGAAACGGTAGGGATTCTTATGGAAATCTTAACATCTACTTATAAATCCGGTCACTGTTGAGTCACTGCTCTTGAATATAATTCCAGCTGGATCTCAAGGTTTTTCCGTCCTGCTTGAATTTCAAAAGATACTTTGAATGTCCAGATTAATTTAGGGAAGTCCTCGGGTGGCTGCTCAGCCAAGTTGTTGCTAAGCATCCCACAAAGTCATGGAGAAAGTCAATGGTGGTCCTTTTTGTCAGACAATAGCCCGGCACATATCACCTTACTTTATCTGTTTGCGAATTTTATTGACAATTTTCATGTGGCATCACCTAGCACAGAGGTCTTAGAGCACTTTACAGTGGGCAAAAGGCACTTGGAAGAGAAACTATAAGTATAAGAGGGAAAATAAAGAAAAAGTATTACAGCTTAAAGGAGAATGGGTGCAACTTCAGTAGAGCAGCTGGAATGGTCATGATATACTTGTAATGATGGATTATTGAGTAGAGCGAAGGGAAGTGTTGGAACCTGTATTCCCAGTCTAGCAGGTTTCTGTGCATTTTTGATTTTTTATGATCAGCGCACACAAGAATCATGCATGTCCGGTGAATTCCTGTAGAAAATTTACTGAGATCAGGTTGAAGTCTCTGTGATATGAATAAGCATACTAAGTGCACCCCTTTTTTTCTTAGAGAGAATCCTTTCCACTCCCCAGGCTGTGAAGAAGTGGCAGTGGAGCTAGAAAATGATCTTGGTGTAGTCCTGTATACCTGTTACCTGCATTGGAACAGTATGAAACTGCCCACTCCTGTTAAAAGGGTTCTACCAATTCTTTCTAACCGGATCCTTCCATTCATTCATGTGTGATGTTGATGGCACATATAGGTTTGTTCTGCAAACATGTGGCAAAGAGATTATGAGATGTGTGTGTGACTACATGGAGGCAATCCATTTTAGATCTTGTGTGTGTTGATGGTACACAAAATGCAGAATGGTGGGAGCATAACAGGGGTGGGAACTGTTGAAATACCCTGCTGCATTCCTGAAGTCCTTTGAAGTGGACAAGACTCAGGTGAAATGAAGGAGGAAAACAGAAGCCTTGAATATCCCTGACCTCCTGCATTCTTCTCTTGAGCTGCACTGCTGACAGCTTTGAGGACTAGATAAGTGGGAAAGGCCCAGTTCTTTTGTGCTTTTGTGCTATTGTGTAGAAAGTCCCTGTTATTGGACACTCTGCTCCACCCTCCTGTCTGCAAAATTTGCAGAACGAACGCATGTGGCCAAATGTGGACATTTGCACTTACTTTGAATTCGTGGCACTGAGTCCAGCAGAGGTCAGCAGTGAGCCGTAAGCTGAGCAATCGCCGAGCAACTGCTGGTTGAGGGAGCTCCCTGTAGCCCGCCAGAGCAGATCCCGGTGGATTTTTCTCTTTTTTCTCTTTTTCCGTGGAGCCGGGAGGCAAAAGGCAAGAGGGGACAGGAGGTGGCCTCGAGAAAATCAATCTGCTCTGAGCCGCTCCCGCTCCCATAGCTCTACGTCTGGTCTTTCTCACAGCTGCCGCGGTAAACGCGGGAACGTCCCGGCGGGAACGGGAACCCCAGCAGATTTCAAGCAGAGCCCTCGGCAGATCTGGGGAGGACGGAGAAATTGACAACTGGCGCACTTGGGCTGCGCACACTGCGGCATCTCCCTGACTCCAGTCCCCCGGAGTCCCCCGGTGTCCTCTCGGTTGTTTAGCCCTGCGGTGCCTGAGGGGGGGCCAGGCTACGGTCAAAGCGGAACAGGATCCACAGGACCTCAGCATACTGTGCATACAGTGCTACTGGTGAGAGGGGCAGCATTGGTGTTTCGACAGTATCGGCGCAACGTACTTTAAAGCATCCCCAAACATTTGACGAAGCGCCAGTAATTGCCCATTTCAAACGACTAACTATGAACTTATGAACTTTATGAATGTTGGATAAAGTTGACCGACGGTATTTCCTGGAAAGTTGCATGGCTGGTGTGTAACACTTGGAGCGCTAGAGAGTTGTGGGGAAACACGCTGTTGCTGCTGCGGCGCTGTGGTTGCTGACCTGTTGGTCGACCAACGTGACCCTTCAACATTCTGATATCTCGTCGCGCCGTGGGCCCGGTGCTCCTGGGGATAGTACGAGCTTGAAAGTCATGGAGCAGTGGGATTGATAACCCAAAGTGAGGCCAAGCCAAGCCTAGCCAAGCCTAGCCAAGCCAAGCTAGGAAACGGATACAGCTGGCTACTGCACAAAACAAGTAGGCGGAGGATAATCATCACCGGGCATTGGCAGTGGCCGGTAAGAAAAGAAAAATCAAATTTGCTCCAGCGTTCTACATTATTATAAACTATAAACACTCCTTGTAAATTCACTACATAACTATAAATATAAATATAAGTTGCAGCCTTTCGAAGCCTGAGTCCTCTGAGCAATCTTGAAAAACGCGTAGCACTGATTATTCTGAATCATCGTGTATTGTCAATGCAGTAATTACGTGAGATAAACTTGATTTCCCCACTGTTCTATTGATCAGCCCTCTACTGGAAACTGGTTATCCCGCAATCACTGTAACGTGGCCTCTCTGACGGCAGCTGCACCAGATCCCCTAGTGTTGTGCCTGGTGTACGAAGTGGCTACACGGTAGGGAACGAAGGGTGCAGACAGGCTTGGGAGGGCGTGTGGATTGCGTGTGGACTGCGCAGCCTTGTACCACCAGGCTTGAGTTATCTCGTGAATACCTTGCAGTAAGGGGACTGTTCAATACTTGTATTGCCTGGGCTGGGGCGATACCTAAGGTCCAAGACATAATAAAGCCAACGATCAAGACAAAGTCCAGGATAAAGATCAAGATAAAGATAAGTCAATATAAAGATTTTTTCTGGTTATATCATGAGGTCTGGGAAAGTAAGGAAGGCTCTAGGGGACAAGACTCCAGTCTCACGAGGCACCCTCAAACGAAAAAGATTGAAAGAAGAGAATGCCAATAAAGCAAATAGTTCTATACAAAATCCACTGATTTCACCAATCGCCTCTCTGTTTGAAAAATCAATCCAAAACAAAATTTCGTCATGCGCTCGATTCCAGTACTTGAAAGACCCGGGGGATGTAGTGTTTTCATCAACGGAAGGAGTCCCGGGACTTTCAACACCAATAGAGCCTACAACTGAGATCCACCACGGGGAACATCGGGTGGGCACCCCAATCAAAGCCTCCTCAAGCTTTTTTGTCACTCATAGTAATCAATCAAGTGATATATGTAAACATACTGATCAGATGGAGAGCTTATGTAACAAGGAAAAATCAACAGGAGTGTGGGGAAAAAATCATGAAGTTAAAACAGCAGCATTAGTCCACAATACCCCGGTGATCAAACCAATGACATCCTTAAACCCGCAGTCCCCAGATCTGTCAACAATTGTAAGATTGAGTCAAGCTTTTCCGGCTCTAACAGAGCCTACAGCTTTTGGGGAAGTTTACAGCGCGGGTTCAACGGAAGTGGCCTGTTCCAGTCACAATACAAGCTCATTGTCAGACAAGGGTGACTGGAAGGATGTGTCGGTTGGGTTCTTCCCAGGTAAAGGGGAGTCAGAGGGGGTAGGAACATCCGAGAGTGTCATGGAGGTCAATTATCTGGCAGATGAGGGTCTCATGGAACATCTACAGAGACCAATGGGTCCCAGGGTGTCTTTGTCTTTATCACCAACAATTAATACATATCACACAAACCACAAAGATCCAACAAAGGAGGAACCCATGACTAAATCACAAATGGATATGGCCTTCGTGGATTTGGTTTCCCCTCTCCTAAAAGTCTTGCAAACGTCTGTAACAACCATGACAATGCAATCAGATAAATTGGACATCCAAATCGACCTAATGAGCATTATTGCAACCAACATTGCCGGGATAAATACAAAGCTGGATAACTTAAATAGCCTAATATCAAGAGCACAAGCACATACGTATCAGGTACAATCCTCCTGTTCCTGTGGCCCCGTTTTGGACAAATTGCGCACTCTCCCAGTCATCCTAGAACAGATTTTAACCCTAAATCAAAGATTGATTAATGCAAATGAGATGCAGGTTGGTAGGACCAGTGCCAAGCCTGAGTTAAATTTACAGGATGATGAAAATACTAAAAAAAGTGTCCTGTACCAATGAGGTTAACATGGCCTTGGGTAAGATTAATACAGGTGATGTCATCGACTTAATAGCTGTGAACGACGCTGGAAATAATGAGACCACAAAGCCAATGGTAACTAAGAGACAAAGGAAAAAAGAGAGGAAAGCCAGAAATAAGAAAAGTGGGGTCGTTCCAAACAAGGATAGTGGACTATCCGCTATATGTATCAAGCTATTTAGCATTCGCAAAGGCCGAAATTCTGCGAATTTCGGCCTTTGCGAATGCTAATTAGACAAATGGAATGTATCAAACAAGTTTGATGCAAAATAAGGAATAGCAAAATTTGCTAATCCTTATTTTGCGATTGCACTTAAGGAATTGCAAATTTTGCGATTCCTTAAATGCAATGTATCAAACAAATAAAATGCAATAAATGCCATTAAGGATTAGCAAATTACCACCAACTTCTAGTTGGTGGTAATTTGCGAATTCTTATCAAAAATCTTTTTTGATAAAAACCAAAGGTGCCATATGACGCCCATACATGCCCTTAGGGCATGTATGTGCGCCATATGCCCCCAAATGTCTTTTTCAGGGGTGCAGCAGGGTGTTCCTGAGACACCCCTGCACCCTTGGAAACATCCCTAATTTGCGATCAGCAAATTGCTAATTGCAAATTGCACTTTCATTCCTATGGGCCTCCTGGCCCATGGAAATGAAGGGGTAATTTGCGATTGACAATTTGCTAATCTCAAATTAAGGAATGCTAAGGAATCGCTATTGGAAAGCGATTTTGTACATACATACCGTTTTGCATTTGCTAAATAGCAATTCCTTAAAATTCGCTATTTAGGAAATGCAAAATGGTTTGTTGATACATATAGCGGTATATCCAATCTTTTTGAATTTGAACCAACGTTTGCCAAAAACAACTGGTAAATCCGAAAGCTACACAGAGTCAATATCAAGTAATGAAACGGCTAAAAGAGGTAAATCAGTATTCAAAAATGCTGTCAAAAATCTCCAGAAATCCGACACACTTACTAATTCTATATCTGTGGGAAAAATACAGCAAACTGAGATGGCTGGCACAAATCATCCACCTATTTTAAAACCTGAAAGAGATTGCAAATATACTGGTAATCAGAGCATGCAGCAAGAAGCAAATTATAACATCAACCGTACTGAAGTCATGGTCCCAGGTTCGGATAAGGACGATAAGAGGGGTCATTTACAACCTAGTGGGAGTATAGTGGAATTAATACCAACAATACCACAGGCGGATGACCAGCCAATAGAAAAAAATACTACCCCTGAATGTTTAATTAACCTTGCACAAATGTTAACTCATAGTGATGAGGGTCTAAAGGGAATTCCAGCTCCTTCGACTCAACCAACAACGGACAGGGCAATCATAATCAGAGAGGTCTCATCCCATCATGAACGTCAAGGACTGAATGTGGACTCAAGCTCCCCGTCGCAGAGACCAATAAAACTCTGCGTAAAGAACCCAGAGGTTGGTCAGGTAAATACGGAATCAGTCATCCTGCCACGGCCACTCAATCATAAAGCTGGTGTTGAGCTGAACAAAATAATTTGGTCACCAGAGTATAAGTCCCAGGGGACACATGACATACTAAACAGGAGCAATATTTTGAAGCTACTGACAGAATTTGATGACCTAAAGGAAATCAACACGGCAGATCTTGAGCTGGTACAATTTCTTAAAGGCCCTAATGAAACGTCAGCTGAATATACTCTGACAACCTGGAAATCAACAGAAACAGCAGAAGCAATCATGAGGAAAGTGGATATCTTTCAATTGTGGGGCATTCAAATATCTTACCAGATTTCCCCACGATATCCGCCGCAATTGAAGAGGTTGTGCGGAGTTCAAGTCACTAGGAAAATTGACGACGCACATGCAAATCAAAAGAAACCAGTTTATTCCATCCTATTTAATGCAAAGGGTAGAAGCGAAGTTCCACCAATATGTGAAGAATCAAAACGGGCAAATGAGGAATCACATAGTACACTAGATAATTGGAAATGGCTCCCTGGTACGCTAAATGCAAAATGGCAGGTCTGACCGTTCAAAACTATACAGAAACAAGATATTAATAAGGACATTCACCTAGTTTCATGGAATATTGCAGGTGCTAAGAGACTGCTGGAAGGGGGTCTTCCTCCGGGAGAATGGCACGGTTGCGACATAATTGCGCTACAGGAAACCTGGCTCCAAGAAGATATGGCACTTGCTGGGTTTATTCATTATAGCGTGGCAGCAGAAAAATGTAAGATCTATGGCCGTGCAATTGGTGGCCTTTCTGTATATGTATCCTCATCTCTAAAAATCAATTCAGTACAACTACAGTCACCGGATCCCAGTATTCAGCTAATCAAACTAACAGATCAAAGCAATAACTGTAATAAACCAACAATCCTGGTTAATTATTATACGCAACCAAAAATTAAGGCAAAAAAGCTAAAGAATGAGATGTTGTGCAAAGTCATAACAGACCTATGGTCTACTGATCCACTCTCCAACCTCATACTAACGGGTGACTTTAATTCCAACTTGATTTTAACACCTGAAGATGATGATAAATTATTATCAGATAACATCTACTGGGGAGTCCCCCAACAGTTGCAAGGAGGTACCGGTCCACGCAAAGACAGTCTAGCAATCCAATTAGTGACTGAACTGGAGTTTCTGGGATTGCGTGTATTGAATGGGAGATATTCCGAGGATCAACCCCCCAGGAAAACATACTATGGTCCTCATTCTCAAACCACGTTAGACTTTACAATGGTTAGTCTGTCATTAATCCCCCTGGTGATCAATTTTAAAATCGAGTTCACCCTGTTGAGTGACCATGCATTGCAACATAGCTTTTTTAACCTGAACAAGGAAAGACTGCAACCATCACACTTACCAGAAGGGCAGATAAGTACTGTCAATTTGAAACGGATAAATTGGTCCAACATAAATGATTATGAGTGGTTCTCTACAATGAAGGACACACTGACTGAGATAAGGAGTTCCTCAATGAACGCTATTCAAGGATGGTCTCTTTTTCTGTCAAAATTAAAATCAAAGATGAAGCCACCTGTCATGAAACCCGGCCCTGATGGACCAGGGAAAAAACACCCGAAAGAGCTACAAGACCTGCGAAGACATCTTAGAAAAACTCAAAGGAAGTTACAGTCGGCAAATCATGGTCCAAGCCAATGGGCCAGTTTCAGGGCTCAAAGAAAAGAATATAAAAATATGATCTGGGAACATAAAAGGTCAACTAATGACAGCTTTTGGTTAAAACTAATCTACAGCTCAAAACTACAGAATTCTAATATATTCTGGCAAACAATAAACCAGTTAATGAGACCTTGTAACGTCCTGAGTTCTAATGTGCAGGAATCGGAGTGGGCAGCATTTCTCGCATCTAAATTCTCGGACACTGTGGTAAAAACACAAAGCAGTGACCCATGCACTAAAAGTCAAAACAAACTGTGCCATGTAGAAGAAAAAGGGGGTAAATCGTTGCTCAGAGACCATAGTGATGTAATAAGCTCGGACCCTCAGAATAATTCATACACGGCGGAAGAAATAATTAAAAGAATCAAAAAAGGAAAAACAAGCGGGGCGCCAGGCCCGAACGGCATCCCACAAGCGGGGTACAAATATGCTCCGGAATTCTGGGGAGCTTGCCTGGCGGAACTGTTCTCAGACGTACAAAACATGAACCAAGTACCGGAGAGCTGGAAAGGATCAATATTCACGCCGATTTACAAAGGTGGGGAAAGATCTTTAGCAAACAACTATCGTTTGATAGCGTTGCAGGACATCGAGGCAAAATATTTTGCTTCTCTACTCTTGGATGATTTGGTCGCATGGTCAAGTGAGAAAGAACTGATCCCCATAAATCAAACGGGGTTCAGGAAGGGGATCGGAACGACAGCAAATATCCTATCGATAACTATGATCGCGGAGAAGTGTATGAGTAGAAAACAGGATCTGAATATGTGTTTTATTGATCTTCAGGCGGCCTTCGACAGTGTGGATCGTAATCTCCTGTGGGCGAAATTGAGATCATGGGCAATCCCTGAGTGTATCCTAAGGGGTTTGCTGCTATTTTATTCTGATACTTGGTCGCAAGTAAAAATTGGTGATGGAACACGACTGTTGAGAAAAGTTCCCACAACGATCGGCCTCAAACAGGGGTGTGTTCTTGCGCCACACTTATTTAACCTTTTCATCTCAGATCTATCTGAGAAATTGAACCACTGCAATGCCCATCCACCAAAACTTGGTGATCTACAGCTCACTCATTTGGCCTATGCAGACGACATTGTCCTCTTGAGCCTAACAAAGGTGGGGCTAACCAGATTAGTAACGGAACTGTCGGATTTATTGTTGGCAAACAAGTTGGCATTAAACGTCTCAAAAACTAAAACCATGTTGATTACTAACCGCCGTGGATTGCATCATGATATACGGTTAAAAGGAAAACCACTAGAGAAAGTCTCGGCTTACAAATATTTGTTTTTTTTTATAGATGACAAACTTAACCTAAAAGAACAGAAGAATTATCTGACCCAAAGAGCGGGTGCTCTGATATTTGGACTAAGTACCTTGGCAAAAAAGTTGGAAGGGCCATCACTCAAACCCCTTCTAACCGTGATGGCAAATAAAATCCTCCCAACCCTGACCTATGCAAGTGTGGCAATGCACGGAAAGGACGCCGACCTACTAAACACCTTGACAACTAAAATATACAAAAAAGTATTACGACTCCCACGCACGACATCACCAGCTCAATTGCGACTTGAATTCGGACTAAAAAACGAAATACCGGGGCGACTATATTCTCATATTAAGGTGTGGTATCAGATCAAGCAAAAAGCAAGTAATAACAATCTGAATACCTACCTATGGCAAGAGTTTAAATCCCAAAAAAAATCCAAAGCAAATCAATTTCTCATGCAAGCTTTGGAGACAACCTGCTCAAAAACCTTATGGGATAATAATCTGTCATTTGTTGTACTAAAACAGACCCTAATTAAAGTGGCCAAACTCCACTCGTTAATTTTGGACAAAGAATTTTTCTCCCATCGTTCGCACTCATGGGCTGTGATAAATGGCTATAAGACATTGACAGCTGCACAATATCTGGAAACAACTTACTCTGTTTTTATTAAGAAAAAGCTGATGGCTTTGAGACTTGGCGACTTTCCGACACGAGCCAATGAACCTGCCTGGAAACTGCTTGATGATGTTTCTTGTCGACTGTGTGGCAGCCCTAAAGAGGATCTAATACACATCATTTGTCACTGTAAAATGCTATCCAAGGAACGGTCACACCTAAAGGAAAGTTATCGGTCCATGAAACTACGAACATGTAGTTCAGCCATTATTGGAAGCCTGGACACTACCACTCCAAGAATACACTGCAAGCTGGTGAAGTTCTTGCAGGCATTTGAGAAACGTATAAAAACAACATGAACAATTAATGCTTGAATTTTTTAACATTAAGTCTTTTTATCAATCATTTTAGCGATAAATGTATAAATTTTATATCTGTTATGTGACATTCATCAAATTGTTATGGTTTTAATTAACTAAACAATAAAGTTTAAATTTCAATTTCAAAATTTCACGCATGTGGCCAAATAGTGTGAACAGGGATCAACTCCTCTGAAGCCGGATAGAACCCAAAACATACCAGGCCTGAGTGATACTCATTCTAGTCTGCTATTCCATTATAAGCATGGGTAGAGTCCACTAGTCAGTGTGCAGCCTGCACTAGTGTTCTTAGAACAGTGCCGGGGAGCACAACGGGAATGTGTCTGTTATCTGCACCATCTTAGCGCTGTTGTATTACAGATGGGCAGCAGATGCTTGTGTGCCACTTCTATAATGCTAATATCGCTGGCGCACATACAACACCAGATAGATCTCAAAGGGGTGCCCGCCCCCTCATTTGCGTTAGGACATGGCCTCATGAAAATGAGGGAAACCCTATAGGCCAGAGGTTTTCGAACTGGTGGGCGGGCCCCCCTAGGGGTGCCTCAAGTGATCCCAGGGGGGGTGCCCGACTCTGGCCAAATGAAGCATCATGCTGATAACAGTGCTTTGTTTTAAGTGGAGGGGGGAAATGACAGCAGTAGCCACTCTGTAATGGACCATCACTAGCTTCTTTTGTCATTTGTACCCCAGCTGGGGAAAAATGGTAACAGACAGCATTAACAATTTTCAAGATCACTGCTACATTCATAAATTGAATATTTTTGTATACCATCTTTAGTGGTTTCTGTGCTAGTCTTTGCGCAGCAGACATGTTAGATAGCTCATTACACTCACTATTGTACATTACAGATGTTCAATGCAAAGAACAACAACTGTGATCCTAACCCTTACACACAGCAGGATGATTTGGGATGGCCTGGGCATGGCTGGTCTGGGAAAGAGGGTAGCCTGCCATGTTATGAGGGAACAAGCCAACTTGGATGGAGTAGAAGGCATGGGTGGAGAAGAATGAGTCCGGGGTAAAATGCTTCACCTCTGTCAGCAAGTGGGGTCATAGGAGCACCCCAGCAGGGTGGGGGGGGGGGGGGGAAATCAGGGCATTAGGGGAACAAATGCGAAAAGGTTCACATGGGTGGGCGCCTTTATGCAGCGCTATCAATGCTCTCCGAGGTTACCTGAAATGCTATGAGGAGTTCCCAAATTGCATATAGTACTACTTTATTAATACTATAATACTATAATAGTATTACAAAAGTATTACAAAATGCTATTCACATACCTATGAGTGTAAATCTTCTTCTCAACCTCTCCTATCTTTTCTGTGGGGAGATCATCACACATGTAAGTTTACTACATAGGGGTCGATTCCGATGTCATTTGTAAGGATTCTGAATCAGAGTGGGGGTTGCAGAATCTGATCTGGAACCCTTGTTTACGACCGAAACATACGCACTTCCCAATGACTGATTACGATGCTTGAAAACCGGTAGAACTGTCATAATCAGTTCTAAAAGGCATTCGGACAGGTCACGTCTTTTGGAGCCGAATCATGCAGCTCTATGGACTGGGTTTCTGAATGAACGATTACGATAACTGACTCGGACTCCAGTTCCAATTTAGTTTCTCCTGAACAAATCGGCTGCCGGAATCTGGCTTTGGGGGCCCAAAGCAGGCCCCCATCACCTGGGGCCTTCCAAATTGAAGGCACAGTGTGGCAGGAACCATGGGGTGCCCACCACACAGGGCAAGGTTTTCCCTAGCCACCCCTTTCTTAAATGGGAGTGTGTGTTCTCGTTCGGAACTCAGGCTCCTATTGAAGTCAATGGGAGTCCGGCCGAATCGTATCCGGAAGCATCCGGTTACATCCAAAGCGCTCAGTCGGACTCCCCTCATCCGTAAAGCATTTCGGAACCGATTCGGTAGGAATACTTTCCGAACTACATCAGAATCGACCCCTTAATATTAAATGTAGGGGATTCCAGGGGAGTGGTTTAAAAATGGAGCATACTTACTACTAAATAGGAGGGGTTTAAAGATGAATAAGGAGGGGCTTAAGGAGGGACAGACACTCACCCACAAAAGTGTACACCCATTGCAGTTCAGAAACTGAACTTCTAAAGTAACTGCAGTCACATGGGACACAAAACAGTACTAAATGTACTCAGGCCACCAGCTGGGGCAAATCCTGCACCATACATGGGTAATCACTGGCACTCTAATACCATCTCATAGCAAGTAAGGTAAGTGAAACCCCATAGAATGTTTTTTTTTAATTAAGTCAAATTATTTAAACTACTTAAAGATATAAATACATTTAATTTACTGTTAAAAATCCAAATCTAAAATATATGAATTATTTATTATTAAAACATTGAAATAGCTTTTTTGAATTTAAAAATAATTCGATATTAATGTTTATTAAAATGTAATTAAATAACTTTTAATAATTATTAGTACCAAATAAAATCTATCTTTTTCAACTTTATGTGGGATTTATTTTGATTTAATATATTTAAGTTAATACATTATTTCATTAAAAATTAAGTTACTAGTGCTATAGCATTTTTATTAATTTTGTCATAGATTTACAAATAAATGTATAAAATTGACTTACATTAATAGTTAACATAAAAATTTATTTTTCAGGTTTTGTAAATTGTTTTACTTTTCCCTATACTTCACCATAGGGAGATATCCTCCACCAGGATGGAGATCTCCCTATGGTAAGGTGAACAGAAATGTACAAGTTTTGTAAATACATTTGATATATATCTATATATTTTTACTTTTATAAATTAGAGTTACTTTTCTTTTATTAAAAGTTATTAAAATACTTTACAACAATCTAATTTATTTTCCTTTTTTTAAACTAAATTAATCTTCCATATTTATTAAAAAAGTCAAAATAACTTAATCTAATTTAACATTAGGTCCTATGGGTTCTATTTTAAGTCCCTTCCTTCATTATCTTCTATGGAACAGTGGTTGACTATGTGTGGTACCAGACTTACTACTTCTCTTTTTATGCAGTCGTAACTTTACACTTGTAAATGTGTCTCCTTCTTCTGTGTCAGGGGCTGGAGACATGTAAGTATCTACTATTGAGTAACTGTACACTTGGATTTTATCAATGGTCCAAAGTAGTAAAGTTATTCGAAAGTTTAATAGTAAATTTACTAATATAACTTTCCACCTGCAGTTTATCTAATTGGTTGAAGAGGCCCATTTCGTTCTGCTTCTGCACCGTATTATGGATGCGGGACGAGAGACAAAAAGGCCGCCAGGAGTTGCACTGTGTGCCACAAACAGGTGGCACAAAGTTAGTATGGCCCAGCATTGACCCTCTGCAGAGCAGAAATGGCATCCCATTGACCGTCCGCCCCCCCCGATGTCCCTGTATGCGCCTGGCGCATCTGTTTAAAGTTGCATTGTGGCACAAACAGAGACTGTGCACCCATTATGTACACAATGGTAGGGATCTCTAAGTGACAGGTCCGGAACAGATGTGGAACTCCTTTAAAAATCCTGCAAGAAGAATATTATGGGACTTAAAGGAATGAGCTACCATGGAAGCGTGTAGCAACCATGACTAAAAATTCACTGCCCAGCAACCAGGAGAAGGAGAGAGTTGTCCATGAAAGAGTCAAGAGCCAAGCGTGGAGCCCTACAGTGAAGCGCCTGGATGGATCTAGTTGCACTGGGCTGAGGTGAGCCATCGCTGTCCTTTGCCCATTAACCCACTCCCACAGAAGAGATCCCACAAAGGAAGGGACGGGTGGGCGTGTGCGGAGCCACACAAGTCACATGGTGATTGGATTGACAGCTTGAACTACAGCATCAAGTGACTGGTATACTGCCGTCAGATGGAGTTCTGTGGGGTCCCTGGGGGGCCTGGAGCTGAGATTCATGCTGACGCATCGATATCCCCTGCTTGCAGCAGTGATGTAAGCAAGAGGTGGCATTCTTAGACTGTGGGCCTGATTGAGATGTTGGCGGACGCGTTACTCCGTCACAACTGAGACGGATATCCTGTCTGCCGAAATGTAACCCCTTCGATGCACCCGTCGGACAACGGCCGTCGCAAGCACTACCTGTAGATGTAGATGTAGAGTCCATTTATAACGCGCTAGCAATCGCTCCAAGGAGCATCTCGGCGCCAATAGTAGTGTTGCGCACGTCCATTGGCTGACGCGGCCCGCTCACTCAATAAAACCGCCGCACCGTGGCGGTATTGCCGCTGCGGTTAAGCGGATAAATTCCATTATATCCTATGGGATTTATGTTACAGCGGATGGGATATCCATCACCGTTGTGACAAAGTAAGTCGCCCGCCCGCCAAGGTCTAAATCAGGCCCACAGCCTAAGAATGCCTCCTCTTGCCTACATCACTGCCTCAAGCAGGGGATATTGATGCGTCAGCATGAATCTCAGCTCCACCCTCCCCCCCCCCTTGAGGTTCTGAAAATCTGGATTCGTATATTAGTTCTGGACTCGAGAAATAAAACTTCATCGAAATATGACGAATTTGGTATCAAAAGACCGAGAATGACGAGTACATCATGTACATGTATTTTCGGCGTGTTCGAGTGACGATTTCACCTCGAAATCGTCATTTACATTCTGAACCCTTGGCTCCCATTTATATGTTGCCCTTTACATAGGCCTTAATCCAGTTGAATTTGATTCCACAAGGACACATACTCCTTAATCGACTTTTCCCTGACCTCAGTACAAGTTAGAACCATTGCCCCAGGCCGAACTCGTTAGGTCAGTTCCCTCCCAGTGGCCGAGCAAGATAGCATCTAGGCTCAACCAGCCATAAAACCATTTTCAGCGCGCACACCTGCTATATCTCGCTCACATCTTTCTCCACTCCTTTGCTTCACTTACTTTATGGTGGGGAGGTGCCCGTTTTTATTAGGGGTCCAGTGATATCTGATGAAATGTTGGGCCTTGCCAAATGATTTGTTGTAGGCAGCACGAAGTGAAATATGGACATGTCATCCTGACTCTGCTTTTTCTTTGAACCAGAATATGGTAACTATTTACTTTACAACCAAGAATGTTTTGCCTAGGGCCTAAAACTGTGTATAAGAAGAGAAGCCTGACTTCATGAAAGTGTGCAGTCTCCTGAGAACATACCTGTATTGTACTTCTAGGACACCTGTTACCTTGGTTGCAGCCAATAAACTAATCTTTGACTTCACCTAGAAGACTCTGAGTTTCTGTCGGCCTGGATCAGGAGAACCCGAGGTCTTTGGGTGTTGATCCCCTGGCACCGCTGGGTTACCGGTTCTGTGCCGGTTCTTAAAAACCCAGTACCTCAGTTGGCGCCCAATGTTTGGGGCGATTCCAGTGGTACCAGTCAGCCTGAATTTCGTGAGGAGCTTCGTGTGGAAATTCCGGAGGACGGCCAACCACCTCATCGACCCCTGCATGTCGACGTGGTCCGAAGGTCTTTGCTGCGAGGTTCCCCGCTTCCCGACGGCTACAAGGACTGCTGCCCTGGCTATCGCCCTGATGTGGACCCTTGAAGTTTTTGGTAGAGCGAAACACTGAGACGGGTCTTCTGGTGACGTCATCGAGATATTTTCAGTTAAGTATAAGTGGAGCGTCTCCCAGTCCTTAGTTGGACTTACTTTGTGGTATCTTTGGGATACAAAAGGTTTTGTATTGGTACTTGCAAGCACCATAACCGAAGGACTCGTGTATTCACGAGAAATATTGTAATCGATAATCCTTTGAAGTTTGGAACTAGACTAGAGAGCAAGGATGCCTAGTCTTAGACTTGGGAATTTATTTTGTCTTGGTGGTAATAATAGGGACTCCCGATTGGAGGACTCATGTCCGGTTCCTCCAGTTGGAACTCCGACTTATGAACTGTATGTAAAACATGGGGTAGGCCCCATCACCTACAACGAAGTATGGATTAAATACACTAGGAAAGATGGTGTTTTAAAATGGCCCCAATATGGTAGTTTTGATTCTGAAATCTTAGACAACCTTGAAGTTAAACTCTTCAAAAAGAAAGCCCGACTGGCGATGTTTGACTCCTTCCGCTTATGGCGTAAAGAAGCCAAACAAAAAGAAATTAAATTAGCTAAGAAAAATAAGAGAGAAGGGGGACTTTCAGTAATGCAAGCTGCTGTGCAGTTTAAAGATAATGAGGAAGAGCAGATGAATGAGCAGTTGCACAGGCAACGTAAAATGGCAATAGATAAGTGTTATCCAGTTTTGCCGTCTCTTCAGCAAGAGGCAGCAAAAGAACGTGAAAAAGACCCATTAATGTCGCATTTGCTAAATTCACCACCCCCCTATGCGCAGAATGCCACAGCACCCCCTCAACCTTTAGTTGCACAAGCTGCGCCTCCTGCTCCTCAACAGCACCCACCAGCTGTTCTTCAGCTGGCTCCTACTTCTTCGGTGCAGCCTCCTCCAGGCCCACCGACCACTTCTGTTTCACCTGTGTTTTCTACGATTTTGCCTACTGTACTTTTTACATCTCCTAATGCTTCCTCTACGATTTTGCCTAGTGCCCCCTCTATTATTCCTGATACCTCTTCTGCTATCTCTACCCCCGCCTTATCTCACCCCGTTTTTCCATCTGTTTGTCCTTCAGTTTCACCTTCCATTCGGCAGAAAATGGCCAGCACTGTTACTAATCTTCTTTTACCTCTTTTCGGGTCGCCTGCTACGACCCCTAACATAGGAAGAAGACAGTTGCAAAGTCAACTGCCTGATTATCAAGAGAGAGATTCCCTGAATAGTTTAGCTCGGAAATAGGTCATGGACACTGCAAAATATGATGTACAGTCAGTCATGGAAGTCTTCCATCAATGGGAAGCAGCGACACAGAGATATGTTTTCGAACAGATGTGTGTTTTTCTTGGCGAGGATTTAGAAGATAATGATCAAGACTGCATCCCACAAGAGATGTGTCGTGTACGGTTTAGGTTTGGAGAGGGTATAATTGTAGGTCCAGACGTGGAAAAAGCAGTTGAAATGTTGTTATCATATCGAAGTAAAGGAAGCAGTTCAGGGTCACCATCTGAATCTAATACCTCCAGTAGGAAAAAGGCGCGACAATACCCTATGAGAGAAGTTCCCCCACAATGGAGAGAGGGTGACACAACCGCTAACCCACCTATTCTGCCACACTTCCACCGTGTATGGGTACATGTCCCATGGAAGCAAGCTGAAGTTTTAGCACTAAAACAAACGTTACCAGATCCACGTAAAAATCCTGCAGGGTACTATAAAGAATTGTCACAAACTGCTGGGTCATGTATAATTAATTTAGCCGATATCGATATGCTATTTGGGAATGTTGTTCCACAGCCTTTATGGGGTAAAATTCGTCATGAAGATCATGACCAGGAATTAGGTGACACGTGGGCTAATATTACTGCTGCAGATGCCCGCCAAGTTGGTGGTGCCAAGCCTGAGCCTTTGATAGCAGAACTCCCTTGTAGAATAGTAGATTACATGAAAACGATAATGCCTGCAATACGCGTAAATTGGGATAAGTTGTCTGCATGCAAGCAAAAGAAAGAAGAAACTGTTTCAGATTTCTTCACCAGATTTGAAGAAACATTCATTGACCACAGCGGTCAAGATATGACCACAGAAGGTGGTCAGAGATTGTTTGTCGATAAATTCGTGCACAATCTACTTCCAGAATTGTGTAAAAAATTAAAAGATTCAGAAAGTTCTTGGGCAGTCTCATCTTCAGCGCAGATATTAGCTACTGCACAATACTACGAGAATAGAGACAAAGATGAGAAAGATAAAGTAGAAAAGAAAACTAGAGAACTCAAAACGAAGGTTTTGCTACAGCAAGCCTATCCGCCACGTGGTGGTGGTAATCAACATAATAATGGCCAGAATCACTACCAGAATACTTTTCAGCAGCCTCAACAGTATCAGAGAAACTCGCAAAGATTCGATTACACTCAACCCCGTGTAGGTCCCAACCAGTGTTTATATTGCAAACAAGAGGGTCATTACAAGTATAATTGTCCTGCCCTATCACAACGTGCAAATGGAGTTTCTGGTGTTAGAGGTCGTGGCAGTCAGCAAGCGCCTAGAGGTAGAGGGCGTGGAAACGCCACACAGGACACACGTCCCCTTCCACCACAAAACTCTATGAACAGGTTTGATCAGCAAAATAACGTATCTGACAGGACCGCTCAATACTATGTTGAAGATTATTACACAGAAAATGAACAGTGGGAGAATGATGATTGCTAGGACAGCCATAGACAAAGAGAGGGAGTTGTTTCAGTTCCAGTAGATCAGAGTGGACCTTACGTTGAGGTGATTACATCAGGTGTGTCAGAACCTTTTCTGTTGGATACTGGTGCTACAAAGAGTTCTATTATGCACTCCAAACTCCCTGGCGCACCTTTGTCTGGCGAAATGAACGTTTCTGTAGGCTTTTCTGGCGCCTCGGTTAGAAATCCGATTTCTGACCCTTTATCGCTTTCTGTTGGTCCTTGTGAATTCGAAGCACCCCTTATTCTGACAACAGGTTGTGGTGAAAATTTGCTAGGATTAGATTTGCTAAAGAGATTGTATGCGACTTTGTATTGTTCTCCTTCAGGAGTACAACTCACTTTAGGTAAGAAAGTGGTTTCTCCCATGTATTTGTCGAGAGATGCACTTCCAGCAGAATTAGCACTTCTCCCAGATATTCTTTGGGCTACTGGTCCTAATGATGTAGGTCTTTTAGAAATTCCACCATATGTTGTAACATTGAAATCTAATGTCAAAATGCCACGAATTCCCCAATACAGAATATCTAATGAGGGTGAAAAAGCTTTGCTAGCGATTGTTTACGAATTGATTGAAAAGGATGTGATTGAAGAAACACGAGGCAATGTTTGCAATAGTCCTGTTCTGCCTGTTTTAAAACGAACTGACCCTTCTCAGCCACCTGTGTACAGATTCGTGATTGATCTTCGAGAAGTAAATAAGATAGTCGTGCCCGACATTACCACATTATTGACTATGATTCCAGCTTCTGCTTCATGGTTTTCAGTGATTGACCTAAAGAATGCTTTCTTCAGCATCCCAATTGCTGAGGAGAGCAGGGATATTTTTTCCTTTAGTTTAGGAGGTCGAAGTTTCCGCTTTAAACGCGCTCCTCAAGGCTACTGTGAAAGCTCCTCAATATACAGTCAGGCTCGGAAAACTCAGCTTGACACGATTGTTTTGCCTAAAGGTGCCACTCTTGTACAGTATGTGGACGATTTGCTCATTGCTGCAGATACTGAGAAAATTTGTAAACAGGCCACATTGACATTGTTGCGTCATCTGTGTGATCTGCATCACAAGGTGTCACTTTCCAAGCTTCAATATTGCCGACAAGAAGTGACCTACTTAGGTCACCTCTTATCGAAGGAGGGAAGGAAGCTGACCCCAGAAAGAATTCAGGCAATAGCGAAATTGAATGTGCCAAGAACACAGAGAGAAGTACGTGCTTTCTTGGGCATTACATCGTACTGTAGACAGTGGATTCCAAATTTTTCGTTATTGGCCAAACCCTTGGTGGCACTAACGTGTAAAAATACACCCAATCCCATTCCCTGGTCTGAAGAGTGTCAGAAAAGTTTTCTCGAATTACGCACAGCATTATGTTCGGCTCCTGTGTTAGGTACCCCCAACTACAGTAAGCCTTTCACATTGTATGTCCACGAGTAGGAGGGCTGTGCATTGTCTGTGCTGACTCAGTTATTCGGAGATAGACAGCGGCCATGCGCCTATTTTTCGGCCACTTTGGATCCGGTAGCACGAGCATTGCCAAGTTGTTTAAGGGCCACAGCAGCAGCAGCTGTTTCTATTCGACAGTCTGCAGGTCTAGTAATGAATAATACACTAATCGTGATGGTCCCGTATGCAGTAGACACATTGTTAAATAGGACCAAGACACAGCACTTAACTAGTGCTCGACTGTCCAGTTATGAATTGACGCTGCTAGCGAGCCATGTGCATATAAAAAGGTGCAGTACCCTGAATCTAGCCACGTTGTTACCAATTGCAGAGGAATCAGATGCTTTGGAACAGCACGATTGTTTCCTCACAACAGAGGAAGAGACAAAAGGGAGAGTGGATTTATTTGACACTCCTCTCGCTGAATGTGATGGTACATTATGGGTAGATGGGTCATGCTTTAAACTCCCAAATGGGAACGTGACTACAGCATATGCTGTCACAACGTTGCACACAGTCGTTGAAACTGCGCGAATACCACATGGTTCAGCTCAAGCCGCAGAACTAGTCGCACTTACGAGAGCATGTGTGTTGTCTAAAGGAATGAGAGTGACTGTCTATACTGATAGTCAGTATGCGTTTGGAGTGGCTCACAGTTTTGGTCGATTGTGGAGAGAACGTGGATTCCTGACTTCGCATGGAGCTAAGATTCAGCATGGTCAGTTGGTGAATGAGCTTCTTGAATCACTGACCTTGCCCCTGCAAATGGCGATTGTGAAATGTAGTGCTCACAAGAAGGTGACTGATGATGTTGGTCGTGGAAATGCATTTGCTGATGAGACCGCTAAGGAAACGGCAAAGAATGTGATGAGCCGAATGTATGTTGCAGGCCCTGAAAGATGAACTGGTGAGGTTGGAATATGTGAGGACACGATAGAAAGTGTGAAGTCCATCCAAGCTGAGGCCACAGAGAAAGAGTTAAGCACGTGGAGAGAGAGTACAGGAAGAATGGATGCAAATGGTTGTTGGGTTGAATTGACAGAGCATCAGAGATGGTTGTTATCCGATGCATATGTGCTTGCAGTGGTTACAATGGCTCATGGAATGGCTCATATCAGCGCGAAAGGGATTTGCGAGTTGTTGGCCCCAGTGTGGAAGAATTCAGGGATTCCCAAGTGTGCAGAGAATGTTGTCAAGAATTGCATGGTATGTCTGAAGCACAATCCTGGTAGGGGAACCCCAACTCCAGCTGGTCATTTTGCACCTCCTACGTATCCGTTCGAGGTTTTGCAGCTAGATTTCATACACATGGAGAGGTGCAACAACTTAAAATACGTGCTCGTGGTTGTTTGTGCCTTCTCAAGATGGGTAGAAGCCTATCCCCTAAAAGACAATACTGCCTTGTCCACAGCAAAAGCCCTTGTAAAAGAGTACTTCCCCAGGTTCGGAATGCCTAGAATGGTCTGGTCTGACAACGGAAGTGAATGTGTGGGTCGTGTGATGAAAAGAGTGTGTGAAGGGCTAGGCATTAGACAGAAGTTCCACGCTGCAAATCACCCCCAATCAGCTGGATTAGTAGAATGTTACAATGGCACGCTTAAACTTAAATTGGCCAAAATCCAAGCGAGCACAGGTCTTAAATGGCCTGACGCTCTACCCTTAGCACTCCTATCCACCAGAATGACTGTGCATTCGTGAGTGAAACTCAGCCCCTACGAAATCGTCTTTGGCCGGCCAGCCAACATATGGGGAGTGCCTAGGCCCACGAAGTTCAGCGAGCTGCAACACCCTATTTTGCTTGATTACTTGTATGAATTGATGGCTAAATTGCGTGTTTTACATCAACAGGTCCACAACACCTTGCCTCCGGTCTCTGAGACTCCGGGTCACTCCATTGACCCCGGTTCCTGGGTTCTCGTCCGCAACTTTCAAAGAACAAGAAACGACCAGCCCAGATGGACCGGGCCTCACCTCGTCCTTCTGTCCACGAGGTCAGCCGTCCGGGTGGAGGGGAAGGCCAACTGGGTCCACGGGATCCATTGTAAAAAAGTACCCTTCCCTCTGCCCTATGACCAATGGGTCCAGAAAGGTGGCACTGACTCAGAGCTCACAACTGATGACCGTGTAAAAGAAACTAACCCTGATCGTGAAAACGAGAACATTTTTCAAGAAACTGTGCCACCACCAGAACAATTGAACTCTTTGAAACCTGAACTCCTGTTTCAGGACCAGACAGTACCAGGAAAAAGACGCTACAATTTGCGACCGAGAAAAACAGACTAATAAAAGTGATTCCTTTTTATGATCTGAGACCAAGACCTATGGACTAATAAACTAATCTTTTTCCCCAAATCCTATTTTTGAAAGTGCAGATCTCCCATTTAGGAAACTTGCTTATTTTTGTTTTTCGAACCGCCATCCGGGTTCCGCTGCTAGGGCCGCGATTGGTTAAAGTCTTCGGAAGTGCAGCCAACGACGTTAGGTCGGTGGTTCTGGTCGGTCCATGGGAGTTGCCCTAGACTGACAGAAGCACTCCTTAGCAGAAACAACCTCCTCGTCGCGGGCAGCACCTTAGAGAGGATGGAGTTTCCTGATGTGGAGAGACCTGCCAAACAAATGAACTTTAAGCAGAGACTATGTAACACGATGGCGAAGAAAAGTTTTATCATATTGTGTATTTTTATGCTATCAAGCGTAATGATCTTTTTAATAAGTTATGTTTTATTCTCTTTCCATGTAACATTTGTGCCTACTACATCACCCATACCTCCTCCTACTATTTCCTCTCATTCTTTCCACCCTCTGCCTGACCACGAATCAAATAGGAGATTAGAGTTCATTAATAACTCCTTCGTTCAGTTATTACACCAACACCAACTTGTAATGAACACAACTAACTGTTGGGTGTGTGGTCTCATGCCTCACACAACGGATAAAGGTATCCCCTATTTGGTCCTGCCATTTAGTCACAATGGTTCAGTATGGGCATATAGGACAATGTTCATATATGCACGAGAAATCCAACCCCTACGTTCTGTAAAAGACAACCTCAAGACTAGCGCCCTAGTCAAAGGTATAGTTGACATGATCAAGGAAGTAACTTCCTATGAAGATACTCCGGATGATGAGATACTTGCATATGTAGGTTGGAACGTGACCGGATATGGCACTACATTAAGTGAGAAACAGCAAGCCAAAAGATCGTCCCCTATCTGGATCGTACCCCATCAAGGTCACCCATGTCTGCAAGGTATTGGCAAGAATCCGAGAGCTCAGCTAGGGAAGAGTATCTGTACAGAAACGTATGTTTTTGGATCTCAGACTTCCCCTGCGTTTTTAGCCGCTAAGGGTACTTATTTCCTCTGCCATGATAGAGCCTATACATGGTTGCCCCCTGACTTCTCGGGCTCATGTTTTGTTTCATTCCTGTTACCTCCCACCTACACAGCAGCGGCGGATTACCATCGGACAAGGGTAGTTTGAGGTGTTTTGAGTAAAGAAGACACTGCAGGTCAAGAATTTGGGGACTTTGCAAAGGGTTTTCTGCCGTTCTGGGGATCCATGGCTAACAGCAGAAACATAAGGCAATTAACAAGGGTAGTTGAATCCACCGTGATTGAAACTGCTGGTGCCCTTAGTAACCTGACTGCTGAGCTCCAGTCGGATCGACTTATGACCCTTCAGAACCGGGTCGCTTTGGAAGTAATACTTGCGGACCGAGGTGGAGTATGCAAATTGATCCAGTCTAGTTGTTGCATTTTCATCCCAGATAATGCTCCAACAGTGTACAGGGCCATCTCCAAACTGCATAAGATTTCCGAATCTATTCATGTGGATAAAGGAGATTGGTCGTTAATGGGATGGTTCTGGGAACTGATATCTGCCTGGGGATGGAAAATTCTGATGGTCATTAGGATGGTCTTAGCCATTCTTTTCCTGTTCTGTCTGTGCATACAGTGTGCTCCTGCAATATGTGGCCTTTGCGTCACATCATGTGTAAGGAAGCCTGTGTCAAGAGATGAACTAAGTACTAGAATGATGTTACAGCAACATCTCAATGACTTTAGGAATATAGATCTGGACTCAGACTAACATGAGGATAGATTAATTGCCTATGTAAGGGCAAAAGGAGGGTTTGAGGTTCTGAAAATCTGGATTCGTATAATAGTTCTGGACTCGAGAAATAAAACTTCGTCGAAATATGACGAATTTGGTATCAAAAGACCGAGAATGACGAGTACATCATGTACATGTATTTTCGGCGTGTTCGAGTGACGATTTCACCTCGAAATCGTCATTTACATTCTGAACCCTTGGCTCCCATTTACATGTTGCCCTTTACATAGGCCTTAATCCAGTTGAATTTGATTCCACAAGGACACATACTCCTTAATCGACTTTTCCCTGACCTCAGTACAAGTTAGAACCATTGCCCCAGGCCGAACTCGTTAGGTCAGTTCCCTCCCAGTGGCCGAGCAAGATAGCATCTAGGCTCAACCAGCCATAAAACCATTTTCAGCGCGCACACCTGCTATATCTCGCTCACATCTTTCTCCACTCCTTTGCTTCACTTACTTTATGGTGGGGAGGTGCCCGTTTTTATTAGGGGTCCAGTGATATCTGATGAAATGTTGGGCCTTGCCAAATGATTTGTTGTAGGCAGCACGAAGTGAAATATGGACATGTCATCATGACTCTGCTTTTTCTTTGAACCAGAATATGTTAACTATTTACTTTACAACCAAGAATGTTTTGCCTAGGGCCTAAAACTGTGTATAAGAAGAGAAGCCTGACTTCATGAAAGTGTGCAGTCTCCTGAGAACATACCCGTATTGTACTTCTAGGACACCTGTTACCTTGGTTGCAGCCAATAAACTAATCTTTGACTTCACCTAGAAGACTCCGAGTTTCTGTAGGTCTGGATCAGGAGAACCCGAGGTCTTTGGGTGTCGATCCCCTGGCACCGCTGGGTTACCGGTTCTGTGCCGGTTCTTAAAAACCCAGTACCTCACCCTGTTCCCTCCTCCCCCAGGGACCCCACAGCCCTTCTGTTTTAACAAAGTATTTTGTCTGGGGTGGTCTCTTTGAGGAACATCATGTGGTGCAAGAAGACACCAATGCCTTCATTACAAGGGACCTCGAAGTCCCAGTGAGGCCAGTACCAGCAGTGACCGCCCCCCACGGGATGATGGGATCCGCGGTGTTTCCACAGACCTTATGTTTCACATGGAGATTTCAGATGTTGAAACCTAATGTGGATGCAATTTTAGATGTGTCATTATTTACTGAGAATGAAGCAACACATGTTCCATTTTCTCAGCTTCTCACAGAGTTTCTGTGGTTATGCGATTTGGCCTGAGTGTGTCTTGAGAGTTAACCGGTAGTGGCTGACATCATCTGTCATGAACAGGTCACAAGTTCAAACCTTGGGTAGGACTAACCAGTCTTCCATCCTTCTGAGAACGAACATTGTCTCTGAATGAACTGTGTATGTATTTACAGTGCTGCTTAGAATAAGCAAACGTGTGGTATGAAGCGCTATGTAGAACTCAAGTTATTGCTATATTGTCAACATATCTTAACCATGCTGATTCTCTTTGGCGCTTCAAGGACATCACAGCTAAAGTTGTTTAGGGCCCTTTCTTATTTCCTCCCTTGCTGCCTTTCATTGCCAACCCTATAACCTGACACACTGTGACATTTGTGAAGTGCAGTACAAAGATATGGGATGAAAAAGCTATTTCTTCTAAGGAAATAAAATGACCTAGGCTTGATTGTTTTAGTGCCAGGGTGTCTGTTTTTCCAAGAACTCGTGTAAAGGCTTCTATTGAACCACAGTTATGCATCTCTAGAGCAGCCTTCTGTGAGCTGTCACTGAGCAGATAAAATGTGCTGCTTGTATCTGGTATAAATGTAATGGTTTGTGTGCGATATCTTTTTTTTCTTAACACAAAAAAAAGTAATTACTATTTTTTTTTATGCAATCAGTACATTTGTCAGTGTAAAGTACATGTTTTTGATGTGTTACCCAAGGTGTAATGTATGCTGTTTTAGAATGCTTGCACTGTGAGTAAGTTCTAGCTCAATTCTTTCTCTTAAAAACGATATGAGTGATTTACAATTGGTGAAAATTGTATTGAATTGGCTCATGTGTGTTGTGAAGGAAGACTCCACTATACTTTTTTAAATACAAGTGATTGGATACACAATCAAATATCAGCTTCTATAGTAATTATTTTGTATCACTTTTAATGATTTTAAACAAGTACATATGATATACAAATTGAGCATTTCTAAATAGCATTGAGCATATTCAAAAATAGAAGACAAATAAACCTTAGAGCCTGCACAACAGTTCTCTGAGCAGAAACCGGGATGAGCCCCAGAATTTTACACAGACTTTTAAGAAAGCCAAAACACATGTCAGACGCCTTCTTGTTCTGGGAGTCCATCCTGGGTTTGCTATCCAAGAAAAAACCCACATCCTCCACAACATGCTTAGGGATGGAGACAAGACCTAAAGACTAAAGCCAGTCCAAGAGTCCTAAAGAAGAGGTTTTTTATCCCCCACCAGGACCTTGGGTTTATAGTCAATCAGCTTTAAGCAATTGTCTTTCATCCAGAGGGCCACTGCCGCTAGAGAGGGCCTTGGCTCAGGACCAATTTTATCCTTGGTAGAGGATAAAGAATAGACTATTTGGGTGTCAACAGCATAAGAAAACAAGGTGATGCCAAATGCTTCTACAATGTCCGCTTAAGGTGGAACATAGACATTGAAGAGCGTGGACTTATGGAAGATCCATGAGGAACCCCATAAGGCACCTTGTGAAGTGGGGAGAAGAAGGTGCTAGAAATCACTTGAGGCCTTTAACCTGTTAGTTCCCCATGCTTCACATCATTTGACCTGCTATATAAGCCTTAGATTCACCTCCATCTTAGGTCTGGTGGGCCCAAGCTGAGCTCTGTTGGTCCCAGGTAGGAAGCTGCCCAGCAGAGATGTTGGTGCACCCATTCTTTCACTCATCCATCCTTATATCCATCCTTTCATTCATCCATCCATTTACCATCCATCTTTTCATCCATTCGTCCATCCACCTTTCGACTCACATCCATCTATCCACACTATCACTCTCTCACCCCTGTCCACCGAGTTGCAGACAGAAGAGGCCCATCAAGAACCCCACCCCTGCTTTAGCAGCTTCAGAGGGGTGGGTTCGTACAGTTGTTTTAATGTGATGTGAGGTGGAAACACAAGGCGGAGACGGAGTGTGAGACTCTGGAAGCTGGTGGTCCTTAAAACTTACAACTGGGAACCAGAATGTACTAACAGGTGGTAGTGTGTGGGAATCATTTTGCAGACAGAAGGGTCCCATGAGGAACTCTACCCCCGCTGTAGCTGCTGAAGCGGGGGTTCAGGACGCATCTGTTTTGTTGTGTTTTGCCCTGTTATATTTTAAGTGGCTATGCGTAGGTTATTGTATGTTTTGTTGTTTACTTTAGATATTTCAACAAGTGCTGCTACATTTCCTGCTGTCTATGAAGTCCCCTTATTAAGCACCATTTACCACTGTCTAGGATGATAACATAGCGCTGTTCCAGCTCTTCAATTATGTAAGGCATGTGTCAGTCAGAAGCTGTGGCAGGGCCTGCCTTAAATACCTTCAGTGCTCAGTTCATAAAACACAGCCCATGTGGGAAGCCTCTGAGTAACCTATTGAAGAGCCCTTCTGTATGAGGCGCTCTCTTTTACATTTCTTGTCCTCGCGTCACTTCAATTAATGGATAATTTTCTGATGGAGAGGGGACATGAGCCTCTTACAAGTTTTATCTTATGCATATATGAACACATCTGCTCACGAGTCGTGTCTGTCATAGTGTAACACTTATGACGTGAATGGGTGATACATAAGCACAGTGACACAAGCAAACAGAGAACATGTCAGCTATGAGTATACTGCCTCTGAATTGTGAACAACCTCTCCTTTTACTTCCACGACTCCAGGGTAAATCAATTCATTTGGCTTTCTTTCCACTGATACAGATGCTCATGGATCACCACAGATTTTCCACGGCTCACTACAGATGTTCCACGGCTCACCACAGATGTTCCACGGCTCTCTACAGATGTTCCAGGGCTCACCACAGATGCTCCATGGCATCCACAGATGCTCCAAGGCTCACCACAGATGCTCCATGGCTCACCACAGATGTTTCACGGCTCACCACAGATGCATCATGGGTCACCATATATGCTCCACGACTCACCACAGATGTTTCACGGCTCACCACAGATGCATCATGGATCACCATATATGCTCCACGGCTCACCACAGATGTTTCACGGCTCACCACAGATGCATCATGGGTCACCATATATGCTCCACGGCTCACCACAGATGCTCCAAGGCTCACCACAGATGTTCCACGGCTCACCACAGATTATTATTATTATTACTGTCGTATTTGTAAAACGCATGGCTGCCCCAGCGACGGGGCGTCCCAGCGCAACCAAAGACTAGAGACTGTAAAGGTTGAAGGGAGTTAGGCCGGGTAGAGACAATTCTTTATCGCTTTGCGAAAGGCAAGATGATTCTGAATCCCTCTGATGGAGACTGGAAGCAAGTTCCAAAGTATGGCCGCGAGTGTTCTAAAAGAGCGGACTCTGGCTCTGGCTCTTAAGATTCGGGGAATACAAGCCAGCCCTTGGTCAGCTGAGCATAAGGAATGCCGAGAAACATAGAAGGCTAGTAGATCCGCCAGCCCCGGTGGTGCCTGCTGAGTCAGAATTCTGTGGGCCACACATAGTGTTTCAAACTGAATTATTTTTTCCACTGGCAACGAATGAAGTTTAGGTAGAAATTTAGTCACAGAGCAATATCTCAGGAACGCCAGGAGAATACGGGCTGCTGCGTTCTGTTTTCTATGCAAAGGTCGGGTACTGGACTTATTGGCGCCTAAATGAAGAGAGTTGCCATAGTCTAATCTCGATAAAATCGTAGCCTGAACAATGGTCTGACGAGTTTTCGAGTCAAAGAAGCAAAGTAGAGGTGCTCCACGGCTCACCACAGATGCATCATGGCTCGTCATAGATGCTCCAAGGCTCACCACAGATGTTCCACGGCTCACCTCAGATGCTCCAGGTCTCACCACAGCACATCTCACCACAGATGTTCCACGGCTCACCACAGATGCTCCATGGCTCACCACGGTTGCTCCACAGTTCACCACTGATGCTCCATGGCTCACCACATCTTCTAGCCTGCCTTAGCCTTCTCCAGCCTGACTTATGTCTGTTTTGGAGGCCTTGGGTGAAAACATTAAATAGTGTCAATACATTTTTCTTATTACTATTTTTGGCAGTCACCTAATGGCTCTTTTCAGCCAACCTGGTATTCCTCCCAGTAATTCACCTTAGGGTGGATTACTAGTGGTACTCTGAAGATGCCCTCACAAATCAGGAATTACTCAGGGAATCAGTAGTTCTATCCAGTTCCCCTGATAAACCCTCATTTCTTCCCGGATCTACACCTGAAGATTTTGGTTGCTTCAACAGCTGTAATGAAATCTCTGGATAAACTCAACAGGTCTGTGGTTTTTCTGTCCCAATAAAAATGAATGGGCCCATAATATTGAGGGCCTCAGTGGTTAGTAGAGCGTGTACAACAAGAAGAGATGGTCAATCCAGTGATGTAACAATAGCCCCCACACTGCGGGTGGCCCCCAAGCTCTTCGGGGTCACCTCCAGCACAGTGCATGGGTGGGCCTGAGAGCCCCTGACTGGGTCTGGAGTGTGGGGGGCCCCTCCATCTACTTTGCAGTTGGACCCCCTTAAGTTTCGTTACATCATTGGGTGAACCAGTTTGAGTTGGTAAATGCCTTGAAAATGGAAGAGGGACTGATGAAACCCCTGCTGTCCAACTGGAGTGCTCTAGTTCCATAATTGCACATGCTTGATTTGACAGCTTTAGGGGTGAGGACAGTTGGTACCATCTAGGGCAATGGATTGTCAGGCAATAAAACCTTCTTTTCCATACGTCTTTGCCGCCCCATATCTGCGGTCAATGGATTGTTAGAAGCTCCATTCTGCAGGTCTTTGTCATCACTTCTTCTTGGCCCATAAATAGTTAGCTTACAAACTAATATTTGTAGGTCTGTCACATTGCACTACCCCAGTATAAGGATGGTTCAAAACTCACAAGCCCAGTTCACCCTGCATTCTATGGATAGTTAGAAGCTCACCAGCTGGGTTTGCGGCTGCTTGGTATCACACCACCATGGTCTATGGATTTTTATGAGTTCATAAGATAAGTTCTGGAGGTCTTTGGCCATGGATGGGTCGGAGCACACAAGCTGAGTTATGTCAGTCTTTAGCACTCCTACCACTGTAGTCCGTGGATGTTTGGAACCTCAAAAGCTCAGTTGTACAGGCCTTTGGCATCTGACCACCACAGCCCATAGATGGATGGATGCTGACCAGCTCGGTTTTGTAGGTGTTTGGCACCTCACCGCGGCAGTCTATGGATCTTTAGGAGCTCATAAACTAAGTTCTGAAGGTCATTGGCATATCGCCACCGTGGTTCACGGATGGTTGAATCCCACAAGCTCAGTTCTGCAGGTCGTTGGCATCCCACTACTCCAGCCCATGCCTGGTGGTTAGGAGCTCACAAACTGAGTTATGCCAGTCTTTGGCATCAAACCAACATTTAAGAACTCCGTTGTGCAGATGATGGATTGCTGCCCAGACGCCAGTCCACTGTGGGCTCATGAGAAGGATTAAAGGGTTGAACATTTGCTCCTCTACAGAATCTGATTTAATCAGAATCAAGTCTGAGATGCTTCTGGATGTTATTCCAGAGGGTTGATCCGCTGACATATAATGACCGTACTCCAAGGGGCTGGCATGTGAGAATGTAGAGGACATGGATGGATGGATGGATGGTTGGATGGATGGTTGAATGGATGGATGAATAGGATGGATGGATGAATAGATGGATGGATGAATGGATGGACGGACGGATGGATGGATGAATAGATGGATGGATGGATGGTTGGATGGATGGGTGGGTGGATGGATGGATGGGTGAATGGATGGATGGATGGTTGGATGGATGGATGGTTGGATGGATGGATGGATGGATGGTTGGATAGATGGATGGTTGGATGGATGGATGGTTGGATGGTTGGATGGATGATTGGATGGATGGATGGTTGGATGGATGGATGGATGGTTGGTTGGATGGATGACTATGTCAGGCTGCAGCATGCATGTATACAAACAACATATTCGTATATGAAAAGCTGAATTGAATTACTTGCATGTTCCCAGTCTTATCCAGATGAACAGGAATTGTTTTGTAATTGTAGAATTCATTAACTGTCTTTAATTGCTTCCATTTGCTGTTTAAAGTTCAAACGGCCAGACCTCCTGCGTGGATCCTGAGTTATGACATTTCACAAAACCCTATAATGAACCACAACAAAAGGAACCGTGGCCTTTGGAGGGTTCCTAATTTTATGCTCACATTTTTCTGGTTGAAAATAATTTTAACAAGAATATTAAAACGTAAACAGGCCTCGCATGGCATTCCTGCAGCCCGTTTCGGCTTCTAGTACATTTTATAACCAACTGCTGCTTTCTGGGAAACGCGCAAAGTGAGACCCAGGCGATAAAAGCAGAACTCCGAGAAGCGGCTATTTCCATCATTAAACTGCAGTTCATCAGTGGTGGTGTCCTGCAGTAAAACAGAAAACAAACACCCAGCTGCGTCATTAAGTGATCAGTCAACATATTATTCGCATTATTGCTATAGTGCCTGTGGTTTCCTTTACTACAAGCACTGTCTTCAAACGCATCCGTACAACCTCATTTTATGTCTTTGTTTTGCAGTTAGTTTATCTATCTCCTAATGCTGTGGGGAGGCCTTTGTGGGCGCCATCTTTAACAGGGGGAAGCTGAGGTGTCAACCCTGCCTGCATCAATGTAAACAGCCAAAGGAAGATTATACCTCGTAATCGATACTACACCATTGGAAACTGGAGCTGGCCTGTTGGATCTATACCTCACAAAAAAACGTGATGAGAACTATTTACTTCAACAAAGAATTTATAAAATTATAATTCCCACACAACGATTTCTTTTTATGTGACAACCAAATCCCCCTACAGAAGACATATTCAACAAACTATGAAAAAATCAGAAACTTACTCCCTGTAGATTTACTCCTACGTTTGGTGTAAATTTCCAGCTTTTTCGGAATGCAGAGAGGTGGCGGAATTCGCGTAATCGCGTTATGCACATCTCTGCGAAACTGTAAAAATCTCCGCGAGCACGTGGAAATTCCGCGAGCACGTGGAATTTCTTGTTCGCGATGCTTTTTTACTGTTCGCAATCGCTGTTTGCGTGCTTGGGGGAAATATCTTGTGAACGCGCATTTTGAGAACGCGAAGGAGCAAAAAATTTCGCAAAGTCGCGGAACGCAGAATTTTGGGCAATTTCGCATTCTCCGCGGAACGCAAAATTACCCCAATTCCGCAAATTCCGCGAGCGGAGCGGAATTTACCGCCCAGGCCTAATCATTTCCATGAATACTTCCTTGAAACTGCACCACTTGCAGTTTCCCATGAATCGCTCGGAAATACACAGCTCTGAAATACATTTGTGAACTTCAAGTTTCTTAAATGCGGAAGCATGGTTGTGTGTGTAAATATGACCGGTGTACACTTACTCATGCAAAAATGTGTAACTCAAGTATAGTTATACTTGCTTACTTTTGTTTGGTTTTTATCACTTGGAATAAAAGTTCCATCCTCTCACCAAATTTACGGGTGTTCCTTTCCCATTCCCACCTTGGATGTGTATATTTCTCGAATATTTCTCGAGCCTCAGGATGTATTGGCAATGATGACGTGCAAAAAAACTTCTCAAATTCCTATCTCAAATTTCAAGCAGTATTTCTACAACCAGTAAAGAATTTTTGGAACCGACCTTTTTACTAATAGTGCCGGTTCATAAAATTCCGAATCATAGGGGGTCTTAAAGAGATCTACCTCATGAATATTAAAGAGGTAGTTTGCAAAACGAGACGATTGAAGACCATCAAAGGGGTGGTGGCCTGCTAGGGTCAGCAGACCACCAAGTCTGTGATTGCTTTTTAATAAAGTAAACTTTGTATTTTATAAAAATGTAGCATATTTCCCTTAATGGAAAAGGGTATGAGTGTCACTGCCTAGTTCCCGACAAACCTTTTTTTAATCCACAAAGGGAAAAGGACCCCTACCATTTTCCGAATGCATTACCACCAGATTCAGTCATTTTTCAATGTTTTTCAGTTATTTTCAATGTTTTCAATAGTTTGTGTCCAGAGTCTGGTTGCAAAACATGGATACATATCATATCTATTCAGCATATGAAAGAGATACCTTGTCGCAGGGATTCTGCTCCTCCACAGAACTGTACACAGAGACCCAGGACCTCAGTGAACTGTGGTGTCCCAAAAAACTCACCTTAGTGCCTAGAAACCCTAGCCAGCTAGCATTAGTGTCACATTAGCTCTTCGTCCTATAGCAAAGGAACCAATGATTAGACAACCTAGAACATGCGACTTAGGTTATACTCAGGAATGGTGGGAAGTAAGAACACTATTTTGTTATACTCACATACCAGTCCACAACAGAAGGAAAAAGAGACACGGGAAAGGTTAAAATATTTAATTTGACGACGTGCTCTAAGATGCAGTATTTTTGCTAACATAAGCGGACATATGATTAGAAATAATATGTTCAGCATTGTTACAATTCCATAAAACACAAAAGGAGAAATCATATTACAATGATGGTGAAAAAAGGTCTTATAGTGCCTAGTATATCACCCTCCCTACCTAGGAACTATGTTTTATAAAATATAGAAGGTCTCTTAGGCTTGTTTGGGGGACCCCATACCTCTAAGATCAGCAGAAGTGTATCACATCAGGATCTGCAAAAGCTCTCTGTCTCTCTGGAAAAACGGGCTTCTTCCAAGTGTGTGAAATCATGCTTACAGTGCATTATTAAAGGCGCCAGAATCACGTTGCCTGCAGCTGCATATATGTTATGGCTAAAACGTGAGCCGATCAGCCTGGACAACAGTTACCTTGATATGATAATCTTGGAGGCTTTAGAACTCAGTGTGCAGACTAGAGTCACGATGTAAGTCTAGGGATGCTGAAAACAAGCCATTCTCATGTGAAGCATTTCATGCAGCATAACTTACAACAACAGTTATATGCAGTGTTATGTGCAAAAAAAAGGTAAAATTAAGTTTAAACTTCTAATAAGCCTACGCTAACTCAACAATGTGCGCAACAAGGCCCAGCCCACACTACAACCTACAATACACCCCTTCCAAATACCAATTCAATATAGGAGTTGCAAATATTTACAGACATCTAAAATGTGATTTGTACATAGGAAAACGCATTTTTGCGGTTGTAAACTCTGAATCAAAAAGCATAAAAATGCATAGTACATCTGGCCCTTAGTTCTTTTGTCTGTTGCTCATTTCTAGTTGTGTCATTTGCACCATTTGCCATATACCACTTTGAAACCAGATGTGCCTTCACAACAATATCAGAAAAAATAAGTAGTTCCTATCTTCATTGACACCTTGTTAAAGTCCTCAAAATCTAGAAGCATTTTACACATGTTCAAATCCCCCTAAAACATACTGGTGATCCATGTCCTGTACTGTGCCCCTCCTAGTGGCCTGCAGGCAACGTTTCTTTTGACCTACCAGCTGGCTGCACTTTCTTCAGTTCCATTTTTCGCCAAACCATGGCTTTTTTCAATTGCCTACGATGTTTCCAGCTTATCTTGGTGCAACAGAGACACCATAGCCACTGAATTTAGCTCAGTTCCTTATCACTAGACCATCCATGTTCCCGATTACCCAAAATCCCTGGCTGCTGATCAAAATAAATCAGCGGGGTTGGACCATCAGGTTAGGAAGTCATCTAGATTGTTCTCTGCGTATTCACTCTTACTTCTGGAAAAAATTTCCATTGCAGAAAAATGCAAAAGGACTCAAAAACTGTGAATGAACGAAAAAATACCTCATAAGGATAGACCTACCTGCATAAATTAATGGCATGTTTTTGCAGTCTCAGGATCCAAATGTAATGATGGTGCACTGTATCTCAGCCCCCTTGCTCAAGACCTGATGATTATGGCAGTCATGGAAGCATTTAGGCAATGTCCTTTCAGGCCATGACAGATGCTTAATCAAAATAAATTCCCATTGTACTTTGCAGATTTAATCGATTCATTAACTCAGAAAAATTAAATGAAATTCCTCGCCAATCTGCCTCCTTCATAATTCTTACACAATTGTTTGCACTTTCTTGAATGTAGACTTAGCCAAAAGTAGGCTCTCTGCCAACTTTCAAAAACCTCAGACCTTTCTAAGTTATCTTAAAACCATCCCAGCAATGCTCCACCAACATGGCAACCCCTTTTTGTGAGGAAAATGACTCTGAACTTCTCTGATGCTGTCGACCCTAACAAATTGAGCCATCTTGCGCCTTTTGCACCTTTGACTCCACTGCTTCCTGTCCCACCTCTCTTTGGTCCATAACACCACACAATGGAATGCCGCCGGCCATGTATTTAACCTTTCGCGCTAGCCTCACAAGCTTTCTCCTAGTGGAGGCCCCAGTGTTCTTGATCAAAACCCTACCGCATCATGGAAGAAGCATCCAAGAAAGAGAGCGTTAGAGGCAGGAACCCGCCAAGAGTATGAAGAACTGCCACCACTGTGGAAAGCGGCCATCATCTTCATCCACCGCAATCCACTCATCTCCACTCCATTGCTCTTCATAATGCAGCTGAGCAAAGGACCAACAGCTCATGTAATCTTAACATATCAGGTGAATATATTCAAGCAATACTTGAAAATATTATTTAGGTCATCATGTTTCTTTTCTCTCTCCCACAGCTACTTCCCTCTCCCATTTTGATAATGTTTTTTTCTTCTATATTTCCAGTTTGGAGCACAATGGGCTCGATTCACAGAATTAACTTAAGACAAAATCATAAACTTAAAACTTACGTCCGGCCCGAGGGGGGGGCGCAAGCTCCGCCTCCAAGCCGGAAGCTTCTGGCTTGGAGGCGGAGCTTGCCTCTCCCCTGACCCCCCCCCCCCCCCCCGGGCCGGAATTTACAGCCCAAGTGCGGACGTAAAGTTAGTAGTCGTAAGTCTGGGAATACCAAAAGTAGTAAGTTTAGGATTTAGTCTTAAGTTAGTTCTGTGAATCGGGCCCATTGTATTTTAGACCACACAACTTTTTCTTTTCTTTGCAATACATTTATAGTTATAATTGCAGATTACCAATGCACCTAGCCTTTGCAAAGCCTACCTTGAGCTCTCCCTATATACGTGTTTCTGAAACGTACCTTGCTGATGTTAGATGCTTTTGCCACTGTGCCACTGCTATCCACTGCCACAGTGCAAGTGCTCCCTATTGTATATTGATGTATTAATCAGTGGTCCCATGTTTGGCTATTTGGTTTACTTGTCAGACCCTAGTCTAGTGCACTGAGTGTGCCCAGGGATGTAAATCCAAATGCTGCTGGTGGGCCTGCAGCACTGGTTGTGCCACCCACAGAAGCAGCCTTGTAAAATGTGTCTAAGGTCTGCCATTGCAGAGCGTGCGTGCAGTCTGGTACTGTCATGCTGACTGAGCAAGTGCACCCACTTGCCAGTCCCTAAACCTTCCCTTTTCTTCATATCAGTCACCCCTATGGTTGGCCCAAGTGCAGGGTGCATTGTAAGTGTAAGGTAGGACAAGCCCTGATGTGTGTGGCATGTCATAGTGATTCACAGCCATTTTCGTTTTCACTGTTGCAAGGCTACCTGTTCTCCATAGGCCAGAATGGGCTGTTAGATTATTACATGTTTCTAATCCTAACTGTGTCAGAGAACATGGTAGAAATTCGAGTTTAGTATACCTGAACTCAGAATGATAAAATACATCTTTTAGTGAAGTTGGTTTTAACATTCTGTGTTTGCAAATACCACTTTTAGAAAGTAGGTATTTGCTGTCTAACTTCGCGCTATATTAAACTTTATAAATAAATAAATAAATACAAAGCCTGCCTCTGCTAGGTTGTGTATTCCTTTGTCTGGTTTTGTGACAGGGCTGGGGAATTCCAAGAGACAGGATGAGTCGCCCAGTGGTGAATAGAGATATCTGCATCTAGATGGGAGGGAGGAGTTGCATCTGAACCTTGAATAGGGCCGTGCCTGCCTTCCACAATGCTGGCTCCACCTGCTGGGGAGCGGTTGATGTCTCTGCCCTGCACACTGAAAGAAGAGAAGGAGTCCTGTAAATAAAGTTCTCCAGGACTGTACTTGCCTTCCACAATGCTGGCTCCACCTCCTGTGGGGTGTCTGATGTGCCTGCCCTGCACTGTGAAAGGAAAGGAGAAGTCTGGAAACAGAGTGCTTCAGAACTGGTTTGGATTGGGCAAAGGCCCCTCTCCCCTTAGAGAACAAAGGATTTTGTGGTATAAATATTGGGGCCCTGATCCCATGAAATTAGATCACTTTGGACTACAAGAAGAAACCTTTATTGAGGAGAGGAACCTGAAGAAACTGAGGAGAGACTATTTCCAAGCAGAAGTGCTGCTTGGGAGATTGGCCTGCAGTGTTTGCCTTACTGCCAAAGGAAGAAGACAGAAACTTTGTGTACTTTGTTTTCAACTTGTGATGGATCTCCAAGGGCTTGTAAAAAAGCTTGCCTCCTGCTGAAGTCTCAGGGACAACAGACTTCAACCCCCAGCTCCTCGGAGTTCTTTGGAAGTGCCTGCTGCTGTTTTGGGCCTTCTGAGGGACTGCGTGTCGCAAGGAGCTGGAAGCGCGACTCATTGAAGAAGAAGCGTGTCAACGTCGCTGTGCCAGCCGTCGCAACTCCGAAGGAGGGTGTAGCCACTGGAACTGTCGCACTGCACCACATCGGAGAGAAGTGTGCCCAAACGGAGAGGAAGCGTGTCGCCGTTGCTGCTGCTACCGTCGCAACTCCGAAGGAGGGTGTCGCCGCTGTAGCTGTTGCATGGCACCGCATCGAGAGAAGAGTCTCGCAACGAGGTCGGAGTGTGTCGCCGTCGCTGTGCCTGCCGTTGCAACTCCGAAGGAGGGTCTCGCCGCTGGAACTGTCGCACTGCACCGCATCGAAGAAGAGCACCTCGCATACCCGAGAAGCGCGCCGCTGTCGGAGATTCTGCCTTCGCATCGTAGAAGTCGCCGCTGTAGTTGTCGCATCGAGCGGAAGCTTCACGCACCGTGGGAGAAGAGTGTCGCTGCTGGAGCTGCTGCCGTCGCATCGTAAGGGTGTCGCTGCTGCAGTCCACGCATCAAACCGAGAACTTCTCGCATCCCCGGAGAGGCGTGCCGCATCTGGAAGATCGTCACGTCTTTATTTCTTTGCACCTGAGCTTTGCTGCATTTCTCTCGCTGCGACATTGCTTGTCGTGGAAGCACAACGCAACCTAAGGTACATTGACGCAAAGTGTTGCATCTTAAAAACTGAACTGAACTAAGCTAAATCTACCATCTTAAAATAACAGTATTGTGTATTTATGTCGTTTATTGTCTTGTGGTAACTCTATATAAAGTATACTTATTTGTTATATAAAACCTGTGTGGTGTCCATTTGTAGTGTTGTCACTGGATTACTGTATGTGATCACAAATGCTTAACACACTGCCTCTGAGATAAGCCTGTCTGCTCGTGCCAAGCTACCAAGGGGGTGAGCATGGGTTATTTTAGGAGTGTAATCCCCTTATCCTGACTAGAGGCAAGGGTCCCTATTTGTCACAAGTACCTACCTGTGCCAACTAGAAACCCCCAAATCTAAAATTGGTGGTCAGCGGTGAGGATTCTGGACTTGCATTTGTGACTCATGTACAGTGACTGGTGAACACTACTTAGTGAGTGCAGACCATAACGCAACTAGATACTTTTTGGTAGATTCCTTTTTGGATTTTTTTGTTCTATTTTTGAAGGATGCCTGATTCAGTTGTAGTAGAGAGAGCAGTATTCGTAGCCTCTGTTGATCTTGAATAGGAAGAAGAGAAATTGGAAAGCTACAAAGTTGCACACCTGAAGTTCTTTTGCAAAAAGTTCAATGTTTCCACTGCTGGATTAAAAAAGAAGGAAGGATTCTACAAGGCGCTGAGGGCCTGGGTAGAAGCAAGGAAAACTCCTGAGATTGAGGAGGTTGACCTGGCAGTTGTGCAACAGGAAGGGCCAGTGGGCTCAGGAGGAAGGAGAGTGCCTTCCCCCACAGGTAGCATTGATTCTGGCAAAAGCCTGTCTCCAGAGGAGTTGCAGGACAGAGAGAGATCAAGAAGGCATGAAATGGAGATGACCAAGTTCAAGGTGAATAGGCAGCTGGAATTAGAAAATAGAAGATTAGATATAGAGGAAAAGAAAATGCAGTTTGAGCATGAAAAAGTTTTGAGGGCGTTGGAGATTAAAACCAAAAGTTTGGAAGTTACTCCCTCTGGTGGCAGCATACCGTCAGTACATACAGAAAGTAGAGTGTATATTCCACAGGATGTGGTGAAAGAGTTTTACAAAATGATGATATTGGTCAGTGGTTCAGAGCCTATGAGGTAGCCATGTATTCCCACTGGGTCCCTGGGAGAGATTGGGGAGCGGGTTGTGGGGAAGGTTCCTTAGTGAGGGGCCTGACACACTGTTAGATTTGCCTTCTGAAGTCCACACTTCATACAGCCACATGAAAGATGCATTGATGTCTAGATATGGTTTGACACCAGAGCTGCTCTATAGGCAGAGGTTCAGGAAATGCAAAAAAAGTTAGAAAACAGTACTTGGGCTGAATATGTCACGTTCTTTTGCAGAGCATTGGACGGTTGGGTAAAGGACAGCAAGGTTAATGATTTTCAAGGTATCTTTGATTTGATTGCATGGGAGCACTTGTCTGATAATTGTTTTCCAGAGATGCACCAGCATCTGATAGATAGCAAGCTGACCAACCCTAGGAAGCTTGCTGAGGAGGCGGACCGCTGGGTGAGCACCTGGGTTCACAAGGGTCACGTGGGAGACTCAACCAAAGGTGGGCGGGTCCCCAGCAGAAGAGTGGGGGAACAAAGGTAAACAGGAGGAGTTCCGCAAAGGGCCCCAAAGTAATTCCCAAGGGAACCAAGGGAAGGGATCCCAGCCTCCCCCTGAGAAGACGCAAGGGGCCCGACAGGTGGTCCTGTTCCCCAGGGGCCCCTGAAGTGTTACAAGTGTGGCGACCTGGGTCATAAGGCGAATGATACCAGGTGCCGCCTGTTTGGTAAACCAGCACCCACTGGTGCTCCACCCCGGCAGATGGCTAGTGAAGCCTTGGGGGTGGAGCTTGATGTCCAAGGTGGGTGGGGTCCCGCACAGATGACCTTAGTCTCTTCAGGAGACTGTGAGATGGTCTCAGAAGCTCAGCTGCCCAAGAACACTAAGAAATATGGGCAGCGAGTGACCATCAATGGCCAAAAGGTGGAGGCTCTTAGAGATACAGGAGCCAGTGTGACAGCTGTCAGGTGTCACCTGGTGTCTCAAGAGCAGATTATCCCGCATGCATTTTGCCGAGTTGGTGCCGCCGACAACACAAAGAGTCATTGTCCTTTGAGTGGGAGGGTCTCTGGTACTCTTCAGGTAGCTGTGAGGCCCGCCATGCCTGTTGACTGTTTGTTGGGGAACGATTTGGAGAGCTCCCCTTGGGAAAAAGTAGAGAAAACAACTCACTTGAAGATGGTTGGACTGCCTGACTGAGCGTGCGTGACCACCCGGTCAATGTCAGCCAGTAGGGGTTCTCAAGAGGACCTGGAGGCTGAGAGGGAGGCCCAGGTGCCTGCCTTAGAGAGAAGTGGTGGGGTGCGGGAAACCGGCCCGCAGAGTTCCTTCGGCCCAGAAGGAGGTAGACCCTGAGGGGGATGCCCTGGAGCCTACCGGGGAGCAAGTAGATGAAGTGGGGGACCTGCCTGAGCTGACCCATTGGCAGCAAGAAGGAGGCCCCTCCAGGGAAGAATTCTGAAGGGAGCAGAGAGAATGCCCTTCTCTTGTGGGCTTGCCGCAACAGGCTGCATGCCAGGCAGCCGGTGATCAGTCAGGGTCACACTTGATTTACTGGGAGAATAGTCTCCTGTATAGTGAGCCTAAGGTTGCTGAGCCTGGGCCAGCCCGTGTGCTGGTGGTAACCCAGAAGTTCAGAGCCTTCCTACTGGGGCTGGCTCATGATGTGCCGTTAGCAGGACATTTGGGGCAGAACAAGACATTTGAAAGGCTTGTTACCCACTTTTATTGGCCCCAAATGTGCAAGAGTTCAGATACTCATTGCAGGGCCTGTCAGACTTGCCAGGCAAGTCGAAAATGTGGGAGGAAGCACAAGGCTCCTCTCCAGCCATTCCCTGTGGTCAGTACCCCCTTTGAGCGGGTGGGGATTGACATTGTGGGGCCACTGTGGAGAACCTGACCTTATGGGCCAGGCGGCGCAGGGCACGCCTAAAATCTCCGAGTTCACCTGCCTCGACCGACAGAGACACGAAACACTCTGTTAGGCGTAGAAAAGTAGTTTTATTAGCTGCAGCTAAGCACAGTTATCTAAGAAGTACCACACAGGTAGGTTCTCAAGAGACTGCCACTTCAATCCGTGGCGCACAGTCTTTTATACAGCACAAGTTTATAATGACAACTCCCAATATACACAAAATTGACAAATAGGAATAGTTCGAAAACAAGCTATTGAATGTCTAAAACACACCCTCCTTTCAAACCCCTTGTGCTCCCCTCCCCTTAGGTTAATCTACACTAGTGCCCGTAATTCAATTTGCAGGTGGCAAAACATATGTAGAATGCTTCAAAAGAAGGGCTATGTAACAAGAGAACACACGAAGAGAATAGTGAAGTCCAGTTAAATAAGATAAGGTAGAGAAGAATGGTGGGACCCAAACAGTGGAGTAAGACATGGATTAATCAGTATTGGAGAACCTGACCTTATGGGCCAGGCGGTGCAGGGCACGCCTAAAATCTCCGAGTTCACCTGCCTCGACCGACAGAGACACGAGACACTCTGTTAGGCGTAGAAAAGTAGTTTTATTAGCTGCAGCTAAGCACAGTTATCTAAGAAGTACCACACAGGTAGGTTCTCAAGAGACTGACACTTCAATCCGTGGCGCACAGTCTTTTATACAGCACAAGTTTATAATGACAACTCCCAATATACACAAAATGGACAAATAGGAATAGTTCGAAAACAAGCTATCGAATGTCTAAAACACACCCTCCTTTCAAACCCCGTGTGCTCTCCTCCCCTTAGGTTAATCAACACTAGTGCCCGTAATTCAATTTGCAGGTGGAAAAACATATGTAGAATGCTTCAAAAGAAGGGCTATGTAACAAGAGAACACACAAAGAGAATAGCGAAGGCCAGCTAAATAAGATAAGGTAGAGAAGAATGGTGGGACCCAAACAGTGGAGTAAGAGATGGATTAATCAGTCTAGACATGGCTTTGCGAACTCGGCCAGACCCTGACATCAGTATCGCACACAAGGACAAAGGTTGTTTTTTTAACAGGCAAAACATGGAGCAGCAGCAAGAGACAGAAAGACCCTTTTACCGCGTTAGCCCTGTTGCCTGAGTGAGGCAACATAAAATGGCGACTAAACACAAAATGGCAGCTGTAGCGAAGCGAGGCCGAAAACTACGTAACCTCAGGCCCTCCTTTTGCCATACTCAGGCAATGCACAAAGGAACCCATGTTAGTCTGAGTCGATATCAATGGTCATGAGGTCACTGAGATGTTGTTGCACCATCATCTTAATGTGTTCTGTCTGCTGCTACTGGTTTGGAGACATAGATCGTGGCACAGAGTCCACAAATGGCTGGACCACACTGTAGACAAAGACAACAAGAAAAGACGAGTGCTAGAATCATTCCAAGGAAAGTTAGCACTTTCCATCCCAAAGTGGACAGTAGTCCCAAAACCATCCCATCACAGACCAATCTCCAGTATCTTGGTGAATAGACTCAGAGATGACATGTAGCTTAGAGATGGCTTGGTATACTGTAGGGGCATTGTCAGGAATATAAATGCAACAACTAGACCCAATCAGTTTACAGACCCCACCTTTATCCGCAAGGATTATGTCTAAAACCATTCTATTCTGTAAAGTCATAAGTCGATCCGCCTGAAGCTCAGCAGTCAAATTCTTTAATGCTCCAGAAGTCACATTTATTGTGGCATCAACCACACGGCTCAACTGCCTGATATTTTTGCTATTGGCCATCGGACCCCAAAAGGGAAGAAACCCTTTCAGAAAATCCCCTCCTTCTTGACCTGCTGTATCTTCCGAATCTACAACTCCTCTAGTGACTCTCTTTTTATGATAATCAGCAGGGGCAGTATATGTAGGGGGAAGGAGAAAAGCGATGTAACATGTTCCCGAGAAGTATGTGGGAAGCCATGTATAAGCTTTGTCATGACAAATAAAATATGTACCTTGCGATGCCACCAATGGTGCGGGGGTAGAAGGAGTATAGACATAAGTATGGGAGCAATTGCTCCTCTCTTGCTTAGTTTTGGTATCCTGGCCATTAGTTTGCAAGCACAAACGACCTCTTTGGGGTAGTACCCAAATCGGTGTAGAACTCTGTTGCTTAAGCTTGTCGGTGAGGCTGAGAGTTTAACGGGTTATATTCCACCCATCGTATGCTCTCTTCTCGTCTTTGGGAATCTTGATAATAAAGGGAAAAAACGTTTCTTTATAAACAGAATTAAAGAAAACCAAAATTAATTGTCTTTCGGCAATCTGTTTCTCAGATTGTATCACGTCGTTTGGTCCTTGAACAAATGTTCGGGATCTGTGGTATTAAGTCTTAGATGCACAGGTACAGCTTCCTGTAAGACATCATCGTCCTCTTTCTCTGAACTAGTCCAATCCAGGTGTGCACTGCTGAATGGTACGAAGCGGGGTACCTTCTCACATTCACTATCACCAATGCCTTCTCGGACCCACTGGTCATAAGGTAAAGGCAATGGTACCCTTTTGCAATGCACACCGTGGATCCAGTTCTTCTTTCCCGGGACCTTGACAGCTGTACGAGTCGTGAGTAAGACTTGTCGCGGCAGCCCCCAGTGAGGTTCCAAGTTCTTTTTCCTCTGGAAATTTTCAGGCACACCCAGTCCCCAGGCTGGATGGAGTGTCCGGGATCTGAGGAGGCCTCCGGTAAAGCGTTTTGGACCTGTTGACGAATAACATGCAATTTAGTGGTGAGATCATGCAAATAGTCAACCAACAGCGGGTATGGAATATCTGAGTACTTTTTGGGTCTGGGGACTCCCCAGACATTAGCTGGGCGTCCAAACACAATCTCGTATGGGCTAAGCCCCAAACGAGAATGAACAGTCGTTCTAGTTGAAAGGAGTGCCAAAGGCAAGGCATCAGGCCAGGAAAGGCCTGTGCTGGCCTGAATCTTTGCTAACTTAAGTTTGAGAGTGCCATTATAGCACTCTACCAGACCCGCTGACTGAGGATGGTTCGCCGCATGGAATTTCTGCCTAATGCCTAGACCTACACATACCTTTTGCATAATTTGACCTACAAATTCACTTCCATTGTCACTCCAGACAATGCGCGGCAAACCAAATCTCGGGAAGAATTCTTTCAAAAGTATTTTTGCAGTGGACAAGGCAGTGTTGTCCTTTAGGGGGTAGGCCTCTATCCATCTGGAAAAGGCACAAACCACCACCAGGACGTACTTGAGATTGTTAAAGCATTCCATATGGATATAGTCTATTTGCAGTACCTCGAAGGGGTACATAGGGGGGTGCAAAGTGACCTGCTGGAGTTGGTGTTCCCTTTCCTGGATTGTGCATCAAAAAAACAATGCAATGTTTCACCACATTTTCTGCACATTTAGGAATACCTTCATTCTGCCATACTGGAGCTAAAAGCTTACATATACCCCTCGCATTAATATGGGCTGGTCCATGAGCCATAGTAACTACAGGCAGCACATATGCGTTTGGTAACAACCATCGTTGATGCTCTGACAATTCCGTCCAACATCCCATACTATCCAACATTCCCGTACTTTCTCTCCACATACTCAATTCTTTCTCGGTGGCCTCCTTTTGAATCGCTTTCACACTTTCCACTGTGTCTTCACACATACCACCTTCTGCGACCCATCTTGCAGGGCCCGCAACATACATACGACTTTCAATATTTCTTGCTGTTTCCCTCGCTATCTCATCTGCAAATGCATTTCCTCGACCAACATCATCAGTAATTTTTTTATGTGCACTGCACTTCACAATCGCTATTTGAGTAGGAAGAGCAAGTGATTCAAGAAGGTCAGTTACCAACTGACCATGCTGTATGTTGGTGCCGTGGAAGATAAAGAATCTTCTTTCCCTCCACAAGCGACCAAAACTATGGGCAACGCCAAATGCACATTGACTGTCAGTATAGACAGTCACTCTTTTCCCTTTCGCCAACACACATGCTCTTGTCAACGCAATCAATTCTGCAGCTTGCGCTGAATTGTGCGAAATACGTGCAGTTTCTACCACTGTGCGCAAAGTTGTTACTGCATAAGCAGCTGTAGTTTCGCCATTAGGAAGTTTGAAACAAGACCCATCTACCCAAAGGATCCCATCCGGATCCACAAGTGGTGTATCCTTCAGGTCTATTCGACCCTTCGTTTCTTCTTCAGTGCGAAGAAAACAATCATGCTGATCTTGTACATGGTTCGCATCCAGAATAGGCAACAATGTTGCTGGATTCAGAACATTACATCTTTTTATGTGTATATGACTAGCTAGAAGTGTCAACTCATATCCAGACAAACGGGCACTCGTTAAGTGCGGAGTTTTCGTCCTGTTAAGAAGAGTATCTACTGCATGTGGCACCATAACATTAAGAGTATGATCTAACACTAGTCCAGCAGATTGACGAATAGAAATTGCCGCTGCTGCAGTTGCTCTAAGGCAACTAGGTAATGCCTTAGCTACTGGATCTAATGTTGCAGAAAAATAGGCACACGGCCTTTGTTTGTCGCCGAATTGTTGCGTCAGGACTGATAATGCGCAACCTTCCCTTTCATGTACATAGAGCGTGAAAGGTTTACTGTAATTTGGAGTACCCAACACAGGAGCAGAACACAAGGCAGTACGTAAATCTGAAAAACTCTTTTGACATTCATCAGTCCAAGGAAGAGGCTGGGGCGTATCTTTAAGTGTAAGTGCCAACAGAGGTTTAGCAAGTAGGGAAAAATTTGGGATCCACTGTCTACAATAAGAGGTAATGCCTAAGAAAGCACGCACTTCTCTCTGTGTGGATGGTACAGGCATCCGTGCAATTGCATAAATACGTTCTGGGGTCAATCGCCTTCCCTCCTTCGACAAGAGATGACCTAAATAGGTAACTTCTTGTCGACAATATTGTAACTTAGAAGATGATACTTTATGATGTAAGTCAGACAAATGTTGTAAGAGCGACACAGTTGCATTTTTACAGACATTTTCCGAATCAGCAGCGACTAACAAGTCATCCACGTATTGGATAAGAGTAGCACCTGAGGGCAAAGAAAAGGTGTCAAGCTGAGATTTCAAAGCTTGACTGTATATTGAAGGACTTTCACAATAGCCTTGAGGTGCACGCTTAAAGCGGAAGCTTCGGCCTCCGAGAGAGAAGCCGAAAAGATCCCTACTTTCCTCAGCAATAGGAATGCTAAAGAAAGCATTCTTAAGATCAATAACCGAAAACCAGACCGCCGAAGCAGGAATCATAGTAAGCTAGGCTGTTATATCTGGCACAACAGGAAACTGAGGGACAACAATTTTGTTGACCTCTCGAAGATCAATCACAAAACGGTACACCGGTGGCTGAGAGGGATCAGTACGTTTAAGAATAGGCAAAACAGGACTATTACAAACATTCCCTCTAGTCTCTTCAACCACCCCCTTCTGAACCAAATCATGAACAATGGCCAACAAAGCTCTCTCACCATCACTAGATATTTTATATTGAGGAACACGTGGCATCTTAACATTGTCTTTAACAGTAATCACATATGGTGGAATTTGCAATAAGCCAACATCATTCGGACCCGTAGCCCAAAGTGTAGCAGGAAGTGAACGCAATTCAGGTGGTAGCTGTTCTTTAGATACATACATTGGAGAAGTCAATTTATCACCCAAAGTGAGATGCACACCAGAGGGTGAACAATACAGTGTAGCATACAAACGTTTCAGTAAGTCCAACCCCAATACATTTTCTCCGCATCCCGTTGTTAAAAGGAGTGGAGCTTCCAAATCGTATGGACCAATGGAAATGGGCAAAGGGCAAGAAATAGGATTTGAGACTGGGGCGCCAGAGAATCCCACAGAAACATTCGTTAAGCCAGACAAAGGTGCCCCAGGGAGTTTAGAATGCATTATAGAACTTCTCACAGCAACAGTATCCAAGAGAAATCGTTCTATAACACCTAATGCCATAACATTAACATAAGGTCCTTCCTGATCTACTGGAACTGATACGACTCCCTTACTTTGCCTATGGCTGTCCTAGCTAGTATGAGAATCAACATCCTCATTATCGAGACAATAGTCATCATTGTAATATTGTGCAGATTGAGAATTCTGCTGATCAAAGTAATTTGTAGAATCCTGAGGGGGAGAGGGACGTCGTTCCTGAGTCGACGCACCACGACCCCTACCTCTGGACATGGACCGAGAATCACCACGACCCCGTGGTACTACTGGTCCACCATACCGCTGTAATAAAATCGGACAAGTATTCTTAAAATGACCATCTTCCTTACAGTAAGCACACTGATTAGGGCCCAATGGAACTCGTGGAACTGAGGGTACCGGCTTCTGCAACAACCTCTGAAACTGCGGGGGCTGTTGATATTGGGGCTGAGCAGAACGAGGGGGATAAGCCTGTTGCAGAAGAACCTTAGTTTTCAAGTCTTTAGTCTTTTTCTCCACTTCCTCCTTATCCCTATTCTCATAATATTGAGCAGTAGCCAATATCTGAGCAGTTGAAGAGACAGCCCAAGAACTCTCAGATTGTTTTAATTTATGCGATAATTCCGGAAGTAAATTGAAAACAAATTTGTCTACGAATAATCGCTGTCCACCTTCAGTGCTCATGTCTTGACCACTATGGTCAATGAAAGTCTCCTCGAAACGAGTAAAGAAATCGGAGACACTTTCATCCGTCTTTTGCTTACACGCCGCTAACTTATCCCAATTAACACGCACCGCAGGCATCATAGTTTTCATCAAATCTATTATTCTCACAGGCAATTCCGTGATCAAGTCATCTGGTTTGGCACCACCTACTTGTCCTGCATCCACAGCTGTAATAGCAGCCCAATCACCACCCAAAGCTGCAGCATGATCCTGTCTACGAATCTTGGTCCATATTGCTTGTGGGACTACATTTCCCATAAGTAAGTCAATATCTGCCAAATTCATAATACAAGCGTCAACAGTCTGGGACAGCTCTTTATAGTACCCAGCAGGATTCTTACAAGGGTCCGGTAAAGACTGTTTAAGTGCCAGTACTTCTGACCTTTTCCAAGGGTCAGGTACCCATATACGCTGAAAATGAGCAGGAACACCTGGAACATTACCCGCTTGTGGAACCTCATCCCTCCATATCGGAGGAACTTCTCGCATAGGATATTGTGCCGACGTACGACGAACCGCGGGATCCTGTTCAAGAGAATTTTGAGAGAAAAAGGCAGAACGAAAAGTAAAAAGCTTTTGAATAGGTCGTTCTACAGCAGGACCCACAATAAGTCCCTTATCAAATTGATCCTGAATTTCAAATAAATCCTGAGGCGGTGAATCTAGATCCTCATCTCCCCATCCTTTAATCAGAGTATTGCACATAACATTGAATACGTATCTCTGTGTGGGCGCATTCCATTGCAGGAAGGTATCTAAAATATCACGTACGCTATACTGTACATTACTCATAATCCAATTACGAGCAAGAGAATCTAATTTAGTCCGTTCTTCCAAATCCGGAAACTGACTACGGGATTGTCTCCTAGACGACGCAGGAGAAAAGAAAAGAGGTCCCAGAAAAGGCGACAAAAGACCTGAAACAGTATCGACTAAACGCCGTCGAGCTGCAGGGGAATCTGACACTAAAACAGGGGACAACGTATTCTGTAAAACAGAAGAAGAATCTGCAGCAAAGGAAACAACAGATGAAGAAGGCTGAGGAACAGGAGATTGGGGTACAGATGTCGCTGGCAAAGGGGGCGGAGCTGGAATAACAGGAATAGGCAATTGTGCAGGAACCAAAACAGCTGGATTAACAGCAGGTTGCAATGGCGGTGCATTAGCACCTACCACATAAGGTGGGGGTAATGTCAAAAAATGGGACATAAAGGAATCGTCATCAGGAGGTTTACTCTTTGATACAGTAGGTAACACAGGATAGCATCTATCTATTGCCATACGGTGTTGTCTTTCTGACACCTCAATTACTTGATCCGCTTCGTCATTTTTAAATTGTTGGGCAGCCTGTAGAATTGACATACTCTGCTCTTTCTTATCTTTCTTCATTTGTTTAATTTCTTTCTGTTTGGCTTCCTTTCGCCATAGGCGAAAAGAGTCAAACATTGCCGGCCGGACTTTTCTCTTGAATAGAATTGTTTCCAAATTATCTAATATATCGGGATCAAAAGAACCATTTTGTGGCCACTGTAAAACACCGTCTTTCTTAGTGTATCGGATCCATGTTTCATTAAAAACAATAGGACCCAGACCATGTTTTGAGTACGATTCGTAAGACAAGAATCCTCTAGCCGGGAATCCCTAGAGCAACCAAAACAACAACATTTCTTAAACTTACTAAATCCAGGCATTTCGTAACAAACTGGACTTCCTTACAAACGTCAAGGGATTTTTAGACAATAGAGTCACAGCACAAACGTACTTACCCCTTGGCTTCGGTTAGCGCGCTAATCGAATAACAAATACAAAAACAAAGAGAGTGGGCGCTACCCACAAATACTTAACTAAATGCTTTTCTCACGCCAACAGATGTCCGTCTAACGTCTCGCGATACCAATCATCACCAAAGGGCCAAGGCAGGGCGACAGTCAGTGCAGCAGTCATCAGCAGCCGTCGGGAAGGAGTAGCCTCGCTTCAAAAGACCTTCGGTCCACTTCGACATGCAGGGGTCGCTCACGTGGTTCGCGAAATCCTCCGGAATTTTCCTGCGAAGCTCCTAACGACTTTCGGGCAAAACTACTACCGCTGAAGTCGCCCCACGTTGGGCCGCCAATTGGAGAACCTGGCCTTATGGGCCAGGCGGCACAGGGCACGCCTAAAATCTCCGAGTTTACCTGCCTCGACCGACAGAGACACGAGACACTCTGTTAGGCGTAGAAAAGTAGTTTTATTACCTGCAGCTAAGCACAGTTATCTAAGAAGTACCACACAGGTAGGTTCTCAAGAGACTGCCACTTCAATCCGTGGCGCACAGTCTTTTATACAGCACAAGTTTATAATGATAACTCCCAATATACACAAAATTGACAAATAGGAATAGTTCGAAAACAAGCTATTGAATGTCTAAAACACACCCTCCTTTCAAACCCCGTGTGCTCTCCTCCCCTTAGGTTAATCAACACTAGTGCCCGTAATTCAATTTGCAGGTGGCAAAACATATGTAGAATGCTTCAAAAGAAGGGCTATGTAACAAGAGAACACACAAAGAGAATAGTGAAGGCCAGGTAAATAAGATAAGGTAGAGAAGAATGGTGGGACCCAAACAGTGGAGTAAGCCATGGATTAATCAGTCTAGACATGGCTTTGCGAACTCGGCCAGACCCTGACATCAGTATCGCACACAAGGACAAAGGTTGTTTTTTTAACGGGAAAAACATGGAGCAGCAGCAAGAGACAGAAAGACCATTTTACCGCGTTAGCCGTGCTGCCTGAGTGAGGCAACATAAAATGGCGACTAAACACAAAATGGCAGCTGTAGCGAAGCGAGGCCGAAAACTACGTAACCTCAACTGGACCCCAAGACAGCCATGGGCAACAGGTTCATACTGGTTTTGGTGGGCCATGCCACCCGGTACCCGGAAACCATACCTCTGAGGACAATGACGGCCCCCGTGGTGGGACAAGCACTGATGGGAATTTTCTCACGAGTAGGATTCCCTCGCGAGGTAGTGTCTGACCGGGGTCCCAACTTCATTTCCAAGTATATGAAGTCCCTGTGGCAGGAGTGCGGTGTAACCTACAAGTTCACCACTCCTTACAACCCCCAGGAAAACAGGTTGGTTGAAAGGTTCAACCGGACCCTGAAGGGCATGATAATGGGTCTTGAGGAACCCATGAGGCGTAAGTGGGACGTCCTCTTGCCGTGCCCACTGTTTGCGTATTGTGAGGTGCCACAGAAATCTCTAGGGTTCAGTCCCTTTGAGCTTCTCTATGGACACCCAGTCAGAGGACCTCTAAGTCTGGTCAAAGAAGGCTGGGAGCAATCTCCCAGGAAATCTCCCCAGGATTATATAGCTACATGCTGGCCTTCAGGCACCAGACTAGGTGTTTCAGGCAACTCACTGAGGTGAATCTTGAAGCCAGCCAGGAGGAGATGAAGTGATGGTATGACCAGAATGCCACTCTGGTAGAGCTTCAACCTGGCCAGAAAATGTGGGTCATGGCCACCGTGGAGCCTTGCACGCTCCAGGATAAGTGGACCGGACTATTTGAGGTTGTGGAGTCAAGAGTCCAGTTACCTACTTGGTGGACTTGCGGTCTCCTAGGAACCCCTTGAGGGTCCTACATGTCAACGCCTTAAGTCCCACTTGGAGAGGTCTGAAGTGGGCATGCTCTTGGCAGCAGATGCTGGGATGGAGGATGAGACTGTGCCTCTTCCTGACCTCCTGTCAGCCTTAGAGCAAGATGAGTCAGTGGACGGTGTTGACCTCTCTTCCACCCTGACCCATGAGCAATAGAATGACTGCCGCCAGTTGCTGGGACAATTTTCTGATCTGTTCTCCCTGGTTCCTGGTGTCACAGATTGGTGCGTCCATGATGTGGAAACAGGAGACAGCTTACCTGTGAAGCATAAAACTTACAGGGTAACTGACTTTCCAGTCATCGCTAATCACCATTTACATGGATCTGATCTCTCTGAGAACTCTCACGATGGCATCCAAGACAGGTGCTTTGGAAGTGTTGAAGGCATACACACAGCCTACCACAAGAGGAGAGTCAATATGTGATTCTTGGTGAAATTGTAATATGCCAGGAAGTTAGTCCAGACCATCAAGACTAAGGGTTGCAAAGCTTTCTGGATCAAAATATGAACCCCATATGTTTTCAAGGGCAGGGTGTACATCCAGATTTGTAAGGAGCAACCATGGAGTCTTAATTTTCTACTACTTATCGACCTTCCAAAACCCAACCCCTCTTTAACTTCTGTGTTTCAGTTTTAGATAAGTGCATTTCTTAGATGAGTGCTATGTCAGGAAATTTAGTGGCTGAGTACATTGCCATCATTTCGCTTGACCTAGTTATTCAGTCTGTTTATACTGAGAGACAATCGTGTGAGGGGTTTAAAACTGCTGGGTGTGGATGTGAGTGAGAGGAAGGTTTGGGAGCTTAGATCTGCCACTGTTGCTATAGAGTGCGGTCAGTACCCCACCAGTATTTCTTACAGGAAGAGTAGGCAGATGTATTGGGGTAAATCTCTACTATTTGGTGTCAGCAGTTTTGGCTACCATAATTTTAATCTAAATTTAAACTAAATTTAAATAGATGGCATTGGCCATCAGCAACCGGACACCCCTCACTTACACATGTATTTTACCTGCACAGTGAAACACCAAAAAAGTATGACATCAAAATGTTGTCACCTGTATTTAAAAACGCCACAGTCTAAGAAACATGCCCCCAAATCTGTGGGTGATATACAATACAGCAAATCCAAACCTCTGAGGACCTGGGTAAGATAGTCCACCTCATACAGAATCCCAGAGTGTGTCAGAGGTTGACCCCTAAAAGTATCCTAGAAGTCAGAGTCTGAGCAGAGAAGTTTCAAAGCAATGGTCACCCAGTGAAGAAAATGGCTGCACCAGGACACACTCATCATATGGAAAGGTCCATGTCCCTCAGTGCAGTCCAGATCTGCGGTAGAACAGTCTCACGTGGAGGGATCATATTGAAATCATTGACCAATAGGAACCAGACATGGAAACTCAACCTTTCAGTGGGGATGAGGCCTTGTTGCTAAGCCTCAATGAGAGTTCAGCTCTGCGGTGGTCCCTTTTAGCTCATTTCCTCATTACAGTCACCAGTCTCTCTTTGTTGCACCTCAAAGACATTCCGTGACAGTATCTCCAAGGCACCAGCTTCCACTACAACATGTTCTTTTCCCTGCGAAGTTATGCGGCACAGATGGCCGATGAACTCTTTGCCTCTAGGCACTGCTCCAGCTCTTCAGGCTCAAATCATTCCCTGTTCTTTCCATTACGGATCAAGAGCATTGTCGCTGGCGCTAGTAGCCATAACTAATGTCCCATTTTCGAAGCTGTGAGTGTAGAGCCAAACATTACATCCATTTCAAGCTGGTTTCTTGCAAGAAATCTGCTAATGTAGATTTTGTGAGAAGCCATGGAGAAGGGGACCTTTCTGGTGTCTGGTGGTAGAGGTCACTTGTCAGGTTGATGGTGTTACAGGAAATAACCTATACAGGCTTCGCCGAACCAGATTTCCACTGGGCCTTGGATGTGATGCTGTGTGACCTCTGAAACTCCTGTGGAGGATTAAAGGCCAGTGTAGTCAGCTCGAGTAAGAAGGTAAATAGAAGGCATGACATATCACTAGACTTCAGGCCCACCAGTATACCAGAAAGGAAGATGTTATTCTTGCAGATCCTGTCTTCCATACCTACCAATTTCTTATGCAGGCACCACATCTTGCTCTGCATTAGGGTTATTGTTCAGCCTCAAAATATGTCTCTCCAAAGCCTCCACTTTCTGGTCTGCTAAGTACAGTGGGGGAAAGAGGCTAGATCCACCCTTGTGGACTCAACCGCCATTGCCACAGTGTCTTCTCAAATGGACTGAATCATTACCTTGATTGAGGTAGGTTCCTTCTGCATTGTGTTGAGGCTTACCTCAGCCATATTGTTAGTCCTTAATTAATTAATTGTTACCTCCTTCACAAACAAAAGTTGGTGCAAGGATTTAGACTTTGGCACATGGTGAGATCTCTGAGACACAGGGGATAATGGCATGCATAAGAAAACCTCACCCCTGTTTAGTGCGCTGCCCATGTAAAGTGGAAAGGACAAGGCCAGCTGTAGAACAGGAAGGATTGGGCTCTCACACCAACAAGGCAGGAAGGACTTTGTACAGACCGCCACACCAGCTACTCTGGTGTGTATCAGAAGATGTTGTTCACCCACCAGTCCTGTATGCAAAGAAGGGATATCAAAGATGCCAGATAAATAGTCTAGCAGTGGGTAGGTAACAGCTCCATTAGAGGCAGTAGGGGGTGGCAAATGGCAATATGCGCGATAAAAAGTTCACTTTTCCACTGTGCAAAAATGTTTTCAACAGAAAGTAAATACCATATCAAACCTTTGTGTTGCTCTGCGTGACTGTTTTGCACCACACAGTCTTGATAAACCTGCACCATAGTTTTTCTTGGTAGCCATGGACATGACACCTATCTGCTTCCTTTACAGCATTTATTACATCTACTATTTTGATGGAACTGCAACATGATTGTTCCATACAACTGTAAGATATCACCTGCTTTTAGGTGAGATCTTGTAGAAGAATGTACATTTAAACGTGATTGCGCACATATGCATCGCTGCTACAAGATACTCAGCCCTGTGTGCTCTACACCACCGGAGTAAAGTTTGTGCAATGGTTTGCCATGGTTAATTGACATCATTCTGTACTGATAGGTGTATTAAATGTCACATATTCCGACTTATATAGTGTTTTGTGGAACCACTATCCCTCTGTCTTGTACCCTAATACGGCAACATTTAGGAGCTAACTGATTTGCGCCAGCAACACCTCAAGGTCCGGATTTACTAACCCTTTAAGTAACGCAGTGCTGCGTTGCCTGAAAAGGAGAGAGCAGTAGTACGTCAAATCTGCAGTCATATGGCCCACTTCTGCTATCTCATTGAGCTGGCGCACTTCTCACAGCCTAGTGCCAACATAGCTACCCTTGCACTATGGTGTAAGGGTGCCTGTGTTACAGGCAGGATTGTTTTTGTGCAAGAAAGGGCACTTTCCTACACAAAAAACATTAGAGGCATATGACTCTTTCCACGTGTGCTGCAAAATGCACCACACACCGGAAGAGGAAGTAACAAGGAGAAATGAGGGTGTTTCTCCTGGTTACACCTATCTTGGGCAGGATCGCCATTAGTAGCGGCCCTTCCATATGGGCTGAGGGGCCACGCCCCCCACCGTTTCCCAGCAAGAAGAATGTCTGTCTGGCTGAGCAAATTTCAGCCTGATGGACATTCTTTTTGTTCAGGTCATGCAGCCAGGAGCTAGACATGCGCTAAATGTGGATGCTCCTGGCTGCCTGAGCTGAACCCCTGAGTATTTCACAGCCCTGTGGGCGTGACATTCTCAGCCAGGCAAAAGTGCCTGAGGCCCACGCCTTCGTGACGAGGGGGAGCGTCACTGATTGCTTTGGACCTGAGCGCTTCAGTTTTAAGCTTTGAAGTGTCCAGGGCCAATTGTCAATCAGTGACACCTCGTCACAGAGTGGGATGGGGTCAGCAGTCTCTCTGACTGTGATGAGTGAGGGACTGCTGCCTTCCCTCACTGGCTGACCCTGGGCTAGCCAGTGAGGGTAGGCAGCAGTCCCAACCCTCCTGGGACCTCCAAGGCTTCCCTCTCTACAGTGAAGGTAAGTTTTATGTTTTTTTTGTATATTTGGTGCTTGCATGCATGTATGCATGAATGTATGTGTATTTGTGAGTGAGTGCCATGAATGGGTGTAGGAGGGCATGGGTGTGAGTGAATATGTATGTGTGCGTGTGTGGCCCCTGCACCCCTCCCTGGAAAAATTACCAGCTGCTACTGATCTCCATTTTGGCGCAAACTCAGGTTTATTGCCTTTAGTGCATCAGGGTTTGCTTCAAAATACATGGGTGGATAAATGAAAACACCCGTACCCCCCCAAAACTCTAACCGGACATAGTGTAACACAACACAAGGCACTACCTTATTTTGTTTTACAAAGTCATGCTAGGCAAGGTAAATCATCCCTTGCGTTGCTTTGTAAATCTTTACTCGCATTTTGCATCGTGGCTGTGCACAAAAAAGTGGAGCAACCACAATGCAAAATTGTAGTACGTCTGGGCTGTAATGTGTAGTATGGCAACGCAAGATTTTGATATAATGTACTGTCCAAACCTTGTCATGTTAGCTAGAGTTAATATGGATCTGGCATATAAATACTTAAAATGAGAGGCAGCAACCTAAATGCCTACAGCTTGTAACGTTTTAACCGTCTGGATTTTTTGTTGTTGTTTGTTTTATATAGAGCTAATTGGACCCAAAGGTATCAGAGCATTTTACATGAGCATCAGTTGCGTAACAGATGGACACATTCATTTTCAGCTGTGGCCGGCATGGATCGGGGCGGCGGGTGGGAGGAGGAAGGGATATGCAAAAAAATAAAAATAAAAACCACTTACCTTATTGCCGTGTATCGCGTCTCTGCTCCGACGCTTCTTCGCGTCGGAACAGGAACCAGGAAGCACATCTAGGCTCCCCTGACCAATCAAAACTCTGCAATGCAGCATTGTGATTGGTCTGAGTGGCATGGTTCAGTGCTCAGAATGGGACTGGGAGCCTCAGCATTTTTTCTTCCCAGGTTGTAATGCATCCTGGATGGAAAACATGGAAAGTACGCATGACTATTTGGCCTGCCTCAGAGCGCTGAGCAAAGCGCCATGCGCACTTCAGTGTGTCCACCACTCCTCCCCTGCCCTGCTCTGAGACCAGAGCAGCCCCGCCTGCTCACAAAGCAGGTGGAACAAATAAAATGATAACATTTAGGGTCAGATGTAGGTAATCCCAATTTACCTATTCTTAAATACCAAATTTTACCGATTCGGTATTTAAGAATAGGTAAATGGGATGTAGATACATTTTCGGTAAAAATTACCGAATCAGTAAGATTCGGTATTTACCTAATCGGTATTTACCGTTTCGGTAATTGCCATTCATTCCTATGTGCCGTGAGGCCCATAGGAATGAATGGCAATTACCGAATCGGTAAATACCGATTCTGTAAAATGGGGGAAACATTCAAGGGTGCCAGGGTGTCACTTTGACACCCCGTTGCACCCCTGAATCGTGCTTGTGTGCAGATGGGGCACACATACATGCCCTAAGGGCATGTATGTCTGCCACATGGCACAGTTGAAAATGCACAGATTTGCATTTTCAAAGGTATTCCTTATTTACCACCAACTTATAGTTGGTGGTAAATAACGAATCCTAAAATGGAAAAAGCACTCATTTGAGTGCTCCCCACATTGCAAATTCGGTGATTTACCGATTCGGTATTTTAAGGAATCGGTAATTTACCGATTCCTTAAAATACCGAAACGGTAAATTACCGAATTTGCAATTTAGGCCTCCTACATCCCAAATGCCCAATACCGGTCGGTAAAGGGCGAAATTCGGTGATTTCGGCCGTTACCGACCGGTATTGGGCCACCTACATCTGGCCCTTTGTTATCATTTTATTTTTCCATTAGTCACACTGCTTAAAAGGCTCCATTGATTTTGCTAGGGTCTGAAGGAAGTCATTTGCACAGAATCACAGGATGTTGAGCGTCCCTGCCGAGACTGGAGCCTGCTTCCCTAGGGGCGAGGGCCAAGAGGCATTCGCCACACATTTCCCAATGAACACCGAATGGGTAAACACTTTAAAACGTGAGGCCCAAAGACGTTTCTGTTAATGTTATTGTTTTCCACATAATTGTGAACGGCACACTAGCCATCTCTTTTAACCACATACTCAAAGTTTACATAAAGCAAATTAATATTGCTTCTTATTTTCTCTCTGTGTGCATTTCTTTCCACTGGTTTATGGTTTTTAACATAATTCAACAGAAAGTGATGAAAAATCACTCGATTCGAGCAAAGGCCTCCGAGGACAAAGACAGAGCCAGTCGGTGACGTCTGTGTCAGCCAGGCCACCAGGGGGCAGGCTTCCCTGGGAGTCTGGGCCTTCCTGCCAATCAAGAACCCTTCACCGGCCTGCCACGAGGCCCAAACAAACCAATGTTCTTTCCGAACGAGCTCCATAAATCACTGCCTCTCCCTGAATAAAACTCTTCTGAAAACACAGGGAAGTCAAATTACTTAATATGTTTCATTTTCCCTCTAAACTCCCAGCTGGGGCTTGCAGCCTACAGTTTTCACAGGTCCACCCACGTGCTGGAACGGCCTTCGACGCCCACAGCTTGCAAGATAAACAGGCTGCGGAAATGTATCCTACATTTAATAATAAGCGTAACCTTTTCATTAAGCGAGCAGTTGCCGCGGTGAGGAGAACCAGGGAGCCGCCATGGACGGCTAGGCCGCTGCTCAGCTGGAAACTGGTGCAAAGTTCAGACCTATCCGCGCTCCTGAGCAGCTGCAGCCTCCTGTCTGGCAAAGCGGGTGTTTGGACAGTGTCGTTGTTCTTCCTGTCCCAACCCAGGTCTTGTAGCGGTTCAATATCTCACTAAACGCAGTGCTACAGGTCTTAATTCCCTTCAGACCCTACTCCCGTACTGAGTTACAGCAATCGCTGGCAACCAGTCAATGAATGCTGTGGAAATTCCAGTAGGGAGGTGGGCATGGGGTCTTCCAATTTACTATAAAGAGCTTTTGTTGCACTGTGTGTCCGTCCATGTTACATTGGGTGTCCACTGCACCACCGCCAGGGAACATCAGTTCCCTGGCACAGGTGGTGGTCCACCACTAGTATGACTTTGAAAGTCGTAATCCGGCAGACGGTGGACAGCCACTGGTGCGCCACTGTGAATGCGGCGGTCGGAAGACCGCTGCGCCACTGTGTGTGCGTAGGTTGGAAGACCGCTGCACTCGTAATCAGGCTCTACGATCCTTCCCACATTAATCACAGTATGAGGACGTTGTGAAAAGAAAATCACAAGCACTAAAAGAACACAATGTTGAACAACCTGAGAAGATCTTGTATTTTCTGTCAATACAATCACACCTAATCAAATACTATTAGTAAAGTGCTACACCTTTGTCACGCCTTATCACCTTCACTAACTCACTGAGCAGCCATGAGTCAGTCACCTAGTAACGGAGACCAAACACCACTGATCATCAGCTCAAACTCCCCAAGTGTAAAAGAAAACAATTTCATATTTACATCAATAAAGTGCACAGCCTTAATGTCTGTCACTCCTTTTGTTTGCTTATGTCCCATATTATTTTCTGTCCCTCGCTGCCAGAAAAAGTGCACATCAAAAGTAATGCTTGGAGTCCTTCCCAGAGACGTCTTTAAAATGTTTGTTATCCAAAGACGGAGGAGCCCACTTTACTAGTTCAGAGTGATCTTGTCAGAAGACTCCAATGTTCTCTTGCAGTCTTTGTAAGTATAGGAGCTGCAGGACCTTGCTACTGCACTGTGTTCTCTTTTGCCCGGGTGACCATATACGAGGGCATAGCGTGCTCTCTGTAGCACTCATCAGAAGTCAGGACTACATGCACTTGTGACATAGATCCTCATTTAGAGTTTGGCGAATGGGGTACTTCGTCACAAATTTTGGAGGATTTCTCATCCACCTTATTACAAGTGCAGAAGTGGAGAAGTGTGGCTCACTGATTAGAGCGTCAGACTCTGATGCAGAGGTCTGGCCCGGACCAGGGTTCAATTCCCGTCGCGGCAGGGTCTTGGGTTCAATGTCCTCGGACCCTATCATTCTCTCACCTCGGTGCCTACTCTAATCATGGGTCCCACTCTGCAACTCTGGGCAATAGCTTGCTTAATCTCCACACCGGCCCTACCACTAGGATGCCTGGCTTCACCTTGGGGTGCCCAGGAGTGGGCACCTCACAGGAACAGGCCAGGACGGGTTCCTCAGCGGCACAGCGCGGGGACACACTGGCTAGTGTAACCCGGCGCTTTATAAGCTCAGTATTATTTATTATTATTATTATTAAAGCCACTTTTTGATGGAGTATCCTGTTTGCCAAACTAGTAAGACCCTTAGCCTCAAGCATCACAAACCCCCCTAAAACATCCCCCACTAAACTGATCTCAACCAGAATATCTGCACAGTCCCCCACACTAGAAATATGGCACATTAAATACCACCTCAAATACTGGGCTCCTATCAAACTATAAGGTGATTCCTTTGAATACCACTTTAACCCTCTCAGGCTGAGATTTTGCTCTGACTAGGCGCTGTTTGGTTGGCAGGCTTGTGTCAGCTTGTACACTTCATGGTAGCAAAGAATTTGAATTCCAAGGAGAGTTGGGATCTTCCAGCCACTGCCCCTGCCTTCTCTAGAAATTCCTTTAGAGTATGGAATGTCCTACAACATGTTCCATCTTTTAGCATCTTCAAAGAGACTCTCAAATCTCCTCCGCTTGAGCAACTCAATCACTTCCACGGATACCTCTTCCTTTCGCCTCCTTCTCATCTCGCCTTTTAATAACTGCTGTTAATATTTAGATCATGTTTAGTCGTTTAATACGGTAATTATATTATATCTTGTGGTATGTCTGTTTAATGCAATGATACAATATACCTGTATGATATGACTCTATGATAGTTTGTCTTTCTATTTTTATTTTACTTCATTTGGTACTATTATTCTCTCAATACCTAGACTGCATTGTCTAGCGAAAGTGCTGTGATGCCTCTCATGATTTAGTTTCACACTATATTAGGAACTAAATAAAAAAAAATGCATTTATTTTTTATTTATGTATGTGACAACTAAAGTCATTCCCAAGGGCCATCAAAGCACTATACTTTAGTTATCAAGGTAAAAGGCATCAGTCTTCACATCTTCAAGAGTACAGGAATTTAAAGATGCTTGGAGGTTAGTAATACGTACAAGATGTATATATTTCAATTTAAAATTAATGTCTCAAGAGATTGAGGAAAACTCTGAGGTTGCAAGACCGGACTCTATTCATTTTAGATTGCCTGATGTAAGAAATTGGGTTGTTGGTTGACTGGCGTGTGAACCCTGGTCAAGCTGCAACCACAATCCTTGTGAGGGTGAGGCACAAGCCAACCCTAAGTTAACCTGCTCAACCTCTGGTAGCTTGGCAGAGAGCAGTCAGTCTTAACTTAGAGTTAATGTGTAAAGTCTTTCTGCAACACTACAAACAGTAATAAAGTGAAAAACACCACACAAAAAAGGGTCACACACCAGATTCGAAAAATAAAGCAATTTTGAATAAATAAAACAAGACCAAAATGACAAAAATCCAATCCGCAGAATTGAGAATACGCAGGTTTAGAGATTTATGTAACTATAACACCAAAAAGGACAAAGCACCAACTGTGGTTATCTGGTTGTGCCAGACCGGAACAAAGTCACAAGTTCAGGCTGACCGCAGTAGAGCGTGGGGGTGTCTTTAGGGACCCATTTAGGTTCTCTGTACACAACATCTTAAATCCTTGCACATGGTCTGTACGGCATTGCTTTGCAAGACTTCGTGTTTTCTGGTGTTGGTTCAAATGAAGCTGTGCAATAAGACTTTGCAGGGCTAATCGTTACTTGACATCGGTTCCTGTGAGCTGTCCTGCGTAGCTTGGTGGGGCTTTGTGTTGCTTCCAATGAAGCTGCAGCTGTGCGGCGAGGCTTTGTAAGGCCTCACATCGCTTCACATCAGTTAGGATGAGGCTGGAAGTTGTGCGGCGAGGCTTTGCATGGCTTCACATCACTATACTTCACTTCACATCAGTTCTGATGGAGACCACAGCTGGGCTTTGCAGAGCACCCTCAGGCCCTCTTCCAAGGGTTCAGAGCTGGGGTTACACCACTTGGGAGGGCAAAACTCACAGATGGCAGAGTCCAGCTGCTGGGTTCAAGGTTGTTGGAAGCCTGTTATGTCCCTGAGGCTCCTGATCAGGAGGCCAGTCAACTAGTCCTTCGAGTCACTCTGGGGTCCTGGGTTCAGAGATGCAGGTCCAGGCCTTCTCACCCAGGCAAGTGGGCAGCAGCCAGCTGGGCAGCAGAGCAGCAGTCCAGCAGAGTGGCAGTTCTTTCAGCAGCATAGCAGTCCTTCTTTCTTGCAGAATATCCACAGGCTCATAAGTGTACTGAATAGTTGGTGCCTGAAGTCCAATATTTATGCCTGGTACCCTTTGTCTGGAAGGTGGGAGAAGCTTTGCGAAATTTCCTTTGAAGTCCCCAGGCAAGTGGCTTTCCCTGTCCTGGCTCTACACAGGGTATGCAGCCCTTTGTGTGAAGGCTTGACCCATCCTATCCTATTCGAGTGTACGTAGGGCTGTGTCCAGCTCCTCCCTCCCATCCTGCAAGCGATGGCCCACCCAGGTACACCTAAACTCCCTATTTTCTGCGGCTATGCAGGAAGCATACACAAAGCCCAACTGTCAGCACACCCAGTCATGTGACCCACAGACAAGCAGGAAACTGCCAATTTTCTTAAAGTGGCATTTTCAAAATTTTAATTTAAAATCTAGCTTTACCATAAGAGACAATTGTTTATTACAATTCTTAAGGTACCAAATACGAAATCGTTACCTGCTCCCATTTGAAAATGACAGTTTAATAAATAAAATAAGGTAACATCAATATTATCCTATGGGAAAGGTAGACCTTGTAGTGAAAAACTCCCAAATTAGTTTTTCATTACCAAGATATGTAAAACTTAAAATGACATATCCTACTTTTTAAATACATTGCACCCTGCCCTGTGGGCTGTACAGGGCCTAACATATGGGTGACTTATATGTATTTAAAAGGGAAGTTTGGGCCTGGCAAAAGGTTTATTTTGCCAAGTCGAAATAGTAGTTTAAAACCTGCACACACAGTTTGCTATGGCAGGCCTGAGGAAGGCTTGAAAGGACTACTCAAGTGGGCGGCACAACCAGTGCTGCAGGCACACTAGTAGCATTTAATTTACAGGCCTTGGGTTCATATAGCAGGTGTTGCCCGTGCAGGTAAGAGCGGTAGGTGCGGGGCTGGGGAAGGTGGGGTGGGCTTTGACATATGAAGGCGAGGGAAACTTAAATACAAAAGAAAAGAAAGCCATGGTTTTCTTTTTTTTAATTTAAGTTTCCCTCGTTGTCGTATGTTGAATCTCCCCCCCACCCCACCGCTCTTACCTGAACAGGCCGCGCCTGACATGTAGTACCACTTTACTAGGGACTTACAAGAAAATGAAATATGCCGATTGGCTGTGAGCCAAATTATATTACGTTTATGGAAAATCTTGAGACTCTTTTTGCACAGAATGTAGAAATAAGTAAAATAATCAGTTTGGAAGATTTTAGCAGTTTCAATGCCAAGGGAGACCATGGATGGCAGAGATGGTCGATTCATTCTTCCAGATCCTCAGAGAGCTGCCTCACGGTACTGTGCAGCAACAGACAAGCTGCAATGCTTGCATCTGTGCAGCAACAGACAAGCTGCAATGCTTGCACCTCCTGTCCTCTGTTAATTCCTATGTACTTGCACCCGGTTGTATGAGCTACAGAGTGAGACCCTGGAAAGAGGCACCACGGGTGGCCGCCTATGTGGCCTGGACAACAAAATGGCGCTGAACTATCTGTTGACCAACTTCTGAGTAAGACCATATTCATTATTAGAACATTGGAATGTTGGGAGCTCCATTGAAAACAATGGAGTGCTCTGGGCTTATAATGGCTGGTATAAGCCTGGAGCTCCAACATTCCAATGTTTCTTTGTTCACAGCTCTGGCTGTGAACAAAGGCTTCAGGGAGCCTGAGGGGATTCCAATCCCCTCACGCTCCCGAGACATTGTTTTTTTTGTTAGAACATTCTGTCCTCTAGTGACAGAATGTTCTAATAGTCTTATAGCCCTTCGTAGATGGGCTATACCGCTATTAAAGTCCCTCTCCCTTGTTAAAGGCCCTCGCCTTCGGCTCGGGGCCTTTAATGCTGGAGAGGGCCTTTAATAGCTGGTATAGCCCTCTACGGCGGGCTATAAGGCTATATTCAGCCTCCAGGATTCTGCAGCAGTGTTTCTTCGAAACTTCTAAGGGTCAAGAGAGCCTCCTACGCTTGATTTCTTCACTCAATCCCCTATTTAGATCTAGCTAAGGTCAACATATTATTTGTGACATGTTAAACCAGAGTGTATGGGAAGATAGCACAGACATTGCCTGAAATGCGAAACAGTTGTGTGAGATTTCAGTCCATAATCCAAAAATTACTAAAATATGGCTCAGTCTTATTATTATAAGAAAAGTTATTAGAGTTTTTCAAGGATCTGAAGGGTCGCCAAAGGAACATACTTTTTTCTCCATAACTGACCTGACTCCGCCAAAAACGCGCTCGTAAATGTAATTGTGCCTAGAATCACAAGGAATTAAGAATGTTGCATCGCATTACTAGTGAAGTTATTCATTTTTCTGATATGCCAAATATTCTTTATTCTCTTGAAAACTCTGGTCGGTGAGCCCCTGAGAGAATGAGAAAGCATCACCAGCTACAAGTATTGTATAACTCTGCAAGTCTAGCACTCAGGATCACACTGCCTCTCACTTTTTATGGGATCACCACATATCTGCATTTAAAAAAGTTTGCAATTAGAAATTTAATTTAATTTAAGTGCTAATGTACGTGTTGCTTGCCTCTATATGGTAAATAAAAAAACATGCAAAAGTATGAATTAGGGGTAATCTTAGTTTTGAAGAAAAACGGTTTGCAATTTTTTTTTTTTTTTTAAAGAAATGCCTAGTTCAGGAAGGGCATATACTTTTTAAATGAGAGTGTAAAATAGTCCTGGATGTGTGGCTGGTCCAGATATCGCTTAGAGGCTAGGGACCAGGCATTATTAGGATAACTTGGCTACAGAGAGGCAGCTATTGTGTTTCCCCGCTGTTCATAAAGTGCAGGATTTGTCAAGGTTTTATTTGCAGTGTGGCAAAGGAGTCTACCTATCACTGCCTGGATGGTAGTGCTGTAGACATTTAGTGATGGCAGTGCATAGATCAACCTGTCTAGGGAGGAGGAACTCTCTAAGAAGCAAAGGCAGGACCACATTGTCCTAATTTAGAGTTGGAGTGACTGAGGGTGGTGTCAATTGGTGTAAGAAACCTCATAAATATTGGGAGGGGATGCTCACGAAACTTAAAAGAGTGATATACAGATTCCCAAGGATCCTGGGGTAGTATTGTTGGGCACGCCTTTTACCGCTCCGTAGACCACCAAAATCACGTTGGGAGAAACGATTGACTACAACATGAGTAGCAGCGGCACAGGTGTTGTTGATACCCGAGGGTAGACCTCGCCTCCAGGGCCATATTCTTGGGTCCCAAACCTCTTGGATTTGCTGGCCATGAAAAGACTTACATTAGAGGTTGATATTGACCTCAAAACCTATGAAGAAAGTTGGAGACCTTTCATACAGCTGTTAGCACACAACTGCAGGGAACTCTCATGCCCAAAATAACCTAAGGCAATACGACTCACCCCAGACAATGCCTCCAAAAATGGCTCTACCTCAAAAATCCTAGATCTCTCAAAGGTCTGATCATATTTTGGGGAGGAGCAATCTTCCATGCCGTGTGCCACAGCACAGGGAACTAAACGCTATACCTACAGATTAAACATAGAGACTAACCGGGGGGTGTACGAGGAGGGAGATGAGGGTTTGTGTTTTATAAACAGTGTAGTCGACAATCTTTACTATACCTTCTCGTCATCAGGATAGTTGCAGGCTACGTTATGTGTGCCACAAAATAAAATACAGATCAATCTAAGAAAAGGCACACAAAAATGATCTTGCCAACCAATTTCAAGAAGAGAAAGCATTTCACCATCTGTGAGACAACAATGAAAAGATCCAGGACCTACTGTGTCTGGTGAGCGCTGGACAAGAATGTAGCTGGGTATCTTCTAGACAAGCTCAGCATCTCTTGTGGGTCTCGGTACTCCTGCAGCCAGGACACCAGCAGACCGCAGATTAGGAGGTCCAAATTAGGACAAAGTTGAAGATGCACCTCTTTACATTTGCTTGGCTTTGACCCTGTACAGTGCACCAATGCCTCTTGACCAGGTCTGTGTTATAGAAATACCACATGGATAAATACAGTCAATCAATCAGTTATTTGTAAAGCGCATTTGCATATGGCTGGGTATAAACTGGGGTGGAATTGTGAGCAAAAGAGCGATGGATTTAACACAGATCTCTTGACTCAGCTGAATGTTTGATTTGTTCTGCATTCCATCCATTATTTTTGTGTCTTTTGCCTTCTCGCCCTAGTGCACCGGGTATGCCCAGACGTGTGTCCCTTGCTCACTGTGCCACTGGATTCAAGCTAGCTTGGCTGATGAGGGGTGATACCCCAACACCAGGCCCAGGATGCTTGTTTCTGGTCCAGGGAGGACCTGGCTTGTCAGTTTGAATTGGACTGTCCCCATGAGGACCAGGGTCAAGATGGATTTGCATATGTCTGGGCCTAAACTGGGATGGCATGGTGAGAAAAAGAACGATTGATTTTAACCTTATCTCTTGACTGAGGTTAATATCTGATTTGTTCCACGTTCCGTCCATCATTTGTCTGTCTTGCTTTCTTACCCTAAGTGCGCTGGGTAGGACCTGACATGGGTCCCAGGCGCAATGTGCCACTGGATTTAAGCTTTCCTGGCTGATGAAGGGTGATACCCCAAAACTGGTTCCAGGATGTTTCTAGTCAAGGGAGGACCTGGCTTGGCAGTACAGGCTGGACTGTTCCCATGAGGCACAGGGTCAAGTCTGATTTGCATTTGGCTGGGTCTAAACTGGGTTGACAGGGTGAGCAATAGAATGTTGGATTTATCCCAGATCTCTTGACTCAGGGTGATTGATTTGTTCCTCATTCTGTCCATCATTTGTGTGTCTTTTGCTTTCTCGTACTAAGTGTACTGGGTATGCCCAGACGTGGATCCCAGGCTCACTGTGCCACTGGGTTCATGCTAGCCCAGCTAATAAGGGGTGATACCCCGAAACTGGTCCCAGGATGCTCGTTTCTGGTCCAGAGAGGACATGGTTGAGCAGTTTTGGCTGGACTGTTCCCACAAGGAGCAGGGTCAAGACTGATTTGCATCTGGTGGGGTCTGGTGAAGTGTTAAAAGTTTTATTTTCTCATCAAGAGGTTAGTCTGTATTGTTTTGTCTTTTTATTAGTCGAATAGGTCTGTTTACAGAAATATGATGAAACATTTGGTTAGAATTAGCATGCAAATGAACATTGTGTTCCATAAAGGAATTCGTCCCTATCTTTAGCTAGAGGGCCTACCATGTCCTAGCCAGAACCCATAAAGAGTTCCTTTGGAAAAGAGCTAGAGGAACTTTGGAGCAACAGAATAATAGCTATTAGAGGTTGAACACCACATAAAGAGTAGTCCTTGAAACTCAGCCGAGTTTCTTAACAGCTGCAGTAGCAACCGTTAACACAGGGTGAAGGAAATAGTCATAGCAGAAACTATGATCAGCATGGAGAGAAGTCTCCGAAAAGGCATCAGTATGATAAAAAATCACCGTTAGCAGTAGCTCACAGCAATTTCAGGCAAGAGTAGCACAGTCAAGTGCTAGAGGGCTTGGCAGGGGAGAGATGTGTGTAGAATGCATTCTCTCTTGAGCTAGGTACACGTACCATATAAAAAAGCATAAAACATTTTGCAAACTCTGAATATTGGCTCATCTCTAGCCAGTAGGAATGGATCTTCCGATGGTCCTTCTTCGTTCTCAATTCCCACTGTAAATTTCCTTGTTGATATCTTGTTATTTGAATGTTGCAACATCCTATTACAAAAATATACATCTAGGAAGGTTGTCATGAGAACCTTTGCAAGTCTGCTCTGTTAGCTGTTCTGTGACAACGGACTGGTCTAAGAAAAGAAACATTAATATCTAGCATGTCCTGGTTAGATCATGGGACTTGAATCTATAGTAAAATACTTGTTCATTATAAGCATGTGGCAGAGGTACATTTCTAAAATATGATGAAGTTATATGGTGTGAAGAAGGAAAGAAAACGTTAAATCAACATTTACAAAAAGTAATTTCTCTTTATTAAAGGGAAAGGAAGTTAAAGAACAGCAGAAATGGGATTTTTCTGCAGAAATAAGCAGCATTTTTCACTTTTTGCTCATTTTATAAAAGCATCCTTTCTCTAACATATATCTTGACATGCACTTCCAACTTTAATGTTAAGACACATTTCTACACTGTCATGTGGTTAATTTACATAAAAAATGTCAACTTCCTGAGGATCCATCTGAAGATTCTGCAGAGCATGCCGAGGGTGTGGAAGCATCTGGGTGCTTCTCAGTCCAGTGTGCATTTGCATCTAGGATTGCTGCAAAAAATGTTGAAATGACTCATGAACAAGCTATCTGACAACCCAATTAGTCTGAGAGAGAGGTTAAATGTGATCTGATCAATGAATTTTGATTTGAGTTTTGGAAGGAGGCGTTTGAAACCTAGGTGAAAGGTGGAGAATGGAGATAATGAGAGTGGGATGAGACTTCTAGAACTTCGAAAAAGGAAAAGGTGGTGGGAGTGTTTTTGCATTGGGGGGAGGCTTTGTAGGTAATGGAAACTCTATTGCCCTTTATTAGTTGCTTGTTTTCATGCACGTAGTCATAACCAGGCAGTACTAGGGATGGATTGGGAGAATTATTTTATTGTTCATTAATTTTACTTAAGAGTTATTACCAAAGCGATGGATACACAAAGTAAGTAGGTACAATAAAAATGAACATTCAGTTTTTGCCAAGAATCAAAGTCAATAATAACAGGGCAATTCACAAAGGCAACTTATATTTATGAGAAATTTACACAAGTAATTTACACTTACACTTTTGAGTAACTTTACTATTATTGGACCATCACAAAATGTTTGTGTAAAATCACTTAAAATTGTAGGCTTATATGTCTTCACCTCCTGGTAAATTATGTAAAACCAAATTTACTACTGCCAAAAAAGAAGCAGTAGTCCAGTAACATAGAGAGCCAAACACTGATACTGCAACACTCTCCCAAAGAAAATTATGGTGGTATGGACTTAAAACACCATAGGAAATAATGTTAAATTACATTACATTATTAAATATTGTTAAAAATAAAAACAAATAGAATGTTAATCAAAATCTAAAGATAGCATGTGTATTATTCAATTCTAACATATTTGAATAATCTTTTTTGAAATATAAAAATTATTGTAACATTAATTCAAAAATTAATTATGTACACCACCTGTATGCATAATAAATACATCTTTGTTTTACTGTAAAAGGAATCCATTTTGTAATTTAAACATTTTAAAATAATTGTAATCTAATTACATATATATATATTTAAATAGATGAAAGATTTTATTTACATTTAAAATTAGGTTAATAGTGGTGTAGCACTTTTATCACTTTGTTCTACATTTAAAATAAATATATGAAATAAATATAAATTAATATTTCACTATCTTTTTCCCAAGTTTAATAAACTTTTTACATTTTCCACAGGGGGATCTCCAACCCGACTAAGGAATCTCCCTATGCTATAGTATAGGAAAAAGTAAAAAAGTTTATTTCAGCAGCATATTGTTATGTAATAGCCATCAAAATAGCAATCTGAATTAGCAATAAATGAGTAGTGCCTTAGGCAATACCCAACCAGTGGGCAGGCGCATGGTGGGTACCAACTGAGATAATGTGTTAGGACATTGCACCTCCTTTTGTTTTTCCCATACCTTGGAATTATTTATGCCAATTAGGTCTCCCCTCTTGTGCCTTCCTCATGCCACTCGTTCCACTTTATGTCTCTGTTTTCCCTTTCAAGCACTCTTGCTTACATATGGTGGGACTAGCAGGGGAAGCATCCTGTCTCCCCTCGCGCATGCATAGTTCTAAGGGTAAAACAATTGTGTACATTTTTGGCATCCATCCTTATGTTTGGCCTCTTGGCCTTGGCCAAATACCGTTTCGTACTGCTGTTTTTAGTTGTGACATTTTGGACTTCAACCTGGGTTTTGAACCTCATGAATACATTTTGAGAAGGGCATATTCGTTGGAGTTTAGGCAGCAAAAAAGGAGTGAAAGTGAAAGTAAATTTTTACAAGTTGGATAGGGTATGCACTGAATATGGTATCAAGACGTAAGGAGAGGTCACCTTGTTAGGATCTGTTAATGGGTCACATTGTAATGACAATGTTCTCCTGGGTATCCATTTCCAACTGCCTGTTGACTTTGCTAATATTCTTGTTTAGCTGGTCCTTCCACTCTTTCCTAGAGGAATTTAATCTTCTAACTAATCCATTCTGTCCCAAATTAGATCCCAGTTTCCTGTATGTTTTCTATGGAATCCAGTGTCCAGCAGGGCCTACAAAGGTTATTTGTGTCCTTTTAGTCACAAGAGCCATTCTCTTTGTCTCTAGCCTTTATACCCAGTCTGCAGAGAAACATAAATTTGCCTCCTTCGCCCTTTAGAAACCTTGGCTAGATATTTATAGAGTTTTATATAGCGCGAACTAGACCCGAGACATCGGGTATCAGAGCGCTTTACATAGCACCAGTTTGGTTACAGAAGGACACATTCATTTTTTTATTTTTTTTTGTTAGGCGCGGGGAGAGTACATGATTTGCCCAGAATCACAGTATGTTTAGCGTCGTTGCCGAGGCTCGAACCTGGTTCCCCAGCTTCGAGGACGACCGCTCTAGCCGTAAGGCTACATCCTCTCACCAATGGCACTCATGCCCCATTTATGCTTGACCTTTAAGGTCAGCTCCAAGAAGCGTCATCTAGTCTCTCAGGAACTCAAGCCACCCTCTTTACCCTAGGACAATTTGATCTCTGTGCTGGATTCCTTGGTGGTCCACATTCAGGACTTCCATCAGGAAGAGACCGGTCAGCTGTTCTCCTCTGTGACAATACTTTTTTCAGTGGTCAGGTTTTCCTCTCTGTTCCTCTAATCTTGTTACTTCTAAAATAGAGTCCTCTCAACATTTCATCAAGCTGCCTAAAGTAGATAGTAAAACTGTATAAATATCTGTTTCCCTTATAGTGCCCCAATGACCTTTGAGGACCCATACCGGACTTTATGTTCAATCTTCTAGCTATCTAGCAACCTCATTCTCTGTCTAACAAAGTGTTTACTTTTCCCCAAGTAGCAAAATATGAGGACTATTCATTATCTAGGTCCATCCTAAGAGATATGTGCTTGTGTCTGCACTCAGAGTTATTACAACCTATCTGTAGAATCTAAAGTTCTTTTAATTTTGGAGTTAGTCTCTAAAAGGAATTCTCTTTTAAGCAAGTCTAGCTCCTTTATGGTGAACCTTCTCATATCTGCTACTTCTCCTTAGTCCTCACTTGACATGGAATCCTTGATAGGTTGGCTATAACGTGCTCTATGTATGTTGAGTAACTCCATCAATTCTACTTCCACTGAAAGGAGAAACAGCATTCTTATTAATGTTGACTCAAAAGTTCCAGGACGTGCCTTTACTTAGAACACTCTGATCTCAACGGGATGCTGTTTGACGACATCTTTACTGAAGAAATCTCCAAATACATGAGAAACCTTCAATATCATTCATAAGGGAAGCTGTGACTGGTTTTTCTGGATTATGCTTTTTCCGTGGTCATCCTAGGAATGGCCTCCACAGGTATTAAGTTTCATTTTGTTCTGACACAACAATAGGACAAGTTTCTTCTTGAAGTTCGAAGTACTTTCCTTAGTTAGAAGCGTCATGGAGGCAAGGGATACCATGGTACCTTTTCAGCTTACATCAGAACATCTCCGAGTAGGTGGTCTAGTAAACTTTACTTTTACCCCCTTAATAATAAATGGCATGCATTCCCACTTTGTACATGGATGGATTCCCATTGTGTCCGATCTCCGGGGTTTCCAGTCAGTCTATCGAGATAGTTTTCACATTGTGCCTACTCCCAATCTGTCACACCCTCCTCCTTATATTCCTTTCCATCCAGGATTACCATTCAGTATAAGTCACCAACAAGGTCCCTCAAGATACTTCTGAATATGTTAATACTTTCCTGTCAAAAAGATTGTCGCAAGCATGCACACCCACTATCACTCAGAGATTTCTCAAACAGTGGGTCACAAATTACTTTAATAATGTCTCACCTTCTATGAGACACACTGTTGGAAAGGGATTGGCTAATCAGGCTAGAGCTCAAGGATTTCACATCAACATACTCATTTGGCAGAGACGTATTAAGGCATGGGCAAATTGGGCTCTGGCCCAGGGCCCCAGCATTTCAGGGGGGCCCCTTAGTAGACCAAGTGCTGTTCTGCAGGGAGTCTTGGCCTGATGACCTTGAGTAATTCTTAAACATATTGTTTTAAATATGTTTTGGTTTAATTTAATTTTTAATGTGGGTGATGTGTGAGAGTCTATTACAGACATTTTTCAGAGAAATGTTGAGTTTATATTTTTTTAGGGTCAAAACACGACCTCACAAACAAGAATTGGAATGGTGTCTGTTAGACGGGGACCTGGAGGGTCGGCCGAGCACAAGGGGAGAGGCCTCCGGTGAGAGCCGTCTCCAGCGATCGTACAGACGAGTAACTTCCCCCCCACAGATGGACGCCACACGAAGATCAGCTTAACACCTTTTATAGGCAATTCTTTGAGTAAGGTGGTACGATACAAGGAGATTAGGACATGATGATCCTCTCAATTCTAGTCTCTAATAGGGAAAGGGGGTAGCGGGACAGTCTTGGTACCTACAGGTACTGAGGTGAAACGGTGGTAGCTCACAATCCTCGAGCTCGGCGTTCGGACGGGTCAGACCGCGGCAGCGCCAGCAGGTCCCGAAGAGGTCGGAGGTGGCAACGGGCCGCGGCAGCTCCAGCAGGTCCCAACGAGGATGACGGTTACAACGGGCCGCGGCAGCGCCAGCAGGTCCCACGAGGATGAAGGTTGCAGAAGGCCGCGGCAGCGCCAGCAGGCAGGACAATAGTTCACAAGGCAGGGCTGCGGCAGCGCCAGCAGTCCGTCAAGGATGAGTTCTTCTCGGTGTCTCTCGACTCCAGGATACAACTGCCTTCCTGCTCTGGGGCTGCCTCAGTTATAGGTCTGGCGCCCTTTGATGTCCGGACCCTCGCACTGGGAGGTCGGGAGGTCCGGGATGAGGGAGTCCAGACACCCAGCAGGGGGGTGGAGCCAGCACCCGGGGAGGCTGGGGGCGATCGGCCCCTGGCGGGGGGAGAGCCATCGACACTTCTTTCTCCCATTAACCTGCCAAGTGGTCCGTTCACCTCCTGGGTGGATGGTGGTGCCGGGATGTCGGGGCCCAGCCAGGCCCAGGGTTGGGGTCGAGCCGAGGCCACGCGGCCGCGTGGTGCAGTGTCCAAGATGGCGGCTGGGCCGGGCAATGGGGTTGACGGGGGCCTGGGCCCGTGGCACAGAGATGTCCGGGGGCAGGCGTCCCGGAGGGGGACGGGTTGCGGGTTGCTTCTGCGGGTAGCCCCCGGAGAGCCGATGTCTGGGCCCTGTCATGCGGGGAGGGAGCGAGCCCTTCGTGGGGCCTGTCCAACAGTGTCACAGAGATTATTTGCAGTAATGTTAGTGAGCTGCTGCTGTGTTACAATATTGAAATCAGCCACCACTATCCTTGAATATTAGATGTAAAGACATTTAAAATTAGGATGGGTGCGCCTCTGCACTATCAGTGACCTGGCCAGAGAAGGAATGAAAGAGCTGAAACGGGATCATATATTCAAAGCTGTTCTAAACAAGGGCCCCCAAAATACCTTTGACTCAGGGCCCCCAAAATCCTTAAGATGTCCCTGTCATTTGGGTTTGCCAATAACCCCTCCATCAGTTTTCTTGGCACAGGTATGCCCAGATGTTGGTCCCATGCTCACTGTGCCATAAGAGTCAAGTTCCATCTCACTGCTGAGGCTCATATAGGCAGACACCAGTCTGGGTTTGTTTGTTTACCGTTCATAGTGAACCTGACCTGGAAGTTTGAGCTTGGATTTTTCTATTGGAGGAGGACAAATCTTGATAAAGGTTGGTTTTGTCTGAAGTCCCACAGTGGGCAAAATGCTATTTACTGAAATGTGGCCCACAGTAATTACCAGTAGCTGTAATTAATTCAAGCATTCTACTCATCATTATGTTTGTTGTTTGCATGGTGTTTCCCAACATGCTAGGGATACAGCCACCACCTCTCCATATACATACAGGACAGTTTCCATGGCAGTCTTTCACTGATTTATCAATTGAAATCAGCTAAATTGCAATAAAGGGCTGTTTTTCAAAACTGCTGGAAGTGATCATACAAAACTGATGGAAAGCTGTCTTACAACAAGAATTTACAATGCAATGGTCTCGGCATCATTAAAGGTAGAGCTATTGGCATTGCTCATGACATTTTTTTTTCTTTAAATCATAAATAAATGGCATTGTCATTTATATTGTCAATACACACCACTCTGCCCTCAACTGCACTCACCTGCACTGCACTCAACTGCACTCACCAGCACTTCACTGCACTCACCTGCACTCACCTGCACTGCACTCAACTGCACTCACCTGCACTGCACTGCACTCAACTGCACTCACCTGCACTGCACTGCACTCAACTGCACTCACCTGCACTGCACTCACCTGCACTGCACTGACCTGCACTGCACTGACCTGCACTGCACTGCACTCACCTGCACTGCACTGACCTGCAATCACCTGCACTGCACTGCACTCACCTGCACTGCACTGCACTCACCTGCACTCACCTGCACTGCACTCACCTGCACTGCACTCACCTGCACTGCACTGCCCTCACCTGCACTCACCTGCACTGCACTCACCTGCACTGCACTGCACTCACCTGCACTGCACTCACCTGTACTGCACTCCACTCACCTGCACTCCACTCACCTGCACTGCACTCACCTGCACTGCACTCACTTGCACTGCACTCACCTGCACTGCACTGCACTGCACTCACCTGCACTGCACTCACCTGCACTGCACTGCACTCACCTGCACTGCACTCACCTGCACTGCACTCACATGCACTGCACTGCACTGCACTCACCTGCACTGCACTCACCTGCACTGCACTGCACTCACCTGCACTGCACTGCACTCACCTGCACTGCACTCACCTGCACTGCACTGCACTCACCTGCACTGCACTGCACTCACCTGCACTGCACTCACCTGCACTGCACTGCACTCACCTGCACTCACCTGCACTGCACTGCACTCACCTGCACTGCACTGCACTCACCTGCACTGCACTGCACTCACCTGCACTGCACTGCACTCACCTGCACTGCACTCACCTGCACTACACTCACCTGCACTGCACTGCACTCACCTGCACTCACCTGCACTGCACGCACTGCACTCGCCTGCACTGCACTGCACTGACCTGCACTGCACTGCACTGCACTCACCTGCACTGCACTGCACTCACCTGCACTGCACTGCACTCACCTGCACTGCACTGCACTCACCTGCACTGCACTCACCTGCACTGCACTCACCTGCACTGCACTCACCTGCACTGCACTCACCTGCAATGCACTGCACTCACCTGCACTGCACTCACCTGCACTGCACTCACCTGCACTGCACTCACCTGCACTGCACTGCACTCACCTGCACTGCACTGCACTGCACTCACCTGCACTGCACGCACTGCACTGCACTCACCTGCACTGCACGCACTGCACTCACCTGCACTGCACTCACCTGCACTGCACTCACCTGCACTGCACTCACCTGCACTGCACTGCACTCACCTGCACTCACCTGCACTGCACTCACCTGTACTGCACTCACCTGCACTGCACTCACCTGCACTGCACTCACCTGCACTGCACTACACTCACCTGCACTGCACTGCACTGCACTCACCTGCACTGCACTCACCTGCACTGCACTGCACTCACCTGCACTGCACACACCTGCACTGCACTCACCTGCACTGCACTCACCTGCACTGCACTCACCTGCACTGCACTCACCTGCACTGCACTCACCTGCACTGCATTGCACTCACCTGCACTGCACTGCACTCACCTGCACTGCACTGCACTCACCTGCACTGCACTGCACTCACCTGCACTGCACTGCACTGCACTCACCTGGACTGCACTGACCTGCACTGCACTGACCTGCACTACACTCACCTGCACTGCACTCACCTGCACTGCACTCACCTGCACTGACCTGCACTGCACTCACCTGCACTGCACTGCACTCACCTGCACTGCACTCACCTGCACTGCACTCACCTGCACTGCACTCACCTGCACTGCACTGCACTGCACTCACCTGCACTGCACTGCACTCACCTGCACTGCACTGCACTGCACTCACCTGCACTGCACTCACCTGCACTGCACTCACATGCACTGCACTGCACTGCACTCACCTGCACTGCACTCACCTGCACTGCACTCACCTGCACTGCACTGCACTCACCTGCACTGCACTGCACTCACCTGCACTGCACTCACCTGCACTGCACTGCACTCACCTGCACTGCACTGCACTCACCTGCACTGCACTCACCTGCACTGCACTGCACTCACCTGCACTGCACTGCACTCACCTGCACTGCACTCACCTGCACTCACCTGCACTCACCTGCACTGCACTGCACTCACCTGCACTGCACTCACCTGCACTGCACTGCACTCACCTGCACTCACCTGCACTGCACGCACTGCACTCGCCTGCACTGCACTGCACTGCACTGACCTGCACTGCACTGCACTGCACTCACCTGCACTGCACTGCACTCACCTGCACTGCACTGCACTCACCTGCACTGCACTGCACTCACCTGCACTGCACTCACCTGCACTGCACTCACCTGCAATGCACTGCACTCACCTGCACTGCACTCACCTGCACTGCACTCACCTGCACTGCACTGCACTCACCTGCACTGCACTGCACTGCACTCACCTGCACTGCACGCACTGCACTGCACTCACCTGCACTGCACGCACTGCACTCACCTGCACTGCACTCACCTGCACTGCACTCACCTGCACTGCACTCACCTGCACTGCACTCACCTGCACTGCACTGCACTCACCTGCACTCCACTGCACTCACCTGCACTGCACTCACCTGTACTGCACTCACCTGCACTGCACTCACCTGCACTGCACTCACCTGCACTGCACTACACTCACCTGCACTGCACTGCACTGCACTCACCTGCACTGCACTCACCTGCACTGCACTGCACTCACCTGCACTGCACACACCTGCACTGCACTCACCTGCACTGCACTCACCTGCACTGCACTCACCTGCACTGCACTCACCTGCACTGCACTGCACTCACCTGCACTGCACTGCACTCACCTGCACTGCACTGCACTCACCTGCACTGCACTGCACTCACCTGCACTGCACTGCACTGCACTCACCTGGACTGCACTGACCTGCACTGCACTGACCTGCACTACACTCACCTGCACTGCACTCACCTGCACTGCACTCACCTGCACTGACCTGCACTGCACTGCACTGCACTCACCTGCACTGCACTCACCTGCACTGCACTCACCTGCACTGCACTCACCTGCACTGCACTGCACTCACCTGCACTGCACTCACCTGCACTGCACTCACCTGCACTGCACTCACCTGCACTGCACTCACCTGCACTGCACTCACCTGCACTCCACTGCACTGCACTGCACTCACCTGCACTGCACTCACCTGCACTGCACTCACCTGCACTGCACTGCACTGACCTGCACTGCACTGCACTCACCTGCACTGCACTCACCTGCACTGCACTCACCTGCACTGCACTCACCTGCACTGCACTCACCTGCACTGCACTGCACTCACCTGCACTGCACTCACCTGCACTGCACTCACCTGCACTGCACTCACCTGCACTGCACTCACCTGCACTGCACTGCACTCACCTGCACTGCACTCACCTGCACTGCACTCACCTGCACTGCACTCACCTGCACTGCACTCACCTGCACTCCACTGCACTGCACTGCACTCACCTGCACTGCACTCACCTGCACTGCACTCACCTGCACTGCACTGCACTGACCTGCACTGCACTGCACTCACCTGCACTGCACTCACCTGCACTGCACTCACCTGCACTGCACTCACCTGCACTGCACTCACCTGCACTGCACTGCACTCACCTGCACTGCACTCACCTGCACTGCACTCACCTGCACTGCACTCACCTGCACTGCACTCACCTGCACTCCACTGCACTCCACTGCACTGCACTTCACTGCACTGCACTCACCTGCACTGCACTCACCTGCACTGCACTGCACTCACCTGCACTGCACTGCACTCGCATGCACTCCACTGCACTGCACTGCACTGCACTCGCCTGCACTCCACTGCACTGCACTGCACTCACCTGCACTGCACTGCACTCACCTGCACTGCACTGCACTCACCTGCACTGCACTGCACTCACCTGCACTGCACTCACCTGCACTGCACTGCACTGCACTGCACTCACCTGCACTGCACTGCTCTGACCTGCACTGCACTCACCTGCACTGCACTCCACTGCACTCACCTGCACTCCACTGCACTCACCTGCACTGCACTGCACTCACCTGCACTGCACTGCACTCCCCTGCACTACACTCACCTGCACTGCACTGCACTCACCTGCACTGCACTGCACTCACCTGCACTGCACTGCACTCACCTGCACTGCACTGCACTCACCTGCACTGCACTGACCTGCACTGCACTGACCTGCACTGCACTCCACTCACCTGCACTCACCTGCACTGCACTGCACATACCTGCACTGCACTGCACTCTGCACTCACTACTCTGCACTTACTACTCTGCACTCACTACTCTGCACTCACTACTCTGCACTCTGCACTCACTACTCTGCACTCTGCACTCTGCACTCACTACTCTGCACTCACTACTCTGCACTCACTACTCTGCACTCTGCACTCACTACTCTGCCCTCTGCCCTCACTACTCTGCACTCACTACTCACTACTCTGCACTCACTACTCACTACTCTGCACTCACTACTCACTACTCTGCACTCACTACTCTGCACTCTGCACTCACTACTCTGCACTTACTACTCTGCACTCACTACTCTGCACTCACTACTCTGCACTCACTACTCTGCGCACTCACTACTCTGCACTCACTACTCTGCACTCACTACTCTGCACTCACTACTCCCTACTCTGCACTCACTACTCACTACTCTGCACTCACTACTCACTACTCAGCACTCACTACTCTGCACTCACTACTCTGCACTCACTACTCTGCACTCACTACTCTGCACTCTGCACTCACTAGTCTGCACTCACTACTCTGCACTCACCTGCACTGCACTCACTACTCTGCACTCTGCACTCACTACTCTGCACTCACTACTCTGCACTCACTACTCTGCACTCACTACTCTGCACTCTGCACTCACTACTCTGCACTCACTACTCTGCACTCTGCACTCACTACTCTGCACTCACTACTCTGCACTCACTACTCTGCGCACTCACTACTCTGCACTCACTACTCTGCACTCACTACTCACTACTCTGCACTCACTACTCACTACTCTGCACTCACTACTCTGCACTCACTACTCTGCACTCACTACTCTGCACTCACTACTCTGCGCTCACTACTCTGCACTCACTACTCTGCACTCACTACTCTGCACTCTGCACTCACTACTCTGCACTCACTACTCTGCACTCACTACTCTGCACTCACTACTCTGCACTCTGCACTCACTACTCTGCACTCTGCACTCACTACTCTGCACTCACTACTCTGCACTCACTACTCTGCACTCTGCACTCACTACTCTGCACTCTGCACTCACTACTCTGCACTCTGAACTCACTACTCACTACTCTGCACTCACTACTCACTATTCTGCACTCACGACTCACTACTCACTACTCTGCACTCACTACTCTGCACTCACTACTCTGCACTCACTACTCTGCACTCACTACTCACTACTCTGCACTCACTACTCTGCACTCTGCACTCACTACTCTGCACTCACTACTCTGCACTCACTACTCTGCACTCACTACTCACTACTCTGCATTCACTACTCTGCACTCACTACTCACTAATCTGCACTCACTACTCACTACTCTGCACTCACTACTCACTACTCTGCACTCTGCACTCACTACTCTGCACTCACTACTCACTACTCTGCACTCACTACTCACTACTCTGCACTCACTACTCTGCACTCACTACTCTGCACTCACTACTCTGCACTCACTACTCACTACTCTGCACTCACTACTCACTACTCTGCACTCACTACTCTGCATTCTGCACTCACTACTCTGCACTCACTACTCTGCACTCTGCACTCACTACTCTGCACTCACTACTCTGCACTCACTACTCTGCACTCACTACTCACTATTCTGCACTCACTACTCTGCACTCACTACTCTGCACTCTGCACTCACTACTCTGCACTCTGCCCTCACTACTCTGCACTCACTACTCACTACTCTGCACTCACTACTCACTACTCTGCACTCACTACTCACTACTCTGCACTCACTACTCACTACTCTGCACTCACTACTCACTACTCTGCACTCTGCACTCACTACTCTGCACTTACTACTCTGCACTCACTACTCTGCACTCACTACTCTGCACTCACTACTCTGCGCACTCACTACTCTGCACTCACTACTCTGCACTCACTACTCTGCACTCACTACCCACTACTCTGCACTCACTACTCACTACTCTGCACTCACTACTCACTACTCTGCACTCACTATTCACTACTCAGCACTCACTACTCTGCACTCACTACTCTGCACTCACTACTCTGCACTCACTACTCTGCACTCACTACTCTGCACTCTGCACTCACTACTCTGCACTCACTACTCTGCACTCACTACTCTGCACTCTGCACTCACTACTCTGCACTCACTACTCGGCACTCACTACTCTGCACTCACTACTCTGCACTCTGCACTCACTACTCTGCACTCACTACTCTGCCCTCACTACTCTGCCCTCTGCACTCACCACTCTGCACTCACTACTCTGCACTCACTACTCTGCACTCACTACTCTGCACTCACTACTCTGCGCACTCACTACTCTGCACTCACTACTCTGCACTCACTACTCTGCACTCACTACTCACTACTCTGCACTCACTACTCACTACTCTGCACTCACTACTCACTACTCAGCACTCACTACTCTGCACTCACTACTCTGCACTCACTACTCTGCACTCACTACTCAGCACTCTGCACTCACTACTCTGCCCTCTGCCCTCACTACTCTGCACTCACTACTCACTACTCTGCACTCACTACTCACTACTCTGCACTCACTACTCTGCACTCTGCACTCACTACTCTGCACTTACTACTCTGCACTCACTACTCTGCACTCACTACTCTGCACTCACTACTCTGCACTCACTACTCTGCGCACTCACTACTCTGCACTCACTACTCTGCACTCACTACTCTGCACTCACTACTCACTACTCTGCACTCACTACTCACTACTCTGCACTCACTACTCACTACTCAGCACTCACTACTCTGCACTCACTACTCTGCACTCACTACTCTGCACTCACTACTCTGCACTCACTACTCTGCACCCACTACTCTGCGCACTCACTACTCTGCACTCACTACTCTGCACTCACTACTCTGCACTCACTACTCACTACTCTGCACTCACTACTCACTACTCAGCACTCACTACTCTGCACTCACTACTCTGCACTCACTACTCTGCACTCACTACTCAGCACTCTGCACTCACTACTCTGCCCTCTGCCCTCACTACTCTGCACTCACTACTCACTACTCTGCACTCACTACTCACTACTCTGCACTCACTACTCACTACTCTGCACTCACTAAACACTACTCTGCACTCACTACTCTGCACTCTGCACTCACTACTCTGCACGTACTACTCTGCACTCACTACTCTGCACTCACTACTCTGAACTCACTACTCTGCACTCACTACTCTGCGCACTCACTACTCTGCACTCACTACTCTGCACTCACTACTCTGCACTCACTACTCACTACTCTGCACTCACTACTCACTACTCTGCACTCACTACTCACTACTCAGCACTCACTACTCTGCACTCACTACTCTGCACTCACTACTCTGCACTCACTACTCTGCACTCACTACTCTGCACTCTGCACTCACTACTCTGCACTCACTACTCTGCACTCACTACTCTGCACTCACTACTCTGCACTCTGCACTCACTACTCTGCACTCACTACTCTGCACTCACTACTCTGCACTCACTACTCTGCACTCTGCACTCACTACTCTGCACTCACTACTCTGCACTCTGCACTCACTACTCTGCACTCACTACTCTGCACTCACTACTCTGCGCACTCACTACTCTGCACTCACTACTCTGCACTCACTACTCTCCACTCACTACTCACTACTCTGCACTCACTACTCACTACTCTGCACTCACTACTCACTACTCTGCACTCACTACTCTGCACTCACTTCTCTGCACTCACTACTCTGTACTCACTACTTTGCGCTCACTACTCTGCACTCACTACTCTGCACTCACTACTCTGCACTCTGCACTCACTACTCTGCACTCACTACTCTGCACTCACTACTCTGCACTCACTACTCTGCACTCACTACTCTGCACTCTGCACTCACTACTCTGCACTCTGCACTCTGCACTCACTACTCTGCACTCACTACTCTGCACTCACTACTCTGCACTCACTACTCTGCACTCACTACTCTGCACTCTGCACTCACTACTCTGCACTCTGCACTCACTACTCACTACTCTACACTCACTACTCACTACTCTGCACTCACTACTCACTACTCTGCACTCACTACTCTGCACTCACTACTCTGCACTCACTACTCACTACTCTGCACTCACTACTCTGCACTCACTACTCTGCACTCACTACTCTGCACTCACTACTCTGCACTCACTACTCTGCACTCACTACTCACTACTCTGCATTCACTACTCTGCACTCACTACTCACTAATCTGAACTCACTACTCACTACTCTGCACTCACTACTCACTACTCTGCACTCTGCACTCAGTACTCTGCACTCACTACTCACTACTCTGCACTCACTACTCACTACTCTGCACTCACTACTCTGCACTCACTACTCTGCACTCACTACTCTGCACTCACTACTCACTACTCTGCACTCACTACTCTGCACTCACTCACTCACAGTGGAGTAGTGTGGCTCTCTGGTTAGAGGCGGCAGGCCTGAGAGCAGAAGTCAGCCTGGGACCAGGGTTCAATTCCCGACGCGGCAGGGTCGTGGACCTTGGTCAGCGGACTCGATAATTCTCGCTTCGGTGCTTACTCTAATCAGGGGTTCCACTCGGCAACTCTGGGCATTAGCTTGCCTAATCTCCACAACGGCCCCACCAATTCCGGGCATGCCTGGCTCCACCTTGGGGACTCCCAGCAAGGGACCATCCCACAGGGAAAGCCAGGACGGGTTCCCCAGAGTTATACAGCGCCGGGACGCCCCGTTGCTGGGGCAGCTGTGCGCTTTACAAGTATACTACATACTACACACACTACTCTGCATTCTGCACTCACTACTCTGCACTCACTACTCTGCACTCTGCACTCACTACTCTGCACTCACTACTCTGCACTCACTACTCTGCACTCACTACCCACTACTCTGCACTCACTACTCTGCACTCACTACTCTGCACTCACTACTCTGCACTCTGCACTCACTACTCTGCACTCTGCACTCACTACTCTGCACTCTGCCCTCACTACTCTGCACTCACTACTCACTACTCTGCACTCACTACTCACTACTCTGCACTCACTACTCTGCACTCACTACTCACTACTCTGCACTCACTACTCACTACTCTGCACTCACTACTCACTACTCTGCACTCTGCACTCACTACTCTGCACTTACTACTCTGCACTCACTACTCTGCACTCACTACTCTGCACTCACTACTCTGCGCACTCACTACTCTGCACTCACTACTCTGCACTCACTACTCACTACTCTGCAGTCACTACTCACTACTCTGCACTCACTACTCACTACTCTGCACTCACTACTCACTACTCAGCACTCACTACTCTGCACTCACTACTCTGCACTCTGCACTCACTACTCTGCACTCACTACTCTGCACTCACTACTCTGCACTCACTACTCTGCACTCACTACTCTGCACTCACTACTCTGCACTCTGCACTCACTACTCTGCACTCACTACTCTGCACTCACTACTCTGCACTCTGCACTCACTACTCTGCACTCACTACTCTGTACTCTGCACTCACTACTCTGCACTCACTACTCTGCACTCACTACTCTGCGCACTCACTACTCTGCACTCACTACTCTGCACTCACTACTCTGCACTCACTACTCACTACTCTGCACTCACTACTCACTACTCTGCACTCACTACTCACTACTCAGCACTCACTACTCTGCACTCACTACTCTGCACTCACTACTCTGCACTCACTACTCTGCGCTCACTACTCTGCACTCACTACTCTGCACTCTGCACTCACTACTCTGCACTCACTACTCTGCACTCACTACTCTGCACTCACTACTCTGCACTCTGCACTCTGCACTCACTACTCTGCACTCTGCACTCACTACTCTGCACTCACTACTCTGCACTCACTACTCTGCACTCACTACTCTGCACTCACTACTCTGCACTCTGCACTCACTACTCACTACTCTGCACTCACTACTCTGCACTCACTACTCTGCACTCACTACTCTGCGCTCACTACTCTGCACTCACTACTCTGCACTCACTACTCTGCACTCTGCACTCACTACTCTGCACTCACTACTCTGCACTCACTACTCTGCACTCACTACTCTGCACTCTGCACTCACTACTCTGTACTCTGCACTCTGCACTCACTACTCTGCACTCACTACTCTGCACTCACTACTCTGCACTCACTACTCTGCACTCTGCACTCACTACTCTGCACTCTGCACTCACTACTCACTACTCTGCACTCACTACTCACTACTCTGCACTCACTACTCACTACTCACTACTCTGCACTCACTACTCTGCACTCACTACTCTGCACTCTGCACTCACTACTCTGCACTCTGCACTCACTACTCTGCACTCTGCCCTCACTACTCTGCACTCACTACTCACTACTCTGCACTCACTACTCACTACTCTGCACTCACTACTCTGCACTCACTACTCACTACTCTGCACTCACTACTCACTACTCTGCACTCACTACTCACTACTCTGCACTCTGCACTCACTACTCTGCACTTACTACTCTGCACTCACTACTCTGCACTCACTACTCTGCACTCACTACTCTGCGCACTCACTACTCTGCACTCACTACTCTGCACTCACTACTCACTACTCTGCAGTCACTACTCACTACTCTGCACTCACTACTCACTACTCTGCACTCACTACTCACTACTCAGCACTCACTACTCTGCACTCACTACTCTGCACTCTGCACTCACTACTCTGCACTCACTACTCTGCACTCACTACTCTGCACTCACTACTCTGCACTCACTACTCTGCACTCACTACTCTGCACTCTGCACTCACTACTCTGCACTCACTACTCTGCACTCACTACTCTGCACTCTGCACTCACTACTCTGCACTCACTACTCTGTACTCTGCACTCACTACTCTGCACTCACTACTCTGCACTCACTACTCTGCGCACTCACTACTCTGCACTCACTACTCTGCACTCACTACTCTGCACTCACTACTCACTACTCTGCACTCACTACTCACTACTCTGCACTCACTACTCACTACTCAGCACTCACTACTCTGCACTCACTACTCTGCACTCACTACTCTGCACTCACTACTCTGCGCTCACTACTCTGCACTCACTACTCTGCACTCTGCACTCACTACTCTGCACTCACTACTCTGCACTCACTACTCTGCACTCACTACTCTGCACTCTGCACTCTGCACTCACTACTCTGCACTCTGCACTCACTACTCTGCACTCACTACTCTGCACTCACTACTCTGCACTCACTACTCTGCACTCACTACTCTGCACTCTGCACTCACTACTCACTACTCTGCACTCACTACTCTGCACTCACTACTCTGCACTCACTACTCTGCACTCACTACTCTGCGCTCACTACTCTGCACTCACTACTCTGCACTCACTACTCTGCACTCTGCACTCACTACTCTGCACTCACTACTCTGCACTCACTACTCTGCACTCACTACTCTGCACTCTGCACTCACTACTCTGCACTCTGCACTCTGCACTCACTACTCTGCACTCACTACTCTGCACTCACTACTCTGCACTCACTACTCTGCACTCTGCACTCACTACTCTGCACTCTGCACTCACTACTCTGCACTCTGCACTCACTACTCACTACTCTGCACTCACTACTCACTACTCTGCACTCACTACTCACTACTCACTACTCTGCACTCACTACTCTGCACTCACTACTCTGCACTCACTACTCACTACTCTGCACTCACTACTCTGCACTCTGCACTCACTACTCTGCACTCACTACTCTGCACTCACTACTCTGCACTCACTACTCACTACTCTGCACTCACTACTCTGCACTCACTCACTCACAGTGGAGTAGTGTGGCTCACTGGTTAGAGGCGGCAGGCCTGAGAGCAGAAGTCAGCCTGGGACCAGGGTTCAATTCCCGACGCGGCAGGGTCGTGGACCTTGGTCAGCGGACTCGATAATTCTCGCTTCGGTGCTTACTCTAATCAGGGGTTCCACTCGGCAACTCTGGGCATTAGCTTGCCTAATCTCCACAACGGCCCCACCAATTCCGGGCATGCCTGGCTCCACCTTGGGGACTCCCAGCAAGGGACCATCCCACAGGGAAAGCCAGGACGGGTTCCCCAGAGTTATACAGCGCCGGGACGCCCCGTTGCTGGGGCAGCTGTGCGCTTTACAAGTATACTACATACTACACACACTACTCTGCATTCTGCACTCACTACTCTGCACTCACTACTCTGCACTCTGCACTCACTACTCTGCACTCACTACTCTGCACTCACTACTCTGCACTCACTACCCACTACTCTGCACTCACTACTCTGCACTCACTACTCTGCACTCACTACTCTGCACTCTGCACTCACTACTCTGCACTCACTACTCTGCACTCTGCCCTCACTACTCTGCACTCACTACTCACTACTCTGCACTCACTACTCACTACTCTGCACTCACTACTCTGCACTCACTACTCACTACTCTGCACTCACTACTCACTACTCTGCACTTACTACTCACTACTCTGCACTCTGCACTCACTACTCTGCACTCACTACTCTGCGCACTCACTACTCTGCACTCACTACTCTGCACTCACTACTCACTACTCTGCAGTCACTACTCACTACTCTGCACTCACTAATCACTACTCTGCACTCACTATTCACTACTCAGCACTCACTACTCTGCACTCACTACTCTGCACTCACTACTCTGCACTCTGCACTCACTACTCTGCACTCACTACTCTGCACTCACTACTCTGCACTCACTACTCTGCACTCACTACTCTGCACTCACTACTCTGCACTCACTACTCTGCACTCTGCACTCACTACTCTGCACTCACTACTCTGCACTCACTACTCTGCACTCACTACTCTGCACTCACTACTCTGCGCACTCACTACTCTGCACTCACTACTCTGCACTCACTACTCTGCACTCACTACTCACTACTCTGCACTCACTACTCACTACTCTGCACTCACTACTCACTACTCAGCACTCACTACTCTGCACTCACTACTCTGCGCTCACTACTCTGCACTCACTACTCTGCACTCTGCACTCACTACTCTGCACTCACTACTCTGCACTCACTACTCTGCACTCACTACTCTGCACTCTGCACTCTGCACTCACTACTCTGCACTCTGCACTCACTACTCTGCACTCACTACTCTGCACTCACTACTCTGCACTCACTACTCTGCACTCACTACTCTGCACTCTGCACTCACTACTCACTACTCTGCACTCACTACTCTGCACTCACTACTCTGCACTCACTACTCTGCACTCACTACTCTGCGCTCACTACTCTGCACTCACTACTCTGCACTCACTACTCTGCACTCTGCACTCACTACTCTGCACTCACTACTCTGCACTCTGCACTCACTACTCTGCACTCTGCACTCTGCACTCACTACTCTGCACTCACTACTCTGCACTCTGCACTCACTACTCTGCACTCTGCACTCACTACTCTGCACTCTGCACTCACTACTCACTACTCTGCACTCACTACTCACTACTCTGCACTCACTACTCACTACTCACTACTCTGCACTCACTACTCTGCACTCACTACTCTGCACTCACTACTCACTACTCTGCACTCACTACTCTGCACTCTGCACTCACTACTCTGCACTCACTACTCTGCACTCACTACTCTGCACTCACTACTCACTACTCTGCATTCACTACTCTGCACTCACTACTCACTAATCTGCACTCACTACTCACTACTCTGCACTCACTATTCACTACTCTGCACTCTGCACTCAGTACTCTGCACTCACTACTCACTACTCACTACTCTGCACTCACTACTCTGCACTCACTACTCTGCACTCACTACTCTGCACTCACTACTCACTACTCTGCACTCACTACTCTGCACTCACTCACTCACAGTGGAGTAGTGTGGCTCACTGGTTAGAGGCGGCAGGCCTGAGAGCAGAAGTCAGCCTGGGACCAGGGTTCAATTCCTGACGCGGCAGGGTCGTGGACCTTGGTCAGCGGACTCGATAATTCTCGCTTCGGTGCTTACTCTAATCAGGGGTTCCACTCGGCAACTCTGGGCATTAGCTTGCCTAATCTCCACAACGGCCCCACCAATTCCGGGCATGCCTGGCTCCACCTTGGGGACTCCCAGCAAGGGACCATCCCACAGGGAAAGCCAGGACGGGTTCCCCAGAGTTATACAGCGCCGGGACGCCCCGTTGCTGGGGCAGCTGTGCGCTTTACAAGTATACTACATACTACACACACTATTCTGCACTCACTACTCTGCACTCACTACTCTGCACTCTGCACTCACTACTCTGCACTCACTACTCTGCACTCACTACTCTGCACTCACTACTCACTACTCTGCACTCACTACTCTGCACTCACTACTCTGCACTCTGCACTCACTACTCTGCACTCTGCACTCACTACTCTGCACTCTGCCCTCACTACTCTGCACTCACTACTCACTACTCTGCACTCACTACTCTGCACTCACTACTCTGCACTCACTACTCTGCGCACTCACTACTCTGCACTCACTACTCTGCACTCACTACTCACTACTCTGCAGTCACTACTCACTACTCTGCACTCACTACTCACTACTCTGCACTCACTACTCACTACTCAGCACTCACTACTCTGCACTCACTACTCTGCACTCACTACTCTGCACTCACTACTCTGCACTCTGCACTCACTACTCTGCACTCACTACTCTGCACTCACTACTCTGCACTCACTACTCTGCACTCACTACTCTGCACTCACTACTCTGCACTCTGCACTCACTACTCTGCACTCACTACTCTGCACTCACTACTCTGCACTCACTACTCTGCACTCACTACTCTGCACTCTGCACTCACTACTCTGCACTCACTACTCTGCACTCACTACTCTGCGCACTCACTACTCTGCACTCACTACTCTGCACTCACTACTCTGCACTCACTACTCACTACTCTGCACTCACTACTCACTACTCTGCACTCACTACTCACTACTCAGCACTCACTACTCTGCACTCACTACTCTGCACTCACTACTCTGCACTCACTACTCTGCGCTCACTACTCTGCACTCACTACTCTGCACTCACTACTCTGCACTCTGCACTCACTACTCTGCACTCACTACTCTGCACTCACTACTCTGCACTCTGCACTCTGCACTCACTACTCTGCACTCTGCACTCTGCACTCACTACTCTGCACTCACTACTCTGCACTCACTACTCTGCACTCTGAACTCACTACTCTGCACTCTGCACTCACTACTCACTACTCTGCACTCACTACTCACTACTCTGCACTCACTACTCTGCACTCACTACTCTGCACTCTGCACTCACTACTCTGCACTCTGCACTCACTACTCTGCACTCTGCACTCACTACTCACTACTCTGCATTCACTACTCACTACTCTGCACTCACTACTCACTACTCACTACTCTGCACTCACTACTCTGCACTCACTACTCTGCACTCACTACTCACTACTCTGCACTCACTACTCTGCACTCTGCACTCACTACTCTGCACTCACTACTCTGCACTCACTACTCTGCACTCACTACTCACTACTCTGCATTCACTACTCTGCACTCACTACTCACTAATCTGCACTCACTACTCACTACTCTGCACTCACTATTCACTACTCTGCACTCTGCACTCAGTATTCTGCACTCACTACTCACTACTCTGCACTCACTACTCACTACTCTGCACTCACTACTCTGCACTCACTACTCTGCACTCACTACTCACTACTCTGCACTCACTACTCTGCACTCACTACTCTGCACTCTGCACTCACTACTCTGCACTCACTACTCTGCACTCACTACTCTGCACTCACTACTCACTACTCTGCACTCACTACTCTGCACTCACTACTCTGCACTCTGCACTCACTACTCTGCACTCTGCACTCACTACTCTGCACTCTGTCCTCACTACTCTGCACTCACTACTCACTACTCTGCACTCACTACTCACTACTCTGCACTCACTACTCACTACTCTGCACTCTGCACTCACTACTCTGCACTTACTACTCTGCACTCACTACTCTGCACTCACTACTCTGCACTCACTACTCTGCGCACTCACTACTCTGCACTCACTACTCTGCACTCACTACTCACTACTCTGCAGTCACTACTCACTACTCTGCACTCACTACTCACTACTCTGCACTCACTACTCACTACTCAGCACTCACTACTCTGCACTCACTACTCTGCACTCACTACTCTGCACTCACTACTCTGCACTCACTACTCTGCACTCTGTACTCACTACTCTGCACTCACTACTCTGCACTCACTACTCTGCACTCACTACTCTGCACTCTGCACTCACTACTCTGCACTCACTACTCTGCACTCTGCACTCACTACTCTGCACTCACTACTCTGCACTCACTACTCTGCACTCACTACTCTGCACTCTGCACTCACTACTCTGCACTCACTACTCTGCACTCTGCACTCACTACTCTGCACTCACTACTCTGCACTCTGCACTCACTACTCTGCACTCACTACTCTGCACTCACTACTCTGCGCACTCACTACTCTGCACTCACTACTCTGCACTCACTACTCTGCACTCACTACTCACTACTCTGCACTCACTACTCACTACTCTGCACTCACTACTCACTACTCAGCACTCACTACTCTGCACTCACTACTCTGCACTCACTACTCTGCACTCACTACTCTGCGCTCACTACTCTGCACTCACTACTCTGCACTCTGCACTCACTACTCTGCACTCACTACTCTGCACTCACTACTCTGCACTCACTACTCTGCACTCTGCACTCTGCACTCACTACTCTGCACTCTGCACTCTGCACTCACTACTCTGCACTCACTACTCTGCACTCACTACTCTGCACTCTGCACTCACTACTCTGCACTCTGCACTCACTACTCACTACTCTGCACTCACTACTCACTACTCTGCACTCACTACTCACTACTCTGCACTCACTACTCACTACTCTGCACTCACTACTCACTACTCACTACTCTGCACTCACTACTCTGCACTCAGTACTCTGCACTCACTACTCACTACTCTGCACTCACTACTCTGCACTCTGCACTCACTACTCTGCACTCACTACTCTGCACTCACTACTCTGCACTCACTACTCTGCACTCACTACTCACTACTCTGCATTCACTACTCTGCACTCACTACTCACTAATCTGCACTCACTACTCACTACTCTGCACTCACTACTCACTACTCTGCACTCTGCACTCACTACTCTGCACTCTGCACTCACTACTCTGCACTCTGAACTCACTACTCACTACTCTGCACTCACTACTCACTATTCTGCACTCACGACTCACTACTCACTACTCTGCACTCACTACTCTGCACTCACTACTCTGCACTCACTACTCTGCACTCACTACTCACTACTCTGCACTCACTACTCTGCACTCTGCACTCACTACTCTGCACTCACTACTCTGCACTCACTACTCTGCACTCACTACTCACTACTCTGCATTCACTACTCTGCACTCACTACTCACTAATCTGCACTCACTACTCACTACTCTGCACTCACTACTCACTACTCTGCACTCTGCACTCACTACTCTGCACTCACTACTCACTACTCTGCACTCACTACTCACTACTCTGCACTCACTACTCTGCACTCACTACTCTGCACTCACTACTCTGCACTCACTACTCACTACTCTGCACTCACTACTCACTACTCTGCACTCACTACTCTGCATTCTGCACTCACTACTCTGCACTCACTACTCTGCACTCTGCACTCACTACTCTGCACTCACTACTCTGCACTCACTACTCTGCACTCACTACTCACTATTCTGCACTCACTACTCTGCACTCACTACTCTGCACTCACTACTCTGCACTCTGCACTCACTACTCTGCACTCTGCCCTCACTACTCTGCACTCACTACTCACTACTCTGCACTCACTACTCACTACTCTGCACTCACTACTCACTACTCTGCACTCACTACTCACTACTCTGCACTCTGCACTCACTACTCTGCACTTACTACTCTGCACTCACTACTCTGCACTCACTACTCTGCACTCACTACTCTGCGCACTCACTACTCTGCACTCACTACTCTGCACTCACTACTCTGCACTCACTACCCACTACTCTGCACTCACTACTCACTACTCTGCACTCACTACTCACTACTCTGCACTCACTATTCACTACTCAGCACTCACTACTCTGCACTCACTACTCTGCACTCACTACTCTGCACTCACTACTCTGCACTCACTACTCTGCACTCTGCACTCACTACTCTGCACTCACTACTCTGCACTCACTACTCTGCACTCTGCACTCACTACTCTGCACTCACTACTCGGCACTCACTACTCTGCACTCACTACTCTGCACTCTGCACTCACTACTCTGCACTCACTACTCTGCCCTCACTACTCTGCCCTCTGCACTCACCACTCTGCACTCACTACTCTGCACTCACTACTCTGCACTCACTACTCTGCACTCACTACTCTGCACTCACTACTCTGCGCACTCACTACTCTGCACTCACTACTCTGCACTCACTACTCTGCACTCACTACTCACTACTCTGCACTCACTACTCACTACTCTGCACTCACTACTCACTACTCAGCACTCACTACTCTGCACTCACTACTCTGCACTCACTACTCTGCACTCACTACTCAGCACTCTGCACTCACTACTCTGCCCTCTGCCCTCACTACTCTGCACTCACTACTCACTACTCTGCACTCACTACTCACTACTCTGCACTCACTACTCTGCACTCTGCACTCACTACTCTGCACTTACTACTCTGCACTCACTACTCTGCACTCACTACTCTGCACTCACTACTCTGCACTCACTACTCTGCGCACTCACTACTCTGCACTCACTACTCTGCACTCACTACTCTGCACTCACTACTCACTACTCTGCACTCACTACTCACTACTCTGCACTCACTACTCACTACTCAGCACTCACTACTCTGCACTCACTACTCTGCACTCACTACTCTGCACTCACTACTCTGCGCACTCACTACTCTGCACTCACTACTCTGCACTCACTACTCTGCACTCACTACTCACTACTCTGCACTCACTACTCACTACTCTGCACTCACTACTCACTACTCAGCACTCACTACTCTGCACTCACTACTCTGCACTCACTACTCTGCACTCACTACTCAGCACTCTGCACTCACTACTCTGCCCTCTGCCCTCACTACTCTGCACTCACTACTCACTACTCTGCACTCACTACTCACTACTCTGCACTCACTACTCTGCACTCTGCACTCACTACTCTGCACTTACTACTCTGCACTCACTACTCTGCACTCACTACTCTGCACTCACTACTCTGCACTCACTACTCTGTGCACTCACTACTCTGCACTCACTACTCTGCACTCACTACTCTGCACTCACTACTCACTACTCTGCACTCACTACTCACTACTCTGCACTCACTACTCACTACTCAGCACTCACTACTCTGCACTCACTACTCTGCACTCACTACTCTGCACTCACTACTCTGCACTCACTACTCTGCACTCACTACTCTGCGCACTCACTACTCTGCACTCACTACTCTGCACTCACTACTCTGCACTCACTACTCACTACTCTGCACTCACTACTCACTACTCAGCACTCACTACTCTGCACTCACTACTCTGCACTCACTACTCTGCACTCACTACTCAGCACTCTGCACTCACTACTCTGCCCTCTGCCCTCACTACTCTGCACTCACTACTCACTACTCTGCACTCACTACTCACTACTCTGCACTCACTACTCACTACTCTGCACTCACTAAACACTACTCTGCACTCACTACTCTGCACTCTGCACTCACTACTCTGCACGTACTACTCTGCACTCACTACTCTGCACTCACTACTCTGAACTCACTACTCTGCACTCACTACTCTGCGCACTCACTACTCTGCACTCACTACTCTGCACTCACTACTCTGCACTCACTACTCACTACTCTGCACTCACTACTCACTACTCTGCACTCACTACTCACTACTCAGCACTCACTACTCTGCACTCACTACTCTGCACTCACTACTCTGCACTCACTACTCTGCACTCACTACTCTGCACTCTGCACTCACTACTCTGCACTCACTACTCTGCACTCACTACTCTGCACTCACTACTCTGCACTCTGCACTCACTACTCTGCACTCACTACTCTGCACTCACTACTCTGCACTCACTACTCTGCACTCTGCACTCACTACTCTGCACTCACTACTCTGCACTCTGCACTCACTACTCTGCACTCACTACTCTGCACTCACTACTCTGCGCACTCACTACTCTGCACTCACTACTCTGCACTCACTACTCTCCACTCACTACTCACTACTCTGCACTCACTACTCACTACTCTGCACTCACTACTCACTACTCTGCACTCACTACTCTGCACTCACTTCTCTGCACTCACTACTCTGTACTCACTACTTTGCGCTCACTACTCTGCACTCACTACTCTGCACTCACTACTCTGCACTCTGCACTCACTACTCTGCACTCACTACTCTGCACTCACTACTCTGCACTCACTACTCTGCACTCACTACTCTGCACTCTGCACTCACTACTCTGCACTCTGCACTCTGCACTCACTACTCTGCACTCACTACTCTGCACTCACTACTCTGCACTCACTACTCTGCACTCACTACTCTGCACTCTGCACTCACTACTCTGCACTCTGCACTCACTACTCACTACTCTGCACTCACTACTCACTACTCTGCACTCACTACTCACTACTCTGCACTCACTACTCTGCACTCACTACTCTGCACTCACTACTCACTACTCTGCACTCACTACTCTGCACTCACTACTCTGCACTCACTACTCTGCACTCACTACTCTGCACTCACTACTCTGCACTCACTACTCACTACTCTGCATTCACTACTCTGCACTCACTACTCACTAATCTGAACTCACTACTCACTACTCTGCACTCACTACTCACTACTCTGCACTCTGCACTCAGTACTCTGCACTCACTACTCACTACTCTGCACTCACTACTCACTACTCTGCACTCACTACTCTGCACTCACTACTCTGCACTCACTACTCTGCACTCACTACTCACTACTCTGCACTCACTACTCTGCACTCACTCACTCACAGTGGAGTAGTGTGGCTCTCTGGTTAGAGGCGGCAGGCCTGAGAGCAGAAGTCAGCCTGGGACCAGGGTTCAATTCCCGACGCGGCAGGGTCGTGGACCTTGGTCAGCGGACTCGATAATTCTCGCTTCGGTGCTTACTCTAATCAGGGGTTCCACTCGGCAACTCTGGGCATTAGCTTGCCTAATCTCCACAACGGCCCCACCAATTCCGGGCATGCCTGGCTCCACCTTGGGGACTCCCAGCAAGGGACCATCCCACAGGGAAAGCCAGGACGGGTTCCCCAGAGTTATACAGCGCCGGGACGCCCCGTTGCTGGGGCAGCTGTGCGCTTTACAAGTATACTACATACTACACACACTACTCTGCATTCTGCACTCACTACTCTGCACTCACTACTCTGCACTCTGCACTCACTACTCTGCACTCACTACTCTGCACTCACTACTCTGCACTCACTACCCACTACTCTGCACTCACTACTCTGCACTCACTACTCTGCACTCACTACTCTGCACTCTGCACTCACTACTCTGCACTCTGCACTCACTACTCTGCACTCTGCCCTCACTACTCTGCACTCACTACTCACTACTCTGCACTCACTACTCACTACTCTGCACTCACTACTCTGCACTCACTACTCACTACTCTGCACTCACTACTCACTACTCTGCACTCACTACTCACTACTCTGCACTCTGCACTCACTACTCTGCACTTACTACTCTGCACTCACTACTCTGCACTCACTACTCTGCACTCACTACTCTGCGCACTCACTACTCTGCACTCACTACTCTGCACTCACTACTCACTACTCTGCAGTCACTACTCACTACTCTGCACTCACTACTCACTACTCTGCACTCACTACTCACTACTCAGCACTCACTACTCTGCACTCACTACTCTGCACTCTGCACTCACTACTCTGCACTCACTACTCTGCACTCACTACTCTGCACTCACTACTCTGCACTCACTACTCTGCACTCACTACTCTGCACTCTGCACTCACTACTCTGCACTCACTACTCTGCACTCACTACTCTGCACTCTGCACTCACTACTCTGCACTCACTACTCTGTACTCTGCACTCACTACTCTGCACTCACTACTCTGCACTCACTACTCTGCGCACTCACTACTCTGCACTCACTACTCTGCACTCACTACTCTGCACTCACTACTCACTACTCTGCACTCACTACTCACTACTCTGCACTCACTACTCACTACTCAGCACTCACTACTCTGCACTCACTACTCTGCACTCACTACTCTGCACTCACTACTCTGCGCTCACTACTCTGCACTCACTACTCTGCACTCTGCACTCACTACTCTGCACTCACTACTCTGCACTCACTACTCTGCACTCACTACTCTGCACTCTGCACTCTGCACTCACTACTCTGCACTCTGCACTCACTACTCTGCACTCACTACTCTGCACTCACTACTCTGCACTCACTACTCTGCACTCACTACTCTGCACTCTGCACTCACTACTCACTACTCTGCACTCACTACTCTGCACTCACTACTCTGCACTCACTACTCTGCACTCACTACTCTGCGCTCACTACTCTGCACTCACTACTCTGCACTCACTACTCTGCACTCTGCACTCACTACTCTGCACTCACTACTCTGCACTCACTACTCTGCACTCACTACTCTGCACTCTGCACTCACTACTCTGTACTCTGCACTCTGCACTCACTACTCTGCACTCACTACTCTGCACTCACTACTCTGCACTCACTACTCTGCACTCTGCACTCACTACTCTGCACTCTGCACTCACTACTCACTACTCTGCACTCACTACTCACTACTCTGCACTCACTACTCACTACTCACTACTCTGCACTCACTACTCTGCACTCACTACTCTGCACTCTGCACTCACTACTCTGCACTCTGCACTCACTACTCTGCACTCTGCCCTCACTACTCTGCACTCACTACTCACTACTCTGCACTCACTACTCACTACTCTGCACTCACTACTCTGCACTCACTACTCACTACTCTGCACTCACTACTCACTACTCTGCACTCACTACTCACTACTCTGCACTCTGCACTCACTACTCTGCACTTACTACTCTGCACTCACTACTCTGCACTCACTACTCTGCACTCACTACTCTGCGCACTCACTACTCTGCACTCACTACTCTGCACTCACTACTCACTACTCTGCAGTCACTACTCACTACTCTGCACTCACTACTCACTACTCTGCACTCACTACTCACTACTCAGCACTCACTACTCTGCACTCACTACTCTGCACTCTGCACTCACTACTCTGCACTCACTACTCTGCACTCACTACTCTGCACTCACTACTCTGCACTCACTACTCTGCACTCACTACTCTGCACTCTGCACTCACTACTCTGCACTCACTACTCTGCACTCACTACTCTGCACTCTGCACTCACTACTCTGCACTCACTACTCTGTACTCTGCACTCACTACTCTGCACTCACTACTCTGCACTCACTACTCTGCGCACTCACTACTCTGCACTCACTACTCTGCACTCACTACTCTGCACTCACTACTCACTACTCTGCACTCACTACTCACTACTCTGCACTCACTACTCACTACTCAGCACTCACTACTCTGCACTCACTACTCTGCACTCACTACTCTGCACTCACTACTCTGCGCTCACTACTCTGCACTCACTACTCTGCACTCTGCACTCACTACTCTGCACTCACTACTCTGCACTCACTACTCTGCACTCACTACTCTGCACTCTGCACTCTGCACTCACTACTCTGCACTCTGCACTCACTACTCTGCACTCACTACTCTGCACTCACTACTCTGCACTCACTACTCTGCACTCACTACTCTGCACTCTGCACTCACTACTCACTACTCTGCACTCACTACTCTGCACTCACTACTCTGCACTCACTACTCTGCACTCACTACTCTGCGCTCACTACTCTGCACTCACTACTCTGCACTCACTACTCTGCACTCTGCACTCACTACTCTGCACTCACTACTCTGCACTCACTACTCTGCACTCACTACTCTGCACTCTGCACTCACTACTCTGCACTCTGCACTCTGCACTCACTACTCTGCACTCACTACTCTGCACTCACTACTCTGCACTCACTACTCTGCACTCTGCACTCACTACTCTGCACTCTGCACTCACTACTCTGCACTCTGCACTCACTACTCACTACTCTGCACTCACTACTCACTACTCTGCACTCACTACTCACTACTCACTACTCTGCACTCACTACTCTGCACTCACTACTCTGCACTCACTACTCACTACTCTGCACTCACTACTCTGCACTCTGCACTCACTACTCTGCACTCACTACTCTGCACTCACTACTCTGCACTCACTACTCACTACTCTGCACTCACTACTCTGCACTCACTCACTCACAGTGGAGTAGTGTGGCTCACTGGTTAGAGGCGGCAGGCCTGAGAGCAGAAGTCAGCCTGGGACCAGGGTTCAATTCCCGACGCGGCAGGGTCGTGGACCTTGGTCAGCGGACTCGATAATTCTCGCTTCGGTGCTTACTCTAATCAGGGGTTCCACTCGGCAACTCTGGGCATTAGCTTGCCTAATCTCCACAACGGCCCCACCAATTCCGGGCATGCCTGGCTCCACCTTGGGGACTCCCAGCAAGGGACCATCCCACAGGGAAAGCCAGGACGGGTTCCCCAGAGTTATACAGCGCCGGGACGCCCCGTTGCTGGGGCAGCTGTGCGCTTTACAAGTATACTACATACTACACACACTACTCTGCATTCTGCACTCACTACTCTGCACTCACTACTCTGCACTCTGCACTCACTACTCTGCACTCACTACTCTGCACTCACTACTCTGCACTCACTACCCACTACTCTGCACTCACTACTCTGCACTCACTACTCTGCACTCACTACTCTGCACTCTGCACTCACTACTCTGCACTCACTACTCTGCACTCTGCCCTCACTACTCTGCACTCACTACTCACTACTCTGCACTCACTACTCACTACTCTGCACTCACTACTCTGCACTCACTACTCACTACTCTGCACTCACTACTCACTACTCTGCACTTACTACTCACTACTCTGCACTCTGCACTCACTACTCTGCACTCACTACTCTGCGCACTCACTACTCTGCACTCACTACTCTGCACTCACTACTCACTACTCTGCAGTCACTACTCACTACTCTGCACTCACTACTCACTACTCTGCACTCACTACTCACTACTCAGCACTCACTACTCTGCACTCACTACTCTGCACTCACTACTCTGCACTCTGCACTCACTACTCTGCACTCACTACTCTGCACTCACTACTCTGCACTCACTACTCTGCACTCACTACTCTGCACTCACTACTCTGCACTCACTACTCTGCACTCTGCACTCACTACTCTGCACTCACTACTCTGCACTCACTACTCTGCACTCACTACTCTGCACTCACTACTCTGCACTCTGCACTCACTACTCTGCACTCACTACTCTGCACTCACTACTCTGCACTCACTACTCTGCACTCACTACTCTGCACTCTGCACTCACTACTCTGCACTCACTACTCTGCACTCACTACTCTGCGCACTCACTACTCTGCACTCACTACTCTGCACTCACTACTCTGCACTCACTACTCACTACTCTGCACTCACTACTCACTACTCTGCACTCACTACTCACTACTCAGCACTCACTACTCTGCACTCACTACTCTGCACTCACTACTCTGCACTCACTACTCTGCGCTCACTACTCTGCACTCACTACTCTGCACTCACTACTCTGCACTCTGCACTCACTACTCTGCACTCACTACTCTGCACTCACTACTCTGCACTCTGCACTCTGCACTCACTACTCTGCACTCTGCACTCTGCACTCACTACTCTGCACTCACTACTCTGCACTCACTACTCTGCACTCTGAACTCACTACTCTGCACTCTGCACTCACTACTCACTACTCTGCACTCACTACTCACTACTCTGCACTCACTACTCTGCACTCACTACTCTGCACTCTGCACTCACTACTCTGCACTCTGCACTCACTACTCTGCACTCTGCACTCACTACTCACTACTCTGCATTCACTACTCACTACTCTGCACTCACTACTCACTACTCACTACTCTGCACTCACTACTCTGCACTCACTACTCTGCACTCACTACTCACTACTCTGCACTCACTACTCTGCACTCTGCACTCACTACTCTGCACTCACTACTCTGCACTCACTACTCTGCACTCACTACTCACTACTCTGCATTCACTACTCTGCACTCACTACTCACTAATCTGCACTCACTACTCACTACTCTGCACTCACTATTCACTACTCTGCACTCTGCACTCAGTATTCTGCACTCACTACTCACTACTCTGCACTCACTACTCACTACTCTGCACTCACTACTCTGCACTCACTACTCTGCACTCACTACTCACTACTCTGCACTCACTACTCTGCACTCACTACTCTGCACTCTGCACTCACTACTCTGCACTCACTACTCTGCACTCACTACTCTGCACTCACTACTCACTACTCTGCACTCACTACTCTGCACTCACTACTCTGCACTCTGCACTCACTACTCTGCACTCTGCACTCACTACTCTGCACTCTGTCCTCACTACTCTGCACTCACTACTCACTACTCTGCACTCACTACTCACTACTCTGCACTCACTACTCACTACTCTGCACTCTGCACTCACTACTCTGCACTTACTACTCTGCACTCACTACTCTGCACTCACTACTCTGCACTCACTACTCTGCGCACTCACTACTCTGCACTCACTACTCTGCACTCACTACTCACTACTCTGCAGTCACTACTCACTACTCTGCACTCACTACTCACTACTCTGCACTCACTACTCACTACTCAGCACTCACTACTCTGCACTCACTACTCTGCACTCACTACTCTGCACTCACTACTCTGCACTCACTACTCTGCACTCTGCACTCACTACTCTGCACTCACTACTCTGCACTCACTACTCTGCACTCACTACTCTGCACTCTGCACTCACTACTCTGCACTCACTACTCTGCACTCTGCACTCACTACTCTGCACTCACTACTCTGCACTCACTACTCTGCACTCACTACTCTGCACTCTGCACTCACTACTCTGCACTCACTACTCTGCACTCTGCACTCACTACTCTGCACTCACTACTCTGCACTCTGCACTCACTACTCTGCACTCACTACTCTGCACTCACTACTCTGCGCACTCACTACTCTGCACTCACTACTCTGCACTCACTACTCTGCACTCACTACTCACTACTCTGCACTCACTACTCACTACTCTGCACTCACTACTCACTACTCAGCACTCACTACTCTGCACTCACTACTCTGCACTCACTACTCTGCACTCACTACTCTGCGCTCACTACTCTGCACTCACTACTCTGCACTCTGCACTCACTACTCTGCACTCACTACTCTGCACTCACTACTCTGCACTCACTACTCTGCACTCTGCACTCTGCACTCACTACTCTGCACTCTGCACTCTGCACTCACTACTCTGCACTCACTACTCTGCACTCACTACTCTGCACTCTGCACTCACTACTCTGCACTCTGCACTCACTACTCACTACTCTGCACTCACTACTCACTACTCTGCACTCACTACTCACTACTCTGCACTCACTACTCACTACTCTGCACTCACTACTCACTACTCACTACTCTGCACTCACTACTCTGCACTCAGTACTCTGCACTCACTACTCACTACTCTGCACTCACTACTCTGCACTCTGCACTCACTACTCTGCACTCACTACTCTGCACTCACTACTCTGCACTCACTACTCTGCACTCACTACTCACTACTCTGCATTCACTACTCTGCACTCACTACTCACTAATCTGCACTCACTACTCACTACTCTGCACTCACTACTCACTACTCTGCACTCTGCACTCACTACTCTTCACTCACTACTCACTACTCTGCACTCACTACTCACTACTCTGCACTCACTACTCTGCACTCACTACTCTGCACTCACTACTCACTACTCTGCACTCACTACTCACTACTCTGCACTCACTACTCTGCATTCTGCACTCACTACTCTGCACTCACTACTCTGCACTCTGCACTCCCTACTCTGCACTCACTACTCTGCACTCACTACTCTGCACTCACTACTCACTACTCTGCACTCACTACTCACTACTCTGCACTCACTACTCACTACTCTGCACTCACTACTCTGCACTCACTACTCACTACTCTGCACTCACTACTCACTACTCTGCACTCTGCACTCACTACTCTGCACTCACTACTCACTACTCTGCACTCACTACTCACTACTCTGCACTCACTACTCACTACTCTGCACTCACTACTCACTACTCACTACTCTGCACTCACTACTCTGCACTCACTACTCTGCACTCACTACTCTGCGCACTCACTACTCTGCACTCACTACTCTGCACTCACTACTCTGCACTCACTACTCACTACTCTGCACTCACTACTCACTACTCTGCACTCACTACTCAGCACTCACTACTCTGCACTCACTACTCTGCACTCACTACTCTGCACTCACTACTCTGCGCACTCACTACTCTGCGCACTCACTACTCTGCGCACTCACTACTCTGCGCACTCACTACTCTGTGCACTCACTCCTCTGCACTCACTACTCTGCACTCACTACTCTGCACTCTGCACTCACTACTCTGCACTCACTACTCTGCACTCACTACTCTGCGCACTCACTACTCTGCACTCACTACTCTGCACTCACTACTCTCCACTCACTACTCACTAATCTGCACTCACTACTCACTACTCTGCACTCACTACTCACTACTCTGCACTCACTTCTCTGCACTCACTTCTCTGCACTCACTACTCTGTACTCACTACTTTGCGCTCACTACTCTGCACTCACTACTCTGCACTCACTACTCTGCACTCTGCACTCACTACTCTGCACTCACTACTCTGCACTCACTACTCTGCACTCACTACTCTGCACTCACTACTCTGCACTCTGCACTCACTACTCTGCACTCTGCACTCTGCACTCACTACTCTGCACTCACTACTCTGCACTCACTACTCTGCACTCACTACTCTGCACTCTGCACTCACTACTCTGCACTCTGCACTCACTACTCACTACTCTGCACTCACTACTCACTACTCTGCACTCACTACTCACTACTCACTACTCTGCACTCACTACTCTGCACTCACTACTCTGCACTCACTACTCACTACTCTGCACTCACTACTCTGCACTCACTACTCTGCACTCACTACTCTGCACTCACTACTCTGCACTCACTACTCTGCACTCACTACTCACTACTCTGCATTCACTACTCTGCACTCACTACTCACTAATCTGCACTCACTACTCACTACTCTGCACTCACTACTCACTACTCTGCACTCTGCACTCAGTACTCTGCACTCACTACTCACTACTCTGCACTCACTACTCACTACTCTGCACTCACTACTCTGCACTCACTACTCTGCACTCACTACTCTGCACTCACTACTCACTACTCTGCACTCACTACCCTGCACTCACTCACTCACAGTGGAGTAGTGTGGCTCACTGGTTAGAGGCGGCAGGCCTGAGAGCAGAAGTCAGCCTGGGACCAGGGTTCAATTCCCGACGCGGCAGGGTCGTGGACCTTGGTCAGCGGACTCGATAATTCTCGCTTCGGTGCTTACTCTAATCAGACGTTCCACTCGGCAACTCTGGGCATTAGCTTGCCTAATCTCCACAACGGCCCCACCAATTCCGGGCATGCCTGGCTCCACCTTGGGGACTCCCAGCAAGGGACCATCCCACAGGGAAAGCCAGGACGGGTTCCCCAGAGTTATACAGCGCCGGGACGCCCCGTTGCTGGGGCAGCTGTGCGCTTTACAAGTATACTACATACTACACACACTACTCTGCATTCTGCACTCACTACTCTGCACTCACTACTCTGCACTCACTACTCTGCACTCACTACCCACTACTCTGCACTCACTACTCTGCACTCACTACTCTGCACTCACTACTCTGCACTCTGCACTCACTACTCTGCACTCTGCACTCACTACTCTGCACTCTGCCCTCACTACTCTGCACTCACTACTCTGCACTCACTACTCTGCACTCACTACTCACTACTCTGCACTCACTACTCACTACTCTGCACTCACTACTCACTACTCTGCACTCTGCACTCACTACTCTGCACTTACTACTCTGCACTCACTACTCTGCACTCACTACTCTGCACTCACTACTCTGCGCACTCACTACTCTGCACTCACTACTCTGCACTCACTACTCACTACTCTGCACTCACTACTCACTACTCTGCAGTCACTACTCACTACTCTGCACTCACTACTCACTACTCTGCACTCACTACTCACTACTCAGCACTCACTACTCTGCACTCACTACTCTGCACTCTGCACTCACTACTCTGCACTCACTACTCTGCACTCACTACTCTGCACTCACTACTCTGCACTCACTACTCTGCACTCACTACTCTGCACTCTGCACTCACTACTCTGCACTCACTACTCTGCACTCACTACTCTGCACTCTCCACTCACTACTCTGCACTCACTACTCTGTACTCTGCACTCACTACTCTGCACTCACTACTCTGCACTCACTACTCTGCGCACTCACTACTCTGCACTCACTACTCTGCACTCACTACTCACTACTCTGCACTCACTACTCACTACTCTGCACTCACTACTCACTACTCAGCACTCACTACTCTGCACTCACTACTCTGCACTCACTACTCTGCACTCACTACTCTGCGCTCACTACTCTGCACTCACTACTCTGCACTCTGCACTCTGCACTCACTACTCTGCACTCTGCACTCACTACTCTGCACTCACTACTCTGCACTCACTACTCTGCACTCACTACTCTGCACTCACTACTCTGCACTCTGCACTCACTACTCACTACTCTGCACTCACTACTCTGCACTCACTACTCTGCACTCACTACTCTGCACTCACTACTCTGCACTCTGCACTCACTACTCTGCACTCTGCACTCACTACTCACTACTCTGCACTCACTACTCACTACTCTGCACTCACTACTCACTACTCACTACTCTGCACTCACTACTCTGCACTCACTACTCTGCACTCACTACTCACTACTCTGCACTCACTACTCTGCACTCACTACTCTGCACTCACTACTCTGCACTCACTACTCTGCACTCACTACTCTGCACTCACTACTCACTACTCTGCATTCACTACTCTGCACTCACTACTCACTAATCTGCACTCACTACTCACTACTCTGCACTCACTACTCACTACTCTGCACTCTGCACTCAGTACTCTGCACTCACTACTCACTACTCTGCACTCACTACTCACTACTCTGCACTCACTACTCTGCACTCACTACTCTGCACTCACTACTCTGCACTCACTACTCACTACTCTGCACTCACTACCCTGCACTCACTCACTCACAGTGGAGTAGTGTGGCTCACTGGTTAGAGGCGGCAGGCCTGAGAGCAGAAGTCAGCCTGGGACCAGGGTTCAATTCCCGACGCGGCAGGGTCGTGGACCTTGGTCAGCGGACTCGATAATTCTCGCTTCGGTGCTTACTCTAATCAGACGTTCCACTCGGCAACTCTGGGCATTAGCTTGCCTAATCTCCACAACGGCCCCACCAATTCCGGGCATGCCTGGCTCCACCTTGGGGACTCCCAGCAAGGGACCATCCCACAGGGAAAGCCAGGACGGGTTCCCCAGAGTTATACAGCGCCGGGACGCCCCGTTGCTGGGGCAGCTGTGCGCTTTACAAGTATACTACATACTACACACACTACTCTGCATTCTGCACTCACTACTCTGCACTCACTACTCTGCACTCACTACTCTGCACTCACTACCCACTACTCTGCACTCACTACTCTGCACTCACTACTCTGCACTCACTACTCTGCACTCTGCACTCACTACTCTGCACTCTGCACTCACTACTCTGCACTCTGCCCTCACTACTCTGCACTCACTACTCTGCACTCACTACTCTGCACTCACTACTCACTACTCTGCACTCACTACTCACTACTCTGCACTCACTACTCACTACTCTGCACTCTGCACTCACTACTCTGCACTTACTACTCTGCACTCACTACTCTGCACTCACTACTCTGCACTCACTACTCTGCGCACTCACTACTCTGCACTCACTACTCTGCACTCACTACTCACTACTCTGCACTCACTACTCACTACTCTGCAGTCACTACTCACTACTCTGCACTCACTACTCACTACTCTGCACTCACTACTCACTACTCAGCACTCACTACTCTGCACTCACTACTCTGCACTCTGCACTCACTACTCTGCACTCACTACTCTGCACTCACTACTCTGCACTCACTACTCTGCACTCACTACTCTGCACTCACTACTCTGCACTCTGCACTCACTACTCTGCACTCACTACTCTGCACTCACTACTCTGCACTCTCCACTCACTACTCTGCACTCACTACTCTGTACTCTGCACTCACTACTCTGCACTCACTACTCTGCACTCACTACTCTGCGCACTCACTACTCTGCACTCACTACTCTGCACTCACTACTCACTACTCTGCACTCACTACTCACTACTCTGCACTCACTACTCACTACTCAGCACTCACTACTCTGCACTCACTACTCTGCACTCACTACTCTGCACTCACTACTCTGCGCTCACTACTCTGCACTCACTACTCTGCACTCTGCACTCTGCACTCACTACTCTGCACTCTGCACTCACTACTCTGCACTCACTACTCTGCACTCACTACTCTGCACTCACTACTCTGCACTCACTACTCTGCACTCTGCACTCACTACTCACTACTCTGCACTCACTACTCTGCACTCACTACTCTGCACTCACTACTCTGCACTCACTACTCTGCGCTCACTACTCTGCACTCACTACTCTGCACTCACTACTCTGCACTCTGCACTCACTACTCTGCACTCACTACTCTGCACTCACTACTCTGCACTCACTACTCTGCACTCTGCACTCACTACTCTGCACTCTGCACTCTGCACTCACTACTCTGCACTCACTACTCTGCACTCACTACTCTGCACTCACTACTCTGCACTCTGCACTCACTACTCTGCACTCACTACTCTGCACTCTGCACTCACTACTCACTACTCTGCACTCACTACTCACTACTCTGCACTCACTACTCACTACTCACTACTCTGCACTCACTACTCTGCACTCACTACTCTGCACTCACTACTCACTACTCTGCACTCACTACTCTGCACTCTGCACTCACTACTCTGCACTCACTACTCTGCACTCACTACTCTGCACTCACTACTCACTACTCTGCACTCACTACTCTGCACTCACTCACTCACAGTGGAGTAGTGTGGCTCACTGGTTAGAGGCGGCAGGCCTGAGAGCAGAAGTCAGCCTGGGACCAGGGTTCAATTCCCGACGCGGCAGGGTCGTGGACCTTGGTCAGCGGACTCGATAATTCTCGCTTCGGTGCTTACTCTAATCAGGGGTTCCACTCGGCAACTCTGGGCATTAGCTTGCCTAATCTCCACAACGGCCCCACCAATTCCGGGCATGCCTGGCTCCACCTTGGGGACTCCCAGCAAGGGACCATCCCACAGGGAAAGCCAGGACGGGTTCCCCAGAGTTATACAGCGCCGGGACGCCCCGTTGCTGGGGCAGCTGTGCGCTTTACAAGTATACTACATACTACACACACTACTCTGCATTCTGCACTCACTACTCTGCACTCACTACTCTGCACTCTGCACTCACTACTCTGCACTCACTACTCTGCACTCACTACTCTGCACTCACTACCCACTACTCTGCACTCACTACTCTGCACTCACTACTCTGCACTCACTACTCTGCACTCTGCACTCACTACTCTGCACTCACTACTCTGCACTCTGCCCTCACTACTCTGCACTCACTACTCACTACTCTGCACTCACTACTCACTACTCTGCACTCACTACTCTGCACTCACTACTCACTACTCTGCACTTACTACTCACTACTCTGCACTCTGCACTCACTACTCTGCACTTACTACTCTGCACTCACTACTCTGCACTCACTACTCTGCACTCACTACTCTGCGCACTCACTACTCTGCACTCACTACTCTGCACTCACTACTCACTACTCTGCAGTCACTACTCACTACTCTGCACTCACTACTCACTACTCTGCACTCACTACTCACTACTCAGCACTCACTACTCTGCACTCACTACTCTGCACTCACTACTCTGCACTCTGCACTCACTACTCTGCACTCACTACTCTGCACTCACTACTCTGCACTCACTACTCTGCACTCACTACTCTGCACTCTGCACTCACTACTCTGCACTCACTACTCTGCACTCACTACTCTGCACTCTGCACTCACTACTCTGCACTCACTACTCTGCACTCTGCACTCACTACTCTGCACTCACTACTCTGCACTCACTACTCTGCGCACTCACTACTCTGCACTCACTACTCTGCACTCACTACTCTGCACTCACTACTCACTACTCTGCACTCACTACTCACTACTCTGCACTCACTACTCACTACTCAGCACTCACTACTCTGCACTCACTACTCTGCGCTCACTACTCTGCACTCACTACTCTGCACTCTGCACTCTGCACTCACTACTCTGCACTCTGCACTCACTACTCTGCACTCACTACTCTGCACTCACTACTCTGCACTCACTACTCTGCACTCTGCACTCACTACTCACTACTCTGCACTCACTACTCTGCACTCACTGCTCTGCACTCACTACTCTGCACTCACTACTCTGCGCTCACTACTCTGCACTCACTACTCTGCACTCACTACTCTGCACTCTGCACTCACTACTCTGCACTCACTACTCTGCACTCACTACTCTGCACTCACTACTCTGCACTCACTACTCTGCGCTCACTACTCTGCGCTCACTACTCTGCACTCACTACTCTGCACTCACTACTCTGCACTCTGCACTCACTACTCTGCACTCACTACTCTGCACTCACTACTCTGCACTCACTACTCTGCACTCACTACTCTGCACTCTGCACTCACTACTCTGCACTCTGCACTCTGCACTCACTACTCTGCACTCACTACTCTGCACTCTGCACTCACTACTCTGCACTCTGCACTCACTACTCTGCACTCTGCACTCACTACTCACTACTCTGCACTCACTACTCACTACTCTGCACTCACTACTCACTACTCACTACTCTGCACTCACTACTCTGCACTCACTACTCTGCACTCACTACTCACTACTCTGCACTCACTACTCTGCACTCTGCACTCACTACTCTGCACTCACTACTCTGCACTCACTACTCTGCACTCACTACTCACTACTCTGCACTCACTATTCACTACTCTGCACTCTGCACTCAGTACTCTGCACTCACTACTCTGCACTCACTACTCACTACTCTGCACTCACTACTCTGCACTCACTACTCTGCACTCACTACTCTGCACTCACTACTCACTACTCTGCACTCACTACTCTGCACTCACTCACTCACAGTGGAGTAGTGTGGCTCACTGGTTAGAGGCGGCAGGCCTGAGAGCAGAAGTCAGCCTGGGACCAGGGTTCAATTCCTGACGCGGCAGGGTCGTGGACCTTGGTCAGCGGACTCGATAATTCTCGCTTCGGTGCTTACTCTAATCAGGGGTTCCACTCGGCAACTCTGGGCATTAGCTTGCCTAATCTCCACAACGGCCCCAACAATTCCGGGCATGCCTGGCTCCACCTTGGGGACTCCCAGCAAGGGACCATCCCACAGGGAAAGCCAGGACGGGTTCCCCAGAGTTATACAGCGCCGGGACGCCCCGTTGCTGGGGCAGCTGTGCGCTTTACAAGTATACTACATACTACACACACTACTCTGCATTCTGCACTCACTACTCTGCACTCACTACTCTGCACTCTGCACTCACTACTCTGCACTCACTACTCTGCACTCACTACTCTGCACTCACTACTCACTACTCTGCACTCACTACTCTGCACTCACTACTCTGCACTCTGCACTCACTACTCTGCACTCTGCACTCACTACTCTGCACTCTGCCCTCACTACTCTGCACTCACTACTCACTACTCTGCACTCACTACTCACTACTCTGCACTCACTACTCACTACTCTGCACTCTGCACTCACTACTCTGCACTCACTACTCACTACTCTGCACTCTGCACTCACTACTCTGCACTCACTACTCTGCACTCACTACTCTGCACTCACTACTCTGCACTCACTACTCTGCGCACTCACTACTCTGCACTCACTACTCTGCACTCACTACTCACTACTCTGCAGTCACTACTCACTACTCTGCACTCACTACTCACTACTCTGCACTCACTAGTCACTACTCAGCACTCACTACTCTGCACTCACTACTCTGCACTCACTACTCTGCACTCACTACTCTGCACTCTGCACTCACTACTCTGCACTCACTACTCTGCACTCACTACTCTGCACTCACTACTCTGCACTCACTACTCTGCACTCACTACTCTGCACTCTGCACTCACTACTCTGCACTCACTACTCTGCACTCACTACTCTGCACTCTGCACTCACTACTCTGCACTCACTACTCTGCACTCTGCACTCACTACTCTGCACTCACTACTCTGCACTCACTACTCTGCGCACTCACTACTCTGCACTCACTACTCTGCACTCACTACTCTGCACTCACTACTCACTACTCTGCACTCACTACTCACTACTGTGCACTCACTACTCACTACTCAGCACTCACTACTCTGCACTCTGCACTCACTACTCTGCACTCACTACTCTGCACTCACTACTCTGCACTCACTACTCACTACTCTGCACTCACTACTCTGCACTCACTACTCTGCACTCACTACTCTGCGCTCACTACTCTGCACTCACTACTCTGCACTCTGCACTCACTACTCTGCACTCACTACTCTGCACTCACTACTCTGCACTCTGCACTCTGCACTCACTACTCTGCACTCTGCACTCTGCACTCACTACTCTGCACTCACTACTCTGCACTCACTACTCTGCACTCTGCACTCACTACTCTGCACTCTGCACTCACTACTCACTACTCTGCACTCACTACTCACTACTCTGCACTCACTACTCTGCACTCACTACTCTGCACTCTGCACTCACTACTCTGCACTCTGCACTCACTACTCTGCACTCTGCACTCACTACTCACTACTCTGCACTCACTACTCACTACTCTGCACTCACTACTCACTACTCACTACTCTGCACTCACTACTCCTCACTCACTACTCTGCACTCACTACTCACTACTCTGCACTCACTACTCTGCACTCTGCACTCACTACTCTGCACTCACTACTCTGCACTCACTACTCTGCACTCACTACTCTGCACTCACTACTCACTACTCTGCAGTCACTACTCTGCACTCACTACTCACTAATCTGCACTCACTACTCACTACTCTGCACTCACTATTCACTACTCTGCACTCTGCACTCAGTACTCTGCACTCACTACTCACTACTCTGCACTCACTACTCACTACTCTGCACTCACTACTCTGCACTCACTACTCTGCACTCACTACTCTGCACTCACTACTCACTACTCTGCACTCACTACTCTGCACTCACTACTCTGCACTCTGCACTCACTACTCTGCACTCACTACTCTGCACTCACTACTCTGCACTCACTACTCACTACTCTGCACTCACTACTCTGCACTCACTACTCTGCACTCTGCACTCACTACTCTGCACTCTGCACTCACTACTCTGCACTCTGCCCTCACTACTCTGCACTCACTACTCACTACTCTGCACTCACTACTCACTACTCTGCACTCACTACTCACTACTCTGCACTCTGCACTCACTACTCTGCACTTACTACTCTGGACTCACTACTCTGCACTCACTACTCTGCACTCACTACTCTGCGCACTCACTACTCTGCACTCACTACTCTGCACTCACTACTCTGCACTCACTACTCTGCAGTCACTACTCACTACTCTGCACTCACTACTCACTACTCTGCACTCACTACTCTGCACTCACTACTCTGCACTCACTACTCTGCACTCACTACTCTGCACTCACTACTCTGCACTCTGCACTCACTACTCTGCACTCACTACTCTGCACTCTGCACTCACTACTCTGCACTCACTACTCTGCACTCTGCACTCACTACTCTGCACTCACTACTCTGCACTCACTACTCTGCGCACTCACTACTCTGCACTCACTACTCTGCACTCACTACTCTGCACTCACTACTCACTACTCTGCACTCACTACTCACTACTCTGCACTCACTACTCACTACTCAGCACTCACTACTCTGCACTCACTACTCTGCACTCACTACTCTGCACTCACTACTCTGCGCTCACTACTCTGCACTCACTACTCTGCACTCTGCACTCACTACTCTGCACTCACTACTCTGCACTCACTACTCTGCACTCACTACTCTGCACTCTGCACTCTGCACTCACTACTCTGCACTCTGCACTCTGCACTCACTACTCTGCACTCACTACTCTGCACTCACTACTCTGCACTCTGCACTCACTACTCTGCACTCTGCACTCACTACTCACTACTCTGCACTCACTACTCACTACTCTGCACTCACTATTCACTACTCTGCACTCACTACTCACTACTCTGCACTCACTACTCACTACTCACTACTCTGCACTCACTACTCTGCACTCAGTACTCTGCACTCACTACTCACTACTCTGCACTCACTACTCTGCACTCTGCACTCACTACTCTGCACTCACTACTCTGCACTCACTACTCTGCACTCACTACTCTGCACTCACTACTCACTACTCTGCATTCACTACTCTGCACTCACTACTCACTAATCTGCACTCACTACTCACTACTCTGCACTCACTACTCACTACTCTGCACTCTGCACTCACTACTCTGCACTCACTACTCACTACTCTGCACTCACTACTCACTACTCTGCACTCACTACTCTGCACTCACTACTCTGCACTCACTACTCACTACTCTGCACTCACTACTCACTACTCTGCACTCACTACTCTGCATTCTGCACTCACTACTCTGCACTCACTACTCTGCACTCTGCACTCCCTACTCTGCACTCACTACTCTGCACTCACTACTCTGCACTCACTACTCACTACTCTGCACTCACTACTCACTACTCTGCACTCACTACTCACTACTCTGCACTCACTACTCTGCACTCACTACTCACTACTCTGCACTCACTACTCACTACTCTGCACTCTGCACTCACTACTCTGCACTCACTACTCACTACTCTGCACTCACTACTCACTACTCTGCACTCACTACTCACTACTCTGCACTCACTACTCACTACTCACTACTCTGCACTCACTACTCTGCACTCACTACTCTGCACTCACTACTCTGCACTCACTACTCTGCGCACTCACTACTCTGCACTCACTACTCTGCACTCACTACTCTGCACTCACTACTCACTACTCTGCACTCACTACTCACTACTCTGCACTCACTACTCAGCACTCACTACTCTGCACTCACTACTCTGCACTCACTACTCTGCACTCACTACTCTGCGCACTCACTACTCTGCGCACTCACTACTCTGCGCACTCACTACTCTGTGCACTCACTCCTCTGCACTCACTCCTCTGCACTCACTCCTCTGCACTCACTACTCTGCACACTCACTCTGCACTCACTACTCTGCACACTCTCTGCACACTCTCTCTGCCCACTCACTCTGCACTCACACTCTGCACTCACACTCTGCACTCACTACTCTGCACTCACTACTCTGCACTCACTACTCTGCACTCACACTCTGCACTCACACTCTGCACTCACACTCTGCACTCACTACTCTGCACTCACTACTCTGCACACTCACCCTGCACTGTGCACACCACTGATATCATGGAATCTTCCACCACACTTTCTAAAACTCTATAGTCCGAAGCATAATAGGCACAGAACCAAAAGAAGGGTAGACATTGCTTAAAATAATCTTATTGTATTTATGAGAAGCAAAAGCGAGACTGTGAAATGTGCTGAATATCAGTTTGTTACGAATCAACAGAGTGGAGTTAGAGAACCAAGAAATAGTAATTTAGAATCCGGGTTAGAAGGAGTAGTAATCACAAGCTGAGGATCAACGGGCGCGAAACAGCGTGGTGGGCGCGCAGGAGACGCAGCGTGAGCGTGCACATCAGCTGAAGATCGCCGGAGAAGACACCGAGCCTGCCTGCTGCCGTGACTGACCCGCTGCAGAGGGAAAGAGCCCGGTGAGTGGGGGTAGAGGGGGGCGGCAGAGAGGGAGTGGGCAGAGAGGGAGGGTGCGTGTGTGTGTGTGTGCGTGCGTGTGTCTGTCTGTGTGTGTCTGGTGTGTGCCTGCCTGCCTGCCTGCCTTTGTGTGTGCGCGTCCACAGACCCTGGTCGGCTCGTGCACCGCTCTGTACTCCCTTGCGAGCTTACTCGGCGACAATAGTTCTCGTTGCCGAGACCTAAAAAGGGACGTAAAGCAATCTTACAAAATGGGGGGAAGCTATCTTACAAAACTGGGGGAAAGCTATGGTCCATCAAGGTGGGCCTTATTATAGTTTAGAATATAATGTATAGTGACAGTATCTGACCAGAGTGTTCAGTGAGGGAGTGACCCTGAAATCTCAATGAAATTAACTTAGAACATCGCCTCAAGGGTCCTGATGAGCCAGACATAGAGCTCTAACCTGGATCATCTCAGCAAACAGAAGCCAGTGCAGTCCATGATAAGCCTAAGACACTCAATCACATTTCCTAAATGCTTCAATTAAACATTTATCATTTCACCAGCATTCCTGTTTGGCAGCTCCTGTTTCCAGAGATTCGAAAAGTTTGATTATTGTCCAGGAGCATATCCTTGTTTTCTGAACTTGCACTGCTTAGGCACTAATTACAGCTTTGTAATTTATGGACCGTGATAATTAACACCTATCACAGGTTTTTAGAGAATAATATGCAGATTCTGGTGCTTACCGTATCAAAATCCACATGGTACGATAAATACCATATATTTCTCCCCTGTTAAATTCCACCAGGTTTGACCGGTATACATTGCCATTGCTTTGCAAAAGCAACTATCTACCATCAACACCTTCCAATCCCATATGTCGATGCGTTCTGTAATGCCCTCACAGCTCTCTGTCACAACCTGGAGTTTCCCTTTGTAACTTTAGCTGCTGACATCTATGCTGCTATCAAAGATCCTTCTAAAATAACCCTGTCTAAGGGTATAATTGGAGGGGAAATGATCTCTGTTCTATTTACTTTCTGAGGACAATAACCCATAATGAAGTCTCTTCTGTCATTAAAGGTCTGAAATCAGTTCACTGGTTGACTTTTCTACAGGTTGTATGTCCGAATGAGGTCGCACACTGCTCGTCCCATCAGCGTGTGACCCCGGAGCATGATGGTCGATGTAGTCGGTATCAGCGGGTGCACTTCTACCCGAGTGTTGAGTCTTGAGGGTGTTCACTGGTGTGCTTGCCATCCCTGGACACGTGTTTTGCGTTCATTAACGCTCATAAGCAGGGATTAGGCGTGTGCACGGGGTTGCTGCGTGGGCTGCCGAAAATATTCGTAGGTCCAGATACCTCTTAAGGCGCGCAGGTGCGTTATCTCGAGGTCGTCACCTCCACCGGCTCAAGGGAGCCTGTATAAATAGTATGTCCGAATGAGGTCGCACACTGCTCGTCCCATCAGCGTGTGACCCCGGAGCATGATGGTCGATGTAGTCGGTATCAGCGGGTGCGCTTCTACCCGAGTGTTGAGTCTTGAGGGTGTGCACTGGTGTGCTTGCCATCCCTGGACACGTGTTTCGCGTTCATTAACGCTCATCAGCAGGGATTAGGCATGTGCACGGGGTTGCTGCGTGGGCTGCCGAAAATATTCGTAGGTCCAGATACCTCTTAAGGCGCGCAGGTGCGTTATCTCGAGGTCGTCACCTCCACCGGCTCAAGGGAGCCTGTATAAATAGTATGTCCGAATGAGGTCGCACACTGCTCGTCCCATCAGCGTGTGACCCCGGAGCATGATGGTCGATGTAGTCGGTATCAGCGGGTGCGCTTCTACCCGAGTGTTGAGTCTTGAGGGTGTTGACTGGTGTGCTTGCCATCCCTGGACACGTGTTTCGCGTTCATTAACGCTCATCAGCAGGGATTAGGCGTGTGCACGGGGTTGCTGCGTGGGCTGCCGAAAATATTCGTAGGTCCAGATACCTCTTAAGGCGAGCAGGTGTGTTATCTCGAGGTCGTCACCTCCACCGGCTCAAGGGAGCCTGTATAAATAGTATGTCCGAATGAGGTCGCACACTGCTCGTCCTATCAGCGTGTGACCCCGGAGCATGATGGTCGATGTAGTCGGTATCAGCGGGTGCACTTCTACCCGAGTGTTGAGTCTTGAGGGTGTTCACTGGTGTGCTTGCCATCCCTGGACACGTGTGCACGGGGTTGCTGCGTGGGCTGCCGAAAATATACGTAGGTCCAGATACCTCTTAAGGCGCGCAGGTGCGTTATCTCGAGGTCGTCACCTCCACCGGCTCAAGGGAGCCTGTATAAATAGTATGTCCGAATGAGGTCGCACACTGCTCGTCCCATCAGCGTGTGGAGGAGGGGCTAGCGGTGTGCGGTCCATTGCGATTGTGACTTTTCTACAGGTCTTTGCTCTGGAAGTTCCTCCCATCAACCACAAGATTATCAGTTTCTGATGTCTGGCTTGGTCTTGAGGTCCGGCAGTCAAATGTTAATCAATCCTTTGAGCAATGAAGCTGACCTTGATATACTCATTTTGAAGATCTTGAAGCCTCTTACCCTATCACTGCAGTTCTGAAGATCATAGAGGGGGAACAGCCATTACAACGCGGTTTTTTCCACGAGTTGCTTTTACATCGCATGCCTTACAAAGCATGCGATGTTACAACGCGTGGTAAAAACCACGCATACCAGTACATCGCATGCGCTTTTACAACACATTCGATGTAATGTGTAAAGGCAGCAGAAGCTATCCATGTCATTGTGAGGAAACTTAGGCTATTTTTTCACAACGACGTGCACTAAGCAGGAAGCAGGAAGCAGGAACCGGGAGCAGAGACGGCGATGCTAGAGAGGAGAGAGTTAAGGGGGTTTGAACTTGGGGTGGGGGTTACTTTTGTATGGTTTAGGGTAGTGTAAAAGTAGTGTTGTAATATTTGTGTTGTATGGGTTTTTTTGTAATGTTTTAGTGTGTTTTTTGGTAGTGTAGTGTAGTGTAGTGATGTAGTGTTTGTTTAGTGTAGTGTATTAGGGTTTAAGGTAGTGTAGTAGTGTTTATGTAGTGTAGTGATTTAGGTTTTAGGGTAGTGTAGTAGTGTTTGTGTAGTGATTTATGTTTTAGTGTAGTGTAGTAGTGTTTGTGTAGTGTAGTGTTTTAGGGTTTCGGGTAGTGTAGTGTTTTAGGGTTTAGGGTAGTATAGTAGTGTTTGTGTAGTGTAGTGTTTTAGTGTTTACTGTAGTGTTGTAGTGTTTTAGGGTTTAGGGTAGTGTAGGGGTGGGAGTAGTGTGGGTAGTGTTGTAGTGTAGTAGTCTTTTAGGGTTTAGGGTCGTGTAGGGGTGGGAGTAGTGTGGGTAGTGTTGTAGTGTAGTAGTGTTTTAGGGTTTAGGGTAGTGTAGGGGTGGGAGTAGTGTGGGTAGTGTTGTAGTGTGGAAGTGTTTTTGGGTTAGGGGTAGTGTAGGGGTGGGAGTAGTGTGTTCTGTAGGGGTAGGGATGTCACTTACCTTGCAAACTTTTACTACGAGTATTGCTTTACCACGCATGCCTTTGCAATATAATGGCATGCATGGTAAAGGCATACTCGTGGTAAAAGTATGCGATGTAATGGCATGCGATGTCATTGACATCGCGTAGTAATACCCGCGTTGTAATGGCACTCGTGGTATTACTATGCGATGTAATGACATACATCCTCATGGAGGAGCATGTATCCACTTCGCTGACTAGAGTTTTGGAAGATAACTACCTTCTTGATGTATGGCAAGCAAGTTGGTGCCGATTCAATGGCATAGAGGCAATCCTTTTGGCCACCTTGAACAAATTGAGCATAACTCCCCACGCAGGCTTCATGTTGTGGACCAGTCTGCTGTTGATACTGTTGGTGACCAGCCACGGCCCATGGAGGTAAGAGCGGGCGACGGTGGGGCCGGGTGGGGGAGGGGGATTTCGACAGACGACGAGGGAAAATTAAATATTTATTTAATTTTCCCTCATCATTGTCCGTCTTAATTTGCGTGCAAGTAGATTCCCTTCCACATTTCATTCAGTGTGGAATCTGTGTCCTGTGGAGTGCCACAAGAATCAACTATCTCTCCTATCCTTTTCAACTCCGCTGGTCTACTTCTTGGGTTTTGAAGTGCTGCTGTATGCTGCTGGAAAACAGAAGGTTGTTTGTCCACCATCCATGGTTAGATGAGATGCGTGGGGAGACCGCAATTGACACGCAGCACCAATACCGGGTAGAGCTCGGGGGGACACAAGCCCAACAGTGCAACGCGGCTGGCATGTCTCCAACGTCGCTGTTCTTGATACCCGGTGGCACATTTAAGCACTACTGGTCACCCGCAGTGCAGGACGCACGCAGGGTACCCGGGCGAAGCCTGGGCCAAGGGCGGGCACGTCCTTGCCAGTAAGATCCAAGCAGGGCCACCCCCCTTGGTGCGGATCTCTCAACATTGTCCCACCGGTGAGATCTTTTGGATCAATTAATTGACTTGTAAATCTCCAATAGTCCCTTTCTGCATTGAACAATTTGTTATCAACCACAACCATACCAACCCAGCAGGGTCTATAGTATTTTACTTGCAGGAGCTGGTAGGGGAACCAGGAATGTGTACCTTTATGAATCATTTGAACAATCGTGCAAACCACTTATGCACTGTACCTGATCGGGAAGTACCTGAGACACTTGTACTTTGACTATTGGCTATTCAACTTTTTATATTTTTTCTTTGTCTCTGTCAATTGTGCCATCCGATCGTATCTGGCCTCCCGGTCCTTGTTTTTATAGTTTCCATTAGCTTTAACTTTACCCAGGTATTATCTGGTTGACTCTAGTGGGGAGGCTGCACCTTAGTTCTGCCTGGTTTTAAAAATGGGTAAGCGCGCCTGCTTAGCCAAACATCCACCTCGTCTCCAAGTGACCATTCCCTCCCCAATGGCCCCAGCCTCAATTGACAGGATGCTACAGAGGGCTATAGGGGTAGTCATTACTGAAATAAGAGTTGACTGAGAGGCACTTGTAACTAACTCCAGACATCTTTTGTCCGGTGTTTGAGTCATCCACCTCCCAAGCCATTACCCCTGTGTCCACATCTAGGTCAACAGATCCCACATCCAGGGCACCAGAGCCCTTCCCATCCCCACCCCAAAGAGTTCCACCGAAGCCAGTAACCCGCAAAGGTGGAACCATTACCAGTATACCTAAGAATGGGAAGCGTAAACTAGGAAACGGGTCAGGAGCTGATACAAACAAAAACATTGAGCCAACACCTAGTGTTGATGAGCTAGCTAGCACTGAGAGAACAGCAGGACATCTTACTAACCCTCGGACAGGTGCTGATCGTCAATCTTGGGTGCGGAACCTGATAGTGGAACTACAGAGTCAACTGAGAGCCATTTTAAAGGAAAAACAAGCCCAGATACTCAATCGCATAGATAAACGGCATGTAATGGGTCATAATAGGCCTACCAACACTACTCTCAATAATACCCAAGCTCTGGGGAAGGGGAAAGACTGTAGCTCCCAGAGAGATAGTGCAGGTTCAACTTCTCCAGGCAAGCACGGTTCCCTGAGGGATTTACTCCCCAATATGCCATTGGGTTCCAGTAGGCCAGAGGACCATAGCAATCACCTTGCTGAAACCACTTTGTCCCATTCAGAAAAGGCCAGGTACCCAGCAGGCCCAAGACCCCAGGACTGTCACTGGCCCCAGGAGCTTTGTAAATGTGAATGCGAATAACAACCCAGCTTCCTTTAAGAGGGGTTCAAATAAATATAGTCCCACTGGAATAGGGCCCAGGGTAAGCAGAGAAGGGGTGGACCTTGTGGAGGGTGCAGAGAGAAGACAAGAAGTAGTCACTCTCCCCACTATAAATCTACACCCAGCCTCACTTCCCTATGTCATTATACTGACAGGAGTACCTGAGATCAACAACCCCCAGAAGGAAACGCAGTTGGACCTTAGGGACAAATGCCTCTTCTGTATGGCCAGGCACAGGCAGTTCCCTTATGACAGGGCTGGGGAGATCCTAATGGTTCGTAGAGTTGGCTGGGTGGGTATGAGACAAATGACAACGCAAGTGGACTGAGTAGTTATTAACTTTAGTAATCCCCTGACTGTACACACCCTACCAGGCCAGAACTGCTGCCTCCAGAAACCATCTACGGGGGTTAGGACTCACACATTGGTCTATTTCTATTCCCGCTGTCCCAACCAACCTAGGACCCATAGCAGCAGTGTCCCAGGTAAATGGTCTTTAGAACATCTAATGACGGGCCCACCCCTAGACCTCTCCTATTTAATATTCCAGTAACTAATAGATTTGGGGCCCTAGAAGAGGTGGATTGACATGCGATGAAAGATGGCCCTGTCCCTGGATCTAGGTGCCAGGGGTCTGGGAGAGACCAAGGGGAATACAACAGCGGCCAGCTCAGTCAGATCACACGCTACGGGATTGAGGTAGACTTACGGGACCTGCAAACCGAAACTCCATCGGTGGCCAATGGTGTTTATGGGAAATGGGCAGAATCATATGGAATTCCAGTTGCCGTTGCTCCCGCCCCCTCAACCGCTAGTACATCTAGGGGAGTTTTCCCCTTAGATGTAGTAGAAGCACTTCCCTTGGTCCAGCTGGAGGATACCTAATCCCCCAACATCTACATGCATAATGCCCCTTTTGACATCCTTATCCGAAACCACAAGCTGAGGGCTTTATTCCTGGGACATTGCCGGCCTAAAAAGCAAACTGCACTGCCCAGAATGGGGGCTTTTTGTGGAGAAATATGATGTGTGCATGTTCCAGGAAACGTGGGCAAGGATGACATCGTAAGGGTGGAGTATGAATCTTTCAATGTGCCGGCCATCTCGGGGGAGAGGTAGACTCTCAGGGGGCTTATGTACTTGGGTTGCTACGCACCTGGGCTGAACAGTGGAGCAGTTGAATTCCCTGTCCAACGACATTCAGTGTACTGTACTCGCCTTCTCTTCTAGCTTGAAATTAGCTTTTTGTAACCTTTAATTGCCAATTTGGGACCCTTGCTGTCCCTACTGACATATTTTTCAGCGAGGAGGATCGGCAATGGTTAATTCCTGACCCTCAAATCCACCGATAAAGGTCTGGACCCCGTTGACACTCCAGATTAACGCAGTAACACTGACCCACTCTCTGAGAGCATGTAATGGCCACACTAAATCAGACAGATCAGGGAAGTTAACTTATAACAGAACTGGCCAATCCTCCTTGTTGGACTACATTGTTATGTTATGTTATTCATGATTTGTAAAGCGCACGGGCACCCAGAGGTTTCATGGCGCTAGTGAAGAGACAAGATGGTAAATAGTATCCTAACCGTGTGCTTGTCTGAACAACCAGGTTTTCAGTGCACCCCTGAATTCCATTAGATTAGTGCAACTCCAGAGAGATAAGGAAAGCGAGTTCCAAATCTTTGGGGCCAAATAAGCAAATCGGCACCCACCGAGGCGTTTCTTTTTAAAGAGGGGCAGGGTGAGGAGGGATAGGTGTGCAGAGCGGAGATTATGGGTCGGTTCATGTTTGTTTATAAGGTGGTTTATAAACTTGGGGCTTTTTCCATGAAGAGCCTTAAATGCCAGGCAGCCTACTTTGAAGGTTACCCGTTGGGCTATAGGTAGCCAATGAAGAGTGGCCAGCAGTGGTTTCGCCGAGCTCCTGCCATTGCATTTAAATATTAGTCTGTCCGCTTGGTTTTGCACGATCTGCAAGCGATTGGAAAGAGCCAAGGGGATGCCTAGGTAATCTAGAACATTCTAGAAGAGACAAGGCTATGGCAAAGGGTTGTTAATTTCACTGTACTGATGCGACACAACAGCGACCACAATGCCTTGACCATGGAGTTAGAGTTCCCAGATCGTCAAAATCCCACCGCCAATAGCACCCCCACAGATAGGGACCTAAAACTTGCTAACAACAGCGAAAGAATAACATGAGGGACAATTGCGCAGTCACCCGGCAAGTTGCCAGATTATGCTCTCTAACTATTTTGCCCTTCTCAGCATTGGGGGAGGCTGTCACGACAATGGACTCTTCCCAAAACATCGACAGAATAGCGGCATTGCATGCAGAATTGACAACCAATCTGACCAACATATTCCATCCTAGGGTAATCTTTAATGCACAAAAGGGTGACAAACAATCCTGGTTTAATGACACCTGCCGTAAGGCCAAGACAGCCCTGCTAGATGGCATCTAACTTAAGGATAGGCATCTAATTAAACAAATGAGGGTGCCTAACATCGCAGCACCTGTATGGAAGACCCATTCCAGGCTCCACTGAGGAGGTTTCAGACCTAAACGATGAAACATCCTTAATAACCTTAGAGACTGTCTTTGAAGAGGCCCATAGGATCACTCTAACAGAAGTTTTAAATGCAATAAGGAAGCTTCCTCTTGGCAAAGCTCCAAGACTAGACAAGCTACCAGGGGATCTATTCTGGGTAGAACCACACATTTGGGGACCCTATCTATGGGCAATATTTTTTTTTTTTTGGTTAAAAACTTTTATTGAGCAATCAAATAAAAATCACAGAGATGGGCCTACAACCACACGGGCTGGCCGCTAATAGCAACGCACAACATAAGAAGCAAACGAGTACTTCCGAGGCCAGGCACAAATCAGATACCAAGTATTGCTCAAAACATAGGACAGGACATAACAATTTTCTATAATAAACATAAAAACAACGAACTCTAAACAAGGCGAATGCACATTAATCAAGGTCAGCCCAGAAGGCGGAGGGGAAAGCCACTAATCAGGAAGACGAAAGCACAATCAATGGGACTCGGCAAAGCTGGGGGGGGGGGACAGCGGGGAGGACAGGAAAATCCTAGAACAGCATGAAAAATTTCGGGAACGCCAGCCTAGGGAGATAGGGTAACATCGGGAGTGTCAACCAAGGGAGGGGTACAAATGTCTCCACGATATTCGTTCCACTGACCCCAAATCTTTGTCCACGCCCTGGGTCTGCCCCTAGCTACATAGACGGTCTTCTCTCGGAACATGGACCAGTCCATGTTATCCTTCCACACCGAGACGTCGGGAGGTCTGGATGCGCCCCAGAGCTGCACAATGTCCCGCTTCGCGACCATGTATCCCAAGGTCGCCCATCTGGTCTGGGCCACAGAATAGTCGGTGGGTTCCCACACATTCAACAGGCATAGTCGGGCCTCAGGCCGGAGGGTAATACCAGTCACAACAGTAATCACCGCAAGCACATCAATCCAGTAGGCCGCTACCACCGGGCACTCCCAAAGAATATGCAGAAATGTAGCACTCATCCCACAACCACGTTTGCATAAGCCATCCGGGGAAAAACCCATTACTACCAGACGCGGACCAGTTACATACACCCGGTGGAGGATCTTAAGTTGAACCAAACGAAGACGGGCGGGGATGGCGACCTCTTTCGGAGAAGAGAGTGCCGACTGCCAATCCTCGTCATCCAAGTCCAACCCGTCACCGACCCAAACCTCCCTAAGTCGGAGCAGTAAATCAGCGCGATTATTAATCAGTTTCTTATAAATCAGGGAGATAGTGCTATCGGGCAGGTGTCCATCCAGTATGCGATCCTCAAGGGGGGAGGACTCGGGTAGGGTCACATCAGGAGTCAGAACTGAGGCCAGAGCATGCCGGACCTGCAGATATCGAAAAAACTCTCTATCACTCAAGTCATATTCGGCCTTAAGGGCTTGGAAAGTCTTCACTCTACCCTTCACACAGACATCACCCACTTTACATATCCCAATCATATCCCAGCGGTCAAAGCCCTTAGTAGACCAGAGACATCCCAAACGTTCGGAAGCATAAAGCGGAGTCGCCATTGTCAGCCGGTTCTCCCATCCCAAACTCACATTCGCGGCGCGCCACACATTGACTGCTATCCTGGACGGGCCCGTAAGATGGCGCCCAGCCAATCTGGAATAAAGCGCTCTATTAAAATCCCCTCCCGGCAGCTGGAGTCTATCCATCTCAAAGGCCGGATCTCGACCCGGGGAATACATTGCGTGGTTAATGGCAGACAGCTGGGTAGCCCAATAATATCTCTTGATATCGGGGAGCGCCATGCCCCCGTCGTACCAAGGGATAGTAAGTTTCGCAAGGGCGATACGTGGACGCCCGTCCCAGATCAGTTGCCTTTGAAGACTCTCGATCTCCCGGAAATAGGTAGCGGGAACGTCGTCAAAAGAATTTTGAAGTGCGTATAGGAATCGTGGCAAAGACATCATTTTAAAAAGGGCAGCCCTGCCCAGAGGAGACAGGGGTAGTTTACGCCAGCGGGCCACATCCAGTCGCAGTCTAAGAAGCGGGGGGAGGAGATTACGCTCGAACCGAAGTGAAGAGTCCAGCGTAATAAAGATCCCCAAATACTTGAAGCCAGACTGGACAACCTGGATAGGAAATCTGTCCGGTAATGGAGGCAAAACACCCGAGAGAACATACACACAGGACTTAGCCCAATTAATAACCAGACCTGAGTTAGCACCAAATGAAGTAAGAACGTCAAATAAGACATTTAAAGATTTACGCGGGGAAGTAAGCTACAGAAGAATGTCATCCGCGTAAAGCGAGACGCGGTCTTCAAAATCCGGTGACCAACGGATCCCTTTGAGTGAAGGTTCCCATCGAAGCCACGCAGCTAACGGTTCCAGGGCAAGCGCGAAAAGCAACGGAGACAAGGGGCATCCCTGACGGGTCCCTCTACCCAGGCAGAAGGGGACAGAAACCCGACCGTTTACCACGACCTGTGCCAAGGGTTCGGCGTATAACAATTTCACCCAACCAATAAACTCAGGTCCGAAACCAAATTTCTCAAGAGCTGCCCAAAGATAGGGCCACTCTACCGTATCAAAGGCCATCGAGGCGTCTAGCGAAGCCAAAATGGCCGGCTCCGTCAGAAGCCCGGCCCTCGCAATAGCTCCGTGGAGACGACGTAGGTTAAGAGCCGTGTTGCGATGCGGGATAAATCCGGATTGATCCGGATGAACCAAGCCACCAATGACCGTCAAAAGGCGGGTAGCCAGAAGCTTAGCCAGAACCTTGGGTTCAACATTCAACAGGGAAATGGGCCTATAAGACGAACAAAGGTCCCGAGGCTTACCTTCTTTGGGAATAACAACAATCGTAGCCAGACGCTGATCATATGGGAGAATACCCCGCTCCCGGGATTCCAAAAACATGGTGCGAAGATAGGGCGCCACCTTATCAGGGCGTAGCTTGTACAATTCAACTGGCAATCCATTCGGGCCCAAAGCTTTGCCCGAACGGAGTGAGCGAATGGCCGTCGCTATCTCGTCCGTAGTGAAAGGGGACTCCAAAGAGACTCGGTCTAAATCGGAAACACTGGGCAGAGCTATATCACGCAACAAAAGGCGAGAGTCATCAACAACCCGTTCAGACACAGGGGAATAAACCACACGAAAATAGTCCGCAAAACATTCAACTATTCCAACCGGGTCGGTCACTCTCACACCATTCAAAGTCTGAATCACAGGCACCACACGACTCGCCCTCTCCTTCTTATCCAACCATGCCAGCAATTTACCCGCTTTGTCCCCCACATCATACAAACGACCCTGTTGCTCCCGAAACATCAGTTTAGCCGCATCCGTAACCAAAGACCTATAATCAAATTGTTTCAGACCCAGGGCGTGGAGTTTACCAGGTGTAACATCCGACTCCAGGTCAGCCTCTATCTCAGCGATCTCCCTCTCAAGGTCCACCACCTCTCGACTCCTCGCCTTTTTAGATTCAGCAATAAGGGAAAGGGCCTGCCCGCGAATCACTGTCTTAAAGGCCTCCCACAGGGATATCGCAGAGGAGACGGACCCCACGTTGTCTAGAAAATAGTTGTCCAAAGACTTAATCAAGAGATCACGGGTCTCGGGGGAGGTGAGGTACCATGGGTTAATAGGAGCCACCCGGCCCGCCGCCTCCACCCCCACCTCAAAACAAAGCCAGAGCGGTGAATGATCAGAGATGCCCCGGGGGAGGTGTCTAATCTCGCGAACCGCCGGCGACTGCGCCGCAGGCATCAGGAAATAATCCAGTCTAGACAAACTCCCATGGGCCCCAGAAGGGAAAGTGTATTGAAGCTGAGTAGGATGCATAAGCCTCCAGCAATCCACCAAGCCAAACGTATCCAGAAACCCACCCAGCCACTGTTGGGCCGAAGGAGTGTCCCTAGGGGGGTGACGATCGCGTAGACCAGAGAACACAGAATTAAAGTCCCCAGCTATGAAAAGAGTACTATCAGGGAGGTTCAACAACACCCGGCCCAAATCGGAAAAGGTAGAGGTCTGTAGACCGGGGGGCACATAAACGGCAAACAAGGAAAGGGTCCGACCCTCATAGCGTCCCACGAGGACGGCATAACGCCCCCGATCATCAAGGATCACATCATCAATAGCCAGGGGGAGGGAAGCCCGAACAAGGATACCCACCCCCCTGGAACCCGTGGTAAACCCCGAATGTGCGGCGAGGCGATAGCCCCACCTATTCATTGCACGACATGTATTGCCCACCAAATGAGTCTCCTGTAGAAAAACAATATCCGGAGACAAACGTCGTAGACATCGCAACACCACACCCCGCTTAATGCGATCCCCCAGACCATTGACATTCCACGAAATAAACCTCAACCCGCTACCCCCCATCCCACACAGCGATGCCGAAACCCCCCCCCAATGAGCATGACATCAAAAACATCATTAGCAGGATAGAATCGCCTTGATAAAACAAAACACAAACATCAAACTTCCCATCCACCCACCCCCCAACAATCAAGGAAACACCCCCCACCCTGCACCCCTGCAAGAAGCTAAAAAGCCACCCCAACATGCAGTGTGCCTGTCGCCCAAGAACCCCCATTCTACAAAAAGACCCCGGAGGAGGAAAGGCCCTGGCCCACCCGCCACCCCGATCAAGACAAATAACGAAGAGAACACACAGACAGTAGAGGTACTTAGGCATAAAATCCCAGAAGAAGTGACTCTACACGAAGACCCGGGCATAGACAAGTAGTTCAGCTCTCTACACCACCCTCAGCACCACCCGGGTGGTCGGCGGGCTCAGTCGCAGGAGGTCGGTCCGGCAGAGAGTCCAGCCAGTCATTCACAGAATCAGGCCGATCAAAGAAAAAGGTTCGGTCATTGTACTCAACTCGCAGCCTGGTCGGAAAAAGCATAGCATAGCGCAATCCCATGTCCCGGAGGCGCTTCTTGACTCCACGGAAACCCATACGCTGTTTCAGCACCTGTTGAGAAAAGTCCGGGTAAAAGTTCACCGTGGCATTCTCAAAGGCCACCGGGCCCTTCACGCGCGATGCCTGCAGGATAGCGTCCCGATCCCTATAGTGGAAGAGTTTCGCAACAATAGGCCTCGGCGGGGCGCCCGGCTTACCCTGGCCTCCCGGAACACGATGGGCACGTCCCACTGCGAAGAATTTACTCAACCCAGACGGAGAGAGGTAGTTCTGGATCAGGTCCTCGACCAGGAGATCAACAGAGTGCGGGTCTGGATTCTCCGGAACGCCAACCACACGCACATTACAGCGACGTGCCCTGTTCTCAAAGTCCTCCAAGCGCCGGGTCATGAAATCGTTCACCCTACGGAGATTGCCAATCTCCGTCTGTATCTCCGAGACGTCTGCCGTGAGGCTGGATGATTTGAGATCCAATGACTTCACCTTCTCATTGGTTTTAGATAGGTCGGCCCGAATCAAGTTCACATCAATGGCCACGGTGTCGATTTTGTGGGCCAAAGCTTCATACTGTTGGCCTATTGTTTCCTTCATGCCAGAAATGGCGCCCATGATGTCCTGCAAGGACGGCTCCGTTGACGCGTCCACAGTGTGGTCAACCACACTTGGGCCAGGCAGGGCGGCTCCAGGGGACCCCTTCGAATGGGTGTAACGGTCCATAACATTAGACTGGACCGGGCCCCCACGCAGGGGCGTCTTGGTCTTTCGTGTCTCTCGGTCCCCTCTGCCCGCCATGTCGGAAAACGCGTCACCAGGAGACTCACTCGACCCGATGGAAATGGCCACAGGAAAGTAGGGCGTCAGGACCAAAAAGCAGCGGCGAGGGTACCACTAGGAGTGAACTAGCCTGGAAGGAGAATAAGCTAGCCAAAGGCCTGACAGCCATCTCGTGCGCCGGACCCAGCAAAGGCCAGACTCCCCTGCCAGATGTCTCAGTCTGAGGCAGAATCGAAACCGAAACTTAAGAGGGGGACCCACAAGTCCAATCCCCCTGCCGTTGTTGTTCAACTCCAAGGCGGCCACAGTGCCGCACCCAGTCCCGGGCGCACCTCAAGGACGGACCCCGAAAGTTCGAGTCGTCGTATCTTCGGCGCCCCGGGTCCAAATCAAATTCCAAAAATCCCAGGAAGATCAGCCCAGCGTCCTCTACACAAATCCTCGTGAAGAATCAGGATATGTTCAGGATATCATGCCGGGAGTGGTGGGGGTCCGGAGAGCGCTGTGCTCACGCGGCCATCACGGATGCCCGCCAAGCTCCTCCCCCTATGGGCAATATTTAATGCTATTATGAGAGGTATGGCGATCCGGAAAACTTGGACAGGTGCCGAAATCTTTCCAGTTTTCAAAAAGGGCTCACCTTTTTTGCCGACCAACTTTAGGCCGATCAGTTTGATCGATGTCACCTAGAAACTGTTTGCAAGGATTCTCCTCGATCGCCTTCATGTGTGGATGAAGGAGCATGAAATCTTGAGTTTATACCAACCCTGCTTCAGAAAAAATATCTCTACCATCGACCAAATCTTTAGACTCCAATTACTATACTGGAAGACGGTGTCACTAGAGGGTGGCAGCCTCTATTAGATATTTGTAGATCTGAAGACGGCCTTTGATCTGGTCCCCAGAGATAAATTGTGGGAGGTACTTAGACACCTGGAAATCCCCCCAACCTTCTGACCTTGCTCATGAGACAACACAAGGGTAACTTTGCCCAAGTAAGGTACGGGAAATATGGGGAATTAACCTCCAGCTTCCCAGTCACTAGAGGAGTAAGGCAGCGGTGTGTGCTTGCCCCAACAGTGTCATGCCTTTTATCAATTAAACGAGGTAAAGGATAACGATGCCCCAATGCTGGCACGTAGTAAGGTGCCAGCAATGATGTTCGCGTGCGACACTCTGTTACTATCAAAGTCGCCCATGGGCATCCACAGGGTTCTTGATAGCTTCCCCACATTTTGCATAGACAGGGGGCTGGAGATCAACAAAATGAAGTCCAAATTCATGGTCTTCAACCCAGCCAACACATCCCGCTCAAATCCCTCCCTAAATGGTACCTTGCTCGAGAGGGTGACAGTCTTCCGATATCTAGGTGTCACTCTGTCTGAAACAGTTGAGTGGGACCCATAATTAGCTAAAGCAAGTGTCAAGACAGCACAGACAGTGGGGGGAATTGTAAAAATATATAGAAACTCCTCCCACAAATTGGACGGGCCTATAGCGGAGATTTATAAAGTACAAGCTAGGGGCGCCACAATGTATGGGGCCGAATTATGGGGCCATCGTCCCTCTGGCAGATTGATTAAAATAGAGAATAATTTTATGAGACAGATGTTAGGCCTCCTGCCAAGCAACCCCCTTAACCCTCTATGCCTAGACTTAGGAATTAGACCAATCGCGGAGGAGATTGGACTTAGGCCACTAACTTTCTGGCATAGCCTGTGGGTGCCCCGGAACTAGTAGTCTATCAGTCAGAGCTAAAGGAGATATTGGGTCTCCTGGTTCTGGGTAAAATACCATGGCTTTCATATATAAAGGATGCATGCTGTAGGCTGGGTACTCCAAGTTTATGGAGCAACCCTGAGGAAACCTGCCCGGTAATTTCACACTCAGAAATATAGGTCACTCAAACTAGCAGACATCCAGGGGAATTCGGCACTTAGTCACTTGACAGTTTATTTTATTTAAGTATTACAGCACAGTATTCGATTGAGTCCTTCCTGGATGATATCCAATCCACTCTGGCAAGGAAATTATATATCCAGTTCAGAATAGGGACTTTGCCGCTCCGTGCATTCACCAACAAATGGCTAAAAGCCACTCCCCTTGAGTGTCCCGCTTGCAGATGTGTTGAGTCAGAGCTTCATGCTTTTTTCTTCTGTCCTGGCTAGAAAATACTCAGACAGCGCTGGCTCGTCCCACTTTGCAGGAATTTGGGGTTTATGCACTGTGTGGAGGCATTTCGAATTTTGAAATATGATACCCACCCACCCATTGTTTTTGCCGTATCCCGTTTTTAAAATTAAATGTGACGTAGTCGTAGGGTGCTGGTAAACTCGCCACCGCACATACAAAAGTCCCTTAGTGCATGCACTGGTACTTTTTAATTTTTTAACTTACATTTAACCCCTTCCCTATTTTAACAATTAAGATTAGTGATGAACTGAAATCTTATTGTAGTATAATTGTATGTGTTTTCTTTTACGACTGTAGTGGCTTTACATAGGGTATTCGACTAGGTAGCTGGCTGAGGACGAGATAAAGGCTTGAACCCCACAAACCTCCCACCCTGTGACTACTCTGATGTACTCTATGCTGCTAAATTTGTAAATTGTATTTTTTATCTTATCTGTAATGTATTGGTTTATGTTATGTGTTTTTATCTTAATTGTCTGTAGTAATTACTTTTTATGGTCTATACTGACCAAAATAAAGTTTGTTGGAATGGAATGGTTAGATGACCTCTAACATCCTAAAAATGATTGGAGGGAAGACTGAGGGCTTCTTGGTGTTGAGGCCCTGTGTTGGGGCCCAGAGCTGTGGGCTGAGATGTGACTTCTCTTTTGAGTCCCAAATCACCAAACTTTGTACCATTGGATTTGGCTATCTCCTCCAGAAGCTCCTGCTTTTCATTCTGGCTCAACGGAAATCTGAGGTGAGTGGGCCTTGCATTTCTCCCCACTTACACTACATGAATGCCATCTGCCTCCATCTTGCTGGAGCTTGGCTCCCAAAAGTCTAAAATGATTGACTGAATTATTTTTGGAGCACACATACACCAAGTAGTGTCCCAGGGACCTCTTGGTACTAATGACAACCAGCATTGACAAAGGGATCCCTGCCGATTAAGGTTACTTGGGAATGAACTTAAACAAGAAGGAGTAGGAAGAAGAGAACTAGGTGCAGATTTACGTTACCTGGCGCATCCCTGCAAATCAGCGGGGATGCGCCAGGAAAGATGCGTGACGCGTTTACCCTTGCTCCACCACAGATGCGCTGCATTTACAATGCGGCGCATTCATGGCACAAGGATAAACAGATGCGTATCGCATCTGCCGGCGTAAGGTTGACGCAGTGCTGGATTTGTGTCGGGGCCCAACGCAACTCCAGCACTGTTCCAACCCTGACTATGTACAACATGGTGAGTCAAGCCTTACGCCTGCTTCAAGTAGGCGCAAGGTTTTGACGCAGCGTCGTTGGAAAAGTGACTGAGAGAAATCTTGTAGATTTCACTCAGGCACTTTTCCGAGCCGTTCCTGTGACGGAACACCCCCCCCCCCTGCACCGGAACGCCCACATTAAATCTGACGCAGGTTTCATTTGGCGCAGGGCTTTACAACGTGACGCATCTCCCTAGATGCGTTATGTTGTAAATAGGGCGCAACTGATGCATAGTTTATGCTGTCGCTGCATCACAGAAGTGATGCAGCGGTGGCGCAAATGAGGCGCAAGGGGCTTTTAAATCTGCTCTCAGGTATTTATTCGTGAAATTACTTGAAACTGGGCTATGAAAATTCCCAGTGGTGTGTTATTCTTGTGACTGCCTACAGGACTTTATTGCCACTAAGGACGGAAGTATATTATACAAGATCTAGGCCACAAACCATATATATTTATGAATAGGTTACTATCAAAAATGTCCCCATTATCGACAGGTACGCATCTCCAATTTTATGATATATACGCCTTCATCTTGGAATCCTACTCAACATGTGGAGTAGTGTGGCTCACTGGTTAGAGGCAGCAGACCCGAGAGCAGAAGCCGGCCCGGGACCAGGGTTCAATTCCCGACGCGGCAGGGTCGTGGACCTGGGTTAGCAGACTCGATAATTCTCGCTTCGGTGCTTACTCTAATCAGGGGTTCCACTCGGCATCTCTGGGCATTAGCTTGCCTAATCTCCACAACGGCCCCATCAATTCCGGGGATGCCTGGCTCCACCTTGGGGACTCCCAGCAGGGACCATCCCACAGGGAAAGCCAGGACGGGTTCCCCAGAGTTATACAGCGCCAGGAGACCTATGGACGGGTAGCAGTGCGCTTTACAAGCTCAAATACATTTACATGTGGTCTTTACTGCCAACACCGGCCTGGATCCATGAAGTCTACTCTCTTCAGTTGTGGGTTCCTCCTCTCTCCGCCATCTCTTCTTCAGCAATTTTTATGCACTGAACTATTGGTGTAAACCTTTGGAGAGACTCTCAGAAGCATGACTGTCTCAACAGATCTGCACCTCAGCCCGAACTTGGCGGATACATTTATTTTTGTTGGAATGAGTCTAGGGTCAAGAGCCGGTCTGTTTCTCAACGGCTTCAGGATCATCTATTAAGATTGGTGGTGAAATTGGCCTTCCTGGAGAGGTCTGTTAATACTTGCAGCATGAAAAGTTGCACAATGCTTGAAATGACAACTGTTTCAACGGCTGTGAGCTTTTGAGGCTAGAAAAGCTTGCGTACAGCGCCTTGAGACCCTACCGGGTGAGTAATGTGCTATATAAACCCCTGATTGATTGATTGATTGAACTGAACAGTGGGGATATGTCTTGCATGTACAGAATACTCAGGACAAAAGATATATTTTAGAAAAAGTCAACAGGTAAATCACGATTACTGTACATAAGCCAAATATATGTGTCTATGGGGTACATATATCTTCAAGGTATATAGATGTGGAGTTAGGAATAGCAAATCTATACTTCCATATATACACTTACCATTCAGAAGCGTGTCTCTCAATATTCTGTCGTCAATATTCTTATATGATAATATTGTGGGGTCAATTTTCAGAAGTACAATCGAGAGAGGACTTTAAGATGTAGATTTGAAAGACTTCCTTGTTTGTTTTCTTTTATTACGAGCTGAATCCATAGAAACTAAATAAGTGTGATAAATTCACAAACTAAAGAGCCATTGCGCTGTTTCCCTATAACGTCAAGCATGAACTAAGTTTGAACTACTGCCTTTCTATCCCGGAGCCCCTGGGTTGTCAACATTTGGTCTAGATTGGTAGAGCTCTTTACACGTTTTAACTCCAGATTGAATTGTTCCGCATCTGTTGCATAGAAAAAAATGTATATCACAGGAAGCGACTCTGAATTGTAATAGACTACCGAAATGTTTTGAAAGGGCACAGACATTTCAAAGGTAGAGAGATGTCAATTGCAAATTTCTGCAAATTTGATTTTGTTATTTTCTATGCCTCAACAGCATGGTATCACAAGAGCTAACTTAACATGCAACATACAGTGTCATTTCAAGTCAAGTGAAAGATTAAACATTTACGTTTTTACAAAGTAGCATCTGGAAGCTAGAGTGCTCTCAGGAAATAGTGATCCATGAAATGTCATCTGGAAATAATGATTGCATCTCAAAGCAACATATGTTCAAAGGCAAAAGCAGAGAGATGAACTTCTGAAACTGTAGCACTAAATTGACCCCCATCAGGAAGTCTTGGAGCAACACACTTCTTGTGATGGGGTGAGCAATTTGAATCCCAAATTTTGTAACAACCTAAACTTGCGTTTTCAACCAATAGATAGTAAGGGCCTGATTGAGAGCTTGGTGCTCCGTGGACCACCAAACCTGGGTGTCACAGTGGTGGCGGTGGACACTGGCGGTTTCGACTGCTGTGTTGTGACTTTTGTTTAATTATTTTGTCCACCATAAGCGTGGAAGGGTATACTCAGACATGAGTCCCTTGCTCATTGCACCATCAGGATTCAAGCAAGCCGGGCCGAAGACGGCTGTAATGCCAGAAACCGGTCCCCGGAAGCTTGTTTCCTTCCCAGTGAAAGAATTGGCTTTGTAGTTTGGTTTGCCCTGTTCCCATCATGCACTGGGACAGGAACAGACTAATTTGCATATAGCCAGGTTCTGAGCTGGGATGGTGCAGTGAGCTAAAAAACGGTGTTGGATCTAGCCCTGATCTCTTGACTGGGTGAGAGTATTCTGCTTAATTCAGAAACTCTGTCCATCACCACCCCTTGTTGTTTAATTGTGTTGTGACTTTTTGCATTTGTTGCCCTAAGTGGGAGGTTATGCCCAGACATGGGTCCCCTGCTCATAACACCACCTGATTCAAGCTAGCCTGGCTGATGAGAGGTGTTACGCAGGAAACCGGTCCCAGGAAGCTTGTTTCTGGTCGAGGGAGGACCTGGACTGGCAGTTCGGGCAAGACTGTTCCCATGGGGAACAGGGTCAAGACTGATTTGCATATGGCTGGGTCTAAACTGGAATGGCGTGGCATGCAAAAAAATGGATTTCACCCAGATCTGTGGCTGGGGGTGAATGCTTGATTAATTCAGAATTCTGTCCATCACCTGTTCTTTTTGCATTTCTCACCCTAAGTGGGAAGGGTATGCCCAGAGGTGGGTCCTGTGCTCACTACGCCACCAGATTCAAGCTGGCCTGGCTGATATGCACAACCCAGTCCCAGGATGCTTGTTTCTGGTCCAGGGAAGACCTGGCCTGGCAGTTCGGGCTGGACTGTTCCCATGGGCAACAGGGTCAAGACTGATTTGCATATGACTAGGTTGAAACTGGAATAGGGTGGCGTGCAAAAAAACTGTGGATTTAACCCAGATCTGTGACTGGGGGATGAATGTTTGATTAATTCACCATTCCGTCCATCAACTGTTCTTTCTGCATTTGTTGCCCTAAGTTGGGAGGATATGCCCAGAGGTGTGTCCTGTGCCCGCTACGTCACCAGATTCAAGCTAGCCTGGCTGATATGGGGTGTTATGCACAACCTGGACCCAGGATGCTTGTTTCTGGTCCAGGGAAGACCTGGCCTGGCAGTTTGGGCTGGACTGTTCCATGGGAAACAAGGTCACAAATGATTTGCTTATGGCTGGGTTTAAACTTGAATGGTGTGGCGTGCAAAAAAACTAAGGATTTAACCTTGATCTGTGACTGGGGATAAATGTTTGATTAAGTCAGCATTCTGTCCATCACCTGTTCTTTTTGTATTATGACTATGACGGTCGGACTGCCATGGGACTGCTGCAACCCCCAGGGATCCGCGATCCCACGACAGTGGCGCGGCAGTCTGGTCGAGCAATATGCCGGCAGTGCCGCTGCGGCATCATCAAGCATATTGAGTTTCCTCACAATCACAGTTTTCATGGCGGTGAGCCCACCATGAACACTGTGGCACTAGGGAAATTAAGGGCGCCCTATAGGGACCCTGTTGCCTCAGGGTTATGGAGATGCATGCAGGGAGCACATGGTATGCCCCCCTGTGTGCATGCAGCCCCTGTTCCTGCGAGGCATGGACTTCACAGTTAATGGTGTGCAGGAATGGGATTTGGCGCTCCCTCTGCGCTGCAGTGCTAAGGCTCACACCGCTACAGTATCGCCAAAGGACCATCTGCCAGACCACGAGGAAACTCATAATTTAGTGGGAGGTCGAGTTTGGTGGTGTGGTAGAGGGGCTGTGGCATGCTGACCTGCTCCCACGATGCCGAACTCATAATCACGCCCTTAATCTTTAGCTTCAGTTTAGTCAATAATGCAAATTTTTTTTTTTTTAAGCCAACTGCACAAAGCAACTTAGACACTTAGGGCCCTGTTATGAGTCTGGCAGTCCAGGGACCGCCAGTCTCGTGGCGGTGCGGCAGTGTTGGATCCACTGCAGTACTTGCAGTCCGACCGCCCCATTAGGAGTTTGGCAGTCGGACCGCCCTGGGACTGCGGCTCTGCCAGGGAACTGCAGTCAGAGGCCACAATATGCTTGGCATAACAGACATGGTCCTGCCAAGCATATTATGAGTTTCGTCTCCTCCAGGTTTTACATAGAAGTTCTTCCTCCATGTAAACTTTACATGGCCCCTCTGTGCCTCAACCACATATGGATGCACACAGGAGAGCATAACATGTGCCCCCCCTGTGTGCGTGCCCATAGGTTCCTGCACGGCATAGACTTTCGAGTCCATGCCGTGCAGGAACCTTGTAGTGCGGTCCCATTGCGGTCCCTTTTTCAAAGGCACCACCGCCTTTGAAAGAGGCACAGCCTCTGGACCGCCACGCCACCCGTGTGCCAGACCACTGAAAAGTCATAGTATGGTATGCGGGCATCACTGAACTTCAGCGAAGCCGCAGCGCTGCAGTTTGAGCTGATCACGATCTGCCTTTCCGGGGTTTCCGCCGACCTGTTCATGTCGGTAACCCAAACAAGGCCCCAGGACAAATTAGCCCTTGGGGAGGTGTGCCATGCACGATATGGTGCATGGTACACAGTGCACTAATGTGCAAGCGGCGCTTCCAGGGTGCCGGCATATGCTTCAGGCGGATGTATGACGTTACAACGCATACTTTTACAACGCATACCTTTACAACGAAATTTTTACAATGCAAAAACCATTACAACGCATGTATTTACAACGCATGTTTTTACAACGCAGGTACCTTTACAACGCATACCATTACAACGTAAGTATTGGTAAGTCTATATTAATTTTTTCATGTAAATTAATTGAAATTAATTTAATTTAATTTAATTTAATTTCATTTCATTTAATTCATTTAATTTGAATTTAATTTTACTTTATTTTTACCCTGTACCCCTGTACCCCAAAAACCCAAAACTGACCCTGAACCCTAAAAATACCCCTTTACCCAAAAACCCAAAACTGACCCTGAACCCTTAAAATACCCCTTTACCCAAAAACCCAAAACTGACCCTGAACCCTTAAAATACCCCTTTACACAAAAACCCAAAACTGACCCTGAACCCTAAAAATACCACTTTACCCAAAAACCCAAAACTGACCCTGAACCCTAAAAATACCCCTTTACCCAAAAATTCAAAACTGACCCTGTACCCTAAAAATACCCCTTTACCCAAAAACCCAAAACTGATCCTGAACCCTAAAAATACCCCTTTACCCAAAAACCCAAAACTGACCCTGAACCCTAAAAATACCCCTTTACCCAAAAACCCAAAACTGACCCTGAACCCTAAAAATACCCCTTTACCCAAAAACCCAAAACTGACCCTGAACCCTAAAAATACCCCTTTACCCAAAAACCCAAAACTGACCCTGAACCCTAAAAATACCCCTTTACCCAAAAACCCAAAACTGACCCTGAAGTGGTTTGACTCCCAACTAAAAACTCAACATCTGGAGCTACGCCAACTGGAGCATAAGTGGAGGAGAGATTACTGTACCACAGACAGAGACACCTACGTAGCCGCTCGCAATAAATATAAAAAAGCTATCATTGCGGCTGAAACAGCATAAGTCTCCAAGAGAATCTTGTCAGCCCCTTGTAAGTCGAAGGATATTTTTAAAGTCCTCGATGAATTCACCTCTGACTCTAGGACACTCCCGAGCCAGGCTCCTACTCAGGAATCATGCAATGCTCTTAGTACTTTTTTTCTCACAGAAAATTGTTATGATTAAGGATACTATCCCGGTCACCTCTCTTGGCACTGACATTGTCTGTCCACCCCACAATGCACTCTCCTTTACACTTTTCCCTCCCCTTGACTCAGAATCCTTGGCCAGACTGGCCGCTCGTGTCAAGTCTGGCTCACCTAACGATTGCTGTCCACCATCTATACTACGGGACATCTGCCTTACTTTACCTGACTGTATTCTCCCTTTGTTGAATTCTTCTCTTTCTTCTGGCACGGTGCCCAGCTCCTTCAAGGAGGCCGTTCTGGTGCCTCTACTGAAGAAGCCAGGAGCTGACCCCGTAGTTTTGGCGAACTACCGGCCTATTTCTCTTCTGCCTTATTTCTCTAAAATTCTGGAAGCCCATGTCACTGCCTGCCTCTCACAGTTCATCGAGAGCTCCAACTTTCTTGAAGCCAACCAGGCTGGTTTCAGACCCGGCCACTCTACGGAGGTAGTGATCTTGGCCGTGTTGGATGCTCTGAGAGACGGCGCTGACAGGGGTACCCCCCAGGCCCTGGTTCTTTTAGATCTGTCGGCCGCGTTCAACTCGGTGAACCATGACATCCTTCTCCATCGTGTCGAGCAGGCCGGCATCCAGGGCCTGGCGCTGGCATGGGTCGAATCCTTTCTGACCGGGTGGACTCAGACAGTCAGCCTGGGTACCTTCAGGGCACCCAAGGAATGTTCACATTGCGGGGTCCCCCAGGGCTCCTCTTTATCCCCCCTTCTCTTTAATCTGTATCTTCGACCCCTTCTCTTTTCTCTGAGGCAGTGGGACGTCACCGTCTTTAACTACGCTGACGACCTGCAACTCATCTTTCCTCTCAATTCCCCTTCTGCTATCACTAATTTTCAGGCGGTCATGTCCCACATTCTTCAGTGGATGAGCCAGAATCAACTCAAATTGAACCCCGGGAAGACGGAGCTCCTTCTTCCTGGTAAGTGCTCTACTTACTGGAGTCCGCACTTTTGGCCGGCAGAATTGGGCCCTCCTCCCACCCCTGTGGCTTCGGTGAAGAGTCTCGGGGTCATTATTGACTCTGAGCTATCCCTTAAGCCCCAGATAGGGGCGGTGGTCTCTTCCTGCATGTTGCAGCTACGCAGGATCAGGAAGGTGGCCTATCTACTGACGCCCGAAGTTTTGATTCAAGTCATCATGGCTCTTGTCCTCTCCCGCTTGGATTTCTCGAATTCCCTCTATCACGGTCTGCCCAAGGTCCTTCTCTCTAGATTACAGATCGTCCAGAATCAAGCGGCGAGATTGGCCTTCGGGATCCCGAAATGGCAATCTGCTAAACCTCTTCTTACCAACTTACATTGGCTCCCTGTCATTTCGAGGGTAGCCTTTAAGATCGGCTGCCTTACCTTCAAATCTCTAACTGGTCCTTGCCCTGCCTTCTTGAAATCTCTTATCAGTCCCTATTGTCCCTCACGCAACCTCAGATCTTCTTATCTTCGCCTCCTGGTTGTCCCTTCTTTCAAGCTCTGCAGAATCGGAGGTCGGAGATTCACACATTTGGCCCCTAAATTCTGGAATTCTCTCCCATCCTCACTTAAATTTTCCAACTCGCTTTTCCAATTCCGCAGATCTTTGAAAACATGGCTCTTCCCACAATCTGGCTAACCCCTCCCTGCCCGCCCCCAGCACTAGATCAGCGCCAGGAAACCCACGGTGACAGAGCGCTTTATAAGCTCACCTTAACATAACATAACATAACATAACCCTAAAAATACCCCTTTACCCAAAAACCCAAAACTGACCCTGAACCCTAAAAATACCCCTTAAAAAACCCCAAACATATAACATTTTAAATATATTTATATACTTACCAATTCTTACGTTGTAATGGTATGCGTTGTAAAGGTACCTACGTTGTAAAAACATGCGTTGTAAATACATGCGTTGTAATGGTTTTTGCGTTGTAAAAGTTTTGTTGTAATGGTAGTGCGTTGTAAAAGTTGCGTTGTAAAGGTTGTTTCCCGCTTCAGGCTCTTTCTATGAGCCAAAGCATGCCAGCGCTGTGGCACCGCTGACACAACATTGTCAGCTCCGTGATTTTGGCATAATATGGCAGCCAGGATGCCTCCGGCTTGGTGGCGTTTTCCCTACCGCCTTAGCGGCAGTCCGGCGGTGGGACCGCCAAACTTTTAATCAGGCCCTTATTGCAGATTTTTGGAGATGTCTCCATATTCTTTCATTGAAATGATAGTAACAGCTGTGAATGGTTGTGTGAGGGTACATTTATAGAATGGTTTGAATCATGGTTTGCTCAAAGTCCATGATTTTTTTGGGGGGTAGTATCCATTTGTTTTATGTTTGATAAGATTTAAGAGATCATACTAAGTGCTGCTTTGTTTATTTGGTAGTAGACCATAAATAAAAAAGATATTTCTGTTTTGATATGCACCATGTACGGTGTATATCTGAGTGAAAGGTTTGGGACACATTTTGAAGGTCCTATCTATCATTTGCGTGTTACATTGTCTCAGTTTTAGTAAATTATCTGCCGCTCTTTATGTTCAGATATGCGTATGTCTTGGTATCTTCTAGGGGCAGGTGAGGTATCGCTGGTGGCATTTTTAGTTTGTACAATATTGGGCCGATTCCGATCTCGGTTGGAAAGCACTCCGACCGAGCCAGATCCGGGGTGTTTTCCGACCGATCAGGACTCCTGCAGTCCGACCGAGAGAGTATGATGCGGCCGTATGCTGTCGGACTCGGTTGTGTCAGACTCCCATAGAAGTCAATAGGAGCCGATCGTACAACGCATACATGGGCTCCCATTGACTGAATGGGTACGTTGCAGACAACTGCGCCCCCTACAGTGGTTACGTGTTGGTGCCATTCGCACAGTACATGCCTGTGTTGGGGAGACCCATGGGTCTCCTCATGTGTCCGAGTCGTAAGGCTACGGGTAAGAGGGGGTCCGATGCAGACCCCCAAAGCCCAACTCTGGGAGCTATTGCGAGCCAGAAGCTCCGACTCGATCCGGCTGTCCGAATCGAGCATCGTACTGGCTCGGTCGGAATTCGTCTCCATTGCGCGCCATGGTTAGCTTCCGGCCGAGACGTACGGAGCGGTTCGGATCCGGAAAAGATTCGGACGGAGATTTTGCGCTTGTTCGCATCGTACTTCGACATCTGGACCCGTGTACGAACCGGACCTCCGAATTCGATCCGCTAATACCGAACCCGATTCGGTGCCCTTCCCACCGAGATCCGAATTGGCCCCTAAATGTTTTCAGTGGTGATAGGTGGTGGTTGGCCTGTGATGTGTTCAGGGCCTTTAGGTAATACATCTTTAAGGATTTTGCATGTAGGCTCCTGGGAACTAGTGCTTGCCGCTCTTATATCCTGCAATTTCCCCCTTACCTCTATTTCTGGCATATTTGGGTTATGGTTGTGCTCTCCTACATGAATACCATATCATATTTTGTAGTGGTCCTCCCACAGGATGAATTAGAATAATATTTAGTGCATTTCCAGTCTATAGAATCAGTAGATGCACTTTATTGGCTCTAGGTGCAGCCCATACGATTTTGTAAGTGCTTTCCTTTCTGTGAAGTGAAGTGATATACTTTGCAGCTTCTGTCATTATATCTGAAAGTAGTGTAAATGTAAAAATATATAGAATATTTTAACATTTGTTATTTACATGCAAAAATATGCAACCACTTCTATTTTGTTTACTTATATGTATGTTCTGTTTAGATTTTTCACGCTGTTTAACAGCTTTTCAGTTGGGGTGTTCTAATGTGGAGCAGGTGCTTTCTTTTCTGTTTGATGAAAAAAATCGTAAGTTTCATTTTAATGTTAATTTGTTGGTAGTGTGTAGAGATTGCGGTTGTTAGGTTTGTTTTAGCTCACTATTTGGGTAAGTTTATACCTTTGTATTAATTTATGAATGCTTATTTCTTATATCTTTTTGCTGGTTTGTGATAGTTGTTTTTTTCTGGAGGCACCGGTTCCACATGGATGCAGCAGTGGTAGGGCGGGCACCAAGGGCTATACTATGAATGGCACAGTCGGTTAGACCACTGATGTGTTATGTATCTAAGATCTGGAAACCTACGAAGGAATTTTGTGATAAGGATGTTCTTCCCACCCCCATACATTGATGAAAGACTTCTTTGATAGCGGGGATATAAAAACATTTGAACATTGCAAGAACAATTTAGTCTGCAGGAAACTGTATGAAGTTCTAGGAGTTTAGACATTGGGTCCTTCACCCTATGAACAAGTTGTCGAGCACAAAGTGGGAAACATTTAGGAAGAATAATTGGAAACCTGGTCCTGACGAAAGCTAGGGACCCAAAGCAGGTGCCTATTTGAGGCTGAAACATGTTGATCAAATAGATGCAGGGATTATAATCACCCCCATGTCACTTTTCACTTTTATTATCATCTCATTGGCCCTTTATTTATTTATTTATTTTCTTATATAGCGCAGGATTCGACCCCCGGAGGGGTATCTCCGCGCTTGCGCATTGATACAGATGTTAGACTGATAACTGAATAATTAAACTACCAGCAAATTATGAGGTTGAGTAGAGATGGGTTTTAAGGAGCTTCCTGAAGGATTGAAAATTTGAGTTAGTCTTTAGGGCAAGTGGAAGTGAATTCCAGAGAATAGGACCTTTATAGGAGAGGGTGCGCCCTCCCTGTCTTACCCTCTTAATCCTAGGGACCTGAAGCAGTTGCTGGTTACTTGAACGCAAGGAACGTCCAGGACTATAATGGATGAACTTATCCATTAAGTACTTGGGGCCTGCCCCAAAAAGGCATTTGTGTATGGTACAGCAGATTTTGTATTTAACCCGCTGCCGAACAGGCAGCCAATGAAGGCTGTTCAGAAGCGGGCGGGAGGGAGTCCTAGGTAAAACATTAAGCACCAGTCTTGCCGTGGTGTTCTGGACCACTTGCAAGCGATTTAGTTGTTCCTCATTGGCCGAGATGAGCAGGCCATTGCAGTAGTCCAATCTGTTGACCACCAAGGTCTGGTCCAGAGTCTAACGATGATAATCAGGCAAGAAAGGGAAAACGCGTTGCAGGAGTCCGATGGTATGGAAGCACAGACCTGCGACTTGATTAGCATGTTCTTTAAGCACCAATGACTGATCCAGACGCACACCGAGATTTTTAACGGTTTGTTTTGGACTCGGCACTGGCCCAAGATCTAAAGGCCACCATTCTGGGGACCATAGAAGCGGGGCCTCTCCGAATAACATCACCTCTGTTTTGCCTACATTGTACTGAAGGAAGTTTGTAGCCATCCAGTTTGAGACCGCCCTCATACCATCCGCAAAAGATTTTCTTATTTCTGGGGTGAGGGACTGGGGAATAAAGGATACACCTTGGGAAGGGGCCTGATATTTGAAAATCAGATATAGGATCCAGTACCCCATTGCCCACCACCCCAAAAAAGTACTTTCTGTCAACAGAGGGAGACCACTCACCACTAGATGCTTCTCTGGCGAGTGTGGCGGGCGATGATGATGAAGCATGGCACCCAGGGCCTGCCTTACAATGTTGTGTGTTTCTGTGCATTAAATTGGTCCATTTGTTTAGTGAGATGTAGAGGACACCGAGGTCACCCACCTCTGAATCTTGTTCTTGGGCAGTACCCGTTTTACTCTGCATAGACTTGTCGCATTTGCTGTTTGGTTTTATAAATTAAGTTGTGGAAGGACGCAAACAAAGAAAGCCCAAAAACATTCCTTTTGTTCCCCCTTTTAAAACGTAGGGTCACAGCAGTGATAGGAAGTTTATTCCGCAGCATATAACAACCCTTGTTATGCCCAGTTCCTCAGCAGCTGCCAGCTTCCCAAGCCTCCTGGATTCCAACACTCTAGAATCCAGCAGTGGAAGCATCCAGTTGCTAGGATTTACAGCATTCCCCTTTCTTTATTACAATTGCAAAATGCTAAAAGCTACTACAGTGTAATTAATATACTCATACATCTAAAACAGTTACAGCTCATTTAACTCTCAATACTGCCCAACAAGTGTTACAAATACAGTAGCATATGTTCAAAACATAGGTACATACTATAAATGCACACATTGACTTGAACCACTTAGGATTACCCACATACACATGTGTTACATTCCTCCTTATACCTCTCTGCCTAACTTGCCGTTCAACATGTTCATTTCTTGACTCCACACCCTCCTCAGTTTGAACAACTTGGTATAACCTTTCATCACCCTGTTGCCACCTCTCTTTGATTCAAACAAGTTGTCATAACCTTCCCTTACCCTGTTGCCCAGACACACCCTCTCATGCAGGCCATTCTCAAAATGCCTTCCTTTCTTTTCATTCCTTTCGTTCTGTCTCCTAACACATGTAGCCTGACTCTTCTCCACCCTCTTTTCCCACTTCTCAACATCCAACTCCAGATACCTAGACTGGGCCCTCCTTGCAAGCTCATCCACAGAGCAGGACACTCTCACTTTCAGTAGACCGAATAGAGACTCACGAGCCATAGGGTGTGGAGTGGTCCTAAAATTCCACAACATATCTTTAACCTGCCTCATCCAACCAACTTCACCTGACTCTACCAATCGTAGGCCTTCTCTCAATATGCGGTTAAAGCGATCCATTCCGCCTTTACTCCTGGAACAGCACAACCCGGTCCCACAATGCTTAAATCCATTCTTTTCCAGAAAAAACTCAAACTCATCTGGAACAAACTGACCAATGTTGGTCAGTAAGGCGGTAGGACAACCCTCCCATCGGGACACATCCTCATAATACGCAATCAAATTTGATGCCTTTACTTCTCTCATTAATGCCACCTCTGGCCATTGCGAGAAACAACCCATCATAACTACAACATACCTCTCACCCATACCCAAACAGTCAAAAAGACCACATATATCCAAAGCCAAAATTTCCCATTTCCGATACTCGTTCTAAGAAAGACTAATGGTGACATGCAGTTATCATCCACTTGCTTGGTGTGATTGCGACTCAAATCATGCCCAAGGATCATTGTTCTTTCCATCCCAACAACGATCTTCCCTTCTCCACCACATACATTTTATCCTTCACCTTTGTATCGTGAAATTGCACTTCAGCAAAGAAATATCCTAAAACTGGCAATTTGTCCCCACAATACCCTTTGGGTTCAACATCTCAGGAACAAAAATGACATGCAACTAAAATTTCCCGTGTCAGTTTATCAATAATGGAAAACAGTGATCTTAAAACAGCCCAGATTTGTACCTCTTTGACATTCACCTTTATTGCACATTTAGGCAGACGATACTCCTTACTCATTTCCCTTGACTGACCCACGTGTTGTGGTTCCTGCTCATTCACCAACATTGGTTCAACCTCTCATTCCTCACTGGATTCCGAGTCCATCTTGTTCCCTGGTACTTCTTGTCCCTTTACCAAATTCACTGCACTCCTGGATTTCAAGTTGTCCACCGACTTGCACATTCTATAGAAATGGCCTATTTATCGTTACATTTGAAACACCTGCTCTTAGCCGCAAGACAACTGATCGACTCAGCCGCGAGTCGCTCACTACCACATATGTGGCACACTCCCTTTCCCTCAACATTTTGAGGTTTCCCTTCTTTCGTCCCACCCTCATTACCACTGCACAAGGATTTCTTCACCACATTCATATCGCATGCATTCTCCGATTCACCTGTTCCCTTAACAGCAGCACCTCCCAATTCTTTAACATAGCGAGGGGTATTCTCCATGCACCCATACCCACTTCAATGGTTTTATTTAAATTAGGGTTTATCAGTCCGAAAGGTTTCTCCTGGATTCTAATATTATTTGTCCTGGTAATCATCTGATCTCTAATAATTTCATCTCGGAGATATCTGAATTTACATTAACTTTAGCTAGAGAACTGGCAGTAAGGGATACTGGAAGGCCGCACCACCTAGCTATACACACTTATTATTTATAGAACACAGATTCACAGTTGCCCACCTCTTTAGTCCACTGCCACAGGACTCAAACAGTTGCTAAACAATATATAACATATAGAGAGGCAACAAATTAAAGTTTAAAGCATCAATGCACATGTAGTAAAAAGATCTGAATTTCTTCTTCGTTTCTTAAACACACTTCTTTTAATCTTGTCGTCATACAGAGTGCCAAGAGATGTTACAAGTCCAGCAAAAAAACAGCCAACGCGTTTCGCTCCACAGGGGACTTCCTCAGGGCAGACTTAACAAAGTTCCAACTCAAAGGGTAAGATATTTCAGATCCCCCTTAGATATTTCTATTTACTCTCCGCAATTCACACACTGCAGTCAAGGCTTCAATGACAGCTAAATTGTTCTTGGTTCTCGTAATGTGCTTCCTGTTTTCAAATATTCTTCCCATATAAACGGTTGACGTACAAAAATGGACGTGAGTACTTCAATGATCCATAGTAAGATGCCTGGTCAATACGATAGTTGACTCCAGACAAAGTGCTACGGTAGACGCACCGTCTCCGTATTCCCTCACGTCCACGCCGGTCTTGTAACATCTCTTGGCACTCTGTATGACGACAAGACAAGATTAAAAGAAGTGTGTTTAAGAAACGAAGAAGAAATTAGGATCTTTTTACTACATGTGCATTGATGCTTTAAACTTTATTTTGTTGCCTCTCTATATGTTATATACTGAATTTACATTACATAGCCGATCTCCTAAGGGCTGCTACATACTATTCAATAGTATCCCGTGCACCTGTGCGCAGGAGAAGAGCTTGTGTCTTTCGACCACAATGCTAATCTTTGTGCCAAAATTCTCTTCAAGCGCTCTTACACAGTTTCATACTCCTCCTCCTCCTCCTCCACATCAGACCCATCGTCTGCATTTCTTCCTTCCAATACCTGTTTTGGCAAAGTTTTGAGGACTCTGCCTTGTAGCCACAAGCTATGTTTTAAAATGGCCAATTTTCTATCGCCAACCAGAACATGCCACCTATTGCCTGCAAATAGGTTTCTTTCCAGTCTTCCCATCCCATACATGGAATCCCTGGGCTTTGTAAAAAAACTGGAAGTGCAGGTATTTATTACGTAGCCAGGACCGAACCCCCGAGACAATACGTTCTTCAATTAAATGTTCCACATGCACACTATGGTGACTAAACTACAACAGGTTCGTGAAAATAGAACTTGACCTTGCATATCACGATAAACTCCACACAAAATTACACTGGCCACTGACTTGACGTCATATCTACATCACTTCAGTAGGTCTGCGCATTAATAACTACATGTCAATTGCAGGTTAGCATCCTAGCTTCCCTAAAGCCCACTTCCAACACATTACCATTCTACAACAAGAAAACAGTACACTCATAAACATGGGATCAAGGATAAGAGAAGGGCATACTCAATACTAGTAAAATAATGTTCACAGAAGTGTCTTAAGGCTTCAATTCCATATTGATACTGGTTAGGCAGGTTTAATGTGTTTCACCTAGATGCTGTTGGGTGCACCAGTGATGGTTTTAGCTATTCACGCAACACCCACAACTTTTCTCCACATGTTGTGGCCTCACTGATCTTCCTCAAACTACCTGTCTGCTCTGCTCACCTTCTCATTGTGTCTTTGTTTATAATGTGACTGACACTGTCCCACTTTTGCACGCATTTCTCACTTTTGATCTCCTCTCGACCACATCTTGCCATCTACGCTGGGACAGCCAGAGTTCAGGGCACTCTACCTTTCAACAAACTAACGGCTGTCTCCCATTTCCCAGAATGTGGTGTAGTCCCCTAATTGTGGCATTAGGCCCACACATTAATATGTAATCCTGCAACCAATAAGGTTACAAGAAAATAGCAAGTATTAGTAAACACATACAACAAATTCCCAAATTTGCAATGAAAACTAGCACATGCACATAAGAAAATGTTTTGTAATGGAAATATGCTTCTCAAACCACCGATCCACTATGCAGCCGTAGATGTGATCATTAGCCATTTACAAACAGCCATGCGCATCAGCGTTGTTGTGATCCCACACACACACACACACACACGTCAGCACTCTTAGTTAATTGTGAGCAGCAGTGAGTATCGGCATTGTTTTTTGTCCCAGATGCACACACCAGCACCATGATGACACGGCGCAGCGTGGCTCACACTGCCTTGGTTTCCACAATGTCAGCAAAAACTCATCTGTGCCTTGACATCAGAGGTGCCATCACTTCCTTGAGGCTCGATCATGCCTCTGGTTGAAACTGCTTCACCGCTCACAACTAGGGGCCTCATTACGTTGTCGGTTGGAAAGAATTCCGACCAACTCCTTGTCAGAATGGTTTCCGACTGTCTCGGGTTTGCGGGGTCCGACCGACTGATTACGATGTTTCCGAACACCGTTCGGTCAGACTCCAGTTGACTTCAATGGGAGCATGTGTTTGGACCGACAACACAGTCTCCCATTGAAGAAAGGGGTGGTTACGGAAAACCTTACACCTGTGGTGTGCACCCCTTGGTGCCAGCCAAACTGTGGATGGTTGTACAGAGGGGTCCCATGGGTACGCACCTCCAGAGTCGGTTTCCGACAGCTGATCCATGTTGGGCAAACCGAGTCGGAAAGGCTGTCGTAATCCGTCATCGTAATACATCGGTCAGAAAATAGGTCCATAGAGCTGTACGTTTCAACTCCGACCGACTTGGAGCTTCAGAATGCCGGTCGGAAACAGAGTCGGACAAACCCAAAGGTTACCTTCCATCGTAATCGGTCGGTCAGAAATCTTTCCGAGTCGTCAGAAACATGGGTTCCGACTCAGGTTAGGAAAATCCAAATGCTGTTCAGAGCCTTTCCGACCGACACCATAATGAGGGTCTAGATGTCTGCGCTTACCCCGCGCACATGCAGGCAAACGCACCTGCACCCAATCCATAATGGTGCCGTGTTACGCCATGTAGTTATGTGTCACTCCCTGCCCTCGTTACCCTGGTTACAGTGTCAACGTCAGCAACACGTTCAATGTCACTACTTCAACGCCACCAACCAGCTGACAGCGTTCTCGCACCGCAGCTCGGACTAGGTAATGCGCCTCTTCACCTTTTTAAAAGATGCAGGTAAGCCTGGTTGGTGTCCCTCAAGCTTCCTCAACGTAACAATCACCGCATGCATCTGAAATGAGCATGATAATACTCAAGCGCCTCCGTCCTCACAGCTTCACTGAGGCTAAGTCCACCTTCTCACGCCAATCACTGCAGTTTTTTGGAGATAGCCTCACCCGTTCAACCTTACTCATCTGTGCCTGACGCACTCCAAATGCAGTCAAAGATCACCTCAAGGCATCGTTGCAAATCTCAAATCTTCCGGATAGCGGTCGCACGTCGTACACAACGTCCTCTTCAGCAGTATTCTATTAAATTCTTTCCTTCCTCAGTGTCCCTTTTCCTTCCATCCCATCTTCATTGTCACTTTTACAAAGTAGGGACACAGCTGGATGTAGTCATAGGAAGTTTAGTCAGCAGTATATAATGCCTCCTGTTAACCCCAGCTCCTCAGCACCTGCCAGCTTCCAAAGCCTCCTGGATTACAATACACTGGATCCCAGCAGTAGAAGCATCACTGTGCTAAGATATAACACCCAACACCCAGTGCTTAATTTGAACCAATACTTAATCATCAATACTTTTCATGAGCACTAGTTAAGGGCACATCCATTTTTGATATGCACGGGAGATTAAGGGGCATATTTACAAGCCCCTTGCGCCACTTTTGCGTCATTTTTAACATGGGAAAAGTGACGCAAAAATGGCGCAAGGGGCTTGTAAATATGCCTCTAAGTGATTTCCCAGAATCACAGGATATTGAGCCAACACCGAAACTCAAACCTGGTTCCCCAGCTCCGAAGTCGAAGTTCTGCCCATTAGGCCACATCCTCTCCCCACTTTCATGGTTAGTAGTTGGTTCTGCTTCAGGCAGTGCTAACAGGAGCAAGCTGCCTCCTTAGGAGAGTCACAACACTTATTGTTTTTTTTTTTTTAATTAACCATTGCCACACCCCATATTTTTCTAGGGGTCTCACTGTGTTTATGTTATGACAATTTAGAAGCCCACGCCCCCTCCCCAAACTCTCAAGGGGGCGTCATTTTACGTTGCTCCATTGAGCACGGCCCCTTTAAAATGTAGCCCTTGGAAGGGTTATGAAATGAGCATTAATCGTTGGAAGATGTACAGGGAGACCTAAATGAAGCAAAGGGATACAAAAAAGTGTAAAACACAGCAGAGAAAGAAAATCCGGCCTTTAAATGCACGGAAACTGAAGGTGGAGGGACGCAGAGCGGGGATCAGAGAGCAGAAATGCGTCGGATTGCCTTTCTTATCCCAAATAAACCCTCTGTTTATCAAGCCCCCAAAAAAGGCAAATGTAACCTCTGCGCTGTTTGTCTTTCAAAGTGGTATTTGGAAAGACAACATCGAAAATACCTTGTTTTCGCATTTGGAACACGACCATAATTTGTAATGCGGCCCCTCGGCCCGGCCACGTGCTGACTGTTTTGTCAGATAATAAAAGCAGATTTTTGGGCGCCCCTCGCCGACCTCCCCAAACTAATGCTTAGCAAAACAGAGCTGGCCCGCTGGCGGGGTGCGTGTCCCCTGGCTGCCCCGCAGTAACCCCCAGAAGCAGCAAATTAAGCCTTTCTTTCAATATTTTTGAATGATCTGCATCGTTGCAAATCAAAATCAGGCGATCTGGAAAAATCTCGTGTCGGGGGGAGCAGCTGAGCTCGCCGGCCCCCCCTGCTGCAAAGCCCAGATCCCCGGGCCCAGCCAGGAGAGCTATTTCTGGGCTCCGGGCCAGCGTCAGTTCAAGCCTTAAAATATAATATTTAAACAAATATATAAAGGAGAATGTGTTTATTTTATCTCTCTGTGACCGCCGGGATGCATCTCTTCTGGTGGCGCGTGCACCCGGCGATAGTGCGCGTGCGCGCGGCAGGGAGAGTGAATGGGTAAGAGAGGTTACATTCATTTCATTGAGCGTTATTGCTTTTTCACTCACGGCGTTAATAGCTGAAAATGGCCTTTGTCTAGTGAGGGCGCAAACCACTCTTAATTGCCCGTCTTAAAATGATAGACCAGTCCTGAAAGCATGGGAGAGAGCTGGGAGGAGGCAGTTAATGACTGTTAACACACGGTGGAATGTGGAAAGTGGCACCTGCCCCCTTACTCTAACCCTAGGCGGGAAGATCTATATTTAACCTGTCTCTGACTGCGTCATGGCGCTACTTGACTTCCTAACGCACTTAGAATACCGGGAAACACATGGACGTCAATTCACCAAAATGCCAAGGGTAGCGGAAGTGACATCACACACCCTTAGGCCTTCTCTTTCACTCACACACGTTTTCACATAAACACATAGGGGGGTCACAGCCATCGTCAATCACTCCTCCGCCCGCCATATAATGATGCCGGGCGGTGTGCTGGCGGATGCAAAGTCCGCCTGCCACGAGTACGCGACAGGTTCCGATTGCCTGGCGGACCCAGCCAGCATCCATTAACTCGAGGTGGTGGCCTAGCAGAGAAGGATGCTGCGATCTACAGGCCTTTGAATGGCGGTACCTCTGCCATTCACGGTTGGTGGAGATTGACTTTGAGGGCCCGTTGCGGGCCCCATTTTGTAGGGGCACTTTCATTTTGTGCTTAACATTTCCCTTCACCAGGTGGCAGGCACTGTGTGGTGTATGCCACATAGTGCAGGGAAAAACAAAACGTACACTTTTGACATTGGGAAGGTGCTGCCACTGCAATGTTAAAACTGTATTTTGCGGCTGCCATGATGGCGGCCGCATTGTAATCAGTAGTACGGAACCGCAGCCATGTAGGCCTGCCAGGGGTCACACCTACTACCCCTGGCGACCCCTAAATGATGTCCATGGGGGAACATCATTATGCATATGTATTCTTACACCAGTAGGATTCTGTTCTGGTGGAGAGAAACCTGGCAAAAGATAAGCTTCTCATTGAATTTTATAATTACCCATAGAGGGCCTCATTTGCAGCACTTGCTGTGCCGCCATGTTCATTGTCGCAGCCCTAAATGGATGATTTGGGCTGGGACATTGTTGTCCCCAGGGGATGGGTAGGTGGAACGCCCCTAAAGTCCTAACTTGGGATTAGATTGACTAAGTGTTGAGCGTGAACTTGCTGGATGCTTTGACATCTTATGCTGCGCTTCGGCGCTTATACAATCGTAAGCAAATCAATGCAATATTCTGCGACATAGAATTCTCCAAGCACCTTCCTAAGTTGTAATCCACAAACTTTCCTATTGGTCGTTAAACGCAATGTGTGAGATGGTTCGTATCTCTCTACAGGGGTTCTTACATTTGCTGCTGGTCCACCGTATACAACAACGGTATAGAGGCAATCATTTGATAGGATTCCAGATCCGCAGTACTTCATTAAACTCCCTCCATATTGGTGCAGCTGGCACCACTGAGTCCACCATAGACCGGCGGTGACGGCGATGCATAGCTAAGATGGGTCGACCACATTTTAGCAAGTGATTTGCCCTCCTGGTTCTTCTTTATGGGGCACATGCAAGTGGTAAATGCAAATCGGTAATCAGGGAGTCTTAAATATCCTGAGAAATGTCCTTTACTTTAAAAGAAACAAGACGATGAAAATTTGCAGTGAAAAAGCATAGTCTAACTGTCTTATGAATAATAAAAAATACAGGTTCGATGGGTAGTCGCGGCTACCCACCAATACTGTATCGAAAGTGGCAGGAAGGAAAGCTACCAACACATACGCAGATAGTGGTCCGGATGTGGCAAGAAGCCACCAGACTTTTGGGATGGGAAGGCAGGCTAATGGAAAGGACCCCGCTATGGGGCAGTGATCTGCTGCGGAAAGGAGGGAACCTGAAAGGATTTCAAAAATGGGGGCTTCTGGGCATCAACTACTTGGAGATACCTGGAGAGGACAGGCTCTGTTTACATTTGAGGCCCTGTGGGCAGAATATGAGATGGCAGAATCTGAGAGGTTTCAACACCTGCAGTTGGGGCATGTGCTGACTACACCACTGGAGTCAAGCTAGCCTGGCTGAAGACGGCTGATAGCCAGAAACCGGTCCTAGGATGCTTGATTCCGGTCCAGGGAAGACATCTGAACTGGGTTTTTTAAAATTTTTATTTATTTATTTTATGCGATTTTATATAGCGCAAACTTTACCCGAAGGTGTCAGAGCGCTTTACATAAGAACCAGTTGAGAAACATAAGGATTTAGGATTACATGTGTTACATAAAGGATACAAACTGAAAAAATTGCAAATGTACAAGATGTAAAGTCACACAAGGAGGAGATACAAATGAATATACTCTAAGAGTCACATAGGAATGGTAGATAGTACAAAGGTCAACCGCATATACTAGTGATTAGAGTTATCTCTATATACATAGGGAAGGGATATGACTGGATATACTCTAAGAGTCACATAGGAATGGTAGATGGTACAAAGGTCTACTGCCAATACTAGTGATTAGAGTTATCCTTATATACATATATATACAAACATAGTAGATTTCCTCAGGCAGAGTTCCATTAAGTGGAGTCGGAGGGGGGACGTAGTCACAACACCAAGGGAGGGTGGGAGGGATTCGAGGGTATGGAGAAAAGGCAAAACAGAGAGGGGAAGCAACATTTGAGGATCCTCAAGGGGGAAAAGAGGGAAAAGGGTAAAAAGACTAGGGAATGGACAAGATGACGGGTCGGGGACCAGAGAAAAAAAACGGCCGAGAACAGCAGCAAAATGGCGGGCAGGACAAAGGGAAAAGTAAAGAAGTCCATGAGAGACTGTGGTCCACAATTGCAATGCCTCAGGAGTTTCCCGTACCGGGAGCTGTAATTGTGGTCATACGATTGGTATGACCACAATTTGCTCACCAAGGTATGACCTTGGTGAGCAAAATAACGATGGATTAAACCCAGATCTGGGACTGGGGGTGAATGTTTTACTATTGTGCAACATTCCGTCCATCATCTTGTGTGTTTTGCCGCATGTGCTGAGGCAACATGTCTTGGAAGGGGAACAACTGCCAAGAATATACGCCTATAGAGGATCTGCCCCTGCTGGATCCTATGACAGACAAAGTAACCTTCCTAACCTATAGGAAACTAATGAACAATACTCCTGACCTTGAAGACTCTGAGGGAGACATGGGAGGCATAGAAGATGACAACTGGGTGGAAGCAAGCAATCCAGGGTACCAGAGAAGCAGCTATTCGCGCCCGCTTCCATCTGGTACAGCTGAGGATATTGCACAGATCCTATTCCTACAGATCGCTCATGCACTGTATTAGGAGATGCACAACAGACATGTGCACCAGAAGATGCAGCAAAGTAGGGTTTTTCTTCCACATACTTTGTGCGTGCCCTAAAATTCAACAGTATTGGAAGGGGGTAGTGAAGGTACTGACTAGAGTCACGGGTCTTGACGTGCCGTTGGAGGCGCGGTGGCAAGTCCTATATATATTGGGGGAAGAAATGGGGCCTAAATATCAAAAGACATGGCTGATGTTGGCAGCCGGGGTTTGCCAAAAGTAATATAGCAAGGGTTTGTGGAGCAGATCGTCCTCCGAGAGTGGCGGGTTGGGAGGCAGATCTGGACTGGTGCCAGCGGGCTGAGAAGGTGATCGATCAGAGTCGGGGAGGCCCGAGAAAATGGGAAAAGGTTTGTGGACATTGGATTGCATATAGAGGACAATAAAGGGGCATCATAGAGAAACTAGTGCTAGGTCCTTAAAGGGGGTTAGACCATGTACCAGGCTGTGAATGTTATAGACATGTATGCCATGAATGATGATTTGACTTTCATGGACATCGAGAATGCAACATGCTTCTCTCTTTGTAACACCAGCCGTGATATTAATTGTTTGAACCTGTCAGTATATACTGAGCAACTGTTTAGTAAAAAGAGTTAAAAAAAAGTTAAAACACAGGTTTAGCATGAATCCTCATTCAGAGATACATGGGCAGGCAGCAGTTTGTTATACATTCTTTTCTGTCCACAGCGCCATTTGGTAGGATTTATAGAATCCTGTCCTTTTAATATAAAGATTGTTATTGCTTGAGGTGTTAGGGGGGGTCCAACCCCATGCTATGAGGGGCCATCTCACAAACCCCGTTTATAAATTATATTTTTTATAATCCCTGGTGTCTACTGGTGTTTTCTGTACTCTGAGGGATGTAATTGGGGGTATAAAACTCAATCTGCCCCCACTAAGAGCAGTAGGCTCTTAGTGAGGGGGGTGGTAGATGCGACCCAATGCGATGATGGTCCAGACCAGCCACCCATTCATTAAGCATGTATTTATTTTTTTATCCCTGGCTTCAAGGGTGTTTTCTGCATGTGGTTGGGGCAGATTGGAGCAAATCCTCAATCTGCCCCTCAGGCAGGCAAAAGACTGTTAGTGCTTGGTGGTGTAGGAAGTCCAACCCCATTAAGGGGTGGCCTCCTAACCCCATTCTTCAATAGCGTGTTTGATTTTTTTGTTCCTGGTGTCTAGTGGTGCTTTCTGCCCCCCTGGGGAGGTGCTGAATGGGACCAAACTCCCATTCTGCCCCCCAACCCCTCACCCGTTGGCTCAAAGAGACCATTGCACCAACAGGGAGAGCAGGCGGGTACTCCCCCTGAGAATAAAAATCCTAATGGTGGATTCCTGCTTGGTGAGCTCGGAGCCAACAATCCTCTAGCAGGAATCTGTCTGAAAGGGGTACAGTTGTAAAGGGGAAGTACTCAGATGAGGGTACTGTGCCCCCCAGTGCGTTTATGCCTGAAACCTGCTTTCGGTTTCAATTTAAAAGATGTCAGCGCGTCAGATGCCTTCAGATCATCATTGTTGGGAAATAGAATGCCTTGGGCTAACGGGGGATCCTCTCCCCCGCTATTTCATATGAGGGCAGGGCTGGGGTTTCTGGAAAAGCCCCTTAGCGTCAACTTCAGGGGGTGTCCCAGTCCCAGCTGCCAGGATGGGATGATCTTGTCTTCTGCATTCTTTATGTAGTTTTGAGGACACAGGCTAGCGATTAAAGAGGTATGATTTTCAGTGGCGGCTGGCATCTACACGGGGTCGGGGTCGGTTGCACGCAAAACTAATATTTAAAAAAATACCTGAAGACGAACATGATATCCTCCGCTCCGGACCTTTTCTTCTAGGAACTGGATGCTGCAACTCCCTTGACCAATCCCAACGCTGCCCTAACCAGCATCAGAGCAACAACATAATTGGAGGGGGCAGCCTCACTCGGCACTCCACAGCACTCTGGAGGCCTGCACCTGCTCTAACCCAGCTGTCTAAAGAGAGCTGGGTTAGAGATGTTTAAAGTGCGTATTTGTGGCTGGGCGTCGCAAGACAGCCGGCCAAAAAAACATGCACACTTTAAACAGATGTAAAACATTTAGAATTTGGACCGGTGTGCCTGCTCACTGCCAGTGACCTGGACAAAGAAGGCATGAAATTCCTGACATTGGATCCTAAATTCAAAGCTGTTCCGAATAGGGGTCCTCAAAATCCTTAAGATGTCCCTGTGTGCAGCTCCTTTGAAACTCCCTTCACCTTCCAATTCGCAGTGAGCCACACAGAGACTTTCCTGGCTCCCTGTCTACCTTTCCTGCATTCTAGCTGCCTTTATTGGAATGAACACCCTGTAATAGGCCTGGATTAGTCCCAGATGTAGTCCTCAGGTTACTGAACTCTCTCATACTCAGACTTTGGGCTGCAAAACTACATGTTCAGTACATTGAGGTTACTATGGGTCACCTCTGTATTCCAGCAAACCTCTAGTCTTTAAAATGTTTTGAGTTTGGATAAAATGTGCCTGAAATGTAACTTTTGATTGCTGGGTAATAATTGCGTGGGGACTAATTCAGATCAAGAGTTTGTTTCACACGTTATCAGTTCTTTCATATAGCCTTATAGCCCGCCGTAGAGGGCTATACCGGCTATTAAAGGCCCTCTCCAGCGTTAAAGGCCCAAGCCGAAGGCGAGGGCCTTTGACAAGGGAGAGGGACTTTAATAGCCGGTATAGCCCAGCTACGAAGGGCTATAAGACTATTAGAGCATTCTGCCACTAGAGGGCAGAATGTTCTAACAAAAAAGAACAAAGCCTTATGGGAGCGTGAGGGATTGGAATCCCCTCAGGCTCCCTGAAGCCTTTGTTCACAGCCAGAGCTGTGAACAAAGAAACATTGGAATGTTGGAGCTCCAGGCTCATACCAGTCATTATAAGACCGGAGCACATCATTGTTTTCAATGGAGCTCCCAACATTCCAATGTTCTAATATACCTTTAAGTTGTGCACATGTCTGTGAGTCGCCCTTGATGGGAATCAGGGGGTGCGATGCCTGGCAGGGAGAGGGAATTGCTCTGTGCACCATGTGGTCAATTAAAACAACCTTAACAGAACTGGGCCATTTTACGGAGATTAGGCTTCTTCTGGCAGATGATAGAGGACTGGGAATGGGTATTTAAAGCTTGCAGCCGCACCTTCTTGTAAATTAGCTTCCAAGATGTTCCCACGTGGGAGAGATGGGGCACAGGTCAGCCTCTGGTCACAGTCACCAAAGAGGATTCCTTTAAAGTGTGAGAGAGAAGACACCAGGCCTGGGGTAGGCAAGGCGAGCCCAACTCCTTGAGAGAGGTGTGCTGTCATTAGAGAGGCAGCTGTCTTGTCAGGAGGTCTTAATTCTCTTTGGAGTGCAGAAATGTTTCACCTTCAGTCTAAGTCCCCAGTCCTCTAAAGCCAAGCTGAGACTAAGGAGGGAAGGCTGCAGTGCTGGAGGGTGTGGCAAAGCATCACACATCCTCATTTACTATTGTACTGTTCTCTGTACGCCTTACTTAGGTGGTCAAAAGAAATATACCAATTGTATATTAATTGTAAAACTCAGAAATGGAAAATATGGGAAAAACAACATCACTCATTATTTATCACTCATTGTATTCACATCACCATCATGTGGAAAGTATCGTGGGGGACTACCACTGTTATATATTTCTCTTATGCAGCCAAAGAATTTTCATGCCGCTAGTGGGTGTTGTGCAATCCAAAAAGTTGCACAACACCCACTAGCAGCATTACTTTTGACCAGCAAGCATATGTACAACAATATTAGTATATCACCGATCAAGATGACGTAGGGATCGTTCTTTTTTGTTTCTGAGGAAGAAAGCCAGGGGATGGCTTCTGAAACATGTCGACCCTGTAGAAAGTGACTCATTACAGTACACCATATACACCTCCCCATTTTTTACTATTTCCAGCTAGGGAAGGCAATAAAAGTATTTTTTCCACTGGCAAGGGAATTTTTTAACTATTGCACATATTTTTCACGACCCTACCACCCCACACACTACACATAATCACGAATCACGAATAAAAGGGCTCCCGCGTCTACGTAGGTCGTAGCACGCCCCGTCCCGTAGAGGGACGGGAAGACCCCAATGATGAAGCACGACACTGAATCAGGTTTCAGTGTGTGAGGGGTATTTTACAATTTCTAAAGTATTGTCCTTCCAACACAAAAGAGAAGGTGCTTGTTTTCTCACACCATCCTTCATTTGTTTAGAACTTGACTTTGATTAGCACATTTAATTCACTAAATATATCTAGAAAAAGGTGGTAGAATCCTTATGTTGTATAACAGTAAACAAGAAATATTCATTGTTGTTGGCGTTTTAGTTATGAAAATCTATGTCAAAGCCAATAGGCCTGTTCTTTATGCTTAGAAAACTTAAAGTTGTTGTTTATTATTGATATATTGTGTATCGCCAAAGGCTGTGGGTCTGTTTAGGCCTGGCCTAGAGGCAACTTTAGCTGACCCCCCAGCCTCATGTTATAAAAAACATATAACTATAACATTCATACATATAAACATACTCAAAGGGGCTTGAGGCCTTCTTCATCAGATAGTCTGTTCAACTGTCATTCATCTTTGTATCTAACACCACAGTATACAACATGAGCTATGGGCCTGCCCACCCCAGCCATTGACTTTCAAGTTGCATGAGTTATGGCATTTTGCATGACCACATTGGCACATTCACCTAAAACAGAGTGCACTTCAGTGTCAGGGCTAATAGTTTCATTTTGTAATCTTTCTTTCTTATTTTATATTCACCCTTTTGCTTTTAAACTATATCTTCAGGTATAGTAATTCAAAGCCCATAGCACTTTCCTTTGTACCAATAACAATTATATATTTTTGTGTCACATTCATTTTTCCTACCTACCTACTAGAAAGCACCTGTACTATGAAAATACAATTATACACTATTGTTACTTCAAAATGTTTGCTCCAAGCATATGGACATCATGTGTATGTAGCACCAGGTGTCATTTATTTTCTGTTTTTCATTTTTAGGGTATATGATTGCAATAAAAAAATATTAATAATACAATTGCACCACTTGGCAAGGCCAGGCCAATGCTGTGTCAATGCAAGTTTTTACACTGTGAATGCCCTTGACAAAGACAGTATACCTAACTTTTAATATTTGCATAACTTTCAATAATATTCTACGGGCATATGTAGAGGAATTGGTCTAGTCTTGGTTGTAAGGGTTAGTTGTCCACTGTGGCCTTGTATAGAGTATATGTTTTACACCCCAAATATTTTCTGAAACTAATTCCTCAGATAACAAAAATCTATGCTACACAAAACCAATCCCAAATAACAAACCACCTCGACCACGACATCAAGGAAAAGGGCCACACCTCACCTGGAGACCCATCAACATCCCATCTAAAGACACCCTTAATCCTCGTGTCACATAAATATATACACACAATCAGAGGTGATCTCATCATTTTTTTCATGTCTGAAACCAGAGCCACCATAGAACCCATTTCTTCTCTCATTTATTCATTGATTGTCGGCCACTTGTTAAGTTCTTCTCTGGCACAACTGAGATAAGAAATCACCTTACAACAATGCACTAAAGTGCAAAGACCAATTTAGCTCCTCAGAATCTTCCTACATGGGCATCCTTCCTGGGAGCACACACATCTTTTTTTCAGCTGCCAAATCCCTGTGATTTGCTATTGACAGACCTTAAACTTTGAAGCCTTTACGCTAAATAACTAAAGGTATATTTGACTGGCTACCTTTCCTGGGTGGACCACTGTCACACAATAGGACACGTGACCGGTCATTCAAGCTGTGGTGTTTCATACATGGACAGAGGAAGGGATATTTCATAAGATTGCCTGAGACCATTCTTACCCCTCTCAAGAGAGGTCTCCACGCGGCAAATATCCTAGTCCTGGGGGTCATGTCACCATCTCCTCTTAGACCTTTGCTGACTAAAAACAGGAATGTCATTCAAATTTATCTGCATCACTTACAAACCCATACTGGATCACCAAATGCCTTCCAAACACAAGAGGCTGAATATTGCAGTGGTCTTACCGAACAAGGAAAACGTTGCAACAAGTCCTAAAAATCCCCACATCGTCAAGCATTTTCAATATTAAATTTGCCCCATGCCTACAGTAAGGAAAATGGAAATAAAGTGAAAACTTTATTAAACTTGAAACAAATGAGGAAAGATATATTTATGTTAAATACTCATAATTTAAATTATTTTATCTATATTTACGTTTATTTTAAATGTAGAAAAACAAAAGCAAAGCTACAGTATTATTAGCTTAATTTACATTTAAAAATAAACAAATCTAAATATATTAAATGAAATAAAAATATTTTACTGAAGTTTACATTAAAACAAAGCACACCTAAAGTAAAAAGATTTTTTTTTTTGATTATATATTACACATTTTTAAAAGTCATGCACCAGCCTCAAAGTCAGGCTGGTTGGGTCTTTCCACTGTTATATGTGAATTAGCATCACTGTGGCCTCTAAATGGCGCAGTGGGTGCAATCAATTCTAAATGAAACGTAGGTAGACGCTTCCAATTTAGCCCGTTGGTGTGGCTATTTGCAACTTCGGGGCCTATTCCGATGTCGGACAGATCTGAGTCCGTCCGACATCGGTCAGTAGCCGTAACCGACCGGCCTGCTGTGGTCGGTTACGGCCCTGCAAGTACGATGCGACCAAACACTGTTCGGTCGAACCCGTATACTTCACAATGAGAGCATGCATCCCGAGTGGAATGCATGCCTCCATTGTGAAATGCAGGGGTGCAGTTCATCCCTGCACCCTGTGGCCGGCACCCGAAGGACACCTCAGTTTGGATCCACCTAAATGGAGATCAGTCTTTAGCCTGCTCTAATCAGAACAGTCCAGCCCGAACTGAAACCAAGCGATACATGGCTGAAGAGCCTTAACTAGGGTGTAACCCGTCCTCGGTTGCTTATGTTCTGGTTCAGGGAGGACCTGGCCTGATAATTCAGGCTGGACTGTTCCCATGAGGAGCAGGATTAAGATTGATTTGCATATGGCTGGGTCCCAACTGAGGTGGCATGGTGGGTGAAAAATGACGTCTTGGGGTGAGGCCCGAGCGATTGCCAGTGGCTGAGATTACTTCAAGAATTCCATCCATCGCCTTGTTGATTTTGTTCCAGCACCTTTAGATGGACAGTAGATATCAGTAACAGAGGCATAACGGACCACTCAGCTTGTCAGCTCGAGGGTATGCGTATTCTGGTAGGGCTGGCTTTTCCACTGAGACCACTCTTCTCGGTGTGTCGGAGACCATCGGAAGACAGGTGGACAATGGGGAGACAGTGGCACTCATCTTACTTGATTTGAGTGCCGCATTCGATACTGTCTCCCACACCATCTTATTGTCCACCTTGAAATCTGTGGGTGTCGATGGTTCCGCCCTGGCCTGGATTGCTAATTTTCTTTCTGATCGCACTTTTCAAGTCTTTTCCTCTACTTCTGTTTCTTCAATACTCCCTTCCCCTCACGGTGTTCCCCAAGGGTCTATTCTCAGCCCTCTTTTCTTTAATCTGTATGTGAGACCCCTTGCATTCTTGGCAGAACAAGCTGGTCTCACAATTTATTCTTATGCTGACGACACACAAATCGTCTACTCACTCTCCACCAATAAACATTCTCCTACGTCCTCTCTTCAGTCCGGACTGAAACATATATCTGACTGGATGTACAAACATAAATTTAAATTAAACGGGGACAAAACCGAACTGCTCCTGTTTGGTCCAGATACTTCACTCTGGGGCCCGCAACATTGGCCTCCGGAGATGGGCCCTATTCCTATTCCATCTGTGACAGCCCGCAACCTTGGGGTCCTCCTTGACAACCAGCTATCTTTTAAGCAACACGTTGTAAAAGTCTCCGCCACCTGTACTACCATCATCAGGTGGCTGAGGAAAATCACGTGGATGCTGCCAGCTGACACCCTGAGGACTGTAGTCCAAGCTCTCGTCATCTCACGCATGGACTATGCGAACATTCTACTCCTGGGTGCTTGTAAGGAGGTAATAAGGAAGTATCAGGTGGTACAGAACATGGCAGTTCGTCTTATATGTAACTTGCCTGCCAGATCCTCGGCCACGATTCACCTGCGCAAACTGCACTGGTTACGAATTGAAAGCCGAGTGAAATTCAAAGCACTCTGCTTAATGCATCATATTAAGACCTGCAAAGCCCCGAAATACCTATCCTCTCTGGTGCAGCAATATGTTCCCCCCCGCACGCTAAGGTCCTCTACTCAAAACAAGTTTTGGATACCTCGTGTGAACAGAGCTAAAATGGGTGGACGTTCGTTCTCCTTGTTAGCACCTTCTTTATGGAATTCGTTACCTCAAATCTTGTGTTCCGAAATGTGTTACCTGACATTCCGCAAAGGAATTAAAACCTGGCTTTTTAACATTTAATCTGCTGTTTCTTGGTCCTCACTTCTTGCTTACCCTTTTGTTTGCTTTAGCGCCGGGAAACCTCCGGGTAGCTGCGGGCTTAATAAATGCAATTATAATAATAATAATAATAATAATTCTGATGGGCCCCCACACAATCCCTTGCAAGGGGCCCCTACGATTTCCTTATGCCACTTAGCAGTAGACTTTTGCTTGAGATTATAGATCATGTTTGTGGCATTTTACATCAAATATTAATTCTTCTGTAAATTTATTAGGATTGGTTAGGCTTGCATTGAACATTTATGGTAGAATGAAGCTTTTACAACACCTTGACAACTCTGTTGCAAAATCCCAGCTTCCACAAAGCTGAGAAATCCCAGAAAGTTCTATAGTTTCTACTTTTTGAGCCTGCTTATGAAGTATTGAGGGTGCAAAACTGTATTGATAATGTTTGAGTTTGATATTCACAAATGTAGGGACTGGTGTTAAGGCAAACCTTGCCCTTCCTTCATGGAAGGCCCCTTCAAAAACAAGCAGGCGAAAGGGAAGAGGCGAGTATAGTGTATAGAGTATAGTGTTCAAAGAGGAACTGAAATGATGGGAAATATTGGGTTAGTGGTGCTTTCTAGGAGAAGGGACTCCTAAAATGAAAAAAATCCTAACTTTAATACTTTTGGTATTCACAGAAGGCATTTAGGAGTCCTAAAGTGAATAGTGAAATGAGTAAGTGCCTTCTGTGAATATCAAAATGAGTAAGTGCCTTCTGTGAATACCAAAATGGTAGTAAGTTTAGGATTTTGTCTTAAATTAGTTGTGTGAATCGAACCCAATATACAGGCTTATGACATTACAGAGCCACCCGGCATGCAAATGTCTAAACCGTGCTAAAAAGTCCTCACATAATTTTGTATCTTCTATTTTAGCCAAACGAGCTTTTAAACGATTTCTAAACACGTTTCCAAATTGTATACATTTACTAGAGAAATGAGAATGTGTTATGCTAGACTTAGCCTCATGCCTGTCTGCACCCTGAGCCCCATGAGAAGCCGGTTCATTAATTATTTGATCAAAGAGGCGGAAAGAGGGTTGCTGATAGCTCTGGATCTTGGCAGGCCTGGGGGGGGGTACATAATAGAGCTCACAGGACCAGCCACCATAAACCACAGTAGCACTCAGGGCTTGGCCAAGTGAGGCCTCCCACTCAACTCACCAGGGGAGAGCTGGACCCAGTCCTGGGGCCTTCTGTTGACTCCCACGCCTCTGACTTACCAAGAATGTACATCCTGCGTTGACCAGTTCAACTCATTTCACGTGGACTCGCCCAAGGTATACTGTACCACGTTTAATAACCAATTAAGACTGAGTCATGTGTGGGGGAGTTCACCCTCGCGCCAAGCCACAGCTCACGGAGAGGCCCGGGTCACACAAGACTTGCATTCAGCTGCGATTTTTCAAACTAACCAGAAACCAGATGTTTGTTTCCACAAAGGCAGAAAGTTCATCGGTTCAGATGTTGATAACAAACTCGTGCAAGAAGGACTGCAGTGTGTCCTGGGGCGCCAGGGAGGGCTGAAGGAGCAACAACGTTGTATCTGGAAATATGACCTGCTAATAATCCAACTTTAGCATACGACACGAATTATAAATCACACAAACACTCCAAAAAAGTTCCAAACTACAGTCTAAGTTGAGTCATAACAAACACACACACTGCAGCGACCTGTTCACTCTGAGAAGAATGGTGGCCCCTAACCACAGATCTAAATGTGGTAAATTAAGTATCTGCTCCCCTCACACATTTCTACATTAGAAAAGTAAGAGGTTGAAACTGCACATTTGAGCTGGAAAGCAGCACCATCTTATTACAGCCACAAACAATTCACAATTTGCTTATTTTCAACGCTGTACGTTCAACTGTACTTTTGCAGGGTTGCGGCATGTGATTTTATGCCTATAAAGGCCCCACAAATTCCATCCTCACTGGATCCCCCATGCATATAATTATTGTGGAAGGTTCATATACATATTAGAAGAAGTCTTGCTTGCTCAACTCATCTGAGATAGTCCTCCATTATATCATCAACAGAGCTGCTTTGTCATTCGTCGCAGAACTGCGCATGAGCCTTCCGCGGCCACAACGGATACTTCATGAAGCTGAGTACGTAAAAGGTGTTATTATCACCAAAATGGACGACTTATGGAAACAAGAGCGGCTGACCTACTGTTAATTAACCAACCATACCTGATCTCTGAGCTATCTTACAGTGACCCAGTAGATACTTCATAGTACACGGCAAGGTGTATGGTGGTGGTGTAGGAGGTGCATTGAGAGGTGATGCTCGGCTGCATGTGTCTGGTGGACCAGATCAACATCACTTCCAGAGTTGCCTCACTCTAGGGTTGCCACATGCTAGGGCTGCCTCCTAGTCTCATGACATCATCACACTGTGTCTCCAGTCCTGGGACTTTTTTCATAGGACCTCAGGTATTCTAGGTGGGGTGGTATTGCCGCACTTCCATTGAGTCAACTGAACAAAGGGAGCTGATAACAAGAATTTGCAAACAAAGCATGAAAACATGGTGCCCCAGTATTACCCCATTCAAGAAGCCAGCTTGTCAACAGCATCCTCCCACTCCATTCCAGGTTACCTGCTGCAAATACAAGCTGACTGGACTTCATGGCTTACTGAAGAAGGCTCTAGGCTCTATCGACTCGTGATGATCTCAGCTGCCGGTGCATGGAAGTCCAAAAAGAACCCAAGAGGGAGAGTTGAGGTCCTCCATGATGCCCCAGTGAGATTGATGATGATGCAACTGGTAGCCCATGCTTGTTTCTCTTTTGCACCAGCCATGTTTACAGTGGTTTGTAAGCGAGAGGCTACGCGAGGGCTTGACTTATGAGCTTATCTGCAGTACCCTACATGTGTTCCAACTCTGCTTAAGATGTTACCGAAAGAACACTGACACTACCAAAAATGCATTTTCTGTGACCTCTCTTCATGGCCAAAGCCCCCTGCAGTGACATACCACATCTTTACATGCACCAGACATGCTCAGCAGGCTCCACAGTCCAACACTGCCCAATAATTCTTCCTCCTGCCTCTTCACAGCCGGCTTTCACACTCCCGCCACTGAGCGTCAGGGGTGGCAACCTGTGAACCAGCTCCTACTCCTATTCTTATATGCCACTCATGCACCCTACTTTCATATTCTAATCGGACGGAGCCTGTGTGCAAATGTATTTTGTGGTGTCCACCCCATACTCTGTTCATAGTGCTGCAATGTGTTACTTTGCGTCAGGTATGTATCACCCAAGGTTTTTGATGCAAAACCAATCAACTAAAAAATGTAGACAGGGTTTTGCGTAAAAAAAAGAACTCTCTTTTGAAACAGATGCTATCAAGGAGAAATGGTTTTATTTCTCATTTCTCTTGCAACTTTGCATCTGTGTTGCTCTGTGCAGCACACATAATAGGTGGGAACAATTATAAAGTTACTGTAAGCATAGTAATTTATTCTGGAAGGGTACTCTTTCAGTGCAAAACCTATACTAGACTTACGATTCTGTACATGGAACTCGGCAGCATGATTGGGCACGTGTGCTAGGGAGAGAGGAGGAGAGTGCCATATAAAAGGTGAAAGGTAAAGCGCTGCAGTCCAGAAGGACACTTGCTCAATTTTAAAGTTATTTGTTTGCGTGATTGGCGCTACTGGGTCGCGCCTATTAATTATTATTTTGCCCATTTTACTTGCTCGTGGCTCTTAGCCGCTTTAATTTTAAAATTAAATCGCCGCGCTGTCTGAGAGGGTAACGGGGACTGTTAGGACATTGCTAGCACCTAAATCTGGAAACACTCACCGCTGCTTTAGCGGGCCTTTAGCTGCTTCTTCCTGCGTGGGGGACATCTTGAATGAGGTAGTGCCGGTTTGCGGCAGACATCTTGGGTAGCAGGCTAGTTGCTGGGTGACGTGTTAGGCACACAGGAGCCCATTTAAACCTACTATTATGCTTACGCGCAGCGTATGCGCGCAGCGGGCGCGCCATGGGCACGCCAGAGGCTCGCCTGAGGCAAGCCCATCTATGCCCATCCAGGACCAGACGGGACCCGGGGCCAGAACCCCTGGTCCGCGCATCACTTATGGCAGAGGTGAGCTTCTGGAAATTAACTTGCGATGCTCACCACCTGAGGAGGGTAGCGAGGCGGCGCTCCGACAGTCAGGACTATGGAAGGCTCATGATAAAAATCGTGGCAGGGCTCTCACTCATAAAGCTGGGGTTGTGCACTTTGGATTGCTAAACACACGCTCTCTCCAGAAACATTGTGGAGAGGTGTATGCACTGCTGGAGGATGGGGAATTCGACGTACTGGGGATCACGGAGACATGGTTGGAGGATTCCTCGCTACCGGATCTGGTGGCGGCCCTACCGGCAAGCTTCTCGGTCCTACATCGCAACAGAGCGGGAGAGAAAAGAGGGGGAGGGGTGGCACTTTTCTTCACTGACCATATGCGTGGAGAAACAATCTTGGCCGAGGATATAGGCGGGGCGGAGGTTCTAGGTGTTAAACTTAGACTGGGGACAGATTGTTTAACTGTCCTGGTAGTTTACCGTCCTCCCTGGGCCTTGCCGGAGTTCCCGGATTTATTTCTGAAACTGGTGCAGGACATGCGCTCGAGGTTTGATAATTTGGTCATCCTGGGAGACTTTAATTATCACTGGGAACTTACCCCAAGAGAAGGGCAGGCTGGCCATATTGACGAGGCATTATCCTCGCTAGGTTTAATTCAGCAGGTAAGGGGACCGACACATGTGAAAGGTCACACGCTCGACCTAGTCTGGTCGTCAATACCGGTACAGGGACCGACAACCTCACAACCGTGTGTCTGGTCGGACCATTACTTACTGAAGGGAGATCTCCTGATGAACTTGCTTAAAACGAAACCGGCAGAAGGCCAGAGGCTGGTGAGGAAATGGAAAAACATCAATGGAGGAAAGTTGCTGGCGCATCTTTCAGCGAATTATCCTCAGACCCGTTCAGTTGACAATCCTGATGCCCTCTGTAGTATCCTAGAGGAGAGGCTTCGAAGTGCGGTCGATCATGTGGCGCCAGCACGTAGGGTCAATTTAGTGAATAGAGGCCGGAGGTCCCCTTGGTACAACGACTCCCTAAGGGAGAAAAAGAGGGTCGTGCGCAAGATGGAGAGAGCTTGGCGCAAAGCCTATGATACTAAGGCGAGAAGCGTCTATTTGCTTGAATTAGCGAATTACAAGCGGGCAATAACAGCTAGGAAGGCAGACTTCTATGAGGAAAGGATCACCACAGCTATAAATCCTCAAAAGGAAGTCTTCCGAGTCCTAAATGAACTCAAGAAAGTAAAAGAACAAAGGCCGGAGTTCACTCTAGAGGACTGCCAGAGATTTCAGAACTTCTTCACTAGCAAAATTGAAGATCTTAATTCGGAAATTGCCTGTACTCCCATACATGCTTGCCCCCCACTGACCACGTCGGCTAAAAAACTGGTGGTTAGACCTCTGGATCTTCTTCCGCCCATAACGAAAGAGGAACTGCCCCGGCTCACTGGGAGAGTTAAGTCGGGCTCCCAGGCAGACCCTTGTCCCCCTGACGTTTTCAAACTGACCATGCCAGGAATAGAAGAGGAGGTGCTGAATCTTTTGAACTCCTCTCTAGCATCAGGAAAGGTTCCTACTGCCTTTAAGGAAGCAAGGTTGATCCCTTTGCTAAAAAAGCCTGGGGCAGATGTGAAATGCCTAAAAAACTTTAGGCCTATTTCCCAGATCCCTTTCCTGGCCAAGGTGTTGGAACAGCATGTTTTGGCCGCCCTCTCTGACCATCTAGAAGGGAACGGCCTGTTGGAACCAAACCAATCAGGGTTCCGTGCAAATCACAGCACGGAACTGGTCATGTTGTCCATCATAGATGAGCTCCGAAATAGGGCAGACAAGAGGATACCCGGCGCCCTGGTGCTGTTAGACCTCTCCGCGGCGTTTGACACGGTTGTCACAAACAACTGCTGTCGCGGATGAGAGACCTCGGCATCCAGGGCACAGCCCACGCCTGGTTTGTTTCTTTTCTACAAGGGAGGACACAAAGAGTTCAGTTGGGAGAATTGCTCTCCACTGCAACACCAATCTCTTGTGGAGTGCCACAGGGGTCGGCTTTGTCGCCCCTGCTGTTCAACATATACCTCCGACCATTGATTGCACTCCTGAATCAAATGGATTGTCAGGTATATAACTATGCTGATGACACCCAAATCATTATCCAAATGGATGATGCACCTGGGGCACCAGCAAATCTGCAAACCATCTTGAAGCAGACAGCTAATTGGATGTCGCTGAACTCCCTAAAAATTAATCCGGACAAGACGGAAGTTCTACCTGTTACCATCGCTGGTAATCCATGGCATGATGGATTCTGGCCGAGGGAACTTGGACCGCCCCCGGAGCCGGCAGTGGCTGTAAAAAGCCTTGGCATTTATGTGGATAACAAGCTTTCCATGCGGAAACAAGTTACCACGGTGGTAGGAACCTGTGTTGGCATGCTTCGTCAACTTAGGAAGATCGCGCCATTATTGTCCCATTCCACCCTGAGAAGGGCGGTTTCCGCTATGATCCTTGCAAGACTGGATTACGGCAACTCGCTCTATCTGGGCCTACCCCAAAAACTCCTAGACAAACTTCAGATGGTGATGAATGATGCCGCTAGGCTCATTCACAAGAAACCCAGGAGTACGCATGTGTCCCCACTTATGCGCGAGCTACATTGGCTCCCAATAAGGCAGAGGGTGCTCTTTAAAGGGTTATGCATTGCACATAAATCCCTTTACGGTAAGGCACCAAGATACATCAAGACCCGCCTGACCCCATATACACCTGCCAGGGTGCTAAGATCTGCTGAGGCAACCCTCCTCATGCAACCTCGTTTTAGATTGGCGACAGTGGGCGGTCGTGCCATCTCTAACACCCTCCCAGAGGCCTGGAACAGTCTCCCGGTGGACTTGCGCAAAGAACCTAATTTGCTGACCTTTCGGAAGAGGTTGAAGACTGTTCTTTTCCAGAAGGCCTGGGGTGGGATATAAATTCTTTGCAGTGTTTTCTTTTGGTTTCCTGCGGTGTTTACTGGACAAGCGCTTAGAGACCCCGGGGTTATATAGCGCTATACAAATCGAAAGAAATAAATAAATAAATAAATAAATATATTTGTAGATATAAAACCTATACTAGACTTACAATTGTGCACATGGAATTCAGCAGCATGATTATGCACCTGTGCTAGGGAGAGAGGAGGAGAGTGCCGTATATCTGTAGATATGATGCCGTCCTGCTCTCTCCTTCTAAGACAACGCTGCACAGCATTTTTGGCTGCTGCACTGCATTGTGTGATAATTTAGTAGATAAACCCCTAAAATGTGCTCCAAAAATGTTAAAAAAAACGAGGCATGAATGTGATAAAAATTAGGTGATATCCCAACCTATATTGGTTATCCACTGGTCAGTCTGGGCCGATTGGGTAAATTGCCTAATGTCAGTAGTGGGCATTACAGGTGGCATGCATATTTAGGAGTGGATGGCACTGTGTCAATCCTATCCTTAAAGACTTTGATAGAAAAGCAGACATGTGAGGTGAGAACATTTAGAGTGTCGCTGGTGTTGAGAGTGCTCTATACTGCAGCTGCTTTCCACCTAAACTTGAGAACTTCCCAGAGTTCTCTGCTTCTTTTTTGCATAATTTATGCCTCACTCTATACCTGAAAAGGTATTGTTTTGACTTATACTGGGTGCTCCCTTGTGTCTTGACAAAGCTATACCTCACTGAAGAGCTCTATTGAGAGCGAAACAGGTATCAGGGGTTGCTTTTATTTATTTCAGGTTGGCTTGGATGGTATTTTACTAATTCAAAGTTGTAATACTGTGCCTAGAGTGGTAAATGGCTTTGGTCATATGTTGTATTTCCTTTCCATTGGAATACACCTTGCCACATACCTTTTAACAGTGCCAGCACGGAAGCATATTAAAATTAATTAGCCTTCACGTGCCAGGCCCTTTTTAATACTTTAATACTTCTCACTAACATCACTCCAAACCCACCACTCACTGATTAACACAACCCCTTCGCGCACCACACATAGTCACCATTTAAGTGCTCCCGCATATTTCGTTGGTTAGTAGCATGCCGCACCCCGTAGAGGGGTGCGAGGACCCCGATGATGAAGCATGACACAAAGGGTCCTTTTGGTGTGGGAGGGGTATCAAAAGAACACTGAGTGCTCTCCACCATCGTGGGCACTACTCTAGACACACCAGGTGTGGATTCTTTTCTGTTTACTAAATCATCTGAGTGTGCACCTGAAGTGGATTTCGGTGACACGCACACCTTGCAATTAGGTATTTTTACCAGCTGATAATGATTTACAAAGAAATTAACGCGCAAGTCAGCAAAGCGCACACCTAATTTGTCTTCGGTGACGCGCACACCATGTTTATTTTATTGCGATTTAAAAAATTGCTCATTGAGCGCGCATTTAATTTTAAAAGTTGGTGATGTGCAGATTTTTCCGTTTTTGGGCAAATTTATTTTATAACTTCATTTCAAGATTTCAAGATTCAAGTCTCCATCTTCTTCACTGGTATTCTTATTTAAAAGTGATTTTTATAATTTTTGCATTACAGAGTTTGCACTGTAACGTTATTATACAATCTTTGTGGTCAATTATTTTGTACTAATTGGAGTTACTTATTATGATTTCTTTGTGATGCAATTATTGAAATTTTGAGAATTTTATTTGCTACATTGCTGAGATCTGCTATTTACCGTACATTTGATTTTCAATATCTACTCATTTGTTCTATCTTCTGCTTTGATTGTCACAATGTAAAATAACATAACATGTCCTTTGCCTTTTTTGTCGGAGCCTGGTGTGCCCAAGACAAAATAGAAACAATGGTTTAAAGGGTTTTCCAGTTATATAATAGTGTTAGATGGGTCAATGTTTGAACTTGTCAGAAAATTAGCACTTCTTTACAATAGTTTAGGTTTAGAAGGTCAGCGCATTTTTGACCTTTACCTGTAGTCACTCAACCTGATGAAATTGACTGGAATGTTTATAAAGAAGCAATTTCCAGACTTTCTTACTATTTTAAAGATGATACCAGTGTTGTAGTTGAGAGACACAAGTTTTACACTAGACATCAATATAAATTTGAGTCCATTGATACCTTTTTAGCAGAACTGAGAGTTTTAATTGGCACTTGCGTATTTGATGGCAACATTGATTCTTATTTAATGCAAAAATACTGGTCACAAAGGGGCAACCGGTATTTTCAATGATGCATGTAGCCCTTTGTCCCTTTCTATGTCAGCGTGGATGGCACATTGATTCTTATTTAATGCAAAAATACTGGTCACAAAGGGGCAACCGGTATTTTCAATGATGCATGTAGCCCTTTGTCCCTTTCTATGTCAGCGTGGATGGCACTGTGTTAATCCTATGCTTAAAGACTTGGATAGAAAAGCAGACATTTAAGGAGAGCAAATTTAGAGTGTCGCTGGTGTTGAGAGTACCGGGACTGCTTTCCACCTAAACGTGAGAACTTCCCAGAGTTCTCTACATCTTTTTTGCATATATATATATATATATATATATACATATATATATGTATATATATATATATATAATCCGTTTCACCAAACGCCAAACAAATGACGCGACTGCACTCCTCCCATCGGAAAGTTAAACACGGCAATCCATAGCAGTTGCAAATTAAAGATTTATTCTTAAGGCTTCAGATTTCAGTTTGGGGTATTTTCTGAAATCTGATGCCTTAAGAATAAATCTTTAATTTGTAACTGCTATGGATTGCTGTGTTTAACTTTCCGTTGGGAGGAGTGCAGTCGCGTCATTTGTTTGGCGTTTGGTGAAACGGATTATATTGCAGGGCTTCCCCGACCCTGGATTGCACCGTTGCACAAGAGTCTCGGCAGTTTGGGGATAGTGAAAGGCATATATATATATATATATATATATATATATATATATATATATATATTCACTGAAAAAACCATAGGTTATAGACCATATATAGTTAGGAATTAGCATTTACAAAACCTTGAAAATTCACTGAAAAAACCATTGGTTATAGACCATATATAGTTAGGAATTAGCATTTGAAAAACCTTATTTTACTCACACAAAACCATTGAAATTCCATATATAGTTAGTTGCACTAACTATATATCGCGCACCCGCAATCCACTGCTGATCATGTCACATATTACATCATTCATGACATGGTCAGTGACATCACTGATGACATCACTGATGACATCTCAAATGACATCACTGATGACAACATCCAGTGACTGTATGTTTCTGTAAAGTTAAAATATGTCTTACATATTGAAGAATGAGTGGATGTATAAGTGTCTGGATGAAGGATTTAGTAGGTGCGTGACTGACTGTATGAGTGAGTGATTAAATGTGTCTCACTGAATGCATGGGTTAGTGACTAAACTGTCTTAATTTGTGCATCATTATGTCTGTTGTTCTGTAAACTGCTGCATGTGTTGATCATTAGCTATACGAGAGGCTATATGTGTTATTAATTGGTTGCCCAAGTATTTCTATGGGAGATTGAGTTTGTGTGGGGGTGGCTGGAAGGTGTGTGACTCTATGCATAGTTGTGTGAGCAGTTTATTCACTAGGTGTATGAGTTCAAGAGTGCATGTGGAAACAGCTACATGGGCAGTTGACTGTGTGCATGAGTGTATTGATGAGTGAATGGATATCTCAATGCTACATGTCATAGTAAGTACATATGTAAAACACAGTACATGTGAGAGTTGGCATATATAAATAACTGTGCATGAGAGCCACTGAATGAGTGAGTGGTTGTATCGATCATTGTGAACTTGTATCAGGGATTGTATAAGAGAGTAAATATGTGTTAGTATATGTTTCAATAAGTAAGGTGTGTTTAACTGTATAGTTGAAGAAATGGAGGTGAGATTGTTTCTTTGCATGACTGACTGGGTGTGTGAGTAACTCCGTGGATGAGTGGCAGTGTGTGAGTGTCTGTATACACTGAGTGTATCTAAGGTTATATTAGAGTCTGAAGAGGTTTATCGTATTAGCACAAGAATGATGTCAAATGAGATGTCATCAGTGATGTCATCAGTGATGTCATTTGAGATGTCATCAGTGATGTCATCAGTGATGTCACTGACCATGTCATGAATGATGTAATATGTGACATGATCAGCAGTGGATTGCGGGTGCGCGATATATAGTTAGTGCAACTAACTATATATGGAATTTCAATGGTTTTGTGTGAGTAAAATAAGGTTTTTTAAATGCTAATTCCTAACTATATATGGTCTATAACCTATGGTTTTTTCAGTGAATTTTCAAGGTTTTGTAAATGCTAATTCCTAACTATATATGGTCTATAACCTATGGTTTTTTCAGTGAATTTCAATGGTTTTTTAATAGCAAATATCATAAGCTGTCGAATGTCAAGTACGTGGTAAGTGAAAACATTTTCGTGTTTATGCACACTGATCTGCTTTGAATGGTGCCCCCCCCCCTCATTTCTATTAGGAGTACTCTCTCTTTGCAGATAGTGAAAGGTAGTTAACGCAGGCCTTTGCCCCCGTTGTAATCCGTCGTGCCTGCTTCTCTCTCCATTTGATTGATTGTTATCCAAGTATTTACTGTTTTAGAATTAGTTCTCTTTGGTTCATTCTCTATTTACAAACAAACACAGAGTCGCAATACTCTGTTTAGTCTTTGCAGATAACGAAAAATCGTGTAAAAAAAAAGAAAAGGAATCGAGCAAAATCAGTAGGCCACTAATGGGATCTCTTTTTGACCTCGCTAAAATAGAAACATTAGGAACAACCCCTCATGACAAATACAAAACTAGTGAGATGAACTGAACTCCACACAATGATGGCTGCAAAACAGCTCGGCTCCGCCACCCACCCCGCCCAAAATAACGATAAAGAACGGCTGCCATGATTGGTTGCGGAATGACCACGACGGAGCTACGAAATGGTGCTGCTCTCATGCTAACCCCAGCTTCAGTCTGAAACATCCAGAAACACTGTAGACTACCAATTCGATCAGTTCCGGTAGCGCCCCAATGTAACCCGGTAGAGAAGAACTAGCCCTCCCCTCTTTGACTGATGGTTCTTGTTGCCTGTCCCTTCTGTTGTCATTTAACAGAACTATTTAGCCTGCTGAAAGGGGTTGTGTTCCGACCGCTGGTTGGTGGAGACATTTTGACTATATTCTGTACCTGCGTTGTCGCGTAATGCGTCATATGACGCGCCGCGTTAGAGCATCCGGAAGTCATCCGGGGCGCGCAGCGCGTAACGTAAGCATAACAAGTCATGTGACTTGTTAATAAAACTTTTCATTGGTTCATTTTACTTTTCTTATTGTAATGATGAAAGGCTTGGTCATATGACCTAAAAATTACGCTTTTCATTACTTCCGAACATTATTTTTTCTTAAATATATGTTATAATGTTCCAGGCTAATGTACTTTCCCGGAAATTTTACAACTGTCCTGCAAGTAAAATATATTCTTTTTTCGAGAAAAAGAGCGTTTCTTCGTCCCATGACGGAGCCGTTGAGCAAAAGAGGGTCGACCTGCTGTCTTAGTCGCCGATACGCCTCAATATGAGATTCTTATCGATCACTTTATGTTGCAGGAATAGAAAACACAACAGCCCTTGACCATTTATCTTTACTGCGTTCCTTCGTATTATACCTTTTACCCTTCATGTAATTGGTCTGCTTTATTTCACTTGCCTTTTAATGATTCTAAAACAGTCACTATTATTAAAAACTTTACCAATGTATATACTACTACCATGTTTTCTTTTAAAAACCTTTATTGTGAAAATTTCATTATACAAATACGAGCCTATAACCACGTGGGCCTGCCACAGAGCAAACTGTAATCGTATATGATGAATAGACATTTACACTGTAGAGGAACGTAACGGGCGGGCCATTAGGTTGCAAGAACTAAGGTGTCTAACAGTTACGGAATCGGTGGACGTACATTTTATAATTAAAATACGACAGGGCCAGTTACAATAAAATTATCTACATATACATTTGCGGGCAAGTACCATGGGTGACGTTAATTCGAACTTTCAACAGTACAGTAATCAATAACACATCAGAACTTAATATCAATAGGGATGTCGAAATATTCAATCAATTCTCGTCCCCGCCCGCCATGTGCTTCAAAACTGCATACGTATCTCGTGATTTCAAGGTTCTGCAACCAGTACACAACAAGGAGTTACGAGTCCCATTTATTCCGGCGCCATTTTGGGCGAGGACGGGCAGGTCCAGGATATAGTCAAAATGTCTCTACCAACCATCGACTATGATGATGTTCATATGCTGTATTTATTAGAGTAACACTCATCTGTCCACATGAAATTAATTTGCCACAATCTAAACATGTCATTTTAATCTTTCCAAAGTTCTTCTAAATATTTGGGACCGTTTCCCTTGCCTCTGAAGCTCTCAGTGCCACTTCTTTGATGAATGTACTAGCAGGTCAGGGGTTCTCCTCCAAATCTCTCTTTTATGCAGCACTATAATTAATTGGTGCCACCTCTCCATATGACGATGCATGGTATAGTTACCACAACTATATTTTTTTTCGGTTCCTCTGGAGAGTTCATCGTGGCAGATGAAGCGTGTAACGTACCGGGCATTTACCTTTTTTTGCATGTACAGGAAAGGAAAAAAAAATCGAGCGTCCGAGTTCTAAGGTGTCCCAGGGCCATTTTAGTGGACCAGGCCCAAATCCAAAGAACAGGCCGCCATTTTGAGAGTCCTCTTGCAGCCGCCTGTCGCTGTAGCATCAAGAGCAGCCGAAACTCAGCTGAATGGCAACTGAAACGGTAAAGGGGCGCCCCACTACAGCAGACGAGCCTCCACCTAGGAAGGCCCATTCACGCCGGCTCCCCCCCCCTTAGGGCACCCCACGCCGTTATTCGGAGCAGTATTGTAGGATGGCCACACCAGTGCGGCAACTTGCTAGACATCACCTCGGTGGTAACCGAATCTCAACGCCTTGTGGTGTCTTCTATTCAAAAAACATTGTTATGCTGCCTTCGACCTATTCGCCGCAAGTGCGCACACAACTCAACTGCATAGCTTGCTAGACACCACCTCGGTGCCATCCGGATCTTGGAATGTCAGCACCTTTTGGTGTCTTCTCTTCAGAAAATATTGTTGCGCTGCCTTTGGCCCCATTGGCACATCAGTCCGCTACTGACGCCATCTCACAGGCTAATGGGGCGCCCCACGCCGACTTTCAGCATTGTAGAATGACCACACCAGTACAGCAACTTGCTAGACATCACCTCGGTGCCATCCGGATCTCGGCGCCCCACTGCAGATGAAGTGCCTCTCAACTATGAAACCACCACGGTGACATCCGGATCTTGGCGCGTTGTGCTGCCTTCGGCCTATTCGCACATCGGTCCGCTACTGACGCCATCTCACAGGCTAATGGGGCGACCCACGCCGAGTTTCAGCATTGTAGGATGACCACACCAGTACAGCAACTTGCTAGACATCACCTCGGTGCCATCCGAATCTTGGCATCTCAATGCCTAGTGGTATCTTCCATACAAAAAATATTGTTACGCTGCCTTTGGCCCCATTCGCACATCAGTCCGCAACTTAGACATCACCTCGGTGCCATCCGGATCTTGGCATCTCAGCGCCTTGTGGTGTCAGTCAGAAAATATTGTTGCGCTGCCTTTGGCCCCATTCGCACATCGGTCCGCTACTGACGCCATCTCACAGGCCAACGGGGTGCCCCACGCCGACTTTCAACATTGTAGGATGGCCACAGAAGTGCGATAACTTACTAGACACCACCTCGGTGCCATCCGGATCTTGGCGCGTTGTGCTGCCTTCGGCCTATTCGCACATCGGTCCGCTACTGACGCAAACTCACAGGCCAACGGGGCGCCCCACGCCGACTTTCAGCATTGTAGGATGGCCACACCAGTGCACCTTACTAGACACCACCTCGGTGCCATCCGGATCTTGGCGCGTTGTGCTGCCTTCGGCCTATTCGCACATCGGTCCGCTACTGACGCCATCTCACAGGCCAACGGGGCGCCCCACGCCGACTTTCAGCATTGTTGGATGGCCACACCAGTGCGGCAACTTACTAGACACCTCCTCGGTGCCATCCGGATCTTGGCGCGTTGTGCTGCCTTCGGCCTATTCGCACATCGGTCCGCTACTGACGCAAACTCACAGGCCAACGGGGCGCCCCACGCCGACTTTCAGCATTGTAGGATGGCCACACCAGTGCTGCAACTTGCTGGACACCACCTCGGTGCCATCTGGATCTTGGCGCGTTGTATTGCCTTCGGCCTATTCGCACATCGGTCCGCTACTGACGCCGCCTCACGTGCCAACGTATTTTCTCCGCATTTTATACCCTATGTCGCATAACAGGTCATGTGACTTGTTTATAAAACTTTTCATTGGTTCATTTTACTTTTGGTTTCCTAATGATGGAAGGCTTGATCATATGACCTAAAAACAACACTTTTCATTGGATGAAAACTTTTTTTTTTCCCAAACGATGAAAGCCCCACCTTGTTTCTGGATGTTTCAGACTAAACTGGCGTCAGCATGAGAGCACCACCATCTCGTAGCTCCGTCGTGGTCATTCCGCGAGCAATCATGGCAGCCGCTCCCCACCAGAAGCCTGCAGGAGTCTGGGCCCCCAAAACTTTTGATGAATTCTCAAGGCGGAGGGGACGCTTTCGAGAATGGGGTCCAAGACCTAGCAGACAAGCGTCCGATTTCCAAGGTGTCCCAGGGCCATTTCAGTGGACCAGGCCCAAAAAGGAAAGAGCCTGCCGCCATTTTGAGAGTCCTGTGACAGCCGCCTATCGCTGCACCGCAAGAGTGGGCGCAACTCAGCTGAATTGCGGCTTTTGACACAGTGGACCAAAAACGGACGGAATGGCAACTGAAACGGTAAAGGGGCGCCCCACTACAACAGATGACACTCCACCTGGAGAGGCCCGTTCACGCCGCCTCCCCCGGGGCGCCCCACGCCGTTATTCGGAGCAGCATTGTAGGATACCAAAACCAGTGCGGCAACTTACTGGACATCACCTTGGTGCCATCGTTCTGCTGCCTTGGAACTATTCGCACAACAGTTTGCTACTGATGACCCACCCCCCGCGACGCCCCACGCCGTTATTTGCTGGGTGGCAACTTACTAGACATCACTTTCGTGTCATCTAGATTTCGGCGCGTTCTGCTGCCTTGGAACTATTCGCACAACAGTTTGCTACTGATGACCCACCCCCCGCGACGCCCCACGCCGGAAATCTGGACGTTGTGCTGCGTTGGGACTATTCGCACAGCCGACCGCTACTTCGTTGTTTTTCCCTAAAAATGTTTATATGTTATTACTATTTTTGTTTTCTTGTATATATTTATAAATTATTAAAGTTTTATAATCTTACTACTTTGTCGGAGTGCTATATATTTTTAATGTGACACATAATTGTAAAAACTTTGATGTACAAAGAGTCATCCCTGGAATCTTCCGCTTCACGCTCGGTCCCCTCCCCAATCACAATACAGGATGGTTTTCAGATAATAGCAACGCTTCTGCTGTGACGGATCTCATCGAGTGTGGGCCTTGATCTACTATAACTCCTTTGAAGAGGGGTGATTCTTTACAGCTGTGGCCATAAACTACATCTGCAGGGCTAGCTGATAGCCTAGGACCGGCCTGGACAATCGGACACAGAGGAAAAGGAGTGTCAGAGGGTGCGGTAGTGAATAGGGCGAAAGGGAGGTGTCGGGCGGGCACAGGGTGTGATTCTCAGGGAAGAGCAGCGCAGATGGGGGGAGGTTTATTACCCATGCATAAGACAGAGAGCGGGAGTGACCACTGCCTGGGTGAGATGCTTGCGAGGGTGGGGAGCCATGCTAAGGATCGACAGCGTGCACAGAGTGGGTCTGGTCAAGGCATCTAAAATGGCTGCCGTGCACGACAAAAGTGTGGCATTTGAAAAAAGACAAGATGGCGCAGACAATGTTTTTCAACACTTCCTGATTTCCTTCGAATCGAACGTTAACAGACGTTGGGGCATATTACCAAAGTTAAGCGATATTTATCCCTAACGATGCATTGCAAAGATTTTTTTACCGTCAGAAATTATCGCAGATAAACCTTGCTATTATCAAGGTTTATCGCAAATACGATAAAAAACGACCGCAATGCATTAATATCGCTGAAAACTCAGCGATATTCATGCATTACCGAGCTAATGCTCTTAGCCATGTTATCCACCTCCCATTGGATAACATGGCTAAGAACTGCTCAGGGCAGCTGTTACTTTTTGGAGATATTCGCGCTTATCTCGAATATTTCCAAAAGTTGATAATAGGAAATAGCGATGTTAGCGACTGTTTCCAGTCGCTAACATCTTGGCATGCCCACTTTGCATGTCATTAGTGATAAATATCACTCACATGCAAAGTGGGGCCCAAGATGGTCGCTATCTCCTACTAGCCGTCGCTAACTGGTGTTAGCAACAGCTAGGTAATACAGATATAATTTTATCTCCGTGAAGCGGAGCGCTGTTACAGATATATATCTTGTTTTTGAACGTTAATTTCTCAAAATGCACTGAAGCACATATATTGAGACCTAGCAAAGGCACATCGGGCTACCAGTCCCTAATATCTTACCAAGTTTCGTGCAAATCCATTCAGCCGTTCGATTATTATTATTATTTTTTTTTTTTGCCCCGCGGGGCCCTTTTAAAACCTCCACATCAAACCTAGGGGGTCAGCGAGGATCTACTATGCCCCCTTATGGTCATTTGCCCCTTCGCTTTGGCCTCCTCTTGTCTCTCGATCCTACCGAGAGACAAGATGGCGGCCGCTACGTACTGTTTGGAATGTTTACAGACACCGGAGAGCCAATCAGCTTCGCTTCGCAAAGCTCCGTAACGCGAAAAGTACGCGAAGCGGTGCGCTGTTACAGATATATATCTTTTTTTGAACGTTAATTTCTCAAAATCCACTGAAGCACATATATTGAGACCTAGCAAAGGCACATCGGGCTACCAGTCCCTACAATTTTGCCAAGTTTCGTGCAAATCCATTCAGCCGTTCGATTATTATTATTATTTTTTTTTTTTGCCCCGCGGGGCCCTTTTAAAACCTCCACATCAAACCTAGGGGGTCAGCGAGGATCTACTATTCCCCCTTATGGTCATTTGCCCCTTCGCTTTGGCCTCCTCTTGTCTCTCGATCCTACCGAGAGACAAGATGGCGGCCGCTACGGACTGTTTGGAATGTTGACAGACACCGGAGAACCAATCAGCTTCGCTTCACAAAGCTCCGTTGCGCGAAAAGTACGCGTCCTGGAGCGCTGCCCGGTCCGCTGTTACAGATATATATCTTTTTTTAAACGTTAATTTCTCAAAATCCACTGTAGCACATATATTGAGACCTACAAAAGGCACATCGGGCTACCAGTCCCTACAATTTTGCCAAGTTTCTTGCAAATCCATTCAGCCGTTCGGGCTAAAAGTGAGGCCAACCGCCCTATGGAAAACTCAATGTTAAAAACACGTTTTGGGACCCCCCTTTTTTCTCGACCCCCCCTGGACGAACCCCCCCCCCAATTTTCAGGGGCTGCTCAGAAACAAAATGTGCCATTTTCCTGAAAATTTCAGCCAATTCCGTCCACAAACGCCAAAGTTATTAGACATAGAATTTTCAAAAAACCCATAGAGAAAAAATCCTAACTATATATACCTACTAGCGACCGCCAGTAGGTAATATATACATATATATATATATATATATATATATATATATATATATATATATATATATATATATATATACACATACATACATACATACATACATACATACATACATACATATATATATATATATATATATATATATATATATATATATATATATATATATATATATATATGTACCATTTGTGGGGACACTATCCTAAATCATGGGCAGACCTGCTGCCCTGCGGCTCATTGGGGGCCGATTTTATCTGCATCTCACTGATACCTTTCCGTCCCATTGGGATAAGAGGAGGACCAAGAACTATAACTCCCAGGAGACACTGGGACAGTTTGATCTTGAAGCCCATTGGAGGGTTACCAATTAAATAAAGTGTTCATGGCCAAAGCAATAATTGGAGTCAAGCCTATGAATAAGGGAAGTAACCGAAATGCATCAGGCAGAGCAGAGATGTGGATTCGGGGGGCTGGCCGCGCCCGAAGGAGATTTTAGCTCCCCGAGTACACCCTCATTGCTGGGCAATGTGTGGTTTCATATATATGTATATGTTACCTACTAGCAGTGGCCAGTGGGTAGTTATATTTAGGACCTAGTTTCCATGGGGAAAGCATTTTTTGACTTGCATATAACTTTGGCGTTGTTTGTCTAAACTTCATGAAATTTTCCCCAAAAAAGTGTCAAGGTAGGTTCTGTCTGTCATGGAAAGTTTGGGGGTGATCCGTGCAGTGAGGACCGAGAAATAGCTGTGAAAAATAAGGGTGCATTTTTTATGATAATTCCCATAGGAACGCGTTGTCGAACCTGCAGGCCGAACTGCTGGATGGAATTACACCAAATTTGGCAGAAAGTTACATGTTGTTACGCAGATTGTGCTTTTGTTTTTCAGTGCAAATCCATTCAGTAGTTTTTGAGAAAAGTAAGTAAAGAATTATAGTGATATCTCCGGCCGTGGATATTTCGCGGCGATTTCATGTTTACTTGCAAATGTGTGCGCCAACGGGAATGCTGTGATTAGCTGGGCTTAACCTGAACAGAAAGTTGCTGCTCCTATTTTATCGATCAAGAACGGTTACTGGGGCTGAAAATTTCTTTGAAAGCTAACATAAGGGATCAGGGTGGAGGTACTCTGAACCCATGTTTGACAAATGGGGGTAATTGTGACACAAGTTAGTTTTAATCATGCACAATATTGGTGATGACAACACACTGTCAGCATGGATCCCCTTTTACCGTTGCGGGGACATCGTGACTATTGCAACGTCTTCGCGAATATTGGTGGAAATATAAAACCAAAAGTATTTATATGTATATACACACCCTCGTTGGTCACAGTCTCAGACTCTCATACATTCTCCCATATGTACTCGGACACTCATACACCCACTCATATATCCACTCAGACACTAATGCACCCACTCACAGACTCACTCAGAGACCCATGTGTGTACTCACATAAGCATTCAGAGGGTAATACACCCTTTGACAGATGCACTCAGAGTCTCATGCACCCACTCACATAGTCAAAGACTTATACATCCACTCACAGTCCCACTCAGAGACTCATGCACTGACTCACAGACCCACTAAGAGACGTATGCTTCCTCTCACACACTCACTGATAGATGGACCCAGTCATAAACTTATGCACCCACTCATAGATCCAGTCACAGACTCATGTACCCATTCACATACTCACTCAGACACTCATACACCCATTTACATACCCTCTCAGACACTCACAAACCCACTCACATATCCACTCAGAGACATTGTGCATCCACTTATTGACTTACTGAAGGACTCATGCAGCCAGTCACAGACCCACTCGGAGACTTTTGCACTCACTCACATAACCCAGTGAATCATTAATACACTCTGTTATAGAGCTATTGAGAGACTGATAAATGGTTTTATAGAGTTATTTAGATATTGATTTATCTAGTGTGATGTTAGAATGAATTACATAGTTATGCATTTTGAATGTGGTGGCTATTAAAGTCTTGTTTTTGCTGTGCATTTTTGCAATGTATCCGCGATCGTCACGGGGACCAACGGCATTGCGACCTCCGGTATCACAGCGAACAAGGAAAGTGTATTTTTTTAGAAAGTCTTTTTATTAAACATACATAAGTGATAATGTACAGCATTACTTTAACAAATCTACGGCAATACATATGCATACCCCTTCACATCATAGTCTGCAATCTTATATTATGGCAATCCCAACCGATCTAGAGTAATTCCTTCTAGCATCCCATGACTGCTAACCCCCTCCCGTCTTGGTGACCTAACCTCCCTCCCTCTCTCACCTCCCTCAAGGATTCCTTTATGTCTCCCATTGATTTCACACTTTTTACCACTTTTTGAAACAGCCGTATCTCTCATATGTTGCCTTCTCAGCTGCACAACACCAGTCTATGTCTGTCTTCCATTGAGCTATCGTCGGGGTTGGGCAGCTCCCCATGTCCTGGCAATATTCCTTTTGGCCACCATTGCCGCCACCAACAGCCCAATTTTCTGATATTTTGGCCAAGTCTGATTCCCTGATACACACAATATGTGCCATCTGGCCTCCATAGAGAAAGTCTGTCCAATCACATCTGACATTACGCGCACTACCCTCCTCCCAAATTGTTGTACAGCAGGACATTCCCAAACTATGTGAAAGTAGTTACCCTTCTGCTCGCAGCTCCACAGACAGCGGTCCGTGGGAGTGCGCCCTAATTTGTGCAGGGGCGTTCTGGTGGAGTATGACCTATGGAGAATTCTTAACTGTACGACTCTGAATCTTGCCCTGATTGCTACTTCTCTAGGGCTCTGTATGGCCTCCACCCAGTCGTCTTCCTCTAGCAAATCAATGTCTGTCTCCCATGCCTCACGCAAAGTCCTTAGTAAGTCAGGGGAATTATTAATAATATTTTGTATATACAGGATAGTGCCTTCTCTGGGATTGGGTCCAGTATGAGTCGGTCCTCTAGTGGGTTGTATTCAGGGAGTTGTTCCCCTTCTCTGACATGTCTACGCTTTGCATGTCCCAATTGTAGATATCAATATCATTCTGTCTCAGCTAACTAGTATTCTTTTTGTAGATCTTTGAACGAGATTATCGCCTGACCCTTCCATACATCACTGAGGTGCACTATATCTAGTAATTTCCATTTGCTAAAACCCTGCAGGTTGCCCACCTCTCTCCATATTGCTGTCCCACCGCAGGGTTCTTTCGGTCAGTCTGTTGTCCCACCCTAGGAGTTTGTTAGCCCTTGTCCACATCTCCAGCACAGTCTTCGTGTGTGATGCATACTTTCTTTCCTTGCCCTCTGGTATAATGCTCCTGGGTATCATCTAGACCCCATCAACCAGTGATCTGCTCGATATGCAGGGTCATTCCATGTCCGCAAATATCCAATAATTGATCGTCATTAACTGCGACGCCCAACAGTATTTCTGGAGATCTGGTATGGCACAACCACCCTGGTACACTCCTCTCTGAAGTTTAGCTAACGTTCCTCCATCCCACAGTAATTTCCTTAGCTTGCTATCAGCTTCCCTGAAGACTTTTTCTGGTATTGGATATGGGGTGTTTTGAAGGATATACAATATTTGTGGCTGTGTCATCATCTTGAATAGGACTGCTCTCCCCATCCGGGAGATTGGCAGAGTCCTCAGGAAAGTGTATTTTTGATGTATTTTGTAGACAAATGAATACAAAGGGGAAAGTTTAATCAATGTCTTACTAAACAGCTAGACTCAAACTTTATGTAAAATATGTCTCTATATGTGTTTTACACATCCTCAAAGACAAGTGGTATTCGCGACTATCTACGTCATTGTGACCTCTGGTGTCACTGCAAACAAGGAAAATGCATTTTAGATATCGTTTTTTTCTGAAAGTGAATACAAAGGGTAAAGTTAAATTAATATCTTACTAAACAGCTAGAGTCAAACTTTATGTAAAACATGTTTATATATCTGTTTAACACTTTGTAAAAAACACACAGTATTCACGACTACCGATGTGATCACGACTTCTGGTCAGGAAAATGCATTTTTGATGTACCTTTTTTGACAAATGAATACAAAGGGGAAGTTAAATTAATATCTTACTGAACAGCTAGACTGATACTTTTTGTAAAATATATATATATGTGTGTGTTCTACATATTGTCAAAAACTTGCGCTTTTTGTTGTGTGTCCTCGGCGATTGCGACTTTGTCGCAAATACCCAAAAATCTTAAAATAAATTAATGTACTTATTAAATAAATAGAGGACAAATACAACACTAAGTGGTGCACCATGCCGATGTAATGTGCAATATAATATTGAAACATAAAAAAAATACAGGGACATTATATTAATGAAATGAAATTGAGAAAAGTTTAGAAATTCACTTAAAAAACCAAAGGTTACAGTGACGTTATAGTTAGGAATTAGCATTTTAAAAACTGTATAAATTCACTGAAAAAGCCAAAGGTTGCAGGGACGTTATAGTTAGGAAATAGAATTAAAAGAACCTTAGAAAATCACTGAAAAAAACAAAGGTTACAGGGACCTTATAGTTAGGCAGACATTTCACTCATACAAAACCAGAGAAATTTAGCTGTTATAGTTACCTGAGCTAACTATAACTCACGCCCCCACAATGCACTGCTTATGACTGCATATATAATATCACTAATGACGTGGTCAGTGACATCACTGATGACATCTCAAATGACATCGCTGTCAACAGACAGACAGCCCTTCAGTCCGACCACCGCATTATGATGCAGGCGGTCAGACCTTTCACAGATGGGGGACAGACCACCACCTGGACAGGATCTACTGATCCTGATGGGGCAGTGGTCAGAATCGTGATCCCGAATGGAGGCGGTGCTGAGGCAGACACCACTGTCGGGATTACGATGTCCCTTTCCGACAGCCTTTTCATGGTGATCCAACCACCATGAAAGGGCTGTAGGAAATAGACTTTGGGGACTCCAAACAGGGCCTCGTCCACTGGGGGCCACATGTAGTGCCCTCACACACATCCATTCACCGCGTGCCAGGCACCACATGATGCCTGGCAAACGGTGCATGGATGTGCAGGAAGTGCACTTTAACACTGCAGCTTGTTTTGCAGCCCTTTTCCTGGGCCACAGCACAAGCTGCAGTTTTAAAGTGCACTTTCCGACCGCGAGCACTGCGGTCCTATCCTAATTGGGCGGTCAGATCTCCAACTGCTTGTCGGGCGTTCTCCTGACTGCTGTGATAGCGGGCGGCGGTCCGAATTCCCGCTATCAAAATAAGGCCCATAGTGTGTCTAACCAGACACATTTAGAGCCCTAGTGGGATGACCTCCTTGCCACTTGCGCTCTCTATCAGAATCCTTATATCAGCTTGGGCCCTCTTGCCCTTGTGCAAGATGTTTTCACTCTGTAAACCTATGTATGTGCTTTACTGCCAGTTATTACGGCATGTGGTGTAGGTAGCGCCAACAAAGTGAAAAAAACTCAAAGATATATATATATATATATATATATATATATATATATATATATATATATATATATATATATATATATATGTTTATATATATATATATATATATATATATATATATATATATATATATATATATATATATATATATATATACATATATATGTTCCCACAAAGCCTCCAAGCTTTAAAGCAGCACTCCACAGGAAAATGTTCACAGAACCTTTATTTCAAAATGAGGCGATTGAACAGGCTGGTGATTAAAATCCCCGACGCGTTTCTGTGCACACCTGCACCTTAATCATGGGGTAGGCACACTGCAAAATCCGGGCTGGACTGTCACGAGTATTTCTCCCATCTGTTGCATGCTTTTCCCCAGTGAAATGCATGATGGGCGTGGCAGTCCCAATTCTTCCCCTCTGGTGGGTTCCGATGTTTGCAATTGATTTTCGTTCGCCTGTATCAAATACATTTTGTTCACAGCCCTCCAGTGGGCCCCAGTCTGTCTAATCACCTCCAAAATTGTCATGATTTCCTGCGCTGGAACAGGCTGTGAAGGTCACAGCCACACAGACTCTTCCCAGTGTTAATGGCGGTGCTTACTTCCACGGCTGGAGCAGCCGTGTATTAAATGTTCCCACAAAGCCTCCAAGCTTTAAAGCAGCACTCCACAGGAAAATGTTCACAGAACCTTTATTTCAAAATTAGGCGATTGAACAGGCTGGTGATTAATTTTCCTGTGGAGTGCTGCTTTAAAGCTTGGAGGCTTTGTGGGAACATATACATATATATATATATATATATATATATATATATATATATATATATATATATATATATATATATATATATGAAATTTGTCACAAGAAGACAATCTTTAATAAAAAACAATTCTTACAGCATCTGGAGCGTCTGAGTGAGTCCTTACTACAAGAAGAACTGTGTGTTTATGTCGAGGGCTGCTGGAGCACTGCTCAGACAGGAACACATGTTTTTAAAATGATATCATTTGGGTGTCGTGAATGTTCCCCCCTCCCCCAAATATATACTCTTTTCCCAATGATTGCTAGATTGGAGTTTCAAAAGTAAATATGACTCCCTCCTAATGTATGCACTTTGCCCAATGGTTGTTAGATTGGAGTTAGAATAGTAAATCTGACCCCGTGCCCATCTTCATGTTTGCACTTTCCCCAGTATTTGTTCCACTGGACGTACAATAACAAATTGGACCTCCCCCATGAAGGCACTTTCCCCAGTATTGCATAGTTTGGAGTTTGAATAGTAAATCCACGTCCACGAAATGTATGTTCTTTTCCTAACGTTTGTTATATTGATGTTAAAATTGTATATATGATCCCAAACCATGGTATATACTTTAGTAGAGCAGAGTAGCATTAGAATAGTATATATGACCTCCACAAATATATACATTTTTGCAAGTATTTTTTATATGGAAGCCAGAATAATACATTTTACCCCCTCTTTATAGTCTATTAGAATGGATTTAGAATTGTATTGAATTCTCTCTTCCCTTCCCCAAAATGTATATATTTTCCCTATAAGTTTGGTGTTCCTGCTGTGCTATCTTCATATCTGCTCATCTCCTCAGACCGCCTACCCTCATGCTGATTCTCAGAGACCATCTCAGAGTATGTTGTGACCGGCGAGCCACAGAAGCGACTGATTGTGCCTAGGCTTATCTGTCCACTGTGCCTACTTCTACTTTCGCCCCTACCCTCTGCGGATTTCAACTTCAACTACTTCTGGTACCGACCAGTGGTGTAACGAATCTTGAGGGGGCAACTCTGCAAAGCACATAGAGGGAGCCCCTTACGCTCCGGACCCAGTAAGGAGCTCTCAGTTGCACAAGAAATGTGCATGCGCGTGCGATTGCACAGTTTTCTCAAGGATTACCGATCCTACGAGGAAGAGGAGGGAAGCCCGGGGACACGGCATGTCAGGTAAGTGGTTTAAATTTAATAGTACATAATGTAGATTTAATTGATAATATAGGGGGGAAGCGGGTAGCGGAGTTCCACTGAGTTTTTTTGCAACTCCGTGGACCTCTCCCTAGCACCGCTACGCCCACTACGCCCGGGTTTAGTGTTGAGGCCAGTAGTGCAAGGGCTTGGAAAACCAGAACGCATCTAAGATCTTGGTCCAGTCCTGTTGTAAAGATTTGGCGATGGTGTTTTTATGGTGGTGTGCAATGTGTATGCTGAAGTTGACGAGGTTGTGATCAGACCAGGTGAACCGGTGTGGGCTTTTCTTCTGTGATGCTGCTGAATCGGTTGAAGATGGGGTCCAGTAGGTGTCCAGTAGCATGTATGGGGCCTTCCACTCACTGAGTGAGCCCGAGTTCGAACAGGTCCTTGAGAAGATTGGTCATGTTGAGATCATGAGGTCTTCCATGTAGTAGTTGAGGTTGCCAAAGGAGATGGTGCTGGAGTGGAGGATGGGGGGGCGATGAAGTCAACAATAGTGCAAGTGAAGTTGGTAGGAGGTGTTGGAGAGTTTGAAGAACCGGGTTTTAGAACCCAGCGGCGCCAGGGACACGCCCAAAGTCTTCGGGTTCTCCTGTCTTGGCAAACAGAGACACGGAATACTTCTAGGTGGCGTCAGAGATCAAATTTATTAGCTGCAGCTAGTAACAGTAATCTCAGCAATACAACACGGTGTACAACTCAAGAAACTGTTCAATTTTCATAGAGCAAGACATCGCTTTTTATACACCATATTCTCATTATAAATGTACACCCACTGCGCAAAATTCTGACCAATAGGACACATTTTCTAACTGAGTATCACATTAATAAAAACCCAATTTACAGTAACCCAACCCAAAAATTAATTATTAGGACTGTCCCAAATTCAATTTTTGCAAGCCGGACAAACCTGTAATTGAAAGCACTACCCAAGTAATGAAAAGTCGTAAGGAAAGAAACAATTCAGATGCTGATAAGGATGAGATATATGCAAGGAAACTAAAAGTTAACGATATCCTGAACATTGATTGGCAATTTTAGACAAGAATCAAACTTAAGGGAAATTGGTTTTGCGAGGTCAGTTTCAGGTGAATAGGTCAGTTTCTCTGCAATTCACTCACAAGTCAGAAAAGGGCCTGTTAATGCATACATGAACAATGAGGTCCATGCAACTTTGTTCGTTCGGTTACCTCCACGGCCTACGTGAGGGTAACACAAAAATGGCGTCACGAACAACTCAAACAAAATGGAGTCTGGTTCAAAATCACGGAACCTCAGTCCCTCCTTTTGCCATTACGTAGGCAATAACCTAAACTCACGTCAATCTGAATCCAGGTCTATATCTATTCTCATCAGGTCGTCAAGGTGTCGCTGTAACATCATCTTATTATCCTTCACTTCTCTCGGGACTGGTCTTCTCACACAGATCGTAGCACAAAGACTACAAATGGCGGGACCACACTGGATGCATAAGCAACACGAGAAAAGGATTGCTAAAGCCATACCAAGAAACATCAGAATCTTCCATCCCCATTTGGACAGCAGTTCCCAAACCCATTCTATCAATGACCAGTTCCCTTCGTCTACATGTATAGACTCAGCGGACTTATGTAACCTCAAGATGGCTTGGTACACTGTCGGGGCGTTATCTGGTATGAAAACACAGCAACTAGACCCGATCAATTTACATACCCCACCTCTATCTGCAAGTATAATATCTAAAACAAAGTGGGTCTGTAATGTCATAAGGCGATCCGCTTGAAGCTCAGCTGTAATATTGTTAAGGGCACCTGCAGTCTCATTTATAGTGGCCTCGACCACTCTCGTAAGCTGACGAATATTTCTACCATTAGCCATAGGACCCCAAAAGGGCAGAAAACCCATAAAGAAGTCTCAAACTTCTTGTGCGACAGTATCTTTCGCATCGATAACACCTCTACCATATCTTGTCTTATGGTAATTGAAAGCAGCTGTGTATGTAGGGAGAAGCAAAAATGCCACATAATATGTGCCTGAGAAATCAGGAGGAAACCATGTATATGCTCTGTCGTGACAAACAAAATACGTGCCTTTAGCTGGCACGAACGGTGGAGATTTCTGGGATGTATAGACATAGGTGTGCACACACACACTCTTACCAAGCTGAGCTCTCGGATTCTGACCATTACCTTGCAGACAAAAATGACCTCGGTGGGGTACAATCGAAAAAGGAGGAGACCTTTTCTGTCTCTCCTTTTCTGTCAGACTAATACTATATCTCGTCTTGTTCCAACCAACATATGCTCGTACCTCATCTTTAGGGATAGCATTATACGCATCAATATCTCTGATCATATCTACTATTCCCTGTATCAAGGCATTATTACTCGCATTATCTTTGACAGAACGTACAGGAGATGCTTAATTCGCATTGATAAACATTGCTTGGAGTGCCCATACTGACCCATTAGGCGAAAAAGGCAAAACCAAATATGGCATTCCCTTATCTGTCGTATGTGGCATAAGACCACAAACCCAGCAATTCATAGTATTTACAACTAACTGATGCTGATGCAACATCTGTATAAATGAATTGTTCACAAATTCAGATCTTCGTGTCTGTTCATGTTCAGGCAACGTATGAAACTCATGTGGGGAGACAGTAGGAAAAGAAAGAGTAGGTTGGGATGTAGATGCAAGCTTCTGTTGCGTAACATAGACAATCCAACCCACACAAGCTAACATAATATTCAAAAACATTAGAAAACACAGTATTAAAAAACATTTGCTACGAATCAATACACACACTTTCATTTTAGGATCAACTCTCTTAACACCCTCATCAGACCCAAAAGACTCCATCCTCTAACGTGCTGCTCACGGCTATTACCTTCTTCACTTAAGTGTGCTATCTTCATATCTGCTCATCTCCTCAGACCGCCTACCCTCATGCTGATTCTCAGAGACCATCTCAGAGTATGTTGTGACCGGCGAGCCACAGAAGCGACTGATTGTGCCTAGGCTTATCTGTCCACTGTGCCTACTTCTACTTTCGCCCCTGCCCTCTGCGGATTTCAACTTCAACTACTTCTGGTACCGACCAGTGGTGTAACAAACCTTGAGGGGGCAACTCTGCAAAGCACATAGAGGGAGCCCCTTACGCTCCAGACCCAGTAAGGAGCTCTTAGTCGCACAAGAAATGTGCATGCGCACGCGCATGCACCGTTTTCTCAAGGATTACCGATCCTACGAGGAAGAGGAGGGAAGAGGAGGGAAGCCCGGGGACGCCGCATGTCAGGTAAGTGGTTTAAATTTAATAGTACATAATGTAGATTTAATTGATAATATAGGGGGGAAGCGGGTAGCGGAGTTCACTGAGTTTTTTTGCAACTCCGTGGACCTCTGCCTAGCACCGCTACACCCACTACGCCCGGGTTTAGTGTCGAGGCCAGTAGTGCAAGGGCTTGGAAAACCAGAACGCATCTAAGATCTTGGTCCAGTCCTGTTGTAAAGATTTGGCGATGGTGTTTTTATGGTGGTATGCTGAAGTTGACGAGGTTGTAATCAGACCAGGTGAACCGGTGTGGGCTTGTCTTCTGTGAAGCTGCTGAATCGGTTGAAGATGGGGTCCAGTAGGTGTCCAGTAGCATGTATGGGGCCTTCCACTCACTGAGTGAGCCCGAGTTCGAACAGGTCCTTCAGAAGATTGGTCATGTTGAGATCATGAGGTCTTCCATGTAGTAGTTGAGGTTGCCAAAGGAGATGGTGCTGGAGTGGAGGATGGGGGGGCGATGAAGTCAACAATAGTGCAAGTGAAGTTGGTAGGAGGTGTTGGAGAGTTTGAAGAACCGGGTTTTAGAACCCAGCGGCGCCAGGGACACGCCCAAAGTCTTCGGGTTCTCCTGTCTTGGCAAACAGAGACACGGAATACTTCTAGGTGGCGTCAGAGATCAAATTTATTAGCTGCAGCTAGTAACAGTAATCTCAGCAATACAACACGGTGTACAACTCAAGAAACTGTTCAATTTTCATAGAGCAAGACATTGCTTTTTATACACCATATTCTCATTATAAATGTACACCCACTGCGAAAAATTCTGACCAATAGGACACATTTTCTAACTGAGTATCACATTAATAAAAACCCAATTTACAGTAACCCAACCCAAAAATTAATTATTAGGACTGTCCCAAATTCAATTTTTGCAAGCCGGACAAACCCATAATTGAAAGCACTACCCATGTAATGAAAAGTCGTAAGGAAAGAAACAATTCAGATGCTGATAAGGATGAGATATATGCAAGGAAACTAAAAGTTAACAATATCCTGAACATTGATTGGCAATTTTAGACAAGAATCAAACTTAAGGGAAATTGGTTTTGCGAGGTCAGTTTCAGGTGAAGAGGTCAGTTTCTCTGCAATTCACTCACAAGTCAGAAAAGGGCCTGTTAATGCATACATGAACAATGAGGCCCATGCAACTTTGTTAGTTCGGTTACCTCCACGGCCTACGTGAGGGCAACACAAAAATGGCGTCACGGACAACTCAAACAAAATGGAGTCTGGTTCGAAATCACGGAACCTCAAGTTGGTAGATGAGGGTGCCACTCACGGTGTAGTTGGTGGTGATGTGGAGTTTGAACGTCAAGTGTTCCACGATTGTGCGTTCCAAGGTGCTGCAGCATAGGATGGATGCTTTGAAGAAGGTAGCAATTCTGCCTCTAGGTCTGTTTGTCCAGTGCTGTCTTGCAATCTTGTTTTCAGGGGGATTGGCAAGATGATAATGGGAGCCATGAAGAGGTCAGCCAGGTTTTGGAAAGGGATAGCAGGTCCGGTGAGCAGTCTTGTGGCAGATCCCAAACATAGGTGGTGTGTTTTGTTAGTATTGAGAAGCAAGCAGGACAGGGAGGGGTGTGTGTGGTCAGGAGTGTGTTTGTGAGTGTTGAGTGTGTTAGAGAGTGTGAGGTGGGGAGGAGTGAGGTAGGTGAGGGAGGCAGGGTTGGACTGGGAAAAAAATAGGCCAGGGCACCAAAATAAAAGAAGCCCCCATTAGTGAATTAAATACATATTGGGGCAGTTTTGAAATTGTTAGAGCTGCTGTATAAGTATTTTGCAAAGAATGGAAAAATGAATGGATTTGGACTTGCTTGCAAGCAATGCTTGTTTTAATATCAGGGAATCAACATTAAAAACAAGCCCTGCAGACCATAAAACAGGCCCACAAAAAGCCCCACATGGACTTGTCTGACCTGCTCAATGGGTACTACCTGATAGCCCTATACTTCAGTCCAACCCTGGCAGGAGGGTGCATGTGAAATGGCAGGTGGTGCAGGAGAATGCATCTTCAGTGTTCGGCGGCAAGGCTTGGAATCAGTGCGGGGAGATGAAATCAGAGTTCAGGGCACGGAAGGTCACGGCGGAGTAGAGATGGGGGCAAGAGGTCGGTGGGAGATGTGCCAGGGGTTCTGGTGTTGGGTACGGGCAGGGTGCTGATGGGCGCAGACGGGCTTGCTTTTAGCGCTCCAGCGGCACACCCACTGCCTGTGTCCTTGATGTAGCCGCCATATATTGAAGACAGTTTTGGCGGTAAACCAGTGATGTCACTTCTTGTGCAGATGGATGAATGGAAATCCAGCGATATCTCTTTCTGTGCAAATGGATGAATGGAAATCCTTCTTGTGCAGCTTGAGAATGGGAAATGAGTCCTTGTGTTTGGCTTCTTCTTTTTAAGACAGTTTAGGTGGGAAACTTCCCCAACCACAACTTCATTACGTTAACCGGGACTCAGACGTATAGTGCAGACATCAAGGTCTGTAGCCTAATAGACTGCACCCCAAAAACATTGACCAGGTACACTTACCCTAATGAAAAGAGGATTTCTCAAGTGCTCTCTATTGTTCCCTCAGAGGGTTTGGAAAAAAACAAAACATAAAAATAGATATATAAAAACCGATTAAAATAACCAACTATTTTGGATTGTTTTTAGACTTCCAAAATAGCAGCCACGTGCAATCTTGAGATTATTAATATGGAAAATTGCAATAACCATGATCTTGGGAAACCCGGCCACCATATAAAACAGTTGATAATCACTACACAAATGAACATTCCATCCTTAACATCCATAATAATGGATTGGACTGTCAATTTGATTGTGATGGTGACTCCGAATAGATATATGGTAGGGATGAAACTCATTACTTTGATCATAACACTAAGGGGCACATGCATTAAACCATTTTGTGATCGCAAACAGTGCAAATCGCTAAATTCAGCCATTTGCGATTGCAAAATGGCCTTTTCTGATGCATGTATCTTTTGTGCAATTCGCATTTAAGGAAACTGCAATTTTTTGCGATTCCCTTAATTGTAAATGCAGTTAGTGAATCGCAAATTGCGATTCCCTAAATGCAATGCATCATGCATATGCAAATTGCATTTTCGCAATTTGGAATCGCAAATTACCATCAACTTCAAGTTGATTGTAATTTGCAATTCCTTTGAAAGATGCAAAAAAATGCATTTTTCAAAGTGCATTGTGGTGCACACACATGCCCTTAGCAGGTGTGTGCACCACAAGTGCATACCTACCTTTTTTTGGGGGTGCATCAGGATTGCCTTTTGGTCCCCTTGCACCCTTCAAATTGCGTGCCCAATTTGCGAGTACCTATTTGGTACTCACAAATGGTGCATGTAATCCGATTCATACCTATGGGCCTCTAGGCCCGTAGGAATTCACGGGAAGCCATTCCTTAATTGCGAATTGCAATTTGTGAGTAGCAATTAAGAAATGTGTAGAAATCTCAATATTTTTTGCGATTCCTACATGCATAAGAAATTGCGATTCCTAAATTGCCATTCCTTAAAAATCGCCATTTAGGACTCGCAATTCATTACTTTGATGCATGTGGCCCTCAATCATTTGATTTACATAACATTCTTAGCAACTCATTACAACTTAAGGAACTAGACCTAGCAGTGGAAAAGAACACTGAAAGTAGATTTTAGAATCAGCAATAATTCAGGAAAAGCTCAAAACCTCAAACCTGTAAGAATATAATGGAGAGGATTCCTCACCAACTTATTCAGTGTTAGCTGACAGGTGTGTGATGAGGAACACCTGGACCAGGATTTTGAACACTCATAAATCAATCGGCTTTAATAACCAACCACGTTTCAGTTTTAAAAGACATCTCTATAGATACAAAGACCATGTGGGATAACTTTAAGCAAACTTGGAATCAGGTAACTTCCTAGTCTCATTTGCAGCAAAAATGCAAAATCTTTTACATACAGAAGATCTATGATACCTTATGCCACAAAAGATCGCCAAGTGTCTTAAAGAGCAATCAGAAACTCATTCCAGTACACAGTATTAACCACAAGCAATATCCTTCTGGCACTAAAGACAAGGCAGGACGAACAGTGGAATTCAACAAAACCACTTAAAGCTTTTTTTCTCAAAGCCTCAGAAGCCTACATTCTACAGACAAATTCAGAATCAGAACCCAACTACATACATCATTCATATGAAAGACATAGACAATACATCTATAACACAGCGTGGATACTGAAAATACAGGTACTCTTGTCACAATATCTAATGTAACTACTGAGAATCCAGGACTTTTAAAAACAAATATAAACTATAGTAACTCAATCCAGTCAAAAATGATTACTTTGTGGTAAATAAATAATTAATTACCGGTACTATTTTTCTATGCATTAACTAAAACAGATAGCTCAATAAATAAGAGGCAGGATCCGTTGTATCTGAGTCAGAATGGCTTTAATCGGATGGCTCGAGCCTAAAGACCATGGAGTAGCATGCAATGGAATGGAATGGCAGCTGCGACGTCTCATTAACATTACATAGTATATATAGGAAAACAGTACAATTTCATTGCATACAGTAGGCGTAACAAGTGACAAACGTAAGATAAGAACACATGGGCGTAAAAAGAAGGCGTGCACAGGGCGTGCACGGAGACATGTGATGTAAACGTCACAGACGTGTCATAAGTGGGTGGATACATGGAGGGGGCTACCTGGGCAGCTGGAACCTTTAACCTACTGGTGTGCGCAAATGGGCCATGACGTGTAACTAGGGAGAGCTGGGGGCTCTGACTTCTGGCACTAGAAGAGGAGACTAAAGTCTGGGATGTCAGGACGACATGTACCTATAGCATATCTGATATCTGATATTTGGAGAACATGTTGCTTGAATCTAAATGTCATCAGGGCAAAAGCTACTTGACACTAGGGCTGGTGCATGCATATATTTCCTAGTGTATTGCGTGTGCTATGAATCTTCTATGAATACTAATTCAGTAATTCTTTTGCATGGAGACAGGAAGACTAGACTTATAGATGAAGATGTTTATGCGGTTCGTTAGCTTAGGAATGTCAAGCCGGGGAGCTGAAACTGATAACTAGAGGCATAACATATTCTTGGCAGACAGGCAGGCAGGCCAGGCCGGGCACCGCGCTGCTTGGCAGAAAGTAAGTGAAGGGTCAGGAATACGGGAGGGGCTGCATCGCTCCTCGGAGTGGTTTCAGGAGACTTGAGACTCGAATCTGGTGTCCAGGCCCTGTGAGGCCTGAAAACAGGGACAACTTGATGACTTTAACGTGCACAACGTGTCGGGGAGAAACCATGTGTAAAGACGTTGGCAACATAGGCCTAAAAGCCTAATTCACGTTGCTTTCAGGAGGACTGGATAACTGGCATACTAACGTTGGACACAACTATAATTGCGTCTTTAATTGGGAGAGGGGGAACATATGCATATTGATCATGCACATATAACATATGATGGGGAACACGTAGGGACACATGACAGGGCAAAATTCAATTTTCCTCATTCCCTCCTTGTTCCCTACGTTTCCTTCAGGAAACATCAATATTCATGATACCATCTATCTGTTCATAGAGCATCATTTGCTCGTCTCGAATCTTCTGGGAATGGGACTTAGGACTTGGAATACAAGAGGTAGCGCACAAGCCGCAAATCGCAGGGCCACATTGTAAACATAGGCAACAACTGAATATGATCATTACTATTAATCCTAGGAATGACAATACTTTCCATCCCCAAGCAGATATTATACTCCAGAGCCAACCGGACCATGTCCAGGTGCCTGGATTCTGATGCAACTGATGGGCTATCTTGTGAAGTCTGGTTATAGCTGAATAAACAGACGGTGCGTTATTAGGAATGAAAATGCAACAACTAGATCCGATGACTCTACAAGCTCCGCCCCTATCGGCCAGTATGACGTCAAGGACAAGGCGGTTCTGAAGAACAACAAATCTCATAGCAGATTGTTCTTCTGTTAAGTTACCTAGAGCGGAAGTAGTCTCATTCACTACTGCTTCAAGGGTTCTGGTTAACCTACGTATTAATTTACTATTCTGGATAGGTCCTATGAAGAAAAAGAAACCTTTATTGAAATCTGTATACTGTTCTAAGGCAGTTTCAGTTTGATCGACAATTGGGGACTCAATCTCCCTTCTATGTCTGACGTGTACTAGATGTGTATTTCTGTGATAATCGGATGGGGCTAGAAAAACTGGTGGCAGTAGGAAGGCAATGTAACATGTTCCATCCCAATCTTGGGGCAGACGTACATATGCGGTCTGACCACATACAAAATATGAATGACGTGAGGCTTTGAAATTAGATTTCCCACTGTCACTATACTCGACCACAGTAGTACAATCACTATGTCCTAGATGTACTGAACCATTCTTTCTGACACATAATTCGCCTTTCACTGGTAGAACTGTAATAGCAGGCAAGTCTGGAGTAGTCTCGGACTGAACATTCAAAACCATGAAATTCGAGGAATAATTACATAGATCATATACTTCATTTTCTAGATCTAACCCTGTCCTATGGGATAGACCTTCCTTGTCTGGGAAACATGTTCTATTCAGAAGGGACTTATCGTCTGAGGATGACGTTATCGTAAACCATGCTCCACACGAACCATTGTGTGAAAACGGATAGGGAAAGAGTGGCAGAACTCCCTTCGGTGTCTGGAAAGGGGGGAGTCGACCACACACCCAACAATTAGTGGCATTGCTGGTCTGGTGTGAATAGTGTAACATTCGGATAAAAGTATTGTTGCGCATGGCAAGTCGATAGGATAACTCGTGAGGAGGTAGTTCACTAAAGGTGTGCTCTACTGTATCATTAGAGGACAAATGTACATGTAAATCAATAGGAGGAAAATATACATGTAAAACATAACTTATGCATGTAACCGTAAGACTCAGAAATAACATAAACAATAAAGTGATTACGCATCTGCTGCGCAAATTTTTACAATAACGTATTTTCTTAGAGTTTCGTCTAACTCTCTCACTATGGGGGTCTATCTCATACATGTCAGGAACCTGTCTAACCGCTTCACCCGAGAGGGACTTAAACAATTAAACTGTCTGACTTGCTAGACCTCAATTTCATTTTATACTCCTGCTGCGGAGTTTTCTCTAACAGGGGGAGTTTAGAGTCAGTATCTGGGCAGTCCTTGAAAAAAGTCTTTGGACGGAGTCCATGAAGACGTTTAACGTGACTGGAGTGGAGCCATCCCTTGCGGCCCTCCACTTTGACGGCGGTCCTTGTGGTCATCAGAACAAGCTTCGGCTCTTTCCAGCGGGGCTCCAGCGGACTTGAACGATCAAAGTTTCGGATCAAAACCAGATCACCTGGAACGACCTCGTGCGGTTTCACCTGGGTGTTGTCTGGAAAGGCAGCCGCGACCTGTGAACGACAAGAGAGTAGTGCAGACATCAAGGAAGCTAGGTAATCTGTCAGCATATTACTGTCAACATCAGTTATTTTACGTGGCATAGGTGTACCCCACATGTTCGGGGGACGACCGAATACAACCTCGAAAGGGGACAGACCTGAGCGGGAGTGAGCGACCATTCTCATGTAAAAAAGGGCGACTGGCAGGGCTACCATCCAATCGACACCTTTCTGTGCGCAAACTTTTGCAATGCGGATTTTCAGAGTCTGATTATGTCTCTCGACGAGGCCAGCTGCCTCGGGATGTCGTACACAGTGGAACTTCCACTGGTACCCTAACAGAAGGGATACTTGTTTCATGAGTTCGGATGAGAATGGCTGGCCGTTGTCTGAATATACGACCCTGGGCAAACCATAGCGCGGGAAAAACTCACGAACCAACTGCCTGGCAGTGGTCGCGGCAGTGTAATCTGGGACTGGATATGCTTCTGTCCATCTGGACAAAGCGCATACAACTACGAGGACATACTTGAAACCTCGACATCGATCCATCTGAATATAATCCATCTGGAGGACTTCAAAAGGGTGGTCAGGAGGATGGAATCCACCTTGTTCCACCGGAACACCTTTACCTGGATTGAACTGACAACATATCATGCAGGTACGTACTTTCTGTTTAGCTGCTGCTCGTAAATGCTTGTTAAACCAAAGGTTCTGGATGCTGTCTAACATGGCTTTTTCTCCTAAATGTGCTGGACTATGTGCGGTGTTAATAATGACTTGAACCATAGAGTCGGGGAGAAACCATGTGGCTTTTCCCTTCGTCAACCATCCCTGATCTGTCTGGACCCCTCCTTGTTCAGACCATTTCTTGATTTCGTCTGAGGTAGCATGTGACTGTATGTCTAGTACATCTTGTGTAGGGTCCTTAACTGTCATACAAGTTGTCTGATCTGGAATATCTATCTTGGTCGTGTTAACTGGAATGTCTGGAGTCTGAGCTGTAAGCTTGGCTGTTCGATCTGCTAGATCGTTACCTTGGGAAATGGCGTCAGTGGCTTTCGTATGTGCTTTGCACTTCATAATGGCAATAGCTTTCGGTAAATGTATTGCTTCTAACAGAGCTTGAATTAGGGGACCATGCTGAATCTTGGCTCCATGAGAGGTCATGAAACCTCTTTCTTGCCAGAGTACTCCAAAGTCGTGAACGACTCCGAATGCATAACGTGAATCTGTATATATGTTTACTTTCAGGTTCTTGGCTCGTATGCAGGCTTGGGTCAGAGCAATGAGCTCTGCTGCTTGAGCAGACAGGGTATCAATACGATGTGTTTCTATAACTTCAGTTTCAGTAGTCACTGCATACGCGGCTACTAGTTCTCCTGTACTTGTTCTCATACATGAACCATCCACATAAAGTGTCAGGTCTGGATCAGGTAATGCAATGTCCGTCAAGTCTTGTCTTGGCTTTGTCATGATGTTAATAACTTCCACACAGTCATGTGTGGCAGGATTCAATGTAATCGAGGGTAACAGTGTAGCAGGATTTAAAATGTTGCAGCGTCTGATTTCTATGTGTGGCTGAAACAATGTCAGTTCATAACCTGTTAAACGTGCAATTGTCAAGTGCTGAGTCTGTGTTCGGTTTAAAAGAACTTCCACGGAGTGTGGAACTTGTACTGTCAGGGAGTGTCCTAACACTATGGCATCACTTTGTCTGATAGCTAAAGCTGTGGCTGCAACTGACTTGAGGCACGCAGGCAGAGCCTGGGCTACTGGATCTAATGTGCTAGAGAAATAAGCACAAGGCTTGTGTTGTCCTGCTTGATCTTGCGTGAGAACAGATAATGTTGTACCATCACGTTCAGTAACAAAAAGTGTAAAAGGCTTACTGTAGTTTGGTGTCGCTAACACAGGTGCGTTACATAAAGCTTTCTTTAACTCAGTAAAAACAAGTGTATGTTCCTGGGTCCAAGGGAGGACAGTCGGTGTCGCTGCCTCCTGTGTCGTTAACTGTATCAGTGGTTTAGCTAGATATGCATACTGAGGAATCCATTGTCTGCAGTAAGAAGTGAGGCCGATAAAAGCTCGTACCTCCTTCTGTGTCTTGGGCTGTGGAAGATGTGCTATTAACTGGATACGGTCAGGTGTCAACTGTCTACCCCTCTTGGACAGTAAGTGTCCAAGGTATACCACTTGCTGGACACAGAATTGCAGTTTGGAAGGGGACACCTTGTGCCCCATCTCGGCCAGAAAATACAGGACTATCAGTGACGCACGTTCGCAGTCACGTTCTGTACGGGCTGTGATTAATAGATCATCGACATACTGGAGCAGGGCAGTGTCAGTTGGCATGTGAATACTGTCTAGTTGTCTTTTAAGTGCTTGACTGTAAATACTAGGACTTTCTGTGAAACCTTGAGGTGCTCGTGTGAATTTATAGCTTCTTCCGTTTAAACAGAATCCGAAAAGAAACTGGCTGTCTGGATGAATGGGAACACTAAAGAATGCGTTCTTGAGATCAATAACAGTAAAGAACGTAGCTTCAGAATCAATGGCAGTCAATAGGGAAGAAATATCTGGAACCACTGGGTACTGGGGTATGATACACTTATTAAGTTCTCGGAGGTCAATCACTAATCGATAAACTGGAGGTGCATTTGGGTCAGTACGTTTAAGAATCGGAATGATAGGAGAATTACATACATTGGAGTCAGTTTCTACAACTACTCCTTGAGCAATGAGCTCGTCAATAATTTTCGATAAGGCTGCTACAACCTCAGGTGGTAACTTGTACTGTCGGATTCGTGGCAATACAACACCTTGTTTCAGAGTGACACGATATGGTGTAATGTGCATACAACCTACATCAGTTGGACCTTGCGCCCATAAATGCTGTGGTACATTCAGTAGTCTTGGATCAAAATCACGTAACACAAAATGACCTTTAAAATCACGTAAAAACAGTCTCACTCCTTCTGGGGAGCAGCATATTACTGCTCCTAATTCTTTCAATGTTTTAATACCAAGTACATTTTCGGGACAGGATTTCGTAAGTAACAAGTCTGTAGTTCGGGACAATGGACCAACTTCTAGGGAAACTGGTTTCGATATTTCATTAACAATAGGCTTTCCTGAAAATCCCAGGGAAACATTTCTTGAGCCTGAGAGTGGAGCCCCTGGAACCTCGTCATGACTGATGGTAGTCCTACTTGCCCCTGTATCAATCAGAAACTTTCTGTCTTTCCCTAATACTTGACTGTGTACATAGGGACCCTCTTGATCTACAGGAACCTCGATGAGAGGCAAGCCAGCCTCCCTCTCTAGGCTGTTTCATGAATACTGCTGATATTCTGGATAATCTGACTGTGCGTACTGGTACATTTGCTGTGTAACGTGTTGTGTGGCAGCTATAGGCTGCGGTACTGTGACTGTCTGTTGTGCGTTCTGCGGTGGCTGGGAATTCTGCGGAACATGTTCTTGTCTAGGAGGACGTGGTCTCTCTTTCGTCTTACCTGTAGCTATGTTATGTTTCAGAACTGCACATTCGTTTATATAATGACCTGGCTGTTTACAGTAATTGCATGTCCCTTTAATGGGAGCTGCAGAATGACTAGTCTGATTCGTACCCCTCTTCTGACTATCTGGTTGAACAGACTGTGCGACTAGTACTTTCATTTTCGTATCTTTCATACGTCTCCTTTCGTGTTCTTGCTCTTCCCTGATTCTATTCTGGTGATACTGTAGCATCTGGAGCATTTGGGACGGGGTATTAGCTTGCCATGTACTCTCGACTTTCAATACTCTATTTTTAACTTGTGGTGAAGAATTCTCAACTAGTTTGGTAACAAAAAGATGTGGATACGACTCACTACTTGTTTTCAGACCGCTATTAATAATGAAACATTTCTCGAATCTGGAATAAAAATCACTAGTGTCTTCATCTGGTTTCTGTTTACAGGCTGAGATGGCGTCCCAGTCTTCCTTTTTCGTGGCTAGTAATCTTGGCAAGACTTGTATTAACAGTTCGGGCAACTCTTTGGCTTTATCCCCAAGACCAGTACCTGGGACTCGTGTGTTATCTTCGGTTTCTAACGCGGTCCAGTCTATCTTTTTCTCTCCCACCTCCCATTCTTTTTCTTTCAGTTTTTCATATATGCCCGCAGGCAACAGGACCTTTAACATTTTGATGATATCAGGATACGTGTATTCTCCCATAAGGAGCATGTCTTTTAATTCACGGTGGAACCCTGCTGGATCTTTATCGTGACAGGGTACTAACTTTTTCATTTCTAGTAGTTCTATTTTCGTTATAGGGGTATAAACAAATACTCGTTCGAGCTCACCCCCCGTTCCCTTAACAGGATGTACTTCTCAAAACGGATTCTGTCTATGTATGTAGAAAGGGGGTGAAACAGAAACAAAATGCGGAGTCAGGAACGTTCTGTATTTGTGGCGCTGTTCTAGAATGACGTTAATTAAATCGGTACCTAGACCTTTCCATCGGTTTAGGAGCAACTCGTTCAGTACATTATATAATGGACCTGGATCAGAGTGCTGACTCTCGTACAGTGTAATGAGGTGCTGGATCATATACATACCCACCAGTCGCTGCTCGGCTGGCGGTAGTTTCAGAAACATTTGAGCCACTACTTCGTATGGAAACGTGGTAGAATCACTAGTCCATCGAACTGCTGATCGGGCTAGTTCTTGTTCATGCATGGTACTAAGTTCACTGTAACCTATTCGTAATTTCAGAACTTTATTGGTAGCCTGGAATACTTGTTCAAGAGAACACTGTTCTGGCACGGGAGGAGGAAAAGCTTTCTTGTAGTCTAGGCGTGTGTGTCTATCAGAAGGTCTCGTCCTACCTACATACGCTATTCTAGTGGGATTCTCGTTGTCTACCTCTTCGTCTGAAGAGTCATTCTCTTTCTCGGCTACTCTCATTGCTTCCTCCTTTCGGTGTATACTTATAATTTCTTTACGGATCTTTCTGTACATAGTTTCTATACTATTTTGTGTCTTGTGTTTTCCTTCTGCTATATTGTCACTCCATCTGGTCAGGACTCTCATCTCTTCTGGATTTTTATCAGGATGATCCTGTTCTCTTATTAAACAATTTATTAAAAATTGCAAAATCATGCCTTGAATCTCGACTTTTCTGTGTACCATAGCTTCGTGAATACTTTCTGGTTTCTCCCCTGTTCGGATGAAATGATATATTCTGTCTAGATGTTCTTTCATATTTGATATGGTAACCAAGAAGCTTGCAACTCGTCGTAAGCGTATGGAATATATTATCATACTATCTTCACCTGGTACTGGATCATATCTACAATCAGATCCGCACTCATTGAAATACTTTCTGAGAGCTTCGTACGTAGTCACTTTCGGGGTACGTTGTAACGCTGCATCTCTCAGCGTCAGGCGTTTTGTTTGAGGCGGGGTGATAGGAATACCTCCCCCTGCCCCTCCTGAACTGGAATCGTCGATTAATACTGAATGTGCGGCTACTGGTAACGTGACTGGTAAAGCAGGCGTACGTAAAGTGGGTTGGTCCTGGGGTACTGGCACATGGACAGGATTCCCGGGACCAACGGCTGGAGGCACATTAATTACATTATTAGCAGGGGGCTGGACTTGAACTTGGACTGGCGGGGTAGGATCTGTATTAGCATATTCGGGAACAGTGTCGTCTAAATAGGATGAAAGAAAAATTTCAGCGGCAGTCGGTTTATGACGTAGCTTAGTCGGGACCAGAGGTGGCGGTAAATTACAGGGTGTTTCCGGGATCGCTTTAGGCAAACCCTCGGCGAGAAGAGGATACATACCCTTAATAAGGGCATTTCTCTGTCGGTCTGACTGTTCTGCTCTAACTCGTTCACCTTCTTCTAGTAATTCCCTTTCTTGGGCTTTTTCTGAGAATTCCCTACTTAATTCGGCTTTTCTGAATTCCTTTTCTGTTCTTTTATGCGATTCTTTACGCCATAATTCTATGGCATCTTTCTGGGATTGTCTGGCTTTCTTTTTCCATAATGCTTCTTCTACTCTCATGATGCACTCGGCATCCCATGTTCCTGAAACAGGCCATCTATATTTCTCTTCAAGATGTTTGGTGTAGTCCACCCATAAATCTAGATACAGTATGGCATCTAAGCCATGTTTATGATACATGAAATGTCCAGGACTGTCCCTGGGAGGGACAGGAACTGATTCTTCGAGGTAACCCTTTTCTGGTTTTTATCTGACGTAACTTTGAAAACAGCGGCATATTTGAACCGTACTTGGACTTGAACACAATACACAATGAACACAATAATGAATACCAAAACAACCATTCATACCATGACATCAAGAATACATTAATAACAGTTCGAACAGAATACTACCTAATACATTGAAAACATAATACTTGAATTTCTCGACTAGAATTACTGGATGCACTGCTAAAACAGTACAGAACATACCGGTCTCCTAATTAGACACGTCATACCGTATCCACCTAGGTGAACACGTCGGACCGGATCTGTGTACTCAAACCCGTCGGACCGGGCACAAATTAATGAACACCCGTCTAGATACCCCCAGCAACGGTACTCACCGGGAAGCAAACTGAAGGCCTTGGACTGGACTGGACTGCTACGACGTCTGGTAACTGCTACGCACTACGCATGCGCTTCGGGCTTCGGGCTTCGGTTACAGGTGGGCCTCCGGATACCTCGGACCTTGCTCTCTCGGCTTGGGCTCTGGTCGGAACGACCCGCCTTCCTCACCGCCTCGTCTGGATGCCGGACCGCAGTCTCCGTCTCCTCCGTGGGCCTGAGGGAGACTTGAGCAGAAATATCTGCAGGTGCGCAGTAGAGATCCGTCACGGCTGTAGAAGGGTCAGGGGGCCTGCGTTACATCGCCGGCGCGTGGGGAAGGGGCTAGTCCCTGTTCGGGCGCCATTTATGTGGTAAATAAATAATTAATTACCGGTACTATTTTTCTATGCATTAACTAAAACAGATAGCTCAATAAATAAGAGGCAGGATCCGTTGTATCTGAGTCAGAATGGCTTTAATCGGATGGCTCGAGCCTAAAGACCATGGAGTAGCAGGAATGGCAGCTGCGACGTCTCATTAACATTACATAGTATATATAGGAAAACAGTACAATTTCATTGCATACAGTAGGCGTAACAAGTGACAAACGTAAGATAAGAGCACATGGGCGTAAAAAGAAGGCGTGCACAGGGCGTGCACGGAGACATGTGATGTAAACGTCACAGACGTGTCATAAGTGGGTGGATACATGGAGGGGGCTACCTGGGCAGCTGGAACCTTTAACCTACTGGTGTGCGCAAATGGGCCATGACGTGTAACTAGGGAGAGCTGGGGGCTCTGACTTCTGGCACTAGAAGAGGAGACTAAAGTCTGGGATGTCAGGACGACATGTACCTATAGCATATCTGATATCTGATGTTTGGAGAACATGTTGCTTGAATCTAAATGTCATCAGGGCAAAAGCTACTTGACACTAGGGCTGGTGCATGCATATATTTCCTAGTGTATTGCGTGTGCTATGAATCTTCTATGAATACTAATTCAGTAATTCTTTTGCATGGAGACAGGAAGACTAGACTTATAGATGAAGATGTTTATGCGGTTCGTTAGCTTAGGAATGTCAAGCCGGGGAGCTGAAACTGATAACTAGAGGCATAACATATTCTTGGCAGACAGGCAGGCAGGCCAGGCCGGGCACCGCGCTGCTTGGCAGAAAGTAAGTGAAGGGTCAGGAATACGGGAGGGGCTGCATCGCTCCTCGGAGTGGTTTCAGGAGACTTGAGACTCGAATCTGGTGTCCAGGCCCTGTGAGGCCTGAAAACAGGGACAACTTGATGACTTTAACGTGCACAATGTAAAGACGTTGGCAACATAGGCCTAAAAGCCTAATTCACGTTGCTTTCAGGAGGACTGGATAACTGGCATACTAACGTTGGACACAACTATAATTGCGTCTTTAATTGGGAGAGGGGGAACATATGCATATTGATCATGCACATATAACATATGATGGGGAACACGTAGGGACACATGACAGGGCAAAATTCAATTTTCCTCAACTTCAGAGTCGATCCCAGTAAAACCCGAAGCAGGTTTTCAACCATATCTAAGTGAACATGGATTTAAAAGACTAAGAAAACTGATTAGAACAATTCAGCTAAAAATCCAGAATAAAAACGATTTCCATTTTTTTAGGAGAATCTTAAACAATGCCACAAGGTCAAAATCCACAAAAAGTCCCTGTAATCTCAATTTCAACAAACAAATTGCAATCTCTTAATAAGCAGTATCACCAGTGAAGTCCAAAATTCTTTAGACCATGTATTGAACCACTCGCAACAACAAAAGATTATCACCTAAAAGAAGACAATGTTGAGATTAAACTATTGCTTAAGCACATCAATAAAGGAATTTCATCAATATCAAAAGCATTAGTAGTAATTTTTAATTCATACCACAACACCCACATAACGCCCAAATGCATACTGAGCAAGGAGTAAGGAAATTAACTCTCACTATAAATGTACCATGCACCAATAATCGAAATGTGCTTACCACTCAGCCACATTTTTATAAAACTGTGTCTTGCAAAATATCAATGAGAGAGGAAGACATTTAATGTAGCCCATCAGGATGAGCCCACATATTTTGATAAAAAAAATCAAATAATTGGCACTTAGACTCTGCTTATATTCAAGGTGAGTTCTGTCCTATGTACCAGTCACAGGGAAGATGTGACATCTTGGACAGGCAGAATACTTTAAGGTTGCTACTCGCCTGGAATGACTTTAATAGCTTATACTCATGTAAGTTATTAACAGTTAAATTCATCATAAAACAATAAACAGGCAAAGAAATCCTCAAATGAAATTGACAACTTTAAAATGCAATAACCTCTCATCAAAAAGACAAATCATCATTCCATGCACTGATGATATAGGACCAACACGAGTCCAGTTGCATCTTGAACTTTGAAGCACATGAAGTACTGGCCACACAAAACAAGAAGGGGAAGGCCTAGATGAAGTATTTGTATCCAGGTACGTCACAAACATAACTTAAAATATTCAACAAATGTCATAAAAACCACTAATGTTCTCATGGTTCTGCTAGAATTATTTGCTAAATCACAATTGCTTATAGTGAATATCTATACTCCCCCTCAACCATTTAAGGAGAAAAATAGAGTTGTCTCTTTTTTAATAGTCTTCAGATCCAAATAAATTCTATAAAAATGCAACATTGAGTATTTTAATCGGAATTTACTGCAAGATATATCCTCAGATTATGTCGACGATGCAGAAGGTGTTTCCACTTCATTGTCCATCCCCAACTGATTTACAAACTTACAAGATGTAAACCAGCTGATAAAACTATCAGTGCATTCTTTCATGATCTATAAGTTATTGCCTTTTGAATGGAAGGCTTACCAGTGATCAACCAACGCAACACACTTATCACGCATCTTGGAGTGGAACCACCATTGACCTCACTTTTATTCATGTCTCAGAATTTTCCAAATGAACTGACTTAGTGAGTGGGAGAAGAGTTGAAAGTGACCATGAACCCCAGCTAACATTCTTAAAATGGACCCACAATGTGTTATGCTCCAGAAAAAACCTTGATAGCCAGGACATTACAGGTATTGCAGCAAAATTAATCAAATGAAACTGCCAGCTTGACTCCTGGATTGAAGCACTATGGGAGCAAACCTTCATGAAAGATAAAATGTCAAATAAACCAGTCATAAATCTCAATCTGTGGGTGACTGAGTTGGATGAATTAATATTTAATCTCTTCAGCTTCCTCTCTTCTTCAGCCAGTTTCTCAAATAGATTCTACAAGCCACAAACAAATTCTAATTCTAATATAGAAGAACTACAGTGAAAACAAAGGTCAAAGCTAAAATACGCCTTACATTTTTTGCCTCCGATTATTGAGACTATGAACTTCGACAACTAAATAAGGAATTAAAGAGAATCATACACAATACTAACTTATACCATCTACAAAAACAACTTAGGACTGAGATCCAATATAATATAAATAAAAAAAATGCTCGCAAAATCCGGACTCTTACAGGCCTTGGCACTCACCCGTTCAAGAGAAAATGAGATTAGAACATAGGGCCTAATTCACAAAAGAGGCCCCGCAGTTGTAGGGAATTCTCCGCACTCGGAGCAGAATGCCTGCAGTTATTGAGGAGATTCCGCTTGAGTGTGGAGACTCCCCCACGACTGCATGGCCTCTGCCACAAGTGCAGTGACTCCCCCATGACTGCAGGGCCTCTGCCAAGAGTGCAAACACTCCCCCACGACTGCAGGGCTCTGGCATGAGTGCCAAGACTCCCCCACAACTGCGGGGTCTCTGTCACAAGTGCAGAGACTCCCCCATGACTGCAGGGCCTCTGCCACGAGTGCAAACACTCCCCCACGACTGCAGGGCCTCTGGCACGAGTGCAGAGACTCTCCCACAACTGTGGGGTCTCTGTCACAAGTACAGAGACTGCCCCATAACAGCAGAGCCACTGCAACGAGTGCAGAGACTCCCCAACGACTGCAGGGCCTCTGCCTCGAGTGAGGAGACTCTTCCACGACTGCATTGCCTTTGCCACGAGTGTGGACACTCCCCCATAACTGCAGGGCCTCTCCCAAGAGTGCGGAGACTCCCCCACGACTGCAGGGCCTCTGGCACGAGTGCGGAGACTCCCCCATGACTGCGGAGTCTCTGCCATGAGTGCGGATACTCCCCCATGACAGCAGAGCCGCTGTAACGAGTGCGGAGACTCCCCCAAAACTGCAGGGCCTCTGCCATGAGTGCGTAGACTCCACCACGACTGCAGGGTCTCTGCCATGAGTGCGGATACTCCCTCATGACAGCAGGGCCGCTGCAACAAGTACGGAGACTCCCCCACAACTGCAGGGCCTCTGCCAAGAGTGCAGAGACTCCCCCACAACAGCAGGGCCGCTGCTATGAGTGCAGAGACTCACCCATGACTACAGGGCGTCTGCCACGAGTGCAGGGACTCCGCCATGACTGCAGGGCCTCTGCCACGAGTGCAAACACTCCCCCACGACTGCAGGGCCTCTGGCACGAGTGCAGAGACTCCCCCACAACTGCGGGGTCTCTGCCACGAGTGCAAACACTCCCCCACGACTGCAGGGCCTCTGGCACGAGTGCAGAGACTCCCCCATGACTGCGGAGTCTCTGCCATAAGTGCGGATACTCCCCCTTGACAGCAGAGCCGCTGTAACGAGTGCGGACACTCCCCCAAAACTGCAGGGCCTCTGCCATGAGTGAGGAGACTCCACCATGACTGCGGAGACTCTGCCATGAGTGCGGATACTCCCTCATGACAGCAGAGCCGCTGCAACGAGTGCGGACTCTCCCCCACAACTGCAGGGCCTCTGCCAAGAGTGCAGAGACTCCCCCACAACAGCAGGGCCTCTGCTATGAGTGCAGAGACTCACCCATGACTACAGGGCCTCTGCCACGAGTGCAGGGACTCCCCCATGACTGCAGGGCTGCTGCCACGAGTGCAGGGACTCCCCCATGACTGCGAGGTCTCTGCCACGAGTGCGGAGACTCCCCCATGACAGCAGGGCTGCTGCCACGAGTGCAGGGACTCCCCAACGACTGCAAGGCCTCTGCCATGAGTGCGGAGACTCCCCCACGACTGCAGGGCCTCTGCCACGAGTACAAAGACTCCCCCACGACAGCGGGGTCTCTGCCACGAGTGCGGAGACTCCCCCACAACTGCGGGGTCTCTGCCACAAGTGCATAGACTCCCCCATGGCTGTGGGCCTCTGCTAAGAGTGAAGAGACTCCCCCACGACAGCGTGCCTCTGCCACAGGTGGGGAGACTCCCCCATGACTGCTGGCCTCTGCCACGAGTGCGGAGACTCCCCCACGACTGCAGGGCGTGAGAAGTTGGCCTGGTATACGATGTCCACTATGCTAGTGGGCACCTTGCACCAGTCCAAACGACTCTTATTGATGGTAGGTTGTAAAGTCAACCTTATAGAAAGCTATCCTAGTGGTAGCTGTGGAGAGCAGCCTTCAGACTAAGACTTAGAGGCGAGTTAAGCAAGTTGTTTTACCAGTTATAATCTCTTGAATGACCAAATGAAAGTACACCACAGTAGGTATATATAAAACATATATGTATTTATTCTAAACACAACCCCTCTGGACACTTTATGATGTCAGAGGTAAAAGTACAATACAAGGAACTTAATTAGCATACGATAAGTTGCACAGTATGCTTTTTTACCCAGGGTCCTTACAGACCATATACTAAAATAGTGGTATAAGAACCACGGGAGAGTTAGAAAGCAGGCCTAGGGCCTGTAGAACAGCTGGGGCTACCAGGAACCACCTACGGTTAGGACACAGGAGGCCCACGGGGGACGCATGCAGTGTCTAAACACAGCCGTGGATCATCGTTGACTTTCTATGGAAAACGAACAAGTTACAATTTTAAAGATTAAGGACACTTCTGGGTGAACTACGATGGAACCCTTTTAGACTAAAACACTTTGAGAGTCTAGACCCACGGGAGCACCAGAGTACTCGTGTTACCTCACCCAGGGAAGCCAGGTGTATACTGTATAGGTGCCTTTTGGTGTTGGGTTTCGTCGTCAATTCCAATGGAGAGCTGAGAAGAAGTGCTGCAGGCGACCAGAGGAAAAGTGTCCGGGTGGATCCAAGGGTGGATCGGAGATTTAAAGAACCTGAAAGCAGAGGGGACAGAGTCTGGTTCACGTGCCAGTGACCAGGAAGGTGACAGGAAGATACCAGGCGATGTCGGGTGCTTTACGGTGAAAGAGGTGAAGCGTGACTCTTCAGCCACGAGGACCAGGAGGCGTCGACGATGACCAGGAGCTGGATTCGAGCTGTCCCACAAAGGATATTGAGTGCTGCAGCAGAAGAATCCAGATTGGATCCAACAAGCCTTGGAAACAGCAATCCACGCAAGATGTCGAGATTGGCTTCGGTGCAGACCCGCAAGGTCTGAGGGACTCCTCCTTTGGAGAGGAGTGGGAGCAAGCCTGGTGCAACCAGGAAAGCTCAAGAAAGCAAGGATTGTCCTTCATGGGGGCTCACTAGCCAACGGACTAGGAACCGCGAAGGAGCCTCAAGCTGAAATGCACAAAGTGGGCCCACGGGACACTCGTGGAGTATAGGCCTCTGAACTTCAGTGCAAAAGGTGCTGGGGGCAGGGGTCTTCAAATACCCCAATGCACAACTTTGGGATACCTCGGGAAGTAGGTGCAGTTGCAGAAATGCAGGATGTCCAGGAGTTCCGGTCCGACATCTCTCGTGTCCACTACAGGTCTCAGGTTTGCTGGGAGCTCAGGTCAACGTCAAAGATGTCTGGAAGTCTGTGTCCTGTGTCGCAGATTCTTCATGATCCATCGGGAGCCTTGAAAATGCCGACTGGCAAAGATGCTTCCTGATGCCTGTTTGAACAGGATGGTCACTCCTTGACCACAAGGGAGGTTCTTCCATCTTCCAGTCGATATGGAATGTCGAAGGTCCAAGATTTATGTTTCAGAGTTTCGTCCAGGGTAATCTAAAGTCCTAGGGACTGGAGTCCTATACTTATACCAAGTTTAGGGGATGGACTAGCTCTATGGCTCTACCTATGGGAAGGCCAGGGTTGGGGGTGGTTACACCCCTTTCCCTTTGTCCAGTTTCGTGCCAGGCAACCGGTTTGAACTGGAAAATGCATGGAGCACCTTGTGTGCCCCAGGCAGTGTCTGAAAAGCATTCACCGAATGCAGCCCACCCTGCCCCAATACACTAAAGTTTGTATGGGGCGGTGCTGGCACCTCCCTGGACAGGAAACCTATTGTCCAAGCCTCCCCTGCTGGAGTTCCGTCCAGCAGCAGGAGGTCAGACTCGTGTCTGTGGCAGCAGCATCCATTTTGTGATGCTGAGGCTCTTTTAAACTTTAACCAGGTATACCAGTGTGTACATGTCTTCCCCTTCTAGAAGGGTGGAATGCTACCCCCGCCGTCAGAACTGGCAGGGGTAGTTTTTCAAAGTGTTTGACACCTTACACAACATGTTTTGATAAAGCTAAACCAAAGTTAGCATTAACCGCGAGGATTATAATGCACTTAAGAGTATATAATATTAATAATGAGCTTATAAAGCGCCTGGTTACACTAGCCAGTGTGTCCCCGCGCTGTGCCGCTGAGGAACCCTTCCTGGCCTGTTCCTGTGAGGTGGCCACTCCTGGGTACCCCAAGGTGAAGCCAGGCATCCTAGCAGTAGGGCCGGTGTGGAGATAAAGCAAGCTATTGCCCAGAGTTGCAGAGTGGGACCCATGATTAGAGTAGGCACCGAGGTGAGAGAATTATCAGGTCCAAGGACATTGAGCCCAAGACCCTGCCGCGACGGTAATTGAACCCTGGTCCGGGCCAGACCTCTGCATCAGAGTCTGCCGCTCTAACCAGTGAGCCACACTGGTATGGCTATATCGTAGAACAGCTATAAGGAAATGGTTCCGAGAGCTGCAGAGGGGCTCAGCTCATGCTAGGGCTCCCTCTCACACAAAACCAACCACTCTGCCTTCAGGATTGTCAAGGTCTGCCATAGGAGTGACTTATAGGTTAATATGTGTCTATATATATATATATATATATATATATATATATATATATTCACTGAAAAAACCATAGGTTATAGACCATATATAGTTAGGAATTAGCATTTAGAAAACCTTATTTTACTCACACAAAACCATTGAAATTCCATATATAGTTAGTTGCACTAACTATATATCGCGCACCCGCAATCCACTGCTGATGATGTCACATATTACATCATTCATGACATGGTCAGTGACATCACTGATGACATCACTGATGACATCTCAAATGACATCACTGATGACAACATCCAGTGATTATGTGTTTCTGTAAAGTTTAAATATGTTTTACATATTGAAGAATGAGTGGATGTATAAGTGTCTGAATGAAGGTTTTAGTAGGTGCGTGATTGACTGTATGAGTGAGTGATTAAATGCGTCTTACTAAATACACGGGTTAGTGACTAAACTGTCTGAAAGTGTGCATCAGTATGTCTGTTGTTGTGCAAGCTGCTGCATGTGTTGATCAGTAGCTATATAAGTAGCTATATGGGTTATTGATTGGTTGCACAAGTATTTGTATGGGAGACTGAGTGTGTGTATGGCTGGCTGGGAGGTGTGTGACTCTGTGCAGATCAATGTGTACTTGTATCAGTGATTCTATAAGAGAGTAAGTATGTGTTAGTATATGTTTGAAAATGTAAGGTACTCTATGTTTAACTGTGTAGATTAGAAAATGGAAGTGTGATTGATTCTTTACAGGACTGACTAGGTGTGTGAGTAACTCCATGGATGAGTGGCAGAGTGTGAGTGTCTGTATAGGTGTATGAGTGCATATGATAGTGTTGTAAAGATGAGTGATTGTATGTATGAATGATTGTATGGGTGAATGAGTGAATGTGTGTGTAGACGTAGGAATCAGTGAGTGCGTATGTAGTAACTAGTATTGGTGTGTCAATGGTTTCAAAAATTATACTCTGTATTTAACACTGGGTGTAACAGAGGTTATATTAAAGTGTGAGGAGATGCATTGTATTGTCACATTAATGATATCATCATTGATGTGACCATTGATGTCAAATGAGATATCATCAGTGATGTCATTTGAGATGTCATCAGTGATGTCATCAGTGATGTCACTGACCATGTCATGAATGATGTAATATGTGACATCATCAGCAGTGGATTGCGGGTGCGCGATATATAGTTAGTGCAACTAAATATATATGGAATTTCAATGGTTTTGTGTGAGTAAAATAAGGTTTTCTAAATGCTAATTCCTAACTATATATGGTCTATAACCTATGGTTTTTTCAGTGAATTTCATTGGTTTTTTAACAGCTAATATCTGTAGCTGTAAAATGTATTCTTCTTTAAATCCAAAAATATATTTTATATGTTTATTAATAATTTTTTTTTTAATATTTTTTTTTCTTCGTTCCCGCTTCGCGAATCGGGAAACTTCCCGTTAGCTGACCTTGATGCCGCGAAATAGACCGCGAGCCGGTAAACGTTTCTTTACCGCAACTGCCGCGTTAGAAAACAACATCGTGACGCCTCCCGTCCACATGACGTTTCGCGTTGTCGCGTGATACGTCATATGACGTGCTACGTTAGCGAACTGGTACGCGAAGCGAGGCGCAAAGCGCAGGTTTCTGGAAGCAAACCGGGAGGCCCTCCAAAGCGCGTAACGTAAACACAGCAGGTCATGTGACTTGGTAATAACACTTTTCATTGGTTCATTTCACTTTTGGTTTCCTAATGATGTAAGACTAGGTCATATAATCTAAAATGAACACTTTTCATTGGTTGAGAACTATTGTTTTTCCCAAATGATGAAAATCCCTCCTTCTTTCCTCACTCTGACTTTCATCATTGTGAGAGAAAGACCCTTTGTTACCAGTGAGCAATGGCTTCTTTAGTAGCTTCAGCTGGTGCTTCCCCACCACCTCCACCATATCCAAGGAAGAGTGGACCACCTGCTGAAGTTATAATTCAGCAAGAAGAGGAAGAAGAGGAACAGGACGAAGAGCACGAAGAGAGGCACTTTTTGCCTGAGGAGCCCAGGACGTCTCACCGGAAAGAAAACTTCATTTGGCAATTTTTTAAAATTCCCAAAGGTCAGAAAAAAGTAAATGCAAGATACGTAACTTGCCTTATATGTCAAGATAGACTGTCCAGAGGGACCGACAAAAAATACAGTTTCGGAAACTACACAATGCATCGCCATATGACTAGGTGGCATCCTAACAACTACAGTGCTGCACAGTTTCGTAACGACCTAGATAATCTCCCTATTATGGCCAGAAGATCTGTTGTACCGGAAGTAACGGGACCAGAGGGCAGGGAGATGGTGCCAAATATACAAACGAGATTTCGTGAAGTAAAACAAGTCTGCGTACATTGCAGTGGATTCATTTGCTACGGAGAAAGTAGCATCACTCTGATCAACAGAGCTATTGACAATCATGCTCATGTTTGTCCGAAACGCCCCAAACAATAAATTCTTTTTTTTTTTCTGTTGCTCCTGTTGAGCCCTTTACAATGAATCGTTTTCGTTGCCCCCTCCAAAAAAAAAACAAAAAAAATATAAAACTGTTCAGAAAAATTCAAAAAAAGTAAAAAAAAATTCAGAAAAATAATAAAAAAAATATAAAACAACAAAAACAATAAAAAAAAAGTTCTTTTCAGAACTACCTCCCCGGTATTAAAAAATTGGTACAATATTTGGAACTGTGCCAACCTCTATTTCTCTTAGTTCGCTTCCCAGTTCGCTCGCCGGTACGCGAACCGTATAAGGGAAGGAAACAGACAGTTATGTTAAAAGAAAGACAGCTATAGGGGAGTAAACTAGAGATACTATTACCCGTAATCCACTGCTGATGATGTCACATATTACATCATTCATGACATGCTCAGTATGTATGGAAAGGGGCAGATTTATATTAACTAGCACATCCCCAGAGATGCACCAGTTAACGTGCACCGCTGCTCTACCACCCACAGTCTGCCGCATTTACAATCAGATAGGACAAAGCTGCATCAAAACCCTGCGCCTGCTTGAAGCAGGCATAGATCTTGACGCAGGTAGGCTGAAAGCTAAAGCAACAACTAAGTGTCGTGTGCAGAAGTTGCAAAAAAGGAAAAATGGCGTTTAAACCAATAATGAGCCCATGCTAACTTAACACAGTGTAAAGATATCCAGGATCTACATCAGTTTGGGGTTCACGAACCTGGCAGGTAAAAGGCACTGAGGCTTTGCACCGTGCATATCTCATCCCAAATCATATGTTGTTTGTGAATGAAACAATTTCCCAGACCAAATGCTTTGGATTGGCTACTTCTAAAAAATTAAACACCCCTACTATCCCGGAGTTAGAGGAATATGATGGTTGGAGTAATTTTACTCGGTTGTCCATTAAAGATTTACAGGCCCTACTCCATAATTCTTCCTTTAACATTTCCAGTATAAATCCAAAAGGTTGGCTGCTTTGGCAACGTGCCTTATCCACGGTTTAATAACGCTGCCTTTTGCTTTATATAAGTTTTTAAATTGTATGAAATATATACCAATAGGTCGTTATGCACCTTTAGGTAGTGGTTTTCTTCATGAGGTCTGGTCGCTTCCATACACATACAGATGTTTCAAAGATGATCAAGAAGTTTATCTGAATGGAGAGGAATGCACTGAGACGCCAGATCATTCACTAATGTGTAGGCACATACAGTTACACGGTTCATGCAACAAACACCGACCAAATATGGCTTGCGTGTTGCAAGGCACGCCAGTTCCTGCTATCATCCCCACGTTCAAGTTGTTGGAAAATGGTAGTTATTTGATGCTCAATAATGAAGATTGTTCTGGGTTAATTAAAAGTATTCCTTTTATCGTAACAGTAAGTGAACGGGTTATTTGCTGCAGAAATGTTCTATTTCCTCCCACACATGAACATAGGGAGTTTTCAATCTGGCCACAAATACCAACCTTGGGAACAGATTTCAACGGCATGGCAAGAATAAGAGCTCTTTTGTCTCAGAGAGAGGTGGCCTTGAGTTCGGCCCGTGAAACTTTCGTGCTTCACATAGCGAACACCCGTACAGAGGTGCAGACCCTTTTAAATACAGATTTGCCTTTCCATTTCAGCAAGATGGTTCGGACTATCTTTAACGCGTCCTCCACAAAGGGCCTGGCGCACTTTTTTAAAGTTGTTACCAGTGGTCTCGTGACTTCATTTGAGAAAATCTTTGGAGTCATCCCTGCTTTCTTTCATTCTATTTTTTCCACTGTGCTTGGTGGATTCCCATTTTTACTTGCATTACCAGCGGACGCTCTTGTGCTATTTTACATTTTTAAATATGGATGTCCCTCCTGTGCAAGCTCCCGCCCTGCAGCTGCTGACGCTGTTCCGCAATCGCATGCTTGAATATTATGGCACAATGCCGTTGGCGATATTAAGCACGGCATATGGATTATCTTTTCGATTCTCCTACTTCACCTGTGTCCAGCCTGTATTTCACTGCCTGACCTGTGATTTCGATTGGGCCATTGATTTGTGTCTCTGCGGACCGGTTTCTCCTGACGTCGACTTTAATCAGCTGATGACTCCTATCATTACTCACGAGTTGGTTTGTCCTGGCGAAAGGATTATGGCTGTGGCATTGATGCATGGACTAATTGGTCCCTGGAATTTACTGGCGGCAACACAGTCTTTCTTGGAACAGAGCTTTCTTGAAAACCCACCGAGCTGTCCTCTGATGGTGATAGAGGATCCGGTGCTGGGAGAGCACGTATATTCTTTTCCGCTTTTAAATTGGATGGCTGAACTCTTTTCGGATGAAGACGGTGACTTCCTATTGGAGGCTGTTGCAGCTTATTTTGCATACACAGTTATGTCATAGACCTTTTTCATGTTTGATATGCTGAGTACTAGCATTTCATTGACAATTCATTGACTTATTTGTCAAGTTTTTATTATTTAGCTTGCCTATTGGCTTAAGCCTCGATAAAGTAGTTGGCTGTTTTATTTTTCTTTAGCATTAAATTTTCCTAGTTTTTAATGTTTTACCTTGCGGACCGTCCACATATAAAGTTGCAATCTGCTCTCATGAGATGCCACTTCTATTATCTTATTCAGTTCGTTTCCGGATCATGGGGAGGTGTCATCTAGATCCTGGATATCTTTACACCGTGTTATGTTAGCATGGGCTCATTACCGGTTTAAACGCCATTTTTCCTTTTTTGCAACTTCTGCACACGACACTTAGTTGTTGCTTTAGCTTTCAACCTAGTAGTTCATCGTGGTTTACATGAGAATAATATGTTATTGCTCTACTATCTGCTTTGCTTGTTAAACTATATCTGTACAGCGACTGCTGAAGTTTCAAGAACAACACGATACAGAATTGTTATGAGGTCTGATCTCCACGACTTCATACTCATAACATAAGTGCAGCTTCTGCCAATTCTGGGCATGAGGCGGGTTTTATATTGCTTTGCCGAACACACATACACAACACTTGATGCGGTTCACATGAAGAGAGAGCTGGTGTATGCTGATGTGATTCCTTCAAATCTAAGACACTAAAGTATGGGCACGCCCTAAACCAACACAAAGAGACCTTCTTAGCAAATAATATAATATGTGTATTAGGGAGGGTCAGATATAAGCAGCCGCGGGCCGTGGAGGGAGTTACGGTGAGGCAGGGAGGCGGGGAGGGGGAGGGGCAGGGTGGAGCCCTCTCCACCCTGCCCCTCCCCCTCCCCGCCTCCCTGCCCCACCGTAACTCCCTCCACCGCCCGCGGCTGCTTATAAGTGTTGCTAACTCTTATTCATTTACAGCATGTTAACATACTGTCACCATTCGCTTTTTATGTACTAGTAACTATGCTGGTAATTTTGCTACTGATAATATGTGTACTTCTATTATCTAAGATACTACGCCTGAGAAGACGGCATTAGTAAATAAACATTTCAAATACACATGTGTTCTTCTTAACTCCATGTTCTGGTTTCTAAGAAATATATAACGACCGACTGTTCATGAGTTCCACGTATCCTGAGGTACTATAAGTTCATATTCTGGATTGTCTAAACATTGAGAGTTTGTTATATCCAATGTGACACTGTACCTAGCTTGCTAAGGGGTTTTTGATTACTAAGGTGAGTTTTGGGGCACCCTAATTCGCCAAGGTTCCAATCCTCTGTCCACAGTTCTGTGTGAGAACAGAAACCCTGCGACAGGGACACCCCTGAGCCTTGCTGGAGCTTCATCACACTTGCGATACAACTCCAGCAATGCGCCACCTTTACGGCACAGATACGTCACGCATCTGTGCTGTTTTTGCCCCATGATGCGCCGCATTGTAAATGCAGCACACCATAGGTGACGGAACAGCGGCACAGAATGACTAACACATCCCTGGTGATGCGCCAGTCATCATAAATCTATCCCTATGCTTCTTATCTTGTTAGAGATGAACCGCCATATGTATCATCAAAGTTTTTTGCATTTCCTAAATAGCGAACTTTAAGGAATAAATAGCGATTCTTTACCATTCCTAGTTTGCGATGAGCTATTTGTTAATTACAAATTACCCATTCATTTCCATGCAGCAGGAGGCCCATAGGAATGAAGGTGCAATTTGCGATTAGCAATTACCTCATCGCAAATTACGAATTTTTCCGAGGGTGCAGGGGTGTCTCAAGAACACCCTGCTGCACCCCTGAAAAAGAAATTTGGGGGCATATGGCGCACATAAATTTTGAAAACATTCCTTTACCTCAAAAACGATTTTCAACTCATAATTTGAAAACACTGCACATGGGGAAATGACTTAAAATGTCCTGAAGACACATAAAAGCGTTTTTTGATTGCCTTTGCAGCATGTTTCAGTCACCTTTAACATGCCTATGTAACGCAAACATTCAAAATCTAAATTTGCCATGCACAGGTGGGAGCATATTTACAAGCAATTTGCTCCACAGACAAACTTCTTACATTGAAATGGGAAAAATAACATCAGAGACTCTCAATTACCTTATAAAGAAGCAGACACCATTATGTCCTTGTCATCAATATTAAAACCATTGCTTTTTCTCAAAAACGATTTACAAGTCATAATTTGAAAACACTCCACAGCTCCTATGCACATAAAAACCCTGTCAGTACTAATACTTCACATTTTCTCCAATTACAATTTCTCAAAGAAACAAAATCTATTTGTAAAACACTTGAGACAAAGCAACATTTGAAAAACACAACTTTCTTCATAATTTTCTCCTTAAAGCACACTATTTTCTATCTAAATTAAAGAAATCTTTTCTCACCTTAGCAAATACTTTGAGTTTCAAAACAGTCTCAGAAACACACCAATTTGTCTTCAGCAGAGCAAAAGGTATGCACTCCAGAGTCTGCAGCTATCAAAAGCACAGAAATGCTGTAATTCTTCACACATATCTCTCATGTCACCCAATCAAAACTCTTCCCTCACTTTTTTTCAAATGAAAACCCTTCCCCCCTCTGCCATTTCATGCCTTTTCTGCATGGCAACCACGTCTTGGAAGACCTCTGGTGTTTGCAAGTTCACACAACAATGTTGCAATTGAACTCTGAACTCTCAGTGCACCTCATATCCAGTGCATTCTTTCATTTAATGATTTTTTCTTGACCACTCAAAATACATCTTTCAAACAACTCATCCATGCACCCTAACTTTCTGTTTTCAGCAATCAAAATCCACCAATCACTGTTACTGCTTCATTAACACAGAAACTCCACAGTTTTTTTCATTTTAAACTCTTATTTTTTCAACTGCCATTTCATTGCCACACTTCATCTGACTGCAGGAGAACCTTCTCTCACCATGTTTTCTGTCTGGATTGTTGGACATAGTTACATCTATTGGGCTCAGAGGTATGCTGAGAACAGGAATTTACCTAACCTCAATTTACAAGATGTGGAAATTAAGTGGTTTGGCCACAGAGGATTAAAATGTCACCAATTGATACCATTGGTGAAAACCTTTATGCATTTGCCAAAACCTGACCTGTTAATTGTGCACTGTGGAGGTAATGATTTGGGCACTTTGACTGGGGTAGGTCTGGAAATGCTTTTAAAGGACACCTTTGAGCAATTGATGGCACTTTTTCCTCAGACTGCCTTGGTATATTCAAATATATGCCAAAGACAGAAATGGAGGTGGTCAAACCAATTTTGTCCACAAATTGAGAAGTCGAGGAAGCATGTAAACAAATCTGTTTCAGCTTACATGAGAGACCATGGAATGGGCTCCCTGTACAACAATAACTTGCGTTACTACATGCAAGATATCTACAGAGGAGATGGAGTTCACTTCTCAGATGAGGGCAACAGAGTTTTCATTTTGAATTTAAGACTGTGCATTGGTACCTACTTATAAGTACCTAAATGTACCATAAACCCAAAAGCTCTTCTCAGAGCTACCCTACATCTGATCACTCACAATTATTATTTTACTCTAACTTTTTTCACTAATTTTCAAGAAAGTACGCTCCCCAGAACGCTTCCCGGTTCGCGAACCGGGCGCACTCCACGCAAAAAAACTAAAAAAACGATATATTTTTTTTTGCCCTGCGAGACCCTTTTAAAGCCTCCACATAAACCTAGGGGGTCAGGGACGATCTACTATGCCCCCTTATGGTCATTTGCCCCTTCGCTTTGGCCTCCTCTTGTCTCTCGATCCTACCGAGAGACAAGATGGCGGCCGCTACGGACTGTTTGGAATGTTTACAGACGCCGAAGAACCAATCAGCTTCGCAAAGCTCCGAAGCGGAGCGCTGTTACAGATATATATCTTTTTTTGAACGTTAATTTCTCAAAATCCACTGGAGCACATATATTGAGACCTAGCAAAGGCACATCGGGCTACCAGTCCCTACAATTTTGCCAAGTTTCGTGCAAATCCATTCAGCCGTTCGATTATTATAATTTCTTTTTTTTTTGCCCCGCGGGGCCCTTTTAAAACCTCCACATCAAACCTAGGGGGTCAGCGAGAATCTACTATGCCCCCTTATGGTCATTTGCCCCTTCGCTTTGGCCTCCTCTTGTCTCTCGATCCTACCGAGAGACAAGATGGCGGCCGCTACGGACTGTTTGGAATGTTTACAGACGCCGGAGAACCAATCAGCTTCGCTTCACAAAGCTCCGTTGCGCGAAAAGTACGCGAACTGGAGCGCTGCCCGGTCCGCTGTTACAGATATATATCTTTTTTTGAACGTTAATTTCTCAAAATCCACTGAAGCACATATATTGAGACCTACAAAAGGCACATCGGGCTACCAGTCCCTACAATTTTGCCAAGTTTCGTGCAAATCCATTCAGCCCTTCGGGCTAAAAGTGAGGCCAACCGCCCTATGGAAAACTCAATGTTAAAAACACGTTTTGGGACCCCCCTTTTTTCTCTGCCCCCCCTTGACGAACCCCCCCCCAAATTTTCAAGGGCTGCTCAGAAACAAAATGTGCCATTTTCCTGAAAATTTCAGCCAATTCCGTCCACAAACGCCAAAGTTATTAGACATAGAATTTTCAAAAATCCCATAGGGAAAAAATCCTAACTATATATACCTACTGGCGACCGCCAGTAGGTAATATATATATATATATATATATATATATGTGTGTGTGTGTGTGTGTGTGTATAGGTATACTATATCCCAGTAAGGGGTGCTTACTCCACATTACCCAGGCTGCAGGTGCAAACCTGTGGTGCCATTTTGGAAGGCTGTCCAGGGGTGGCATAATACCTGCTTTAGCCCCTGGTAGGCCTCTGGGGTACCTTTGCCCTGGGTACCTAGGGTACCACATACCATATACAGGGCTAACAATTTGGGATGCACCTAAAGTACATGGTATCAATTTAGAGAGAGAGCAGCTAGGCTGGGGGCCTGATTATCAGGGCCACAGCCAGACTAAAGTCGAAAAACCAGTGAAGTAGAGCAAAAAGTGGGGGTAACCATAGGATGCAGATCCTACTCTCCTACACAGGGCGTCTGCCACAAGTGCAGAGACTCCGCCACAACTGCAGGACCTCTGACACAAGTGCGGAGACTCCCCCATGACTGCAGGGCCTCTGCCACGAGTGTGGAGATTCCCCCATGACTGCAGGACCTCTGCCACGAGGACGTAGACTGCCCCATGACTGCATGGCCTCTGCCACGACTACAGAGACTCCCTCACAACTGCGGGGTCTCTGCCACGAGTGCGGGGACTCCCCCAGGACAGCAGGGCCACTGCCACAAGTGTGGAGACTCCCCCACTACTGCAGGGCTTCTGCCACGAGTGCAGAGAATCCCCCCTGGCTGTAGGCCTCTGCCACAAGTGGGGAGGCTCCCCCATGATGGCGGGCCTCTGCCACGAGTGCAGAGACTCCCCCACAACTGCGGGACCTCTGTCACGAGTGCGGAGACTCCCCCACAACTGCAGGGGCCTCTGCCCTGAGTGAGAAGACTACCTCATGACTGAGGGGCCTGTGCCATGAGTGTAGAGACTCATACACGACTGTATGGCCTCTGCCACAAGTAAGGAGACTCCCCCACAACTGCGGGGCCTCCGTCACGAGTGCGGAGACTCCCCCACGACGGCAGGGCCTCTGCCACGAGTGTGGAGATTCCCCCATGACTGCATGGCCTCTTGCACAAGTACGTCGCCCATGGCACGAGTGCGGAGACTCCCCCACGACTGCAGGACCTCTGCCACGAGGATGTAGACTGCCCCATGACTGCATGGCCTCTGCCACGACTACAGAGACTCCCCCACAACTGCGGGGTCTCTGCCACGAGTGCGGGGACTCCCCCAGGACAGCAGGGCCACTGCCACAAGTGTGGAGACTCCCCCACTACAGCAGGCCTCTGCCAAGAGTGCAGAGACTCCCCCACGACAGTGAGGCCTCTGCCACAAGTGGGGAGGCTCCCCCATGATGGCGGGCCTCTGCCACGAGTGCAGAGACTCCCCCACAACTGCGGGGCCTCTGTCACGAGTGCGGAGACTCCCCCACAACTGCAGGGCCTCTGCCACGAATGCGGAGACTCCCCCACAACTGTGGGGCCTCTGCCACGAGTGCAGAGACTCCCCCACAACTGCGGGGCCTCTGTTACGAGTGCGGAGACTCCCCCACAACTGCGGGCATCTGCCCTGAGTGTGGAGACTCCCTCATGACTGAGGGACCTGTGCCACAAGTGCGGAGACTCCCCCACAACTGCAGGGCCTCTGTCACGAGTGCGGAGACTCCCCCACAACTGTGGGGCCTCTGCCACGAGTGCAGAGACTCCCCCACAACTGCGGGGCCTCTGTCACGAGTGCGGAGACTCCCCCACAACTGCGGGCATCTCCCCTGAGTGTGGAGACTCCCTCATGACTGAGGGACCTGTGCCATGAGTGTAGACTCATACACGACTGTATGGCCTCTGCCACGAGTGAGGAGACTCCCCCACAACTGCGGGGCCTCTGCCACGAGTGCAAAGACTCCCGCACAGCTGTGGGGCTTCTGCCAAGAGTGCAGAGACTCCCCCACAACAGCAGAGCCTCTGCTATGAGTGCAGAGACTCCCCCACGACTGTGGGGCCTCTGCCAAGTGTGCAGAGACTCCCCCACGAATGCAGGGTCCACGCCACGGGTGTGTATACTCCCCCACGGCTGCGGGGCTTTTGCCACAAGTGGTGAGACTCCCCCATGACTGCGGGCCTCTGCCACGAGTGTGCAGACTCCCGCACGGCTGCGGGGCCTCTGCCACGAGTGGTGAGACTCCCCCATGACTGCGGGCCTCTGTCACGAGTGCGGAGACTCCCCCACGACTGCGGGCCTCTGTCACGAGTGCGGAGACGCCCCCCTGACTGCGGGGCCTAAGCCAAGTGCGCGGTGGTTCTTTGTGAATCAGGTGATAAACTTTATAAGACTGGACGTTTTTATCAGTCAACTATATGGATCTAATAACCATTGTAATGACAAAGAAGTAGTTACCAAGACTACAGCTTTACATGAAGTTCCTGAAAATGAAATAACAAAATTAATTACAGCTAGTAAATCTACACGTGCACCTGGGCCGAATGTTGTTCAAATGCTAATCTAAAAAAAATATCTAACCAGACTCATATTTTAACAACCTTGTTTAATTGAGTGTTTCTCACAGGCCAGATACCATCCTCCTGGAAAGGCTCTATTCTGCAACCAATCCATAGACGTGGCCCTAAATCTGAAACAAATAGCTACAGTATGACTGTTGAAATTGATGCGGATGGTAAAATCTTCACAAAACAGCAACAAAAGTACTTGTCAAAATGGGCAGCAGAGAAAGTAATAATGAAAGAACAGCAAACAGGCTTGAGAACTCCCTGTTCCACACTAGTTTTAAAAAAAACACATTTTATTGACATATTTAACACATTATAAGGTTACCATTGCTTCAAAATATTGGCATAGTATACAAACGTCTTTGCAGTGTTTTGCACAGAAGAACATTACTAATCAGAAACTAAAACTAATAACCCTAAAATATATAACACCCCACCCCCTCCCCAGCCAAACTGCTCCCAATTACATTCAGGGGGGTGGGGCACGCCGCGGACATGCACAACGTAATTACCTTATTGCATCATGGTTAATGTAGTTTTCAAGGTTGCTTGCTTCAGATAAGTAATTTAAGTTTCATGGCCAGTGCCCGTATCCCTATACACGTGTTTCGAGATTCTTCTCTCTTCCCAATTACAGTATACTAATATGTCTACAGATATACCCCACCGTCTTCAATAATGTGTGTGTGTAAGGAGAGTTGTGTGTGCGAGGGTGCTTCTCGCAACTAGGTGGTCCGCATGATGTTGAGTTCACCCAACAGGGATTAAGGGTTGTATTATCCTTCCTGTCCTTGTGATAGTAGTGGGGGAGCCACAGGGGAACTCTCCATCGGGGGCCCTGAGGCTCTCCACCAGCGCCTCCATCGCCTGAGCTGCCTCCATCCCGCCTATGCCCCTACTGCCATCCCTCACAACCTGCCCATTTTTCCATTTCCATATACCAAGAGGAAAACCTAGGACCCTGTGGTAACTTCCAATTTAAGGTGATTTCACGCTTGGCCAGCACAAAGGTCAGATCCTGGAACTTACTGGTCACTTTATTTTTAGGTGTATGGGTGAACCACTCCAGTGGACAAAGCCCTGGGGTACAAGGGACCTTTCCATCCATGAGCGTAGCAGCTCCACCAGTGACCTCCGCCCAGAACAAACCAGTCGAAGGACAGACCCAAAGCATATATATATCAAATTGGCTCCCGGGGCATCACATCTAGGACAGGCTGCCCCCCTACATAAAAGTACCACTCAATATGCTGTGCATAAAATATGTCCTGTGGAGGACATAGAAGCGAATTAATTTAAACTGAGTATTGTGGGACACTTTTGGAATTCCGTCTAGGATCTTCAGCCAGGCTGCCGCTGACTGTAAAAAGATTGACAAAGCCAATAGATTTCTCATAGGTGAAACCTATTGGATTTTCCAATACTTCTTGTGTATTCCTACCAGACTGGTCACTCCACAGTCTTTGTGCTCTAGTGTCAGCAGGAAAGAGGGGTGGGGCTCTGATCTCCCTGTCAGGGGGACCCCAAACAAAGGCACATAAGAAGGAGAGTCTTCCTCACTCGGTTTCCTCTCAACTTGTTGGGTGTAACCCTACGGGCGAAGACTGTCCTTATACCCTAGGAATGCTTCAGGAGAGCCCTGAAATTCACATTGCTATCTGGAGGTTTGCTCCAAACTCAATCTTATGGGCCGCTCACACATAGGCGATCATAAATGTATTTCTTGCATTAGCAGACAAATACTGTATATGTACTTCTCGTTTATTCTGCTAGACAGACAACATACACATATACATCTGACATTCATGTGCCACACAATCAGAATCAGAACAAAAATGTATTAAGACATGCTGTGCAGCAAGCATGTTATTATTTGCCCTCACTGCTTCACTGCAGCATTTTAGACTTGAATTGTAAATCCTTGGGTAATACCACACCCTGTAAACATAAAGGGGCAGATGTATGAATATCTGGTAGCAAAGTACTGGCCGCAAATTGAAATCAGTATTATCATTGCTACCAGTAAAGATTTTTTCAAATCGACCTAAGTACTAATAGTTTTTAAAAATCCGAATCAAAGTGGGTCGCCATACTATCTGCCTCATGAATATTAATGAGGTAGGCCGCAAATTGCAACTCAATACAATTGGAGGCCATCTCAGAGATGGTGGCTTACTGGAGCCAGCAGATCACCATGTCTGTGATTGCCTTTCAATAAAGTAAACTTTTTTTTAAAATGCAGTTTTTTTCCTTAAAGGGAATTAGACTGCATTTAAAAAGAAAAGTTTACTATTTTTTTGTTTGTTTAAAAATTGGCAGTGGTTCCCTGGACCATTGCCTACTCTTCAACAAACTTTTTTTAACATTCACAAAGGGGATGGGACCCCTTTGCTTTTGCAAAAGCATTACCACTCCTTTTGAGGTGTTGGTAAAATATCAATATTTCGTGATCGGATTTCGGCGGCTAAAAAAATCATATATTAGATACTGATTTGGTATTTCGAAGCGACGTCTACAACACGCTTCTTCCAGATACCAAATCAATGTCCATTTGCAATCCCATTTTAGGAGTTGGAAACACTTTTCTGAATTGTTAAAAGGGATTAGTATGTAAGAAAAGACTTTGTAATTTTTGAAAACGACGAATTGCAACGTTTGTGACCATTAAAATGCTTAGGGCATCTGTCCCAAAGTTATCTCCAGAGCTTGGCACCCCAGTAGACCGCGGTTCGAACCTGTGTTGAGCTGTGTCACAGCGAACAGAGAGCGTGTTGCCTTGCGATTTAACCAGTGGCACATTATTTTATTTTTTTTAAGTTCAGAAAGTTCAATTCTCCTTTGCCTCTCCAGTAGCCCGAACGCTGCAATATGTCCCAGTGCTACAATGTCTGTTTATAAGCCGCAAATCCCAAATTAACTAACCACAAATCAAAAATGTACACAGAACAAGCTAATTTAAACAACCCTTTCTGTATTTCAGTGCGTAAATCACTGGCTGGTTGAACTTTCACCTGTGACTCATTCTGTTATCTCAAAGGCAGCCTTTATGGCGTGCTGTGCTGACAGAGCGCACACATTTCAGCAACGCGTCTCAGCTCTGCTAGTTAGGAGGACACTCTCAAGCAAGTGGATACCTCAAAATATGCTGAGCATCTCACCCTCCCAGGCACCTGACTGGTGACGTCATGGGAAATGCCCTGATGTTTAGACTGCACAGTGAGCAGCCTGATGACATGTGATGTGTCAGGGGAATGAGTGATAACATTTGCAAAGATGGCGTCATTACTGAACCGCTCGGGCTCAGCAATGGTGTATACTATCCTTGTCTGATGCACTGTGTCCCGTGGCTTCCCATAATTGGAATCATTTCCTCCTTAGACTTCTGTTTATTTATTTATTTTATTTGTTTATGCGTTTTTATATAGCGCAGACTTTACCCGAAGGCGTCAGAGCGCTTCACAATAGACCACGCTGTTCAAATGGTCTTGCGGATAAAGCTCAGTAAACAGAGGAATTCCCTAATGTGTCACATGCGCATGTTGCAACACTCATACGCGTTACCTCGACTTGACGTTTGTGAGGAAATGGCTTTTTGCAGGTTAACCCCAGTTTTTACCCCACTTTTTGATTCTTAGGTACTGGTGTAATGACTCTGGTGTCCTGGGCCCTGCTGACCAGGCCTCAGTGCATGGGCTCTAGCTAGGTCTACCACCTGACCAGGTTTCCACTGGTACCGCCAGTGCGTTAATGTCCCTGCCGGAACAACAAGAAGCACAATTACCTAGAGTTTGTATTTATAGCCTTCACCTATACATAGTTCATACAGCAAATAAGAATAGTTCCAGAGCTGTGTTAATGATATATGGCTAGTAATTAAAGTAAACAAAGACAGAAAACTCAGGTTACAAATGAATACATACAATTCCGTTTACAGTCTTATGTAGCATCATGTCCCGGCACTCTTAAAACAACAAATGGCTGGTATTTTACTCTTGGAAAGGTGGCAACCCTTGCTCTATAAACAATATACAATTGAGGGAGGGTTCAAGGGGCCGTTTAACGACCCGTGCACAGTTATGGTCCCCCTAGTAAGCTTATAAGAAAACGACGGATAACTGTGGGTCTATCAACAAGAAACCAAGCTATGTGTGTGTACAGCTGGCTATGTGTCTGCTTCAGAATTTAATTGGAAGACAAACTAGTGGACATATACCTATTATGAAAAAATGTCCATCAATTACTCGTTCTGTGCCACCCAGTACATCATTTGGTCTACTTCACAGTAGGTAGTCCATTATTTATCTCCATAGGTAGGGGAGATGGTTATTAAAGATGGATGTCTGGTATGTGTTATTTACTAGTAACTGAAAGCAGTGCATAAGTGATTAGTGAAAAAAAGGTGAATGTGTTCATAATAAAATTGGATAGTGCATACAATATAACTTTATTCTGGAGTCATGCACATCCAAAACTAGAAACAATAGAGTGCAAAAAAGTCAGATGGTTCAAACAAATAACTTCTGACTGGGTAATCTGGTCGACATGTTTCTGCGGACTTTTAAAGGTCAAAGCTTGTACCTGCCGCTTCCTCAGGACCCATTAACTTGATTGCTACTGCTTGTGTTTGAAAAAATAATAATTACTAATAGATTGATTACAAGAAAGACAGTCGTGAACAAAAATGCTAAATTTCTAGTTTATTCAGATGTAGACCTACTTTTCAGCCCAATAGTCTCTTATTTGTTTGGACTCAGATCGTTAACATTTCTAATTTCACACACTAAGCACAGATGGAGTGCTACTCGATAGGTTAAAAACTTTCTAGCTCTTGCCCTATCATTATTGTGTGAAAATCTCAATTAATACAAATAGCCTTAGCTGTGACCTAGAATCTCGAATAGCGAGATTCAATCCGTTATATGTCAATATCACTTTGTGTCATTGTTGGTCTTGCTTTACTGACCCAATGAGCGAGGAACGAGCGCTTCGCGCATCCAGTATTTTCAAAGATAGATTCAGAAAATTCGTCACTCGGTTAGTCATACACGCCGCCTATAGTAATGCAAACAGCGCGCATACACTATTGGGTTAATCTAAGCACATCCCCTCAAACAAACACCCTTACCTCTCCGTCGGTACTCCTGTCAGCCTGCCGGGCTGTTTGGGGAGGTACCGCGGTATGAGCAGATTACCTCCTTATTGTTTCTTGCGCGTCCGTGATTGGACTGCCAACTTCTAATTGAACTACCAGAGCTCATGGGAAGTGTAGTTTGTGGTGTGTCGTGCATACTTAGATGCCGATTCTTCTTTTCTTCAATGATAAACCACACCAGTGTGATCAATGTCGATATTATCATACAATAGCATTAATCACTGGTTTGGTTATAAGCGAGTAAGATACCTGCCTTGTGGTTTTTTGTGAATTTACTATGTGATCGGGGTGGAGTTATTCTCGATCTACCGCGATATGTCTGTTACAATATGAATTCAGGACTCATGGAGCCGCGGTATTCATTTAGGGACAACCTAGTGCATTATGGGATATGCAGTCCACAAAAAGGTTTGATTGATGTTATTATCATATCTCCATATCCTATTATGTGCAACCTTAATACTTTATGTTTGGTAAACACTAACCCCTTGTTGTCTTCAATTGTATCAATGCCTCATCAAGATACTAATAGATGGTCAAAGATTTCATCGCCACATCAGTGCGCCCTGCATACTAACAAGTATTTTTTGAGGAGTTGTTCATATATTGTTTGTTCATAGAGTATTAGAACAACCTACCTCATTATTCATTCATAAGGCACATTGTGTGCGGGCAAATCTATAGTGCCATCCACGGGATGTCTTCGTTAAGCCCGGCTTTGTCACAGTTAAGTTTATACACCCATTTTTGTTCTATTTTGAACAGGTATTTGGACACATCAGTAATGTGTGCTGGAATGTTAGGTTGCTCTAGTACTGTCCACTCGAAATCCGTAGGTTTGTGGCCCACTTTGATGTAGTGGTTTGTTAGATGGGTCACTTGTTTTTTGCACCTTATTGTGCTCTTGTGTTCGGAAATCCTTGTTCTGATTTTTCGAGTCGTCATTCCGACGTACCTGAGTGTGCACGGACAAGTGATGAGATAAATCAAATTGCTACTATTGCAATTTGTAAATCGTTTTTGTTCCCAATGGCGGGTGGTCCCAATGTCTATAGTTGTCGTATGTTTAGTCTGCGGGCATGCAGCACAGTTACCGCACGGATGATGCCCTGTTACTGGTGGCATATTCCATAGAGTGCCAACTTGATGAATCTCTCTGGCTGCAGGTCTAGTGTGAATCAGTCGATCTCTTAAACTGGTTGCTCGTTTGAAAGCAAACAGTGGTTGTTCCAGAGAGTCTTGTCCAGTATTCAGAATCTTCCAGGGCTTGCGAACTATGCGTTGAATCGCATTGGACCTCGTGCTGAAAGTGTTAACACATGTCAGTCTTTCAATCTTCTCTTTGGGGACCGACGGTTCTAATAGGGCTTCCCGGTTATTATTCGCAGTTTTTTTCTTTGAGCGTTTGATGAGTCTCTTAGGGTAGCTCCTATTAGCAAGTTGTTGAGCTAGGTCTTCAGAGTGTTTCTCGAAATCTTCTCTTGACGAGCAGTTACGTTGTACACGTAAGAACTGTCCGTATGGTAAATTGTCAAGTAAGGACTTCGGATGACAGCTGGTGTAATGTATCAACACTCTTTGGCTTTTTTGGACCTACTAATTACAGCAACATCACAGGGTCTCAAATCAGAACTGTACAGGAAGCCCATGGCTCGAAATTCACTGCTACATTACACCAGCTGTCATCCGAAGTCCTTACGTGACAATTTACCATACGGACAGTTCTTACGTGTACAACGTAACTGCTCGTCAAGAGAAGATTTCGAGAAACACTCTGAAGACCTAGCTCAACAACTTGCTAATAGGAGCTACCCTAAGAGACTCATCAAACGCTCAAAGAAAAGAGCTGCGAATAATAACCGGGAAGCCCTATTAGAACCGTCGGTCCCCAAAGAGAAGACTGAAAGACTGACATGTGTTAACACTTTCAGCACGAGGTCCAATGCGATTCAACGCATAGTTCGCAAGCCCTGGAAGATTCTGAATACTGGACAAGACTCTCTGGAACAACCACTGTTTGCTTTCAAACGAGCAACCAGTTTAAGAGATCGACTGATTCACACTAGACCTGCAGCCAGAGAGATTCATCAAGTTGGCACTCTATGGAATATGCCACCAGTAACAGGGCATCATCCGTGCGGTAACTGTGCTGCATGCCCGCAGACTAAACATACGACAACTATAGACATTGGGACCACCCGCCATTGGGAACAAAAACGATATACAAATTGCAATAGTAGCAATTTGATTTATCTCATCACTTGTCCGTGCACACTCAGGTACGTCGGAATGACGACTCGAAAAATCAGAACAAGGATTTCCGAACACAAGAGCACAATAAGGTACAAAAAACAAGCGACCCGTCTAACAAACCACTACATCCAAGTGGGCCACAAACCTACGGATTTCGAGTGGACAGTACTAGAGCAACCTAACATTCCAGCACACATTACTGATGTGTCCAAATACCTGTTCAAAATAGAACAAAAATGGGTGTATAAACTTAACTGTGACAAAGCCGGGCTTAACGAAGACATCCCGTGGATGGCACTATAGATTTGCCCGCACACAATGTGCCTTTTGAATGAATAATGAGGTAGGTTGTTCTAATACTCTATGAACAAACAATATATGAACAACTCCTCAAAAAATACTTGTTAGTATGCAGGGCGCACTGATGTGGCGATGAAATCTTTGACCATCTATTAGTATCTTGATGAGGCATTGATACAATTGAAGACAACACGGGGTTAGTGTTTACCAAACATAAAGTATTAAGGTTGCACATAATAGGATATGGAGATATGATAATAACGTCAATCAAACCTTTTTGTGGACTGCATATCCCATAATGCACTAGGTTGTCCCTAAATGAATACCGCGGCTCCATGAGTCCAGAATTCATATTGTAACAGACATATCGCGGTAGATTGAGAATAACTCCACCACGATCACATAGTAAATTCACAATAAACCACAAGGCAGGTATCTTACTCGCTTATAACCAAACCAGTGATTAATGCTATTGTATGATAATATCGACATTGATCACACTGGTGTGGTTTATCATTGAAGAGCAGAAGAATCGGCATCTAAGTATGCACGACACACCACAAACTACACTTCCCATGAGCTCTGGTAGTTCAATTAGAAGTTGGCAGTCCAATCACGGACGCGCAAGAAACAATAAGGAAGTAATCTGCTCATACCGCGGTACCTCCCCAAACAGCCCGGCAGGCTGACAGGAGTACCGACGGAGAGGTAAGGGTGTTTGTTTGAGGGGATGTGCTTAGATTAACCCAATAGTGTATGCGCGCTGTTTGCATTACTATAGGCGGCGTGTATGACTGACCGAGTGACGAATTTTCTGAATCTATCTTTGAAAATACTGGATGCGCGAAGCGCTCGTTCCTCGCTCATTGGGTCAGTAAAGCAAGACCAACAATGACACAAAGTGATATTGACATATAACGGATTGAATCTCGCTATTCGAGATTCTAGGTCACAGCTAAGGCTATTTGTATTAATTGAGATTTTCACACAATAATGATGGGGCAAGAGCTAGAAAGTGTTTAACCTATCGAGTAGCACTCCATCTGTGCTTAGTGTGTGAAATTAGAAATGTTAACGATCTGAGTCCAAACAAATAAGAGACTATTGGGCTGAAAAGTAGGTCTACATCTGAATAAACTAACAGTAGTAGGTCCCTTTAAACACACGTATAGAGCAAGCGAGTGTTTTTAAGAAGTGAGTCTTACACTGTCTAGTGGTCATGTGTTTCGTCACAACTTTTTAATATTTTCTGTACCACAGAGCGGTGCTTTAGATTCCTGAGCTGTTTGCCAGGTGAGGCGAGGCATTTTCCTCTTACAATATAAGGTGAGCCTTTGTCATTTTTGAACAACGGTTTGCATACTAAGGTCAATGGACCCTATATGCTAAGAGTAACAATTTAATAATGTTTAATTATAACCCTTACTAATGATGGCGTTATCATATTTTAAACCCTCTATCTGTGTGTGGATACGCTGGCGGATTTACAATTGGACTTCCTGACTCAAGAAGGAGGAAAACTGAATGTGAACAGGTGACATTTAGCATTTTTGTTCACGACTGTCTTTCTTGTAATCAACCTATTAGTAATTATTATTTTTTCAAACACAAGCAGTAGCAATCAAGTTAATGGGTCCTGAGGAAGCGGCAGGTACAAGCTTTGACCTTTAAAAGTCCGCAGAAACATGTCCACCAGATTACCCAGTCAGAAGTTATTTGTTTGAACCATCTGACTTTTTTGCACTCTATTGTTTCTAGTTTTGGATGTGCATGACTCCAGAATAAAGTTATATTGTATGCACTATCCAATTTTATTATGAACACATTCACCTTTTTTTCACTAATCACTTATGCACTGCTTTCAGTTACTAGTAAATAACACATACCAGACATCCATCTTTAATAACCATCTCCCCTACCTATGGAAATAAATAATGGACTACCTACTGTGAAGTAGACCAAATTATGTACTGGGTGGCACAGAACGAGTAACTGATGGACATTTTTTCATAATAGGTATATGTCCACTAGTTTGTCTTCCAATTAAACCCTTGCTCTAGCCATTAAAAGTATATGTCTAATTGGTTTACCCCCAATTGGCATAAGCAGTGAAAAAGAGAGTACCGGTGCTCGAAGCACGGCTCAGAAGCTGGCGGCCGGTGCAATTAGAGGTGTGACCTCCTCCTGAATGGAAGAGCAAACAGGGTGTAAGCCCAAAAGGCGAGCTACATAGTCGAAGCCACCTTTGAAGGGCAAATGGTAAACATAGAAGAAGAACTGGTCTTTTGTTTTTGCAGACAGGCTTGCATTGTGGCCAGAGAGGGAGACACTGTTGTCAAGCCAGTTTTTCAAGGGGTGTGTAGCCCACAGATGGCCACACACCTGGAAAGAGCTAGCAAGCTCCACACACCAAGAAAAGAGTTCTGCCATGTTGGGAGTGGGCAAAGTTGTGCACCCGGGAACAGCTAGATGCCACACTTCATCTTCAACTTTAGGATGTTTTCTGCAGGCGGGAGAGACCTAGTCGCCCGATTGACTAATTAGCCACCCACCCCCGAGCTTGTACTGGGCGTTCAATTTGGTAGCTCCTTCGACCCTGCTGAAGAGATTTGGGGCCAGATGTAGGTAATCCCAATTTACCTATTCTTAAATACCGAATTTTACCGATTCGGTATTTAAGAATAGGTAAATGGGATATAGATAATTTTTCGGTAACAATTCCCGACTCGGTAAGATTTGGTAATTAAGAATCGGTATTTACCGATTCGGTAATTCCTATTCATTCCTATGGGCCTTGAGGCTCATAGGAATGAATGGGAAGCCATTCAATATTACCGATTCGGTAAATACCGAATCGGTAAAAGGGGGAACTCATGCAAGGGTGGCAGGGTGTCACATTGACACCCTGTAGCACCACTGAATAGTGCATGGGTGCACATGTGGCACACATACATGCCCTAAGGGCATGAATGTTTGCCACATGGTACAGTAAAAATAGCACAAATTTGCTTTTTTTAAAGATTTTCGAAATTTACCATTAACCTTTATTTGGTGGTAAATACCGAATCCTTACCTGTGCAATGTGCTCATTTGAGTGCTCCCTACATTTCAGATTCGGTAATTTACCGATTCGGTATTTTAAGGAATCGGTAATTTACCGATTCCTTAAATTACCAATTCGGTAAATTACCGAATCTGAAATGTAGCCACCTACATCCCAAATGCCCAATATCGGTCGGTAACGGGCAAAATTCGGTAATTTCGCCCGTTAACGACCGGTATTGTGCCACCTACATCTGGCCCTAAGTCATCTTGGCTTTCAGTGCACGTTGTTATCTCGGCTGCAATCTTTCTTAAAAGATTGATCTCAACGGGTATTCCTTCGCCCTTTTTCATCTTCGTCCTAACCATTGGTTTGTGGAGTGCCACAGGGCTCGGCTCTGAGCCCGTAGCTTTTTAATCTTTATTTAGCCCCTTTGGCCACTCTCAACGAATCCTGGGGAGTGAAGGTTGCCTCTTATGCGGATGACACGGAGCTTGTGTTTGCATTAAGAACACTCTCAAGCAGCCTTTCTTAACTTCAAAGAGAGCTTGATGGATATCTCAAAGTGGATGAAGAGTAACATTTTGTAATTAAATGCACACAACACTGAGGTACTTTTTTTTAGTCAGGCGACGCTCCCTCCATCTAGCCTCTGGTTGCCTTCGGATTTGAATCTGCCACCAACACCAGTGTTGTCTGCTAGAAATCTTGGAATTAAGGTTGATGGCGATCTCTCTTTTATGGCTCAAATCCGGCATATTTCCTCATTCTGTTTTGTTAAGTTAAGATATGTCAAACAGCTAGTGCGTTCTGTCACAGAGGAGATCCAAAAGATAATTTTCTATGCATCAGTGACCTCACATTTGGATTATGCCAATAGCTTATACTTGGGGCTTCCAGCCTTCCTGATTCTTAGATTGCAAATAATTCAGAACGCGGTACCTAGGATCATTCATTAGGTCCCTTTTCTCCATCACATCTCCCCCCATCTGAGCAGCTTAATTGGCTCCCTGTGGCAAAGAGGGTTGAGTTTAACCCCTCCCATGCTGGTGACGGAACCGCTCCGTCACCAGCCACGGACGCGCTGTGCTGATGATGGAGCGGTTCCGTCACGGCCTGCTCGGCGCGCCTGCGCGGCGCGGATTCCGCACCTGCGTTGGACGTTCTGATGAGCGGGCGGGGCCGTGACGGAACCGCTCCGTCATCAGCACAGCGCACCCGAGGCTTGTGACGGAGCGGGAGCGCCGCGCGGCCCCCCCACCTCCCTAGCGCTGCGGCGTAATTGCTGCCGCAACGAAGGGGTTAAAGCTCTGACATTGGTCTTCAGATCCTTAAGGGGCAAAGGGCCACACTATCTCAGTAATAGGCTTAGCCTGTACCTTCAGGAGCGAGCCCTGAGATCTAATCACCTGTAATGTCTTCGCATTCTGAGGTCTGCCAAAGCTTAACGAGGTGGCAGGTCATTCTTGGTATGGATGGCTAATCTCTGGAATGCTTTGCCCACCTACTCACACTCGGTTGACACAGAATAGGGATTAAAGAAAGATTTAGAAACATGGCTCTTATGTCAGGCGTAGACTAAGCTGGCCAGTCTATTTTTCATTCTTGCTTTAGTACCTGGACGCATCAGCAGAGGTAGCTGTACACTCTGCAATTGGCTTTGATTGATTGATCCATTGATTGATTGATAAAAGTTGCTCCCTGGCCCCCAGACATCAGATCACATCTGTTCTGAAGAGAAGAGTGAAGAAGGACTGCCTTGCTGATCCCTGGACCCAGTAAAGAGAGGCTGCACCAAAGATTAGCCTGCACCTGCTGCTACTTGTGCTAGCAGAGAGAGGATTGTACCTGTGGTGCCCTGCTCAATGAAAAATTATCAATGAATCTCAGACAGAAGAAGTGATTCCAAGAGTGAGTTGAGTGACCTCCTGCTACAGCTACACGGCCACAAAATCTGAAGAAGACAGCCTTGAAGTGTTGGTAGCCCAAAATGCCTGACTTCTGCTGACTGCTGAAGCACAGCCTTGGAGACGGGGTCCCAACCCTCTAAACTTAGACCGAGTCTGCTGAACCCAGGAGAGTTGTAGGAATGTAGTATGAGGGCCCAGGAAGGAAGTTATCGCCAGTTAAAGGGAACCACTGGTTTTGCTATAACCGGAGACCAGTAGACCAGTGGCAACTGGCTTTTGGCTGGACTTCACCTGGACCTCAACAGACATCAAACCTGTTGCCAAAGTCACCCCACCATGTTTGTGGACTGAGGAGTGGTCCCAGGAAGACATGGTACTAGATGTGTACCCCTGCCTTTAGTGCCTCACCGCACATGGTACTAGATGTGTACCCCTGCCTTTAGTGCCTCACCGCACATGGTACTAGATGTGTACCCCTCCCTTTAGTTCCTCACCGCACATGGTACTAGATGTGTACCCCTGCCTCGAGTGCCTCAGCTGCGGTGAAATATGGATCCTTGATAACCATTAGTGGTCATAGGTGTACACAGATCATGCGTGTGCGACATGACCTAGGCCTGTCTCCCAGATGAATGACATGCCAGAGAAGTTTGTGCTTTACACAGTGTGCTGTTATGTATATGTGCCCGTAGCAACAGTGCATGGAGGACGACGTTTACGTTGTCACTCTGTTTACTGTCATGTATGTGTGCCAGATGCAGCAATGCATGGAAACCTGAGCGTGTCTTGTCTTTACACGGTGCGCTGTTATATATGTGTGACTGTGGCAGCAGAGCATGGAAAGCTAAATACAGGTTTGTGGGCTGCACTAAAAATGCGCGAGTGCCTGTGAGTGGTACAGTGCATGAGGCCTGTGGAACCCACCCAGGGAACACTGGAGCAGCATGTGGAGGTAGAGAAGCCTATCAGACAGATTTGAGGAATGCTGCTTCCTGAGAGCTGGGTGGGGGACACACTGGAGGAAGGAGGAGTCAGGCTCTTCACTGTATTTCAAAAGGGGCTCTTTGATTCTGAAGGAGGACACTGGTCAGGGGTCTGGGCCCCTCTCAGAAAGGAGCTGGGGTTGATAAAGGAATCATAAAGTGTAGGGCTGCGCCTCTTCAGTAACATGTTGATGCACACATCACTGAGTGCCACATCCAAGTGTAAAAGTAGAGTCACTCCCATGGCCTGTGTTTGGGGCCATCCTGCTGTGATAGACTGCTCTCTGGAGGAAAAGCACAACAGATGAGTGGGCACTTCAAAGTCTATGAAAGAGGAATATGCCTCAGGGGATTGTTTTTGTGCAGGAAGGTGCCAATTCCTGTACAAAAAACAATCCTGCATGCAACGGAGCTACCCTTGCAGCATGGTGCAAGGGTGTCTGCATTGGCGCTAGGCAGCCAAAAGGATGCCAGTGCAAGGGAAAAGACAGGACTGGGCCATAATGACTTAAATACGGCACACTCCTACCCTTTCCCTGTCATGCAGTGCAATGCATCAAGGTGACTTGCTGCTCTGCTCTGCGTGACAAGTTCATAAATATACCCCATAGTTTTTGTATGATCTCACAAATGTGTCACCACTCATTCGGACTTTTGAAACGGCCGGGGATGTCCATCTATCAGTAGCAGGAGTAAGGCAGTTTTCATGCTGGAAATGGGAAGGAAACACACAGAGAATCGATGAGGGTCTATGAGAAGCGGTTCCTCAAATTCTTGCATGGGAAAAACGTCACAAAGTGCAATTGCGCTACAGCAGTATATGTTCACATGCATACATGTATAGGCCTCAGCTTATTGACATTTGGCGTCATGGTTGTACCACTTTTTTAGCGCAGATACAACACAAAATGTACATTTTATTTAATAAGCCACCCAAGGGCTGACTGGCGTTGCTTGCTTTGCATGGTTTGATGAAGAAAATGAAGCACAGACCAGGACTCTTGCGTTACACGACGTTTGGGAGGCACTCCACGGGCGGAGCATGGGCGTTCCCAAGCATTCATCCATAGATGTTGGCACATTCCAGATTTACTAAAGCTAGTAGACCTGAGAAGGGGAACAGCCTTTACAACGCGGGCATTACCACGCGATGCCATTACGACGCTGCTTTTACAACGCAAGTCGTTTCAACGACTTGCGCTGGAGGGCGCTGTTGGCAAAGGAATAGTTTAATTTTCTATTCCAACACCTTCCCTACTGTCAACGTGGGCTGGAGTTGGAATAGAAAATTAAACTATTCCACTATCCAGCCCTTACAGCGCAAGTCGTTGTAACGACTTGTGTTGTAAAAACAGCGTTATAATGGCACGCGTGGTAATAGCCCGCGTTGTAGTGACATACATCCACCTGAGAATGCGTCACAAGGCTACGCCTTCCACAGTGAGACATAGGGCCAGATGTAGGTAGGCTTTTACCGGGTGGTAACGGCCGAAAACCGGTAAAATCGGCCGTTACCGAGGAAATGAGATGTAGGAGGCCATAAATTACCGATTTCATAAAATCCGAGTCGGAAACATACCGACTCGGTAAGAATGACCCGGTAAAATTACCGTGTCGGAATCTACCGTATACATAAATACCGAGTTCGTATTTTCCGACTCGGTATTTTCCGGGTCGGGAGTTGCCATTCATTCCTATGGGCCATGGCACCGGTGGATCGGTTTTGGTTTTTCCGTCTCGGATTTTACCGTGTAGGTATATTCCGAGTCGGTAAATACCGTTTCCGAGTACTGACAGGTTCCGAGTCGGTATTTGATACCGTCATTGTTACCTACATCTCATTTTCCTACTCGGTAATACCGAGTCGGTATGACTCGGTATTTAAGAGGTCGGTAAATATTATTTACCTACATCTGGCCCATAATGAGGAGAAATATTGGTATTTCTCCTAGTTACGTCATATCTTTCTGCTGAATGCATCGACATTCTGAATTACACATATCAAAATGAAGTATTGCCTTATAAGATTGTTTTTGTGCTAGAAAGAATCCCTTCTTGCACAAAAAAAAATCCAGCCCATAATGCAGGCACCCTGGAAGCATGGCATAAGGGTGATTGTGTTGGAGCTATAAAGTCACAAGTGCAGCAGTGCTCGAAGGGAGCAGACGAGCGCTGTATCTTGGTAGAGGATGTATGTCATCACAACGCATGCTTTTACTGCCCATGCCTTTACAACGCAGGTTTTACAACGCAAGTCGTTACAACGACTTGCGTTGGGGGCGCTGGATAGTGGAATAGTTTAATTTACTATTCCAACTCCAGTCACTGTGGATAGTAGGGAAGGTTTTGGATAGTAAATTAAACTATTCCCTATCCTACAGCGCCCTCCAGCGCAAGTCGTTGTAATGACTTGCGTTGTAAATCCTGCGTTGTAATGGTAGAGCGTCGTAAAAGTTGCGTTGTGATGGATGTTTCCCCTTGGTAGATATAGCTCTCTCCTGTTCAAGCAATACAACACAGCAACTTTGCTTGTTCCCCTGCGTTGCGTGATCTTTTGTTGAATATGTCCCATAATACGCATATACACCCATGTAGAAATGCCATTGCATAGGGGTAAGTTAAAGATTTTACATGGGTACTCAAGGGATCAATTAACTATTGTGGCCTTCCTGACGCACACCTGATATTTTCCAAATTCCAGAAAACGTATCCACTTACTCTAAGTGTTGGAGGAAAGCAGTGGAAGTAAATGTCAGCCTTTTTAGTAGATGGGCCGAATGTGTTGGGTTCATTTATATGCAAATAGTGTCGAATTTTGCGAGATTTGATACAGTCTTTCTTGAATATATTCTATCTCATATCTCTTGTTTAATAAATAAATAGCTCTGCTTCCTGTAATGACCTGTATGGTTTTAGCTTGTGTCCCACATGGGGAAGTGGAATGCTTCTGAGTAGAATTCAAGTTGAAGTGCTGCCTGCTCATGAGGTGGGAACACCCAGAAAGTGGTATTTAAATGCTCTTCGGGGAGTCAAGTGCTGAAGCCTGACTGGCTAATGAGGGAGAGAAGAGACACAGCTCCAAACTGCTCTCTGGCAGACCCTGAAATGTCTGGATGTCCAGAAAAATAAGTCTGGATTTATCTTGCATTTCATGAGCGACATGGAGAGCGCCTGTCCCCCAGCTCGACCGCAGGACTTGGCACATATACTTCCGAGAGGCGGAGACGGATGAAACTTCAGCCTTTAAGTCCTGTGTACTTTTTATACTCAAGGTTGCTACAGTCAATGCAGCATTTTCCTGAGGGAACCTAATTCAGTAATGATATACTAGGCAAAGGAGCCCTCTGTTGGTTTATGTCATTATAAAGCATTCAGACAGTCCTATTGTCGAATTACACAATTTTTCATAAAAGCTGTTAGAATTCCTTCTTTCTTATGGTATAAATATATGTGTGACTACATATGTGTGCCTTAATGTATATTGTATGTGTGCCTGATTTACCGCAAAATGTAGCTGTTTGAAAAACATCAAGTAGGGTTTCAGCCGATGGGAGACCTAGGGGGGATATTTACAAGAAAATGATGGTGGGCGGAGTTACGCCAAATATTCAAAACTAGGGATGCGCCGTCTTTACAAAAATACATCGCACCACTGCATTTCCCCTAGCGCTACCACTAAAATAGCTACATAGCGCCAGCGCAGACACTCTTGCACCATTGTGCAAGGATGCCTGTGTTGCAGGGGCGATTGTTTATTTGCAGGAAGGGACACCTTCCTGCACATAACCAATAAATAATGGTGAGTTACTCTCTCTATGCACATCTTTATTCTTGCCTGGATGATGTACAGTACTGTAAACATACTCTTGTATCGTAGTTCCCACCGTTCAATGCAAGGAGGTATCTTTACCCTGTGGATTGCCAAAGATAGTCAATAAAACTTGATGATCAGTTAATGGCATAAAAGGCATTCCATTCAGAAATACATGGAATTGTTCACGAGCCCATACCACGGCCAAACTTTCTTTCTTAGGTTGAGAGTAAGCACGTTCTGTTTGGGACAAAATTCGACTGGCATATGCCTTCGATCATGGGGATGTCTGCTGTGCTGTGCCAGGATGAGCGCCTAACCCAATGGGGCTAGCGTCAACAACAACCTATGCATGAAGCTTTGGATTGAAATAGCCAATTTCAGTAGCAGTTTCAATGGCTTGCTTGATTTTCTTTAAACTCCTCTCACATTCGTGTGTCCATTTGAATGAAACATTCTTCTTCGTTAACTCATATATATCTTGAACAATAGCTGGCCATGCCAAGAATTTAACTTATCATAGAAACATCTTGTGGAGAATCAGCATTAGACAGCGCTTATACTTTAGCAGGATCGAGTGTCATGCCCCCATCAGAAAAATATGGCCAAAGAATTTTAACTTGGTCTTGTGGAACTAACACTTGTCTGCATTCAAAGTTAAGGCCGCATCAGCCAGTAAATAACATACTTGGGTGAGAGCAGTATCATTCTCCTTTTGTTTAGCTCTGAAAATCAGTATGTCATCACTATAGTTGAATGCATTCACAACACGTTGAATAACATCTTGGAAAAGTTCTCCAGCCGATGGTCCCCCAAAACTGATTCTTTTATGTCAAAACAGATGGATGTGTGTAGGAAAGTTTGTAATATACCTGCAATCTTCTTCAAGTTGCAACTAAGGATGTCCTTTATTTAAATCAAGGCTAGACAAAACTTTTGCACTATTTAAGTGCGTTATTATGTCTGCAATATGTGGACCTGGATGTCATTCTCATTCAATTGCCTTGTTTGAGTTCTGCATATCAATGCATATACATGTAGCTCCTTCAGAGTCTTTTTTGGACACTACTGCTATGGGAGAAACCCATTTTGTCAGACCAGTTGAACGCTCAATAATGTTATGATTAAGCAATGATTCAAGTTCTTTTTGGAACAGCTTCTGAATGAAAAGCAACTTGTCTCTGTCACTGAGCAGCAAGATGGACATCGTCATTAATATGTAACTTTAATTTCATAGTTTTTAGCTTTCCCAAACCATTATACAATGAAGGAAATTCAATTACTATTTGTGAGGAGCATTCAAGTTGTAATTCACAGAAATCAGTCCCATACCTGCATCTGTATTGAAACTGGACAGACAGGTATTTGCTGCTTTACCTTGTAGCTCATGGATGGGTACTTGCACCTTTGTTTTCTTGTGTTTCAATGATGCTACAAATTAACCTCAACTTTTTATTGGCATTGATGCAGCCCAAGTATACACTTTTGGTTTTAGATGGTGTAAGTCATGATAATGGCGACAATTCATGATATTTCTCTTCAATTATATTTCTCACCGATGATTAAAGGTATCGAGCAGTAATTTACTTTTAGTGTTATTTTCGGACAATGTTTGTAAGACTTTAGTGCTTTGACATGACCACTTTTCTTTGACTGACATTTTTCCTCGCATGCAGCCAATCCTACATGTCCACGCCTCTCTGAGATAAAAATCGACATGGTGCAACTGTTTTCCTCTCTTTCACTGGATACAGATGCGGACAAACTGTTTGACGATGATTTAGATAACAATTGGCTTAGTTCAGTGTCAATTTGATGGCAACGCTTGGCCTTATGGGGGTGCGTCGGATGTTGCATCTGAAATGTTCTGGCGGCCATTTTGCCTTCGCGCCATGACGCACTTGCTTTTTTCTTCACTTTACAAACTATGGCAAAATGTTTCTCTTTCCCTCAGCCTTTACAAATCTGTCTAATGACGGGACATTTGCCTTTGTGTGGAAACAGATATACACATCTAAAACATAACTTCTTTTTACTTATAGACAGCACTTTGTGTCCTTCAGTTGTTTACTCTGGCTTACTTTTTATGCTCATGACTGATTCACTCTGGGTGCCTCCAGCCTCCATGTCAGTGGTTTGTCTTTCAGCATACTCTTCAGCTCTGGCAGCCATCAACACTTGTTCCAGACTGAGCTTCTCTCATCATTTGTCGTCTGATTGAATTTGACAAGCATCCATCAATAACATTAAATTAGTGGAACCTACAGTGTTTGATGAGCGCCTCAAATCTCTCCACAAATTAATCAATGGTTTCACCAACTATTTGGCATTCTTGACTGAATATGTATCTTTCGTAATCAATGTTTGGTACTGGATTGAACTTTAGATTCAGCGTTTCTTTAATCTGACAATATAAAATGTATTTTTCAGTTAGCAGCATTTTCTTTATGACTTCTTTCACACCATCACTAGCAAGAGTTTTGAGATACTTAATAAACTTTTTGTTATCAGTCTCTTCAAGTGCATCAATGAAATCATCAAGAGTCTATCCATGCAGACCATCTATCGCCAACATTTTGCATTTTGGCGGTATCAGAAGGTAGTAGTAGTTTCAAAAGATGGCAGCATGGTAACTAATTTATGGGAATTGCTGACCTTGACGGTAGGGCTCTTTCTGCTCCTCTCAGCTGTTCATTTTAGCCTGCGTCATTCGTTCTGTTTCTCAGGTCTTACGATAGACCAGCTTCAGAATCTTCATGGACAATCTGGGAAGCAATGACTTTCTCCATTGTCTCCATCAGAGCCCTTCACTTGCTGGAGACCTATGGCGGTGTTCTGAGTCACCACCTGGCAGCTTTGGTGGTGGGTCACTTCAGGTATTGGACAGCTCTGTAAGCACAACCCTTGTTCTTCTTCTTGGGTCTCCTTGTTTAGTGCTGAGGTTCTGTTCTGTTCTGTTCTATTCTATTCTATTCGATTCTATTCTATTCTATTCTGTTCTATTCTATTCTATTGTAGTAATTTATGTTCTATTCTGTTCTGTTCTATTCTGTTCTATTCTGTCTATTCTGTTCTATTCCATTCTATTCTATTCTGTTCTATTTTGTTGTGGATACTAGCCCTGATTTCACAGTGGATTGTCTTAGATTTCGTTTTTACAATAAAACCTGCTTCAACATTCGCTGTGCATAATTGTCTTGCAGTGTCCCTTATCACTTTACCAAGTGGGCACTAAAGGACCCCGTTAATGTGTGACGCAGGTGGTATGGACGGTGTCTCCAGTGTTGTCAGTGGTCACGTTGTGCTTTGAGAAACCGTTTCATCTGTGGATATGAGGTTCAGAGTGTAGTAGGGTAGCACCAGCATTCACCATGCAAGAACAAAGTGAAGTCAGTGGCACAAACAATTAGGGCTATATCTATGACATCAGAGGCATAGGGCAGCACAGCAAGGTTGCGGCAATACCCTGCGTCACATGGAAATGGCCGGAATGCACCATATTTATCCAATAATGAGCATTCCTGTCCTTTCCCCCTGTGCTGGTGCCATTTTGGCAGTCTAGTGCCAATGCAGGCACCCTTAAACCATGGTACCAGGCTGCCTGTGTTGTAGGCAGGATTGTTTTTGTGCAATAAGGGGCACCTTCCTGCACAAAAACAATCCTGAGAGGCTTTTTCCTCTTTCTGTGTGTGCTGCATATTTCTCCTTGTTACGCTCCTATCTTTTTGGCACATTTCCAGGTTTACCAGGTTTAGTGAATCTAGAAATGCGTCAAAAACCATAGAGTTGTCTGGGAATACCCACCGCAATGCCCATGGAACGCCTCCCTTGTGCAGAGTAATGCAACGCAGCCGTTACTTCGTTGTTTTTAAGTCATTCAAAGCTCCGCAAACTAGCTTTGTGCGGCTTCAAAAATATGACTTAGTGGTTTGCATCATGCATCTACCATGTTGTGTGGTGCAAGCGTGGCGGGAAGCTCCCATAAATATTCCCCTTAGTTCTGTGAAGATGAATGCTGTATCATCTTCATTGCATCATTCTCTGGTTCACCACCATTTTGTTGCCACTTTTTTTTAATCTCCGAAAGCTCTCTATTTCCAGCACCATCCCCCACTTCCAGGTGTGTTTTGGAATGAGAGAACTGCAGCTTCGATGGCACTTTGGGAAGAGTCAGACCCTGAGCTGATGACCATTGACCTCAGGAGTCCATGCTGTCCTTCCCCAGAGTATCTGGGACTTTCTACTGATAGAGGAGCTGGCAAGCTCCAGCAAGCTGAGGACAAAACTCCCAGAACTAGACAGTATGGAGAGAATAACTTTTCGACAGAAGAGAAGTTATGGAAACTCTGAGAGTCATTTAGATCTCGGAGAATGGAATACTCTTTCACAAACGTGGCGGATATCCCGTCTGCCGTATTACGATCTCCATAGGATATAATGGGATCATAATATGGCGGACCGGATCTCCGTCATGTTTGTGAACATCTAAATCAGGTCCTCTGACTTGATGCTGTCATGCCAGAGTAGGTAGAATGTAAATGTAAATTGCACACTAATCGCCCACAAGGGTCTCAAGGCGCTTGTACGAATACCACTGTGGAGGTGTCCACTCCTGGGCACCCCCAAGGTGGAGGCCAGGCATCCTTAGCGTTGTGGGGGACATTGTGGAGATTAAGCAAGCTATTGCCCAGAGTTGCAGAGTGGGACTCCATGATTGAAATAGGCACCGAGGCGAGAATTATCAGGTCCATGGAATTTTGAGCCCAAGACCCGCCGAGGCGGGGAATTGAACCCTGGTCCCTGGCTAGACCTCTGCACCAGGGTCTGCCACTCTAACCATTGAGCCACACTTCTGTGGTAAATAAATAATTAATTACCGGTACTATTTTTGAATACATTGAATAAAACAGATAGCTCAATAAATAAGAGACAGGATTCGAGGTATCTGAGTCTAACAGGCTTTAATCAGGCATAAGGGAAGGGACAGGAACGGGATAGCCTGCACGGAAATAGAATGGATGGCAGCTGCAATGCCTCATCGACAGTGCAGCATATATATAGTATAATACATTACATTACATTGCATACAATAGGCCTAGCAGTAGGCGTAACTCGTAGCAGTCGCGAAAGATAAGAACAAAATGGGTGTAACAAGAAGGCGTGTACATGGACATGTGATGTAGACGTCACAGAAGTGTCATAAATGGGGCGGAAACATGGAGGGGGCTACCTGAGCAGCTGGGACCTTTAACCTAGTGGTGCGCGCAAACGGGCAATGACGTGTGACTAGGGAGAACTGGGGGCTATGACTTCTACACTAGAAGAGGAGACTAAAGTCTACGGTGTCAGGACGACATGTACCTATGGCATATGGAGAAGTGTGGCTCAATGGTTAGAGCGGCAGACCCTGATGCAGAGGTCTAGCCCGGGACCAGGGTTCAATTGCCCGCCTCGGGGTCTTGGGCACAAAAATTCCACGGACCTGATAATTCTCGCCTCAGTGCCTATTTCAATCATGGAGTCCCACTCTGCAACTCTGGGCAATAGCTTGCTTAATCTCCACAACGGCCCCCACAACGCTAAGGATGCCTGCCCTCCACCTTGGGGGTGCCCAGGAGTGGACACCTCACAGGGAAAGCCAGGAAGGGTTCCACAGCGGTATTCGTACAAGCGCCTTGAGACCCTTGCGGGTGAGTAGTGCGCTATACAAGTATCAATTTACATTTACATCTGGTATCTTGTGTTTGGAGTACATGTTGATAGAAACTAAAAGTTATCAGGGCAGAGGCTACTTGACACTAAGGCTGGTGCATGCATATATTCTTCGTGTAATGCGTGTGCTATGAATCTTCTATGAATATTAATACAGTAATTCTCTTGCATGGAGACATAAAGACTAGACTATAGCTGAAGCTGTTTATACGGTTCAGTAGCTAAGGAATGCAAAGACGAGGAGCTGAACTGATAACTAGAAGCATAACATACTCTTGGCAGACAGGCAGGCAGAGCCAGGCCGGGCCGGGCACCGCGCGGCAGGAAGTAAGTGAAGGGTCAGGGATGCAGGTGGGGGCTGTATCACTCCTCGGAGTGGGTTCAGGAGACTGGAGCTTGAATCTGGCGTCCGGGCCCTTTTGAGGCCTAGAAACGGGGACAATTCAATGAATTAACGTGTACACTGTAAAACATGGCAACATAGGCCTAATACTCGTTGCTTTCACGAGAACTGGAAACTGACATACTAGAGTTGGACACAACTGTAATTGCGTCTTTAATCGATCATAGGGGGATACATGCATATCGATCATGTACATATAACATAGGATGGGGAACACGTAGGCACATATAACATGGCAAAATTTACATTTCCACACTCCCTCCTTGTGCCCTACGTTTCCATCAGGAAACATCAATATTCATGATACCATCTATCTGTTCATATAGCATCATTTGCTCGTCTCGAATTGTCTTGGAACGGGACTTAGGACTAGGAATACAAGAGGTAGCACACATGCCGCAAATCGCAGGGCCACATTGTAAACAGAGGCAGCAACTGAATATGATCATTACTGCTATACCTATAAATGACAATACTTTCCATCCCCAGGCAGATATGATACTCCAGAGCCAACCGGACCATGTCCAGGTGCCTGGATCTTGGTGTAACTGATGGGCAATTTTATGAAGTCTGGTTATAGCTGAATATACAGACGGTGCGTTATTAGGAATGAAAATGCAGCAACTAGATCCGATGACTCTACAAGCTCCTCCTCTATCGGCCAGTATGACGTCAAGGACGAGACGATTTTGGAGCACGACAAATCTCATAGCAGATTGCTCTTCGGTTAAATTACCTAGAGCGGAAGTAGTCTCATTCACTACTGCTTCAAGGGTTCTGGTTAACCTACGTATTAACTTACTATTCTGGACCGGACCTATGAAGAAAAAGAAACCTTTATTGAAGTCTTGATATTGTTCTAGAGTAGTTTCAGTTTGATCGACAATTGGGGACTCAGTCTCCCTTCTATGTCTAACGTGTACTAGATGTGTGTCTCTGTGATAATCAGATGGGGCTAGAAAAACTGGTGGCAGTAGGAAGGCAATGTAACATGTTCCATCCCAATCGAGGGGCAGACGAACATATGCGGTCTGACCACAAACAAAATAAGAATGACGTGAGGCTTTGAAAATAGATTTCCCACTGTCACTATACTCGACCACAGTAGTACAATCACTATGTCCTACATGTGCGGAACCATTCTTTCTGACACATAATTCGCCTTTAACTGGTAGTACTGAAATAGCGGGCAAATCTGGAGTAGTATCGGACTGGACATTCAGGACCATGAAATTCGAGGAATAATTACCTAAATCATATACTTCGTTTTCTAGATCTAATCCTGTTCTATGGGAAAGACCTTGCTTGTCTGGGAAACATGTTCGATTCAGAAGGGACATATCAGTTGAGGATGACGTTAACGTGGACCATGCTCCACACGAACCATTGTGTGAAAACGGATAAGGAAAAAGTGGCAGAACTCCCTTCGGTGTCTGGAAAGGGGGAAGTCGACCACACACCCAACAATTAGTGGCATTGTTGGTCTGGTGTGAATAGTGTAACATTCTGATAAATGTGTTATTACGCATAGCAAGACGATAGGATAACTCGTGAGGAGGCAGGTCACTAAATGTGTGCTCTACTGTAACATTAGGAAACATATGTACATGTGAAATAGGAAAACATAAATGAAAAGCATAACTTATGCAGGTAACCATAAGACTCAAGAATAATAAAAAGAATAGGACGATAATACATCTCTTAGAGTTTTGACTAACTCTCTCACTGTGTGGGTCTATCTCATACATGTCAGGAACCTGTCTAACCGCTTCACCCGAGAGGGACTTAAACAATTAAACTGGCTGACTTATTTTACTTGACCGGAGTTTGGCTTTATACTCCTGCTGCGGAGTTTTCTCTAACAGGGGAAGTTTAGAGTCTGTGTCTGGACAGTCCTTAAGAACGGGGCAGTCTTTGATAAATGTCTTTGGCCGTAATCCATGGAATTTCTTGATGTGGCTGGTATGCACCCAGCCCTTGCGTCCTTCTAGCTTGACTGCGGTCCTTGTTGTTAATAACACCAGCTGGGGCTCCTTCCAACGGGGCTCCAGCGGACTTGAACGATCAAAATTTCTCACGAGGACGAAGTCGCCTGGTATGACTTCGTGCGGTTTCACTTCGGTGTTGTCTGGAAATGTAGCGGCAACCTGTGAACGACAAGAGTGTAGGGCAGACATCAAGGAAGCTAGGTAATCTGTCAGCATATTACTGGAAACGTCTGTAATCTTTCGGGGCATAGGTGTACCCCACATATTTGGAGGACGGCCGAATACGACCTCGTACGGGGACAGACCTGATCTGGAGTGTGCAACCATTCTCATATAAAAAAGGGCAACTGGCAGTGCTACTAACCAATCTACACCTTTCTCTGCGCATACTTTTGCAATGCGGATTTTCAATGTCTGATTATGTCTCTCAACTAGACCAGCTGCTTCGGGGTGCCGTACACAGTGGAACTTCCACTGGTACCCTAACAGAAAGGAAACTTGTTTCATGAGTTCAGATGAGAATGGCTGGCCGTTGTCTGAATACACGACCCTTGGTAAACCATAGCCCTCTTGGACAGTAAGTGTCCCAAGTATACCACTTGCTGGACACAGAATTGTAATTTGGAAGGGGACACCTTGTGCCCCATCTCGGCCAGGAAATACAAGACTGTCAGTGACGCACGTTCGCAGTCACGTTCAGAACGGGCTGTGATCAGTAGGTCATCGACATACTGGAGCAGGGCAGTGTTAGTTGACATGTGAATATTGTCTAGTTGTCTTTTAAGTGCTTGACTGTAAATACTAGGACTTTCTGTGAAACCTTGAGGAGCTCGTGTAAATTTATAGCTTCTTCCATTTAAACAGAATCCGAAAAGAAACTGGCTGTCTGGATGAATGGGGACACTAAAGAATGCGTTCTTGAGATCAATTACAGTAAAGAACGTGGCTTCAGAATCAATGGCAGTTAAGAGTGAGGAAATATCTGGGACTACTGGGTACTGTGGTATGATACATTTATTAAGTTCTCGAAGGTCAATCACTAATCGATACACTGGAGGTGCATTTGGATCAGTACGTTTCAGGACTGGAATGATAGGAGAATTACATACATTGGAGTCAGTTTCTACAACTACTCCTTGAACAATAAGTTCGTCAATAATTTTGGATAAGGCTGCTACAGCCTCAGGTGGCAATTTGTACTGTCTGATTCGTGGTAATACAACACCTTGCTTCAGAGTGACACGATAGGGTGTAATGTGCATACAACCTACATCAGTTGGACCTTGCGCCCATAAATGCTGTGGTACATTCAATAATCTTGGATCAAAATCACGTAATACATAATGACCTTTAAAATCTCGCAAGAACAGGCGGACCCCTTCTGGGGAGCAACAAATGACTGCTCCTAATTCTTTTAATGTCTTAATGCCTAACAAATTTTCTGGACATGACTTCGTGAGTAACAAATCTGTAGTTCGGGACAATGGACCAACTTCTAGAGTAACTGGTTTCGATATTTCATTAACAATAGGCTTTCCTGAAAATCCAAGGGAAACATTTCTTGAGCCTGAGAGCGGAGCCCCTGGAACCTCGTCATGACTGATGGTAGTCCTACTTGCCCCTGTATCGATCAGAAACTTTCTGTCTTTCCCTAATACTTGACTGTGTACATAGGGACCCTCTTGATCTACAGGAATCTCGATGAGAGGCAAACCTACCTCCCTCTCTAGGCTGTTTCATGAATATGGCTGATAATCTGGATACTCTGTCTGTGCATACTGGTACATCTGCTGTGCAACATGCTGTGTTGCAGCGATAGGCTGCGGTACTGTAACTGTCTGTTGTGCGTTCTGCGGTGGCTGGGAAGTCTGTGAAACTTGTTCTTGTCTAGGCGGACGCGGTCTCTCTTTAGTCTTACCAGTAGCTATGTTATGTTTCAGAACTGCACATTCGTTTATAAAAAGACCTGGCTGTTTACAATAATTGCATGTCCCTTTAACGGGAGTTGCAGGATGACTGGCTTGATTCGGACCCCTCTTCTGACTGTCTTGTAGAACAGACTGTGCAACTAATACTTTCATTTTCGTGTCTTTCATACGTCTTCTTTCATGTTCCTGCTCTTCCCTGATTCTGTTCTGGTGATACTGGAGCATCTGGAGCATTTGTGACGGAGTATTAGCTTGCCAAGAACTCTCGACTTTCAGTACTCGATTTTTAACTTGTGGACTTGAATTCTCGACTAGTTTGGTAACAAAAAGATGTGGATACGATTCACTACTTGTTTTCAGACCACTATTAATAATGAAACATTTCTCGAATCTAGAATAAAAGTCCCTCGTATCTTCATCTTGTTTCTGTTTACAGGCTGAGATGGCATCCCAGTCTTCCTTTTTCGTGGCTAGTAATCTTGGCAAGACTTGTATTAACAGTTCGGGCAAAGCTTTAGCTTTATCCCCAAGACCGGTACCTGGTACTCGTGTGTTATCTTCGGCTTCTAATGCGGACCAATCTATCTTATTCTCTCCCACCTCCCATTCTTTTTCTTTGAGTTTTTCATATATGCCCGCAGGCAACAAGACCTTTAACATTTTAATGATATCAGGATACGTGTATTCTCCCATACGAAGCATGTCTTTTAGTTCACGGTGGAACCCTGCTGGATCTTTATCATGACAGGGAATTAATTTCTTCATCTCCAAAAGTTCTATTTTCGTGATGGGGGTGTAAACAAATACTCGTTCTAGAGCACCCCCCGTTGTCCTAACTGGATGTACTTCTCGTAACGGATTCTGTCTATCTATGTAGAATGACTTCCTTACTGGGGGTGGAACGGGAACAAAATGCGGAGTCAGGAACGTACTGTATTTGTGGCGCTGTTCTAGAATGACATTAATTAAATCGGTACCTAGACCTTTCCATCTGTACTGAAGTAACTCGTTCAATACATCATGTAAAGGACCTGGATCAGAATGCTGAACCTCATACAGTGTGATGAGGTGCTGGATCATATACATACCCACCAGACGCTGCTCGGCTGGGGGCAGTTTCAGGAACATTTGTGCCACGATTTCATCTGGAAACGTGGTAGAATCACTAGTCCATCGGACTGCTGATCGGGCTAGTTCTTGTTCATGCATGGTATTAAGTTCACTATAACCTATTTGTGATTTCAGAATTTTATCGGTAGCTTGGAATACTTGCTCAAGAGAACATTGTTCTGGCACTGGAGGAGGAAAACTTTTCTTGTAATCTGGACGTGAATGTCTGTCGGAAAGTCTAGTTCTACCTACATACGCTATTCTGTCGGGATTCTCGCTGTCTACCTCTTCACTTGAAGAGTCATTCTCTTTCTCGGCTATTTTCCTTGCTTTCTCTTTTTCGTGTATGTCTAGAATTTCCTTACGGATTTTCCTGTACATAGCGTCTATACAATTCTGTGTCTTGTGTTTTCCCTCGGCTATATTATCACTCCACTTTGTCAGGACTTTCATCTTATCTTTATCTTTCTCAGGATAGTCTTGTTCTCTTATTAAACAGTTAATCAGAAACTGTAAAATCAGATGTTGAGTCTCGACTTTTCTGTGTGCCATAGCTTCGTGAATACTTTCTGGATCCTCCCCTGTACGGATAAAACGATATATTCTATCTAGATGGTCCTTCATGTCTGGCAGAGTAACCAAAAAGGTGGTAACTCGTCGTAAACGTACTGAATACAGTATCATGTAATCTTCACCTGGTACTGAATCATATACGCAATCAGTAAGGTATTTCTTGAGGGCTGCGTAAGTAGAGACTTTCGGTGTACGTTGTAACGCTGCTTCTCTCAGCGTCATTCGTTTCGTTTGAGGCGGGGTGGTAGGAGCGCCTCCCGCCGCCCCTCCTGGGCTAGAGTCGTCAGGTAATACCGGACGTGCGGGTGCTGGTAACGTGACTGGTAAAACGGGTGCATTTACTGTAGGCTGGGCCGGGGGTACATTAACTTGGTCCCCGGGACCAGTGGCTGGAGGAACAGGGATTACAGTGTCCCTTATCACTTTACCAAGTGGGCACTAAAGGACCCCGTTAATGTGTGACGCAGGTGGTATGGACGGTGTCTCCAGTGTTGTCAGTGGTCACGTTGTGCTTTGAGAAACCGTTTCATCTGTGGATATGAGGTTCAGAGTGTAGTAGGGTAGCACCAGCATTCACCATGCAAGAACAAAGTGAAGTCAGTGGCACAAACAATTAGGGCTATATCTATGACATCAGAGGCATAGGGCAGCACAGCAAGGTTGCGGCAATACCCTGCGTCACATGGAAATGGCCGGAATGCACCATATTTATCCAATAATGAGCATTCCTGTCCTTTCCCCCTGTGCTGGTGCCATTTTGGCAGTCTAGTGCCAATGCAGGCACCCTTAAACCATGGTACCAGGCTGCCTGTGTTGTAGGCAGGATTGTTTTTGTGCAATAAGGGGCACCTTCCTGCACAAAAACAATCCTGAGAGGCTTTTTCCTCTTTCTGTGTGTGCTGCATATTTCTCCTTGTTACGCTCCTATCTTTTTGGCACATTTCCAGGTTTACCAGGTTTAGTGAATCTAGAAATGCGTCAAAAACCATGGAGTTGTCTGGGAATACCCACCGCAATGCCCATGGAACGCCTCCCTTGTGCAGAGTAATGCAACGCAGCCGTTACTTCGTTGTTTTTAAGTCATTCAAAGCTCCGCAAACTAGCTTTGTGCGGCTTCAAAAATATGACTTAGTGGTTTGCATCATGCATCTACCATGTTGTGTGGTGCAAGCGTGGCGGGAAGCTCCCATAAATATTCCCCTTAGTTCTGTGAAGATGAATGCTGTATCATCTTCATTGCATCATTCTCTGGTTCACCACCATTTTGTTGCCACTTTTTTTTAATCTCCGAAAGCTCTCTATTTCCAGCACCATCCCCCACTTCCAGGTGTGTTTTGGAATGAGAGAACTGCAGCTTCGATGGCACTTTGGGAAGAGTCAGACCCTGAGCTGATGACCATTGACCTCAGGAGTCCATGCTGTCCTTCCCCAGAGTATCTGGGACTTTCTACTGATAGAGGAGCTGGCAAGCTCCAGCAAGCTGAGGACAAAACTCCCAGAACTAGACAGTATGGAGAGAATAACTTTTCGACAGAAGAGAAGTTATGGAAACTCTGAGAGTCATTTAGATCTCGGAGAATGGAATACTCTTTCACAAACGTGGCGGATATCCCGTCTGCCGTATTACGATCTCCATAGGATATAATGGGATCATAATATGGCGGACCGGATCTCCGTCATGTTTGTGAACATCTAAATCAGGTCCTCTGACTTGATGCTGTCATGCCAGAGTAGGTAGAATGTAAATGTAAATTGCACACTAATCGCCCACAAGGGTCTCAAGGCGCTTGTACGAATACCGCTGTGGAGGTGTCCACTCCTGGGCACCCCCAAGGTGGAGGCCAGGCATCCTTAGCGTTGTGGGGGACATTGTGGAGATTAAGCAAGCTATTGCGCAGAGTTGCAGAGTGGGACTCCATGATTGAAATAGGCACCGAGGCGAGAATTATCAGGTCCATGGAATTTTGAGCCCAAGACCCGCCGAGGCGGGGAATTGAACCCTGGTCCCTGGCTAGACCTCTGCATCAGGGTCTGCCACTCTAACCATTGAGCCACACTTCTACACACTTTACTCTAGGTCACTTTAGTGGGAACATTGCAGAGGCTGTTGGCCTGGCTAGCTCCTCCGATATATTGCTATGGTGAATCTAACAAGGGATTCCCAGAGATTCTGTTGAGATTTCAGAATCCCAGAAGAGAAGACAGAAAAGGTGGGGGCAGAAGCTCTAGTGTAATTTCCCTTGCTAGAGACCAATAATAGGGTAAGTTCCCTGAAACCTGGATGCCGGAAGTATCATCCGAGACTAAAGGAAGGAGCCAGAGACCAGTGACCAGCGATGGTCACTTCAGTCTTACAGCCACTGACAAACGAATGAAGCAGTTGTTTGCTCCTGTAGGAGGTCAGTTTGTTGTGATTCTTGAAGGCGGGACACAACAATAGATATGAATGATTTTCTTTTGATTGAATTCCCTTAACTAGGGAAGAACCAGAGTATTCTTATATAAGCCAATAGCCATGCTGAATGTATATGCACAGTCATGCCTAGGACCTCTGCAGTGTGAAGAAGAGATACTGCCCAGCATAATAGACACCACCCAGACAGATTTATCTGAAATGCACTTGCATGCAAAATATCATTAAATGTGGGGTTTAAGCATAGGTCAACCACTTGCAAGTGGCTGCCTATTGCTAGATATAGAAAGAGCCTTTGATCGCATAAAACTAAGCTGACATTTGCATTTTACAAGACAGTTGGTGTTGAGAACAGATGTATTAGTTACATATTGGTAAATTATGCCAAACTAAGAGCCAGCCAATAGATTATTGGTCATCGTTATGCAGTAATACATTTGCATGGGATAAGCAGGACAAGCAGGCACAGATGTGCTCTCTCTGCCTTGATCACTGCTCTGGTTATTGACCCATTAGCCATAACAATGTATGAGCAAAGGAGTAACATTGGTCACACATGGTCCCACTGAACATAAGATGCGTCCTATGCTGACAACATTTTATGCATGTTAAAGGACACCAAGAAGACATGATAAGGACTGATTGCCCCTTTCACGGACTCCAATTAATGAACTACTGATTAAGGTGTCTTACGGATATTGGTTTCTTCCACCACAATATTCTACTTAAAAAGATTTTTGGGAAAAAGGCATGTTAATAAAAATTAATTGGATGCCAAATGGGAGGACAAATACAGGGCTGGGGCTGAGCCGAGGTAGAGAGAGAAAGAGAGAGAGAGAGAGAGAGAGAGAGAGAGAGAGAGAAAGAAAGAGTCAGAGAGAGAGGAATAGTAAGAGAAGGCGAATGAGAGTGAATGGATGAGAGAGAGAGAGAGAGAGAGGGGCATCCCTGCTCCTGCAGCACAAATGTCCCTCTGTGTCTCATTGCCCTCTTCATGAGCAGAAGATACAATAGTAGTGTAGTGCCTCCTCTAGCTCTGCTCTTCATAGTATCAGTCCTTGTAGGGCACAATCTGTATTCCTACAGGACTGGGTTCAAGTTGTGCAGAAGTAACACATATCGGTTGAGATATTTTTTCAAGGACTATAGGATCCAAGTGAATCGTGATTTAGGCTATATTTGTGTCTGCTATGTATTTCTTGGGCGGGAGCTTACTTATGAGGCTTAACCCGTTGTGTGCGTGCGTTGGCCAACGGCTGTCAAGAGTTTATTGGCCTACGCGGCCTCGCCCGCGCACGTAAATGTCCGCAGCGTGGCGGATTCTAAGCCGCGCTAAACGGGTTTAAGGCTCAAGAGTGGTGGTAGGGTGTTGTACAGAAGAACAACATGCAACAGGAGGTTAAAAATTGTCAATATTCTCCATGAAGGACAGAATTAGATGAGCGGCGTAATGCAAGCCCTGCGCATCCTCTGGTGCAGGGGCCTCCTCCAACACTTTAGGAGCACCCCAATACATCAGGGGCCCCGTTCAGCCCCGGGCCAATGAATACCTGTGAGATATGGGAGACTCTGGGGCCCCTCATCACATTCAGCACTTGAGCACCATCATTCTGTGGTAGACCATAGAATAAGATGTCCATGTAAATATACATAGGTACTAGTTATGAGTGCCGGGTTACAGTGTAAAGAATGGAACGGCACAAAAACAGGAAGAGCCAGACGAGTGTATGGCAGAAACCAGACAATGCCACGACAACAGAAAAGTGGCCACGTGTACACAACCCTGGACATTAGGGAGTGGACAAGGGCTAAGATAAGGAGGGCATGAGGAGTTATGTTGGCCACTAAATCAGTCAATTAATTAGTTCAGGTAGGAAGAGAGCAGCTGGTTAAATGTGGGTGGGTCGCGTGTAGTTGTCGGTCTAGAGGTACTTGTCCAGCTGGATCGTTTTTATGCTGGCCTAGAAAGAGTGGAACAGAGAGGCCAGTCTGATATCTGCCAGCAGGTTGGTTCTCGGGGCTTAGCTTGAGAAGGGCATCGTGTTCTTTTTTCTGTAGTGGGTAATCACCTGACGGGCATTTTATTTAGTGCTGATCAGGGGCGGCTCCTCCGTGTGGGCAGGGGAGCGTTGCCCCACTGCTTTCTTGCAGTTGTAGAAGCAGAAACATAAATTGGTATTTTAAATATCATTTTATGTTTCTGCTTCGCACTGTGAAAAAGCAGAAGGGTATGCCTGGTTGGGAGCAGGGGGGTTTGGTCAGTCCTGCAGGAGTCCAGGGGAGGAGTGGTTTGCCCACTCTGAGTGGGCTGACTGTTTGGTCACCCCCAGGGCCGACCAAACCAGTCATATGCACTCTGCATTCTCTCTATGTAGGCTGCATGCAGACTACATAGAGAAAATGGCCTCCCCATAGACGCCTGTGGGGTCGGCGTCCCAGCCAATCACAACGCTGCCATTGCAGCGTTGTGATTGGCTTAGGGGAGGGAGGCTGCCTGTGGCTGCTTCCTGTTCAGACCACCGACGTGGGACAGGACGGCACGGCAAAGGTAAGTTAACTTGTGTGTTATTTTTTTTTTGATTAACCCCCCCCTGTGAGATCTGAGGAAAAACAGCCCAAATTACAACCGATGCCCAGGCTGCTGGCACAAGACGCCTCTTAGTTCCCATTTTGATCAGTTACCAAATGAAGAGACGGGCGCTGGAAGCGGGAGTGCAAGAACAGATTTTTATTTCTCATGAGGAGAGCCTGTCATTTCGGACATACGCACAATGTCTTCAAGAGGTGCTCTAACAAGTTTCTCTGAGGCTCCGTCTTTTATACACAGGTTTATGATGCACAAACATTCCTTATTGCAATAAAGAAACTTTGAAGTACGAAAAGGCAGGTTTGGAATCCCAGCTTCAGGCCTATTCCCATGCCTGTCGCTCGGATGTCGTTTCCCCTCCCAAATGTAACATGTGATTGTAATCTTGCAGCCGGACATTCCAACAGGACACGAGGGCAAGAGGGGGTGGTCAGATCTAAGGTTGGGCAGGCGATAAGATCGGGCACTTCGGTTGGTGTATCATGTTTTGCTATGCGGGGCCAGGGGGGGGGGGTACATCCATGAGGCTTTGTTTTATGACTTGGGACCGGGTCGAGAGGCCAGGTGTAGCCGGGGGGGGGGTCATCAGAAGAGGGGAAGGGTGTTCCTGGGAGGAATGCGGGGGGGGTGTCGGTCAGGCAGGGGTGTCACTTTTAGAGCAGGGTCGCGCAGAGGGAGAGGGTTTTATGGCCTATGCATGAGAGAGCGGGGGTGTTCAACGGGGTGGGGGGGCGTGCTGGGGATTTAACAAACGGGCAGAGAGGCCTTGGTGCGTAAAATGGCTGTCGTGTACGTGCGTGCATGGGCCTATGCTGGCGGGATGATGCGGTCAATGCTTCGCGGTATTCGTTCTGCTTACAGCGAGGGGTATGGTGAACACAAATGAACGCCGCTTATGTACATATACATTGTCATTTTCCACAGTCGGCGCTTTTTAACATAAGTTAGTTCATTTCCGTGTTTATCATAACTGACGGGGTGTACATATGTGTGGTCAATGAAATAGCGTTTGTCAATACTGGCGGATTGCATATAACCATGTGCAGTCGATGCGATAGACGAGGTGCAATACATATGAATTTACATTTGTCGTGTTATATATACGAGTCTAGAGATCGGTATACTACTCAGTCGGAGTCAATCAAGGAAATGTTCCGACACATTATGGAACCATGTTCTGACTCTCTCTCCGGCGGTATCAATGTACAGTTAAAAGTGACCGATGAAACATTTTGAAAGCAATACAAAGTGGCTGAGGGAGGAATTCAGTTCAATACAAGCAAGTAGTCAGGGGGGGGGTTGAAAGTTCAGAAAGGGGAAGGGGGGTCTTCGCCACAGTGTCTTTTTAGCAGCGAGCCATCACTGGTAGGCTCTAGTAGTTCGTTTTCTTCCGTTGGCGCTGTTGAGCACCGGCGGTGGAGCTATAGGTCCAGCTCGGATCCATCCTTACACGTCGCAGGGTGCGATCAGTCCTCTGCTGTTAGACCACAGTCCTGTTTCCTAACTAATCTTTTTAAGGGTGCCTCATGCTGGGCACCTGCATTTCTTTCTCCTTCCGTGGCAAACCCTATTCTACCTAAATGCTGTTCTTCTTCTCTGAGTCAAAATCCATGTGAAAAAAAAAAGGGGGGGTTGTCGGATAATCGAGGGAAGAGAGGGCGGAGTGGGATCAGATCTTTGAGACAAACCAAGGGAGCAAAGGATAACGAGCAGGCAGGCCCATCAATCGGGCTCAAAGGGGCGGGGACTTCTGGCACGCGTGGGTCAGCAAGCAGAGGGCTTCAAGGCAGCCCTGCATCATTTCATTTTCCGTGTTTGAGAGTGGTGCCTCGTCCCGCGTCTCGTTGCTCTGCGGCTCCACCTTTGGTCGATGTCACATGTGCTTCATGATCTGCGGCTAGGCTGTGCGTCACGTCCGGCCCCTCTCCTCTGGTGATTGTGTATCTTTGAATGGGTACAAAACAAGCTTTAGAGAACTGGCAGAAGAAGACATTTATACATTTCAATTCCGCCCCCAATCTTAAGTAGTTGGGGATACGTTCATCGGTCACGGTCAGAAGTTATCACTATGGAGTATGTATGCGGGCATTTCTACTGAGTTTGTACTAAGTCTATTTGGCGTTCATTCATGACGTATATGGAGAGAAGTCAGACTCCTATCAACTGCGTATTCCATCAAACTCGAAATCGGATCCTTCGGTAGAGACTCGTCTTTCTAACCCAAGCCCTGGCAGTCTTCTATCATCATGAGAGAGGGACAGAGGCTAAACATTCTTTTCTCGGGGAGCAACGGTTAATCAGGGTAATCAGTTATACTTCGGGATATGGAGCTGAGGTCAACCGGGAGAAACGAGGACGCTTTGGACATCCGTGCTTGGGTGCAGAGAGGTGGGGCAATCTGGGCATTGGGGATTGTGTTTCTAACGAACCGAGAACAGAAGGCCACTGACATATAGTCCCCCTATAAAAAAAGGCCAGATTAGGGGACATCAGTTATCTTACCTGTCCTTTCCTTCTTAGCCAATTCGAGTTTAATCATTTTACAGAAAGGAGAGGTAGTAATATGGCAAATTACAATTGTTTTAGTTTCTGTCAATTTTGCCGAACACCTTTGTGTTCAAAAACCAATTAGGCTTGTGCCGGCGGGGCACACCGTTACCACACAAAGGAAGAGGGAACAGGGGGACCCTCAGAGAGAGAGAGTCGTCCGCATTTTAAACGAACTATTCGGTACACGTACGACATGGAGAGAGAGAGAGAAAGAGAGAGAGAGAGAAACGTGTACAATAATAGGCCATTTAGTGCGCACACAACACAGAACAACAGGGGTCAAGTTATATAGAAACACAGGCTGAGGGACGACGTAGATCCATACATTACGTACACATGAATTCAGGCGGGGGGAATAGTACATGTAATATATACAAAAATCCAAGACAAAACATAGAACAGTACTTGGCCAAAAAGATTTCTTCCTGCATGCTGCGCATCCTTAGTATCCTACTTAATTCATCTGGCTACCTTTGCTGGTGGCCTCGGTTGCAAATACTTATACCTTTGTCAATTGTTCGGGAACTAACCTGGTCGGGCTAATACTCACGGTGGGATCTTCAAATCATTTTTAGCGAATGGGTATCCAGGCTGAGGCAACGGAGGGTGTCAGTCTGGAGAACAATGGGGCAGCTTTGAGTTTCATGTCTATGAGGGTGCAAGAAGGAGGTGGTAAATGTTAAACATTGACAATATTCCTAGTCTTCCAGGAGGAGGGTACTTGGGTAAACCCCACCCCGGAATATTCTTGAACCTTTCCCTATTTAGCTACCGTATGAATTTACTCATGGGTGCACGTCATTCTTGGTTGCATTATTTGGGGTGCCGGTTGGAGTCATATTTTGTCATACTGCAATAACCTGCCAAGTTTCTGCTTCAGGCCACCCTCCCAGTCGCTGGGTTCAGAGAGAGAGAGAGACAGTCGTTTCTAGGTAAGGGAGTGCTATATCTTTGTTTGTTCGTCGTGTATAGGCACCATGTTCAGACCCCTTTTCCCCATTCCATCGGCCGTTCGATCATCACTTAAGTCATACATAAAACATTTCTCTTATCAATCCAAACGTGTGCAACGTATATTCAGTCGAGCTATACACATCAGGGCATACACGCGTGCATTCATATCACACAAATTCGTCACGTTCTCAGGGGCAGTCCCCATAGACAATATACAATTTTTCCGTGCTGAACCATGGCGTGTTGCTTAGGTCTTCTCCACACTCTAGTCGACGTTCCGATGTGACCTGCAGAAAAGAAGGGAAAAAGAAGGGGTGGGGGCAGCGTTTTAAAACACATCAGCGTGCATAAACCCGAAAATGCTTTTACTTACCACATACTCGACCTATTTCCGCGGGATGCAGTCCCTTTCATCTCGGCGTTTAAGCCCAGAGGGACCGGTAGTGCGGGAGAGATAATCATTGATGGACTGTGTATTGCATAGATCGCCCAAGTGTGGTATTACGGATCGTGTGTAGGGAAGGGTCAAAACAAAGGGCAGTCAGTGTAAAGTGGGGGGTGAACTCATGCTCTCCTTCGAGGAGGAGGGATGGTCTACAGTGGTACAGGGTCGTCTTTGTTCATCAGGCACGGAAACTAGAGGGGCTAGGTGGCATTCCTTCGGAGTGGCTTAGGGGCATCTGAAACAATTTCCCTGATACATGTGGCACATAAAGTAAAGGCTAAATACCGGGACCTTTATCGATTGCTTTACGTTGCACAAAAATAAAAATATATAAAAAACACACACACACACAACAAACCTGGACCATTCACATTTGCAATATTTCTGTGTACTTTGCTTTTTAACCTTTAAGTAATCGAGTTGCTTCATTTCACCTGTATTTTACTTATATCGGAAACAGTGGCCATTTATTCGAAACTTACCGATCTAAGCGCTACAACTATGTTTGCTTTTCAAAAAACCTTTATTTAAAAATGTTGGCGCACAAATACGGGTCTACAACCACGTGGGCCAGCCACGGAGCAGACTGGAACTGTACATGAGGGGATATTTATTTGAGGAAAACGTAACGGAGTCGGTGACCGTTGATTTCATAAAGGTTCTACAAGTGCAATAAAATCATATCGAAAATTCATTGTGGGCAAGTACCATAAGTGTCGAAAATTCGAACTTTCAATAATACGGTAATCAATGACGCGTCAGAACTTAATATCAATTCATTGTCCGAATGTTCAATCAGTACCCATCCCCTCCCGCCATGCGCTTCAAACACTGCATACATATCTCATGATGTCAAGGCTGAGCAACCGGAACACAACAGGGAGTTGCGAGTTTCATTTGTACCGGCGCCATTTTGGGTGAGGTCAGGCAGGTCCAAGTATAGTCAAAATGTCTCCACCAACTCGTGGTTGGACCAGAGCCTCTTTCGGCAGTCCAAAAGTTTTCGTTAAAGGGCAACAGAAGGGGCCGTCAATATGAACCATCAGTCAAAGGGGGGAGGGAGGCAACAATCTTTCCTACCGGGTCATACTGGTGTTCCACCGGAACTGATCAAATTGGTAGTCTGCAGGATTTTGGTCATTCAAACTGAGGCTGGCGCCAGCATGAGAGCGCCAACGTCTCGTGGCTACGTCTTGGTCGTTCCGCGGGCAATCATGGCAGTCATTCCCCATCGGGGGGGCCCGCGGGGGTCGGGGGCCCCTGCGGTTCTCGTAGAATCTTCAAAGCTGAGGAGAACGCTTCTGGACAGGGGACTCATTTTCTAGCTGGCAAGCGACCAGGCCATCTTTGCACGCCTGGCCCAATCTTGCAGAGTCGACCGTCATTTTACGAGTTCCGCGGCAACCGGCAGTCGTTGGATCGCAAGAGCAGACGGACTCCAGCCTGTCGGGCGTGGCGTTGCACCGCAAGAGTGGACGAACCCTTGTCGGGTGAGTGGAGCGTTGGGGGTGCAGCTGAGGGGCCTCCACCTGGGGAGGTGGGAGAGGCTCGTCCGCGCCGCCTCTCCCTCCCAGTGCACCCCACGCCGTCTTCTGGCGCTGACATTCGTGATGGCCGGACCAGGCGATGAGAGAGGGGGGGGTCGGAGGCATAAGCAAGACATCCCCCCCCGTGGCCTGCAAGGCGCTAGAAGAAGAGGATGGGAAGACCAGAACATTCCGGGCCATCCACCCCACGACCTCTCCGGCCGATGGCGGCCAGCCGGGCCCCGCCCTGCACGTGTCGAGGCCTCGTCTTCCGGATGGGCGTAACCGTGGACCTGTTGCACTTCGGGAGCTTCCAGAATGGGGGTAGGTATCTGCTGACTTGTATCTATCTTATGTTACCGTTATTGGGCGTGGCGGGCGGTGGGACAGACATGTTTGGAGCAATGAGGGGCGGCGGAGCCTAGCTACCTCGTGGCTGCCGTGATGTCAAGCTTGGCTTCTCTCACCACTTTCATGTTTCTTATTGCGGGCTATTTCTAACGTTTCTTATTTCTAGCGAAGTAAAAAAAAAACTCATCAGTGGCCTACTGATTTTGCTCGATTTCTTTTTCCTTCCTTTTCTAGTGTGTTTCGTGCTAAAGTTTCTGTTAACAGGATACGGTGATTACTTCGTATTTTACATATGTCCTTTTTATTAGGGGTGCCCTCCGGTTGAGCCAGATGATCTACCTCTAATAAATGGTCCGGGTGGAACTAGTTTACCAATCAGTGGGGAGTAGATAGGCATGACAGATTACAACGGGGGACAAAGGTCTGCATTACCTACCCTTCACTACTTGCAAAGACTAGACAGAATATTTCTATTCCACGTTATTTGCAAACAGAGAATACCTCAAAAGAACTATTCCTTGAACAATAAATGTCCAGACAATCAATCAATCAGTGGGGAGAAAAATAGGCATGACGGATTACAACGGGGGACAAAAGTCCGCATTACCTATCCTTCGCTATCTGCAAAGGGAGACAGAATATTCCTATTCTTTGTTTGTAGACAGGGAATATCTCAAAAGAGCGATAATCGATAAAAAAATCGATAACAAACAATCAGTGGGGAGAAAGATAGGCATGATGGATTACAATGGGGGACAAAAGTCTGCATTACCTACCCTTCACTATCTGCAAAGGGAGACAGAATATTCCTATTCTTCCCCGTTTGTAGACAGCGAATGTCTCAAAGAGCAACAGAGCAAACAATCAATCAGTGGGGAGAAAAATAGGCATGACGGATTACAACGGGGGACAAAAGTCCGCATTACCTATCCTTCACTATTTGCAAAGAGAGAGGAACGTTCCTATTTGTCGCTGTTTGCAAACAGAGAATGTCTCAAAAAGAACCAATACTTCAAGTAGCAACCAAGGCTAAACGAACCAATCAATGAACAATACCAGTATTTAAATACCGATTATCAGACGTAAAGACGTCCTACTTAACCTTACCCGGACCGGACCGTGTGGACAGTTCTTCGCCTTCCCTTTCCAGCGCCCGATCGTTCTCTTACTCCATGTTTTTACCGCAGCATTCCTGTGGGATCCCAGTCAGGACAGTAGGTCGCTTGAGAGAGGTCCGTTCGGAATCGGTGAAGTTCATTCAATCGGCAGCCGGACGAGGGCCCTCTCAAGGCAGGTATACTCCAATCATTCAGATGTTCACCCCATCGTCTGGACCTCTCTTACCGGACCTTATGTCGCTGATGGGCCCCACGTTGGGCGCCAATTGAGGAAAAACAGCCCAAATTACAACCGATGCCCAGGCTGCTGGCACAAGACGCCTCTTAGTTCCCATTTTGATCAGTTACCAAATGAAGAGACGGGCGCTGGAAGCGGGAGTGCAAGAACAGATTTTTATTTCTCATGAGGAGAGCCTGTCATTTCGGACACACGCACAATGTCTTCAAGAGGTGCTCTAACAAGTTTCTCTGAGGCTCCGTCTTTTATACACAGGTTTATGATGCACAAACATTCCTTATTGCAATAAAGAAACTTTGAAGTACGAAAAGGCACGTTTGGAATCCCAGCTTCAGGCCTATTCCCATGCCTGTCGCTCGGATGTCGTTTCCCCTCCCAAATGTAACATGTGATTGTAATCTTGCAGCCGGACATTCCAACAGGACACAAGGGCAAGAGGGGGTGGTCAGATCTAAGGTTGGGCAGGCGATAAGATCGGGCACTTCGGTTGGTGTATCACGTTTTGCTATGCGGGGCCAGGGGGGGGGGAGGTACATCCATGAGGCTTTGTTTTATGACTTGGGACCGGGTCGAGAGGCTGGTGGGGGGTCATCAGAAGAGGGGAAGGGTGTTCCTGGGAGGAATGCGGGGGGGTGTCGGTCAGGCAGGGGTGTCACTTTTAGAGCAGGGTCGCGCAGAGGGAGAGGGTTTTATGGCCTATGCATGAGAGAGCGGGGGTGTTCAACGGGGGGGGGCGTGCTGGGGATTTAACAAACGGGCAGAGAGGCCTTGGTGCCTAAAATGGCTGTCGTGTACGTGCGTGCATGGGCCTATGCTGGCGGGATGATGCGGTCAATGCTTCGCGGTATTCGTTCTGCTTACAGCGAGGGGTATGGTGAACACAAATGAACGCCGCTGATGTACATATACATTGTCATTTTCCACAGATCCCCCTCCCCGCACAAGTTTTTGAGCAAGTTCAAAAGGAAAAGGGCAACCCAATAACCCCTTGTGAGCTTTGGTATCAATGCAAAAGAGGTAATGGCCAACAATGGAATAATTTACAGTAAGATTTAAATATTTCTAAATGCTTCTAATGTCCGAAAAAGTGGCATATGGAGTCAATCACGAGAAACTAACCAAAAGAACCACCACAATCATGAAAGTAGATTGAAACAAATTCTGAACCAAAGCGGATTATGGGTCTGATTTAGAAGTCAGCAGAGAGGAACACTCCATCTAAAACGTGACAGATATTCAGTCTGCATTATTATAATCACAGTCTATCCTATGGGGATCGATATATGGCGGACGGTATAACCGTCACGTTTGTGACGGCGTATTCCCTCCCGCTATCTACTATCCCTATTGTTGACCATGGATCATTCTATGACCAGTCCACTATTTAAAGTGAATCGGTCCATTGTGTTGTGCAGATGATTCATGAAAATTGATCCCAGACTTGATTTATGGAGAAGGACTGGAACCACTATCGATGTTTCGGTCTCTAGTGTAAGCAATACCAAAACCATACTCAGGGCTGTTTGTGCTGAGGGAGATTTGTATAGACTCCTCAAAGAAGATTTCTAATTAAAGAAACACATGGCTGGCGGTAGCCACCGCCGGTCTGGCGGGGGCAATCCGCCCGCAATCCTCACCTAAATGACCCACCGCCATATTAGTATGGCAGGGGACCGAGGCGGACGGAAAGACCGTCCACCGCTTTTCCGCCCCGGTCGCCTTGCGACCGGGCCGGAAAAGATCTATTATGCCAACCATATTAGCATGGGTTTGTTTATATGCATTTCCGTGGCGGTATCCGGCATGTGGTCTTCACTTTGGGGCCCCCTGTGGGCCCCCAGAGTGAAGGAGAGGTGGGGGGTGCACACGGGGGGTACTTGTGGTACCCCCCTGGTGCCCCTCTGCATTTGCATAAACAAAGCGGCAGGCACCGCGCGTTGCCTGCCACTTTGTTTATGCAAATGCATACGTGCATTTTTAGCAATGTGGCAGGCGATGCTGAGAGCACCGCCCGCCACAATGCTAAAAATGCAGGATGCCTCCCACGGGACCCCCGCCCTTATGGCGGGCGGTCCCAATAACCGATAGGATGGCAGGCGAACTAAGTCCGCCTGCCATCCTAATGACCCCTTGGTTTAAATGTACTCTTGTTTTGAGATTGTAATGATCTGGTGCTCATGACACAGCAACTATGAGAGGCCCGCATGTTCCACTTAACACTTGGAGGGGTGTTTCTCAGCAGGGCATAAATCAGTACAGTAAAATCATCATGTTAAAATAGTCATATACATACATACCAGACTCCAAAGGACAGCTGGATCGAGGGTTCTATATCTGGGAATTGTGGCTTTATATCCTACAGGAGACCATGGCTATCTAGACAGCAAGTTAGCTGTAGGGTGACTAACTAACTTCCCTACTACCTTGGTTAGAACCTGCCAATGCCATATGGTGAATGGAGCCGGATAAGGGTGATCCCTGGAAGTATATTTTAAGAAAGGCTTTATCTATGTGTATTCCAGAACAACTGCTCCAGAACAGAAGCATTTAGTATTCTGTCCTAAAAATATAATAGCGGTTGGGTACATCCTTCCCAATAAATAAAGGGCCAGGGGTCCCAGTACATTCGTGGCAGAAAACATCACAAGCCAACATAAAACAGAATCTGGGTCGCCAGGGGTAGTTTTCCCCAAACTATTAGGAAACCTTATTGGTAAGGTACTAAACATAAATCACTCCATTTCGAACTGGAAAATACATTGCTTTTTTATTATTATCAGGCTCCAAAAAGTACACTGTGAACCTGCTTCCAAGAATGCGTTGCACAGTTGAAGAGAGGTAATTAAGAACAGCTATTCCCAAGGTAACTCCGAGTTTAAACTCTTTAAGTTACTTTTCAGAACAGTTGCACAATTGTGGTTATGTCTTCCGAGCCACACTTGTTGCAACCCTGACCTCTCCTAGTCTAGGAACATTTCACAGCACAGGCAATAAAGTCCTTTTGTTAACCACAAGGCCCCTTGTTTACATAGCCAAAGCCGTCATAAATATTTCTGGGCAGTCACGGTTTACCTTAATAGTTAAATTTGTGTTTCTAAATCTATTGACATCTTCTGTTCTCAATTACCAGAGTGAGTTATGTTTTCTGTACGAGTCATGCCCGGCTTGCTGCTTCCAGGCCAAGCACAACTCTTCACATCTCATCAGTGAGCTCGGCAGTGGGGGAACAAATGGGCATTGATCATTTTACGGGTCCCCAGTCGCCCTTAAACCACCATCCTTGATAATTACTGTAATAGGGTGGATAGACACAAAATGGCCGCCATAAAACACTGCTTTCTTCAGGTTCCAGGCAATATTGTTCTATGAAAACCGCTTTGAAACTGTGTTGAAACAAGGCGCTTTCTCATTGGCTCACAGTTCACACAGTGATTGTACTTTTATGGGAGGACGGGGAATGTGTCAGGAGGTTTAAGGGGCAGGATGACATAGAAATAAAAAGTTATAGTGCAATTTTCCAAGTTGGCTTCATTATTTTCAGTTTCAATCAGTCAATCATGGGTTTGTTGAGCGTGACTACTCACCAGTAAGACTCTCAAGGCGCAAGGGGGGCGATAAGGGGGGAGGCGCAGGGTCCTGTCCATCAAGGAGGAGGTCTATCGAAGAGCCATGTCGTGAGGACCCTCGTGAAGTTGGGGAGTGATGTTGTCTGTGAGGTGGAGCGGGAGGGCTTTCCAGGCTCGGGCTGCGAGGAAGGAGAAGGAGCGGCCTCCCGATCTGCTCTTTCTGGTGCGGGGGACCACGGCGTGGGAGAACTAGGCTGATCATAGGGTCCTTTGGGGTGCGTGGAATGTGAGTCGGCTGTTCAGGTATGCTGGTCCGGTGTTGTGAGGGCTTTGTATTTACCCTAAATGCATTGGGTGAGATTTTACACTAACCTTTGTATCAGGTGAAAGGTAGAAAAATCATATTTATAACACACCCTATCCACTGCAATGGCAAGACACACCTATTAGATATTTGGGCATCCTTTATCACACAGACATCCCACTGTGATCAAGATGAAATATGGTCGATATGTGGATATCCTGCAAACTCAGGTTGGCCGTTGGATTGCCCTGCCTCTCTACTTGGAGGGTAGAGTGTGCTTTATGGGAATGATGGCTGTACCTGAGCTGCTTTACTTGTTTCAGAGCATTCCCATCCCCTTAAATAAGACCTTCTTTAGTCAATTGCGATCTCTTCTGATTAGGCTGGCATGGGTGGGCCAGTAACCGCGGATTGGAAAGAGTATGTTGCAACTTCCATAGCATAAGATGGTTTTGCTGTTCCAAATTTCGAGGTGTATTATTTGGTGGCACAGTTACAATTCATTCATCATTGGCTTCATAACAGCCGACAGGCTCCACGTGTTGTTGTTGAGAGGGGATTGGTTTCTTCCACCCCTCTGCCTGCTTCCCCCTCCTAGACCATCCTGGGATATCCATACTGTCGGATGTACTGTTTGGGCCTGGAATAGACTGGCATCACTGTGTAATTTTTCTATTCTGTATTCACCCCAAGTGCCCATCAAATACTATTACCAGCTGCCACTGGGTCACTCACCGCAGCTGCTGGGGGTCCTTCGGCAGAGGGTATAGTGACATTGGGCGATCTGTTTACTGTACAAAAGTTTAAAATGTATGAGTAATACCTAGGCGAATCACCGACTACATTGTTGGATATATTTACTTATGGTAAACTCTCTCACAAACGTCTCCATTTGTTCAGTGGGTTCCCGGGGGAAACTCTAATATGGCCGGTTCTCACAATATTGTTTTCTGACCCACGCCAATATGAACTAGATACAGGATTATTTACTGCAGTGATGGAGTGCATGCCCGCGGATGCCATACGGGCCCGTGTGACATGGGACGCTGATCTGGGCCATTGCATCTTGATGAACAGTGGACATTTCGTTGTCAACAAACTACTGGGGTATCTCCCAATGGTAGATATCGACTTATACATTACACACATATCTTTCCCCGGTTGATCTTGCACGGTATTACAACACTGCTGACACCCAGTGTAAGAAATGAGGGGGCAGGGGCCGGACTTTCTCCACTTTGCATGTTCCTGCCTTGTGGTGGCTGCATTTTGGCGGCAGCTGATGGCTGCATTCCCAGACATGGCAGACAATGTTTTCCAACTATCTCCTGTGATGGTCTTGTTGAGTTATGTCAAGGAGGCACCTAAGAAATGTTGCAAGTTCATGGCCACAGGTCGGCTCCTGGGTAAGTGCAGGGTGGCTATGATAAGGGGTGACAGGGGAGTCCAGAAATTTCGAGATTGGTTATCGGATATGTCATCATGTGAAGATTGGCCCAGGATTTATGCTTCTTCTCTTGCAGTATCTGCTCACCCATGAGAATTCTGGGACCCTCTGACATCTTATTTGTTGCAACTACACCTTGACTGACGGCCCCCTGGGGACTATTTCGATTTTATGTTGTTGGATCCACCTAGACATATGGAATTCCTTTGCCTACCTAAATACATATTGTTCGAATGTAATGGCTCAACATATATAGTGGGCCTCGGAAATGCTGGACTTTTCTTCTCATCATATTACTCTTGTGTGACTCTTGTGTGATGTTGTTGCATTTAGTGTGTGCTGTCGGACACAATGATCATCTTTCTTTTTTTGTACTCTTACAGGATGCTGTGTACTGCATTGTTGATTCAATGTTAATATATACTATAAGTTGTAAACTTTTGGTATAAATAAATACATTTCAAAAAAACATTTTTGTGGCTGTTTTACCAATGCAAGAACTGATCTCTCGTCCAAATATTAGTGAATATTTTCACAAAGGCCAGTTGGAGCTATCTAATCTGGAAATGTTTTGAAGAATTGCTCTAGTGACATTGAAATCAATGTTTTCCAGCTTATGTGCATTAATGTTGTATTTAAAAAAAATGTACACAGTTAAAAAAGTATAACATTTGTTAGTAATTGCTGCATGTGCTTGAGTCACACATCTGCCATCACTGTAAAAGGCTAATGTCACAATATTTCTCGTCAACTGGTCCCCATTGGTTTAGCTCAATGTGTGGCAACATATAGTATGATTTATCTATCCATTCATCTAGCCAGACTCACATTAATGCGAGGCAACCAAGCATCACCTGTGCTCCTCTTAGCTGTGTCTAGGGAGGCAACAATGGCAAGGGCGTGCTCTGATTTGTAGGCTAGGCTAAGAATTGTAGGACATATTATCTAGAAATGGAGATAAAGATCGCCAGAGCAAGATTACGCCATTTGTGTTAGCTTATCATTTCCAGGATACTTTTCGCATTGTTTCCAACGTATTAACAACACGTTGGTAACATGCGATATTTGCCGGCAAAGGACGCGAAAACTCCCGCTAACATGCGGTAAACATTTATGCGATAACTTGGGACACGTGCGTAAGCGCTGCGTTAGAGGCGATAATATTTTCTCTAACGAGTAATCATACCTTTTAACCCCCTTAAAACCTCATGTATGACATGATCAGTGGCACAATTAACATGGCAGGCTAAAAACAGTTACAAATATGAGTTTAACAGTAATGGGAACATTAATGTTATGACACATGTGATATGAACTTGTACTGCAATGTACCTCCTTACAACACAACGGCACCACTGTACATAGTAAGGGGCCAATAATACAGCATGACCGTTACCTCTTTGGTGTCTCTGGCTCCTCAGATAGAGATCTTGGCTAGTCTCCCCTATGTACCTCCATGCACCACCATCTTTAGTCAGCTTTATAGAAGGTGTTGAAATCCTGCGTTCTTCGGGGCCTAGCGTGAATGTTTTTAGTGCGGGTCATGTTTGATAATACTGAGAAGTACTTTTAGCAACTTTTAAAGTTAAATTTAGGTCAGTAAGGCCTACCTTGCATGTCATTAGCGATAAATATCACTGACATGCAAGGTGATAGAAAAATCTGCAGCTAACGCCGGAAAGCTTGCGCTAGCGCAGGCTTGCTAATAGGGCGATTAAATTATCGCCGCTTTATCGGAAAAAAGTGCTGCTAAAGCAGCGATATTGCCCTTGTTAATATGCCCTTGTGTTCTCCTGCCTCACTGCTAGTTTTTGATTTTGATTCTAGACTCACACTAACCTGGTGCTTGCGCATGGCCGAGGCCTGTTCTTTGACATGCATGAGGCCCTGCACATAAGCGTGCTCTCATTCTACTGACAGTGCACTGCAGTCCCTGTCAAGGGTTTAGCACATGGAATGGATGGTTTTACACCATGCACTGTGAATCTATAGTTCCGCTTCTGTGTGCTAACCCACATCCTACCACTAACATCCCAAGTGTATGTTGTCCATGGTTTTGTGTGTATCCTGCACAGTACACACAAAGTGTGTCTGAGTGACCCTGAGTAATGGAGGCCTGTGGGATCTATTGATGATACCCCAGGACCGCCACTAAGCACAAGATGGAGGTGATAGTGTTTTCCAGGCAGTGGAATCATTCTACTGAGATTCCTGAAGTTGGAGGGAGGAGGAAATGACACTGAGGTCGGGAAAGAGGAGACAAGGCTTCTTTAGAAATTCCATTAAGGATTTTACAGAGAAGAGCAGCTGATTAGTCTTCCTGTAGCACTGCCATTTGTCCAGGCTTAATTTGAGCTTGTGATTTCCAGTACTCCACACCGGCATTTAATTTTCAACACCGGTGCGTGTGGCAGTCTGCCTCAAGGTGGCGCAGTTTGGCTAATTTATAGTGAAGACCACTGTAACAGTTCATTATTAATTCAATACACATTTAAAATGACTATTACCTGCCACCCAAGCCATTCTTATAGCTTTGGGGGCCTGGAATAGTCCAAATTGTCACGCTTGTGGGAGTGTGATGGTTAGAAGCTGTGTTGTTACTATCATTGGCTGCGCTGGTAGGGGCAATGTGGGGTGCGAGCAAGCTTCAGTGACCTCCTAACAAGAGCCCTGGCACCTATTATTTTTGCAAACTAAGTACTGCATTTGCCAGATGGTGGGAGTGAAGAGTGGGACTGCAGTCTCTGGTATTCAATGTGAAAGGAACCCCTTAGCTGAGGATAACCTTTCTTCTTTCCCCTATTTAATCTTTAGTGTGACTGATGACAGCCAAGTACAGAAAGCTCACACCTCTTTGTGCCTCTATTGTGGGTACTCCAGGCTCAAGACTACCGGCACGAGGATAAACTGTTCTGAAAATGCAGACAGTGGATTTACATCTCCTGTCTCCTTTAACTGTGTGAAAATGGGACCTACGGACTCACTTGTTAAAAGTGCTCTATGGCCGAAGAAGGAAGTGCTCAGCAGAGTATTTGCACCCAGAGCTTGTGTCTGCCTGACAACCAGCTTCCTAGAGGTAAGGGGACATCACCTGCTGCAAGAACTGATAACCTATCCTAAAACGCCTAGAAACCAGACTGCCTGCTGAGAGAGGGAAGGAGCCTGCCATCTCTGCAGGAGGAGTGAGGTGCAGCCTGACCAGGTGCAGAAAATAATCTGTGTGCTCTGGGGTTGGAGGGCTCCAGACTCTCCGATGGGATTCTTTGAAGGAATCATTAGGATTGTGGCATACCCCGAACAGAGAAGAGTGACATGCCCAGAACTGCTATGCGAGATCTCAGAGATGCGGTATGATCTATGCTACTGTGCCTGAGCGGATGTATGTCGTTACAACGCATGCTATTACAACGCATGCCTTTACGGCGCAAGTTTTACAACGCAAGTCGTTACAACGACTTGCGTTGGGGGGCGCTGGATAGTGAATAGTTTAATTTACTATTCCAACTCCAGTCCCCGTGGATAGTAGGGAAGGTGTTGGATATTAAATTAAAACTATTCCCTATCCTAGAGCGCCCCCCAGCACAAGTCGTTGTAAAAGTTGCGTTGTAATGGTTGCGTCGTAAAAGGCACTTCGTTGTAAAAGTTGCGTTGTAAACGCTGTTCCCCGCCTAAGCCGGTGAAGAGTGAGGTGTAACCTGAGCTGCTGTGCCAGAGCAGTGAGGATTACTGGCATGTCCTGATCTGCTGCACCTGAATTGCGAATCTACAGCACGGCCCCAGTTGTTGACCCTGCACACATTGCGGCATGACCCAGAGTTTCAGAGCAACTGGGGAGAGGATGTAGCCTTACGGCTAACGCGGTCGACCTCGAAGCTGGGGAACCGGGTTCGAGTCTCGGCAAGGACGCTCAACATCCTGCGATTCTGAGCAAATCACTTAATCTCCCCGTGCCTAACAAAAAATGAAGGTGTCCATCAGGAATGAAACTGGTGCTCATGTAAAGCGCTCTGATACCTGATATATAAAAATAAAAATAGAAAATTTAAAAAAGGAGCTCGGTATCCCTCAAGCCATGCCCAGCCCAAGACTTGAGAGGCCAGTTTGAGGCTTCCACCTGCCGTGCTTGGCCGCATCAATCTGTCCCGAACAGCTCTAGCAGGGCTATGATGAGCACTTGTGGTACCAGCCATGAAAAGGAAGTAGCTGTTCCCTATGTGCCCATTGCCCACTAAATCTGCATAAAACCACTGAGGAGGACTGTCAGAGGATGCTGGGTGAGAACCAAGAGATAATTGTTTAAAACTGTGCATTGAGACAGGACTTTCTGTGGATTCCCTCCCTGAAGGCCTCTCAGTCCCTGTAGAGAGAGGATACAATTCCAACTTTATGCCATTAAAATGGGTAATAGTAACCTATTTTATTTCCAGTACTTAGAAACAGGAGTGGTCAAGCATGGAAATGTATTTAAAAATAACATATTATTTATTATCCCTTTAGAATACTACAGTACAAGGCTGTGAAGGGACCCCATTTTCTCTGAAAACTTTTACTCACCACAGGACATACATTCATAATAACGCCACATTGTTATACACAACCCCAAAAGTATCTATTGACATTATGTTTTCTCAATGTCTTCATTTCCTTGCTGTGATGTATAAATAGTTGGGGCAACATTTAGCGTTCTTGATCTTACTTGCTTAAATTCTTCATCAGGAACAAACTTATTTGAAGATAATGATGAAATTATTGACATCAACAATATATAGAGGTCTTAAACGAGGAGCAAGAACAAAACAAAAGTCCATCACTAATTATCGACACACATATCAGATGTGAACCCACACGAACATTTGCTTGAAAATCCACTGTAATAGCGAATGTAATGTTGAATCAGTAGCTGCCATTTTGTTCTTGTCTGTGCCCATGTTACACATGCTTTGTTCTGCCTTCCAAGTTCGGAAGAATTCAGCCTCATTCTCATGTTTGGACTTCTAAGGGAGGATTCATTCATGGCCACCTCAGCGCCTGGTTGGTAGTTTACATATCTGGTTTCTTTTTCCAGGCTAGGCCTCTTATCATGAGAACTGAGTGCACGTGCAATCCTGAGTTTCAGTTTCACTTTCTGTCTCATGGTTTCTCTTTCGGGTGATGCATGCAGAAGACCAATAAAAGTCGTGCACGTTGATTTTAGGTCAGTTTTAGATGCTCATTACTAAAGTGGCCATGCTGTGGCTTTGGATAGAAATACTGCACTTTACTTTATTTGCTAACTATAAATGTGTGCAGCCTACCCATAGGCATGTGTGCGATTCATGTCGTCTCTCTGACAATCTGGTTCCTTGGCCTGGAACTGCCTACACCTGGCTGAGGTGAGGAGAGCTGGGCTAGACTCCACATGACAACCACAGGTGCCAAAGGTAAGGGACAGATTTCTTTGGGGGAAATGGGGCGAACACCGCTCGGCCTTCGACCTACCGATTAGGTCAGGCAGAATTTACATTTGTCCCAGACACTAGTAAATGTCTGATCATTTCCAGCGGGTTGGGAAGGGGTGAGAGTGGGAGATGACTTTATAAATCTTTACAAACTCACATATTTGTGGATCTTCACAAGCTTTCAATGCACGCCACACCCTTGAACCCCCAATGCGTGGTATTTTCTAACTGGTGTAATATTTGAACCCCCATTGCGAGGTATTTTCTAACTGGTGTAATATTATATACTAAGATTTACAACTTCAAGTCCAACTTCTGTGTATTTCCTAAAGTCATGAATTCAGCATGTGTAAGTCAGTCTTACGCATGCACATTGCTTCGTGAGCAAGTACCTACACCTGCACCATTAACGCAAAAATACACAACCTGCCAAGTAACCCCGCGCTGCACCTTACCCACAGCACAATTCCGCACACACCAGTGCGTTTTTACCGAGCAGAGCGCCTTCCATAACTCATCGCCTGAATGGCGGAAATAAATCCCCGTATTTTACAATGCACCGGTTGTGTTGTGTTTTGGGCCCACATCAGGGATCACTTACACGGCCCATCAACCATCAGCTAACTCACTTAGCGTATGCTGAGCAAATATTGTTGGCTTATGAAATGGGAATTCTGTTCCCAAAGGTGAGGAACAGCAAAACTTTTGTTCACTGACCTTCTGCGCTCTTCATGCAAATCTTTTACCACTTCCCCCAAACAAACACCGATTCATGCAAGCTTCGGGCTGCGCTTCAGCTGACAGCTCCAATTACTATCTCCGAGCGGTGTCGCAATGACCTGCCGTTTACAGGCCGCCAAGCCCAGCTCTTGGAGGGGAAGAACTTTAGTTTCCATTTTTAAGGGAGGTGGGCGGACGGCTTTCCAACAACACGTCAGGTCCATGGAAGAGAGAGAAGGACAAAGGTGGTGTAGAGTGTGTAATCATGATGCTTCAGATAATTTGCAATAACAGTCCGAAATTTGCTTCTAAAAGGCTACTCCATGGAGCAAATTGTTGACTTTCTTGGAGTAAAGAAATCCAGCAGTACTGGAAAGCAGCAATCAATCAATCACAGGTCTTGCGATGGTGGGATCTTGTTGGTGTTGGAGCTGGGGTTGGATACTTCCTTCACGATGTTGAAGAGCTCTTTGCTGTTGTGTGCGTTGTTGTTGAGGTGGTCCTTGAAGGAGGTCCTTTTAGCGGATCTGATGAGGTGGTGGTGTTGGCGCATGGCGTTCTTGAGTGCTTCGTGGTTCTCCGGTGTCTATTCGCGATGCCATTTCTTCTCTAGTCTTCGGCGGGTTTGTTTGGATGTCTGGAGGTCCATGGACAACCTGCTGGCGTTCTTGTTGGTGTGTCTGTTGGTGGGTTTCTTGATCGGGCCGAGGGTGTTGGCGCAGTCATTGATCCAAAACTTGAGGTTGCTGGCGGCGGCGTCTGGGTCGGTGGGGTCGGAGGGTGGGCTTTGGGCGAGGGCGTGTTTAGCTAGTCTTTGGTGACTTTGCTCCAGCAGCGGCGGGGGATCTGTTGGGTGCGGTGGTGCGTGGTGGGTTTCTGGAAGGTGAATTGGATGCAGTGATGGTCGGTCCAGTGGAGTTTGGTGGTGTGGCTGAAGGAGACAAGGGAGTTTGCGGAGAAGATGGGGTCAATCGTGTGACCGGCGGAGTGAGTGGGCATTGAGACGAGATGTCGTAATCCGAGGTTGGCGAAGTTGTTGATCAGGGTGGTGGAGTTGGTATCGTTGTTGTTCTCGAGATGAATGTTCAGGTCTCCGAGGAGGATGTAGTTCGTGGAGGCGAAGGCGTGCATGCTGACGAAGTCGACGATTGAGTCGATGAACGTGGGGGTGGGTCCGGGGAGTCTGTAGAGCAGAGTTCCTCTGAGGGTGGTGTTGAGATCGGTGTGGATCTGGAAGTGCAGGTGTTCAGCGGTGCTGAGGGTGTATTCGTGCTGGAAGAGATCTTGAGGATGGACTTGTGGATGATGGTGATTCCCCCTCTGTTAGACCTGTCAGCCCCAGGGTGGTCTTTCCCTGTTTTTCTTGCCCTTGCCTCATTTTTCCCACCCTCTCTTTCATTGGACTTAGGTCTCCGAGCACCTTCCCATTGCTAATCAATGCTAAGGTTCAGGTGCTCTCCACTTCCAACATGGCTGCCACAGACCCCTGCTACTGCAGCATGGGCTTTGTAGTAGCACCCTGGTTGCCAGGAGCTGGCTGGAACCCTTAAACATTGTTGCCATACCAGCCTGCCTTGCCTGCCCATAGCTAGAGTAGGGAAGCTCCTGGAACCTTCCAGAATAGGGCAGGGGTCTGCTTTTGCCGCCTTATAGTGTGGTCACCTGACCTGGCCATATATAAAGAAAGGAGGGAAAGTTTTTAGTCAGTTGGGGCATCACTGACCTGGGGGAACCTACGCAGGAGACTTAGCAGTAGGGCCTAGTCAGGAACCTATACCACTGGGGGTGACAGGGTTTAGGCGCTGCCCACCAAGCTGTGTGAGGAACACTGAACTAGCCCACTGATCTGGCCCGGCGGGAGGGGATCCTAGGGACCACCTGCAGTGACCTGCTGAGGAATCCTGTCAGCAGCCTTCAACTCAACCCCCCCTCAAGAAACTATCTACAAAGGGCGCAGGAACCACCAAGCGCCAAGAAGAAACCTCCCTGTGCTAACAAGGACTTCTGGCGATCAACCAGGTACTGGGCTGTGCCATCTCTGCCCCCTCTGTCTTCACCTGTGCCCCTGCACTGTCCTGCCTCATCCCCCTGGCCTAACTGCGTGGACTGCCTGATAAGCGCTCTCCTACTGCGCCCCTGAGAAGCGCTGTAACTTGCACCCTGCCACCTGTGGAAGCACTACTGCCAATAGAGCGCTGTGATCCCCGAGGCGCTATAGGTACCAGGCGCCCTCCTGCTTCCCAGCATGCTGTGTCCCCCAAGGCATCATCTGTGCACTCACCGCCGTGACCCGGAAGCCTTCTGAGGACCCGCCCGCATCGTCGTGGCCAGGAGCTGCACCGTTGAGACCCGCACTACTGCCCATATCGTCCCGGTGGCCCTCGGTGCCAGGAGAGGGCCGCCGCTGCTCCAGAACGGGACGCACTAGGCCCGAAGTCACCCTGCCTGTCTCACGTGATGGGGGCGTCAGAAGAGACTCCGCCCCTACCGCGCTGTGACTGAGCACTGCCGCTGCGCCCCGCAAGTCCCGCTGCCTTGGCCGCTGCGAGAGCACCTCAGCGAGGACCTTTCCCGACCGGGCCGCCACTCATCGGAGGGCCCGGAAAGAAGCCCGGACCCTCCCCACTGCCAAACCAACGCAAGGGGCTATGTTGCCGGAGCTTTGATGAAATGTTGTAGGCTTCTGCTTAGTGCTGCATTTCCTGAATGCTTACAGTTACCCAATGAAATGGTTGTTCTTACCTGCTGAAAGGTTTACTTCTACCTAATGAAATGGTTGTTCTTACCTGCTGAAAGGTTTACTTCTACCTAATGAAATGGTTGTTCTTACCTGCTGAAAGGTTTACTTCTACCTAATGAAATGTTTTACCCCAGCCTCAGGAAATGTGTTGCTCTTACCTAATGAAATATGCTGATGAAAGGAAACTGAATTGATCAATGATTACCCCCTTCTGAACCTGAATAAAAGCTTATTGATTTTAATCAACCTCACTGGTGTGGTATCAGTCATTGTGTGCGTTCTTCTCAGTGGATGTGTGTGCTGTATGGTCACTTTACACTTAAGCTTTCAGGTGCCTACCTGCTCGCGCCAAGCTACCCCCGGGGAACTGGTGACCCCAGTTCCTACACCCTCCTATTCTGATGGCGCCGTCTCTGCGGGTGATTTTGTAGCCGTCCGGGATGGCAATTACGATCTCCGGTGCCGAGGAGTCGTTCATCCAGATCTCTGTAAGGAAGCCGATGTCCGGGGAGGATGTGTCGAGTAGGTCCCAGATTTCGATGGCCTGTTTGCGTGCGGAGTGGGTGTTCAGGAGTATGAATCTGAGGTGGTTGCGTCTTGTTCTGGTGGGTGGATTGGCGGGTCGGATGCTGGTGAAGCTAGAGTTCCGACAGGAGAAGGGTCGTTGGGAGCATTTCGGGGCATCCAGGAAGCAGGTGTGTGAATGTCCGGCGTTGAGTGCGTGGAGGGTGCTGGTATTGTAGCGGAGGCGGGCGTCGTGGCGTTCGTGGGGGCCATGAGGGTCTGGCGCTGGGCGCAGTCCAGGTGCAGACGGGCACAGATGGGCTTGCCTTAGGCGCGCCTTTGGTGCGCCCACTGCGCGCGGCTGCTGTGCGGCCTCCATATAAGGGGAGGTGGGAGGGAGGTGCAGCTGGGAGGCGGGAGTGGGTTGGCTAATGGGAGAGCAGGGGGGCGGGGCCGCAGGGACCTGGCGGTGGGGAAAAACGGGTGGGGGACAGCGGGGTGAGCTGAGGGAAAACCGGGCACAGAAAAGAAATGCAGAAAGGAAAATAAGGCAAAGCAAAACAAGTCTAGCAAGTCTAGCAAAAACAATACAGCAGCGTGGGGAGCGACCTGCCTGGGAGCAGGGTCAGAGGTCAACTGACCAGAAGTACTCATATGACCAATACGCATTCTGAAGAGTAAAATGTGTGCGCATATGAGGGTAGTAAGCGCTATGTAATGTTACAGTACAATACAATACATTTCCAAATGGGGAAGTGTAATCTCAGGAAGAAACTTAAAACCCACTTATTCCCCAAAGACTCATGTCATCTACTTTAACCGCCCCAGCCCTAACCACCACCCTCCAGCTACATTAGCGCCGTGATATCCCTATGGGATAAATGTTGCGCTTTATAAATAAATTAAATAAATAATCTAAAAGTGAACACAATTGCCTCACATTCAACTCCGACAAAACAGAAGTACTGATCTTTGGGAAGGACGCCTCCACATGGGACTACAGCTGGTGGCCAGCAGAACTCGGACCAACACTTACTCCGAGAGACCATGCTCGCAACCTGGGCATCATCCTCGACAGCCAACGGACTATGAAAGGACAAGTCAATGCAGTCGCTGCCTCCACAGCCTTCACATTCTCACGATATCCCAAACAATATCAGGAGGACTGTCACACAGGCCCTTATTACCAGCCACTTTGACTACAGTAACACTCTCTACGCTGAGATTTCCACCCAGACCATACAGAACTCCACAACCAAGAGTCATACTGGACCTCCCCAGTCGTGCCTACATCACCCTCCACCTCAGTGACCTCCACTGGCTACCGATCCAGAAGAGATGCCAATTCAAGATTCTCAAAGACGTCTACAAAGCCACCCACAACCAAGGACCATCTTACATCAACCATTGACTGAGCCTTCATCTGCTCGCAAGACACCTGCGCTCCGCCTCTCTTGCACTCACACACACATCCCGCATCCATGCGGGTGAAGCGGGGACCGCTCCTTTTTCCAACATCGCAGCCAAGACCTGAAACGACCTGCCCCACCACCTCAGAACAGCATCCTCTGTGTCTTTTTTGTGCTCTTCTTGGAAAAATTATTTCCCCATGGTAGAATCCTTTTTCCATGCCCCTCCAGTTTTAGAGGGGATCCCTCCATGTTTCCTGCGTGAAAACTGATGTACCAGATCAGATGTGCAGCGAAATTCAGGGATGAAAGCATATGCAAATATTCTGGGACCATCCGCAAGCCTAAGAGTTTGTGTGTGTTCATCAACTTTTACATGCATCTCCAATCAGGAATCTCACACCTCTTCCCTAGAGGAGAGTCAGGCCGAGAGAGGATGTGGCTTAATGGCTAAAGCTGCCGACTTTGGTGTTGTGGATCCTGGTTCACGTCTCTGCGTCGACTCAACATCCTGTGATTCTGGGCAAATCAAATAATCGCCCTGTGCCTATGGACAGCACCTGGATACCCTCACGGGTGATTAGACACACTGCTAATCCGAGTATTCATTTATGTAAAATTACAGCATGCTAGTGTCATTTTACATATGAATAAATTCATTTACAGGTGAAAATTCTTGTTTTTATGAACTGTAAAGTAGACTTTGCATTTGTAAATGCTGGTGTTTTATAAACATAGGAAACACTCAGGAGCACAGCAGCTTTGTGGATGAGGCCCAAGGACCTCACCAACCTCTGGAGACTTTGAGATACCAGGGAGGAATGGTAGAAGCAAGAATCACATTTGTGAGTACAGGGGCAACTCTTTGTTCAAACTCAGAGATGCCACAGGCACATGTGGCAAGATTTATGCTACACATCTGAAGTTGACTACTTACTACTATTAACCGATGAGCCTTCCCAGTAACGAGCAACGTTGCCATTGTGCTGCAATAGAGTGATAGATTGCAAACTGAAGAGTGAGAAGAAGTGATCAAGGGCCTAGGTTGCTGATCGTCAGAACCCCTTTTAGAGGGCCAAAGGCCAAGCAGAGGTTCCTGGGCCCAACCGTGGGGGTTGAGACATTTTAACCCTTGATGTCCCGGAGCACGATTTACTATAGATTCTGAGTACTTGGGCCAAGTACCCCTTCTGCACTCGACTCTCAGGGTAGAGGAGGTCCAAGGAGGCCAAGGCCCCCTCAGGGGGGAGGTGTGGATATAGGGAAGTGAACACAGGCTTATAAGTTACAACCAAAAAAGCATGCAGCAGCAGCAACAAATCATTGTCCAGCCAAATACTCACTTTTATGAAAAAAGTATTTTATTTCTACTGTTAACATCACAAAGGAAAAATACAACATTCACAAACAATCACACAATTCCCTCTGACGTCAGGGATCCAGAGATTCTTTGGCGATTCCCTGTCACACTCCCTCCTTGCATTAGCGATAGTGGTTATTCTGTATTCACTGTTGTTAACATCCACATTATGTCCCACTGGAAGTCCGGGTCTCAAGAGTGCTCTTTCACTCTAATTTAATGTCAAGGTGTCCCAGCACTACCGTACTAACTAGCAGAAGGTCCCCCCGGGTCAACAGGCCCCAAATCAGTTCTGCCCACATTGGCAGGTATGAAGCATGTGGAGATACTGAACACGCCCTGTCTGCAGGCACTCAAAGCAGCTGAGTTCAGGTGGATCTACTGCACGTGTCCCAGGCAGCTACGCTCAGCGAGTGCAGCGTCCCTCATTGGCAGCCGCAGCTCCCGAAGTGACCGGATGACCTCTGTGGGTCCTCCTGCAGGTAAGTGTCCAGTTCATCTCCAAGTGGAGGGTGACAGTGATGATCCTAGTGCAAGTCCCTTGCCTGGGTGATGGTATGCAGGTGCTCCCATGATTTCCCTACTTCTCCTTTGGTGGGATGTAGATCAGATTGCAGTTCTTGATGCTCCCAGTGACGCCCTCTGGCATACGGGCCACAGTATCTCACAGTACACATGTGTTGGAAATTGGAATACTGGTTGGGGAGGGTGAAAGCCTACTCAAGCAGGAACCATAGTCCTTGTCAGGATGAAGTCACAAGCAAACCTTAAATCAGCCTATGCTCAACCCTCAGGTAGCTTGGCTCAGATCAGTCAGGCTTAAATGTTTAATAAATGAAACAAGACCAAAACAACAAACTCCAATCAGTAGAATAGGAAATATGATTGTTTAAAGTTTTCAGTGAAAATAGTGCCCAAAAGCACAATGAGCCAACTATGAATATCTGGTTGCACCAGACTGGGACAAAGTCACAATTTCAGGCCAACCGTAATGGAGCACAAAGAGTTTACCCGCCCTCACTGTCCTAGTGACATTACGGGCTCTACAGTGTGGTTGGACTATGCCTAGACCTGCTGGTGGTGCTGGGACAAGAGGGGCAGGCCTATCCGCTACTTGAGCAGGCCCCTGTGAAATCGCCTTGGCGTGGGTGGATTGAGGGGTGATTCATGCTGCCCTGGCTCCCGGGCCTGCCCCAAAGCTTGATTGCTTCTGGGCCCCATGGGAGGGATACGCCCTGCATAGCCTGACCTGAGGCCACCGGTGCTCCTGCATAGATGCAGTCAGAGCATCTGCAGGACACAAGAAGACTGTACTCCTTCAGAGGCGGACTACCAGAACCGGCATGTGGTTGCTCGTGCTGCCTCTAAGGATTTTGAAGCAGGAGGGCCGAGGTGAGGCCTATGGTGTGCATGGTTGTTTGCAGCTGCTATGGTAAAAGATAAGGGCCTACCGCTGAGTGCCCAGCTGAAGACTGACAAATTCACCACTTGCCCCCAGAGGTTGCCAGACAGCAGACTGCATGCCTCCTGGCCTCTAAGCCCTTAGCTGTTGCAGATGTGGGCCATAGTTTGTAAGCTATCCAAACCTCCTGTCAGGCACTTAAAAGAAAGATTGGTGAGGTATGGGTGGACGTCCCCACCTCTCAAGATCTCCATAGTGTGACGGGGAGGGGTCGCCGAGGTGGAGGTTATTGTCTCTAACCTTGAAGACGATGCCAGTGACTTTAAAGTGAAGGTGACCGCACTGACCTCCACCACCTGCCTCCTGGAGGCAAGGGTGATAGATGCAGAAAGATGTAGGAGATGCAAAAAACACTTGAGGTGAAGTAATCTTCTCCTAGTGTGATTCCCAGAAGATGCCGAATCTCCCCGGCCAGAAGTTTTTATTGAGAACTGGGTAAAGTCTTGGCTTCCAGATGGGGGTTCTCACTCCATGGTTCGTGGGCAATTGAGCATACCAAGTCCTGGCTCAAAGGTTCCCGCCAGGTGTGCCGTCGCGCCCCATCATTGCAAGAATTCTTAACGACAGAGACAGGGACGTCATCTTGTGCCATATGCTCACTCAAGGGAAGTTTGCTTTTCAATCGGCCCCCATTAGGATCTTTCCTGATTACACAAAGGACGTCCAGAAGCAACACAAATCAACTCATCCATTTCATACATGTTCCTCCACACATCTCCTTTAGATTACCACTCCCTCGGAAATTCAATTTAAAGTCAGGAGCATTGTCTGACTTGCGGTATACACTCCCAGGATGGACAGTTTCCACTCTAACTAAAAGTACTAACCAGTTTCAGCAGGTCAAGATGTGACCTTAGAAAGAGCAATATTGAGATATAGATTTTGGTCCTGTGGCCTTCCCAAATTGCACACACTCCAGTGGAAAGACTGGGCTGTTGCCCAATCCCAGGACCTTTGCGCTGAGAAAATAAACTGTTTAACTTGAATATAAAAGTGGCAAGGTGGCAGTTTCCCCCCTCAGATGGCTACCATAGCAATGTGGATAGCAACGAAAAATTGCACTCAGTGAGGATTAGTTCCCCCAAAAGTTTTGGGGTAAATCCTGGAGTGGATTGGATACTGTGAAATGCAAGCTCACTGCATGATTAGATATAAATAAAACTCTCTCTCCTATCCAGTTTCCCGCGATACAGTTGAAAAAGCTCTAGACACCCAGGTAGAGAAAGGACGGGACCAGAGACATAATCCATGATTGTCTTTAAGGGATTACAGGACTGCAGAGATGATCCAAGTTGCTGAGCCCTTCTGCAACAGAGGTAGAGTACCTGGTGTGATTAAAATCTGACTTGCCATAATGGAGCCAGTGATCCCATTTGCTCATGCTGCCTTGAGGTACTTAACGCTGCTCAGTCTGACTAAGACAGGAGATGTCCCAGAATGGCCCTGCCTGACCTAAAGTTCAACACACAAGCTGTCCAGTGTGTAGCATCCTTCCCTGCCTGGGTACCTGCCAAAAACGATACCACGGATGGAGCTTGGTATAGCACGTTCTTTATTTGTCTACCTGTAAATGCAAACCCAACATTCTAAGCCAGCCTTCATTGCATTCCACTCTAGCACTTACATAACAGTTCTACGGAGTCCTTCAATTCCATCACACAACCATCACTGCACAGTAGCCAAAGTACTGCAGGTCAGAAGCTGGCCTTCAACCCATTGCGAATTACCACGTGAGGTGTCTCATCCCAGTTGTGAGCCCCTGCACTTCGCAATGAGAGGCTGGCATGAGACCATTTGAGAGGTACCCGTAAGGCAGCCCATCACTGTTGTGAAATCCAACAACCACAGGTACAAGGCTGACATGTGACCTTTTTAGAGGCAGCATGTGAGATGGACGTGTCATTGTTGTGAGCCACTGTTACCTGAAGACATGAAGTATTATGTGATCCTGCGAGTGGCACTTTCTATCACTTTCTGTCTACCGAGCTGGTGGAGTGAGGGGTAGGTTGTCCGGCGATCCAGCCGCTGCTGAACCGACGTTAACATTTTTAACGTATCCTTCTCCAGTCATTCGAAGGAGCTGGTGAGCCACCAGAGATGGGTCAGTTTGCTAATAAGGTACCTCAATGTTAAGTTACTTATGTGTTTGGTTAACACCTGACACTAACAATGGAACCAACCACTGTGTAGATAGTAAACATTTGGTCCTGAAGAATTACCAACTGATCCCCATGACACATTAGGCAAGAAACATGTCGACCTTCCTTTCGTAGCCACCACTGTCCATTACCTCAGTAGTGACACACCTTTCAATCTATTATTGGGACCAGTGGACTCGCTGATTACATTTGATTTTGAGTACCACTGTGCCTCATTTTAGCCTCACATTCCTACTCACATCTACACTACGAGGCCCCATACCCACACCGCACCTTACGACTTGGGACTAAAGGACCTCCGATAAAGAGCCCCTCATAGGGTGCCCGTGAGGCATTGCAGCACCGGCCTGACGAGGAGCATGCCCTATGATGAATGCAGCCGGGTGTGTGAGGGCCCCGATTCCCAAAGTGGGAGTCACCCTGTCTACACCCTAGATATACTCTGATATTCCGACCAGGCCTCTGCCACTACTCTCTCTTAAGGAACTGCATACTATAGTTGATATACTGTCTGTCGAAGCCCATAACCCGAGGAGCTCCCGGACGTTAAGATACAACTCAAGGTGAGTCCAGTTATCTCTAGGACATGCGCATGCTGGCATCAGCTCCCAAAAAGCATCCAGCTGCTCCTGACGGTATGCTGCATCCTTAAGCCAGTCAGCCGCACGCGTCAGCACATGCCGGCCCCACCTCATCGCCACCCTGTGCTTAGCAAGTAATAGAAGGAGCACCATCAGTTCACGCTCCTCAGAAGGTACATCTGTCTCATGTTCTATCAGTGCAATACATGAAGTGCACTTCTGCTCATCCCCAATGATTCCATCAATCATCTGAAAAACCTCATCCCAATAGTGCAGCACACCCGGACAATCCCATGCAAGATGCAAAATGCCGCTGCGAGGCACCTCACGCAGGCCCATTCTATGGAGCCCCTCTGGCGTGCGGTAGAGTCGATAAAGGTATTACAAATGTGTACAGTGTAGTCTATGGTTAAGAGAAAGAGTGCAAGCCTGGGTGCAGCAGCAACACCATAGTTCATCCGTAAGGGGGTTGGGGTGTTACGTCTGCAGCCCATGTGCTCCTACTAGCCAAGGTGTTCATTGGTGCTGATTCCTGCATCCGAACGTCAAGACACGTTATCAGCTTGCAGGGGGAAGGGTGGCAATAGCCACCTCCAGGACCTGAAAAGTAGGCAGGGCATCTGGGAATAAGGGATGTATCCAACGGGTTGCTTCTAGCAACTGATAGCGTGTGAAAGTGTTTGAAAGGGTGACCGCAGGACCATGCAGCGCTTGCTGTGGTGATGTAAAAGAACCATCAGCGTATATTGAGCCCATCAACATCAGCTGTAGTTTACGCAGTCGGGCGTAGGTTCCGACATCGAGAGTAATGCGGAAGGTGGGGTGCCCAATGAGTGGCAGCGATGGGGCAAAGAGGTGCTCCACCCGGGCCCTGCAGTGAAGCTCATTCCACCCCCACACCATGCAAGCTAACGTGTCTATCTGAAGAAGGCATGATGCAGCATGATCTTGTTCAGGGGACTGTGTGGGATTGAAATTGTGTAGGAAAGAGCCAGTGAAGTGCAAAATGTGCATGGGTACTAAGGTAATATAGATCCATGTCAGGAGCCTAGAATCCTCCTTGTTCAAAAGGGAGCATTATAATCTCCAAGGAAACCCAGGGCTTCCCACCCACCCATGCAAGAGACACAGGCATGTTCAGATTTGTCGACGGAAATGAATAGTCCAAGGGAGAGGCAGGTTGATGAACGTATAAAGGAATTTGGGAAGGATCACCATTTTTGCAAAGGCCAACCATCCTGTTAATGATAATGTGAGCTTCTACCAGCTCTCAAGATGGTCGTTTAGCATTTAGCCATGTAAGCAGGTGGCCATATTTAGACTCCCACAAGCCATCCACGTCCCTGTGGAGCATTAGCCCGTGGTATTTTATGAGTCCTTCAGCCCATGCAATTGGGAATTCAGAGGGAAAGGACGACGTTGCGGCTGTCAATGGGAAGATAATTGACTTTGCTGAGTTAATTTCAACTCCCGACAAGTCTGCAAATCTGGTGAATTCTCTGATCAGTGGGTCCGAGTGGATATGTGGAGGAGCACATCATCCGTATACTTAGATACTAGGACTCTGTGGGGGGTGAATGAAAGTCCTCGGTGGGCGTGATGTTGGCGCAGCCAGGCCCCGAGCATCTCCATCGCTATTGTAAATAATATTGGAGGCAAGGGACATCCTTGTCGAGTACCCCACATCACAGGGAAGGTGGATATGATCCAACTGTTCACCTGCAATCTGGCCACCGGTCGAGAGTACAGTAAGCCAATTAATTTAATAAATTTAGAGCTCAATCCGAGACACGATAAAAAGGCAAAGAGGTATGGCCAAGAGGAATGCCTTTGTGGTGTCCCAAAAAAATGGCTGCTGCGGTGAGGGTGAGGTCAATGGTATGAAGGAGGGATAAAAAGATCTGCAGATTGTATGGCGTTGATCTGCCCGGAACAATACCAGACTGGTCAAGAAGTATTATAGTCGGCAGTAGTGGGAGAAGTCGCGAGGAAATGAGTTTGGCTAGCATTTTTTTGTCCATGCTAATCCTGGACAGAGGGTGGTACGATTCGCTGTGGTGAGGATTTTCACCAGATTGAAGAATCGCTACAATTAGCGCCTCCCGCAGAGATAAAGGCCATACCCCAGCGGAGAGCAACTCGTAATACATGACAATAAGATGTGGAGCCACTAAGGGGACATTTTCTTTATAAAAGGCATACGAGAAGCCATCCAGGCTGGCCCTTTTGTCAGCAGGTATTGAGTTGATAACCTGAAAGGCCTCCTCCACCAAGAAATGTTCATCTAGGTACCTCCTGTGGACATCTTCTAGCCACAGTAGCTGAATCGAGCCCAAATAGGCATTGAACTCTGAAGGGGAAAGGATTTTGCTGAATCTGATACAAAGAAAAAAAGAAGTTGATCATCACCCCCTAAACAGCTTTGGTGCCAACGTACACATTAGAGTGATCATCATGTATTTCAGTGTTGTAGTCACTCGCTCAGGGCCGTGTGGACTACGGTCTTGCCAGGCCTGTCTCCCTCGTCACAGACCTGGGTCCGGGCTTCCCTGCCAAGGTAGTGGGTTTCCCTCTGTGCAACCTCATCGTATTCCATCAGCTTACCCCGAATAGACCCTAGCGTGGACCTGCTGAAGTCTGCAAAATATTTAAGTTCTAGGTCCATGATCTATTTCTCTAGACATGCTTCATCGCTACACAGTGCACACAACCCTCCTGCCTGCTTTGCTATGCATGCACCGCTGATGACAACTCTCATAGACACCTCAGAGTTGTCGTTATGCTCAAAATATTCCACCACTGTTGACCTAATTTCCTCTCTCAATCAGTCAGGGAGTTTTAAGTGCACTACTCACCTTTAGAGTCTCTCTGAACACTAAATCATGTAAGGCTCCAGAGGGAGCCTCCAGGCGAATGCGCGTGAGGGGCTGTCTGGGAGGGACACTTCCTGTAGGAGTAGAGTGTGGTTAGACAGCGTCCTAGGCAAGTGAGAGACTCACCCGTCCAGGTGTCGATATCACATGAAGCCAACCAGGCAATCTTTTTTGCACAAAGACTAGTTAGGATGTCAAGATTGGATATAGGCAGGTATCACTGTGAATGTAATAACATAATGACATAACTGTTGGGGATGTTTATATATAAAAAATGTGTCTAGCGCTTGTAGAGGGTAACACCATAGAATTGTTTATTGATGCATTTGTTTTCTTTCAATCTACAGCCCTAATAATGTCCAATGTGGACGAAACACGTTGACTGGATTGTTCATTGTAATGGCTTCTAGATGCAATAATTGGAAGATTTTGAAATAAAACCAAAATTGGTTATTTATTAAAGACTGCCTACGGACTTTTCTTTTCTTGAAGGATATGCACAATAAAGCAATTAGCTTGTGAACATTATAAATAAGCGCTCCTTTCTGTATAGATGGTTTTAGATTATTGATGGCCCAGTGGTGGTGGGACCATTGAGAGTAGAGCACGGTGGAACCAATTAGACTGTTAGCCAGTATTGAACACCAGTGCACACACTTCGAAGCCCTCACCACTGATTGAGTGGAAGGAATTCTTTAAATTAGGTGGTCAGACCACCAAAGTAGCTAACCCTCCATCCCCTTCAGAGACTAGAACTGCCTCAGTGTGGACCCTGATTTGCTCTGGGCACACTATTGATCATATCTGGAGATTTGCCACACCAGTCGAAACTGTAGGGGGAGTTGGGACTGGTTTGTTGGGACAGACAGGATCTCCAGTTCGGTGCCCCTTCTTGTTACAGTAGAAATACCAGGCCTTAGCAGGACCAAAGTGTTTCCCCTTGTTCCCAGTAGTGGGCTGGGAAGAGTTCTTGGGCCCACCCCCTGACCAGGATTTTGGGGGCCTTTAGAAGACTCTTGTGTTTTATCTGTGATTTTCTCACCCTCTTTCTCCTGAGGAGGCTTTGTAACCACTTTGGGCGCCATCTTGGGTGAGGAGGATCGGGCGAGGTAGCTGGCTAGTGGCTAGGGAATCACCTGGCTGACACCCGGGGATCCTATGAATGTCCACACTAAGGCGTACGTGCAGCGGACGCGCGCAGCGGGCGCGCCAAAGGCGTGCCTAAGGCAAGCCCATCTGCGCCCGTCCGCGCCAAGACTGCGACAGAAGCCAGGACCCCTGCATTTTCAAAGGGCGAGCCGCTCAGGTACACCCGCGACGACCTTTTGGGACTGGCCACTAGATGCTTATAACCACCATGGGCCTTTCAAGAGCCTTATTTTGAGTGTAAGCACTGTAGCTTCAGAGTTAACTCGGAAGTGCATGCCACCCGCCCATCTCAGTACACTACATTTAATTTTCTCAGTCTAAATTGCCGCTCTTTGGTGAGCCATCATGCAGATGTATTTGATCTTTTAATGGCCGAGGCCCCGGATGCTATGTTTCTTACAGAAACCTGGCTAACCGAGGACACGGTGGCGGAGCCAGGGCTTGCCCTTCCTGATGGATACATGATGTATCAGGTCAATAGAGAGGGGAGCAGAGGGGGGGGCCTTGTGGTAATTGCCAAGGCAACAGTCACGGTTACTTTAGTAAAGGGAAACATCGCGGGTTGCGAGAGTGCTCTCTTTAAATTAAGGTTGAGCTATAACCTGACTATGTCTGGCATTTTAATTTATAGACCCCCCGGTCCGTCAGGAAACTTCTGTGAAGATCTAGCAAACAAAATTGGTCGCATGGCTAGTAAAGCGGACAATTTTACTATTGTAGGGGACCTTAATTTGCACCTCGAATTGGAGGATAAGGTAAAAATTTCTCATTTCCTAGCTGATTTAGAAGCCTTTCAGCTGCCCTAATTAGTCTCAGACAGCACACATGTGGCTGGGCATTTGCTTGACCCAATTTTTTCCAACCTTGCCTGCCTAAACATCCAGCCCCCGGTCCCGCTAACGTGGACTGACCATTCAGTCATTCCATTTTCTCTACGGTGGCAGAGTAGAGCTGATGTGCTCCGCACGGCTGCTGTGGCAAAACAGCCATGGCATAAGCTTGAGCAGGAGGAGCTTGCTAAGCGATTAGCGGAATTTAGATCTCAGCTTCCTTCTGACATCGAGGAAGCGCAGGTGTGCTTTCAGGACTGGCTGATAGCCGGCCTGGATAGCTGCATCCCGGCCAAGCAGGGAGGAAAGGGCAGCGGATTTTCTAATCCTTGGTTTTCTGACCTTCTAACGCATGCAAAAAAGGGATGCAAGCAGTTGGAACGAGCTTGGCGTCGCTCTTATGAACCATCGGCCAAAGTTGTATACCGTAATGCAATAAAGGATTATCATAAGCTTATCCGTAAAACCCGGGCAGAATTTGTAGCTGACCAAATCCTGTTAAGCTCTAACCCTACTAAAACCATCTTTAAACTGCTGAAAAATATGAAGACCGCTGGTCAGGCTAGGGCTTCCCCAGTCGTTTCTAATCAGCAGTGCGAGACCTTAGCACTTCACTTTGTGGGAAAAGTGGATCAGATCTATCAAAATCTTTCTTCTGGGGCTACCCTTAGGGATAACGTTGAGTTAGCAGGGCCAGCTAATGCGATGAATAATGGTATGATGTCCCTGCCATTGTTGTCACTGGAAGAATTCCAGATTATAAGCGCTAAAATCAAATCTGGTTCGCCAGCTGACCCGCTGGCAGCAAGTCACTTCCATCAGATTCTACCTCTTATCTCCGCAGTGGCCTTAGAACTGCTTAACCTTTCACTGAAGTCAGCCTCCGTTCCCAGGGCGTGGAAGCATGCTAAGATTATTCCACTGTTGAAAAAGCAATCTCTAGACCCTGAGGACCCAGGTTACTATCCCCCAATATCACAGCTCCCGTTTATGGCGAAAGTGATAGAGGCCCACGTAAATGCCATCCTATCCAACTACTTTGATGAGCACAACATCTTTGATCCATCTCAACATGGGTTCCGCCCCGCCATAGCACAGAATCTGCCCTTTTGGCGGTCACGGAATCAATTCGGAGTGGGTTGGATGCAGATGACTCAGCGGCCTTGATCCTATTGGACCTAAGTGCCGCATTCGATACTGTGTCCCATGAGAGTCTCCTCCATCGTCTTTGGACGATTATTATTAGGGATACTGCTTTGGAATGGGTTCGGTCCTTTCTGGCTGAACGATCGTTCCAAGTGTCCGTGCCGCCATTCTACTCGCATGTACATGCTCTGGGCAGAGGGGTTCCTCAAGGCTCCATCCTTCTGTTCAATTTGTATGTGGGACCTTTGGCGCAAGTGGCCAGAGACAGAGGGCTGACCTTGGTGTCGTACGCCGACGACACCCAATTGGTAATTGCCTTCTCCAAAAAATGTAGGACCAATCTCGAAAATTTTAAGGAGGATCTAACAGCTATCTCTGCTTGGATGAAGGTCAATTACCTTCAATTAAATGCCAGCAAGTCCGAGATCTTGTTGTATGATAAGGACCAGGGACTCTGTTCAGAGAAATGGTGGCCCAAGCATTTAAAGCCCGCACCGCTACCAAAGGAGACGGTGAAGAACTTGGGCGTCTGGTTCGATACCGGTCTAACATTCGATAAGCAGACAAAAGCCGTAGCTGCTGTCTGTTTTGGGCTTCTGAGAGGGTTGAGACCCGTGCTTGGTTTCTTCCCTCCCGGAGTACGTCAGACCATCTTGCAGGCGTCCATCCTGGCAAGGCTAGACTATGGCAATGCCTTATATCTTGGTGCTAACAAAGCTAGCATCAAACGCTTGCAGAGGGTCCAGAACGCAGCCACACGCATGTTGGTGGCCCTCCCTAAATCGCACTCTGTGGCCCAAGTTCTTGTGAAGCTGCATTGGCTACCAATCAAAGCTCGCATCCAGTTCAAGGTGCTCTGTATTGCACACAAAATCTTGAGGTTTTAAGCCCCAGAGGGGTTACTGGGCCCATTGAAGCCTTACCTGCCTAGCAGAGCCTTACGATCGACTAATCAAGGTCTGGTCTGTGTCCCTCGTGTTAGGAAAGCATGGGCTGGGGGCCGGTCGTTTGGCCTCTTGGCGGCCAGACTGTGAAATTCTCTTCCAGTATGCATTCGTGCCATTCCCAATCTTTTGCCATTTCGCAAGTCCCTGAAGACCTGGCTGTTCCCCACTCTATGATATCCCTTGCTTGCTATGTTCTCCGGCTCTGATTAGGCTTCTGGTTGCGCTGGGATGCCTCGTTGCTGAGGCAGCCATGCACATTATAAATCTTGTAATAATAATAATAATAATAATAATAATAATAATAATAATGATAATAATAACTTTCTTTTTATAATCCCCAGTGGTTGTCTGGGTCACCCTTGTCTTGACCCAGTGGTCCGCCCTCTTTCCCAATTCTTGAGGAGAAATTGGAGCTAGGTCTACCAGATACTGATGCAACTTTTCATTGATGCAGATACTTAAAATACGTTCCTTCATAAACATATTATAAAGTGCTTCATAATTCTGCACGTTACTTCCAATCAACCACCCACCTGGTGTTTTTACTGAGTAGTCTACACATTCCACCCAGGACTGACTCTGGGATTTCTGAGCACCCTGAATTTAATTCTGTGCTCCTCAGTAGTGAGTCAAAATCCTTCAATCAGTCTTTGTGATAAGACTCTGCTTCTTCCCCAGTAAGGGTCAGTAGTCTGTCTCTGCACTTACGAGAGGATGTATGACGTTACAACGCATACTTTTACTACGCCTACCTTTACATCGCAAGTTTTACAACGCATACCATTTCAACGCATAGTGCTTTGGGGCGCTGGATAGTGAATAGTTTAATTTACTATTCCAACTCCAGTCCCCGTGGATAGTAGGGAAGGTGTTGGATAGTACATTAAACCTATTCCCTGTCCTAGAGCGCCCCCCAGCGCAATGCGTTGTAATGGTTTGCGTTGTAAAAGTTGCGTCGTAAAGGCACTGCGTTGTAAAAGTTTCGTTGTAAAGGATGTTTCCCCTTACGAGATCCCAAAGGAGTACCCCCAGTAAGTTTTCCTCGTTCTTATGGCCTCACAAGCCCTCTCAAAGGCTGTGAACCCCTTGGTGATATCATCACCATTCTCAAATTTAGGGACAATCCCTGTGGGGATTTTAGGATCATAGGATCCTTACTTGTCTTTATTTTTTTAATTGCTGCCACCATTAATAGGTCCTAGGCCCATCTCTGTTCTCTCTTTTTCCAGAGCTAGGAGCCTTGTCTCTAGCTCTAATACGTTGGTCAACTTTGCTAAAAGGTTGTCCTCCTCAGTGAAGCTGCCCTCGCTGTCTGGTACAGTTAGCCCTACATCTGTAGGATCAAGACTCAGTACTCCTTGTGTTTGTAGGGTAAGGCACAAAGTTCCTATCCTCCCTAAGTAGCTGAGGTGCATGGTTTAAGACCTAAGCATCGTCACTAGATTCCCCATTCTCCTGAAGGTCCTTACCTTCAGCAGTGGGGTGGTCCCATGCATACCCTGCCAGGAACTCCTGGATTGTATTCTGGTAGGGTTGGACCCAGTTCTTTATTGCTTAGCTTTACAGAGAAGCCTTAGCTCCCTAACCTGTAGGTTGGAGTAAGGGGTGAGTTTGAGCTCCTCAGCCATCTTCTATGGGTTGCTCATTGTTTTACTAAAGTGGGGTTTCTTTTTAGAAGACCTACAACAATTCTAAGTACTTCCCCCTAACGTCAGTGACTTTTAAGTTTTAAAAAAAAACTACTACGACGGAGACTTAACAGAAGGTCCTAACAGGACTTTTTGAAATTTGAAAAATGGTCAGTCCAAAAAAATGAGCTGTACTAAAGTAAATTTTTGGATTCTTGTCATGTGATCAGTGGTTGACTAAATTAGTCTAATAAATGCAAGACTTTACATCTCACCGCTGATCCACCAATGTAGGAAGTTGGCTCTGTATATACTTTACCAAAGTAAGGTATAGTTTGCACAGAGTCTAGTGAGTCCCCAGAGGTATATCAGAGGCTAAATTAGATAAATACTAACAGCTCTCTTTGTGGTAGTGTGGGCGAGCAGTTAGGCCAATCAGGAGGGTGTGTTAAGCATTTATTGTATTCACCAAATCAAGGATGATGTCACACACTCAAAGACAGAATCCAGACCAATTGTGTAAGTATAAAAGAGGTATACTTATTTTTTATTTCTCGAACCAAGCAGGACTTGGTACAGGTAGGTAAAATGTACTTGCAATTGTAAAACTTCACAAATTAATGCAATTGGGAATAGATTTGCAATAGTTACAGGTGTATATGCTTTAAAAACAGTTCCAATTACATAGAAATTATTTTTGATTAGTTTTGCATTACTTTTGGATTACATCAACTATTTGGATGGTATGCCTAGATACCACACTGTGGTTCCTACAATACAAGGTAAATAAGATTTTTTCAGGTTTTCAATATAGTTACTTTTTCCTTCACACAACATTTCAGCTCGACAACATTTTTAGGAACAAAACTTGCAACATTGGTTCCTATGGGAGAAAAAGGATTAACAGCTCTCAGGTAAGTAAACGACTTACAAGTGGGAGTTTTGGGGATTAGGACCAGGGTTTCCCAAGGTCCAGTTGGGCACTCAAGCTGCACCACCAGCGGCACTGGGGTTGCCCGGTGCAGAGTGCAGGGGCCCAATGTTAGCCAATGGGGTTAAGGGGGACTTTGGTCCGGGACTGCTTACGAGCAGGCCACTTGAACGGGGGAGAAAAGCTGCTGGGATTAGGATGAGCACTGCAGGGGCCAACAATCAGCACAGGAGCTGCAACACCGGCAGCACATGGGAAGCAGGGTGCAGAGTGCCAAGGTGGCATCGCGGATCCTGTGTATTCCAATATAGATCTCCAGTTCAGCAAAGGTGCTGCAGGCTCGGGAAGGGAGGCTTCCTGAAGGTGACCACCAGCTGGAGAGGTAAGTTGGGATCTTGGGGGATGCCTCCATACCTTCGGGTGGGCAACTCAAGGCCGTGGGGTGATGAGTACAGGGTTGTCTTTTGGCGGCGGGTTCTTCTTACCAACTTCGGTTGCGGTCAGTCGGAACCATAAGTTTGAGGCTGCAAGCATCGGTTTGAAGCTTGAGGGAGTTTAAATAGCACCAGGTCCCAAATCAGGATCCCTGGGTCGACCTCCTTATGGTATTTGGCCACTCGAACTCGGGACGTGGGCATCGGATGCCTAGTGGTGGAAAATCGCAGAGTCGCCCGGATGTGGATTCTGTGGGTGTGTCTTTGTTGAGCAAATCTAGTGCTCACTGGAGATAGAGACAGTAAGATGGGTGCAGGGCAGGTCTACCGGGCTCTGGCGGATGCTGGCTGGTGGGCACGCTGGGGTTTCGCTTTAGTCAGGTCCGAGTCTGGACAGGCCTGTAGGGCTTGGACCAAAGCAGTTGGTGTCCTCTACTTCCTGGATCAACACAGCTCTTTGGTCCTTCTTGCTTCCTCATATCTGAGGAGGCAAGGTTCAGGATCACACCTAAATACTACATTTACGGGCTGTAAAGAGTTCAGGACAATGGCAAAGATCCGAGGGTGGGTGAGAGATGAATTAAAGAGAAAGGCACCAAAACAGGCCTGCTCAGATGCCTGTGAGTTGAATTGAAGGGCAATCTGGGAGAAGATATGACACACTGCGTCCCTGCAATTTTAGAGACGGCGTTCCAGGAATGGCGGAAATGCAGCCATGTGAATCATTACACTGCAGGGTGCCAGATTGGGGGGCGGGGAAAGAAGTGTGTGCCTGTGCAATAATGAACTATAATAAAGAAATTGGCTACAGACAACAGACGTAAAAAGTAGGACCTTGAGTAACAAACATGCAGACTACTATACTCAGCCTACAGGCAGAGGAGAGTTTTGAGGAATCAATATTTGCAACCAATGATTCAGCCAACAGACTCCAGGCAGTCCCGGTTTAAATAGCAAGTGGGATTTGTAGTGCCCCCTGTCCTGTGTATGTTCTGCCACTGCTTCCAAATCTTTTCGTTGTCACGTTGCATGTGTTGGGTTTTATCCTAGTGCCTGGAGGCCCAAGGCTTTGTTTCAGGGCTCCTTGGGACAGACAGGTCCTCATCCATGGAAGAGAGATTGGGGGGAGACTGGGAGGAATGTAGCCAAAGAAGTTCTTGGATTTACCATCCATGGTGTTCCACAAGCGTGCCTTCTTGAAGGGGCAATATTTAATTCCCCATTTGCAGAGTAGTGGCCGGAGGGAGAGGAAAGCCCGTTTCCGGTCGCTCGTCTCTTTGGAAAAATCTGCTGCCACCTGGATCTTGTGACCATAGATATCACAGGGCACGTGAGCCCTTCCCACTGTCAAGATCTGTTGCATCTGCTCATGCCAGAGAAAGCAGGCTATATTAGGTCTCGGGCAAGATGAGGCAGAGTTCCGCCATAGTATCATTCTAAGCACTCTTTGCATCTCAAGTGGAGGTGAGAAGATGAGGAGGGTTGGCGTGCCTTCTTGAAGGGGCAATATTTAATTCCCCATTTGCAGAGTAGTGGCCGGAGGGAGAGGAAAGCCCGTTTCCGGTCGCTCGTCTCTTTGGAAAAATCTGCTGCCACCTGGATCTTGTGACCATAGATATCACAGGGCACGTGAGCCCTTCCCACTGTCAAGATCTGTCGCATCTGCTCATGCCAGAGAAAGCAGGCTATATTAGGTCTCGGGCAAGATGAGGCAGAGTTCCGCCATAGTATCATTCTAAGCACTCTTTGCATCTCAAGTGGAGGTGAGAAGATGAGGAGGGTTGGAAAGAAATCACGAAGAAAGCCTCTGACATCCGTGCCTTCTGACCTCTCAGGGATACCAAAGAAGAATACAATATCCCCGTGACTTCAGTCCTCAAGGTCCACAATTTTGTCACGCAGGACATAGAGTTCCAGGTCCCTGTCTGGCAGGAGCTTGACCCTGGATTCGAGCGAGGACAAGCAGTGGTTCAGCGTCCCTACCTTGTAATGAAAGCCAGAGATCTTAGTACGGATCGACTTTGTTCTCGTGGTGTGAGGTCTGTCATTTGTGCGTACATCGCCTCCAGCCTAGTACCTTGAAGTTACCTCTTTGTGGATCAGGTCCATTGTGGTCTCGGAAGGTCCTCAAGGAGGGAATGAGGGTTTAGTTTGGGAGACATCTTCTGTGATGAGCCGCTGCCTCATTGGATTCCCGGATGCCATCCTGGGCCGGTGTGCAGTCGATCCTTGGCAATGAACAATGTCCGGGGGGATGGCGATCCTGGTGCAGTCTGCGATGGCAGGTGTGGACAGTCTGTATCTTCTCCTCCTCGTCAGGGGACATCAGGAGATAATGTTTCAGTGCAGGTCTCTTTGGCAGTGTCCTCCCGTACCTGAAAAGGCACAGACCAGTGCCAGACAAGGATACCAGGGGTTTTTGGCAGTCGCTCAGACCCTCTGAAGAGGAGCAGATCATGTGCTGGTGGAAACTATGAGTCAGCAGCTACCTAGGAGCATAAACTCTTTGTCCCTCTCTGAGGAAGTATCCAGCATCTAGGGTGAGAGGCAGGCTGAATCTGGCTTTGGGCACCCATTTCCAAAGTATCCCCTCAGGTATCAGAGGAGGTCAGCTGTTGCTGGTCCTGAAACAGAGATGAGCTGTTCGCGGGCGCAGGTGACCAGGAAGCCCAAGTAGCCATAGGGAGAAAGTCAAAAAAGGTAATTTTGGGCTCTTGGTGTGGAGAAAGGGGCAGGCTGCACTCAAGTCATGAGCTTCCACCTTTTAGGAAGACCTGCTACACACAACGAGGATGATCTGTGTGAGAGTGGATGGTTCCTTTTTGTTCTCACTGGTTCAGTTGTTGGAGGTTCTTGGTCACTTAGGTGTGGCTGTGATGCAAGAGATGGTGGAATAGCATGGTTGAATCTCTCTTTCCAGCCCCAGGGGTTAGCAGTTTGCTGCTTCTACTGGCTTCTGCTCTTGCAACTGCAGAAAGAAAGAGACAGGGTTCTGAATCCATCCTCTCAAATGTTGCCAAAGTGTCAATGGCACTCACTTAGTACAGACCCTGGGACCTGTCTTGCACAGCCACGCAGATGCAGTGTAAGGCAGATCTTGGACGATCTATCCAATGCCATCTGGGTATTAGGGTGATAGGGTCTATTCATTAATGCCCTAAGGAGTTCTTCTCTGTAAATCTTGATGTATCTAGACCCTCACTAGCCTGAGCTCTCTGTACTCCAGCTGCTCCCACCCTAGGCTTTGAATTTTAGTGTATTGATTAGGGACAGGCCACTCCAGGTCAAACCTGTCAGTTTAGGATTCCTCTTTAATTGTGTTGTTATACAAATTCTGGATTAGGAAATAGACTGACATAAGGATTGTTAAAGATGCAATAGTTCCATTGATTTCAAAGTTAGGGCCGTCCATAGAAATTATCCTGTGTTACTCACCGGCTATTACACTACAATGTCAAATGTCAAAAGGGTTCGGCCTAAGGGCAGGTCCTGGAGTGGATAAAAGTGACAAAAGCACCATTGTCCAGAGGCACCCTTATCCCTGCAGGATCGCCGGCACAGGTGAAGGGATTACAGGGGTTGAAAGAGGATGTCTAAGGTGCTAAAATGCCACTCTGTGCTGCCTGACAAGGAAGGACACCTCTCAATTTCATGGCCGCCCGTTGAAAAAAATTTACTGTGCCACTCATGGACTGTTACGCTGCAATGCCAACTGTCAAAGGGGTGCAGCCTGAAGGCGGGTCATGAAGCAGAAAAAAGCAGCAAAAGTAGGATTGGCCACAGGCACCCTCAGCCCTTCAGGAACACCTGCAGAGATTAAGGATTACAGAGGCTGAGAGCAACTATCCAGGGTGCTGAAATGTATCTCTGTGCGGCCTGACAAGGAATGCCTCATCTCAGCGTAGATCGTGCTCCCTGCGACGAGGCCGGGATATTCCGTGCCCACTGGTACTTAATGAACCGTGAACAGGACCTTCAGGGTGGATTCCCTCGGGAGAATGCACACCCAACAATCAAGTGCTTAAGACCGCCGATTATCAGCATTTTGATCCCCGGGCCCTCCAGCACAACGGAGCCCCAGAATCAGGGGGTGGTCAGGGTCCACCCTAAAGGCCATTGTTAGACCTGGCTTTTTCAGCGGGTTTATCCCCAGACGTTTTGCTTTTGGGACTCCTATTTTTTACCCTGTTTTGTTGGTTTTAGGATTCTGGGCACTTTACCACTGCTGTTTATTGCTAAAGGGCATATGCTCTCTGTGTGAATTATTATTATGGATTGGTGTTTCCATGATTGGCTAGTTTGACTTACTACTAAGTCCCTAGTATCCTGCACTGTCTATGCCCAGGGCCTGTAAGTCAAATTCTAGTAGTGGCCTGCAGCACTGATTGTGCCACCCACACAAGCAGCCTTTCAAAGGGGCAGCAGACCTGCCACTGTGGTGTCTGTACGCAGTCTCTACTGCCATGTTGACCTGGCAAGTGCACCCACTTGCCAGGCCCTAACCTTCCCTTTTATTATATGCGAGTCACATTTTATTAGAGTAGAGGGAGATTTCCTTGAACCTGAATAGGCCTGGTCTGCCTTACACAATGCTGTCTCCACCTCCTGCCAAGAATCTGGGCCAGAGATGACAGAACTGGTTTTGACTGAGCACAGAGCCTCTCTGCCACAAGCGAACAATGAGAAATTCAGTATAAATAGTGGGGCCCAGACCCCAGAACTTTAGATTAATTCTGGACTCAAGAGAAATCTCTGCCAAGGAGAGGAGCTGAGAAAGCTGAAGGAGAAGTACTGTGCCTTTGCTGTGTACTGCATGGGGCTGGCCTGCAGTGGCTGTTTCTGCCATGGAGAGGAAAAAGACTTGGCTGTGTGCTGTGTATACTGCTAGAAGAAGATCCCCAAGGGCTCGAAGTAGAGCTTGCACCTCCTGTTCTGAAGTCTCAGGGACACAAAGACTTCACCACCAGCTCCCCTGAACTTCCTTGCTGGAAGTTCTGATCTGCCTAGAGGTGCCTATTCCTGTGTTGGGCCTCTGGAGGTTGTTCTTGCTCCTTTGAGCATAAAAGAGAAGCAACTAAAGAAGCGTGACACATCTGCACCACTTATCGACACAAACCCACCATGCAGGAAGAATACCCACGCATCGCCATCGTGCAGCTGAAGAAACCGACACAGTGCTTGCCTGCGGCTGGAGAAATCGTCACACGCAGAGTCTCATGCACCGATCTCCAAAGTCCAAGATCACAGCACCGACTCTGATGCAAGCCCTGCTGTGCGACTGCAAGAACCGATTAATCATGGGACTGCGACTGGAGAGATCAACGCAGCGCTGTTGCTGCCGCTGCATTGAGAAGCGATGCATCCCTGAATCCTCACACCTCGCAGTGGGGCACCAAGTCTACAACAGCACTGTTGGACTTGGCCCTTTTCCCCCAAATTTTTCGCTTTCACCCCCAACATGTAGGATGTCTCCCCCATGGTAAAGGTTACTGAATAGGCCATGTGAGGTTTGAGAAGCCCTGTGTAATGTTAAATGCAATGCAATGGTGTGTACATTTATTTTCCCCCATTGTAAACATGTACCCTGGTGAAATGCTGCATTTGTGTTTTGCATTTGAAATGGCTGCCATGGCTGTGCATTGTGCCACCTGACTGCAGGAGGTTAGCAGTCTAGTTGTTAGGTACCTAGCCACCCCTGCATTTGGAGGGAAAGCCTGCCCCTCCCCCCCGGGTGCTCTACTTCTCCCCTGAGCCAGTTAGAACTAGTTCGCCTGTCTGGGTGGGTTAGCGTTCTAGTTGTCTGGTACCCAGCAATCCCAGCATTTGGAGGGTCCTTCTAGAAGCATCCAGCCTTTCTGGTATAGAGAGAGCAGTAGAGATGTGATGTGCAGAGACAGAGCTGGGACAGGAATGTGAGGGGACCTGCTGCAAGGGGATACCGCCACTTGGGCCTGTGTGCTGGGCCCTGCACCCATCTAGGACCCCCCCTACTGTCACCAGGGCTTGTGAAGCCCCACTTCAGGAGTTCAGTCTGCCGTGTGGGAGGAGGGCCACGCTGCAGTGGGGATGGTGAAAGCCTACCTCCCTGCTTTGATGATGCCCCCACTACCTGCTGACCTGGCCCAGTGGTGCCTACTGCCCTGTCCCCTGGGCCCCTGAGGAAGGAGGGTCCCCCTAGGTCCCTGGAGTTGCCGGGACCCTGCGCTACGCAAGCGTTGTGCAAAGAAGCGCCCAGAAGGAACTGTTTTATTGGGACGAACTGTGTTATGCTAGGACTGCTGTCTCTTACAGCGCTGCGTTTACAAAGCTCTGTTTAGCCCCCTGTAGTGGCCAGTGTCCTTGATACTGTTTTCTTTTGGTGCTAAAGTTAACCCCTGGCTAGGGGAGTGTTCTTTGCAGCCTGTCCTTGAGCAGCAAACGAGGTTGTTTGTGCCCTGGTGCTCAGGTTTGATGCCTCATGGTAAATGTGAATATGCCTGTCTAGGCCGGATATTAAAGTTGTGCCTATGCCAATGCCATGCCTCATGTTAAATGCATTTAGGCTACTGTTGATGCCCACAGGTCCATGTTGGATGAAAGTGCTGTTATGCCTAAAGTGTTCCCGGCCTCATGATTTAGGCCTAGGCCAGATGTGGATGCGAGGTGTCGCATGTTTCTTTTACAGGAGGTGCTAATGCCAGACCGGCTGTGTTTATGCCTAATGTTTCCTGGTATGCTAAAAGCCTTCTACCTAGGTTAGGAAAAGGATTAAGGCCTGAGTTTGCCCTGCGATATTGACCTTGGGTTTTAGCATTAGTATTTCTCTCCCTCACGTATTCTCCTAAGGTTTCATGCCAATGATAACACGTTTTTATTTCAGCCATGGACTTACAGACTTAACCTTTTATTCCTGCCCATTTTCCCTTGTAAATAATCCCCCTTGCATTCATTGCTCTGGCGCCAGTTGGCGCCCTCTTGTGATTACTGCTATTGTTATGTTTTACCTTTGCAGGTTGGAGATAATACAACACTTATTCTTTTTCAAACCAGAAGCAGTGTCGTGTCTCTTTTGTGGTGTGCCTGGTATGTCGTCTGTGGGTACAGCGTAGATGCTTTGCACATGTCCTCTGAAGTTTGGCCTGCCCGCTCTGCTCCATGCTAGAATTGGCAACCCCATTTCTAACAAGCGCCATGGCCACAATAAAAAAATGACGCGTCACCTCCTCACACAGTACGAAACAAATGTATCACCTCCTATTCAGTAAGGAAGAGACGCATCGCCTCCCTGGCGTGGCAGCAAGGAACCGATGCAGCACCTCCCCTGGAGAAAGGAACCAATGCATCACCTTCCCTGTGCATAAGGAACCGTCACATCACCTTTCCTTTGGCTGTTTCTGTTTATGATTTTGATGCATCCAAGGTACTTTGTGTTCAAAGTATTGTATCTATAGTTTGCTCTGGACAGAACTGTTTTCACCTTTTAAAAGTCATAACTTGATAACTGTATGTTAGATTTTTGTTGTTTTGGCCTTGGTTGGTTTGGATAAAGATTATTTATTTTTCTAAACAAGTGTGGTGTCCATTTGTAGTGTTTTCACTGTATTACTGTATGTGTGCACAAATGCTTTATACAATGCCTCTGCGATAAGCTTGTCTGCTTGTGCCAAGCTACCAAGGCGTTGAGCAGGGGTTGTCTAAGGGTGTAACACCCTTACCCTGAGTAGAAGCAAGGGTCCCTACTTGGACAAAGGTGCAAACCATTGTCAACTAGAGACCCTCATTTCTAGCATTGCTCTGAATATTAACAGTGTTCTTTTATACATCTCCACAAGTAGATATAAATTAAGACATTGTTCAATGGTACCTAGATTGAGTCTGAAGCCTTAATGCATTTCTCCTAAGAGGTAACTGTCCTTTAAGAAAAAGATGTGTAACATATAGTACAATATGAGTAAGGTACTCAAACCTCATTGATCTTTTCTGTAATCATCCCCTTAGGGTGGTTGCTACAAGCTACAGGAGCACTGTCTATGCATGATCTTGTAGAAGATGGACTGGTGGGTGGTCGTAACATGTGCTCTAGGTTTGAAAAACTACGGTATAAGCTGTATCCTGATTGGTAATAAGTTTGTAGAACGTCTACGTTTTTTGTAATTGGCACGCCTCTTAAAGGTGAATTGAAAATGCCTGATGATGGGAGTAATACATGGATGTATAAATTAACAAGCACGTGAAAAGGACAAAAATCTGTCAACCCACCCTTGAAAGCATTAGAACAGACTTTTCATTCACACTTTTCATGCAGTATGAGCTCTGACTCCTTTTCTTCCTGTATGGGTTTGAATGCAGTTCTAGTAAAATATTTTGAGTCTGGCTTAAAGGTTTATTGTAATGTGAGATATACCGATATCATAGAGATAGCACAGTGAAGGACATTTCTACAGGGGCTTCTCTGGATCTAGCACTTCCTCCAGAAACCTGAGGATTTCCCTTTGACAGAGAGATCTATATAAGGGTGTCTCAGCAGTAAGGGGGTCAGCTTTTGTCAATGCCACTTAATTGGCTTGCATACATGCATATTCACCATGAGTGATAAAGTACCTGTGACAGACATAACCAATAATGTACATGCGTTGGCTTATTATATTTATATAAAAAACACAGGGCCTTATGTGTGTGTGAGTGTGTGTGTGTGAGTGTGTGTGAGTGCGTGTGTGTGTGAGTATGTGTGTGAGTGTGTGAGTGTGAGTGTGTGTGTGTGTGTGTGTGAGTGTGTGTGAGTGCGTGTGTGTGTGAGTATGTGTGTGAGTGTGTGAGTGTGAGTGCGTGTGTGTGTGAGTATGTGTGTGAGTGTGTGAGTGTGAGTGTGTGTGTGTGTGTGTGTGAGTGTGTGTGAGTGCGTGTGTGTGTGAGTATGTGTGTGAGTGTGTGAGTGTGAGTGTGTGAGTGTGTGAGTGTGAGTGAGTGAGTGAGAGTGTGTGTGCCTGTGCATGTGTGTGTTGAGAACAAGAATTGAGCAGGAAGATATTAAACTGAGGTATGATGAGGCAAGGGTAAATTGAGTGCAGATTACATTTTAGAACTATATTTTGTATGTCTTGGTGTAGTGTGAACTTGATGTAAAACTGGTTTTCTATGTAGAAAGGTTTCATTGAAATACCAAACTCTTGAAACACTGCAGTTCGATGAGTGGTAAGCCCAATAGACATGGGCGGCTGGTGTTCATGGGCAAAATGGGCGCTGACCTGCCACCCTTGGGGAAGAGGCAAGAACAGGGAAAATAAACACAGAGGAGCTGAAAAGAATGTGCTGCTGCAAAGCGTGTGCTGAATCTGCTGGGAAAACTTTAGTGAACTTTGCAGATGTCTTACTGCGCAAACATAGGTAAATTTTTTAAAAACCTATCAAATTATACTGAAAAGTAATTGAAATGACGACCATTTAAATTTACATAAAAAAAGCATAATACCTATAGCAAGTGCACACAGTCAGTTTTCAAGAGCATTCTTCCTCATTACAAATCGGCCTGATCCAAAATGTAGCTCACAATTTAGAGAAACTAAAAATCATCCTGATTTACTACAAAGATTTTAAAAATTTCAGAACATACAGCAGTTCAATTGCTTTTCAGTATAAGTTTAAAAAAAATATGACCTATGTTTTTCATACTTCATTTATAATCAAAGGAAATAACATTGTGGTCTACAAAAAACTGGAAGTAGATTCGCAACAGCGAAACATCTATTTATGCAAGACTGCTTATCATTATTTAGCATCTAGGGTCACTAAGACTCCATCACAGATGCACTGCTATAAGATTAGTTTATAGGGTGCTGAGTTATAACAATCGGTGTTACAATGTATGAGTTACCATAACTCTAGTTTCAAGTTTCTTTATTTCCTGCATAGTTTCTAAAAACCATTGCAATATTACTGCATAAAATACAAAAAAATATATTTACAATTTCAGCAGTGTGTGTATGTGGTCCTCCAAATTTCCTGCCTTTTTTTTGGTTATAAAAGGCAATCTTCAGATTAAAACCAAATTAAAACCCAATGTTAGATAAATCTTTACAAATATAAAATCAGAGTTAATTGTAGACATAATATGTGTCCTCCTATGACTGGATGCTAAAATTTGCAGATTCATGTACCTTTCGACCAGCCTTGTATTTCTTTTGCAAGTCGTGTTCGTGTTGGTCAGGTTTTTTCACTTGTTGAGAGGGTTCTTTCTTTACTTCTGGCAGTGTGTTCTTATTATGGTTTGGTTAGGGACTTGTTCCTGTTGGCGGTGTGCTGCCCAGGCCTGGTTCAGTTTTTGTTGTCTTGGGCATTTTTGTTCAGCCAGCATAAAGAATTTTACCAATCTACAATTTAGCTGTGTATTTTCTGGGTTTAAGCATGCTAGCACCGCTTGCCTCCTGGTGCAGATGCCTTTCTGTTTGAAGGGTTCTTTGAGAAGCTGTTTCCTTGATTGGTGCAGGTCCTTGCATAAGCAGATTAGATGCAGTATGTCTAATCGTTAGGTGTTGCACAACCTGCACGGCTCTTGTGCTAGTGACCTTTGCCATGGTGGAAGGTGCTGAGCGCACGCAAGGATCCCCATTCTATACCTCGGAAAGTTTGTTTTTATAGACATTGGATAAACACGGTTAAAATATGGTTGTGGAGACAGTGATTTATAGGAGTTAAGGGTCATCCAGGCATGTGATCTGTTTGAGAAGCTTGCTTTGTCCTCCACCAGAGAAATTTGTTTTAAGATTTTCCATAACAGTTTTTTTAAATTGGGGTAGCTAATTTGTGCATTCCAAGGTTCTGTGAGTTGGGTAGATTCTAGGGCTAGCTGAAGGTAGTTTCTGGCTTGGTAGTGCTCCCTATGCTGTATGTCCTGCCACAGCAGATAGTTTAGCGTATTTGTGGTGGCACTTCCGATCCTGTGCAAGCAGATGATGTAAGCACCATGCCTAGCTAGATCTTGTTGTAGGAGGCCAAACTCCAGCATTATTTGAGCTGGTGATGTGTAGGACGGAAGACTGAACATGATTCTATAGGCCTTGACCTGTATGTTTTCCAGCTACTTTGCATCTCTTCCCTGCATTGCCTCACTGCCATAGGTAATTGAGGGGAGATGTTTTGCCCGAATTACCTTCAAAAGCGGAGTCAGGGTAGGTCCCATCAGTATATTGCGAGATTTTTCATTGTTAGGGCGATCAGCAGAGCTTTCCTTCTGGCTTCCTGTTTCTGGCGCCAGAACGACCCATCCTTGTTGAGTGTAACTCCAAGGTACTTGTATTCCTGAACTGAGTCAAGTTTTGTGCCACCAAGGTACTACTTTATATAGTTTATTGACATTGTCCATGTCTTGCGCAGGTTTATTTTTGAGTTATTTTCTGTGGCGTAGTTCTACATTTCCGTCAGTAGATGCTGGAGACAAACGTAAGTGTGACTGAGCAGAACTACGTTGTCTGCGTACATGAGATTGGACAATGTTTTCCCTCCTATCCTTGGTGAATGGGAATTGCAGGCGTCAAGTGCCTTTGGAAGGTCAGCCATGTATAGATTAAACAAGGTCGGTGCAAGCACACAACCCTGTTTCAGTCCCTTTGATGTGGGAACTTTCGAGGAGATGTGGGTACCGCCACCTAGTTTCACCTGCACCCAGGCATCTGTGCAAAGAAGTTTCAGCATTTTTAAAGTATGCTGTGGTATACCCAATTGCGCCAATTTCCCCCACAATCTACCTCTCTCTACGTTATCGAAGGCAGCGCTAGAGTCAATGTAGCACAAATGTAAAGGTAGTTTTGAAGCTTTGGCTGCATCGATTATTAGTGAGATTGTGAGGATGTTTGTGGATGTGCTGGCCATTTTGCGGAAGCCAGTCTGATTCAATGGTATTATCGAATTCACCTCTGCCCAGTTTGTCAGCTCCTCTAATATAGTGCCCAAAAAGTATTTTGCTTCATTGTCTATTAGAGCTACTAAGCGATAATTGTTGGGCTCAGATTTGTAATTTTTTGTATGGATTGGCACTATTGTTAAGCCCTTCCATGATTCCGGCATTCTGTTTAGCCGCCTGACTTCAAGAAATAGAAATCGTAGGATGTCGGCCCAGTCTTCGCTCTTTGCTTTAAACAGGGCAGGTGGAATTCCGTTCAGGCCCGGAGCCCCTTCCTTCCTCCCTTTGGCTATCTGCTTTTTGATTAGGAGGGGCAGAGAGCGGTTATCTGTGCTCAAAGCTCTGTTTTCTTTGTGTGGCTGCTCCTGATCCCTCATCTACGTTTTGCCTGCTCCAGCTTGTTCTCCAGATGTCCCACTATTGGCCATTTGAGTTCCAGCACTATCTGTTTGGTTGTTGAAGTGGGTGGTAAGGAATTTTACCCAGTTTGCTTCCGAAATATGTGATCCAATACCCTTATGGTGTGGATGGATAATCCTATTCACCATCTTCCAGAAGCCGCCACTGTTATTGTTGTTTGTATCGTATAGACGTTTTGCCCAAAACACATTCTCACGCTCACTGTTGATGTTCCATTTCAGACTTTTTAATTTTGCTCTTTGCTCAATCAAAGAGGCTCGTACAGTGGCGTTCTCTGGGAGTCTTCTCAGCTTGTGCAGAGTTGCATTGATTGATTTTTTGGAATGTTTCAAATGTTGTCTTTGGTCCTTCGACATTTTGTTTCTTTCCCATGCTTTCTGGGAGTTAATTTTTGTGACAAAAGTTTCTGCATGTTGATCTAGAAGCTTGGCCGTGAACTGTTCCCAATGATCTATTTTATCTTCTGGGCAGAGTGCTAACGAGTTCAAAAGATGGATTGCTGCTTCGGCCTTTGAGTTTGAATTGTTTATTGAACATTTTATCCTTCTTAAGTTGGACGTAGAGATGCACCCCAGAGTTGTGTCCGTGCTGATCGATCTTGCTACAGTCGCTATTATTTGCAATTCTTGGGGGCGATGGTCGCTATCTCCCTTATCTCCCATTCTGTACCCAAATATATATGGGAAGAGTGTGAGGCTTGCAAAGGTATAGTCCAATATGGAGCTTGTTGTAGGGGAATAGTAAGAGTCAACTGGTGGAGTATCGTCCGGAAATCTTCCATTTAAGGCTCTGAGATTTAGATGTTCTAGATCTGCAAGTAGGTGACTGTTGCAGTTACCATAACTCAAGTTCTGTGATGTAGAATGGATTATTTGTAGATATTGTCACTGCACATATTACAGGAGAAGCAGCAATTGCGATATACAAAAATTATTTGTTAGAAGGCGACCTCAGGGGAGGGCAGGCAGTGTACCTGACCACCCTGGGACCCACCTCCTTAGTTACAAAGACGAGCCCTGGCGGGAGACTTCTCAAGGGGGAGAGTCTCGAATCTAGCATCGTACACACTCCACAAGCACCACACGACAAAGAGACACCACACCGTAGCTTCTTGAGAACGTTTCTTTATCTTGTGTTCCAAAGGATCTTTATGATCGGCAAAGGCAAGTATTTACAACTAGAGCAAGGGCTCAAAGAAACTCGGTCAGGATAGGGGTAGCGGGACAGTCTTACGGGATCAGTGTCAATATCGGTGCGTATCCGGCGCACAGCTCTCAATCCTCGAGCCGGGGGATATGATGCGATCTTTGGGGTCCAGCTGGACCAGGAGAGTCAGGGAGCCGCGAGTCACTCAGCAGGGCTCAAGCACGATGTCGGAGGTCTTACGATTTTCAGGGGAGCCGCGAGTCACTCAGCAGGGCTCAGGTGTTCCAAAGTTGCAAGGGAGCCGCGAGTTACTCAGCAGGTCTCAAACACGATGTCGGAGGTCTTACGATCTTCAGGGGAGCCGCAAGTCACTCAGCAGGGCTCAAGTGCGATGTCGGAGGTCTTACGATCTTCAGGGGAGCTGCGAGTCACTCAGCAGGGCTCAGGTGTTCCAAAGTTGCTGGGGAGCTGCGAGTCACTCAGCGGGTCTCAGGTGGTTCCAGCAGAAGTCCTTCTCTGCCAAGCGAGCCGCGACCACGTCAGCAGGGCTCTCGTCGTTCCAGAATCGAATCTGCTGATAGTCCTGGAGCATCCCTAGTTATAGGGCGGCTCCTCTCTGATCTCCGGAGTTCTGGTATCCTGGTGTCTTAGCACCTGAGGGCCGCTTGTTGGGGTTTCCTGCCACGCGGCCCTTTGATCCATTCATGTCAGGTTCGGGAGGGGTCCCAGACACACAGCAGGCATGGAGCCAGCCTTCAGGGAGGACGGAGGGCGATTGAAACCCATCTCTCGAGGGGAGGTTGGAGGTGTGAGAGAAACTGCTCCTCTCTCTCTCACTCAAGGGAGCGCGATGTCCTCCAGCCAAGGTGGCGCCTCTCGGCCTAGGCTGCGCTGGATCGGGCGGCCATCTTAGGGGCCGGGAAGTGGGCACGGACGGGGATTAGTCCGGGGACGTGTGTGTGTAACATGGAGGGAAGGGTCGGCTAGCCTGGGGGACTCAGGGGTCTGTTGTGGTGTAAAGCTCGGAAGGGTGTGGCTACGGGTCAGGGAGGACCACGCCACAAGGCCGGGTCTAACATGCGTCCCCCCCAGCTGAAAGTTGGGGAGAACTACCCATCCTCTTGGGGGTTCTCTTCGCTGAGGCGGAAGAACCTGGAGAGGCCGTCAGGGTTGGCGTGGTTGGTACCAGGGCGATGCTCTACAGTGAAATCCCTCCCCTGGAGAGAGATCGACCATCGCAGTAGTTTGGGGTTCTCGCCCCTCATCTGCATCAACCACCGCAATGGTAGATGATCCGTCTGGACTCGTAAATGGGTTCCGAACAAGTAGGGCCGTAACTTCTTTAGGGCCCAGACTACTGCGAACGCTTCTCGTTCGATGGTGCTCCATCTCTGCTCTCTGGGGAGTAGCCTCCGGCTAAGGAAGACTACCGGCTTTTCTAGACCTTTCTCATTCAGTTGGGATAGTACGGCCCCAATGCCGTGTTCTGAAGCATCGGTCTGTACCACAAACTCTTTTGAGTAGTCAGGGGCTCGTAGCACGGGGGGAGTACACATGGCTTTCTTGAGGGCGTCGAACGCCTCTTGGCAGGTGGGGGTCCACTGCACCGTCTTGTGCTGCTTTTTGGACGTTAGTTCTGTGAGGGGACCTACGAGGCTGCCGTAACTCCTGATGAACCTCCGGTAGTAGCCGGTGAGGCCCAGGAAGGCTCGGACCTCTGTTTGGATGGTTGGTGGTTCCCAGGTTAAGATGGCGTCAATCTTAGGCTGTAAAGGGGCGATTCGCCCGCTTCCCACCTGGTGTCCCAGGTAGACCACCGATCCTTGCCCAATCTGGCATTTGCTAGCTTTCACTGTGAGGCCTGCCTGGCGCAGGGCCATCAGCACCCTCCGGAGGTGCTGGAGGTGCTCACTCCATTCTGAACTGAAAACCGCGATATCGTCCAGATATGCGGCACTGAACTCTTCCAACCCGGCCAGGACTCTGTTTACCAGTCTCTCAAAAGTGGCCGGGGCATTTTTCATCCCGAAGGGCATCACGCGAAAGCGATAGTGCCCATCCGGGGTGGAGAAGGCGGACCGTTCCTTGGCTCCCTCTGTGAGCGCAATTTGCCAGTATCCGCAGGTCAAGTCAAAGGTGCTGAGAAAATGAGCAGACCCGAGACGGTCAATGAGCTCATCGGCGCGGGGGATAGGGTGAGCGTCGGCTCGGGTGATGGCATTGAGCCCCCGGTAGTCCACGCAGAATCTCAGTTCAAGGGCGACACCAGGGGCAGTGGCTTTCAGGACCAGCACCACTGGGCTGGCCCAGGGGCTGTCTGAGGGTTCGACCACTCCCATGGACAACATCTTCGAGACCTAGGCCTGGATGCATGTCCGGACTCGATCGGGTACTCGGTAGGCTCGGTGGCGCACCGGCTGGCTGTCTCCGGTGTCCACGTCATGGACACACCAATGGGTGACCTTGGGGAGGAGGGAAAACAGGTCAGAGAACTGCCCCAAGAGCTGGCGGCAGTCTTCGCGTTGCTGGAGAGTGAGGGAGGAGGAGAGGTTCACTCCGTCCACGGAGCCATCTTTCTCTTTGGTGCACAGGAGGTCAGGGAGAGGCTCCGTTTCCTCTTCCGCCCCGTGTGGCCAACAGTAGACTCAGCTCCGTCCGCACGAAGTGAGGCTTGAGGCGGTTCACGTGCAGGACCCGCAGGGGGTTCCGGGGGGACTGGACGTCCACCAAGTACGTGACTTGGCTTTTCCGCTCGATCACCTTCAAGGGCCCCGTCCACTTATCTTGGAGCGGGCAAGGTTTTACTGGGGCCATGACCCATACCTGCTGGCCTGGCTGGAACTCGACCAAAGTGGCATTCTGGTCGTACCAGCGCTTCATTTCTTCCTGGCTCGCCTCCAGGTTGGCCTCAGCCAGCTCCCGGAACTTCCGAGTCTGGTTTCGGAGGGTCAGAATGTACCGGAACATCTCCTGAGGAGGGTCTCGGGGTGCCGTCTCCCAGCCTTCTCTGACCAGGCTGAGGGGCCCCCGGACAGGGTGTCCGTACAGTAATTCAAACGGGCTGAACCCCAAGGATTTCTGGGGGACTTCCCGGTAAGCGAACAAGAGGCAGGGGAGCAGGACGTCCCACTTACGCCGGAGGGGCACCTCTAGGCCCATGATCATCCCCTTTAGAGTCCGGTTAAACCGCTCTACTAGGCCATTTTCGTGGGGGTGGTACGGAGTGGTGAACCGATAGGACACTCCACATTGCTGCCAAAGAGACGTCATGTACCGGGAGATAAAGTTCGTCCCGCGGTTGCTCACGACCTCTCGGGTAAATCCTACACGGGGAAAGATTCCCATCAGCGCCCGGCCCACCACGGGGGCCGTGACGGTGCGTAGGGGAGGGCTTCAGGGTATCGAGTGGCATGGTCGACTAGGACGAGGATGAAGCGGTGACCTTGAGAGGTCTTGGGGTCCAACGGCCCCACAATGTTAATTCCAACCCGCTCAAAGGGGGTACTGATGACGGGGAATGGTTGGAGGGGAGCCTTGCGCTTTCCTCCGCTTTTTCCACTGGTCTGGCACGTGGGGCAGGACTTGCAGTGGGCCTCTACGTTTGCTTTCATTTTGGGCCAATAGAAGTGCATGACCAGGCGGCTATACGTCTTGTCTTGGCCCAAGTGACCTGCTAGGGGTACATCGTGGGGCAAGCCCAGGAGGAAGTCTCGGAAGCGTAGGGGTACCACCAGCACCCGGGCTGACCCTAGCTCCGCGGACTTCTGTTCGCTGTAAAGGAGGTCGTTCTCCCAGTACAACCAATGTGTTCCGGATTGGTCGCCCGCGGTCTGGGCTTTGGCCTGTCGCCGGGGTCCGACCAGGGAAGGACAAGTAGCTTGCTCCCGGCAGAACTCCTCTCGGGAGGGGCCCCCCTCATGGCGCCACTGCGCCAATTCGGGCAGATCACCCAGCTCGGTGATCTGTGCGGGGTCGGGTGTATGGGTCCGTTGTCAGCGACATCTTCTCATCGTGGGGAGAGGTCGGAGGTTTCGGCTGGATTGGCCCTGTCACCATCCACAGGGGGGAGGCTGGCAGTGTCGTCCTCGACTTCCCCGTCGGGGGGCAGTCGGGCTGCCATAGATCGGGTGGTGGCGCACACTCACTCGGGAAGACCCATCATCCCGAGGTGGGTTCGGCGCTCGACCTGCTTCCATGGAGAACTTTCCAGGTCATTCCCCAGGAGGCAGTCAACAGGCTGGGAGGTCCGTACTGCTACTTTCAATTTACCTGCTACTCCTTCCCACTTGAATGGTATCAGGGCTACCTTACACAAGTTCTCAGTGTTATCTGCTGAAATTACGGGGCACAAGACATTGGGGAGGATCTGGTCTTCTCGCACTAAATGGCTAAGGACACCTGTGATGCTGGCTCCGGTGTCACGGAGGGCCTCCACTCGGTGGCCATTCACTGTTACTAACTGGCGGTACTTCTTGGTGTTGGTAGGCAGGGCTTTCCCGGGGACCATCTCCCTATCTCCCAGGGATACTAGGGTCATGGCAGTAGGTTCCCATTCCTCGGTGTCCTCAAACTCCTCCCCGAGAGCTACATTCGCTATCTGCCTAGTCGGGGGAGTTGTGGTAGGGATACGTGGGGCCATGGGACACTGGGGATCACTGGCGTAGTGCCCGGGCTTTTGGCATCTAAAACATGTGATTGTTACTCTGTGCTGTCTACCTGGGGCTCCGGCAGTAGCTGGTGGAGGTGCGGGGAAATTCGGTGGTGGGTTTCTTGGGGGGCTACGCTGGAGACCGGACTGGGCTTCCCTGGGTCCTCCTTGGTTTCCCCCCCTCTCTGGCGGGGTGGTCCTTGACTGGTGCGGGAGTAGTCTCCTACGGGGCCCCGGGAGACCCGGGTGTTCACCCAGCGATCCGCCTCGATGGCCAGCTTCCTCGGATCTGCGAGCTTGCTGTCGAGCAGATGCTGGCGTAGTTTCACAAAACAATTCGCAGACAAATGTTCCCACAGCATGAGGTCAGTTAGTTCTTCCACGGTGGTCACTTTGCTGCCCTTGACCCATCCTTCGAATGCTCTGCTAAAAAAGGTTAGGTATTCTACCCAGGTGGTGCCAGGAATCTTTTTGCAGTCCCGGAACCGCTGGCGGTACATTTCTGGGGTGAGGCCGTATCTCGTCAGGAGGGCCTACTTCATGTGGCTGTAGGAAGTCTGCACGGAGGACGGTAGATCGAGCAGGGTGTCTCTCCCCTCGCTCAGGAATCAACCCCACAATCCGGCCCCCCAATCTTTCTGTGGGACTCGGTGGGAGGTCATGGCAACTTCGTAGGCCTTGAACCATTGCTGGATGTCGTCATTTTTGTAATATTCTTTGACCACCTCTTTGGGGATGTGGACTTTCGGCTCTGCCGGGGGTCTGATCTCTCGGTTCCCCGGGGGCCGGTTTTCTTCACTCCTCGCCTTGAGTTTGAGCTCCCTCAAGCTTCGCTCGTGCTCCAGCTGAGGTATATTCCCTTCCTGCTCCCGCTGGAGTTTCTTCTCTTCTAATTCTCCTTGTACTTTCATTTGTTCGACCGCAAGTTTCTTTTCTGCCAATTTTATTTCGCCTTCGATCTTCAGTTTTGCCATCTCGAGCTCGTGGTGGCGACTTCTTTCTCGATACGCGAGCGTTTCCGGGGATAGGCCCCCGTCTGGTGCGATGCTTCGTACCTGGCTGCTGCTGCTTTCCATCTGGGGGAGTCCCGGTTCGTCTGACTGCGCTGCCGCTCCTTCTGTGCGGGGGACTCCGGACTCCACCCAAGCTTTCAATGTTTTCTGCATGTCTTCCTTTGTTTTGAGGCCAGTGGTAGCGATTCCCAGTTCTTTGCAGAATTCCTTTAGTTCTTTGTGCGTGTACGTCGACTTCCATGGTACTCATTGTGGTTTCTTCTGCCGTCTTTGCTCGGTAGTTCGTTAGTCTTGTACTGTACGATCTCTAGATTGCGGCTCGTATCCCGTCGCTTGCCACCAATGTTAGAAGGCGACCTCAGGGGAGGGCAGGCAGTGTACCTGACCACCCTGGGACCCACCTCCTTAGTTACAAAGACGAGCCCTGGCGGGAGACTTCTCAAGGGGGAGAGTCTCGAATCTAGGATCGTACACACTCCACAAGCACCACACGACAAAGAGACACCACACCGTAGCTTCTTGAGAACGTTTCTTTATCTCGTGTTCAAAGGATCTTTATGATCGGCAAAGGCAAGTATTTACATCTAGAGCAAGGGCTCAAAGAGTCTCGGTCAGGGTAGGGGTAGCGGGACAGTCTTACGGGATCAGTGTCAATATCGGTGCGTATCCGGCGCACAGCTCTCAATCCTCGAGCCGGGGGATATGATGCGATCTTTGGGGTCCAGCCGGACCAGGAGAGTCAGGGAGCCGCGAGTCACTCAGCAGGGCTCAAGCACGATGTCGGAGGTCTTACGATCTTCAGGGGAGCCGTGAGTCACTCAGCAGGGCTCAGGTGTTCCAAAGTTGCAAGGGAGCCGCGAGTCACTCAGCAGGTCTCAAACACGATGTCGGAGGTCTTACGATCTTCAGGGGAGCCGCGAGTCACTCAGCAGGGCTCAAGCGCGATGTCAGAGGTCTTACGATCTTCAGGGGAGCCGCGAGTCACTCAGCAGGGCTCAGGTGTTCCAAAGTTGCTGGGGAGCTGCGAGTCACTCAGCGGGTCTCAGGTGGTTCCAGCAGAAGTCCTTCTCTGCCAAGCGAGCCGCGACCACGTCAGCAGGGCTCTCGTCGTTCCAGAATCGAATCTGCTGATAGTCCTGGAGCATCCCTAGTTATAGGACGGCTCCTCTCTGATCTCCGGAGTTCTGGTATCCTGGAGTCTTAGCACCTGAGGGCCGCTTGTTGGGGTTTCCTGCCACGCGGCCCTTTGATCCATTCATGTCAGGTTCGGGAGGGGTCCCAGACACACAGCAGGCATGGAGCCAGCCCTCAGGGAGGCCGGAGGGCAATTGAAACCCATCTCTCGAGGGGAGGTTGGAGGTGTGAGAGAAACTGCTCCTCCCTCTCTCACTCAAGGGGGCGCGATGCCCTCCAGCCAAGGTGGCGCCTCTCGGCCTAGGCTGCGCTGGATCGGGCGGCCATCTTAGGGGCCGGGAAGTGGGCACGGACGGGGAAGTCCGGGGACGTGTGTGTGTAACATGGAGGGAAGGGTCGGCTAGGCTGGGGGACTCAGGGGTCTGTTGTGGTGTAAAGCTCGGAAGGGTGTGGCTACGGGTCAGGGAGGACCACGCCACGAGGTCGGGTCTAACATTATTTATATGAGACTGCTCATTATAAATAATCCCTGTGGGTCATGTGACTTTTGGTGTACGTATTGTGAAAATACCAGTTAGAATGTGCCGGCTTAGAGCAGTGCACATGGACACAGAAAAGTTACTCCAACCTTTGATCAATGAAATTTGATTTGTTTTAAATATTTGTACTGAACAGAGCACGCGAAATGGAATGACGCCTGTATATATTGAATCCAGTACACCCGTTGCTTTACAGCATACAATGTCTGTGTTTATGAGGAACATCCCAGAAAGCCTCACTGTGGGCTAAGATGGGCTATGTATATAAAAGTGCATTGTGGGAAAATCCTCCAACCGTGATCAAGGCCTTTGGCCAAAACGCATCGTTGTGATTTACAGACAGGGGTCCTCTTGGTTTATGAATAAATAACTTACAACCTGCGAACCCTGAGTGCAGCGTATTTTTGCTTTCAAAATTGACTTAGGCCACGGATTCGGCCTCACGTTTGCACCCGCTGTTGAGCGCTCTGGCTGAGGGTCCAATTGGTGGAAAAAAATATATATATTCATATATACATATATATACATATATATATATATATATCTTCAAGGTACGTGGCTTGGCAAAAAACAAAAACACACACACATATATTTATGTATATAGATATATATATATATATAAAATATATCTTCAAGGTACCTAGATGTGGAGTTAAGAATAGTAAATGTTTACTTCCTCCACATACACTTGTCTTTTGATAAAGTTTGCCTATGATATTATAAAACTATAATATCATTGATATTCCGTGGTACAATCGTGCACCACCATTTCCACACCTTACTACCACCTCACAGTAAATTTTTACTCCCCATCACTGAACTATCAACCTCACCACTGCCCTAGGACCCCCATCACTGCCACTAACAGGACTAACCTGCCACCTCACCCATCAGGCCCGGGCTGGGAAACCAAAGCAGCCCTGCCAATTTTGTAGAACACCTCCCGGGAGGGGGGGCAGGGCGGTGCAAGTGTGAAGAACTGCTGTTTTTGGTACTAGGGCCCGATATTACAGCACCACTGGAATACTGGCCCCCAGCAACAAAAACAGCCCCCACCCTTCCATCCTCCTGGGAAAATGCCTGATGCCCATTAAGGCCAGTCCGACCCAGTCACCCATTCACTACCATCCCAATCATATCACCATACCAGAATGTACTTCTGTCCTGCCACTTTGGCCATCCAGCACTTTACACCTTTGCCCCTCCCCACAGCAGAGCACTGCACACAGCAGGCTATTTGCTTCCTCACAGCAGTCTATAAATATTCTTCATGCTCAGACATGCTCAGACCACAGAAGACTTTGACTAAATATACTAAACACATTGCCCTAGTCAATGGGTTCTTTCTAGTGGGTCCAACAGAGTTTAGTGCTAATATGAATATTATTATGTTGTGATAAACATGTTCCCCAAAAGTGACCTACTGTAGAACATCCACTGCTCTGCACTGCTGATGCAGAGATTACAGCGCCGAATGAAACACCGACCATCTGCTTTAACCTAAAACAGCAACACAACTTTCCTTGACCTCAGCTGGAGGCAAACAGGTGCAAAGCATTAGAAGAAAGCACCAAACTGTAAAATGGGAGAAAGCAGCGCGTCCACGACATCAGTTCCAGTGGTTTTATTTCACGCTTGTTATGCACAGGCCAACAGTAGGCAGCTCATTCTGATTCTTACCATGTTGTGGCTGTAATGCTGTCCCAGTAATACTGACCCGACAGGGTGTGGTATTTACAAGGTGTGGTATTATTACCGCTCTCCCCTCTTCTCAGTTTTCTTGCTTGCAATGAGGCATAACATGCAGACTTAGGGCCCGATTCACAGAACTAATTGAAGACAAAATTCTAAACTTACTACCATTTTGGTCTTCACAGAAGGCACTTACTCATTTTGGTATTCACAGAAGTTAGGAGTCCTAAAGTTAGGACTCCTAACTTCTGTGAATACCAAAATGATTAAGTGCCTTCTGTGAATACCAAAATGAGTAAGTTCCTTCTGTGAATACCAAAATGGTAGAAGTTTAGAATTTTGTCTTAAATTATTTCTGCGAATCAGGCCCTAAAGTCTGCATGCACACAAATGTCTCTTCCCAAGGAGAAGGCATTTGAAAGCGATGCCTTTAGCATGCACTGTCTGCATACAGATGCATGCATCACCTGGATACAGATGCATCCATCACCTGCATACAGATGCATGGACCGCCTGGATACAGATGCATCCATCACCTGCATACTAATGCATGCACCGCCTGTATGCAGATGATTCCACCACCGGAATACAGATGCATGCACCGTCTGCATACAGGTGCATGCACCACCTGGATACAGATGCATCCACTACCCACATACAGATGCATGCACCGTCTGCATACAGATGCTTGCACCCCCTGCATACAGATGCATGCACCACCTGCATACAGATACATCCACCAATCGCATACTGATGCATGCACCGTCTGCATACAGATGTATCCACCAAACGCATGCAGATGCATGCACCGCCTATATACAGATGCATCCACCACCCGCATACAGATGCATGCATCGCCTGCATACAGATGGATGCACAGCTAGCATCCAGATGCATCCACCGCCTGCATACAGATGCATCCACCACCCATATACAGATGCATGCAGCTCCTGCATACAGATGCATGCACCGCCTGCATACAGATGCATCCACCACCACCGTACAGATGCATGCCCCGCCTGCATACAGATGCATGCACCAACTGCATACAGATGTATCCACCACTTGCATACAGATGCATGCACCATCTGCATACAGATGCATGCACCAACGGCATACAGATCCATGCACCGCCTGCATACAGATGTATCCACCAACCGCATACAGGGGAGAGGAGTTGGCCTAACGGCTAGGGCGCTCGACCTCGGACCTGGGGATCTGGGTTCGAGTCTCGGTAACACCGCTAAATATCCTGTGATTCTGGGCAAATCACTAAATCCCCCCGTGCCTAACAAAAATGAATGTGTATCCTCATGTAACGTAACTGGTGCTATGTAAAGCGCTCTGATACTCGATTCGGGTCAAGTTTGCGCTATATAAAACTCTGCAAAAAAAAATAAGTTTTGTGCACCACCTTGATACAGATGCATCCACTACCCAAATATAGATGCATGTACCGCCTGCATACAGATGCATGCACCGCCTGCATACAGATGCATGCACTGCCTGCATACAGATGCATCCACCACCCGCGTGCAGATGCATGCACCGCCTGCATGCATCGCCTGCATACAGATGTATCTACTACTCACATACAGATGCATGCACCGCCTGCATACATATGCATGCACTGCCTGCATACAGATGTATCCACCAACTGCATCTGTATGCACGCACTGCCTGCATACAGATGCATGAACCACCTGCATGCAGATGTATCCACCACCCGCATACAGATGCATGCAACACATGCATACAGATGTATGCACCGCCTGCATACAGATGCATCCACCACCCGCGTACAGATGCATGCACCACTTGCATACAGATGCATCCACCACCTGCATTCAGATACATCCATCACCTGCATACAGATGCATGCACTGCTTGCATACAGATGCATCCACCACCTATATAGATATGCATACACTACTTGCATGCATATGCATCCACTGCCTACATAGGGATGCATGCACCGCTTGCATGCAGATGCATCCACTGCCTGCATACAGATGCACCCACTGCCTGCATACAGATGCATCTATGGCCTCCATACAGATGCATCCACCACCCGCATACAGATGCATACACCGCCTGAATACAGATGCATCCCCCACGTGCATACGGATGCATGCACCACCTGCATACAAATGCATGCACCGCCTGCATACAGGTGTATCCGCCACCCGCATACAGATGCATGCACTGCCTGCATACAGATGCATACACCACCTGCATACAGATGTATCCACCAACTGCATACAGATGCATGCACTGCTTGCATGCAGATGCATCCACTGCCAAAACACACAAGATGATGGATGGAATGTTGCATAATTGCAAAACATTCACCCCCAGACACAGATCTGGGTTTAATCCATCGTTATTTTTCTCACCAAGCCACCCCAGTTCAGACATGGCCATATGCAAATCAGTCTTGACCCTGTGCCTCATGGGAACAGTCCAGCCCGAACTGCCAAGCCATGTCTTCCATGGACCGGAATCAAGCATCCTAGGCCCGGTTTCTGGCTATCAGCCGTCTTCAGCCAGGATAGCTTGACTCCAGTGGCGTAGTGAGCAAGGGACCCACGTCTGGGCATACCCTTCCCACATAGGGTGAACAGCAAAACACACAAGATGATGGACGGAATGTTGCACAGTGACAAAACATTCACCCCCAGTCACAGATCTGGGTTTAATCCATCGTTATTTTGCTCACCAAGCCATCCCAGTTCAGACATGGCCATATGCAAATCAGTCTTGACCCTGTGCCTCATGGGAACAGTCCAGCCTAAACTGCCAAGCCCTGTCTTCCCTGGACCGGAATCAAGCATCCTAGGACCGGTTTCTGGCTATCAGTCGTCTTCAGCCAGGATAGCTTGACTCCAGTGGCGTAGTGAGCAAGGGACCCACGTCTGGGCATACACTTCCCACATAGGGTGAACAGCAAAACACACAAGATGATGGACGGAATGTTGCACAATGGCAAAACATTCACCCCCAGTCACAGCTCTGGGTTTAATCCATCGTTATTTTGCTCACCAAGCCACCCCAGTTCAGACATGGCCATATGCAAATCAGTCTTGACCCTGTGACTCATGGGAACAGTCCAGCCTGAACTGCCAAGCCGTGTCTTCCCTGGACAGGAATCAAGCATCCTAGGACCAGTTTCTGGCTATCAGCCGTCTTCAGCCAGGATACTTTGACTCCAGTGGCGTAGTGAGCAAGGGACCCACGTCTGGGCATACCCTTCCCACATAGGGTGAACAGCAAAACACACAAGATGATGGACGGAATGTTGCACAATGGCAAAACATTCACCCTCAGTCACAGCTCTGGGTTTAATCCATCGTTATTTTGCTCACCAAGCCACCCCAGTTCAGACATGGCCATATGCAAATCAGTTTTGACCCTGTGACTCATGGGAACAGTCCAGCCCGAACTGCCAAGCCGTGTCTTCCCTGGTCCGGAATCAAGCATCCTAGGACCGGTTTCTGGCTATCAGCTGTCTTCAGCCAGGATAGTTTGACTCCAGTGGCGTAGTGAGCAAGGGACCCACGTCTGGGCATACCCTTCCCACATAGGGTGAACAGCAAAACACACAAGATGATGGACGGAATGTTGCACAATGGCAAAACATTCACCCCCAGTCACAGATCTGGGTTTAATCCATCGTTATTTTGCTCACGAAGCCACCCCAGTTCAGACATGGCCATATGCAAATCAGTCTAGACCCTGTGCCAAATAGGAACAGTCCAGCCCGAACTGCCAAGCTGTGTCTTCCCTGGACCGGAATCAAGCATCCTAGAACCGGTTTCTGGCTATCAGCCGTCTTCAGACAGGATAGCTTGACTCCAGTGGCGTAGTGAGCAAGGGACCCACATCTGGGCATACCCTTCCCACATAGGGTGAACAGCAAAACACACAAGATGAAGGACGGAATGTTGCACAATGGCAAAACATTCACCCCCAGTCACAGCTCTCGGTTTAATCCATCGTTACTTTGCTCACCAAGCCACCCCAGTTCAGACATGGCCATATGCAAATCATTCTTGACCCTGTCCCTCATGGGAACAGTCCAGCCCGAACTGCCAAGCCGTGCCTTCCCTGGACCGGAATCAAGCATCCTAGAACCGGTTTCTGGCTATCAGCCGTCTTCAGCCAGTATAGCTTGACTCCAGTGGCGTAGTGAGCAAGGGACCCACATCTGGGCATACCCTTCCCACATAGGGTGAACAGCAAAACACACAAGATGATGGACGGAATGTTGCACAATGGCAAAACATTCACCCCCAGTCACAGCTCTGGGTTTAATCCATCGTTACTTTACTCACCAAGCCACCCCAGTTCAGACATGGCCATATGCAAATCATTCTTGACCCTGTCCCTCATGGGAACAGTCCAGCCCGAACTGCCAAGTCGTGTCTTCCCTGGACCGGAATCAAGCATGCTAGGCACTGCCTGCATACAGATGTATCCACTACCTGCATACATATGCACACACTGCCTGCATACACGTGCAAGAACCACCTGCATACAGATGTATCCACCACCCGCATACAGATGAATCCACTGCCTACATACAGATGCATCCACTACCTTCATACAGATGCATCCACCACCAGCATACAGATGCATGCAGAGCTTGCACACAGATGCATCCACTGCCTACATACAGATGCATCCACTGCCTACATACAGATGCATCCACTACCTACATACAGATGCATGCACCGCTTGAATACATATGCATGCACCACCTGCATACAGATGCATCCACGACCCACATACAGATGCATGCACCACCTGCATACAGGTGTATCCACCACCCGCATACAGATGCATGCACTGCCTGCATACAGATGTATGCGCCACCTGCATACTGATGTATCCACCACCCACATACAGATGCATCCACCACCCGCATACAGATGCATGCACCCCCTGCACACAGATGCATGAACCACCCACATACATATGCATGCACAGCTTGCACACAGATGCATCCACTGCCTACATACAGATGCATCCATTACCTACATACAGATGCTTGCATGCAGATGCCTCCACTGCCTACATATAGACGCATGCACCACTTGCATACAAATGCATCCACCACTTGCATGCAGATGCATCTACTTCCTACATACAGAATCATGCACTATCCACATACAGATGCATGCACCACTTGCATGCAGATGCATCCACTGCCTACATACAGATGCATGCACTGATTGCATGTAGATGCATCCACTACCCACATACAAATGCACCCACCGCCTGCATACAGATGCATCTATAGCCTGCATACAGATGCCTGCATCACTTGCATGCAGATGCATCCAGCACCCACATACAGTCACATGCACCGCTTGCATCAGATGCATCCACTGCCTACATAGAGACACATGCACTACTTGAAGGCAGATGCATCCACACTGCCTGCATACAGATGCACCCACTGCCTGCATACAGATGCATCTATGGCGTGCATACAGATGCACCCACTGCCTGCATACAGATGCACCCACTGCCTGCATACAGATGCATCTATGGCGTGCATACAGATGCACCCACTGCCTGCATACAGATGCATCTACGGCCTGCATACAGAGGCATCCACCGTCTGCATACAGATGCATCAATTGCTTGCATACAGATGCTTGCATCGCTTGCATGCAGATGCATCCACTGCCTACATACAGATGTATGCACGCTTGCATGCAGATGAATCCACTGCCTACATACAGATGTATGCACGCTTGCATGCAGATGCATCCACTGCCTACATACAGATGTATGCACCACTTGCATGCCGATGCATCCACTGCCTACATACAGATGTATGCACCGCTTGCATGCCGATGCATCCACTGCCTACATACAGATGCCTGCATCGCTTGCATGTTGATGCATACACTACCTGCATACAGATGCATACACCGCTACAATGCAGATGCATCCACCACTTGCATGCAGATGTATCTACTGCCTACATACAGATGCCCTGCCTGCATACAGATGCATCCACCACTTGCATACAGATGCATCCATCACCTGCATACTGATGCATGCACCGCTTGCATACAGATGCATCCACCACCTACTTTGATATGCATACACTGCTTGCATGCAGATGCATCCACTGCCTACATAGAGATGCATGCAGCACTTACAGGTAGATGCATCCACTGCCTGCACAGAGATGCACCCACTGCCCGCATACAGATGCATCTATGGCCTGGATACAGATGCATCCACCACCCACATAGAGATGCATGCACTGCCTGGATACAGATGCATCCACCACCCATATACAGATGCATGTACCGCCTGCATACAGATGCATGCACCACCTGGATACAGATTCATCCACCACACGCATACAGATGCATGCACCGCCTGCATTGAGATGCATGCACCACCTGCATACAGATGTATCCACCAGCCACATAGAGATGCATGCACTGCCTGCATACAGGTGTATCCACCACCTGCATACAGTTGCATGTACCACCTGCATACAGATACATGCACCACCTGCATACAGATGTATCCACCAACTGCATACAGATGCAAGCACCGCTTCCATGCAGATGCATCCCCCACCTACATACAGATGCATCCAGCACCTGCATACAGATGCATCCACCACCTGCATGCAGATGCATGCACCACCCACATACAGATGCATGCACAGCTTGTACGCAGATGCATCCACTGCCTTCTTACAGATGCATCCACTACCTACACACAGATGCATGCACTATCCGCATACAGATGCATGCACCACTTTCATACAGATGCATTCACTTATTGCATTTATATGCATCCACTACCCGCATACAAATGCATCCACCGCCTGCATACAGATGCATCTATAGCCTGCATACAGATGCCTGCATCGCTTGCATGAAGGTGCATCCAGCAACCGCATACAGTCACATGCACCGCTTGCATCAGATGCATCCACTGCCTACATAGAGTTGCATGCACCGCTTGCATGCAGAAGCATCCACTGCATACAGAGACACATGCACCGCTTGCATGCAGATGCATCCACTGTCCACATAGAGATGCATACACTGCTTGCATGCAGAAGCATCCACTGCATACATAGAGACACATGCACCACTTGAATGCAGATGCATCCACTGCCTGCATACAGATGCACCCACTGCCTGCATACAGATGCATCTATGGCCTCCATACAGATGCATCCACCACCCGCATACAGATGCATACACCGCCTGAATACAGATGCATCCACCGCCCGCTTACAGATGCGTGTACTGCCTGCATACAGATGCATGCACCACCTGGATGCATATGCATCCCCCACGTGCATACGGATGCATGCACCACCTGCATACAAATGCATGCACCGCCTGCATACAGGTGTATCCGCCACCCGCATACAGATGCATGCACTGCCTGCATACAGATGCATACACCACCTGCATACAGATGTATCCACCAACTGCATACAGATGCATGCACTGCTTGCATGCAGATGCATCCACTGCCAAAACACACAAGATGATGGATGGAATGTTGCATAATTGCAAAACATTCACCCCCAGACACAGATCTGGGTTTAATCCATCGTTATTTTTCTCACCAAGCCACCCCAGTTCAGACATGGCCATATGCAAATCAGTCTTGACCCTGTGCCTCATGGGAACAGTCCAGCCCGAACTGCCAAGCCATGTCTTCCATGGACCGGAATCAAGCATCCTAGGCCCGGTTTCTGGCTATCAGCCGTCTTCAGCCAGGATAGCTTGACTCCAGTGGCGTAGTGAGCAAGGGACCCACGTCTGGGCATACCCTTCCCACATAGGGTGAACAGCAAAACACACAAGATGATGGACGGAATGTTGCACAATGACAAAACATTCACCCCCAGTCACAGATCTGGGTTTAATCCATCGTTATTTTGCTCACCAAGCCATCCCAGTTTAGACATGGCCATATGCAAATCAGTCTTGACCCTGTGCCTCATGGGAACAGTCCAGCCTAAACTGCCAAGCCCTGTCTTCCCTGGACCGGAATCAAGCATCCTAGGACCGGTTTCTGGCTATCAGTCGTCTTCAGCCAGGATAGCTTGACTCCAGTGGCGTAGTGAGCAAGGGACCCACGTCTGGGCATACACTTCCCACATAGGGTGAACAGCAAAACACACAAGATGATGGACGGAATGTTGCACAATGGCAAAACATTCACCCCCAGTCACAGCTCTGGGTTTAATCCATCGTTATTTTGCTCACCAAGCCACCCCAGTTCAGACATGGCCATATGCAAATCAGTCTTGACCCTGTGACTCATGGGAACAGTCCAGCCTGAACTGCCAAGCCGTGTCTTCCCTGGACAGGAATCAAGCATCCTCGGACCAGTTTCTGGCTATCAGCCGTCTTCAGCCAGGATACTTTGACTCCAGTGGCGTAGTGAGCAAGGGACCCACGTCTGGGCATACCCTTCCCACATAGGGTGAACAGCAAAACACACAAGATGATGGACGGAATGTTGCACAATGGCAAAACATTCACCCTCAGTCACAGCTCTGGGTTTAATCCATCGTTATTTTGCTCACCAAGCCACCCCAGTTCAGACATGGCCATATGCAAATCAGTCTTGACCCTGTGACTCATGGGAACAGTCCAGCCCGAACTGCCAAGCCGTGTCTTCCCTGGACCGGAATCAAGCATCCTAGGACCGGTTTCTGGCTATCAGCTGTCTTCAGCCAGGATAGTTTGACTCCAGTGGCGTAGTGAGCAAGGGACCCACGTCTGGGCATACCCTTCCCACATAGGGTGAACAGCAAAACACACAAGATGATGGACGGAATGTTGCACAATGGCAAAACATTCACCCCCAGTCACAGATCTGGGTTTAATCCATCGTTATTTTGCTCACGAAGCCACCCCAGTTCAGACATGGCCATATGCAAATCAGTCTAGACCCTGTGCCAAATAGGAACAGTCCAGCCCGAACTGCCAAGCTGTGTCTTCCCTGGACCGGAATCAAGCATCCTAGAACCGGTTTCTGGCTATCAGCCGTCTTCAGACAGGATAGCTTGACTCCAGTGGCGTAGTGAGCAAGGGACCCACATCTGGGCATACCCTTCCCACATAGGGTGAACAGCAAAACACACAAGATGAAGGACGGAATGTTGCACAATGGCAAAACATTCACCCCCAGTCACAGCTCTCGGTTTAATCCATCGTTACTTTGCTCACCAAGCCACCCCATTTCAGACATGGCCATATGCAAATCATTCTTGACCCTGTCCCTCATGGGAACAGTCCAGCCCGAACTGCCAAGCCGTGCCTTCCCTGGACCGGAATCAAGCATCCTAGAACCGGTTTCTGGCTATCAGCCGTCTTCAGCCAGTATAGCTTGACTCCAGTGGCGTAGTGAGCAAGGGACCCACATCTGGGCATACCCTTCCCACATAGGGTGAACAGCAAAACACACAAGATGATGGACGGAATGTTGCACAATGGCAAAACATTCACCCCCAGTCACAGCTCTGGGTTTAATCCATCGTTACGTTACTCACCAAGCCACCCCAGTTCAGACATGGCCATATGCAAATCATTCTTGACCCTGTCCCTCATGGGAACAGTCCAGCCCGAACTGCCAAGTCGTGTCTTCCCTGGACCGGAATCAAGCATGCTAGGCACTGCCTGCATACAGATGTATCCACTACCTGCATACATATGCACACACTGCCTGCATACACGTGCAAGAACCACCTGCATACAGATGTATCCACCACCCGCATACAGATGAATCCACTGCCTACATACAGATGCATCCACTACCTTCATACAGATGCATCCACCACCAGCATACAGATGCATGCAGAGCTTGCACACAGATGCATCCACTGCCTACATATAGATGCATCCACTGCTTACATACAGATGCATCCACTACCTACATACAGATGCATGCACCGCTTGAATACATATGCATGCACCACCTGCATACAGATGCATCCACGACCCACATACAGATGCATGCACCACCTGCATACAGGTGTATCCACCACCCGCATACAGATGCATGCACTGCCTGCATACAGATGTATGCGCCACCTGCATACTGATGTATCCACCACCCACATACAGATGCATCCACCACCCGCATACAGATGCATGCACCCCCTGCACACAGATGCATGAACCACCCACATACATATGCATGCACAGCTTGCACACAGATGCATCCACTGCCTACATACAGATGCATCCATTACCTACATACAGATGCTTGCATGCAGATGCCTCCACTGCCTACATATAGACGCATGCACCACTTGCATGCAAATGCATCCACCACTTGCATGCAGATGCATCTACTGCCTACATACAGAATCATGCACTATCCACATACAGATGCATGCACCACTTGCATGCAGATGCATCCACTGCCTACATACAGATGCATGCACTGATTGCATGTAGATGCATCCACTACCCACATACAAATGCACCCACCGCCTGCATACAGATGCATCTATAGCCTGCATACAGATGCCTGCATCACTTGCATGCATATGCATCCAGCACCCACATACAGTCACATGCACCGCTTGCATCAGATGCATCCACTGCCTACATAGAGACACATGCACTACTTGAAGGCAGATGCATCCACACTGCCTGCATACAGATGCACCCACTGCCTGCATACAGATGCATCTATGGCGTGCATACAGATGCACCCACTGCCTGCATACAGATGCACCCACTGCCTGCATACAGATGCATCTATGGCGTGCATACAGATGCACCCACTGCCTGCATACAGATGCATCTACGGCCTGCATACAGAGGCATCCACCGTCTGCATACAGATGCATCAATTGCTTGCATACAGATGCTTGCATCGCTTGCATGCAGATGCATCCACTGCCTACATACAGATGTATGCACGCTTGCATGCAGATGAATCCACTGCCTACATACAGATGTATGCACGCTTGCATGCAGATGCATCCACTGCCTACATACAGATGTATGCACCGCTTGCATGCCGATGCATCCACTGCCTACATACAGATGTATGCACCGCTTGCATGCCGATGCATCCACTGCCTACATACAGATGCCTGCATCGCTTGCATGTTGATGCATACACTACCTGCATACAGATGCATACACCACTACAATGCAGATGCATCCACCACTTGCATGCAGATGTATCTACTGCCTACATACAGATGCCCTGCCTGCATGCAGATGCATCCACCACTTGCATACAGATGCATCCATCACCTGCATACTGATGCATGCACCGCTTGCATACAGATGCATCCACCACCTACTTTGATATGCATACACTGCTTGCATGCAGATGCATCCACTGCCTACATACAGAATCATGCACTATCCACATACAGATGCATGCACCACTTGCATGCAGATACATCCACTGCCTACATACAGATGCATGCACTGATTGCATGTAGATGCATCCACTACCCACATACAAATGCACCCACCGCCTGCATACAGATGCATCTATAGCCTGCATACAGATGCCTGCATCACTTGCATGCAGATGCATCCAGCACCCACATACAGTCACATGCACCGCTTGCATCAGATGCATCCACTGCCTACATAGAGACACATGCACTACTTGAAGGCAGATGCATCCACACTGCCTGCATACAGATGCACCCACTGCCTGCATACAGATGCATCTATGGCATGCATACAGATGCACCCACTACCTGCATACAGATGCACCCACTGCCTGCATACAGATGCATCTATGGCGTGCATACAGATGCACCCACTGCCTGCATACAGATGCATCTACGGCCTGCATACAGAGGCATCCACCGTCTGCATACAGATGCATCAATTGCTTGCATACAGATGCTTGCATCGCTTGCATGCAGATGCATCCACTGCCTACATACAGATGTATGCACGCTTGCATGCAGATGAATCCACTGCCTACATACAGATGTATGCACGCTTGCATGCAGATGCATCCACTGCCTACATACAGATGTATGCACCGCTTGCATGCCGATGCATCCACTGCCTACATACAGATGTATGCACCGCTTGCATGCCGATGCATCCACTGCCTACATACAGATGCCTGCATCGCTTGCATGTTGATGCATACACTACCTGCATACAGATGCATACACCGCTACAATGCAGATGCATCCACCACTTGCATGCAGATGTATCTACTGCCTACATACAGATGCCCTGCCTGCATACAGATGCATCCACCACTTGCATACAGATGCATCCATCACCTGCATACTGATGCATGCACCGCTTGCATACAGATGCATCCACCACCTACTTTGATATGCATACACTGCTTGCATGCAGATGCATCCACTGCCTACATAGAGATGCATGCAGCACACACATGTAGATGCATCCACTGCCTGCACAGAGATGCACCCACTGCCCGCATACAGATGCATCTATGGCCTGGATACAGATGCATCCACCACCCACATAGAGATGCATGCACTGCCTGGATACAGATGCATCCACCACACATATACAGATGCATGTACCGCCTGCATACAGATGCATGCACCACCTGGATACAGATTCATCCACCACACGCATACAGATGCATGCACCGCCTGCATTGAGATGCATGCACCACCTGCATACAGATGTATCCACCAGCCACATAGAGATGCATGCACTGCCTGCATACAGGTGTATCCACCACCTGCATACAGTTGCATGTACCGCCTGCATACAGATACATGCACCACCTGCATACAGATGTATCCACCAACTGCATACAGATGCAAGCACCGCTTCCATGCAGATGCATCCCCCACCTACATACAGATGCATCCAGCACCTGCATACAGATGCATCCACCACCCGCATGCAGATGCATGCACCACCCACATACAGATGCATGCACAGCTTGTACGCAGATGCATCCACTGCCTTCTTACAGATGCATCCACTACCTACACACAGATGCATGCACTATCCGCATACAGATGCATGCACCACTTTCATACAGATGCATTCACTTATTGCATTTATATGCATCCACTACCCGCATACAAATGCATCCACCGCCTGCATACAGATGCATCTATAGCCTGCATACAGATGCCTGCATCGCTTGCATGAAGGTGCATCCAGCAACCGCATACAGTCACATGCACCGCTTGCATCAGATGCATCCACTGCCTACATAGAGTTGCATGCACCGCTTGCATGCAGAAGCATCCACTGCATACACAGACACATGCACAGCTTGCATGCAGATGCATCCACTGTCCACATAGAGATGCATACACTGCTTGCATGCAGAAGCATCCACTGCATACATAGAGACACATGCACCACTTGAATGCAGATGCATCCACTGCCTGCATACAGATGCACCCACTGCCTGTGTATAGATGCATCTATGGCCTCCATACAGAGGCATCCACCGCCTGCATACAGCTGCATCTATAGCCTGCATACAGATGCTTGCATCACTTGCTTGCAGATGCATCCACCACCGCATACAGATCCACTACACCGCTTGCATGCAGATGCATCCACTGCCTACATACAGATGTATGCACCGCTTGCATGCAGATGAATACACTGCCTACATACAGATGTATGCACCGCTTGCATGCCGATGCATCCACTGCCTACACACAGTTGTATGCACCGCTTGCATGCAGATGCATCCACTGCCTGCATACAGATGTATGCACCGCTTGCATGCAGATGCATCCACTGCCTACATACAGATGTATGCACCGCTTGCATGCCGATGCATCCACTGCCTACATACAGATGTATGCACCGCTTGCATGCCGATGCAGCCACTGCCTACATACAGATGTATGCACCGCCTGCATACAGATTCATCCACTGCCCACATACAGATGTATGCACCGCTTGCATACAGATTCATCCACTGCCCACATACAGATGTATGCACCGCTTGCATGCCGATGCAGCCACTGCCTACATACAGATGTATGCACCGCCTGCATACAGATTCATCCACTGCCCACATACAGATGTATGCACCACTTGCATGCCGATGCATCCACTGCCTACATACAGATGTATGCACCGCTTGCATGCCGATGCAGCCACTGCCTACATACAGATGTATGCACCGCCTGCATACAGATTCATCCACTGCCCACATACAGATGTATGCACCGCCTGCATACAGATTCATCCACTGCCCACATACAGATGTATGCACCGCTTGCATGCCAATGCATCCACTGCCTACATACAGATGTATGCACCGCTTGCATGCAGATGCATCCACTGCCTGCATACAGATGTATGCACCGCTTGCATGCCGATGCATCCACTGCCTACATACAGATGTATGCACCGCTTGCATGCCGATGCATCCACTGCCTACATACAGATGTATGCACCGCTTGTATGCCGATGCATCCACTGCCTACATACAGATGTATGCACCGCCTGCATACAGATTCATCCACTGCCCACATACAGATGTATGCACCGCTTGTATGCCGATGCATCCACTGCCTACATACAGATGTATGCACCGCCTGCATACAGATTCATCCACTGCCCACATACAGATGCCTGCATGGTTTACCCTGCTGTGGTAAATGCTTTTAGTTAAAAGTGGCTTCTTGATGCTATTTGTGTGTGTGATGTTGTAATGAGCGAAATAGGTATGTTTACGGTACCACGGTGCCCCAGATCCTGGTTTTTGGTTTGTTAGTAACCGAAAAGCAACAATTCCACTTCAACAATGTATTGGGTGGGATTCTGCAGGCCTACAATAACAATTTCACATTCAGGGCTGGTGCATTGATCTTAGTTCACACGTGGCACCCGTCTGTGGGATGGTAAACCTTGTAGAAATACGCCAGAGTTGTAGTTTACGCAACAGGAAGTAGGGTTGCAGGGAAAAAGGGGTCCCCACAGTTGCTCGTCAAACTACTGTCTTGGAGGGAGGAAAGTAAGTATCCTGACCTCACATTCACTGTCCCCTTTGCTTTCAGACATTTTCGTATGTCAGCTGTAAAGCTTGCGGTCACTCTGGGGCGGCTTAATCAGTGAGCCTCTGCAGCATACACATTTATTCTTTTAGGGTCTGATCCAGGGTCCAGAAATTCCTGCCTGTCTCATCTTCGCTATTTGGAGAAATCACTTGTTCTGTACCAAGTGTTCTATTCACACACTACTAAGTTCTAAAATTCACCTAACCTACCTGCCCAATTGGGTTTGTCCTACTGTCTCCTGCCCAGATTATACTTCACATTTACTAAGTTTGTCTCCTCAAAGCATCATAATAAATAAGCACAGACTTCGCAAACAAATGTAACCGTGCTAATCCCTTTCCACAATGTCATCTTAAGGATTTTGTGGCCCCTGTGTAAGAAATACTTTTGGGGTCCCTGTTGGGAACTGTTGGATTTGATTTGAAATTTTTTTGTAATTCAAATTCCATGATTCAATTTAATTCTATGTAAAGGGTTGAAACACAAACATAGGAAGAAATGAGACAGCGAGAAATGTACTGTCCCAGGGGCCCCAGGAAGGTGGGGGCCCTGGGAATTGCCCACCGTGCCCTTAAACGTCTCTGCCTTTCCAAGGTGTGAAGGGGAAGAGAGCAGCGCCAGACTTCACCTAGTGTAGAAGAAGGGGGTCCTTTAAATGGTGCAGTGTGTACCCTTCACCCAATGGTGAAATGAAGAAGTCAAAAAGGAAATTCACAATTCTTTCAAGAATTACACCTGGAAACCTGAAGCAGATGGTGTCTTCCAGGTGTTACCCGGGGATGTTTTATGAAAAAAACTGCGTACGAGCGGAACACACCATTTTTGTGAACTGAACCCAGGATAGGTTTTGTTGGGTTATGTTTTCATTGCTCTTCTGGGAATGTTTACAAGAAAATGGCAGCGTGCAGTGGTACGCCAAGTTTGGCAACACAGCACGCTAACACAGTAGCGGCCCGTGGAGGGAGTTCCATGAGGCAGTGAGGCGGCAGGGGAGGGGCAGGGCCTGGGGTAGTAAACAATGGAATATGATGAACGGAGGTAAGTAAACATTTAAATAAATAAAACAAATTTTGATGTGTGCGCTGCATCGCATGTGATGCATCCATATTCCGGTGTTTACTACCTCCCACCCAGCCCCTCCCCCGCCCGCCTCACGGAACTCCCTCCACGGGCCGCTACTGCTCTTAACATTTTCAAAACACAGGGATGCATCATATTTACAAACATACGGCACATCCCTGCATTGCCCCTGGCGCTGGCACTAAAAATTCTGCCCAGCACCAGTGCAGGCACCCTGCCCCTATGTTACAAAGTTGCCTGCGCTGCAGAGGCAATCGTTTATGTGCAGGAAGGGACACCTTCCTGCATATGAATAATAATTCATGGTGATTCGCTATTTCTATGTGTGGTGCAGAATGCAGTACACATAGAAAGAGCAAAAAAAAAGAGAAATGACTAATTTCTCCTAGAATCACCATTCTAAAACCAAGCATTCCCTGCTATGCAAACTCCAGACAATTCAGAACACCGCGGCCAGACTCGTCCTCGGCATCCCACGACATGCACACATCACCCAACACCTGCAAGACCTCCACTGGCTCCCCGTCGAGAAGAGAGAGTAACCTTCAAGCTACTCACCCACGCCTACAAATCCCTCCACAACACCAGACCCAAATACCTTAATGAAAAAATCTCCTTCAACTTACCCAAAAGAAATCTCCGCTCCAATTACTTCGCCCTAGCGTAAACTCTGCGCATTCGCAGAACCAGAGCGGGTGGAAGAACCATCTCCTAGCTCTCGGGCAATGCCTGGAACGAGCTCCCAGTCAACATCAGACGGTCCCCTACTCTGCACACCTTCAGGAAGAGCCTCAAGACCTAGCTTTTTGGCTGAACCGGATCTGCACCCCCCCCCCCCCCCAGATTGATTGATTGGTATTCCGTGGCTTTAGTTTTTGACGCTGCCTCAGCCTTGTAAATCCGGGGCAGCAATGGGTGTTGTGGTGGAACAGCAACACCCATTGCACACCCCTTAGCCGCATCGGTCTGCGGCGGAAAGGGACATATTTACAAGGTCACGTTAAGTGGCTTAGCGCCTTGTAAATATGGGAAATGGCATAACGCCACCAGTGCGTCAAAAAAAGTGATGTTAGGGGTTTGTAAATATGCCCCTTTATCTACAATAAAACCAGATGCAGTATCTTCACCTGCATGAAATACTTTCTATGTCCAAGAGCAAATTACTACAGACAGGTAACACAAAGGTAAATCTAAATTGCAACAACATTGCAATTTAAAACATATTACAGAGTTTGCACAAGCCAATGCACCTTTCATAATTCCAGGTTTTAAGATACCATATAATGAGTAAGGACGTGTATTAGTAGCAGGCGCGGCCCGTGCAGGTAAGAGCGGTGGGCCCGGGTGTGGGGGTATTCCAACAGACGATGACAAAGGAAAATTAATTATTTATTTAATTTCCCCTCGTCAGCGTCCATCGAAAACCTCCCCCCAACCGGCCCCCCCTCCTCCACTGCTTGTACCTGCACGGGCTGATTAGGAGGAATTTGGTCTAATGATTTAGGGCCATATATATCAAGGCCAAATGGGTTTGCGAACCCATTTTCGCAAAATGGTATGTATGAAAGGATTTTGGTGCAAAATAAGGAATCGCAAAATTTGCCATTCCTTATTTTGCGATTGCATTTAAGGAATCGCACATTTTGCGATTCCTTACATGCAATGTAAGAAGCCAAAAAAAATCGCTAATTGGCCTTAAGGAATCGCAAATTACCACCAACTTCTAGTTGGTGGTAAGTTGCGAATTCCTTTCAAAATGCATATTTTTTCATTTTTCAAAGTGCCATGTGACGCACATACATGCCCTTAGGGCATGTATGTGCCCCACATGTACACCCATGCAGATTTCAGGGGTGCAACAGGGTGTCCTTTCGACACCCCTGCACCCTTGTAAATATTCTCAAATTGCGAGTAGCAAATTGCGAATCGCAAATTAGTCCTTCATTCCTATGGGCCTCCTGACCCATAGAAATGAAGGGGAAATTATTCCTTAATTGCAATTAGCAATTTGCTAATCGCCATTAAGGAATTTTAAGAAATCGCTAAAAAAAAGCGAATTTCTACATACATACCATTTTGCGATTTCTAAATAGCGATTCCTTAAAAATCGCTATTTAGAAATCGCAAAAGGAAATGTTGATACATATGGCCCTTAGACCTTGAAGTATCAGGAGGCAGGTATCAAAAAGTGATTGCAAGATCCCTGCCAACTTTTTGCAGCCGGCTTACTATGTTACTTACACAACATTAATATTCATATAGCATTGCGCAATGTGATCCTCTGTGAATGTCTGTGAATGCAGGGACGAAGAGGTGTGAGGGGCAACCGACCTCCATCATGTGTTTGCAGTCTTTGCATGTCAAGTTCTTTCTTTTTTAAAGAAGCCTGGCCCCCCAAAATGATAGGGACTGCTTTTGTGTTTTTTTAGAGTTGTCATGTAGGGGAGACACAAGGAGAGTATGCTCCCTTTCCCCTAAGCCTGTCAACGTGATCCACAAGAGGAGCAGCGTCCCCTCTGTGAATCACTTACCACCCCCCAAGTCTGGGCTCCACGCTTGGTCTATGGTTTGCAACTCCAGTTGTGTTTTCAAAGCTTTGATGTGTTTGGTTGTGATTTACAATTAGAAAGAGTTGTTCCTTTCACAAGCTTTCCGACTGTAAGTTTCAGACCCCTTTTGTGAGTCGGAGAGACTTTTACGATTTGCAAAAGGGGGTTGGCAGATCAAAACCCTCACATTTGTGGCTTCAAAGCCTGTGATTTGTTGTACTGCAGGGTTTGTGACCTCAAATGTTCTTTACATATGAGACTCTTAGGTGCATACCTTCCAAGCTGGGGTTCGGTTCTGATCCCAACTTCCACTTGGACAAAAAACACAAAGACAATTGGATTTCCCTACCAGCCTCAAATTGTGAATAGTTGTGAAAGAAAATATCTTTCTACACCAATGAGGAGTTTATATTGCAACAAGTCCGTTTAGATGTACATGACCAGACATGCCATGGAAGTGGTGGGATGGTACAAAAGGGGGTGGTGATGGTCGGAGCATCTGAACCAATCAAACACTCACACCCAGTCAAAAGATCTGGGTTTAATCCATCACCGTTCTTTAGCCCACTCTGCCACCCCAGTTCAGACATGGCTATATGCAAATCAGTCTGACCCTGTGCCTCATGGGAACAGTCCAGCCCGAACTGCCAAGCCATGTCTTCCCTGGACCGGAAACAAGCTTCCGAGGACCGGTTTCTGGCATTACAGCCGTCTTCAGCCGGGCTTGCTTGAATCCAGAGGGAAGTGGTGGGGCATTCATTACTTGTAGTCCTCAGCCAGGTGGATCTGGGAAAAGAAACATTGACGCCAAAGAAACTGCTGAGGACACATAAAGTTATCCCCACATGTGTACCCTAAATGCATCTTATTTTTGGCACCTTTATCCCAGTAACCACCTATTGCTTCCTGCAGAAAGTTAAAGTTTTTTCGCACCCCATTCCGCAAGCCTCAGTGATTGGTAACACACATGTGTATATATCACTCAACAGCACATACACCGCTGACTTAATTAATTCTTCAAAGTCACTCGCAGCTCACAGGAGCCACACTTTGTTTCAGGTTGGGTCACGTGGCTCTTGAACGGCAGTGACTCCAAGCTGCGCCTCTATTGGTGTAAGAAGGCGTCGAGCGAACAGGAAATTGGTCTCATCAGGATGCGCGGTGCTGCAGAAGCCAACACATTCACTGCAGGGCCGAAACACACCCACTGTGAGGCAATGCAACGCCGGCCAGGGTACAGGCCATTCACACCTCATAACGCCAACCGTTTGCAGTTCGGGGCATATCAATGAACGGAACAGAGGTCAAAACCTTGCATAATATATTTGTCTTGGAAATCACTGCGGTATTCAAGCTATCCCAGAGTTCCAGTGCTGAAATGCACACTAAATCAACAGCACTTATAGTAATGAAATAAATTCTTTTTAAGAGTCCAACAGAAGGAGCTGACAAGGGTTTCGAATGGCTTGTTTTTATTAAAAATTCTTTCATTCTGCAACAAAAAAAAAAAATCAGCATTGTCTGTGTTTCTTGGACCTGGCCGTGTTGCACAAGGGCGCAAAGATGAAGGCTACGTTTATTTAGTCTGCTTGCCTTCAGAGAAGAAAAATGAAATGCTTAATAAAAGATTTCCTTCTGTGGGAGGCCTTGGAAATTCACAGATTCCATGTTGCAAGAGTCTATTTTAGCAGGAGCGAGAGGTCTACAGTGTAGCAGTCATGTCTATAGCAATGTGCGCGGGGATGAATGCGCTATAATTTGACATGTCGGTTAACGTCACCTCTGACCAGGGACCACCAGAGCTCAGTGTATGAGCAATCCGTAATTATGCCGCTGTACGAGAGGCAACTGGAAGACTCTATCGTAAGTGCACTTACCCCTCCGCCCCAGCATCGCGTCATATCGAGGAGTTATGACGTCAGAAGTCAGAGGGACTTGACCCTGACTACCCACACCTTTGTGCAAATTTATAAACCAGAATTGAGTGCTTCAAAGCTACCAGAAGATCTTATGCCAGAGTGGTAGATGACTTCATATCGCCTCATTGAGTTACCGTTCTTCTGGCTAGAACAGGGATTCGACCATGGCGGTACCAGAAGATAATGTGCAGCGGGGTACATGACTTAATTACAACTCATTGTGTTAACTATCTTCTACCGCTGGCTAGAGCCAGGGATTTGAGCATGGCAGTACCAGATCATATGCTGGCTCTTCTGACTAGAGTGGGGATCGGAGAACCGCGGTACAAGAAGATCACATGCCAGCATAGTACATGACTTCATATCGCCTCGATAAGTTCCTACTCTTCTGGCTAGAGCAGGGATTCGACTATGGCTGTACCAGAAGATCATATGCCAGCTCTTCTGGCTAGAGTGGTGATTGGAGTACAGCGGTAGCAGAAGATCATTTGCTAGCGTGATACATGATTTCATATCACCTCAATAAGTTCCCGCTCTTCTGGCTAGAGCAGGGATGTGTGAGCATGGCTTTACCAGAAGATCATATGCTAGCTCTTCTGGCTAGAGTGGTGATTGGAGCACAGCGGTACCAGAAGATCATTTGCCAGCGTGATATATGACTTCCTATTGGCTCATTGTGTTACCGCTCTTCTGGCTAGTGCAGGGATTCGACCATGGCGCTAGCAGAAGATAATATGCAATGGGGTACATGACTTCATTACGCCTCATTGTGTTACCGATCTTCTACCGCTGGCTAGAGAAGGGATTTGAGCACAGCGGTTCCAGAAGATCACATGCCAGCAATTTACATGACTTCATGTTGCCTCATGTGTTACCGATCTTCTGGCTAGAGCAGGGATTTGAACACAGAGGTACCAGAATTTAATATGTTAGCGTGGCAGTGATTAGAGCATGGCGGTTTCCAGAAGGGTAAGGGTGGATTTCGACAACTCTATAATGCACTCTTTTGCAGGACTAGGTCTTCTCAAACAGACAAAAATGTAGGAGGGACATCTTTTCAAATTCACTCCCCTGTCCAAAGTGAACGTTCATGGGTCAAGTGGAAGAGTAGGGGTGCACTGCGCCAGTGTTGTCGCGGAAGAGGCCAAGAGCATGCGCTAGTGAACCAGTGCAGCTGAAAGAAGCAAAAAAGAAGTGATGCATGGTACTACACAGTTCTTAATTTGTTATGAAAGTTCAACACGGCTCGAAAACTTTCTTAAGACTGGCGCGTCTGAATGCCAGGGTTGGCAAACAGAAAGACTGTCTAGCTTTTATTCCACCTCATGGCTCTTTCTTCCACCACCCTACATTTTATGCCTCTCTATCTTACTCTAACAGGTTCTTTTTATCCTTACTTTCTGTCTCTGTTTTCAGGCTTTCTCTCTGAGTCAAAGTCTGTGGTTGAAAAAGTCCTGGTTCCCAAAAATTAGCTATAATAACAAGGGGAGCTTAGAGGGAAAAACGGGTACCTAAGGGAAAGCCCTCCACTCAATGAAATTCCAACACAAGAAATCCCTGTACCCCGGACTTTAGTTAGTAGTCATCTAACGGGCATGAGAACATCCTATCTCAGTATCTTCTATCGTCAGATTCTAGATCTACCCCCTCTATGATTGGGTATCTATTGTCTCTAATGCCCTACTGTCCATGCCCAAACACTATTTGCAACTGCTAATCGGGGGTTTCCGAGTGTATTCAACTCGACACGACCTATTATGTCAGCCCTACTGGGGCAATACATACAACCACACACAACCAATGAAAACAAGAAAAAATGTGTGGCGGAGAGGAAGGCACCTCACGGGCGAACACCCTCGGGGAAATTGGTCAGATGTTTACCAATACTTTGCCCCTTTCTCATCATCGGTTGCCATTCACAACACAAAGAATATAGTGAGACAAATAATACAACCAAAGGTGCAGAGAAAAAAAGCCCAGAGCATAGCTAAAGTTCTGGGTACAGGGATTTCTTGTGTTGGAATCCCAAAAATTAGCGCCATCTGTAACCCCTGGCCCAAATAAAGCCCCGTAGTAAGGAAACTCTAGCTAACGAAGTAGGGATAACAATGAGTTCCTTGAGGCTTCCTCAGGCTGCTCCGCTGACCTCATGACTGATTTGTTTAACAGGCATTTATTGAATTTATTTTATATTTTTGTTAGGAATATTTGGATTTATTTAAAATTTGTCGGCTATGTAATTCAGACCTCGAGAATGAGCTGAGCCTTTTGAGTAAAAATGGGTGGGAAATAAGGCAAAGATGATATTACTTTGAAGACATTTGATTGAGCCTGGAGCATTGTCGTCCATTTCCTCTATTCTGTTGGGAAGAAATGATCTAATATTTTGACTTTTAGTTTGAGAACCTCTGTATCATCTGGATTCCCACATCAAGGGCCGCTTTACAGAAGATCCTGACTGATGCGTCAGGAAGGCGTAGAGCAGCATTTCCAAAGACACCCATGATGCTAGATCTACTGCTATGCTGGGAAATTCTATAATGTAATTAGAACTTCTTTCGATGGGGTGCAATAAATGATAGATGCTACTGTAAATCATTTTAATGTTACTCATTGAACCAATTTCGGCAGGATGAAAAGCTGAGTCGTCCTTGGCCTGCTTTGAAATTCTGACCTGCAACTTTCACGCAGATGTCAACTGTGAACATTCACCTGATCCACCTGGCAACATTTTCCCTAAAAATCTTAGACCACTGAAATGATCTTGTTATTAATAGCTATCCACACAGTGGCCCCCGTGCACTTCTTATGACCACAGACATGACATCACGGATAACACAATTGACATCACCAATGACACCTTCAATGACATTACAGATGGGAACATGGCATCACTAATGACCTCACATGGATTTCACGAGTGACCCTGCCCAAGGCCAGTCATCAAATGTCCTCACAAACATAATAAAGCGCAAGGATTTTATTTAAACTGGTATTAAATAGAAATGAATGTAAACTTTCCCAGCTTTAGTAACGGAAAGTGTCAGTTCTATTAAGGACACAGAGGCGAGGATTATGCTAACCCCTTTTTTCACTCTTTCGGATGCAGCAGTCTTACAACCTCACACAAAAACTGCCTTTCACTTGAATCCCTGGGAAGGACCATGACAACAACAACCAATAAGAGGGTCCACATAAAAATATAGTCAATTAACAGTCTCCACGCACCCTCCTTCTTCGTGCAACAAACATCGTCAATTAATCCATCATCACTCATGCTTAGAAGAATCCTTGCAGAAAGACAGATTTTTTTTCTGGAACTGTACCTATTTGTATACCATAGAGATAACAAAAACAAGTACGTAATACAGTCCAAAATCAAACATTATGGGTTAACATGACAATATACACAAGACAACTCAATCCCCCACTCAAAGTAAGTTATGCTTATACGATACGACGTTCAAAGCTCCACCTCCGGTATCTTGAATTGCTTTATAAAGGAGGGAACATCAAATTTGGGTGGGGATGATCCTTGCCTCCTTGTTCTTAATAGAATTGCAACATTTTGTTACGAAAGCCAGGACATTTTACATTCTACGTCACGACCAGAGGCAAGGATTATGCTAGTTCAAAGCTTATTATTTATTTTTTTATGAATCTTTTTATTAAACAGACTCAACAGCAGGGACAGTGCCACAAAGGTCAATAATTAGAGTACAGCGAAATCAAGAATATGTGTAGATACAACAGGACAATACATTGGAAATCATGGGGAGGGGGGATCATCATTGTCCAGGTCGCGGGGAGGAGTACAGATGTCACAATGGTATGCATTCCAGGGGACCCATATCTTGGACCATTTCCGGGGACAGCCCCGGGCCTCATACACAGTTTTTTCCCTTAGCATGCACCAATCAAGATTTTACGCCAATATTCCTGGATTGGTTTGCAGTGCCAAATAATATGTATAAATGTACCTGTCTGAGTGCACCCTCGTCTACAAGACCCATCTGTCAGCCCACCCATGTGTACCAGTTGAGGACCTGTTATGTAAATTCTGTGCAGGATCTTTAATTGCACTAGGCGAAGCCGTGTCAGGATCGCGACCATTTTGGAGGAGGAAACCTCAGTCTGGAAAATTGTGATGGGCAAGATGGCCGCCAGCAGGCCGTAGGGGAAGGTCGTGTTTCCTCCTCTCTCCCAGATGGTGTTGGTTCTATGACTCTGACCCCCAATCCTGATCCCGATGTAATTGAGGCGTTTTTTTTCAGAGAAAAGACCGGGAAAGAAGGAATTAAGGAGTATCAACGATTGGGAAAACGTAATGCTGGGATTGTTTGGAGTGTTGGTCAAGTGGACGGAATCGTCTCAGCGCCCACTGTATCTTATTGAATTGAGACAGACAGATAAGAGAAATCTGGCCCAGAACGCTAACCTGCTGCTTCTAGCCACTACAAGGTATTGCCGATCCGGTTGGAGTAAGCTGGTGCAAGCTATGGCACCGAAACTGCAGAAGTCACCTAAGCAACACAGACAGCATTGAGAACAACGTGAGGATAAACGAGGCGAGGACGAGGACGCAACCTCTAGTGATCATGGAGCACCGGCAAATAATCTTCGGGCAAAGTTGAAACTAAAGGCACAGATGCGCAGAGAGGCAGCAAAGAAATTAAATCCCAGAAAATTAAAGAAAAAGAAATGGATATGGAACAAAGGAAGACACCAGTCACGAAAAGGAATAATAAGGAGCAACCGGTACCAGCCGACTTAACGTTGAGAGAGTTAGCCCTTCGACAGCCTACTATCACGGAGTCCTTTTCCCCACTCCCACCGCCCCCAGCGTCAATTTCACCATCGCTCCCGATTTTAGCTGAGATCAGAGCGTGTGTCGAGGAAACGCCGGGACAATCCTATCCAATACAAGCAGCCGCAGTTGTTGATGCTGAAGTTACAGGAGCAGCAGTGGCTGGAACCTTTACAGCTGAGCCGCGCTGTGAGGGCGGGGCTGAGAGCGGGGCTGTGAGCAACGCCCAGCCGCCGGTAACACAGTCTGGGATGCCGGATACCGAGAAGGAGAAGGAGCCCTGGGCAGCGCACCCAAACCAACAGACCACGCACGCAACCTGGGCTTCATCCTGGACTCCTCCCTCTCCATGACCAGACAAGTCAACGCCGTCTCCTCGTCATGCTTCAACATCCTGCGCATGCTACGTAAGATCTTCCGATGGATCCCCACCGAGACCAGGAAGACGGTCACCCAGGCCCTCGTCACCAGCCGTCTGGACTACGGCAACTCCCTCTACGCTGGAACCACCGCCAAACCCCAGAAGAGACTCCAGCGGATCCAGAACACCTCAGCACGACTCATCCTGGACATCCCCCGCCGCAGCCAAATCTCCGGACACCTTAGAGACCTGCACTGGCTCCCGGTCAACAAGAGAATCACCTTCCGGCTCCTCACCCACGCACACAAAGCCCTACATAACCAAGGACCAGGTTACCTCAACAGCCGCCTCAACTTCTACGCTCCCAAACGCCAGCTTCGATCGACCAGCCACGCCCTCGCCGCCGTCCCCCGCATCCGAAGAGCCACCACAGGAGGAAGGTCCTTCTCCTACCTGGCTGCCAAGACTTGGAACTCCCTTCCGACCCACCTCCGCCTGACCCAGGACCACCTCGCCTTCAGGAAGCAGCTCAAGACCTGGCTGTTCGAGCAGTAGCGGACCCCCCCCACCCCCCCAGCGCCTTGAGACCCTCCGGGTGAGTAGTGCGCTATATAAATGCCCTGATTGATTGATTGATTGAATGGAGACGTCGAGAATGGATGCAGACAGTAAAACGGTTAAAACGACTAATATGGACGAAGCTGCGGGGACAGCTGGCACGGCAAAGACAGATTCTGCCGTAGTAAGGAAGACATTAAAGGTATGTGCTGATGATTTGGCGCTGTTATCGGCTAGTTGTGAGGTCTTAGAGCCTAATGAGCAGGATTCTGGGAGGCAGATAACTACACTGAGAGACCTCTGTGGTGATGGGGCTGGGGCCGGTATAAATAAGGAAATGGTGATTACTGCAAATATGGAAAATAATGAAAATGCAGTACAGTTTACTGAAGAGTTTCATCGAGCTGGGGGTGAGGCTACATTGACAACAGAGGAGGTGGATGGATCAGCTCCAGCAGGGTTGATGGCACAAGCACATGCAGTAATGGTTAACATCAATATAAGCACTATTGACAATGCGCAACTACAAAATGAGAATGACACTGTGAACTCGATGAGTAATATACAAGGAGAGAGTATCCCTATACAAGTTATGGCCTCACCTAGTGATGAATGTTTTTTTACTGGCAATGATGAATATGATGAGGATGAGGAGGAAGAGAGGGAGGAGGGTTCAGATACAGACTCGATTACCAGTGAAGATTCTGCAACTGATCATACTTCACTCTCCCCAGAGAGCCATAATGAGGATTCGGCTCAAGAAGTTTCTGAAACAGACCAAGAAACTGTACGCAGAGGACGTACAAGGAGGATAGATAAGAATAAAAATAAGACTAGATTACGCAGTAGTGCTAAAAATCTCCGAAGCTCTCCCCGACTATCAGTTGCCAAGAAACTGGATTGGGATTATGCGGCCACCTCACAACTATATCAAGATGGAGCTATTGGTCAACAGCACTCTAATTCAGAGACAGGGGGGAGAGGTGGTAATTCAAATTCTAATTTTGATCTAATATTCACAACCCTAAAACAAATCGAGGGTGAAGCCAGGACTGAAAGCCGGAGAGCAAAACATGCCAATTAAAAAATACAGGGTACACTACAAAAGATGAATAAACTGTATGCAGAGGTGGTTAACAGAGTTTCAGAGGTGGAGGAAAGGACAGGGAAGCTCGAAGATGATGTGGTGAAGCTTCAGGAAACTAAACTGGAACAAGACAAGACATCCTCAGACGTCCTCTGGAAACTAGAAGATTTTGAAAACAGACGTAATAATATAAGACTTCTTGGGGTGGAGGAAGGGAAGGAGGGGGAAGATGTGCGGGCATTTGTGGTCAATCAATCAATCATGACATTTGTAGAGCGCACTACTCACCCGTAGGGTCTCAAGGCGCTGGGTGGGGGGGGGGGTGCCGTTACTGCTCGAACAGCCAGGTCTTGAGCTTCTTCCTGAAGGAGAGGTGGTCTTGGGTCAGGCGTAGGTCGGTCGGGAGTGAGTTCCAGGTCTTGGCGGCCAGGTAGGAGAAGGATCTTCCTCCTGTTGTCGTTCTTCGGATGCGGGGGACGGCGGCGAGGGCGTGGCTGGTTGATCTGAGGAGGCGCTTAGGAGTGTAGAAGTTGATCCGGTTGTTGAGGTAGCTCGGGCCTTGGTCGTGTAGGGCTTTGTGTGCGTGGGTGAGGAGACGGAAGGTGATTCTCTTGTTGACCGGGAGCCAATGCAGATCTCTCAGGTGTCCGGAGATGTGGCTGCGTCGGGGGATGTCGAGGATGAGCCTGGCCGAGGCGTTCTGAATCCGCTGAAGTCTCTTCTGGAGCTTGGCAGTGGTTCCGGCGTAGAGGGCGTTGCCGTAGTCCAGTCGGCTGGTGACGAGGGCCTGGGTGACCGTCTTCCTTGTGTCGGTGGGGATCCACCGGAAGATCTTGCGTAGCATGCGCAGGATGTTGAAGCACGACGAGGAGACGGCGTTTACTTGTCTGGTCATGGAGAGGGAGGAGTCCATGATGAAGCCCAGGTTACGTGCGTGGTCCGTTGGTTTGGGTGCGGTGCCCAGGGTGGAGGGCCACCAGGAGTCGTCCCAGGCGGAGGGCGAGGCGCCCAGGATGAGGACCTCCGTCTTGTCCGAGTTCAGTTTCAGGCGGCTGGTCGTCATCCATTCGGCTACCTCTCTCATCCCTTCGTGCAGGTTGGCTCTGGCGGTGGCGGGGTTGTTGGTCAGGGAGAGGATCAGCTGGGTGTCGTCGGCGTAGGAGATTATGTTGAGGTTGTGATGGCGTACGATGGCCGCAAGGGGGCTCATGTAGACGTTGAAGAGGGTGGGGCTCAGTGAGGATCCTTGAGGGACGCCGCAGATGACTTCGGTGGCCTCTGACTTGTACGGTGGTAGGCGGACTCTCTGTGTTCTTCCGTCGAGGAAGGAGATGATCCATTCTAGTGCCTTGTCCTGGATTCCGATGTTGCCAAGGCGCTGTGCTAGTGTGCGGTGGCAGACCGTGTCGAACGCCGCGGAGAGGTCTAGGAGGATGAGGGCCGCTGTTTCTCCGTTGTCCATCAGAGTTCGTATGTCATCGGTGGCAGCGATGAGGGCGGTCTCGGTGCTGTGGTTCGCCCGGAAGCCCGACTGTGAGGGGTCGAGGGATCCGTTCGTCTCGAGGAAGGTTGCCAGCTGTTTGTTGACGGTCTTCTCGATGACTTTGGCCGGGAACGGGAGGAGCAAGATGGGGCGGTAGTTCTTGAGGTCGGTGGGGTCTGCTGTGGGTTTCTTGAGAAGAGCGCTGAGTTCGGCGTGCTTCCAGCTCTCAGGGAAGGTGGCGGTGTCGAAGGATGTGTTGATGATGTCCCGCAGGTGGGGTGCGATGACAGCGTCGGCCTTGTTGAAGACGTGGTGAGGGCAGGGGTCAGTTGGAGATCCGGAGTGGATGGAGTTCATTGTGCGGATGGTGTCTTCTGTGTTGATTGGAGTCCAGGTGCGGAGGGTGGTGGTGGGTGGCGTTGTTGCGGTTGTGGCTTGCGTTGGTTGGTTGCTGAAGCTGTTGTGTATGTCCGCGATCTTGTTGTGGAAGTAGGAGGCGAGGGAGTTGCAGAGGTCTTGCGACGGGGTGATGTCATTGCTTCCGGCGCTGGGGTTGGAGAGCTCTTTTACGATGGTGAAGAGTTCCTTGCAGTTGTGTGCGTTGTTGTCCAGACGATCCTTGTATGTATTTTTCTTGGTGGCGCGGATCAGTTGGTGGTGTTTCCGGGTGGCGAGCTTGAGGGTGGTCATGTTGTCCGTGGTAGGCTCCCTTCTCCAGGCTTTCTCGAGGGCTCGGCAGTTCTTCTTGGAGTTCTTTAGTTCGTCGGTGAACCATGGTGTTTTCCTGCTGCAGGGCCTGCTGGGTGGGGTTCTCAGTGGGGCGACTTCGTCCGCGCAGTTGCTGATCCACTTCGTGAGGTTGTCGGCGGCCAGGCTGGGGCTCGCTGAGCTGGCGGGAGGGTGCTGGCTCAGGGAAGCGGCGAGCTGGTCGGCTGTGATCTTGCTCCAGCTTCTGCGGGCAACCTGTTGTTGGTGGTGGTGGCTCGCCGATCTGTTGAAGGTGAAGTGGACGCAGCTGTGGTCCGTCCAGTGGAGTCCTGTTGCGTGGCTGAAGGTGACGTCGTTGCTGGATGAGAAGACGGCGTCGAGCGCGTGTCCGGCGAGGTGGGTGGGGGTGGACACCAGTTGCTTGAGTCCGAGGTTGGCGAGGTTGTCGATCAGGCTTGTGGTGTTGCGGTCGTTGTTGTTCTCCAGGTGGAAGTTGAGGTCCCCCAGGAGGATGTAGTCGGCGGAGGGGAGGGCATGCGAGCTGACGAAGTCGGCGATGTCCTCGCTGAATCGTGTGCGTGGCCCCGGGGGTCGGTAGATCAGGGTGCCTCTGAGGGTGGTCTTCGGGTTGGTGTGGATCTGGAAGTGCAGGTGTTCAGCGGTGGTTAGGGTGTCGTTGGTGTTGGTCGTGATGCGGATGGTGTCTCTGTGGATGATCGCGATGCCTCCTCCCGTCTGGTTGGCGGTGCGGTCCCTCCGGATGATCTTGTAGCCCTCCGGGATGGCGATGGCGATGTCTGGGGCTGAGGAGGCGTTCATCCAGGTCTCGGTGAGGAAGGCAACGTCCGGGGCGGTGGTGTCGAGGAGGTTCCAGAGTTCTACGGCGTGTCTGTGGACGGAGCGGGTGTTGAGCAGGATGCACTTCAGGTGGTTGCTGCTGGTGTTCGGTTTGGCGGGTGCAGGGAAGGTCCGGATGCAGGTGAACTTGCAGGCGCGGCAGCTGAAGGGTCCGTGGGTGTGCTTCGGGGCGGCGCGGTGACATCCTGGGATGCGGCCGGTGTTGAGTGCGATGAGGTCGGCGGCGGTGTAGGTTCGTTGGGTTGGCTTCCGTCGGTGGGGGCCAGGGGTCCTGGCCCTGGGCGCGGTCCAGGCGCAGACGGGCTTACCTTTGGCGCGCCTTCGGCGCACAATCGGCGCGCCCGCTGCGCGTCAACGCTGCGCGTTCGCACGGTCGCCATATAAGGCGAAGTGCGCGGGTGGGCGGAGCAGCTGGGAGGCGGGAGCGGGGAGGGAACAGAAGGGAAAAGGGGCGGGGTCGGCGGTAGTGGCGGGAAGCGGGGGCGGCGAGGGAGGCGGGAAACAGAGCGCTAACACGGGTAGAAGATTAGAGAATATGGACAAGCACACAGGAATGTCAAAACAAGCTAAACACGGGAAAAAGCCTAAATACAAGCACAGGTGATCGAAAAAACAAGCTAAACACGGGGAAAAAGCCTAAATACAAGCACAGGTGATCGACAAAACAAGCTAAACACGGGGAAAAGCCTAAGAGATGAATACAAGCACAAGTGATCGGCAAAACAAGCTAAACACGGGGAAAAAGCCTAAATACAAGCACAAGTGATCGGCAAAACAAGCTAAACACGGGAGAGGGATTCGAAAATAAAAACAGGCACAAGCGATCGGCAAAGGAAGGCAAACTGACGGCAGCAGGGTCAGTCGGCAGCGAGGCAGCTAGGCACAGCGAGGGGGCACACGCAGCAGCTGGTGGCCGTGCGGCGCGGGGGTGTCCCACAAGTGGGTCACACTTACCTGTGTCGCACGGTCGCCATATAAGGCCAAGTGCGCGGGTGGGCGGAGCAGCTGGGAGGCGGGAGCGGGGAGGGAACAGAAGGGAAAAGGGGCGGGGTCGGCGGTAGTGGCGGGAAGCGGGGGCGGCGAGGGAGGCGGGAAACAGAGCGCTAACACGGGTAGAAGATTAGAGAATATGGACAAGCACACAGGAATGTCAAAACAAGCTAAACACGGGAAAAAGCCTAAATACAAGCACAGGTGATCGAAAAAACAAGCTAAACACGGGGAAAAAGCCTAAATACAAGCACAGGTGATCGACAAAACAAGCTAAACACGGGGAAAAGCCTAAGAGATGAATACAAGCACAAGTGATCGGCAAAACAAGCTAAACACGGGGAAAAAGCCTAAATACAAGCACAAGTGATCGGCAAAACAAGCTAAACACGGGAGAGGGATTCGAAAATAAAAACAGGCACAAGCGATCGGCAAAGGAAGGCAAACTGACGGCAGCAGGGTCAGTCGGCAGCGAGGCAGCTAGGCACAGCGAGGGGGCACACGCAGCAGCTGGTGGCCGTGCGGCGCGGGGGTGTCCCACAAGTGGGTCACACTTACCTGTGTCGCACGGTCGCCATATAAGGCCAAGTGCGCGGGTGGGCGGAGCAGCTGGGAGGCGGGAGCGGGGAGGGAACAGAAGGGAAAAGGGGCGGGGTCGGCGGTAGTGGCGGGAAGCGGGGGCGGCGAGGGAGGCGGGAAACAGAGCGCTAACACGGGTAGAAGATTAGAGAATATGGACAAGCACACAGGGTCAGTCGGCAGCGAGGCAGCTAGGCACAGCGAGGGGGCACACGCAGCAGCTGGTGGCCGTGCGGCGCGGGGGGTCCCACAAGTGGGTAGAACTACTGAGAGGGGCATTTCCGGAAATGGACCGATGGAGCTGGGAAAATGAGATACAGCGAGCCCATAGGTTCCCAATAATATAATTTACAACAAGGGGTGGTGATGGACAGAGTCTCTGAATTAAGCAGAGTACTCTCACCCAGTCAAGAGATCAGGGCTAGATCCAACACCGTTTTTTAGCTCATTGCACCATCCCAGTTTCAGAACCTGGCTGTATGCAAATTAGTCTGTCCCTGGCCCAGTGCATCATGGGAACAGGGCAGACCAGACTACAAAAGCCAATTCTTACACTGGGAAGGAAACAAGCTTCCGGGGACCGGTTTCTGGCATTACAGCCGTCTTCGGCCCGGCTTGCTTGAATCCTGATGGTGCAATGAGCAAGGGACTCACATCTGAGTATGCCCTTCCACGCTTAGGGTGGACAAAATTATTTACAACAAGGGGTGGTGATGGACAGAGTCTCTGAATTAAGCAGAGTACTCTCACCCAGTCAAGAGATCAGGGCTAGATCCAACACCGTTTTTTAGCTCATTGCACCATGACTCAGAGAAAGGGCAACATCTCTACTAAATCACGTGCAATCTTGGTATACGTAGGTAACTTCTTGTTAAGGGAGGAGATAATAAGTAAGGCGAAACCACAATCTAAGCGTACATACAAGGACAATTATTTCTTCGCCCGCCCTGACTTCTGCCACGCCACTGTTGAGAGGAGATGGCGTATGAGGCAGTTGATAACTCCTTTACAGAATGCAGATTGTGAGGTTTACTTAATGTTCCCAGCTCGCCTCAAAGTAGTTCTTAATGGGCATGTCAGAGTCTTTTACTCCGAAATTATGGCTCAAGAATACCTTACCTCTCTTAGAGAGAATAGGGAGCAGAATAGGGAGCAGAGTAAGCAGAGTAAGCAGATGGTTGTGGTAAGGGAGAGACCTCGGAAGAAGCAGTGAGGCTTTACATGAACATTAACACTAAGTATTGAAAATACATTGAATTCTGGATGTAAGATATGAAAAGATAAATAAAAAATGCAAAATATGTAGAGTACATTAGAGTATAGTATATTTTCTCTTATCACGTTTTACACTAAGGTTGGGGGGTCAGGGGGGAGGGGAAAGAGTTGAGATGAGATATGTTATAAGATGGGAGAGGGGAGAAGACGAGACAACCCAGGGGGTCTCGGCTGTCAGACATAGGTCCGTCGAACCTATTTGCCAGTATGGGGCGTGGGTATTCAGGGGAGGGGTTTCTGGGGAGGGGAGGGGAGGGGTGGTGTACAGGGCACAATATAATGCAATCACAAAAGGAATGTATAGAAGAGTGTGGTAAACAAATAGATCTGGAGGGTTCAGAACCAAAATGGTTTATAAATTTCGTTACGGATGTATTAGCGGCGAAAAATATTTTTTAAAAAGTATGGATACTAGATTTGTAAACTGGAATGTCTGCGGGTTAAATGATTATCAGAAGAGACAGAGGGTTTCACTTGCATTAAAACAAATGAATGTAGATTTTATATTCCTACAAGAAACTCATATCATGTCTACACAAGTGTACCTGCTGGAGCAAATGGGTTTTCTTGTATTAGTAAACTCTAGGCAAAGTACTAAAACTAGAGGAGTAGCGATAATGTCAAAGAATACGAATCTTGTAGTCGGAAAGAAATTGGAAGATCAGTGGGGGAGGTGGGCAATGGTTGAATGTTTGATTGAGGGGGAGTGGACAACCCTCGGGGTTGTATATGGATCAACAGAGGATGATCCAGAGATCTTAGAATTCCTGGATACGGAACTTGCTGTATGGGCCCCTCGCATTATCATGGCTGGAGACTTCAATAATAATGGGGCGGATGAGCTAGGGGTAGGCTCTTTTGGTAGATATCAAGGCAGAAAAAAAAGAATACATCAAGCACTATCTAATTTACTAATAAATAATGCCTTGTCGGATGTGTGGGGGAAAATTAGATCAGATCAAAAAGGATACACTTACTACTCGGCTCCACACCGAATTTGTGTAAGGTTAGACTATTTTTTTGTACCAAATCCATTACTCTCCAGCTTAAAGATAGATAGACTTCCTCGAATTCCTAGTGACCACAATCCCCTCGTATTAACATTAAAAACGATAGCAGGAACCAGAATTGAGAGGGTTTGGACATTCGAAAGAGGGCTCCTACAGGATGACAAGTATATACAACATATGTCAAAGTGGATGAGAGATTTTTTTGAGATCAATAGAGGTAGTGCGGCTGTTGGGATAGTATGGGATGCATTCAAGGCAGGTGCCCGTGGAGAGACCCTTAGCTTTAGCACATTTAAGCGTAAACAAGAGCAGATCAGGAATAATGAATTAGTCAAGGCAGCTGTAGATGCTGAGGAGGAGTTACATCAATGTGTATCAACAGGGAGATCAGTGGATCAAGCGCTTATCAAGGTATTGAAAGCAAAAAGTGAGGCAGAAGAATATATTGCAAATAAGGCAGCTAAGAATTTTACGGTCAAAAGAGAGAGATGCCATGAATTTAGTGAGAAAGTAGGTCGGGTACTAGCCATACGCACTAGACAAATAGCAGCGTCAGGAATGATAAGGGAAATTAGGGATCTAACTGGCGGATTACACACTGATTCGCAGGAAATTCGAGAAGTATTCAGGAATTTCTATGAGTCATTATATGATGACCAGCAGCCTACTGACCCTACGGAAATAGCTGGGTATTTACAGGGAATTCCAATTGAAAGACTTACAGAGGTGGAGGCAGAATGGCTAGAAGAATCATTGGAAGTAGAGGAGATTAAAACAGCAATAGCAAATCTCCCTTCAGGGAAAGCTGCTGGCCCTGACCAGCTCCCTATTGAATTCTATAAAACGTTTTGGGGAATACTGGGAAATGATCTAGTTAAGATAATACAGACAGCCCAAGCAGGGGAATCTATTCCAGGTTCATGGGGGGGAGCGGACATTGTGTTAATTTAAAAAAAGGGGAAACCTGCCACTGAGCCGGGGTCTTATAGACCGATTACGTTAATGAATACTGACACCAAAATTTATTCTAAGGCATTGGCTACTAGATTTGCTACAACAATAGGAAACCTTGTAAGCAATAACCAACATGGGTTTATCCCTGGAAGGGGCACTACGCACCATACGCGTAAGGTTATCACTTTATTTGATGCCGCGGAGGTCACAGGAGATCCGATGGCGGTTATGTTACTGGATGCCGAAAAGGCTTTTGATCGGGTCTCCTGGGACTATTTGTGGCATGTTTTAATGAGGGCAGGGGTTAAAAAGGGGTATATTAGAGCACTTCAGACATTATATACGGATCCAGTAGCTTCTATAAGAGTAAATGCAGGTTCTACTCGACAATTCAGGATTAAGCGGGGCACAAGGCAGGGATGCCCGTGTTCCCCGCTTTTATTTGCAATGTATATGGACCCTTTAATTCGTAGGATAGAGATCTGTGAGAGGATTACTCCCTTACACACACATTTGGGACAATGCAAGATTCTTGCATATGCCGATGATGTGGCAGTGATTACACCAAACCCCACGGAGGCTATTGGGCAGATAGAGATTGAGGTACGGAGGTTTGGCCAAATCTCGGGATACGCTTTAAATACCTCTAAAACACAGATAATTAAAAACTCTTATACACAATGTGATGATATTCGTGTGGTTCAAACAGGGGTGTACCTCGGAGTAAATTTCATGGCTGAGCTTGATACCCTAGTGGAAAAAAATATAGTCCCAATCATTGCTAAAGTAGGGAAGCAATTAGACAGACTTGATAACCTACATCTTTCAATTGTTGGGCGAACAAACATTGTAAAAATGATGGTACTGCCAAAAATTTTATACATATTCAGAGCCATTCCACTATTTTTTGAGAATAAGTGGTTCAAGTCCTGTGAGCATATGATCAACCGGTTCATTTGGGCAAAGGGGAAAACAAGGAGAGCGTACAGATTTATGACACTAACACGAGAACGGGGAGGTTGGGCGCTACCAGATATAAAGTTATACTATTGGGCAGCAGCACTTCAATATATGGTGGGTTTATTGGGAGGAGCAGAGGTAGAAACCCAGGATGAATTTGGCACATTAGCTACGGATTAGTATTGGGAGCGGAGGCAGAAAACTTACTGTTGAAATTTACAGACGCAAGTTATTACAAAAGGACAAGATTCAAGACTATTCTAGCAGCATATAAAATATCGAAGTCCTTTACTAAGTGGTTCGGAATTGGGAAATATAATGCTTATACAAGGTTAGAAGGCAACCCCACTCTTCCTAGTGAGGTTTTCTCTGATACAGTCTTTAATGCGTGGGGGAGGCAAGGAATTCGGAAGATCGGTGATATTCTAGGTTCACAAGGCATGATGCAATTCTTAGAGCTACAGACACGCTACGGCTTAGACACAAGACAATTCTTCAAATATCTTCAAGTAAGAAGCTTCATTAATAAAAAAAAGGGTGGCCCTGCGGGATTTGTAAAGAATCCAATATTGGAGGTTATACAAGCAGGTTTAGATTGTACGATTAAGAGGTTCTATCTAGAATTATCGAATTTAAAGAAAGATGACTTGGAAAAGTGGGCGGATAAATGGGCAACTGGCTTAGATATAGACCGAGTTCATTTCTATCAATCATTAGATATGGGACAGAAACTATTGTGCTGAGCCTCATTACAATCCCAACACTACAAAGTTTTGTACCACCTATATTTTACACCTGCGAAAATTGCCCAATGGGGAGCTGTGTCAGGTACTAGTTGTTTTAGATGTGGCAGCTTAGAGGCTGATTTATTACACGTTTTTGCATCATGCCCCCACTTGGAAACAACTAAGAAGGATATTGAGAATTTTATCAATAATGCGTTAGGGATTGAGATTGTATTAACTCCATCAATAATATTACTAGGAGTTGAGTTGGAGTGGCAGACACGGAGTGGAAGCTTTATTTTATTAGCGATGGCAATCTTGAGATTATGTATAGCCACGGCATGGCTGGACCCCCTCCCCCCAACGCACTATCAATGGTTAGCTAAACTACTCTCAATTTATAAGCTAGAATCCGCTATATACGCTAGGAAGGGGAAAAAGGGAAGGAAATTGGGTATACAAATTTGGGAACTGATTGCTCGTTGGAAAGATGGAAATATTAGTTGATAGACACCGTGATGAGCTGTTTCTTTGCTTCCCTGCTTTAATTCTCCTTTCTATTTATTTATTTTTTGTTCTCTTCTGTTTTATGGAATACTAAATTGTAGTTAGATGACTATGTTCTCCAGTAATTTGGTTCCGACTTAAGAATGCAATAGCATGTAGTTTAATGTATTTATGTAATGAATGATTTTATATATGTATTCTATATAATAGTATTGTTTCTATTGTCTCATTGTGCCCTGTACATGTTATAAAAAGGGGGGAAAATTCAATAAAAAAATATAAAAAATAAATAAATAAATAAATTTAAAAAAAAGGAAACCTCAGTCTGACAGTTTTCGTCGTCTAATTCAATTCCATCTCCAGTCCATTTCTCCCCTAGTGGCAGTAGGGGGTTATCCATATTGTTAATGAGTTTTCGATAGGTGAGGGAAGTTTAAAGCTTATTGATGACCAATGTGGCCATGTTATTCATTGGTTTAAAGGAAAACATTGTGAACGCAGAGTCTGATGACTAATCAGTCGCATTCAAGATATCTTCCAACTGAGCCCCCAAGAGGAAAGCTTTGGAATCCATCCCCCCTCTGGCTCAGTGAGCGCCATAAACCGAAATGTTAATGCCAACTTCCTGCATGGCATACTTTACTCATTGAGCAATAGTGGGAGAAGACTGCTTTATTCGGCTTACATAAGGAAACCAGGAGTTGGTGTTACCTGGCAGTGCGACACTCTTCCCTCATAGATTCATATGCTTTGATGCATCTGAACACACATAGTTTAGGAGTAGCAAGAAAGGAAGGATACGATACCACTCTAGTGTTAGATTTCCTCTAAAAAAAGGAACCCCTTAGGAGTACATATCCAGCGCTTGTGCATCATATACTTGTATACATGAAAGTAAACAGAGCATGATAGCCAGCTTACCTCATACCTGTTTTTCTCACCAGGTACTTATTGCGGAGCCACAAATTAAACAGAGTAAGGACTTTGTTGACATCCCACAGGGCACAGTACCTAGGTTGAGGTGGAATAGACAACCGTATGCCACTCTTCAGTTTCCTGACCAACAGATGTTCCCCAAACGAAGCCCCATCAAAGGTCCTCTAGCCCGCCAAAGTCGCAGACCAAAAGGTATTCAGAGACTGGTAGGCCCACCCATCCCAGACCAACAAGGACAGAAAGTTTAAAATGTGAACCTTGCTGGACCCAACGGGATCTGCTTCCCTCTAAATACATCAACGTACCCATCAATAACAAGCCGAGCTATACCTGGTATTTGTTCCAGCTGCACAGGCCTTTCACAACAGGCACTCAGGGGGCATATTACCAACAACTAGCGATATTTATGGCTAAATGGGCTTAGCGAGGTTTTTTTTTATCGCCAAGGCTCGCCGGATATTATCGCAGAGATAACATGCTATTAGCAACGTTTATCTCTAAAGCGATAAAATATCCGGCGATAGCGGCGAAATGCGTGAATATCGCTGAAAATACAGCAATATTCATGCATTAACACCAATAGGGTCTTAGCCATAATATCCACCTCCCATTGGATATAATGGCTAAGAACTGGTCTGAGCAGGGGTTAGCTTTTGGAGATATTTGCGCTTAGTGCGGATATTTCCATTCGCATGTCATTAGCGATAAATATCGCTGACATGCAAAGCTTAACGGCGATAATCTAATATCTAATAATCTAATATCGCCAGGATTGGTAATATGCCCCTCAGTTTCCTTTGAAAGTCCTCTGATTGTCCATTGACTCCTGAAACCTTCCACGCCATGAGATGGAGTGACCTCTCTTTAATCAGGTGGTCCCTCAGGAGATCCAGCCTGTGGGGTGGATGGATTGGAATAGACCAAGAACGTTCCATCATCGTTGGAAAACATATTTGAGACCTAAAAACGGAGTGATGACAACCAGGTCCACTTTCTGATGTCGAAATTGCACCAGCAACTTCCTGATCATTATGAACGGGGGAAAAGCATAACTCCTTTCCCCACTCCTATTGGGAAGGAATGCATCCAAAGCTGCCACTTGTACATCTGGCCTCCAACTGAATGATGTCTTTACTTGATGGTCAAAACGGGAAGCAAACAGGTCCACTATGAATGGTTCCCAGTGTCTCTGAGTTGCTTGAAAGACATCCAGATAAGGTTTCCAAGCACTGAGATCCCAGAGATGCCATAAGTGCTGGTCGTCCAACTGGTTGTTTGCCTCTGGGAGATACCCTGCCATCATTGAGATCTGATGGTCCGGGCGATACTGCCAGAACTACTTCGCCAGATACACCAGCTGTTGGAATCAAGGACCTCCAAGGTGATTGATGTAACTGTCAAGACACTGTACATCTTCAGCAGCACACAGCAATTTGCCTTCTTACTGCACCTGAAAAATAAGGTAATTAGGCAATCAAAATATTGCGCTCAGTGTGATACGTTGCAGTTTAAGCGGGAAACAACCTTTACAACGCAACTTTTACAACCCACTACCATTACAACGAAACATTTACAACACAACATCTATTACATAGCATGCCATTACAACGCAACCATTACAATGCATGACACTACAACGCACACCATTACAACGCATGTCATTACAACGCAGTCATTACAACGCATACCATTACAATGCATACCATTACCATCCAACACTTACCCTACTGTTGCTCCCCCTGGAGTTAGAATAGTAATTTTTACCCCTACACTATCCAACACTTACCCTACTGTTGCACCCCATGGAGTTAGAATAGTAATGGCATGCGTTGTAATGGAATGCGTTGTAATGGATGTTGCATTGTAAAAAATGTGTTGTAAAGGTGTGCGTTGTAAAAGTATGCGTTGTAACGTCATACAACCATTTAAGCACAATATGCCAGTAATAGCGTGTTCGACCAAATGTAGACGAAAGTGGCACTTGTCTTAACGGTTGAAGGAGGGAGCCTGGAGACAGTTAATGGACTATATTTGGATGAGGACACTCTGATTAGTAGTTGTTGTCATGGTCCGTCCCAGGGTCTCAATCTAGAATTGAGGGGTGCTCCTCTTACCTCCATTTGGGCTCATAGATTTCTTTTAACAACTTGGTTCATGAACTCGAAGAACTTGTTGCCAAACTGAACCAAGGTTATGCAGACCAAACCGTCTCACACGTGCGGGTTCAAATGACCTCATCTATGACATCAAAGAGGCTGCAAATAGATGCAAAATGTTACCCATTTTTGACGCATGTTATGGACTTCCTTGGCTTACTCGTAGCATCCCTACATTAAATTGGCCACCTCTGGCTTTTGTGGATAAAACGATAATTCTAAATAGCTTATGTTAGAGATCGAAACGTATTTAATAAAAATGAAAACAGCAATTTCAAAGCAAAGCATGTTTCCTATGTGGAATTGAGTTTGTTTAACAATTTAAAATCCCAGGCGACAAAATGGTTACATTTCAAAATATAAATATAATGCTGATGTTTAAATGATAATCAATGCTGATGGTAGATCCTTGGTGACAGAGGGCACTTGCTGCTATAGATTTTGTGTTATTACTCATGTGGCTTATTGTTTTTACAACAATGCAGTTAAAACCCTCCCTGGTGCACTGGGGTGGTAACTACTGCTAACCATGCATGCAGTGCAATCATTTCTTGTCAGATAAGGTCACTTGTGTAACAGTGATAAATATTTGCAGTATTAGATGATCACAATTCACTTCTATTACATGGCCCACCTGCACTTTGCTAGAATCCTAGTGAATTTACTAGGTATACAATGTCCTGATTATAGATCCTATCTACCTCAACATGGACTCCAGTATAATAATGTTCATAAAATTCATACCCAATGAATGTAGCTTTTTACCAAAATACAACTTGAAACCAGGACGGGGATACAGCCGTGTTACTAATTTGGAATTATCAATGTCATTCTCTTTGTAAAAGAAGAGAGTTCCATTGAGTAACACAGCCTTGCAGTAGTGCATGGATGAAGGTTCATTAAAATACCAGAAGGAACAGAAATGGCATCAGGCACCCGCTGATTCTGAGGATGACATAAAATTAGGTGACCTCATAAAACAATGGTACAAAACTAGTTCCAATACAGGGGAACTTAGACTCATATGGCAAGTCTACAGAGGGCGGACTTATCTCATAACAACTCCACTCTTTTAATCTCTCAAACATCCACATCATTTCAAATGATAGCCTTTTAAGTAAGGGCCAAACAGTTGTATTCACTTCTTCGAGAAAATGTAATTACTGGTGTATTTTCAGGAAAGTCCCCTGAAACAGATATGAATAGTTTTGGCCTCGGAATTTCATTCCCCCCAATATGTTTGATGTCTATAGAGGGTTTTGCAATTTAATTAGGCTCCATAAGTGGATATTCTCGGTATAAAGCAGGAATATCGACGGGAGAATATCGACTAGCATAAATATCGAGGTAAGAATATCGAATTTAAAAAATATCGTTGAAGTAAATATCGTTGTTGTAAATATCGATTTTGTATAATGACAAAAATATCGTCAAAATAAAATATCGTTGTATAGAATATCGTTTAGAGAAATATCGTTGAATATAATATCGACAAAATAATTGAATGTGTTATATAAGTGTAGAAAAATTTGTTTTATGTTTAAATATTATTAATTAAATGTCTATTTTTATTATTATAGGGATCAAAATGTAAAAAAAAATTAAATGTTTGTAAATATTTTAGGAGCGGGTTATTGGTATTATAGGGGATAAGGGTGGGTAGTAATTTAAAAAAGTAGTGTAAATAATATGTATAGAATGGTAAAAAAATCGAAATTTTTAATTTATTTTTTATTTTGAATTGCGAAATTTGAAATTTAATTTAAATAACAGAATTTTTATTTAATGGGTTTTTAAAAAGATTTAGTAGCGGGTTGTTGGTGATATAGGGGATAAGGGTAAGTAGTATATTAAAATATGTTTCATAAAATTTAAATTTAATTAAAAAAAATTATAAATTGAAATACGAAAAAATATTATATTTAATTGAAATTGAATGTATTATATAATAATTTTGTAATTAAGTGTGGGTTTTATTTATATAGTGTTTAATAAAAAATTCAATTGCTATAAAAAATACGAAATTTGAAATTTCAATATTTAAATTTGAAATTTGAAATTTGAAATTTGATTTTTAAATTATATTAAAATAAGTCAAGTGTGTAATATTTTATGTTTGTGTATTTGTTATAATATATGCTAAAAATGATTAGAAAAACACAAAAACAACCTTTTGGTTAAAAATTATAAAATTGTGAAAATTATGTAAAAATTTTTAAAAAATTCGAAATTTGAAATTTCAATATTTAATTTTGAAATTTTAAATTTGAAGTTAGAAAATTAATTTTTAAATTATATTAAATTAAGTGAAGTGTGTAATATTTTATTTTTGTGTATTTCTTATAATATATGCTAAGAATTATTCGAAAAAATTAAAAACAAAGTTTGGGTTAAAAATTATAAAATTGTGAAAATTATGTAAAAATGTATAAAAAATTCGCAATTTGAAATTTACATTTTGGTGAAAAAAATGTGTTATTGTTATGTTCAAAAAAACATATTTTGTGATTGTAATTTAATAGTCTATTTTGTAGTATAATAGATAAGAGTTGTTATTAATATATATAAAGTGATGTTTATGTGTTATAATATCACACATATTATGGTTTACTGTCCAGCAGTTTCCCTGACTTATGTAGGATTGGAGTTAGAATTGTTATTTATTATGGTTTCCTGTCCAGCACTTTATCTGACTTATGTATGATTGGAGTTAAAATAGTTATTTATTGTTGCTTACTGTTAAGTATTTTCTATGAGTTATGTTTTATATTTTTTTATTTATAAAAAAATAATTTAAATATAATTTTTTTAATTTTTAGAATTATTATTATATATAATGTTGTAATATTATTTTTTTAAATAAAAAAATATGATTATTTTCGACATTTTTACATACATATCACAAGTGTCAACATTTATTAAGTACAATAGTAATATAGTTTTGTACACATTTTTTTTATTCATACTTTCATTTGTTGATGCAAACATTTACATAATTTTCATACACCTTTTTCAATTATTTGTTTACATTTTACATTGCAATTTTAGTCATATATACATTGTTATATTACATTAATTAGTATATTAAATTTTAATTTTTCTTTTTTTAAATTTAATATGTTAATTAATTGACATGTAATTGTATTTTTCTAAAGTATGTACATAAAATAGTGCTCAGTTTTATACATATAAAAATATTTTTTAACAATCAAATACATATTTTTAATATACAATAATTAATTAATATATAAATATATTATATTTATTATTGTATATTTTACATTAATCATATGTTTATTTACAAACAATAAGTAAATTATTACAAAACATGGAAAATAAATTGCTATTCATCTCTATTGTTTATTTTTAATAATGGGGATTTAGTCCTATTTTTATTTTTATTGTGCTGCCATTTTGTTTTTTGAACTTCACTTTTTAGTCTATCTACATCGTTGTTTGGGTCATTTCAGAAAACGGAACCTCGCGGTTGGGAGCTGCTTCGTGTTGGTGAAGGTAAGTTTATTTTACATTAATTTTAACTACATTTTAATACATTATAGAGCTAGTTGTAGTGTGTACGTGTTGCTATGTGTTGTACTTTACAGTTTAGGTGAAAAATACGTGTTATTTAAGGTCGTTATTGATAACGTACTTTCTTAGATATTTCTTATGAAATTAAGGTTTATGTATTGTGTAAATGAATTAGTTCAGGTGTTTTCCTATGTTTTATATGTTATGTTTAGGCTTTCTGGCTTTCGTATTTATTGTGGGTGGGTTTTGTTTGTATTTATTTACAGGTGTTCGTTTTGGTGAGCAGATGGATTTTATCTCGTATTTTTTGTAAAATACAAGTAAATGTTTCACTACATTTATTTATTTTTCGGGATTTTGGAGAGTTTTTCTCGTGATTATTTTTCGGGTTTTTTATGGTTCCGTTCTCCAGAGTCTTGCTACTGGGACACTTATAAAACAGTTGTATATTTGGCATTTTGTGGGGATTTTTTGTAAAACATGTGGATTGATTTTGGTTCTAATCGTTTTGAAACCATGTTCTTGGAACACATTCTACAGCTGCAGAACAGTAAAGTTATTATTATATTTTTGTTTGGGGTGGATTGTGCTATATTGTTCAATTTTTTTAAATGTCGTTTTATAATGTCTTGTAATAATAGATTACATTTATTTTTACATGACATAATTTAACTACATTAAAAAAAATAGTTTTATTTATTGTTTGAAATGTTTTTATGTGTTGCTTGTTAAAGTATAGATTTGGCTATTAGTTCTAAGTATTCAAGACCTTCGATACTTGGGTACATTCTTACTTTTTGCTGTAGGTATTCGTACATATTTAATGTTTGTTTACTTAGTTTAGGGCCGATTTTAGATAGAGATTGCTCTATTCTTAGTTCTTGGTAGCTTTGCTCTTTTTTGATGCTTTGGATTAGTTTATGAAGTGTGGGTTGTGTTCTTCCTATTGTGGCTTGGAAGGCATTATGCCATCCTTCGACCGCGTTGTTAGTTTTGGCTTTCTGTGCCATAGTACTAGCATACACATTCCACCATGGAATTTGGAATTTAGGTTGTCTGCGGTGGCCAGAACGATGTAATCTTCCCACCCAGGTATCTTCAAAATAGTCTAAGAAGGGAGTTAATTTTTTTTCATTGGTGCGGTAGAAAGGGCTGTCAAGTAGTAAATTGTAATAGTTAGCAACTTCTGTTGTTGGTACAAATGCCAATGCTATTAACTTTTTAATCTGATAAGCAAAGTTACTCTTTGTTGAATATTCAATGCTTAAAGTAGATTTTTGTAAGTGCCTCCATATACTTTGGTTGTAGTGATAATAACACCCTTGTATAGATGTGTGAGGATATATTTTAAGTATAGCTTGAATCATGGCTATTTCAAAGTCTATTATTATTCTTTGTGGATAGTAATTATCAGTAAAATCTTTGATAGTTGTTAAAATTTCTACGTAGGTAGCATTTGTTTTATTTGGCAGCAGTGTATAAATTAAAGGGATATTTGTTTCTTGGTATTCACCATGGATGGTGTAAAGTTGATAGAAAGGTTTGGGACATACTTTAAAAGTTCCGTCCATCATCCAGGTTTCACACGATTTTAGTTTTTGCTAATTGCTATTTGTTGCAAAAAGTAAAATTCTTTTATCATGACTGTGGTTATCATACATTAAGAATTTATCTTCATTGTGTGTAATAGTATATTCAGGATATATTTTAATGTCTAGAAAAGTTTCAGGTGCTGGTGGAGTTGGATCAGAATCTCGTTTTGTTTTAGCAATTAATCTTTTCAAGTTGGGTATTGAAGGTAACTGTCCTGTGACATGTTCTGGCACCTTGCTTAAAACATTTTTCAAAATAGTGGTGCTTGTTTCTTGTGAGCCTGTACTAGCTTCTCTCAATGTCTCTAGTGCTTCTCTTACTTCGACTTCTGTTACATTGGGTGGGTGGTTATGCTCATGTACATTTACAACATTGTTATCAACAGTCTGTGCTCTACCATAGCATGCAGTTGAGTAATATTTACTACATTTCCAGTAAGTTTTATTCCCTTTTATTCTTTCTTGGGTGTAGGTGTAACCCATGTAGCTCAGCATTATTTTCCCTTTTTGAGAAGTAATAAAAGTAGCTCCTGTTGCCATGTCTAAGGTAAATCTGTGAAGACATATATATGTTTTTTTAGTAAAAGTGAAAAACATTTCTTGAGATGTGTACGTTAAAAGGAAAAAGTGCAAAAACATACTTACAATGTTGTTTTCCTGCTAATTTTATGTTTTCTGTTCTTATATGTGGATTTTTACTCTTTAATGTTCTGTAGTTGTGGTAAAGAATAGTACAAAAAATGATTTAGTTTTATAGTTGTTTATTTTGTCTTTCTCATTATTAATAGACACAGTGGGTATACTTACTTAATGTAGTAGAAGATGTTGTTAGTTTAGTTGTAGATTGGTAGATGAAGTTTGTATATTCTGTAAAAGAAAGTTAATTTGTGCTATTTATTGTATTAGGATATATTAGTAGGTAATAACATATCAAGTCTTTTGCAACTTTACTTTGCAATTTTTAAAAATTATTTAAAAGTTTTCTAAGTAGACATGGATAAGGCAGTTCATAATTTCATTTAATTATTATCTTGTGGTGGTTGTTGATAGGATGTTGTAGTTATATTTAAACAAATATAAAGACCATGTTTTTAGTTTAGGGAGTTTAGCTACATTTCAACAGGTTTGTATGATAAATGAAATGGGACTTGACTTACTTGAGTTGTAGTATGCTGTGTTGTAGTCGTTGTAGTAGGTGTGTATTCTCTTCTTTTCAGCAAGGTAACCGTTTCCCTCCAAGTTTGGCAAAAAAATGGTAATTTAAGTTAAGTTTGTAATTGTATTTATAGTAGTGAGTTAATTAATGGTTATATTTGATTGGTTCAATTAAATATAATTTAAATTCATTGGCTGACAACATTAGTTTGAATTTGAAAGCCGTTATTTTGTAAAGAGTTAGTAGCATCAATAATAGTTTTCGATATTTATTACCAAATGTATTATATGTGTTTTATTTTAATGGTAAATATTTATTACAATGTTAAAATTAGTGAGATGTGATTTAAAGTAATCCGATAAGAGTGTATGATAGTGTTTGGTAATGTTTATATTGGTATACAACCTTTACAACGCAACTTTTACAACTTACTACCATTACAACCAAACTTTTACAATGCAAAAACCATTACAATGCATGTATTTACAATGCATGTTTTTACAACGTAGGTACCTTTACAACGCATATCATTACAACGTAAGTATTGGTAAGTATATAATTATATTTAAAATGTAATATGTTTGGGGTTTTTTAAGGGATATTTTTAGGGTTCAGGGTCAGTTTTGGCTTTTAGGGTAAAGGGGTATTTTTAGGGTTCAGGGTCAGTTTTGTGTTTTTGGGAAAAGGGGTATTTTTAGGGTTCAGGGTCCGTTTTCAGTTTTTGGGTAAAGGGGTATTTTTAGGGTTCATGGTCAGTTTTCAGTTTTTGGGTAAAGGGGTATTTTTAGGGTTCAGGGTCAGTTTTCAGTTTTTGGGTAAAGGGGTATTTGTAGGGTTCAGGGTGATTTTTACGTTTTTGGGTAAAGGGGTATTTTTAGGGTTAAGGATCAGTTTTCAGTTTTTGGGTAAAGGGGTATTTTTAGAGTTCAGGGTCAGTTTTCAGTTTTTGGTTAAAGGGGAATTTTTAGAGTTCAGGGTCAGTTTTCAGTTTTTGGGTAAAGGGGTATTTTTAGGGTTCAGGGTGAGTTTTCAGTTTTTGGGTAAAGGGGTATTTTTAGGGTTCAGGGTCAGTTTTCAGTTTTTGGGTAAAGGGGTATTTTTAGGGTTCAGGGTGAGTTTTACGTTTTTGGGTAAAGGGGTATTTTTAGGGTTCAGGATCAGTTTTCAGTTTTTGGGTAAAGGGGTATTTTTAGAGTTCAGGGTCAGTTTTCAGTTTTTGGGTAAAGGGGAATTTTTAGAGTTCAGGGTCAGTTTTCAGTTTTTGGGTAAAGGGGTATTTTTAGGGTTCAGGGTCAGTTTTCAGTTTTTGGGTAAAGGGGTATTTTTAGGGTTCAGGGTCAGTTTTCAGTTTTTAGGTAAAGGCGTATTTTTAGGGTTCAGGGTCAGTTTTCAGTTTTTGGGTAAAGGGGTATTTTTAGGGTTCAGGGTCAGTTTTCAGTTTTTGGGTAGAGGGGTATTTTTAGGGTTCAGGGTCAGTTTTGTGTTTTTGGGAAAAGGGGTATTGTTAGGGTTCAGGGTCCGTTTTCAGTTTTTGGGTAAAGGGGAATTTTTAGGGTTCAGGGTCAGTTTTTGGGTAAAGGGGTATTTTTAGGGTTCAGGGTCAGTTTGAATTTTTGGGTAAAGGTGTATTTTAAGGGGTCAGGGTTAGTTTTTAGTTTTTGGGTAAAGGGGTATTTTTATTGTTCAGGCTCAGTTTTGTGTTTTTGGGGTACAGGGGTACAGGGTAAAAAAAAAAATTTAATATATTAATTAAATAAATTTAATGAAATTACATTAAATTTAATTAAAATCTATTCATTTTAATTAATTTATATTAAAAAAATTATTATATATTTACTAATACTTACGTTGTAATGGTATGCGTTGTAAAGGTACCTGTGTTGTAAAAATATGCATTGTAAATACATGCGTTGTAATGGTTTTTGCGTTGTAAAAATTTCGTTGTAAAGGTATGCGTTGTAAAAGTATGTGTTGTAACGTCATACATAGTTTATATTACTAATTTATTTTTTCTTATTATATATAAATAAATAATACATATTGTATATACATATATGTTAGAAAAGCTTTTTTTGAATTTAAATAACTATGAAAAAGTGAATAACAGAAAGGTAATGTGTATATAAGGTTATAAAGAAAATGACGATATTTTATTTATATTAATATGAGTAGAAAGGTAGTCGATATTAGTGTTGTCGATATTAGTGTAGAAGGTAATGTTATTTTAAATATTGTCGATAATGTAGTAGTCGATATTTATGTAGTCGATATAATTGTTAACGATATTAGAGTAGTCGATAAAAAAATATCGATATTTGTGTAAATCCTTGTTTAAGTATATGGTTACGATATTTTTGTAGACGATGTATTTGTGGCGATATTTTTGTAGGTCGATGTTTTAGTAATCGATATTTCATCACGGAACCGATATTCTCATCACCATTGTTATCAAATTCGTTTACACTAATATCCCCCAAGATCACTCTTTGGAAGAGTTAGAATTCATTTTGGAAAGTTACCCAATTAGGCACACTATCCACACTGAATTTGTCACAAAATTGGCTAAACTTTATCTAAAAAACATGTATTCCTGTACAAACATCCACTTTATTTGGAAATGGTGAGCACAGCTATGGGCTGCACCTTCTCCCTGATTTTGGCTAACTAATTCATGAGTTGTTTTTAGGAGAAATAGATTTTGAACGATTCTGTAAATTACTCTGGATGGTCAAAGTAAAAGAAGATGCAGGTTCCTTTGATCTGTTTGATGTAACAAGGAAGCTTTCTTCACAGAACTGCTGCTTGCAGTGAGTGAGGCTTTATTTATATTGAATTATTTATTCCAGTCAGATCTAAGGTTCAATAAATCAACAGCTAACAGTAAGTCAGCCCAGGCCTGTTCTCCTAAATCAATTGGCAGGAGCTTGTGTTTGATGCACAAGAAGCACAAAACGCAACAGATAGAGCGTGAAAGTAAATAAGGCTAGGATGGGTCCAGGTCACACATACACAAGAACACTCTTCCAACTCCACACAGCCAGAATTGTGGGCTAATGCTCAAAATGTGCTCAAATCGTTCCCCATAACTCATTTGCAAAAGAGGGTACTTCTGATCAATGCATTCTACCTACTGGTTGCAGGTTGTGGCAAAAAGGAATTATAACAAAATTTAGCCTTCATGGTATAATTTTATTAGAAAGACTCTCTCCACATTTCCCTATACACTTTGGAGTGAAATGATTAAAAAAAAATTGAATTATTTCTGTCCAGTATTTCAAAATATTCTCATGATAAAATCCAAATTTTTATGGATGCATTTTGTTATTTTTATAGTTTTTCTTATTTTGTAGTCAAATATACTCCCTTACTTCCTTTTCCTTCTACCTAGAACACTTTTCCTTTACGTCCTTGTTCTGTGCCCACTTCTCGTCTTCTTCTTCTTTCTCTCTCCTATACTTTCTTGTTTTTTTAACAAGACGCAGCTTTATCTTTTACAACTCTGTTCATCTCCACCAAGTTGAATTTTTCATTTGGAGCTGCACATGCCTTGCAGCTCTAAAAGCAAAGCCATTATTTGTAAATGTATTTCTGACTCCTTCATATCTTTATAGTTAATTTCCAACTGTATACTCTCCCTCTAGATTTTATATGGAGGTAGCATCTGTAGTGGTACAACATGTACCCCCTATCACACATGCTTTCTCTGACCCACCCAAACCTCACTTGCTATCTTAATGACATGCTCAGTAACACGATCTCCATTAACCTTTTCCCATCCTGGATTGCTTAGATCCTTTGTTTTCCTTTCATGGACATGGGCTACTATGCCACCTACTTCCCCATTTCCTGTCTAAATCCTTGTGTCTTGGTTTGAGATGAAGGGAACGTCCACAGACCCCACCCATTATATTTCTCATCATCTCTTCATCCTTCTCTCTATAATGAGACCAGTTCTCTCTTCTCCCCCTAAAGTTGTATTTTCTTTACATCATCCTCCATTTCTAGACTCTAAGGGCCAGATGTAGGTAATTCGTATTTACCGATTCATAAATACCGAATTTTACCGATTCGGTATTTATGAATCGGTAAATATGACGGAGGGAGATTTAGGTAAAATCAGTAATTGAATTACCGATTCTGTAAAAATCGGTATTTACCGAATCGGTAAATACCGATTCGGTATTGCCCATTGATTCCTATGGGCCTTGAAGCCCATAGGAATCAATGGGCAATACCGAATCGGTAAATACCGAATCCAGCAAGGGTGCAGGGGGTGTCACTTTGGCACACCTGGATTCGTTTTTTTACCACCCAATTGGATTGGGTGGTAAAATACCGAATCTGAAAGGCCTTTGGGACTCAGAAGAGTCCCACCTATATCTGGAAGTTACTGAATCGGTAAAAATACCGATTCGGTATTTTACCGATTCGGTAAATTTACCGATTCGGTAAATTTACCGAATCGGTAAAATTGCCCCCCTACATGCCAATTCCTAAATACCGGTCGGTAACGGCCGAAATCGGCTGTTACTGACCGGTATTTGGGCTCCTACATCTGGCCCTAAACCCTTTAAATATACCATGGTCCTTTTACCCCTGCCTGTATCCGGCACCCCTCCTTACAGCTTAATACCTTACCCTAGTACACCTACACCCAGTGCTTTATTTGAGCGGGTGGTTGCCGGTGGCGGCCACAGCACTTCAAGTTCAAATTTTATTGTTTGGTTAATTAAAATCATTACAAAACCCCCCTGGAGAAAATAATAAAAAGCTACATAGGCACAGCACTTGTTTTTGGGGACCAGTACTGATTTTCCTGCATCAGACAGTTGCAGAGTGCAAGAGAGTAAAAAACACACCAACGAAAATATGGGGGTGGAGAAAGATGGCAAAACCGTCACAAGGGGAGAAAGCAGGAATTCACAGGAGTGAGATATAGGGACGGGTAGTGCCTGGTAGGAAATTAAAGAGCCAGGATGTGGATTTAGGACTACCAGCCTTGGTACTTGGCATGCCGACTAATTAAACTGCCCACCAGCTTCTGAGCTGATCTTCAGGCACCAGCACTTTCTTTTACAAATTAAGCACTGCCTACACCTACCTGTACCCTACTATCTCTCCACCTGCCTATCCCCGATAACCTACATCCCTGTCAAGACACTAGTGCAACTACCCTACCTTAGACCCAAGTAACTTCCCCTCTCCATAGCTACTACCCTTTTCCCCTTTAATCATTTCTGTCTGCTTTTCCTAATGTTGTTGTTGAATTTCGGCAAATGGTTTGAGGTTTAAGATTTTCCTCATTATGAATTGCAGAATGCAGCAGCCAAATTAGTACTATGTGCCCCTAGATTGTGCCGCACTCCACCTCTACTTAAGAAACTCCATTGGCTCTTTATGAAAGAGGTAAAAACAATAGTTGAGGGACAGAATGCAGAACAATGTCATAGATTGACCCCAGGACAGAGATCTGGGCCTAAATCCATCGTTTTTTTGCTCACCATGCCATTCCAGTTTGAACCCAGCCATATGCAAATCAGATCCTGTGCCTCATGGGAACAGTCCAGCCCGAACTGCCAAGCCAGGTCTTCCCTTGACTGGAAACACGTCTGGTCTTACTCGTCCCACTCGGGTGACAAATACAAAAACAACAGTTGATGGACAGAATGCAGAAAAATGTCATATATTCACCCAGTACAGAGATCTGGAGCTAAATCCATTGTTTTTGTGCTCACCATGCCATTCCAGTTTGAACCCAGCCATATGCAAATCAGTCTTAACCCTGTGCCTCATGGGAACAGTCCAGCCCGAACTGCCAAGCCAGGTCCTTCCTGGACTGGAAACAAGCATCCTAGGACCGGATTTGAGGCTTCACCCCTCTTCAGCCAGGATAGCATTATTCCAGTGGCATGGAGAGCACAGGACCCACGTCTCGGCATACCCATCCCACTCGGGGTGACAAATGCAAAACCAACAGTTGATGGACAGAATGCAGAACAGTGTCATACATTCCCTCCAATACAGAGATCTGGGCCTAAATCCATCTTTTTTTGCTCACCATGCCATTCCAGCTTGAACCCAGCCATATACAAATCAGTCTTGATCCTGTGCCTCATGGGAACAGTCCAGCCCGGACTGCTAAGCCAGGTCCTCCCTGGACTGGAAACAAGCATCCAAGGACCTGTTTCAAAGTTTCACCCCTTTTTCAGCCAGGATAGCTTGGTTCCAGTGGCATGGAGAGCACGTGACCCACGTCTGGGCATACCCGTCCCACTCGGGGTGACAAATGCAAAAACAACAGTTGATGGACAGAATGCAGAACAATGTCATACATTCACCCCAGTACAGAGATCTTGGCAGGGTATACCCAGACGTGGGTCTCTTGCTCACTTTGCCACTGGATTCAAGATAGCCTGGCTGATGAGGGCTGTGAGCCCGAAACCGGTCCCAGGATGCTTGTTTCAGGTCCAGGGAAGACATGGCTTGGCAGTTCGGGCTGGACTGTTCCCATGAGGCACAGGATCAGACTGATTTGCATATGGCCATATCTGAACTGGGGTGGTGGAGTGAGCAAAAGAATGATGTATTAAACCCAGATCAGTTAACTGGGGGTGAGAGCTTGCAATGTTCAACACTCCGTCCATCATCCCCTTTGGTTTTTCTTTATGAAAGAGCACATCCAATTTACATTTGTATGCATTGTCCTCAAGCCCCGTGTGATCATGAGCAATCATTGATTGGGTAGTAAATCAATAGATACAAGCCCTTAGCTCCTGAATACCCTCACGGGTGACAAGAAACTCTACAAATCTACTGATTAATTGAAGCCCTTGAGCACTCCACAACCCTTGTCAGCCATATCTTTTTTTTTCATTTGCTAAAAGTCTTTTTGGTTGGCACAGCTTTTTGGTCTGAGTCACAAAGCTGTGCAATGCTCTCTCAGGCAACCACAGTGAAGATTAAAGAGGGGGGATGATGAGTAGGGGTAACAGGAACAGAGAGAGAGAGAGCAAATATCCCCTCGCATGGACTACAAAACAAGGTCTGATGTTGGCAGTGGGGAGATACACAATCCATTCAAAACCCTCTGAGACAAATGAGCTCTTGGGCAAAGGGCTGATTCAAAGGTAAGTATATGGAATGTATTAAAAACAATAAGTCTCCCTACACAAGTAAAAAAATAGTCTGCAAGCCAGACCTAAAACTCATTGTTCCCAAACACGTTGCATTACCTGTGTTCTTCTGCAATCTCCTCACCACTGCCATGTAACTGTCCTTTCTATAAACCACTGCCATCCTTGGCCACCTCCCCTCCCCTGCCCCTTGACACTGCACCACCAAAATCTTTGGGTAATTAGGTTTGGTGAATATGTTAATCTTATGTAAATCTGAAATTGTCACCTTTATGTCCTCCTAAATGTTAACAAACATAGCTAAGGATGTTTTCGGTTGTCGATGTAGAATGTTCTGTTGTTTATCAAGGCCAGTTACATGCAGAATGAATATGTAAAATAAAATAAAATAAAGATTGATAAGTGAAGACCTATAAGTTTCTCCTTTGCAAAAAGAGTTTCATTTATTTAAAAAGGGCCTGATCTACAGCTAAGGCTGCTCTTTTCCCTTTGACACTTGGTCAAGGCTTATTTGTACGCAGTTGATCCTCCTTAGCCATTTCGTAAATAAGCTAAAATATAATGGAATGGAATGCTACCAAGCTCAGTTTCCAATATAGTTGGAATGATTCAGTTAGCACTTGTGTCATTTTGAATGAAAATCCAATCTACCAGTGAACAAAGGCTCCTCTGATTCAATACTCTGACGTCAGAGACACACAGAATAGAGGCAGAACTTTAGAGGGTTGGGGGACAAAAAGCAAAAAAAATTAAGTATTAAGCTCCCATTACATTGAATCAACTTAAACGGTCACCTAAAGAGTGGTAAAAGTTATTAAACGTTACCATTATAAAGACATTCTTAATGTTAATAAAGTTCATAATAATAATAATGGTTTTAGATCCACAACATTGTGTTTCCTGGGGAAAGGGATATCTTAGCTGCTAGATTAACATAGTTGCAGCTCAATGTTTTTTCTCCTCTTCAGTCCACAGTAGTTACCCGTGAAGAATCTGGTACTCTTGTTACAAATAGAAAATGAATGTATGGAATCTTCCTCTCCCTTCTTATTATTGTGAATGTATGACGTTACAACGCATACATTGACAACACATGCCTTTAGAACGCAGTTATTACATCACAACATCCTTTACAACGCATACATTTACATCGCATACCACAACGAATTTTTTTTAATCACATTTACAACGCATTCCATTACATCGCATTATACCTTTACAACGCATACCATTACAATGCACACCATTACATTGCAGTTAAGGTAAGTGTTGGATAGTGTAGAGGTGAAAAATACTATTCTAACTCCAGAGGGTGCAACAGTAGGGTAAGTGTTGGATAGTGTAGGGGTACTATGCGTTGTAATGGATGCATTGTAGTGACATGCGTTGTAGTGACATGCAATGTAATGGATGCATTGTAAATGTAGTGCAATGCAATGACTGCGTTTTAAAGGTTGTTTCCCATTATTGTACACAATCTAAATTCATTTTTCTGCTGCCGCCTAACACAGTTCCTAGCTCCCCAATATTTGTGTTGTATGTGACACTTTGTTCTCCATTGCAATATTTGTTCAATATAAACAACAATAAGTACACACATGCATACATAAATACATACAAGCTGGCTGGGTTTACCAAAACTCAGATCTAAGACATGTTGACGCAGAGCATCCATCATTTCAAGGGACATTGGCTCCAACAAAGAATTCTCCAATGGCTGCAGAGCTCGTGCTGGCGGTAATAGGGATCACAGTGTTCCAGTTATTAAATCCATAATCTGAGTTATCACGTCACCCGACACATTCCCTAATCCTCCATATATGAGTCGAGTCTACTTAATTAGAAGAGAGTGTGAAAGTGTGGGAGGACGGTTCCATTTGAGTCACTGGGAAAGAAAACAAGGGCTGGGCAAGCCAAAGAAACTGCTGTGCACTGATGCAAGCCTGCAGACACCTAGGCTTAATATTCTGTAATGTGGGACCCAAAACCCATCTTTTGGGGGACCCAATCTGCCAGATGAGGCTGTTCATTTCCAGAACTTTTAGAAGCAGACCACCCATATTAGCTAGATATTTACATCATTTTGGTGTTAAATAACTCTTTATTAGTCTGAGAGGACATGTAATAGAGTCTCAAAGTGTTGACACTCAGGATTTGTTCCCATGGAATATTAATTTTACACCAGTGAGGTTTAACTTGCCAGCTTCCTTGTTCGGAATCTACCAGCGAGACAGTACATCACTGGCTCTTTGAGGTTATTTCATGTCTGGGCTTTGAAGAGACTGCAGATTAGTTATTGAAACTTTTAGGCATTGCTCTAAAATGAGAAACCATAGAAGGACTTACTTCAAGAGGCTGGTGAAGAGTCAAGCATTGCAGGTAAAGCTGGATCACCTTACAGTTTACAAAGCTTGCACGATTTCTTAATGTAAACAAGAGGAGTTATAGTACGAGAATATTCTTTGTGAGAGTTTTCCCACAAAAAATGTTTTAAAATAAAATTCTGCAGCTAAAACTGGGATTTTCAATGAGTTTTCCTCCCACAACCTACTTTCAGTTGATGTTTTACTCCCACTGTTATTGTATTTTTTTAAACGTCAGAAGGGCATATTATCAAGAAAGGCGATAAAATTATCGCCACTTTAGAGCCAGGAAACTGCCGCTAAAGCGGCGATAATGGGATGGACAATATGTCCTGTGAATTCACATAGCAGCCCAGGTTCTGGTGTTATCCTGGGCTGCTATGGAAATTCGCAGGGCATATTATCAAGCCCATTATCGCCGCTTTAGCATCAGTTTCTTGGCGCTAAAGCGGCGATAATGTTATTGCCTTTCTTGATAATATGCCCCATAATCATTTTGACGTACACAAACACAACGTCAAGGAGGAGGAACGTTTCACACCCCTTCAAATTGATTCACATTAAAATACTAGTGCTAAAACGGCTGAGCTCAGTGCAAGTCATTAAAACAATTCAAGGTGCAAAAAGTCCACGAGCTCAGATATTCTGCATAGTTTGAATTTAGCAAGAGCAGAAACGAGTCTGACGTGAACAATAAATGAAGAATGGCGATTAAAGTCTGTTTGGGGATAATAAAACATTGTACATTAAAACCAATGATAAGACTGTTGTTCTATTCATAATAAAAACACAGAAACACGATTTAACTGTAATTGAAAATAAGTACAATGTACAACTGAGTTTGAAATTGTCACATTAGTAAGGACACATTTTAATACTAGTGTATTTAAAGAACTTAGGACAAAGGGCTTTTTTGCTTAATAAGAATCAATAACTTGAGAAATGTAACACTCTTTGCAAATAAATGAAATTATTAACCAATGAAGCTAAATTTGGCGGAATAAAAATACTAACTTTTTTAAAATATATTTTTATTGCAGAAACAGAAATAAACCCGTTCAATAGGCCAACTTATACACTGATGGCCCCCAGCACGCAGTATAACAGCAAATCAATACACAGCCGATTAGCCCACATCCCGGAGGCTGGGCGGCGCAGCAATTAGCCAGTTCGCTGTAGGTACCCCAGTGCCTGCCCTGTCCGGGCCATAGGTCAGTTATAACATATCATATCCGCTTTTACCCCATAACAACCACCCAACCTTTTCCATCTAGCCCTAGGCCATTCCACTGTCACTGCTCACCCATCGCCGTGTCAACCTCCCAGGGCCACCCAGTTCCGGGAGGCTGCCGGCGAGCGGCAGCCACCCCCTCTCTCGGTGTCTTCCTTTAACCCCCCCCCCCCCAACTGCTGCTAATGCGGGTTCCAATGTTCCTTTCCTGCTCTAAGGATGGACAGCTACCAGGAGAAACAGACAAACAAGTAGTCCCCATGGAATCCCTTCCTATACCTGATCAGGTTCCTCGCCCTCAATCATGTAGTCCCTTAACGCCTGTACTACCAGCTCCCAGGACCGCGCTAGTTCTAAACTTTTCTCGTTGCCAGTTCTAGCCGCTTGACGCATCCTGAGCACACTCTCACAGCCCGACCACTTCAACAATTCATTCCTCCATCTCCGCACAGACGGCCCCTCTTTAGACTTCCAATGCCAAGTGATTTCGCGCTGCGCCAGAATCAAGCCCATCCCAATGAATTTGCTCATCACTTTGGTCTTCTTAGTATGCGGGAACCAAAGAAGCAGACAGGCAGCCATGTCAAAGTCCACCTCCCTATCCGTGACAGCGTTCAGGAGTTCCCCTACCTCCGGCCAGTATTCCCCTAGTTTCAGGCACCCCCACAGCATGTGGTCCAGATCTACCTCAGGTTCTAGACATCTCGGGCACACGGCGTCAAGCACCTGGAAGTGTCGACGTAATCTCTCCGGGGTCAAATACGCCCTATGGAGAACGAAAAAATGCACCTGCTGGAACCTCGCGTTCCTCGTCTCCTTCCAGGTCCTGTGTAACACCTGGCTCCACACGGTATCCGGGATTTGTTTGCCTATACTGGCCTCCCATCGAGACTTCAACTCAACCAAAGGCACCAGTCCTTCATTTAACATTCTGCTATGGAGGCACGTTACCGCCTTGACGGTGCCCGCGGCCATCACCACATATTGGCACACCATCGTCACCTCCGGTTCCACCAGTCCACCTCCCCAATGCCGCTGCATCGCCGATACGACCGCCGCATGCAACAGGAAGGTGCCACCCGGCAGGCCGAATTGTTCCTGTAAAGTCTGGAAGGGGGCCAGCGTCCCGTCCACATAGAGGTCTCCCACCATCTGCAAACCCAGTTCTTCCCACGTCAATAAAGGGGACCAGTCCCCCCCGTGCAGCAAGGCGGTCAGCATTCCCAGCGGAATCTCCGGCACATACGGCCGGCGCTTCCCAGCCTTCTTCAGGTTCCTATTCCAACATAATCTCAGTGTCCGTTCCTCCATCGTGAGATCGTGAGATCCCTACCCGCCAGTCTCTGTTGCATCACGATAGAGGATAGGACATGCCTCTGAGCGCCTACCCCTCGGGCATTATCAGGCCCCCTAAATTCTCTGGCCACGTTCTGTGTCATGACCTGTAACTGCGCCGCTAGATAATATAATTCAAAGTCGGGGACTGCCATCCCTCCCTTGCATTTGGGTCTTATCAAGGTGGTTAAAGCCACCCTCCGGCGACCCTGGCCCCAGAGAAAGCCAGTCACCAATGTCCTCAGCTCCCTAAAGATTCCCTGCGGGATCCACACCGGTAGCGTTCTAAAATAATAAAGTAGCCGCGGGAGTGCCACCATCTTCAACAGTGCTACTCGACCGAGCACGGACAGTGGGAGAGAGGCCCAGAAGTCCGTACTGCCCCTCAGCGCTCGGATGCAGCGCCCCACGTTCCCCTCAAGGAGATCCGCTGCGTCGTGGTAGATGCGCACACCTAGGTAAACAAAACAAGAGGGTTCCCATACTACCGGTCTCGTGAGTTGCGGGCAGAGCGTAGACTTTCGCAACGGAAACACACATGTCTTGGACCAGTTCACCCTGAGGCCTGACAACCTGCCGAACCTGCCCAACATGGCCACCGCGCCTTCCAGTGCCCTCCCAGAATCCGCAAGGTACAACAACAGGTCGTCGGCATACAACGATATATAGTGCGGGTCGGGACCCTGTGCTATCCCGTCGTAAACGATGCCCGACCTTGCCTGCGCCGCTAGCGGCTCCATCGCTAAAGCAAATAGCAGAGGGGACAATGAACAGCCCTGCCTCGTGCCTCTGCAAACCGGATAAGCCGGAGAGATCATGGTCCCCAGCCGCACCCGCGCCGTAGCCGAGGAATAAAGCACTCTCGTCCAGCCTCGGAACTCTTCCCCAACTCCGAATTTCTGCAGCACGCTGTCTAGATAACTCCACTCTAAGCTGTCAAATGCCTTTTCGATATCGACCGTTAGCACTACCGGGTCCTGTTCCGCCGTAGCAGCATCATCAATGACCCCGATCAACCGACGGATATTCATCGATGTGCTCCTAGAGGGGATGAATCCCGCCTGATCCCCATGCACCAGGGAGGTCATCAGTGGCAGGAGCCTGGTAGCTAGAATACGACTCAAGATCTTGTAGTCTACGGTTAGCATAGACAATGGGCGGTAAGAAGAGACATCTAACACATCCCTGCCCGGCTTCAGCAGCGGCACTACCAGCGCTTCCCTCATAGAATCAGGCAACCGCCACAACCGGCTCGCTTCCGCGTAGACAATCTGCAGCCTGGGCGCTAACTCTTCCGTAAATTTAGCGTAGAACTCTATCGGTAGTCCATCTACCCCTGGGGTCTTATTCCGTGCCATATGACTAATTGCCCCTTTTATTTCCGCTAGGGTGATGGGGCCTCCCAGGTCCCGAGCATCCTCCACATCTAGTAACGGCAAAGGTATCTGATCCAAGTAATCCTCTATCTCCGCAGCAGCTGCCTCGAGGTGGCTAGCATACAGTCCCGTGTAGTAGGACTGAAAGCGCCCCAGGACCGCCGACTGCGAGTAGACCACTTCCCCGTCTTCTCGTCGCACACTCATGATCGGGCATCCTCTAGGGCTCGGATCAGCTAGCTTCGCAAGGAGCGTGCCCACTTTGTCCCGCTCCTCATGCACTCTGACAGCATACAGTTTATAATCAAAACACCTCAATCTCTCCGTCTCAGTCGCCACTCCCTCCTTAGCTTGCAACAATCGTTCCTGCAACTCCGGCCTCTCGGGTCTCAGTCGTTCCACCCCTCTCAGCACTTCCTCCGCCTTCTCAAGATCATTCAGCACTGTTCCTCTCACGGTCAGAAACCGCCCCATACACACCCCTCTCACCACCACTTTCATCGCATCCCATTCAATCGCTCTGGACGCCGTCGACCCAACATTTTCGGTAAAATAGCTGTCTATTCCCTGGCGGACCGCATCACAGAACACCGGATCCTCCAGTGTCTCCGGACGAAGTCGCCACGTGGGGACCGCAGATCTCTCCCGCTGCCACTGCACCGAGAGCAACAGGGGGTTATGGTCAGAGATGGTCCTGGACAGATACTCTGAGTGGATCACCGTACTCGCCAGTGAGGCGCTGCACAGCACCGAGTCCAGTCTAACATGCAGATCGTGCAGCGCGGAGAAGTATGAATAATCTCTAGTTTCGGGGTGTTGCGCCCTCCACACATCTACCAGGCCCCACTTTTCCTGCCAATCCCGCCTATGGGTCGCAAGGCGGCGCACCGGGGAGTCCACTAGGGGCGGGTGCGACCTGTCTAACAGCACATCAGTAATGGAGTTAAAATCCCCCGCCAACAATACAGGGCCTGCCAAATAGTGCGCCAATGAGCGCGATAAACCCTCGAAGAAATGCGGTTGATCAGCGTTGGGGGCATAGATGTTACACAGCACCACCTCCCTACCATATAGCCGCCCCTCCACTACTACATATCGGCCCTCTGAATCGATCCTCTGACTCGTAACTTGGAATGGCGTGCCCGCCCTAACCCATATCAGCACCCCTCTGGCGAACGCCGAGTACGTCGTTCCAAACACCTGTCCCCGTCACCTCTTCTGTAGTGCCCTGCACTCCTGCTGTGTCAGGTGAGTTTCCTGAAGCATCGCTATTTGGACGCCCCGCCTCACTAAGTATGCATGTACCCTGTGGCGCTTTACCATAGTTCGAATGCCTCGGACATTCCATGTGACACATTTCAGATTAGGTAACGTCCCCATAAAGCATCAATCCCAACAGCGGTGCACGCCAACAAATGCGACCCGCATTGCAGCAATTGTGTAACCCCTTTAAAACATCCCCCTGAACTCCCACCAACCCCCTCCCCAGGACAGGGCCTAATAACCCAGCTTCAGCCCCGTTCCAAACTGTAAACACCCAACACACCATGCTAACCTGTGGTCGTCACCACAGAAGACCTTAAGGGTCTGAAGAGGGCTGTGGAGCCCCAAACCAGGACGACAGAGCCGCCACCCCGCGCCCGTAGCCCCACACTGCTAATGCAGCCCCATACCTGGCAGTTCAATAGAAGTTAGTAGCGTTCGCACCTCCAGGCCTCCCAAGAATGTTCAGTTGCCCGTGGCCTCATCCATTAAATATACCATCTGATGTCTGTGGGGTGACCTCTGGCCCCTGCGCTCCCCCCACCTCCGAGTCATCATCACCGGTCTTCTCCCCGTCCTCTTCCGAAGCCGAGCCTCTGGAAGCGTCCTCACGCTGCGACCCTGTGATGCTCGCCGTGGCTTCCAATGCGCTCTGTCTGTCGGCCAGCATTTGCGCCTCTCGCTCGGCCCGTTGGCACCTATTCCGGGAGCGGATGCGCTGCGATTTCCTGATCTTGACCGGCGGTTGCCGATCCCTGGTGGGCCTATGCGCACGATCCGTCCCCGCACGGTACAATTCCAGCCAGGACCAAGCTTCATCGGACGTTTTGATATTTGATATTTATGGGTTTTTATAAAGCGCGAACTATCGCTCCGGGAGGAGCATCTTGGCGCTGTGCAAGCATGAAGAAGATAAGTGATCGATGATAAGTGGTGAGGGTCTGGAACTAAATAGCTGCCAATACAGAGTTGTCAGGTTGTTGATATACCCAAGTCTTAAGGAGTTTCCTGAATTTACTCTCTTTTTCAGTTAGTCTAAGGTTCACGGGTAAGTTGTTCCATGCCCTTGCTGCCAAAAAGGTAAAGGTTTTCCCACCCCTAGTCTTATACTTGAACCTGGGAATCATTATGAGATTTGTTCCAGAGGATCTCAAACATCGTGAGGGGTTGTAAAAGGTGAAGCGTTTTTGAAGGTACTGGGGCCCTGTGCCCTTCAGAGCTTTAAAACGGTAAGTAAAAGTTTAAAAAGAATTCTTTTATGGAGTGGTAGCCAGTGTAGAGAATTTAATGCAGCTGAGGCAGATGACCTTCTGGGGAGTTTCAGGACCAATCTGGCGGCTGCGTGTTGTATACTCTGAAGCTTCCTCAGGGTGGACTTTTTCACTCCCACCATTAGGCCATTGCAGTAATCAAGTCGGGAAAGGATCAAAGCTACCGCGACTGATTTTCTAGCTGCAATGGGGAGGAAGTCAAAGAATTTCTTTAATGATTTGATAAGTCCGAAGCATCGACCAGCAGTGATCCTGACATGATCATCGAAGGAAAGGGAAGAATCAAATTGCACACCCAGGTTCCGCGCGGAAGATGCTGCACTAGGTGGGGCCTCTGATCCTATGGGCCACCAGTCCTTCGGGCAGAAGGATAGGTTTTTTCCTAACGGTATGATTTCAGTCTTTGCACTGTTACACCTCAAGTGATTTGTATTCAACCATCGGAAAACATCAGAAAGACAGGTCTGGAAACGCAAAGCTGCGTCCGAACACTTTTTATCAATGGTGACGACGAGTTGTGTGTCGTCAGCATATGACGTGACGAGGATCCCATGGAATTCTATCAAAGCGAGGAGGGGGGCCATATAGATGTTAAAGAAAAGGGGGCTTAATATGGACCCTTGCGGAACTCCTGATGTTGTGGATTTTTCGCTAGATAGATAGGGACCCAGAGATACAGTCTGGGACCTGTTAGACAGGAAAGATTTAACCCATGACAGAGCTGTATCAGTCACGCCAATCTTTCGCATTCTATTGATCAGAATAGTGTGAGAGATAGTGTCGAAAGCTGCCGTTAAATCGAGCAGGATAAGGACGGCTTGCCTTCCTTCATCCTGCAGGAACTTGATGGAATCAGATAGTTCTATCAAGGCTGTTTCTGTGGAATGACCGGGGCGAAACCCTGACTGTTGAGGGTGCAGGACGTTATGAGTCTCTACAAATATTTTTAATTGTTCATAGACTAACTGTTCCGTGATCTTGCCAAGGACAGGCAGTAATGAAATGGGCGCATGTTCGTAAGGTCAGTGGGAGATTTGTTCAGCTTCTTCATCAGGGGCTTCACAATAGCCTTCTTCCAGTCATTGGGCACTATCCCTTGCTCGAGGGATTCATTGATGATTGAATTAATACAAGGATTTACTGCCTCGATAAGGTGATGAAGAATACCAGGAGGGCAGGAATCAGTGGGGGCTCCTGATTTACATGCCAACATTGCCTTACTAGTTTGTTGGAGGGAAACGGGCTTAAAACTGCATAGCGGGGGGTAGTTATCCATTACCTCATAAGAATTGATAGGGGGAGAGGGAAAGTCTTTCTGGATGATGACAATTTTATCCACAAAGAAGTCTGCTATTTGGTTGCACAGAGATTCAGACGGTGGAATTTCAGGCGTGAGGGCTTTGGGGTGGGTAAAAGACTTAACAATTGTGAAAACAGTTTTTTGTTTTTGTTGGGCTTCATTTATGGCCTTAGTAAAGTATTCCCTTTTTGCTGCTTTTATGTGAGAGTGATATAGCTTCCTCTGTTGGACGTAAAGTGCTCTTGCACTCTCATCATAAGATTTTCTCCAGCCTCTTTCTAATTTACGGCATAGGAGATGGCTGTCGGTTAAAATCTGGGTGAACCAAGGTGCGTTGGGTTTTCTGTTATGGCATTTTGCCTGATGGACTTTGGGATCTGAATGGTCTAAAACAATTTGGTCCATCCAGGCATGGAAATTACGCGAGTCGATTTCGACATCGCCGGTTGGTCTTGGGGCCTTAGCCAAAATTTGGGAGTCCAGTTTAATACGTTCAATCATCTTCTTCCAGTTAACTGAAAAAGATGGATGGGGACGGTTCCTTCTAGGAAGGGCAGAGGCTGGTATCTCGATATCGAATGGGATAAAGCAGTGATCCGTCCAGATTTGAGGGATAGAAGACGACGTGGTCAAAGTCATGAGATTAGAGCAGATGCCATCCAGAGTGTGGCCCGCAAGGTGCGTAGGAGCAGTAACTAGTTGGGAAAGACCAAAGGTATTTAGTGAATGATGGAAAGAGATAGTATGGGGGTCAACACAGGATTCCAGATGTATATTAAAGTCCCCTAATAGAGTGAAGTTGGGGTAATGTAACGTAAGAGATCCAAGGACATCGTCTAAGGAGTCCAAGAAGGAAGTAGCATTGCCCGGTGGACGGTATATAAGTCCTCCCGAAAAGGAGGTCGAGGCATTAATTTGAATTGAAAAGCCTATGCCCTCGCAGTCTTTAAGATGGCCAAGATCAAATGTATGGCAAGAGAAAATATTCTTGATAGCGAATGCAACCCCCCCGCCTCGCCCCCGAGGTCTGTCCCGCCTGAAAATAGTGAAATCTGAGGGCAGGGCCGTAGCAAGATCAGGGTTGGATGAATCATTAAGCCAGGTTTCAGTGACAAAGAGAGCATCCAAGTCATGTCCTAAAATTAAGTCATGTATATCTTGGCTATGACAGGATAAAGACCTAGCATTAATAAGACCACCCTTAAAGTAAGTGGAATTAAATTGTAGTGGAGGGGGTAAGTCAAGAGCTTCAAGGATTATCGCAGGAGGCGTCCATTTGCAGTGTGTACATAAGACGGGGCTTGAAAGGAGATCAATAGGGAGGCAGTCCTTGCTGTAGTTATAAAGATCACAGCGTAGTGCAAGAAGTTGGTTCCTATCGTACCTGATGGCTGAAGGTCTCTGGGCAGCATGCCCAGCGCCCGGCGCGGTCCGGTCGCGGACGGGCGCAGACGGGCTTGGCTTAGGCGCGGCTTCGGCGCGCATCCGGCGCGCCCGCTGCGCCAGCCCGCTGCGCCGTCTGGCTGGCCTGCACATATTATAGGGAGAGAATGGGGGCGGGAGGGAGGCGCGACTAGAGCGCTCTCCCCGCCTCACTGAAGATGGCGCCCACCGCCGCCGAGATCGACTACTGAGCGGCTGTACCGGGTGAGGAGGATCACAGGAGTGTTAGAATGTCAGTGTGCCTCAAATTAATTAATTCCCCTTATTTCTGCAAGAAAACCCCCCAGTGAAACAGGACGATGTAAAAAAACGATCAGGGTTAAAAGCGCTAAAAACAAACAAAGCACCTCACACAGTAAACTTCATAGTGAACTTCACGTTATCAAATATACAGCTCGCAGCCCCAGCTATCCTCGACCAGGGAGAGCTTCTGAAGTGAAGCGTTTGGAAGAAGTGAGTCCTGTCATCCACGATGACCCGCAGCTTGGCCGGGAAAAGCAAGGAGTATTGGATCCCCTCTTCTCGCAGCTCTTTCTTCACCGACAGGAAAGAAGCTCTACTCCGCTGCACCTCCTGCGTGTAGTCCGGAAAAATTGTCACCTTACTGTTATCCACCTGGAAGGGCCCTTCTGATCTCGCTCTTTGGATCAGCAGATCCCGATCCTTATAGTGCAGCAGTTTGACCACCATCGGTCGGGGCGGACGGCCCTCCAGGGGCGGCCTGGCGGGCACCCGGTGCGCTCTTTCCAGAGAGAAGAAGGGGGACAGGCCCTCCGGCGCCACCACTGTTCTGAACCAGTCCTCCATGTAGGCCACCGCGTCATCCTTCTCGATCTTCTCCGGCAGACCCACCACCCGCACGTTGTTCCGTCGGTTGCGGCCTTCCGCGTCCTCCGCTCGCCGCTCCAGTATCGCCAGTCGGTGAATAACGTCTTCAAGCTTACGTTCCGCGGTGACCACCGCCGGTTTCAGCTCCTGGAGCAGTTGTTCGTTAGACTTCACTTTGTCAGAGAGCTTGGCGTGGTCTGCCCTCAGCAGGCCAAGCCCCGTCGCCACCTGCGCAATGTCCTGGTGCAGCTCATCCTTCGTAGCCGTGATCGCGGCCAAGATTGCATCCAGGCGGAGGTTCAGCCTCTGTTCTTGTGTGGAGGGCTCCGTCGGGGAACCGCCATCCATGTCCTCCGGCCTCCCCGCTCAGGCGGCGCGGCGTCGCCATTTCCCTGCGCGGCCATCTTGAATGCAGGAAATCAGCCACTCTAGCAGCCCCCTCCGATGATGGCCCGGTCCACCAGGAGTCGCCCAGCGGAGTGACTCAAAGAGTGCGGCTTCCAATCCCCAGGTCAAGCGGGGATACGCGGTGCCAATCGCTCTCCCTCCACGGCAAACCGTCAACCTCCAGTCCAGGAGTGCGCTCCGTGCCGCCCCACCGTCACACTCAGAGCGCCCGCAAAGCCCGCCAGGGCCAGGGGGGGCAGACTCCAGTGAAAAGGCGGTCAGTGAAGCCTTCGAGTCCCTGGGTAGGGCGGGCACACTGTCCCCTGCAGCACTGGCCCTCGCGGAGCACCGCGCACGTCGGGGTGCTAGCACTGTGTAGTCGGCCCGGCGTAACACTGTCCTCCTCCGGGTGGGCCCACCTCCATGGACCGGTCTGTCGGCCGCCGCCTCGTCTTCCCGTGTCCCAGGGTGCACAAGCGCCGTGGGTGGCCGCCCCCCCAGTGCCTCGGCAACTCGGTGCCCTCCTCCGTGGGTAATCAGGCCCTGCCGCAATTCAGCCAGCGGTCGGGGGGCCTCACAGTTCAGCAGCGCCTTCACCAGCGCAGCGCAGGTCCAGGCCCAGCCCTCCAGCCGGCCGAGTGATCAGGTGGGGGAGGGGCGCCGCTCTCACCGGTAAACCCCCGCCGACTCCACCGCTGCTCAGGGCTGGCCGCCACAGTCTACCGCTCTGCACACCGCCTCACGAGGGCACCCCGGGCGCCCGCAGCAGGTCCGGCACCCCTCGCTGCTCCGTCCTCGGAGCTCTCACAGAGGCGGCGCCGCCATCTTTCCTTTGTATGCTCGCCAGGTCGAGCCGGTCGCCAGGTCCTCCCGCATTCGGCACCCAGGGTTCCGACTGGGGTCCGGCGTTCCCCAGTAGGTCAGCGGCCCCTCCGGACCACGATTGTAGCCGCCAGGCAACACGGGGCGAAGGTTGTCAGGAGGAAAGACGGGACTCGGCGCGGAGCAACTCGCTCACGCAGCCATTCCGGTCGGCGCTGAAACCACGCCCCCAACTTTAAATTCTTCTTATAGTGCTTGCTGCCACAGTTTGGAAACTCCACAACTTTGAACTCTGTTCAGTTTAGCAACCGGGAAGGATTAATAGCTGAGGCAGTCCTGCTGTGATTAAGTGTATGCTATGCAGATTACACACATAAATCTCAGCAGTAAATTCTTAATCCACCAAGTTATCTTATTGGAGTTTGCAACTCACATATAAAAAATGTACCTGCACACATGCCCATACACACGCACACGTATAAACACACATTCAGAAAAAGCTCATGCAGACCCCCAAACACTCGTAAATGCACACATACGCACATGTGTGTGCACAAACTCATACACACGTGCGTGCAGCACATGCGTTATCCTTCATGCCTAAATCAAGCATTATTTTACAGTTTGTAAATTAATGTTTGATTTAGTGAAAAGAAATGCAGATATATCCTCACAAAAAGAAAAACAACAATTCCTGCGGGTCGCCTGAGCACCTAAATTCCTACCATAGAGAGTGTATGGCCGAGGGCAAAAAGTGCCAGACCTTCAATAGGATAACTTAATTTATTTGTGCCATGAAGTGAAGGCTACATCATCAAAGCTCAGTGAACTAGGATTTGTACCATGTAAAGTTTAGGGACATTTCATACTTCCCAAAAGAACACTTCAAAGTAATTGTATGAGATTCATGACCAAGTGCAACAAAAATACATACTTAGGGGCAGATTATGATGGAGGATTTTCCGCATCCTCCGGGCCGGCGAAAGCCACCGCCGGCCCTGCTTCAAGCAGCACCCGCCGCAATGTTAAAAATACAGGATGTGACCGCCAGGGTGGCCGTCACATCCTAATTTGCACGGAGGGACCACCGCTGCCCCTGCGGACGGTCCCTCCTACTCTATGGTGGCAGACGGACTCAGGTCCGTCCGCCATGATAATCGGCCCCATAATCTGACTTTATAAGAAAGTAAGCGCATTCTAGATATCTACACGGTCTGACCTTGTAAGAGTCATGGGTTACTACAGCCTAAAAACCTGCAAAGACTACCATTGTAAGATTGTCATGGGCAAGGACCACCTACATACCTGCACAGTCTGGCCTTGTAAGAGAGTCATGGGCAAGGACCACCTAAATACCTGCACAGTCTAGCCTTGTAAGAGAGTCATAGGACAGAACCACCTACATACCTGCACAGTCTGGCCATGTAGAAGAGTCATGGGTAAGAACCACCTGCATACCTGCACAGTCTAGCCTTGTAAGAGAGTCATGGGTAAGTACCACCTACATACCTGCACAGCCTACCCTTATGAGAGAGTCATAGACAAGGACCACCTACATACCTACACAGTCTGACTATGTGAAAGAGTCATGGGCAAGGACCACCCACATACCTGCACAGTCTAACCTTGTAAGAAAATCATGGGTAAGGACCACCTACATACCTGCACATTCTAGCCTTGTAAGAGAGTCATAGCCAAGGACCACCTACATACCTGCACAGCCTACCCTCATGAGAGAGTTATAGACAAGGACCACCTAAATATCTACACAGTCTGGCAATGTAAAAGAGTCATGGGCAAGGACCACCTACATACCTGCACAGTCTAGCCTTGTTAGAGAGTCATGGGAAAGGAACACCTACTACCTGCACAGTTTAGCCTTCTACGAGAGTCATAGCCAAGGACCACCTACATGCCTGCACTGTCTGGCCATGTAAAAGAGTCATGGGTAAGAACCACCTGCATACCTGCACAGTCTAGCCTTGTAAGAGAGTCATAGCCAAGGACCACCTACATACCTGCACAGTCTGGCCTTGTAAAAGGGTCATGGGTAAGAACCACCTGCATACCTGCACAGTCTGGCCATATAAAAGAGTCATGAGTATGAACCACCTGCATACCTGCACAGTCTAGCCTTGTAACAGAGTCATGGGTAAGGACCACCTACATACCTGCACAGCCTACCCTTATGAGAGAGTCATAGACAAGGACCACCTAAATACCTACACAGTCTGGCAATGTAAAATAGTCATGGGTAAGGACCACCTACATACCTGCACAGTCTAGCCTTGAAAGAGAGTCATAGCCAAGGACCACCTGCATACCTGCACAGTCTAGCCTTGTAAGAGAGTCATGGGTAAGGAACACCTACTACCTGCACAGTTTAGCCTTGTAAGAGAGTCATGGGTAAGGACCACCTACATACCTACAGAGTCTGGCCATGTAAAAGAGTCATGGGTAAGAACCACCTGCATACCTGCACAGTCTAGCCTTGTAAGAGAGTCATGGGTAAGGACCACCTACATACCTGCACAGTCTAGCCTTGTAAGAGAGTCATAGACAAGGACCACCTAAATACCTACACAGTCTGGCAATGTAAAAGAGTCATGGGCAAGGACCACCTACATACCTGCACAGTCTAGCCTTGTAAGAGAGTCATGGGTAAGGAACACCTACTACCTGCACAGTTTAGCCTTGTAAGAGAGTCATAGCCAAGGACCACCTACATACCTGCACAGTCTGGACATGTAAAAGAGTCATGGGTAAGAACCACCTGCATACCTGCACAGTCTAGCCTTGTAAGAGAGTCATAGCCAAGGACCACCTACATACCTGCTCAGTCTAGCCATGTAAAAGGGTCATGGGTAAGAACCACCTGCATACATGCACAGTCCAGCCTTGTAAGCGAGTCATGGGTAAGGACCACCTACATACCTGCAAGTCTTGCCTTATAAGAGAGTCATAGCCAAGGACCACCTACATACCTGCACAGCCTACCCTTATGAGAGAGTCATAGACAAGGTCCACCTAAATACCTACACAGTCTGGCAATGTAAATGAGTCATGGGCAAGGACCACCTACATACCTGCACAGTCTAGCCTTGTAAGAGAGTCATGGGTAAGGAACACCTACTACCTGCACAGTTTAGCCTTGTAAGAGAGTCATGGGTAAGGACCACCTACATACTTGCACAGTCTAGCCTTGTAAGGGAGTCATGGGTAAGGAACACCTACTACCTGCACAGTTTAGCCTTGTAGGAGAGTCATGGGTAAGGACCACCTACATACCTGCACAGTCTGGCCATGTAAAAGAGTCATGGGTAAGAACCACCTGCATACCTGCACAGTCTAGCCTTGTAAGAGAGTCATAGCCAAGGACCATCTACATACCTGCACAGCCTACCCTTATGAGAGAGTCATAGACAAGGACCACCTAAATAGCTACACAGTCTGGCAATGTAAAAGAGTCATGGGCAAGGACCACCTACATACCTGCACAGTCTAGCCTTGTAAGAGAGTCATGGGTAAGGAACACCTACTACATGCACAGTTTAGCCTTGTAAGAGAGTCATAGCCAAGGACCACCTACATACCTGTACATCCTACCCTTATGAGAGAGTCATAGACAAGGACCACCTACATACCTACACAGTCTGGCAATGTAAAAGAGTCATGGGCAAGGACCACCTACATTCTTGCACAGTCTAGCCTTGTAAGAGAGTCATGGGTAAGGAACACCTACTACCTGCACAGTTTAGCCTTGTAAGAGAGTCATGGGTAAGGACCACCTACATACCTGCACAGTCTAGCCTCGTAAGAGAGTCATGGGTAAGGAACACCTACTACCTGCACAGTTTAGCCTTGTAAGAGAGTCATGGGTAAGGACCACCTACATACCTGCACAGTCTGGCCATGTAAAAGAGTCATGGGTAAGAACCACCTGCATACCTGCACAGTCTAGCCTTGTAGGAGAGTCATGGGTAAGGAACACCTACTACCTGCACAGTTTATACTTGTAAGAGAGTCATGGGTAAGGACCACCTACATACCTGCACAGTCTACCACCTACATACCTGCACAGTCTGGCCATGTAAAAGAGTCATGGGTAAGAACCACCTACATACCTGCACAGTCTAGCCTTGTAAGAGAGTCATGGGTAAGGAACACCTACTACCTGCACAGTTTAGCCTTGTAAGAGAGTCATGGGTAAGGAACACCTACTACCTGCACAGTTTAGCCTTGTAAGAGAGTCATAGCCAAGGACCACCTACATACCTGTACATCCTACCCTTATGAGAGAGTCATAGACAAGGACCACCTACATACCTACACAGTCTGGCAATGTAAAAGAGTCATGGGCAAGGACCACCTACATCCTTGCACAGTCTAGCCTTGTAAGAGAGTCATGGGTAAGGAACACCTACTACCTGCACAGTTTAGCCTTGTAAGAGAGTCATGGGTAAGGACCACCTACATACCTGCACAGTCTAGCCTCGTAAGAGAGTCATGGGTAAGGAACACCTACTACCTGCACAGTTTAGCCTTGTAAGAGAGTCATGGGTAAGGACCACCTACATACCTGCACAGTCTGGCCATGTAAAAGAGTCATGGGTAAGAACCACCTGCATACCTGCACAGTCTAGCCTTGTAAGAGAGTCATGGGTAAGGAACACCTACTACCTGCACAGTTTAGCCTTGTAAGAGAGTCATGGGTAAGGACCACCTACATACCTGCACAGTCTAGCCTCGTAAGAGAGTCATGGGTAAGGAACACCTACTACCTGCACAGTTTAGCCTTGTAAGAGAGTCATGGGTAAGGACCACCTACATACCTGCACAGTCTGGCCATGTAAAAGAGTCATGGGTAAGAACCACCTCAATACCTGCACAGTCTAGCCTTGTAAGAGAGTCATGGGTAAGGAACACCTACTACCTGCACAGTTTAGCCTTGTAAGAGAGTCATGGGTAAGGACCACCTACATACCTGCACAGTCTACCACCTACATACCTGCACAGTCTGGCCATGTAAAAGAGTCATGGGTAAGAACCACCTACATACCTGCACAGTCTAGCCTTGTAAGAGAGTCATAGCCAAGGACCACCAACGTACCTGCACAGCCTGGCCTTGCAAGAGAGCAATGGGCAAGGACCACCTACATACCTGCACAGTCTGGGCATGTGAAAGAGTCATGGGCAAGGACCACCTACATACCTGCACAGTCTGGCTATGTGAAAGAGTCATGGGCAAGGACCACCTACATACCTGCACAGTCTGGCCATGTGAAAGAGTTATGGACAAGGACCACCTACATACCTGCACTGTCTGGCTATGTGAAAGAGTCATGGGCAAGGACCACCCACATATCTGCACAGTCTGGCTATGTGAAAGGGTCATGGGCAAGGACCACCTACATACCTGCACAGTCTGGCCTTGTAAGAGAGCAATGGGCAAGGACCACCTAAATACCTGCACAGACTGGCCATGTGAAAGATTCATGGGCAAGGACCTCCTACATACCTGCACAGTCTGACTATGTGAAAGAGTCATGGGCAAGGACCACCTACATACCTGCACAGTCTAGCCTTGTAAGAGAGTCATGGGTAAGGACCACCTACATACCTGCACAGCCTACCCTTATGAGAGAGTAATAGACAAGGACCACCTAAATACCTATACAGTCTGGCAATGTAAAAGAGTCATGGGAAAGGACCACCTACATACCTGCACAGTCAGGCCTTGTAAGAGAGTCATGGGTAAGGAACACCTACTACCTGCACAGTTTAGCCTTGTAAGAGAGTCATAGCCAAGGACCACCTACATACCTGCACAGCCTACCCTTATGAGAGAGTCATAGACAAGGACCGCCTACATACCTACACAGTCTGGCAATGTAAAAGAGTCATGGGCAAGGACCACCTACATACCTGCACAGTCTAGCTTTGTAAGAGAGTCATGGGTAAGCAACACCTACTACCTGCACAGTTTAACCTTGTAAGAGAGTCATGGGTAAGGACCACCTACATACCTGCACAGTCTAGCCTTGTAAGAGAGTCATAGCCAAGGACCACCTACATACCTGCACAGTCTGGCCATGTAAAAGAGTCATGGGTAAGAACCACATGCATACCTGCACAGTCTAGCCTTGTAAGAGAGTCTGTAGTGTAGTTCCTATTATCCCAATAGGCTCTGCGCATTGGAATAATACCTTCAATAGTATAGGCCTAGACCAAACGTTAACTAGGTCTACTACTGTCGATATTAGACTTAAAGTTTTGGGTTTGCCAGCTAGCTCAGAGTTCACTAGAAACTTTCTCGAATGTTCAGGAAGGAATTAACTTCCCTGATTAGACAAGAAGGGATTTAGTTTCTGACAACCATAGAACATGACAACTTTGCTCTCCCCTAATCAAGAGTGTATCTCGAGAGTCGTGTGAACAAAAGGCAATTTATTTTACTCAGTCAGTACGTGCATTCTTAGTCTCATCAGATTGTAGAGAAAAGGAAGAGACGGGCGTGTTCAATAAAAGATGTTATTTATTGATCAGTCTCTTTTCTCGTACAAGAGAAATGGATCGATATTATTGCAACACTTATAGTTAAGTAAGGTGCATACATTAAAAGCAGAAGTATAAAATAATACTGTAAAAACATTGATATGGTTTCTAAGCCATATGAAGGTTTAAAATGAATAAAATATATTACATACACATATACATTTGACTAAACGTACTCAACTGGTGTTTCTAGATACGCCTACCCCGTGTACCTGACCTAAGCCTAATACGTGGGCGGGAATAGAAAGTTACAGTTTAAGTTAAGTTTGTTTTGCCAAGTGACTGACTAAAGAATTCTCTGCGAGGGGTTATTCAGTTCTGTACCTGGAAGTTAGGATGAATGAGTGATGGTATCTCTCGTCTCTGGTCTCGATATTCCAGGCTGCCTGCGAGGGCTACCCGGAAACGCCGGAGCTGGATTTCTCGGCAGGAGAAATAGGCAGCTGCTCGATCTCAGCGCGTCAAGAAGGCGGGGCTGCGCCAGCGGGGTCTGCTCTGCTCTGGGCTTCGGCAAGTCTGGCTGCTCCGTCCTCGTCACCACCGCGTGTGTTTGCATAGGGCAATATCGGTAATATTTATACCTTTAAGGTGCCGAGATTGACGTAAGGATGGACATAGATACGTCAATAAAGATGTCATACGACCAGGTCGTTAGCACATTCTTTTGCTGAAGTTCTCGGTGAAATCAAAACAATGGCCGCAGGGTTTTTCCCAGGTTGTCATAGGTTTGATTTGTTATGAGAACTCCGTATGCCTTATCAGGGGCTGGAGGAATATCGCTTGTCTAATTAGATGGCAAGCGTTATGACCTAATCAGATAACACGTTCCTGTGCCGTAGTGTGGCTTTATCAGATAACGGTTCCTGCATCATGGGGGTTTTCTGCCTCATGGGCTGACTGCTACTAAACTTGGTAGTTTGCTAACCAGAATAGGGTCAGGAATAGGGGATCGATACAGAACCTATAGGAATACATCACACCCACTCCACGCTAACTATGGACATATTTACTAATCTATGCATAGTAAAACATACTATAGAGTATTGTGTATACCTTACCACCCCAAAATACATAAATGCATTTTGAATTTATCAAATATACGGAAAAAATGCAGTCATATGTATAGTATGCACTCAAGCTGTAGAATAATGCTAAAGTAAGCACGCATTTGTATACATTATTGCTATTTGGTATATGAAAATTTACACATGAAATGGCTCTTAATACAGAAAAAAGGTTCGAGACCATTTCATCACAGAATAATAATAACTATGAAAATGCCAGCGGGCAGCTAATGTCTATAAGCTATCTAAATTTAGAAATCTTAGTTCTCTAAGAATAGTTCTTACTTTAAGCAGAAGATAGTGTCCCGAAAAATATGCAAAAATATTTTGGGGCTGCTGAAAAAACTGCTGTCCGTGAACTGGAGGGAAAATTGTTCATGTGACTTTATTATTAAAGTTGAAGGCCAAATTCAGGGAACGCCGTGTACGAGCTTGTTCAAAAGTCTCTATTTCTGCTCTGGTGAGAACATCATATCATTTAGGCTTTCGAAAAAGTTGTCAACAGCTTCCTGGGAGAGTTCCACTAACTCGGAAATAGGTGTAACCATGCATTCGTGCGCATGATTGTCTCCATTGACATTCTGATTTGGATTGCTGACAGAAGGTCGTACCTGATCGATGCTGCTTTCATCTTGAACTTCACTACCCCTTAATCGTAGTGGTGAAGCTTCCACGAATGCCGTCATCAGGATTGGTAGCCTTTGAGGGCAGCACAAAGCGTGAGCCTTGATTGGACTCAACAATGTTTCTGCATCCATTGGCGCATCCGATTGTAGCGTCAGACAGGTGTCTAACACGCATTCTTCTCCGCATAGCAGGCACCTTAATACAGGTAAAACACATCGTTGCCACATTGGTCGAAATGATAGAAACCAAGTCATGTTCAGGTCTCTAAGCCGGGATAGTCCCAGGATTTTTGATATCCGGTCCCGGTATCCAATGGCTAGGATTGTTTCTTCCCTTGTCGCAGGTGTTCTGTCTGTGACATGGTTTGCCATAACGAAATATAAGGACTAGGAATAGGATTGCTGCAATCAGTCCTAAAATGAGGGGAAGTCCGCCAAAAATCGAATGGACGAAATCTGGAAAAATACCCAGTATGGCTTTGAATGGTGTTAATGCCATCGAAAATACTGTCTTAAATACTTTTGAGACTCCACTGGTATCAGAAATATTTAAGATTTCATTCAGGATTTCTGCGAAATGTATGGGGGAATTAGTTGATAACAATGAATGTATCTCTGCAGTCGTCCTTGCGACTTGGAGATCATACGTTTCTTTTGATGACGTGAGCCTTGTCGGCGTCTGAAGAAGCACTGTTTTCATTCTGCTTAAAGTATCTATTCGAATAGAAGTAATTTTCAAGTTGGGCCATGCCCTTGCCTCCCTGTCTGGAAAGGAGCTGGGGAACAATGAGTGTCCACAGCACTTGACCATCGCAGTCGTAGTTACGAGATAAGGAGTCCCGGGCATAAGACTACAACATCTGCGATCTACAATTAGAATGTAACTCCCATTATAGAGTCTTTGAAAGAATGGTTCAATCTCTGTTGCAGGTGCGCCTTGCTGGTGACATGAAAGGTTATTTGAGTTCCCTTCACAGGCTCCATGCAAACTAATTCCGTTACACAGAAGTGTACCGCTTAGTGACATTGCACAATTATTGCCACTAAGAAACACTTTCTGTCCCTTATTACTGACACATGCACGTGAATAGGGCAGGTTCCATGTTGTTTTTATGTACCCTTTTCCCAATTTTTCGTGCATGCCAGCCTGTATATATTTTTGGCAGTATTGAAACCTGAAGGTTGATATTGGAATATTTATTATTCCATGTATTATCCATTCACTGACAGGTCGTTCTGACATTGTCACTGGTAATCTCTCAAGTTTCTCAATGCTCAGGATTGTATAATCAGCTCCCTTTTGGGCCATACTGATTTGTCTATCAGTAAGGTTAAAGATATAGAATAGTGACGTTGTGTTGATTAAACGCCAAGGCACATAGCCTGAATGCAGATTTTGTAACGTCCAGCCAAGCTGTACAATAGAACGCAATTGAGACTGACCGTGTTGTAATAACAGTAAGTCTTGCGATAATATGTCGATTGCTGAAGACACAATGCTGTCCAAAGAAAAAATTCTGGAGGACAGAGTCATTAACCCATTGTCCACTACAGAAAGTGATTTTTCCAAATTAATACGGTCAATTTCCCGTATTCTCTCTGCTGTCTCAATTTGAGTAACCTTCCAGGCCTCATTGTATGCTGCATATACAGAGGCTGCTATGAAACGCTTTTGACGCTGTTTGCGTGGTCCCATAGTGAAATCACGCAAGTCAGCACCATCAGTAAGTAAAGTTAGGTGTTGCTTAATTTATGCCAGTGTGGAAGTTTGTAGCCATTGAAGGCATAATTTGCCCACACTGTAGGTGGTTATTATCCCTGGGTGATGTCTTTGAGGATATCTAGGGTCTGGCCTGGTCATTTTGAACCCCTGTGTTTTATTCAGGAATCTGTCTTGACAGTTATTAGTATCTGTGGGCCAGATCAACCACTGTTTCCAATCTGGATGTGTTCTGTTTTGGTTTAATACATAATTTACGTCTATCTCTTCTTCTGTAGAACTATTGCTGTTCATTGTTGGTTTTGGAATAGACGGTTTATTTAAGTCTTTGATTTTGGCTAGGCCAAGACAGGTGGTTTGTTGAACAGTGTCATTTAAAAATATAATTTGTTCTGGGATCATGCAGGCTCTAAACAAAGATTCTATACCCTGTACTTGCCATTCTTTTGTGCCCCAAACACTTTTCAATTCAACATTTTTGTCCCAATAATCAAAACCAAAAGTATTCATTTGTTCAAAGAATGAGTCCGAATATATCAATTTAGTGTTTGTTATCATGGTCTTCATCCCTGTCTTATTTGACAATTTGAAATAAAATGTTTCAGCATTACTTATGTTTAAACTTGAAAAGTATGAATATTTGTCGTAAACGGTTCTTGAGCTTCCTTTTGGAGGTGTTGCACAATGTTCCCATTGATTATAATTTAAAACATTTCTAGGTTGTGCAGATCTATGTAGAAAATGGTTACCATAGTGGTTATAACAGTACATACTATCATAATTTGTAGAACCCTGCAAATAATCATGTTTGGTAAATTTAGCAGACATTACTAAGTCAGACATCATATTATTAATGCTTTCGAAGTCCCAATCATCAGCAAATGAGCTTGGTTTTACAAAGTCACTCAATGAGATCTTAATTTGGTGTGGATATTTCAGGATTTCAACCGGACCATAGATTTCGTAGTCAGTGTTGTCCCATGCTACCCCACCCGGTATAGGATTGGCTGTGAAGTTGACTGAAGAAAGTTCTCTTTTCTCGACGTGTGAAGATGTGTGTGGTTTGAGGATCAAGTTGATTTTCTGACTTGCTGTGTCCATTTTAGCATATTTTCCCTCAGTGAAGCGTCCCAATGTTAGTATCATGATGAGCCAAAGTATGAGGATAAATGCACCAAAACCCACCCAAAATTCAATCCATGGAGAAATCAGATATGTTTCTTTCAGTTGTTTCAAAAGTTCTTTAGCTTTATCTTTAAAGGTTTTTGAAGATGGCTGTGTCTTTGATTCACTGAAGCCTTCAGAGGAATCATCGAAGTTTATGAAGTAGCCGGATGCAGTTCTGTCAATAGTTCCAATTGCTTCAGGATTAATGTTTCTTGCATTATCATTTGGTACTTCATTGTAGATTGGTGTGTCTCTGCTAAATGTTTTTATTTGGGTTTTCAGAGGTCTAAGTTCCATTGCATTGTTGCATAGTCCTTGTTGTTCTTCTGTAGGCGTTTCGTAAGTGATTAACCTCTTTGTTAGAACCTCTGTACTGGTAGCAAACCTTGGTGTTCTGCTACTTATTGGGAGTCCACTTGGCCTACTATTTGTTATCGGCCACATGATTGTGGTTTTACCAGGTCGATGGATACAACTCGGTTCTCCTTTTTACCAGCAAGTGGCGGTAGTAGAACTGATCTTGTCCCGTTGACAGACAAGACAGGAACTGCTTTTCTGTAAGAAGGCCCAAATTCCTTCTTTACCGCGATCTTTTCTCTGACTAGATCCCCGACTTTTGGAATCCAGACAGGTCTTGCTGGGACAGGTGGTGGTTCTTCAGTGGTCGTTGGCTGCTGTTTCAACTTTATGTTGCTCAGGTCTTTTCTTGTTTCATGTAAGTCCTGCAAAATAGCCAAACGGTCTTTGATATCAAAGCTTTTTTCCTTCACCACTGAAGTTTGACTGTCAAGGTCAGAGATCAACATCCTAGTTCCAAATAATAATTCGTACGGACTGAATCCCTTCAGAGAATTGCTTGGCAAGTTATTTAGACTACGTTGGACACTTATTAGATGTTTGACCCACCCAGCTCCCGAACCTAATACCTTTGCCGTTATAGATTGCTTTATGTCACGGTTTTTTCTTTCAACAATTCCGTTCCCCTCAGGGTGAAATGGACAAGAGTACCGCAATGTCACGCCCATGCTGACCATGGCCTCCTTATAAGCTCTAGAGCTAAAAGCAGGACCGTGGTCTGAATGCAGCATGCCAATTGCGTATGTGCCGATAAAGACTCGCAAATCTTTTATAACAGTTCTGGCGTCAGCCGTTCGCTGGGGCCACATCCATATGAATCTCGTGCATGAGTCCACTGCAACCAAGATATATTTATAGTTACCATCCATTTGTAAGGGACCACAGTGGTCTAGGTAAACACAGGCTAATGGTTTATCCGAGATTAGAAGGGGCGTCTGCGCTGGACGTCTCACCGTTGATACTTTCATTTTTTGACATATTTCACATTCTAAAACATAATTCCTTGTTTGTCTTCTCATTTGTGGCCACCAGTATCTCTGTTTTAATAATGATACTGTGGCTGAGACGCCAGCATGTATAGAAGCAAGCCCTTCGTGTACCGCTATTATAAGTCCTAACCTATGTTCCATGTTTGGAATTGCCCTATCCCCCACTCCAGGGATTCGAGCAAAAGGAACATTGTTTGTATCAGTTATGTATGAGTATTTTACACGAAAGCCTTTCGGGAGTGTTTCTATCGAATCCTTTTCTGTAGCGCTGACAGCTTGTAATATTTCGCTGTCTATTTTTGTTTTTGACCGGGTGATGGCAGCTACGGAAGCCGTTTTCACAGCTGCCTTCGCGGCCTCATCAGCCAATGAATTCCCTGCAACGTGAACGCCATCACGTTGATGACTCAGCGTATGTATCACGTGAGTCTTTGGTAGTTCTTTTTGTAAAAGAACTACTTGTTCCCAGAGCATTTTATGCTTGATTGTGCCACCTTTCGCATCCTTGAAACCATTCTGAAGCCAGATCTGCAAGTATTCATTGTAAGACTGAACGCAATAATACGAATCGCACACTATGAGTGTGGGGAATTCTCGATCGGTATTTTCAAGCGCCATCTTGAACGCCAGTAGTTCAGCTCGCTGAGCTGTACAATCTCCTAAAGATTGTGTTTTAGTGATTGCTGGTTTAAATTTTCCTTCGTGCCAGTGACCTTTAACGATCGCGCACGCAGCACTGTAAGCTTGCTTACCCCCCACTGCGGGTTGTGCTGATCCGTCTGTATATATTATACAGACGTAGTGTTCTAGAGGCAGAATTTCGGTCGGCGGAGGACATTCAAATTCATATTGGAGAAATTCTTGTGTTTTTAAGTAAGGATCAAATTCGTACGCCACGTCTGTTGCAGCAAGAGAATTAGCCCATTGTATCCATCTCGGATGGAGAGCTTTAGCATTTGGAATGCTTGCTTTTGTTACAGCCTCTAGGGCTGGTATTGGTGTCACGATTATTATTCGTTTACCTTGTGCCAGGGCTCGTTCTTTTGCTATAGCTGTCTGTGTTGCGGTAAGAATTTTTTCCGTTGGGCTAAATTTCATTTCAGCCTTAGTGTACAAGTGTGATTTGAATGCAATTGGTACCTTTTCTCCCTCATTAGAGGTCAGGTATGTGAATCCGCATCTTCCTGGGATGACTCGAATCACAAGATTGCGTGTGTTATCACGTGTTTCTAATTTTGTTTTAATTAGCATGTCTGTTTGTAAGGATCTCAAAATTTCTGTGTGTATTTGAGTCCAATTGGTTCTTTTAAAATCAGGTTTTATTAGATCATAAAGGGGTTTGACCCTTTCTGCGTAATTTGCAATGTATGTTCTTCCGAAATTTAGGAAGCCTAGAATTGCCTGTAGGTTTTTTAGTGTTCTAGGTGCTTGGAGTACGGCACATTTTTCTAGAAAATTGTCATCCAGGCTTTTGCCTTCACTTGATAATTCGTATCCTAGGAACAGGACTGTCAGATGGGCAATTCTGGATTTTTTAAAGTTTAATTTGTAACCCTCTGCTGCGAACCCAAGTATTATGGTGTTCACTCTCTTCAAGTGAGTCTCCAAGTCATCATCTGTTGAGTATATGTCGTCGACATACGATAATGCTTCGTCGTCATATATTTGTAGTAATTCTGTTACTCTCGCTGAGAATACTCCCGGGCTGTTCTTGTACCCCTGGGCTAACCAACAGAATTGCTTTTGAGTGCCATTTATTGAGAATGCAGACAAATATCTGCTCTCTGGTGCTATGTTTTGAAAAAAGAATCCATTAGAGATGTCTAATGTTGTTTTGTATTTTTTGCGCACTATGTTATTCATTAGTGCAGCACTGTGCGAGTTTTGCACTGCAAAAGTTTTGCAACATGAGTTAAGGTGTCGGTAATCCAAAACTAGACGATATGAATTGTCTGGTTTGGAGACCGGAAACAAAGGGTTGTTCATTTGTGAGGTGCAAGTTTCAATCACCCCCTGGTATTCTAGCTGATCTAGGATTTCTTTTACCTGTTTTTTAGCTTCTTGCTTAATTGGGTACTGCCTCTGTGCAGTAGGTTGTGATTTTAACTGGATTTTGTGAGGAGGAGAGTCCTCATCCCATCCTACGTGATTTTTATATAAAGCAGGAGCTAGAGCTACTGCCCACTTTCTGGCAAGTGTGTATTTTTTATGAATTGGGATATGATTTGAGAAGGCAGGCATAATTATTTCTTCGCCATGAGGGCACTCCCTGACAAACTCTGGTGGCCAGTCTTTTTCAGCTAGAAGGATGTCATAGCCCTTGGAGAGATTATCCCAAAATAGTCCCCTTATTTTTCTAGTCTTATCCCCCTCTATCCGTAATGTTATTTCGTATATTTTGTGAGGTTTGCTAACTCTGGTGTCTGCAGTTTCCGCTTGAAGATATTCATTCGTGTCCACTGTCTCCAGATGATTCATAAGGACTTTGCGAGCTATGCTCACTTCGGCTGCGCTGTCTAGCATTGTCTGAGCCCATTCTCCGTTTTTCAGTTGTGTCCTCAGTATTCTCGGCATTGTTAACTACCTTGATACTGGCTACCTTCTTTTTTGGAAATTGTAATTTCTTTTTTAGCTGAGCAGGTTCCTTGTCTTTGGACTTGGCGTGCTCTTCTCTTTGTTCTGATCGTCCTCTTCTTTCCGATTTCTGCGAGGAAGTCTGAAAAGATTGAGAGGGACGTGTATCAATGTCTTGATATCTATCAGGTTTCTTTATATTATCCCTATTTCTAAGGTTATATCTTTTCCCAGAGGGGTCACTCTGGGGTGATGTGATTATTGTGTTTTAGGGCGCCATTAAATAAGAGCAAATGCTCTTGAAATTTAAGTGGTACTTCCACCTCCTCGAAAGGAGTGTACATTTCAGGAGGTTCCTCTATTTTGTAATAATGGAAGTACTTTGTTACAGCATTTGCTTCTGGAAAATGTATCCATGAATAGTATACCTCTGTCTGCCGATATTCGTGTGCCTCAATTACGAATATGACTGTGCCACCTCTCGGTGTCAGTCCATTTTCTATAAGTTTTAAGGTTATAGATTTCCTTTTGATGACCGGGATGAGTATTATATCCGGGTCTGTGTCTTGTATAGCAGTATCAGCTGCTGCTATTTCAGCTGCTAATCTAACTGCCTCTCTTTCATCATCACTGTCTGCCATTTTACCGACAGGATGGTTATTTCTTTTGTTTGCAGATCAGGTTTCTTATGGAAACAAAGATTAGATGCACAATATTTTGGAACGGTTTATCCTTCAACGTTGACTAAACCAAGTACCATACATAGGAGTTTCCTCCTGCGAGGTTTGGCGGATATTACCTTTCACCCACTCCAGACGTCTTTGGAGTATTATGGGGAAAAGGGGTCTGAGTGAGAAAGCACGACTGAGTTACTCTAAATGTCTTACGTTAGTTTTATCGCCCTTCCAAACGCGTTGGGCGCCATGTAGTGTAGTTCCTATTATCCCAATAGGCTCTGCGCATTGGAATAATACCTTCAATAGTATAGGCCTAGACCAGACGTTAACTAGGTCTACTACTGTCGATATTAGACTTAAAGTTTTGGGTTTGCCAGCTAGCTCAGAGTTCACTAGAAACTTTCTCGAATGTTCAGGAAGGAATTAACTTCCCTGATTAGACAAGAAGGGATTTCGTTTCTGACAACCATAGAACATGACAACTTTGCTCTCCCCTAATCAAGAGTGTATCTCGAGAGTCGTGTGAACAAAAGGCAATTTATTTTACTCAGTCAGTACGTGCATTCTTAGTCTCATCAGATTGTAGAGAAAAGGAAGAGACGGGCGTGTTCAATAAAAGATGTTATTTATTGATCAGTCTCTTTTCTCGTACAAGAGAAATAGATCGATATTATTGCAATACTTATAGTTAAGTAAAGTGCATACATTAAAAGCAGAAGTATAAAATAATACTGTAAAAACATTGATATGGTTTCTAAGCCATATGAAGGTTTAAAATGAATAAAATATATTACATACACATATACATTTGACTAAACGTACTCAACTGGTGTTTCTAGATACGCCTACCCCGTGTACCTGACCTAAACCTAATACGTGGGCGGGAATAGAAAGTTACAGTTTAAGTTAAGTTTGTTTTGCCAAGTGACTGACTAAAGAATTCTCTGCGAGGGGTTATTCAGTTCTGTACCTGGAAGTTAGGATGAATGAGTGATGGTATCTCTCGTCTCTGGTCTCGATATTCCAGGCTGCCTGCGAGGGCTACCCGGAAACGCCGGAGCTGGATTTCTCGGCAGGAGAAATAGGCAGCTGCTCGATCTCAGCGCGTCAAGAAGGCGGGGCTGCGCCAGCGGGGTCTGCTCTGCTCTGGGCTTCGGCAAGTCTGGCTGCTCCGTCCTCGTCACCACCGCGTGTGTTTGCATAGGGCAATATCGGTAATATTTATACCTTTAAGGTGCCGAGATTGACGTAAGGATGGACATAGATACGTCAATAAAGATGTCATACGACCAGGTCGTTAGCACATTCTTTTGCTGAAGTTCTCGGTGAAATCAAAACAATGGCCGCAGGGTTTTTCCCAGGTTGTCATAGGTTTGATTTGTTATGAGAACTCCGTATGCCTTATCAGGGGCTGGAGGAATATCGCTTGTCTAATTAGATGGCAAGCGTTATGACCTAATCAGATAACACGTTCCTGTGCCATAGTGTGGCTTTATCAGATAACGGTTCCTGCATCATGGGGGTTTTCTGCCTCATGGGCTGACTGCTAGTTAACTTGGTAGTTTGCTAACCAGAATAGGGTCAGGAATAGGGGGATCGATACAGAACCTATAGGAATACATCACAAGTCAAAGTCAAGGACCACCGACATACCTGCACAGCCTGGCCTTGTAAGAGAGCAATGGGCAAGGGCCACCTACATACCTGCACAGTCTGGCTATGTGAAAGGGTCATGGGCAAGGACCACCTACATACCTGCACAGTCTGGCCTTGTAAGAGAGCAATGGGCAAGGACCACCTACATACCTGCACAGTATGGCCATGTGAAAGAGTCATGGGCAAGGACCACCTAAATACCTGCACAGACTGGCCATGTGAAAGAGTCATGGGCAAGGACCACCTACATACCTGCACAGCCTACCCTTATGAGAGAGTCATAGACAAGGACCACCTAAATAGCTACACAGTCTGGCAATGTAAAAGAGTCATGGGCAAGGACCACCTACATACCTGCACAGTCTAGCCTTGTAAGAGAGTCATGGTTAAGCAACACCTACTACCTGCACAGTTTAACCTTGTAAGAGAGTCATGGGTAAGGACCACCTACATACCTGCACAGTCTAGCCTTGTAAGAGAGTCATAGCCAAGGACCACCTACATACTTGCACAGTCTAGCCTTGTAAGAAAGTCATGGGGAAGGAACACCTACTACCTGCACAGTTTAGCCTTGTAGGAGAGTCATGGGTAAGGACCACCTACATACCTGCACAGTCTGGCCATGTAAAAGAGTCATGGGTAAGAACCACCTGCATACCTGCACAGTCTAGCCTTGTAAGAGAGTCATGGGTAAGGACCACCTACATACCTGCACAGCCTACCCTTATGAGAGAGTCATAGACAAGGACCACCTAAATAGCTACACATACTGGCAATGTAAAAGAGTCATGGGCAAGGACCACCTACATACCTGCACAGTCTAGCCTTGTAAGAGAGTCATGGGTAAGGAACACCTACTACCTGCACAGTTTAGCCTTGTAAGAGAGTCATAGCCAAGGACCACCTACATACCTGTACATCCTACCCTTATGAGAGAGTCATAGACAAGGACCACCTACATACCTACACAGTCTGGCAATGTAAAAGAGTCATGGGCAAGGACCACCTACATCCTTGCACAGTCTAGTCTTGTAAGAGAGTCATGGGTAAGGAACACCTACTACCTGCACAGTTTAGCCTTGTAAGAGAGTCATGGGTAAGGACCACCTACATACCTGCACAGTCTAGCCTCGTAAGAGAGTCATGGGTAAGGAACACCTACTACCTGCACAGTTTAGCCTTGTAAGAGAGTCATGGGTAAGGACCACCTACATACCTGCACAGTCTGGCCATGTAAAAGAGTCATGGGTAAGAACCACCTGCATACCTGCACAGTCTAGCCTTGTAAGAGAGTCATGGGTAAGGAACACCTACTACCTGCACAGTTTAGCCTTGTAAGAGAGTCATGGGTAAGGACCACCTACATACCTGCACAGTCTAGCCTTGTAAGAGAGTCATAGCCAAGGACCACCTACATACCTGCACAGTCTGGCCATGTAAAAGAGTCATGGGTAAGAACCACCTGCATACCTGCACAGTCTAGCCTTGTAAGAGAGTCATAGCCAAGGACCACCAACATACCTGCACAGCCTGGCCTTGCAAGAGAGCAATGGGCAAGGACCACCTACATACCTGCACAGTCTGGCCATGTGAAAGAGTCATGGGCAAGGACCACCTACATACCTGCACAGTCTGGCTATGTGAAAGAGTCATGGGCAAGGACCACCTACATACCTGCACAGTCTGGCCATGTGAAAGAGTTATGGACAAGGACCACCTACATACCTGCACTGTCTGGCTATGTTAAAGAGTCATGGGCAAGGACCACCTACATACCTGCACAGCTTACCCTTATGAGAGAGTAATAGACAAGGACCACCTAAATACCTATACAGTCTGGCAATGTGAAAGAGTCATGGGAAAGGACCACCTACATACCTGCACAGTCAGGCCTTGTAAGAGAGTCATGGGTAAGGAACACCTACTACCTGCACAGTTTAGCCTTGTAAGAGAGTCATAGCCAAGGACCACCTACATACCTGCACAGCCTACCCTTATGAGAGAGTCATGGGTAAGGAACACCTACTACCTTCACAGTTTAGCCTTGTAAGAGAGTCATAGCCAAGGACCACCTACATACCTGCACATCCTACCCTTATGAGAGAGTCATAGACAAGGACCACCTACATACCTACGCAGTCTAGCAATGTAAAAGAGTCATGGGAAAGGACCACCTACACACCTGCACAGTCTAGCCTTGTAAGAGAGTCATGGGTAAGGAACACCTACTACCTGCACAGTTTAGCCTTGTAAGAGAGTCATGGGTAAGGACCACCTACATACCTGCACAGTCTAGCCTTGTAAGAGAGTCATAGCCAAGGACCACCTACATACCTGCACAGTCTAGCCTCGTAAGAGAGTCATGGGTAAGGAACACCTACTACCTGCACAGTTTAGCCTTGTAAGAGAGTCATGGGTAAGGACCACCTACATACCTGCACAGTCTGCCCATGTAAAAGAGTCATGGGTAAGAACCACCTGCATACCTGCACAGTCTAGCCTTGTAAGAGAGTCATGGGTAAGGACCACCTACATACCTGCACAGTCTAGCCTTGTTAGAGAGTCATAGCCAATGACCACCTACATACCTGCACAGCCTACCCTTATGAGAGAGTCATAGACAAGGACCACCTAAATACCTGCACAGTCTGACTATGTGAAAGAGTCATGCCAAGGACCACCTAAATACCTGCACAGTCTGGGCATGTAAGAGAGTCATGGGTAAGGAACACCTAAATACCTGTACACTCTGAACTTGTAAGAGAGTCATGGGCAAGGACCACCTAGACCTGTTATTGGAAATGGCCCTGGTCTCACCAACGATGCCATCTGACGCCGCCACCGAACCGCTGCTCGCACCGCGACGCGAGGGTACCGCACACTGCACCGCTGCACTTCACACCACAGCACACAACGCCTGCCGACGCCAGCGTTCCTGACTCCAACAGAGAAGAGATCGACTTCGAGGGCCCGACGACTCCTGCACCGACCTCCGGAACCGACGCCTGCGGTCGCCGTGTTTTCGGAGGCTCAACGAGGGGTTACAAACGCCCTGCATTTCTAAAAGGTACAGTTTGCATGTCTTTCCGACACTGTAGCTGGCCCGCTACACCACGGTCAGCCAGAACTCTTTGGATTTGTTTGCTCACGACGCCTTGATTGCCCCGGACGGAGCTATCGACATCAAGGAATTGGTTTTAAAGCATGTTTTGATAATTGTGGATTTTTATCATTTTTGGTCTTGTCTTAAGTATATAAAAATGGATATTTTTCTAAACTGATGTGGTGTCCTTTTGTAGTGCTTACACTGCATTACTGTTGGTTATGTGCAAATGCTTTACACACTGCCTTTAAGGTAAGCCTGACTGCTCGTACCAAGCTACCAAGGGGGTGAGCAGGGTTTTTTTTAGGAGTGTATTCCCTTATCCTGACTAGAGTGGTGGTTTCTGCCTGGCTTTGGCACATGCCCTAGCCTGACAAAAATCCCATTTCTAACATTGGTTGTCAGCAGTGAGGATAGGACTTGAGTTTGCTCTTGACATACAGTGATTTGTGTGCACTATTACCATATCGCAGACCATTACGTGCCACATGCTGGTTGGTTTTTTTTTGGCCTTTTTTTTATCTTACCAGTTTGAACTTGCTACTTCATCATGCCTGAATCAATTGCATCATCGATTGCATCCTTGGAAGTGGCCTTTGAGGAGGAGAGGTTACTAACCTACAATATGAAGGAATTGAAGGCGATCTGCAAAAACCTCAAAATCCACATCAGGGGCCTCACCAGAAAAGAGGAGCGACATAAGGCGCTGAGGGCCTGGGTAGCAGCCATACATGCTAGTGAGCTGTCTGGAGATCTTGGCATGGAGGCACAGGAGCCTATTTCAAGGGTGGATGTGCTTTTGGGAGGGGGGACCCTCTAAACCAGGCTGCAGCAGTCTGTCCCCAGAGGAGCTGAAGGACAGGCGGGAAGCGAGGAAGTTCGAGTTGGAGAAACTCAGGATGCAAACCGAGAGGGAAGATAAAAGAATAGCCATGGAGGAAAGGAGGATGATGTTAGACCATGAGTTTTAAATGAGAGAGCTGGACCGGGAAGCCAGTGGGGCTAGGCTCAGCCTAGATGGTGGCAGCAAAGGTGTTAGGTCCAGTACTGAGGATGAGGTAGACACCCACACAGATTTGGGGCCCTGCTTCAAGAAGGGGGTAGACATACACCAGGGGGTTCAAGATTGTGAGGTAACTCCAGTGGTGCTCAGTGTCCCTGAGGTGGAATGGGGAACTGGCACATGGGATCATTTTCCAGATAGTGGGAGGGACACTCTACTGACTCTAGATGAGAGGTAAAGGGAGAGGAGTTCACCAGGATAGAAGCCCTAGTATGTGAATATGGAGACCAGCCAGAAGAGTATGGGTTGAGGGACAACAACAGTCAGACACTGTCTCACCGGGCTTGTAAGAATGATGTGGCGTACTTTTCTGAGGTACTAGATGATTGGGTGAAGGGTAGTTTGGTTAACACCTGTGTGAGGCTGTGTGATTCAATTGTTGGAGAGCATGTTTTAAGTCCCTGTTTTCCAGAGCTATGCCAACACCCAGTGGAGTGTGAAATCTCTGACCCAGGGAGCTTGCACAGGAGGCATATCTTTTGTTGGATTCCAGAGGGTCTGGGAAGCAACTGGGGTGACCCGGAAGTAAGTGGCTAGGGTATTTTCCAACCAAGGGTGGTCAGAAAGGTTCGTGGTAGCCCAGATAGGTCCCGGTGTTGTGGGAAGGTTGTAGGGACTCACGTCCTGTCTCTGCGGAGAAGGAGTGGGAATGGGCTGCTGCCCAAGGTACCTGAAACCCGGTTCCAGAGCCTGGGTGGTTCCAGGAGGGAACACCCGATGGGGGACCCTAGGCTGTACTCGTAGGCCGTCCGTTGACGGGGATCACCTAGTGTCAGGAGAACGGGGAGTGTCTGTAAACAGAGCTCCAGCGGTTCAGGTGCCTGGCGGTGCCACTCCTAAGTGGAGGGTGCAGAAGTCCAGATTGAGGGGTGAGAGGGAGATGCGCTTCCCAATGGGAGAACGAGTGGGTCAGGGACCAGCCAGAAGGGCTAAGCCTCCTAGGAGTGACCATGGTGACATCATTTCTGTCCTGGGGGATCTTCGCGCACTGTCAGATGGACAAGGGTCGGGAGATCTGCGCCAGGCAGACTGTCACACAACACATGAATCAGGCGTTACCCTCGGGAGGCATGCATGCTCCCATGGAAGTCCTGGTGCGCCCGGCAGGTGCTCAGCCGCAGAGGTTAACCCCTGGGTTGGGAGGCCAGGTTCAGCTCCTGCCTGACCTGGAGGGAAGGAGGACTGTAAGCAGTGTCCTGACCAGTATATCTTCTAGGGGTACTACTCCAGGTGGGAGGGTGCAGAACGCTGGACCCGAGAGAACCCGAGAGTTTAGATCCTAAGGTGGTGGATCAGTTGCAGGGTCGAGGCCCTGAACTGGTTGAAGAATTGCGAGGAGGTCTGGTTCCAGCATCCTGACAATTTTTGGTTCTGAGGCTGCTTCCGAACCCCAGAAGGAGAGGTAAAAGGAGTAGAGCCCCGCCCGAGACCTCTGGTCAGCCTGGGTGGATAGACCCTGGGTTGGAGGACCAGGTTCAGGGTCTCCCCCCTATCCTGGGGGAAGGGGCGACTGCTAAAGGTGCCCCTACCAGTTTGTCTTTGGTGCCGCTCCAGGTGGGAGGGTACAGAGCCCCAGGGAGAAGGAGAGGGTGTGGGGGAGCCCACACCCTCCTCCTGTTTAGCCGCAGGGTACAGACCCTGGGCTGGTGGGCCAGTGTCAGGATGCCATACCTGACTTGGTAGGGGGGGAGAGCAGTGAAAGGGTGCCAGTCACCTGGGGATCCAGCCCCCCACTCTCTGACGCCACAACGGTTAGAGTGGCCTGAAAGGCATAAGGCCTGGTTCCCATCACTGACAGTTGTCAGTGGCCACTGTGACTGGCTGTCAGGAGGGACAGAGTTGCCCTTGGGAGGGGGAAAAGAGTCACCCCCGGGGGTGGACTGGGCCACACCCTTCTGTTAGCCATGTGGGTACTGTCTGCCTGTTGGGACACATCTGTGAGCAAAGTAAGTTTAGGTGCTGCACAGATGGGGTCCACAAGTGAGGAGAAGGGTTCCCCATGGGTCATCTTAGTGGGTCCTGAGACTATGAATAGAGGGATCCAACTAAGTTCAGGAATGCGTAGAATGGGAAGAAAACCCTGCTGTTGAGGACGCCTTGGCCTCCACAATGCTGCCACTCCATGCCAAACTTGACGCCGCTGCTTGCACAGTGGTTCAAGGGCACCACTCGTAAGTCACACGAAGTACCGCTCTCATCCCGCACTGCAGCCTTGGCCCACCGACGCCAGCACCATCGACTCCCGCTCATCAGCCGACGACAGCGCTTCAGCAATGGCGATGCCGCTGCTTGTACCATGACTTGCTAGCACATTGACGAGCACTACCTTCATCCAGCACAGCGACCCTGGTCTCACTGACGACGCCATCTGACACCGCCACCGAGCCTCTGCTCGCACGATGACTTGGGTGCACCGCACACCGCACCACTACACTTCACACCGCAGCGCCCGATGCCTGCCAATGCCAGTGCTTCTGATTCCATCAGAGAGGAGCTTGACCTGCAATGAGGGTGACTTTAAGGGCCTCAACGCCCTGCATTTCTCACAGGTACTGTTTGCGGGTCTACCCGGCACCGTAGCTGGCCCGCGACCCTGTGACCAGCCAGAACTGTTGGATTTGTTGTTCACGATGCCGTGGTAGCCCCTGATGGAGCTACCGACATCGAGGAACTTTGTTTTAAACTTATTTTGATAACTAAAGACTTCTTTTACATATAGTATTGGGAATTTTTGTCGTTTTTAGTCTTGTTTAATTACATAAAAATATTGGATATTTTTCTAAACTGGTGTGGTGTCCTATTGTAGTGCGTACACTGTAATACTGTGGGTTATGTGCAAATGCTTTACACACTGCCTCTAAGATAAGCCTGACTGCTCATGCCAAGCTACCAAGGGGGTGAGCAGGGGTTATTTTAGGACTGTTTCACCCTTATCCTGACTAGAGTGAAGATTTTTACCTGGCTTCGGGCCTTGCTCTAGCCTACCGGAAATCACATTTCTAACAATATATTTCACAATTAAGTTTACGGAGTAGGTCCCTCCTCAACAAATTTATGGGACTCGATTTGCATATAACAAACTGATGGTGCTCTTTGATTGCCCCAGTTTTCACAGTGACCTGATTCATACACTGCTGATTTGTGATGCCAACCACTTGGACCTCTTTTCCCGAGCGTGGTGTGTTCAGGACCTCAATTGCTCTAACGCTAAGCACGCACTCTTTCACCCCTCTCAGACATTGTCACTGGACCTGTTGAAACTCCATGGAACTTCCAAACACTATGGGAATCGAGCAGACTGGGATGTAAACGGACTGTGATGAGTTTGAATACTTGTTTGGAAAAGGGGATTCTATCCTTACAACTGTAGGGCCACCAGGGGATTTTGTGGCATACGTGGGTTCTGAATTCTTGAGGTGGGCACATAGTTTTGTTACCTAGGAAACTTCTTTCTGCATCGCACAAAATAAGGTTTGGGCATCAATCATTGCTCAGTCAGGATTATAATGCCATACCATAAACATTACCCAAACCCCTCCACATTTAGCATCTAACATGTAATTGCTTTTTTATTCAAACTGCAGTATTTTGTCTATCGGCTTGCTTTTCCAGCAGAGTACACTTTTTATGATCTGCTTGCTGGTTTCAGGCCATAGTCCTTGCACAAAGGAGGCAAGTAACCCACCCATGTTATCTCAGAGTGGGTCATTCAGATCACTATGCTCTCTATACACCTGCATTAATCTCTCAAAGTATGCATGTATAGACTCGTTTGGGATCTTGGAATGTACAGAAAATGTTGGGCCAATTCATTTCCTTTTGTGGAACCTTAGTCTTAAGGTGAGCAATGACTGTCATATTTACTTTTAAATAATGGCGATGGCGCATTTGTGTTTGCTACTCTAGGGAGTTCCTACGTCAGACAATTCACAGCTCTCTTGCAATCAGCACACAAATCATTTGGGACCTCTGCGTTCAGGTCCCCCCACGGACGTTTGCAATAGTCACTTTCTGCTCTATCAGAGTGTTGCTCAGATATGAATTTGCCTAGAAAAAATTAAAAGACAACAGGCGTTTTGGCAAAACAGGAACAAGATGGTTTAATTAAATGCAGCGATCAGGCGAGCATCAACAGCCGTATCTGAAGACAGTCTCAATGTACAGACGTTTTGGCCGGTAATATATACAGTTCTTGAGGTACAATAAAACGATTACACATTCTTGTAAAGCATGTAGATCCAGGCCTAGTCATGAACCATAAATACAAACATCTGATTAGGGGGACACAAGTGACTCTTGAGTTAGTGGAGGGCTAGTGTGGGCCAGTGTGTATGTGTCCAGATGTCAGCACTGGGGAGCGCGTGATCACGGAGTGTGGTGTGTATGCTGCTATCTGATTGGATGAGTGTTCCTGACTACATGTGACATCTGACTTTGTGGTATTTTGGGAACACGCGCCTTTGGCCAAACATTTTTTATTGGGCCAATCTCTGTGGGATCAATCAGGGTTTTCCATGTTTGCGCGTTTGTCTTCAGGCTAAGTGTAACCCCACCTATGACATATCAATCGGTGGGCTTGGGTTTGGGCTGCAGAGCAAGTCTGACCACATATCTCTGACTCGGGGTTGATGAGGAGGTCATCTCGGTTGAATTCGACAGCAATGATATGAGCTCGTTATTATGTGTACAAGTAACATGACGGCCATTGATATCATATTTACCGACATTCTCATTATTATGCAAATATTTGTCACAGCGTACATTAACATCATTTTTACTGGTATTGATATTGCTATGCGTGCATAGATTATAGCGTACATTGACATTGCATTTCAGTCACAACTCTGTTGATGCTCTCCCGGCCGCTGCATTTAAGTAAACCAACTTGTTCCTGTTTTGTTAAAACACCATGAATAAGTCCTACCACAGAACATTAATGCAAATTTATTTTGCTTCTTTTTGTGTGCAACCTGTTCCCAGAGATTCAGGGCCTAGAATTGTGTAAATCCAGGCTTGGGTCTTAAATTATACATTCTTTTTTCAGGTTTTCTGTTCTCTGTATGTAAAAAGTGCAACTCAGAGGCAACCATAATTTTATAGCTTTTGCTGGGTATTTTTTCCATTTGTTGAGCCACATGCACATGTGTAACCCTTTCTTTGCTGACATTTCCCTAGCTGTTGTGCTTTCCGGCAGAAATGTATCTTCCTTATTGACATCTTTCTCCTGGTTAGAAAAGGGGGTTTCCCATTCAGTCAAAATTGCAGCCACTCATTGTTTCAATCTCACACACTCTCTAAACTACTGAATTCATTATTTGCCTGCCCAAACCAGTGCATCTCAGTCAAAGGTAACTCTTTTACTCCTCGACTTGGGCATTCGCCAGCCAAGCCCTGTGGGCACCACATGATGCATGGAGTGATACACTACCAGCTTCTCCTGAACTGTTTTCACTTTTCTCACTGTTAGTGTTTATCTACTTCTTCTAAACAGAAATCTCCATCACAAAGAGGCTACTATTTACTTTCACACAGTAGCAAACTGTGAACCTGCTGGAGTCTATTGCACCCAGTGTGATCTCTCTCGTCAACTGAGGAATGAACAACCACAGAGTTTGTTTAGTGCATTTGCACAATAGAAAGGTTATGCCCCTATACCTTGGTGAGACTGATAGCACCGCACCTCTCTACCTTTATACCTTACATGTAATTAATTCACACACTGTCATTTCCAAAAGCTGAAAAACACTGAACATTATTCTGAAGCAGTAAATATCATAATTTATGCAAGACTATAGGGGACTCTTTGCAGTTTTTATCACTCTGGTTGTTGATTCCTGTACTTCCGAATGATTGTTCATGTGTGTATTTCTAATTGATTGCCCCACATGGAACCGTTGCACTTCGTTGCTAAGGCCCTGATGCCAAATTTGACAGTACTGGGGCCAAGGAACATTGCATGCAATTTTACTATTACCGGGATTTCTGTGCTGCGTGTGGGAGCTGACCGTGGATTGTTGTTTTCTGGACGCGGGACGCTGAGACCACTTCTCGCGGCCCCCGCTCCGCGGGCGCCGCTCATGTGCTGAATCATTGGTGGGAAGTAATTTGAGACTCTCTTTGGACCCCGCGGGACTGCGAGGACCAGCGGGCAGTGCGGATTTTAACCTGCCACAGCTGGTCCTATTCCTGCCCCCACCTCCCAGCCTGCCTTAAGGAGTGAGCTGCCCCTAATCTCGTTGGATTTCTGTGCTGCATGTGGGAGCTGACCGTGGATTGTTGTTTTCTGGATGCTGGACGCCGAGCCCACTTCTCACGGCCCCCGCTCCGCGGGCGCCGCTCGTGTGCTGAATCATTGGTGGGAAGTGATTTGAGACTCTCTTTGGACTCCGCGGGACTGCGAGGACCAGCGGGCAGTGCGGATTTTAACCTGCCACAGCTGGTCCTCTTCCCGCCCCCACATCATCCCCCTTTTTTAGAACAACAGGGACCCGTGCTCGCGGGACGCGCGCAGGTCGCAGCCCAGGGCAAAGGGCGGGCCCTCTGAGGCCCTCAGAGGCCGGAAGAGCCCGGACCGGGCCCCCCCTTTTAGTTGTGCAATGTTATGTTGAGGTATGCTTGGCTATTAAGGCTCCCTTTTGTATTTTCGTAGTTGGTCATATTACGTAGTCTGCTGTTAACTAATGATACCTGGCCAAAACTATTTGCGATCCCCTTATCATTATTTGTGTTTGTGTATCCATTGCTTCAAGTGGCCACAATGACCTCTCCGGTTCGTACTGACTTCTGCCTGGTGGGCGGAGGTAAAAAACAGGGAACACTGGATAACTATTTTATAAAGGCCTTCACACGAACGGAGAGAAACATTACCCTAGCTGAGCGACGGGCTGAAAGACGTCGCTCAGTTGAACTAATAAAGAATAAGCGGTCTTCCTTGGGCCCACTTCAGCAGGCTTTGTCCCCACTACCTCCTATTGATTGTGATAGCGAGGGGAACAAAGCCTTATTTAGTAACAGCATCCCATTACTCCTCCAAAACATTACCCCACCTTTGGACACAAATAATGACTTGCTCATAGATCTTTCTTTCTCTCCCGGAATCACGACACAATCAGCCGGTGGCCTGACAGTTTCACCATTACCTGTGGCTGACTCTGCTAATAGCTGCATAAATGCTTTGAAAAACCCATGACCGCAAGGTCCACCTCCCAAAAAAAGGAGGAAAGGGGGCAATAGATCCCAAATTAACAAATTAAATCACACCGATTGTGCTAAACCCAAGAGTCTCACATCCCCTACACCTGTACCGCTTGTTTCACCCATTAAATCACCCCTCCCATTACTTGATCAATTGGGTATTAACTTAATGGGAAATATTGAGAAATTAATTAGGTCTCTCATATTACCCTTGGTAGAGAGATTGCAAAAGATAGGCCAACAATTGGGGAACCTGGAACAGGTAATAATTGACATCAAGGGAGGGATGAGGGGCTCTGCAGTACCCCCCCCATAGTACCCACAATGATGGAGGCGCCTTCTAATGCTGTTGATCCATTAGTTATCAAAGCTGTAAAACTACCTACCCCGGAAGCTCCGAAATTAATGCCCACCATAACATCACAGATAAAAGTAAAAACAGTGTTAGAATGGGTGAGGAAAAAGGAAGGCCAAACTCGCCAGGGAATTCTGATAAGATTACCGGCCATGAGGCTGCAGTGAGGTTAACCGCCCTCAAGAGGCTTAACGTAGAACTGCCTCCAGAAGCAGTTCCGTTAGTGGTGGTGCTCACTGGAGTCTCGTCCTTGGAGGAAGGTACAGATGGCAAAAACAGCAAAAACGAAAACCATAATCAGCTGAACAATAAGGTCATATTTTGGCTAAAGAAAAATCGACCGCATCCTCCACATGTAAACGGCGAAATTTTACACGTGAGGTGCCTTTCTTGGTTAGGTCCTAGAATAAAGAACATCACAGGGGACATTATTATAATACATTTTAGAGACACTAGGGCAGTTAATTACATTCTAGACTGGTTTCCTCCTAATGGTAGCAATGAAATTACAGCCCGAGATCTTACGTATTTCTATTCTAGAAATATGGTACTCCCCATTAATCCTAAGCCATCAGCCAAATACTAGGTAGATGATACTAGACCTCTATTCCATGAGGAAACTCCATGCATCAGACCGCATTTTGATAATCGTGTTGATCCCCCCAGATTTTTACTTCAACAGCAGGGTGCCCCCTTTAGGCCTTCGCACTTATATCAGGCTAACTACTCTAGACCCACTTTTCAATATTATACTGACCCTTCTAGGATCCCACGTGATTATAATTCCTTACCACGGAATGGCCCTCACACATGGGAAGGGAGTTACAATTATCCATCGATAAGATCATTTGCGATTCCTATACAGAATCGCTTTGACATTCGGTCGGGTCTAGATGACATTGAATGACTAACCATCACCCCAATTCCTTTAGACAATTTCAACCCGCTTCCCTTGGTTGGGCCGACCATGGTTGTAAAGGATACTCCAATTGAGGTTTATTGTGACACTTTGTGTGTTAATATTGATTCCTCAAATAAGGCCCTGGATAATCGTGTCACGATTATTGAGCATTGTAACCAACCACAGGATCCTCCTCTGCCATCCCAAGGGCAAACTGTGGAGACGGCCCCTTTATTTGAAGATCTCTGTGGCAACACTTCACGTATTATAGACCCCCCAAATAAGATCAATGGCACTGGTGTCCCGAATGAAGGGCCCCACAACCTATCACAAAATGTCTTCTCGTTGCCGCAGGGGCAAACCATGGACACTCAAACTCAAATTTCGCAGCGGCAACTTTCCCCTAAGGCTCCACAGCCAGGTAGTCTGATTCTTTCTATCCTATTCTGGAATGTCGCAGGTTTGTGGACAAAAATTGAGCAACGTAATTGGTTAGAAATAATTAGAAATCACACTATAGTATGCTGCCAGGAAACATGGTCGGTAACTGAAATGCAACTCCAGGGTTTATTTTTCAAGTGCTCGTCCTTCTCCTTTCGGTAGACCCAAAGGAGGTTTATCAGTATATGTATCCAATACCCTTTCACTTAAGAAAATTACCGAAATAGCAACTGAAGAGAATTACCAAATAATTAAATTTTCAGTGAATCAAGGGAATACATATTTTCTGGTAAATTTCTATAACAATATGCCACCTTTGGAATTCGTGAAAGTTGTCAATAAGATAACCACCATTTTAGAGGAACATCTGAAATGTTGTCCTTCTCTTCCTTTTAAATTAATTTGGGGTGGTGATTACAACATTTCTTTATGTAACGAATATTCAAACTCAAATTGTGGTATCATGGACGAGGAGGGGAGTCCTCTAACCCACTTCGCTCATTCAAGCATTGGGAATATTTTAAATGAAAAGTTTTTTATCTTAGGACTGGGGTTTGCAAATGAGTTAGTTGTACCCCCAATTGATTTTTCACCTACTTTTCACGGTAGGGGATGTAGAACTACAATTGATTTCATTCTGATTTCAAATCATATGAGGGATGACTTGCAAACATTTTGTACTGGAGATGACGCTAGCAGCGACCATTTCCCAAATAGTGTGACTATTACAGTGCCGTTTGGATCCTCTCCAATTGATAATTTGGGCCTGTTGAACCAAAGAGCTCTGAATTTGGATAAAACTAACAGGTACTCGGTCAAATGGGCTAAAGTTGACCCAGATATTATCACATAAAATGTTATTACTAAATCTCTTACTATGTTAGAAATATGTTTAAACCCTTTTTCTACCGTAGAGGAAATATTGAATAATTTTATTGATATAACAAAAGTGATTAGTAAGGAGCTCCTTCGCAAGCAAAAGCAGAATGTCCAACAGGAAAAAGGATGGTTCAACTCGGAAAGTCGTAAAGCCCTATCAGCTCTAAAAATAGCCTTACATAAATCTGAGAGGGATCAGCCAGAAATTAGGAGGCTGAGAAAACTCTATAATAAGGCGCAAAAAGACTGTAAAAAAGATAGGAAAAAAGATCTCTGGGAGAAGCTCCATGAGAGTTGTAAAAGGAATGATAGTTTATTGTTCTGGAAAGTGGTTAACTCACCCTTCTTGAACATGGCAAAGACCGGCCCTAGTGTGGAAGTAGAGATCACCGCAGAGGGTTGGGTTTCCCACTTCTCAAAGATTTTTTTAGCTGAGGTTCCACATTATAGTGAAAACCCGTATATATCCCCTTATCCCCTTGAATTATCTTTTAGCCACGAGGAAGTAATTAATGCTTTGTCTTCCTCAAAGTCTGGCAAAGCTCCCGGGCCAGACGGCGTTCCGTTGGACATCTATACGCATACCCAGGAGCCTTGGTCACCAGTACTAACCAGAGTAATTGAAGCGGCATTAAGAGGTGGTCTCGTAAAAACTTGGTCTACATCTATTTTGCTCCCCATTTTTAACCCCTTCCACGCTCATGACGAGCTGGGCTCGTCATGAGGTAGCCTCCTCGCACGCTCATGACGAGCCCAGCTCGTCATGTAACATGCGCTTTACAAATTCTCAGCGTGCGAGCGGAATTCCGCCCGCACGCATGCGGTTAAGAAGGGAGACCGTAACAACCCAGCATGCTACAGGCCCATCTCCCTCCTGGATTCTCTTGGTAAGGTTGCAGGACGTCTGATCCTGGAGAGATTGCGGGCCTGGTCTGAAGATAACAACATCATGATAGACCTACAATTTGGTTTCCGGGAGGGACTGGGCACTGTGGAGCAGGCTCTGAATCTCTCCCTTCTAATTGGGAAGTTGGTCCAGGCGAAGAAAGGCAATCTTCACCTGGTTTACGTAGATTTGACCGCAGCCTTTGATTGCGTTTCACACTCCAGGCTGTGGTCAATCCTAGTTGAAATGGGAGTAGACCCTCCAATAATATCTTTTTTGCGTGAGCTGTACTCAGGAGCATCAGCTAGGGTGAGATTTGGGGTGAATGGGGAGCTCACTCGCCCTTTTGCAGTAACTAAGGGAGTCAGACAAGGGTGTGTACTGGCTCCCTTTCTTTTTAATTTGTATACAAATGGCCTTGAGAAGGCCATGTTAGAAGGGAGTCAGGACCTCCCAACAATTGCCCGTCGTCCGATTCCCGCGTTACTCTAAGCGGACGACGCGGTAATTATGGCGCGAACCCCAGTACAACTCCAGATCCAGCTAAACTCATACTGTAAATTCATGGTCTCACTGGGTTTAATGGTTAATATTAGGAAAACGTTAGTTATGCATTTCGGCAAAAAGACATCTAAGAAAAAACCGATATGTATTGAACAAGCTAAGTTGGATTGCACTAGGACATATCCCTATTTATGTATATTATTTGACAATACCTCCTCATGGAAATCGGCCATTGATAGTAGACATCTTTTATTTTTAAGAGCCACCTCTGCGTTGATTGCTTTTTCCCGTAAAATAGGGAAGCCCCCCCAAAAGAACTCTTGCAAATATATTATGCTAAGTGCCATAGCGTAGCTGTTTATGGTGCTGGGGTGTGGGGCTATGTACCTGTGGTCACCTTGCAGAGGGCAGAGAATAATTTCATTCGCTACCTTTTGGCCGTTCCACAATGCTCTCCAACTTTTGCTTGCCACATTGAGCTGGGCATGGACTACATTGCTGATTATATAAAAATCCAGCCAATATTATTGTGGCATCGCATCTGGTCAACGGAGCAGTTTAGCTTAACCCGTGCACTAATTACAGATTGCCTGGTCCTAGACAATTGGCAGGATGTTCCATGGCTGTTCTATGTACATAACTTTTTCAACGATCTGGGTCTTTCCAAATATTTTAAAGAACCTGCAATTTTAACTACTGTTACAAGAAAGGCCCTGAGATCGCTTTGTTCATCCCACCTGGGAGAACTTCGCATGGCTCAAGAAATCAATAAAGCTACTAATCGCCATATTCTAACGATTCAATGTACTCTGGGTATCCAGCCGTATCTTACCTTTTGTTTGTCCACCTATGAAAAATACTTGCTAACTCGGTTTAGGCTTAATTTGTTTTTCCGCTTGGTTACATTCCCAGGGAGACAGGATTGGTCAAATTCCATCATCCGGTGTCCTTGCGATGGCACCTCAGAACAGTCAAATATTCACGTATTGCTGTTCTGTAAATTTTACGATGTACCACGCAAACGCTGGATTATTCCAATCCTGTTATCCCTTGGACTGAGAAGATGTCGCCCAGCTTTTATGGCCTTACAGTTTTTAGATACAGTATCAAATGCAAAATGCATAGCCATGTTTCTTAAAACTTGTCTGAAAATCCGAGCCACTCATGGAGACCTACAGTGACCTAAAAATGAACCATTCTGGGTTGTTATGCCTGACTTTACATAACTAGCAGACAGAATCCAAACTTTTTATCAGATCTATTGTATGGATGAAAGGCTTTATCATGTGTATATATATATATATATATATATATATATATATATATATATATATATATATATATATATATATATATATATATATTGTTTAATACTATTTTTATTGTATACTTATGACTGTATATGTAACCGTATATTATGACTGTTGCTTTTATGATTTTATCTTGTTTTAAAATCGAATAAAGCTTTCTACTACTACTATTACCGCCTGATAAACCCACCTCAGAATAGTGTAGTTACACGTAAAACCCACTGGGATGGAGAAATGCCATGTGGGACTTATCTCTCCGGTTGCAAAACCACATAGTTTACAATTCAATGGGATTTTACCTCATTAATTTACCATCTACTCTAAGTAGGTGGTAAATGATTGTGCTGGCCTATAAATGGGATGGTGTGAGGGAGGTGGCTGAAGGGAGTATGGGACAAAATGGCAGAATGGGGGGAAAGAGAAATAAATACAGAATGAGACACAGCCAAAGTCTCACACAATTTTTCTGGCTGGTCATCAGGTCAGGTATTACGATGATGGGCAGAAAGCCTCCTCTCGACAGTTGGATTCTCTTCGACCGTGTTGGAGCCCTTTCGACCGACTGTTTGCGGTCGGAAGGTAAACCGCACGGTCATTCCGAATCGGTAACGACTGGCTCTCTAAGTATTCGTGTCGGTCGGAGCCGCATTGTACACCCCTATGGGCAAGGATTTCTGACCTCGGAATTACAATGTCAATTTCCAACAGCCTTTTTGCGTCGGCCAACACAAAAAGGTTGTCAGTAAGTGTCTTTGACCCGCAGCCTCTGGATGGGGACCATGGGGTACGTAGGATACCCCCCTGTAAAACCCTGCAATATGCCTGCAACAGGGTGCAGGCTTTTCCGCACACACCCCATTTCCCCGTAGGAGCCTGTGTTATAGCCGGTTGCAGGGCAGAACACAAGCTCACATAGGAAAAAATGGGAATTTGACCGAACAGTGTTCAGGCGCATCATAATCACGTGGTCGGAACTGCCGACCGTGAGTCGGTCGGTCCCGATTCAGAGTCAGTGTCATTGTAATGAGCACCTTAGTGTGGACAAACCTAACCACTCATAATTAGACGGAGCGAAATTAAAACATAAAAAGGTACATCAATTTCGCCCTGCCTACATTGTAATTATTGCCTAGGTTGTTTTTGTCATAAAATTAAGTCACATTTTTACATTCAATGTCTCAAAAATAATGTGAAAGAAAATAAGAACAGGAAGATGACTCTCTGAAGGCTCAGTACGATTCCTAAGAACTGTACCAAAAAGTTATTTATTTAACTTTTTTCTGGAGCCTAAAGAAAGCCCTTCACCTTTGCCAAAAATGTAATTCTTTTCTGCTTTCCTCAATGTTTCCTATATACTTTGCCATTTAAAGCTTCTCCTCCCCACTCACCTTCCTCCTTCCCAGTGATGTTACAAATGCTGCTCCATAATGATCTGTGCTACTGTTAATCCATGGGCCATTAATAACTGGAGGCAGAGCAAATGCAGACCCCAAAATCTACCAGGAGCTGTTTATGGAGCAATGCTGAACAGACTGGAGGTGTCTCAGGTCCTCCTGCATGTCCAAACTCTTGTCCCCAGGAGGTTAAATAAGGGAAATATTCTTTGTACAGATCTGTTTAGATAGTTTTATTACTAAGGATGACATTTGATACCGCACAGTGGTTCAGTAGTGATCTTACTAACAAGAAATTCAAGACATAATTTGTACTGTTGTAAAAATATTGTGCTTTAGGGAGTGTATGTTCATTCATTGACCGAATATAAGCCATCCATCATGAGGCCTGGACTGGCTTTACCTTAAGGCCAGCAGAAATTTCAGGGCTTGTTGCATCAACTACTAAGTTTCATAGACCTTTAGACAAGGCTACATAGAGAGCAAGCTAGCTGCATTCATGGGTAAGAAAGAAAGATGTAGCCATTCCAGCAAACAACAGCAAATCCAGAAAGCCAACAGGAAGTGGACACATGAACACGCATTCTCAATCAAAAATATTATTGATTAATACCCCATCCGGCATTAACAATATAAAACAGTATAAGCACAACCATGATATACTTCCATTACTCAACAGACATGAAATATTTAAAAGAGTTTAAAAAAGAGTAAAAAAAATGAAATGTAAAAACATTGTAGCTTATATATGAATTCGACGGTGAAATATTAAATAATGAATTCCTCAATTCCTGTTCTACTACATTTAAAATGTAAAGGCAGTAAATAGCGATAGCTCCATGCCACAGTTCATTCAGGCCTCTCTTATATGTGAAAATAGACCAATGACTTTTGTGAGCATTAAGTGGTAACACCCTCAGCCTGAGTGATAAAATTGCCCATTTAACCCATTATCTGAAATTAGGAATTAATGTTTCTGTGGTTGTATGTCACCTAAAATATCAGGCAATGATTTGTCTAGCTTTACATTCATACCATGGACCGGTATACTGGTCAAGGAGAGGGAATGAATAGGTCCCCAAGTGTGGTGGACCTTTTGGCGAACGTGTGACCACAAAGGACACCACCCCTTCCCTGACTAGTCTACTGGTATTCCCTAAAACCTAGGGTTGTTTAATTAGGTCGGTTCCAAGGGAACCCAGGGAGGAATCTCCTGGCTGGTTGTTTTTGGTGATGTAATAGCATTACAAGGTAGGATAGATTAAGTCTACTGTTTATTTGTAGGGATCCTATAGCCCTGATGAATACCCCAGACCTGAAAGGCTAGTTATTGAGGGCACAAAAATGTTGGTGATTAGTAGACGGGTCAGAGCCATTGTGCTCTACTTACCCACCCAGAAAAGTTGTAGACATACCTAGAGTCCTCACTAATAAAGGTGATAACAGAGGAACCCTAAGGCATTTTAGATTGTCTGGATCCGGCTTCGTCCAGTTGTTTTTGAAAGAATTCCCTTGTACAGCCAAGTCTTCGCAGAGGTTGAGTCCGCCCTGGTATTACCATCTTATCAGGGTGGAGAGAGGATGTAGAAGATGAAGCATGACACTATTATGTGTGTGAGACATCCTCTTCCATAAAGGATGGCCTTCCCTTTTTAATTAGGATCAATATAGCATAAGTAGACTGACCTCTCCTAAGATCTAGGATTGGGTCTCTCTCAGGATTCTCTGAACTATTTGGCAAGCCCCGTACTTTCATTTGATATACTAAGGATAAGATAGATCTATTGCTCTCTCTAAGGTCAAAATAATTAACTCCATTGTAAAGGTCTCAAGAGTGGGCCCAAAGGACATATCCTTAGGGAGGCACCAAGCTGCTTCCCTGCATAACCTAACTATGCTACAGTTGAGAGGGTCAGCTCAGGCAAGACAGTTACAGGAGGCCATAACTATGCATATCATTTACTGTAGTAACACGAATACACTAATGTGGCCCATACACAGCTGGGTGGCCAGAGATCCCCTCCTGACAGTGTGGATGGTCGCAGACTTACCCGTCTTGTAAGACTATGTGCATGGTTGACCTTCGTTCATGTGTATATCCACTATGGCTGCTTAATCCATGATGGCAAAAGTTAGACCACTGAACAACTTTCCCTTTGTAATGGTGTCAGGAACTCCATGATGGAGCTCGCCTCTCGCCCGTAACCCGCCACTTTATTTCCAGCAAAAGATCTGTCAGGAACTCAGTCTGTAGAGGCCACAAACATGAACTCAGCCTTGTGTGAGGCTCTTGATAAAGGTGTCATAAAAACCTTACCCCAGACCTGTTGGAACACAGAATGCCAGAACTGGTTACAATTTCGCTGCAGAGATCAAATTGAAAACCAGAAAGGCCCAACTTACCTGGAAAGTGACTTACTGAGAGGACAGTGGAAAGGCCTGTGCGGTACCACAACACATCTATAACAAAGCTCTCAATCAGGTGAAATCCAGCTAACTGGCTAATAAAATCACAGAGGCTGGAAACTCAACACATGTTCTGTTCTCCATCATTAAGATAAATACTAATATAGCTAGTGTTTACACTGTTTGCAAGTGTCCTGCAATGAGCTGTCCTCCCTTTGCATCACTGAAGTGAAAAAGATTTAGGACGGCTCAGAATATTCTGTGTCTGAGGAAACCTATCTTTACTCTGCTTGCTAATTCTGGATCAAGACTTTTAGGAAGATTTTAGATCCATCCTGGAGCCAGAAGCAGGTGTCACCATGACTTACTCCTAATGCCATGCTGCTGTAAATAACACAGAGCTAGAATTACTCAGCTCCATGGAGGCCGTACCTGGCATGGATATGCTTTACCTAAGAAACACCAACAGGCCTCTCCTTGAACTGGTCTTTGCCTGAGCACACTTGCCCGTAGTTTGCACTTAGGTCATGTGTACAAGAGACTTGGTACCATATATAAAGGTAAGATAGTTTATTCTCAATTGAAAGCAAACATTTTAGTGCTTCAACATCTCAAGGGGAAAGGAAAACCCTCTCAACTCCCTGCTACCACCCTTAAAGCCCTCATCCTCCAACATTCAATGTCCAGATGGCAGGGCATAAAAAGTAAAAGGTGAGTGTGGGAGAGGCAAACAGTATAGGAATATAAACAGTTTGCCATTGTCAATCAGCAGAGAATTCTGGACCAGATGTACTAAGATTTTTTTGTGGTCGCAAATAGCTCGATTCACAGAATCAGGCCATTTGCCTGATAAAACAGAGATTCTGATCTTTGGCAATATGCAACCAAGCTGGGGGAGTCTGTGGTGGCCAGTAGAAATGGGAGAGCCACTAAACCTGCGGTGAAGGCCAAGAACCTGGGAGTGTGGCTCGACAGTAAACTCTCACTCACTCAACACACAAACGCAATTGTCTTTTACGCCCACTTCCTTATTAAGAAAGTGCGGAAGATTCTTCCCTATATTCCCACAGACACTAGGAAAACCGTAGTCACATCCTTAATTCAATCTAAATTGGATTATTGTACCAGACTATTGGTAAACGTGCAGTAGCAGTGCCTGCAAAAGCTTCAGAGTGTACAGAATTCAGCTGCGAGGCTACTATCCAATATCCCCTCGCATAAATCTGTTTCCAAAGAAATTCATAATCTGCATTGGCTCCCGGTTGCACAACGGATTAAATTCAAGGCACTGTCCCTGGTTTACAAAGCACTAAATCATACAGGTGCTATCTTCCTGCAAAACCTCTTCGTCTGGCATGAACCAATTAGACATCTTCGCTCTTCAGGAGCCAAATTCCTGAAAGTACCAAAAATTCGAACTTCACGTTGGGGTGGCACAGTTTTCACTTTGGCACCTCTAAACGTTGGAACTCCCTTCCGACCGAGCTCAGATGTGCAAGCTCTCTCTCCTCCTCAGAAAAGATCTAAAAACCTGGCTGTTCCAGAACTAGTTGCCAGAACAGATTCTCTTTCGTCCTCATCGCCAAGACACCTCTGGGTATACATGCGCTTTATAAATCACAGTAACATTAACATTTGCAATCACAAAAATGCCTTTTCAGATATACAAACATCAAATTGTGATTTATTAACACAGTACAGATTCAAAAGTTGTGTTTGCGACCAATTATTGAGTCGATATTTGGAAAGGGTGTCCCTTCCAAATACAGAATCGCAATAGTATGTATTAATGTTTTGCAACCGACTTATGGTCGCAAAACATTAAACAGTTACCAACTACAAACATATAGTGGTCCCTCATTTGCAAATGAGAAGGGGTCTCACTTGGACCCCATCCCCTTTGTAAATATAAAAAGAAATTTGTTTAAGAAGAGGCATTGGTCCATTGGACCACTACATCTTCTGAAGCAAACAAAAAAAGGAAGGAAAGCAAGGATTCTTTTTAAACACAGTCCTGTTTCCTTTAAGGGAAACAGGATGCATTTAAAAAAAACATATTTCTTTAACAGAAAGCAATCACAGACATTGTGGTCTGCTGACCCAAGCAGACCACCATCAAAGTGATGGCGGCAATTCCTAGTGTGTCGCAAATTGCGGCCAACCTCATTAGCATTTATGAGGTATATCAGAATACCATGGGAAATGCGCCTTTCCCAGCGAATTTTGAGATTGGAGCACAAAGGAGAAAGACAGAACAGAGGGTATAACACCACCCACAGCCATGACTGGTTCCTCATCAAAACACTGGATTGGGGTGAAGATTGCATTTCATTCAGAAATTTGAAATTGATACATTGCACAACCCTGATAATGTCCTAAGGGACAAAATGTGTTGGCTGGGCTGAATGGGAAAAGCTTTTTGAAATAATGAATAAAGTTGGAATCTGATCTCATATGCAAGACTCTTTAATAATTGAATCGCATTGAATCATCGATATTGGATATGTTTGGACAGTAAAATGTTTAAATTATGTTGATTGATTAAATAAAAATTTCTATATTATAATTTACGCTCCTTTTCAGTTGCTGAAATCACTCTTTACCCGGTTCCAACAGGAACAGTCTAGCCCGGACTTTCAGGCAAGGTCCTCCTTTAGTTGGAACACAAGCAACCCAAGACCAAGTCCGTCTGATTGTGGCTCATCAATTGGGTGTTGCTCGGCTCCAGTGGCACAGTGAGCATAAGAGCCATTTCTGGGCAAACCCTTGCCAATTATGGCATTACATCAAACACACACAAGGTGATGGCGGAATGCTCTCATCAGAACAGAGGGAAACCGGTCTTGGGTTGCTTGTTTTCTGGTTCAGGGAGTATCTCATTTGGCAGTTCTGGCTGGACTGTTCTTATTGGATCAGGGTCAAGACTGATTTGCATGTGGCTGGGTCAAAGCTGAAGTGACATTGTGTGCAAAATAAGGATGGACTGGGATGTGGCCCTGAGAAATTACCAGTGATTGAGATAGATTCAAGCAATCTATGAATCAATGTTTTGAATACTTCAATGCGACTCCTTAAATACGACGGGTATGCCCAGACATGTGTCCGTGCTCACTGTACCAGTAACCGACAGACAAGCCCCATACAGGATGAAAGCTGTCCTGGGCTGCTTCTGTTGCAATTCAGGGAGAACCTGGTCTAGGGGTTCATGCCAGACTGTTCCCGTTGGAGCAGGATCAAATAATTCAATGCAATGTCCTACGGGTGACCGGTATGCACAGACATGGGTATCATGCCCAATGGACTACTGGAGCTAAACAAAACCCAACTGATGAGCCAAAATCAGGGCGAACCCGGTCTTGTGTTGTTTGTGGTCCGGTTCAGGGACGACCTACTCTGGTATTTTGGACTAGACTGAGTTCCTATTAACGCAGGATCAAGACTGATTTGTATATGGCTAGGTCCAAGCTGTGGTGGCATGGTGTGCAAAATAATCATAGAATTGGATGCAGCCTGAGTAATGACCAGTAGCTAAGATTAATTCAAGCATTCCATCCATCATATTTTTGTATAATTCAATGTGACACCTAAAATGAGACGGATATGCCCAGACGTGGGTCCCGTGCTCGCTGTGCCCCTGGAACAAAGCTGCACCCTACTGATGAGCCTCAATCAGGGTAATTTCAGTCTTTGGTTGCTTATGTCCCGGTTCAGGGAGGGCCTGGTCTGACAGTTTGGACTGGACTGTTCCTATTGGAGTAAGGTCAAGATTGATTTGCATATGGCTTGGACCAAACTGAGGTGACATCATGTGCAAAATAATATTGGACTGGAAATCAGCCCCATATAATGACCACTGTCTAAGATTAATTCAGGCATTCCATCCATCACTTTTGTGTAAACTTTAATGCAACTCTTTAAGTGTGATGCGTATGCCCAGACATGGGTCCCATGCTCGCTGTGTCAATGGAACCCCACTGCACCCCACGTACAAGCCCCAATCTGGCCGAAACGGGTCTTGGGTTGCTTTTGTTCTGGCTCAGGGAGGACCTGGTCTGGCAGTTCGGACTTGCCTGTTACTTTTGGAGCAGGGTCAACACTGATTTGCATATGGCTGGGTCCAAACTTGGTGGCATGGTGTGCAAAATAATGAAGCACTGAGGTGTGACCCCAAGTAATTACCAGTGACTGAGATTAAATCAAGAATTCCATCCCTTTTTTGTATAATGTATTCCCAAATACTATCCAGCACCTCAAGATTGAGGTGTTCCTGCTACAATACAAATGTTCTCCATAAAGTATTCCACTGATCCTTGGAGTGAGGTCTGCTCTTTGTAAGGTGTCTAAAAAATTATTTAAGGCTGTTGGAGGGTTTGCGGAGACAGACAGGGGAGAACCAACAGTGTCCCAGCAACCAGAATCAGAATACAGGGCAGGTTTTTGAATTAGACAGCACTGAAAACCTCATCTGTCTTGCCGAAGGATTTATGACTAGACTGTGTTCACGCCAAATTAAATTTATCCTTTCCAGCCCTTCTTCAGCACAGTTTTTCAAAGCACATGCTGACAAATCATACACTCTGCTGGAAAGAAAACTCCCCCTGCAGTTTATATGGCACTGCTCTTGCTACCAAATGTGGAAATCTGCCCACCACCAGTTTCAGGTCAATGAAATCTGCTTCACTTCTGGAATTATAATCTAATAATTCAGCTGCTATGCGAACATCCTTCTTAAGTGGAAACGTCTGTGTCCTGCAACTGAGAGTGTGAATGGAGATAAAACCTGCCCAGAAGAAGTTGTTTCAATGTTTTAATGTAGTTTAAAGTTGTTGGTGTTAGAACCAAAGCCAGCCAATAATTGCTTGGGAACAGGGGAAATATTTCCTGCACCTCTTATTAAATGTTAGGTTTCATGGTGTTTTGTTACAAAGCTCAAATTATGTGAGCAAGTGATGGGGACTATTGTGTTATTATTAAGGCAATGTTGAAGGAATTGTAGCATATACTACATTTTGTATTGTCCATTTGCGTCTAAATATAATGGGGGCAGTTCACAAATGTAGTTTGGAGTATGTAAAGGAAAATATACGTAGTATTCTTTTATTTACACTCAGATACATTTGTGACTATGACCCAAAACCTCTAAAATGGGAAAGTTCAGGAAATAGTCATATACAATTAGTGAAAATAGGAAGGACCGCGCCCTCTTTGCACTTTTAATAACAGGGAGTTGGGAACTGAAGACTAATTCACAAAGGTATGCAAGAATATGTAAAGAGTACTGCAGTAATAGTACTGTCTGTGCTCATAAATGATTTTGTGCATTTGCTCCAATGTGCACCAAAGAATTAAGAGTGTGATGAGTGCTAGGAGGTGATGATAGGGAAAGAAGAGCCCAGGTTTAAGTCATCATTGATCACTTCTCTGTACAGAGGGGCAACGCTCCTCTGCCATTGCGGATGAGCTGCCGCTGCTGCACATTAACCCTTTGGCTGAGGGGCACATTCCCCTGCTGTGCTGGGGGGAAGGGAGCGTGCACAACGCCCCGGTGCTCATGACGAGCTCGTCATGAGCCACGGTTCTCGTGTGCTCATGACGAGCTCAGCTCGTCACGACCACGCCCGTTTAATGGAACGCTCAGCACAGCAGGGGAATTAGCCCTGCGTGTGAGCGTTCCAACGGTCATGACGAGCTCAGCTCGTCATGAGCACACGAGAAACGTGGCTCAAGACGAGCTGAGCTCGTCATGAGCATGGGAGGGGTTAAAGGCAACACAACAACATATCAATTTACATAAAATAGAAAAAGTATATCAGTTCCTAGATTTGGCGACATGCTGTTTTACTTGCTGATATTCTGCACTTTAAGACCAATGGGCGAAATCACAAATTCTTCACTTTGCTGCTGTTATGGGCAGTTATGAGCTCCTCAAAACACACACTCCACAAACTCGGGGTTGCAGTGCTGCCCATGAGCAATTTCGGCTAAGGAGAATATACCCTGAGCCTCATGCCAGGTCCTGAGTTGAGGCCTTAATCCCAATGCTGGCAGGAAATTATCAGTAGATCCCTACTTTGACCATATATTTGGACCAGTGGCATTGGATCTTGATATTTTTTGTTATTTCACTTTGAACACTTAAGCAGGAGCACTTACATTGGTCCTGAGGAATGCTGCAACAACTCTGAGGAAGGTTAAAGGCAGAAACATGTCACCCTACTTTTTTTTCAAAATCCGGCGGACATGATTATGCCCATCTGGCCCTCTCCTTGATTTTAATCCTGACCCAAGGAAGCATGAATAAATCGTATTGTGTACCTTGTAGCCAGTTTTAGATCACACATCCTTCACTCATGCCCTGTTGTTCCCTCACCACTTTGTGCTCATTAGAAAGGTGTTTATCATACCTCTAAAAACATCCCTGCACTCCTCCCTTTAGTTAGGGGGTTATGGCCCACACTGTGTCTAGGCATCACGGTGCGAGGAGGTTCCCTATGATGAAACATTCTACCTTTGGTGGCTGAGGGAATTCGTCCTAAAAAACGGAATATTCCACATTATTTAGGTACACCAATTCTCTTTGCTTTTGCCTTTTCTCTCTATTAGACCCAGGTCTTTATTTTGTGGTTAATACAGTTATGGACACCCACATGCATGCACACCCTGATTTTCCGGTAATGCCTAAGACCCAGTTAGTGTTCTCCGGTTAGAGTGTCTGGACAGGCTGAGTTAGCAAATGGCGATACTCAAACTTGATATAAATGGCCCCGGTGAATGATCAATGAGAGAACAGACCAGGGGTTGTGCAACTCATGCATTCTGAAATATACTGCAGAAGAACGAATTCCTCAGGAAGAAGGAATGCGTAATGAAAATTGTTTAGTGTATGAAGCTGCGCAGATCAATGAAGCTCTCAATGGGGCAGGACTCCGTTTCCACAAATCCCTATTGTGAGGATGCGGGTGATTTTAAATCTCGGTGGCCATTTTGGAATCAGTCCCACCGACAAAAAAGTACCAGTGGAGTGGCAGAAGCTTCTCTTTATCTGCAGCCAAGGCCTGGAATGGTCTCCCAATCCACTTGTGAGATGCTACCAATCTCCTGGCCTTTAGGAAAGGGTTGAAGACCTGGCTCTTTTATACAAATAATTCTCCCTTCCTAGTTCTGCTGCACGAGAAATAACCAGCGCCAGGACACCTCTGGGTATTCGCACGTTTTAGAAATTTCCATAACAATAACATATAAAGATCGCTCCCTGTGACCGCACCTTTGCTGGGCAATTTGAGTCTAACTTGAATGCGATCCATCAATCATCCATCTTCTGCCTGGTGACCAGTCCAAGGTGAGGCTCAGCTTGCCCGACCAGACTTCGCCGAGGGAGCCTATGCATTCCATCCTCCTGATCTCCACTGCCACAACCAGAAGTCCTGGAACAAATGAAACAAAGGACAGAGCTAAGTGCAACTAATCAGAATGCGTGCACACGCATGGCAAAAGACTGGCTAAACGTTTGTTCTTGATGAATGGAAATCTCTGCTGAGCTGGTATATCTCTCGAGAGCATAACAATCACAAACTATAGGACATTTGAACTATTGAGGGTTGTAGTTGACAAGGAAACTCACTCAAGAACATGGAGTGATTGTGAACTTTAACTTCAACCTTTTGTGACAATTATTGGATGAAAACTCTTGGAGTTTACTCTCAAAACATCCTCACAATTAACCAGTGCTCAAGCTAAAACATCCTCATAGTACATGTGAGTCGGACCACGTGTTGGTGATGTGTGAATGAACTAGTGTGGGTAGAGCGGAATCTGAATAGGTTGCTGATACTGTTTTCTTTCTATAGAGACATTAGATGGTATTCTTCCTGACTATGGTCCCGCAGTACTAGTCGCTCCAGATGGCAAATCCAGAGCGGAACCTATCCAGACCACAGATTACCTGTACGCTGTATTTTGTTATTTGATCCACATCCCCATTCTCTCGGATGACCTTACTGAGGAGAATTATGTCTATTCCCCTTGGAGAACACAAATGGTAGTGGACGGACTGTCTTCAACCATCGCTTCGGCCAAGCCGGGTCACCAGTTTAGTGCAATGTTCATGTGTTCTGGCCTCCAATAGCTGCCAATCTTTCAATTGCAATTAGGTTCTAAACACTGGTTTGGGGATCACAATACTTGGGGGGAGAATTCACACATATGTTTGCACCTCTGCATCTGGTCTATCAAACTAAAAGTCTGTGGTAAGCGGAGGCTAATTCAAACAGTTGGATGCATCCAAGGATTGTGTACTTCCTACTGTGAACTGAATATAACTGTTTTTGTCACCCGAGACCACAATGCATTGCTGTAGGAAATCTGCATTTTCTGCGTGGTCATCCCGGATTTTTCGCCTATTGTTTGACCCTATATTTTTGCTGGCAGTAGAACTCTGTGAACTTTACCCCTGCTAACCCATGATTAAGTGCTTGTGCTCCTCCTTTCAATATGGCGAAATTGGGATACTCCTAATTTGCATATTTAACTTACCTATAGGTCCGTAGTATATTGTGCAAAGTGTTCTCAGGGCCTATAAATGAAATGCCACTAATAGACGGCAGCACCCATTGTGCCATCCACTACAGTGACAGTGCAAATATAGCTGACAGCCTACCAACGTACACTTCTCACACACACCCTTAGCCCTCAGTGCCCAAGTTTAGTGTGGCAATGACTTTCTTTTGCCACCTTGAAAATGCCCAAAGTGGGTAGAGTTAATGCTGGAAACCTTTATACCATTGGTTTGGACATGCCTAGGGGTCATTCCAACCCACTAACTCATGCCATTCATAATGTCACTTTTCCAAGCACCCACTTCAGAACATTCCTGAATCTATTTAGGATCATAGGCTGACTGGGACTGCTTTCAGAAACCATAGAAGAGCCAAGAAGACTGAACTTGCTCTCCTTCTCGTTCCCAGGACAAAGAAGTGAACTCCAAGTGTCATAAGGCTGACCTCCTATTAAAGCTACAGTGCCATAACAAGCTGCAAAAGTCATTTTCCTGCAACTACCCAGATGACGAGTGGAACTGAACCTGGACTGGATATCGCTGTTCAGCCTCTGCCTGCCACCCTGTAAGTCTCCAAGGTCTCCCCACCGGTGGAACTGGGGGGGCTTTAGAAGTGTATTCCTGTGGTAGATTGGAACTTAAAGGACTGAATTCAGAGGGTAAAATTGTTGACCAGGATGAACCTGGTTGGTGCATCTGATCCGTGCTCCATTGAGGTCAGCATCAAATTGCACTGAGATCCCAGTCTACTGCATCATTAACTATCTGCTTCTTGGCGCTATTTCAACTTAATACTTTAAAAATTCATATCTCAGGTTCCCCCTTATTGGCTTTTTAGCATTTGTGTATCCTTTTATTTAATAATTTGTACTAAATCTTGCTAATTCATTTTGGAATTTTTTTGTTTTGCATTTCGACTTTATTACTGTTTAGTACTATATGAACTTTTTGCACATTGCCTTTAAATTAAGTTGGTCTGCTCTGTGCCATAGCTATTAGGGAGTTAAGCTCACATTTGCTTAGGGACTTTAGACATAACTGTCATTTTTATTTAAGGTGCCTAGTTACCCCCTCAATTGATCACCCATTGTTTTACAATTACAGAGAGTCAAGGTCCTGAAGAAAGATTATTTTAGGCTAATCAATGGAGAGAGCGAGGGTTTTTAGGGGCGAGTCCCATCCCCAGATATGTAATTGTGAAAACAAATTGGACTGGCCCACTGTGTGGAGGTAGTGGAATATTAGTTGGTATTCCGAGTCACTTGTAAATTGAGCTTACTCAGCTGGGCACAAATAGCTTTTGTTTATAAACCCCTCACACACCAACCTGGTTGGTGTCATGCTTCATCATCGGGGTCCAACCAGGCAGCCGAATGTCGCCTGGTTGTGCTTCAACGCCTGACTACAGCGGAGCAGGTGTGGTGCAGTTGTGTAATGTGGATGAAGGTGAGTGGTAAAATACACCTCTGGGAATCCTTGCCCAATATTTTATTAGTGGCGGCCCAGGGTGTGAGATAAAAGTATGTGGTGCAACTACAAGTAGAAAAATTATGACTACTTAGTTGTCTAGGTGTTGGCGGTCTACATGTTTCAGTCCCAAAAGAAAAATGTGCTGGACTTTCGTCAGGACCAGGTAGTGAGTGGCAAAAGGTGGTGCCACGTGTGAATAATACGGTCCCAGCCGGGACGCCGTGGGCACCAGACTAGGTTTAATGCAGAAGACTCCTCACTATCAAATAATACACGGGAGTATCTCTCCCCCGTCCCGATCTTCTGGACAATAACCCCTAGCGAAGATTTTTCTCGCTTCACTGCAGTATATGTAAGTTTAACAAACTGCATTTTTTAACCTTTCTCCACACACCTTAGCGCGTGTGTAGGATATTATTCCCACGTGGCACCACCTTTTGCCACTCACTACCTGGTCCTGACGAAAGTCCCGCACATTTTTCTTTTGGGACTGAAACATGTAGACCGCCAACACCTAGACAACTAAGTAGTCATAATTTTTCTACTTGTAGTTGCACCACATACTTTTATCTCACACCCTGGGCCACCTCTAATAAAATATTGGGCAAGGATTCCCAGAGGTGTATTTTACCACTCACCTTCATCCACAGCACACAACTGCACCACACCTGCTCCGCTGTAGTCAGGCGTTGAAGCACAACCAGGCGGAATTCGGCTGCCTGGTTGGACCCCGATGATGAAGCATGACACCAACCAGGTTGGTGTGTGAGGCGTTTATAAACAAAAGCTATTTGTGCCCAGCTGAGTAAGCTCAATTTACAAGTGACTCGGAATACCAACTAATATTCCACTACCTCCACACAGTGGGCCAGTCCAATTTGAAAGATTATTTTACTCATTTTAGAGCTGAAACGGTTGTTCGCCTTATCAATATCTTGAATTGTCAAGAAATAGTCACATAATGCTTGTGATAATTGGTATACATATTACATTGGTGGCTGTGTGCTCTTTTATTTGTTACCATGATAACAGTGCTCGTTAACCTTTTATCTCCAAGCTTTTATTACGCATACTTGGCCATTTCTTCAATAAAGGTGAAATAAAACCCTTCTGCTGCTCTATTTTGATGTAAGCACCCCTATTCACTACAAGGCAGAGGGTAGCAAAATGAGGACCACATAATGTGACTCTCTATAACATGATGTTATTAAATGAAATTAATAAAATGTGCTCTTTGGAACATGTATACTGTTAAAATGCAGGTTTGAAGGTGGTACAGAATGGGATCTGGCATCTCCAAGTTTGTACAATTAACAGTCATGTGGTATTAAGTATGGACAACATTTTCTGTGTTGTTCAAGAGCTTATGAAAGCTCCCATATGTTGCTCCATTGGATCTGCAGGGTGAATGAGTTGAAGTAAAAAGATACATCTCTTGGACTCCCAGCTAGTCCACTGAACATCAGCTCCAGACCATTGAAGACTCTTCCGTTTGCAGTTATAAGTTCACTTTGCTGATGTCCCTGTACTGCCACAACATACTCCACTTAAGTGCATCAAAAATATGCCCCACAACTCTCACTTCAGCCCTGGCAACAATTTTATGAAAGTCTTCCTTCAGCCTCTCTCCATTGTTTCCAGAAAAGTACACACTTCTATAGGAATCACCCTTGTGAAGAAGTCCAGCTGGACTGAACTACTGCAATTGTGCTCTTTTCCTGTCCCCATAACAATGGCCACTTCATCTACAGGCAGCATTGAATCATGGTTTTTTCAATCTGACCAGAGTCCACGCACGGTGGAGTGTCAGCCGTCCATGACATCTTGAATTCTGTAACACGTCTTCTACAAGAGCACCCACAGGTAAACCTATTGACAGAAGTGCACAAACACCCATACACACACACACACACACACACAAGCATCCACGCACACACATGCGCACTGACACAAATCAGCACCCAGACCTAAGCAACTTCACTCATCAAGCACACTGACACACAAGCAAACACACACATGCAATTTCCACATGCACCTAGTGGCACACTAATTCACACAAGCAGCGGCACCCCCCCTCATACATATGTAAAGCCATGCAAGCCAAAAAACACACACATGCACAAACGTATCCCCACATACCCACCACAAACACAACATGCACCCCCAACACACCCTCACGCACGCACATAATATGTTCTAGTGTAAGCATTTTATGTTTAGGGTGCTTCTGTTGCTCTTGACAGCGCTCCACTTCAACGTGGAGGATAATGCAGGCTTGCCTGTGGTGGTTGTGGTTGTGGTGGTGGCTTTGAGGTATTGCACATGCCCAATGCTTAGTTGACCTCTTCAATTATGCCTATGACAGCCTTATGTTGCTGGCGGGAGTTGGCAGACCGCATCTGTAGGGCATGGCTACCATTGATGGCATCGCCCGCATGTTGTAATCTCCAACTCTTGCGTGTGGCTCATGGCACGCTCCAGAACTTGACATCAAGCAGTGGGGTCAGTGGGCTTGTCCAGTTAAGTGCTCATGTCTTGGCTTGCTTTAAAACCATGGGGCATATTTACTAGGAAACTGTCAGAGCGTGGCATTAAGCCAAGAAGGCTAACGCTGTGTTCCACGAGTTTCCAAACGCAGGGATGCGCTGTATCCATAAGAATACGGTGCACCCCTGTATATTGCTGGCGTTAAATGTAGCTGCCTAGCGCCAACACAGGCACTCTTGCACCATTGTGCAAGGGTGCCTTCCTGCACATAAACAATCCAGGATGGCGTTTTGGAACTTCTATGTGTGCTGCATTGTGCAGCACACATAGAAGTTGCAAATCGTCATTTTTTAAATGATTGTTTATGTGCAGGAAGGGACACCATCCTGTACATAAGTAACCAATCATTCATGTCGTTTTGCTGCTTTTATGTGATTGCAGTACACATAGAAACAGCAAAAACGAGCAAGGAAAAATAAATAATTTCGCCTCTTTTTGCCAAGTTAAGACCAGATTTTTTTTGGTCTTAATTTCGGCGCAGTCCCCTATTTACGCCACCCTTGTAAATAGGGGGCAGCGTCAAAATCAATGGATGTTGAGGCGGAACGCCCACCGCAACACCCATTGCCCACCTCTTTCACTCTAGGTATAGCGTGAAAGGGTGCCTTATTTACAAGGAGGCGTTAAGCCACAATAAGTGGCTTACTGCCGCCTTGTAAATAAGGCAAAGCCTCTATCGCCACAGGAACGTCGGTAAAAGTGACATTCCTGTGGTGACAGACGCTTGTATATATGCCCCCATGTTTTACAGATTTGTGAATCAGATAGCCCTCTACCCAGCATGGAGTGCTGGACACACTGATGCCATTATCTCGCGCAGGACTTCTGCTGTTTGTTCACTTTGTGATGTGACCTCTCTTGCTAAACCAGGAAGGAGTCTAAATGTAAGTCATTGCAAAGAAGGGGGAACCCTCTCTTCCAGAGTCTAGCACTGACAAAAAAGCAGCTGCAGTCAGATGCATTAAAGCCATTTCGCCTACAGTGTTCTGTATTCCTTGGAAGGGCACACCTTACTTCTTTCAAACTCCAGCAGAGCAGGGTGTCCATCTGTCCATGCATACTCTGGGGCAGATTTATTTAAATTTTGCAAACCAAATCATGCAAGTGACACATATAGAGACACAAAGTCTTCAAAAGGTATGGACTTTCCTGTGCAAAGCTATTTTTGTGCTAGAAGAGTGCCCCTTGTTGCAGCGCAAATAGTGCTTTGCACTGCTTCGTGCCACCATGCATCAGGGGGGCGTTACAATAGTGGCACTTAGGTGTTCCACTGCAACCACTCAGGTTTTTTGACGGAAAGTTCTATGTACTAAAATAATCAGACTGTGGGGAGGGCGCCAGCGGATCTCGCAGAGTTGCACTACGCAAATTTCTGCGTAGTTGCGTAAAAACTCAGCGGAATTCCGCTCCATCCTAGAACCACTTTCGGAAATGGAACTGTAAACCTGCTCCAAGGCAGAGCAAGCAGAGGATCACAGGCAGCAATAAAATATTAGAGAAAATAGTTATTTTACATTGTTACACTCTTAAAAAGAGCAAAGATGCCCACCACTCAACCACACTCACCGTGACCTGAGGGGGACCCGACTCTACCCCCACTAGCACTGCCCCATCCCCCACGGAGCCCCCCCTTCTTACGAGTCGTGCTCGCTGCTGGTGCTACTGAGCTTGCCATTCCAACAACATGGCTGCCTCCAGGCCAAGCTTATGTCTTGGCCGCTAGCTCGGACCGAGGTACGGTCAGCGGCTTTTACTCCTGCTCTCAGCCCAAGCCCAGCGCAGAGCAGGGCGACAAGTTGGCGGGGAGTGTAAGAGAGCCGGGAAGGGGCAAAGCCTGGGCAGGAGTAAGGGAGGATCGCTGGGCTAGAGAGGAGGGAGCGGAGAGAGGAGCTGATAGACTGTTGTTCATCAGCATGTCGCTCACAGTCACAACGTCACAGCATAGTTCTGTTCAAGTTTGGGAACATTCACTTCATTATGTGTGAATTTGGGCGTTTTCAAGAAGAGAGAATGGAAAACATTGGGGTAAGGAACTAATTTGTTAGCTAGAGCAAACACTCCAGATCATTCATATGCCAGGTACGTGCAGAGCTTTCCAGCAATCAATACCTTCCCTTGTACCTTTTGACTTTGATATCCCTCGATTACACATTTAAATTACTTCATATTTCACTATACTAATTTTCATCAATAATCCTTTATGGGTTCCAGAGTGGCGTGCTACTCACCCAAAAAAGCGCTTCAACACCCATCAGGGGTAACAAGCGCTATATAAATACAAACATTTTTCCTCTTCTATCCTTCTGCTATCCTTCCAAATCCAAATAACTGACTAACCTATCCACCACTCAAATTACTTTCATATTTCACTTTACTAGTTGAACACTAATCCTTTATGGGTCCCGGAGTAGCGTGGTAATACAATTTAAGAACTCTGATTTCCAGTTGCCAGAGACCTGTGTGTATGATGAACCTCTATTTACAAATCCTAACTCGGTATGAGTGATGGGCTGTGTATGTGCATTGGCGGGTCTTTGGAGTCAGTACCCGCAGATTCAATCATTAATGTAATCAAAAACAATGTAAGGAATGGGGAGAGCGTTCCAGGTCTTGGCGGCGAGGTAGGAGAAGGATCTGCTGCCGGCGGTGGCTTTCCGGATCCAAGGAACTGTGGCGAGGGCGAGGTTGGCTGAGCGGAGATTTCGGGTGTGGGTGTGGGTGTGGAAGCTGAGATGGTTGTTGAGGTATGTGGGTCCAGTGTTGTGTAGGGCTTTGTGTGCATGGATGAGGAGTTTGAAGGTGATCCTCTTGTTGACGGGGAGCCAGTGCAGGCCTCTCAGGTTGGGTGTGATGTGGCTGCGTCGGGGGACGTCAAGGATCAGTCGTGCCGAGGCGTTCTGGATTCGTTGAAGTCGTCTCAGGAGCTTGGTTGTTGTTCCTGAGTAGAGGGCGTTCCCGTAGTCGAGTCTGCTGGTGACGAGGGCCTGGGTGACTGTTTTTCTCGTGTCGGGAGGGATCCATTTGAAGATCCTGCGGAGCATGCGGAGGGTGTTGAAGCAGGACGCGGAGACGGCGTTGACTTGCCTGGTCATGGAGAGGGTGGAGTCGAGGATGACCCCCAGGTTGCGTGCGTGGTCTGTGGGTTCCGGGGCTGTGCCTAGCAATGTGGGCCACCAAGAGTCGTCCCAGGCCGATGGGGTGGGTCCGAGAATGAGGATCTCCGTCTTGTCTGAATTCAGCTTCAGCCTGCCGTCCTTCATCCAGTCGGCTACGGCCTTCGTTCCTCTGTGGAGGTTGGCTTTGGCAGTGTGGGGGTCTTCGGTGAGGGATATGATCAGCCGGGTGTCGTCGGAATAGGAGATAATGTTGAGGTTATGTTGTCGTGCGACGTGGGCGAGCGGTGCCATGTAGATATTGAACAGCGTCGGGCTGAGGGAGGATCCCTGTGGGACGCCGCAGATGATCTCGGTGGATTTTGAGCAGAAGGGTGGGAGGCAGACTCTCTGGGTTCTGCCGGAGAGGAAGGATGTGGTCCAGGCCAGGGCCTTCTCTTGAATTTCAGCGTCATGGAGGCGTGCTGATAGGGTGCGATGGCAGACTGTGTCAAAAGCTGCTGATAGGTCCAGGAGGATGAGGGCGATGAGGGTAAACTCCACTACGCTGCGGGGGAGGCGGAGTTGTTTGTCAAACTTCGCACTCCAAGCGGAGCACCGAGTGGAGAAAACTTTGCAAGCTCCACCAACGTAGCCGAGTTCACTACCCACCCTTACTTTTTTCTCCAAAATCAATGTCTCTTTGAGGCAGGCGCAAAGTTGGAAAAGTATGTTTGTTTCTCCAAACATTTCACACACTGCATGTGTGCTGCCTTTTATATATATGGGGGAGGATGTGGCGTACGGGCAGTGCCAACTTGGGAGCTGGGGAACCGGGTTAGAGTCTTGGCACCTCAACATCCTGTGATTCTGGGCAAATCACTACCTGTGCCTTAAAAAAAAAATCTGTTGTTGTATGATGTAACTGATGCTCATGTAAGCACTGCAATACCTTCTGGTCGGTTTTGCACTACATAAAAACTGCAAAAAATATACAATACACATCCCATGTGTGAAAAGTTCAAAAAATTGTCTAGACATAAGATTTTGTCCTAAAACGAAAACTTCTGTAAGTTTTAGAAATCACCTAATTTGAAAGTATTTAAATATTTGAGCAGGTATGCCATACAGAACATGAATATATACATTTTTGGATTCTCTCAACTGGTTAAATAAGCTGAATTGCAAACCACTCATTTATCATTTAAAGATTCTCAAATGATTTCTTTTGCCATTAATGTCTGTTTCAGAAGATGTGAAGGACACTTTCAGCAAAAAATGCAGTCCTGGCAAAACATTTGTACAGTGGTGCCCACTTCATGGAACTGATGACTGACGCTCTTAAATCTAAATAAAGAGGGCATTTTTTTCAACAAATGTATAAATGGTTCTCTGATTAACTTGTTTATGCACACCCATCAGAAATGTAGCACTAACTGGCTCAACACCAGCATATCTTCATATGCTATGTTATTTTTCGGTATAGTGTGGCCAATCTTCAAAGGGGTATATGACAGTGAGCAACCCGATATTCCCTTGAGGGCTTGGGTACATATATATGAAAAGGTAGGAGGTGCCTCCAAGGGAGATTATTTAAAGAATATATTTTTTGAATTAATTAAAGAAAACTCAGAAGGACAAATCAATGGTCCTATAATGGAGTAACTCAATAGTGATATGTTCTACTAAATGATGAACATTAATATGTATCATTTAGTAGAACATATCACTATTGAGTTACTCCATTATAGGACCATTGATTTGTCCTTCTGAGTTTACTTTAATTAATTCAAAAAATATATTCTTTAAATAATCTCCCTTGGAGGCGCCTCCTACCTTTTCATAATCTTCAAAGGGCCTCCTGACACAGATTACAACTACGTACATAGCATATGTATCTGTAATAAAATGCAAGCTTCATGCGTCATTCATAGCAACGGTGAAAGAGGTACTATTTGTATAATCCCATTCCCATAAACTACCAAGAAACAGAGGTGCATTGCTCCCAACCCTACCGGGAAAACGTTGGAAATGGACTTCAACTGCGTTACTCCCACATCTGAGACCTTTCAGGAATGCATACGCCATTCCAAGCGTGCCCCTTGAATTGTCCCACTGTTCGGATTCAAGGCGCTCATTTGCATAACTACTGTAGAAATGTGAGGCCAAGTGCATTTCCGTGCAAAAACCATGGGGGCATATTATCAACGTGTAGCGGTAAATATCGCAGTTCGTGCTAAGCGCGAATATGATCATCGCCGTCTATCACTGGTTTATATTGCCGTGTTAGTGTGTTATCATCAACGTCTAACTCCAAGGCGATAAAAAAAACAGCGATAGCGGCAAAATACATGATTAACGCTAGAAATCCACTGGTAAGTCTGCGATAGTGAAATCCTTGGTAATAAGCCAAGGCGGTCTCAGCCTGACAATCCACCACCTATTGCAAAGATGGCTAAGTCAGGTTTCAAGCAGGCATTTGGAACAAGCGATAATCGCGGTTAGCGATACATTTATTAGCGCTACGCTGATTTGTGGCCCCATTGATAATAGGAGGTAGTCATGTTAGCAGCTGGCGTTTCTCGATGGCACCGCCTACTTTGCATCTCATTAGCGATGTATATCGCTGAGATGCTTAGCGTTAGTATTACGGCTGCTAACATGTGATAATGCATGTTAGCGCCGTCTTGAGGAGAGGGCGATACAAATATCGCCGCTTTAGCAGGAAAACTTGGCGCTAAAGCTGCGATACAGCCCTTCATAATATGCCCCTTAGTTTTTAGGGCTCGGCCTACGCATCACGAAGTGGGCGGAGCTTCGAGCTCCTAATGTTAAAGAAAAAAAAAAGGTATCTCTAGGGCTCTGGCCAGACACATTCCTTAGTGTTTTATGGCATCTGCCTAGTGATTCGTCTTCGCTGTGCTGTCTATTTAGTAGCCTTGACGTGATAGGCTATATTTAGTTTTCGTCCGTCATTGATGTTAGTTTCATGGCATATTCTGTGCGCGAACGAGCACGCAGAGTGATTAATCTTAATTAGGAGCTGTCAGAGTGCCCGTGTAATGCAATCCAGATGGTGCGAGCGCGTTCACCATTGCATTGCATGTATCATGCGCGCGTTTAACATTTAGCTTTCGCGCACAGCAGTCCATTCATTTTAATTAGGAGCTGTCAGGGTGCCGCGTTCACGGCGGAGATAATGGAAAGAAGACAGCGGGACTCGCGAAGAACCGGAAGAAGTCTGCAGTAAACAAAGCACGAACTAAAGCACAAAAAAAATGGTACACTAGGGCGCCTGCGCCATGCCGTCACGTGGTTCTAATCTCAGATTGTATTCTCCTCGTACAGTGTTAGTCTCGAGACGACGATACACAGATTTATCACACTACCGAGCACACACTGAGGAGCACGCAGACACGCTAAACAGCTTGCAAGATACCGAGCTAGGGGCCAGATGTAGGATGACCACCTCGCATGGAGGTAAATTCAAGACGGGACTGTAACACATTATTTACAGAAAGTAAAACTTCAGGACAAAAAAATCAGGATAAAGGGTCGAAATTCAAGTCAGAGTCAGAACAAAAGGAGGAGCGGCCATATCCCACTGGCTTATCAATGCATTGATTTTGTCATGTATTCCTATAGGTTCTGAATCGATCCCCCTATTCCTGACCCTATTCTGGTTAAACTAACTATCAAGTTAACTAACAGTCAGCCCATGAGGCAAGAAAAGCCCCCATGATGCAGATACCGTTATCTGACGCAGTCACACTACGGCACAGGAACATGTTATCTGATTAGGTCATAACGCTTGAGATCTAATTAGACAAGCGACATTCCTCCAGCCCCTGATAAGGCATACGACGTTCTCATAACAAATCAAACCTATGACAACCTGGAAAATCCGTGCGGCCATTGTTTTGATTTCACAGAGAACTTCAGTAAAAGAATGTGCTAACGAGCAAGTCATATGACATCTTTATTGACGTATCTATGTCCATCCTTACGTCAATCTCGGCACCTTTAAGGTATAAATATTGCCGATCTTGCCCTATGCAAACACACGCGTGGTGACGAGACGGAGCAGCCATACTTGCCGAAGCCCAGAAGCAGAGCAGACCCCGCTGGCAGCAGCCCCGCCTTCCTGACGCGCTGAGAGACGCGCTGCTATCTCCTGCCGAGAGACCCAGCACCGGCGCTTTCGGGCAGCCCTCGCAGGCAGCCTGGAATATCGAGAGCAGAGAAAGAGATACCATTCCTCATTCATCCTAACTTCCAGGTACAGAACTGAATAACCCCTCACAGAGAATTCTTTAGTTATTCACTTGGCAAAAACAAACTTAACTTAAACTGTAACTTTCTATTCCCGCCCACGCATTAGACTTAGGTCAGGTACACGGGGTAGGCGTATTTAGAAACACCAGTTGAGTACGTTTAGTCAAATGTATATGTGTATGTAAATATATTTTAATCATTTTAAACATCATATGGCTCAGAAACCATATCAATGTTTTTACAGTATTATTTTATACTATTGCTTTTAATGTATGCACTTTACTTAACTATAAGTATTGCAATAATATCGATCCATTTCTCTTGTACGAGAAAAGAGACTGATCAATAAATAACACCTTTTTATTGAACACGCCCGTCTCTTCCTTTTCTCTACAATCTGATGAGACTAAGAATGCACGTACTGACTGAGTAAAATAATTGACTTGTGCTCACACGACTCTGGAGATACACTCTTGATTAGGGGAGAGCAAAGTTGTCATGTTCTATGGTTGTCAGAAACTAAATCCCTTCTTGTCTAATCAGGGGAGTTAATTCTTTCCTGAACATTCGAGAAAGTTTCTAGCGAACTCTGAGCTACGCTGGCAAACCCAAAACTTAAGTCTAGTATCGACAGTAGTAGACCTAGTTAACGTCTGGCCTAGGCCTTTACTGCTGTAGGTATTATTCCAATGCGCAGAGCCTATTGGGAAGATAGGAACTACACTACATGGCGCCCAACGCGTTTGGAAAGGGCGATAAAACTAACGTAAGACATTTAGAGTAACTCAGTCGTGCTTTCTCACTCAGACCCCTTTTCCCAAATACTCCAAAGACGTCTGGAGTGGGTGAAAGGTAATATCCTCCAAAACCTCGCAGGAGGGAACTCCTATGTAAGGTTCTTGGTTTAGTCAATGTTGAAGGATACACTGTTCCAAAATATTGTGCATCTAATCTTTGTTCCATAAGAAACCTGATCTGCAAACAAACAAAATAACCTTATTGACAGTAAAATGTCTAACAATGAGGATGAAAGAGAGGCAGTTAGATTAGCAGCTGAAATAGCAGCAGCTGATACTGCAGCACTAGATGCGGACGGGGATATAATACTCATCCCGGTCGCCAAAAGGAAATCTATAACCTTAAAACTTATAGAAAATGGACTGACACCTAGAGGTGGCACAGTCATATTCGTAATTGAGGCACACGAATATCGGCAGACAGAGGTATACTATACATGGATACATTTTCCAGCAGCAAATGCTGTAACAAAGTACTTCCACTATTACAAAATAGAGGTTCCACCCGACATTTACACTCCTTTCGAGGAGGTGGAAGTACCACTCAAATTCCAAGAGCATTTGCTCTTATTTGATGGCGCCCTAATACATAATAATCACATCACCAGGCTCGGTCCTTTAGGTAGACCAGGAGCAACGTGGCCGGTCTTAGCCGGATACACACCACACCCAGACATCGAAGGAATGTCTATAGGAGAGCTGTTAATACAGCTAAAACAATTACTAAAAATTCATAGACAATTAGTCCAGTATGTAATGCGGACTTCAACAATTCAGCCAGCGATTAAACTTCCACAGCTGACCCCTCACCAGGGGAGCACAAATAAAATCACACCACAGAACATCCAATCCTGCCTAGGTAAAGTTACGGCTAAACGGGAACAGATACCATTCTGGTTGGCACAGAAATTCACCCAAATAGAGGCGGTGTTTCCTGACACCACCCCGCTAGAAAAACACAGGATTCTGACTATATGTCTCCCAATGGGAATCGCACCACACATAGAGGACTGTGACACTTGGGGTACAGTCTTTGCTTCAATCTACACAAAAACGCACGGTGTTCCATCCATTTCGGTAATACCAGATGTGCTAAAACAAATTCAAGATGAATACGGTCCAGAACCAGCTTTAACTCTTGGTATGAAATTACTGAAAGACTTCAAGCAGGTCTCGGCTATATTATTAGCCAATATAAAAGGTGAAGCAGCAAACGTGGCGATCCGCCAGAGGTTAAAAGAGACAGATATAGCAGACCAACCAGCTGAAATTGCCAGAATCATAGAAAAATCCTATGAAGAACTAGGTAGAGACAGTTTAGGTGGAATACCAGTAAAACCGCAACTGACTGAAAGTCCAGAAAAAATATTTTTTAATAATAATTCACCAAAAAAGAACTGGGATGGAAACAAACAATCCAATCCAAAAGAAAAGAAATTCCAGTCCCGAGGAAGGTCTCCTAGGCGAAGGGAGAAATCTCCGAACCAGAGACACAGGTCACCCCAGAGTGACCCCTCTGGGAAAAGATATAACCTTAGAAATAGGGATAATATTAAAAAACCTGATAGATATCAAGACATTGATACACGTCCCTCTCAATCTTTTCAGACTTCCTCGCAGAAATCGGAAAGAAGAGGACGATCAGAACAAAGAGAAGAGCACGCCAAGTCCAAAGACAAGGAACCTGCTCAACAAAAAAAGAAATTACAATTTCCAAAAAAGAAGGTAGCCAGTATCAAGGTAGTTAACAATGCCGAGAATACTGAGGACACAACTGAAAAACGGAGAGTGGGCTCAGACAATGCTAGACAGCGCAGCAGAAGTGAGCATAGCTCGCAAAGTCCTTATGAATCATCTGGAGACAGTGGACACGAATGAATATCTTCAAGTGGAAACTGCAGACACCAGAGTTAGCAAACCCCACAAGATATACGAGATAACATTACGTATAGAGGGAGATAAGACTAGGAAAATAAGGGGACTATTTTGGGATAACCTCTCCAAGGGTTATGACATCCTTCTAGCTGAAAAAGACTGGCCACCAGAGTTTGTCAGGGAGTGCCCTCATGGCGAAGAAGTAATTATGCCTGCCTTCTCGAATCAAATCCCGATTCATAAAAAATACACACTTGCTAGAAAGTGGGCAGTGGCCTTAGCACCTGCTTTATATAAAAATCATGTAGGATGGGATGAGGATTCTCCTCCTCACAAAATCCAGTTAAAATCACAACCTACTGCACAAAGGCAGTACCCAATTAAGCAAGAAGCTAAAAAACAGGTAAATGAAATACTAGATCAGCTAGAATACCAGGGGGTGATTGAAACTTGCACTTCACAAATGAACAATCCTTTGTTTCCGGTCTCCAAACCAGACAATTCATATCGTCTAGTTTTGGATTACCGACACCTTAACACATGTTGCAAAACCTTTGCAGTGCAAAACTCACACAGTGCTGCACTAATGAATAACATAGTGCGCAAAAAATACAAAACAACCTTGGACATCTCCAATGGATTCTTTTGTCAAAACATAGCACCACAGAGCAGATATTTAACTGCATTCTCAGTAAATGGCACTCAAAAGCAATTCTGTCGGTTAGCCCAGGGGTACAAGAACAGCCCGGGGGTATTCTCAGCGAGAGTAACAGAATTACTGCAACTATATGATGATGAAGCATTATCTTATGTCGATGACATTTACTTAACAGACGATGACTTGGATACTCACTTGAAAAGAGTGAACACCATAATACTTGGGTTCGCAGCAGAGGGTTACAAATTCAACTTTAAAAAATCCAGAATTGCCCATCTGACAGTCCTATTCTTAGGATATGAGTTATCAAGTGAAGGTAAAAGCCTGGCAGACAATTTCCTAGAGAAATGTGCCGTAATCCAAGCTCCTAAAACACTAAAAAACCTACAGTCAATTCTAGGCTTCCTAAATTTCGGAAGAACATACATTGCAAATTACGCAGAAAGGGTCAAACCCCTTTATGATCTAATTAAACCAGACTTTAAAAGATCCAATTGGACTCAAACACACACAGAAATTTTGAGATCCTTACAAACAGACATGCTAATTAAAACAAAATTAGAAACACGTGATAACACACGCAATCTTGTGATTCGAGTCATCCCAGGGAGATGCGGATTCACATACCTAACCTCTAATGAGGGAGAAAAGGTACCAATTGCATTCAAATCACACTTGTACACAGAAGCTGAACAGAAATTCAGTAATACAGAAAAAATCATTCGTGCAGTTCAAACCGCAATAGCTAGAGAAAAAGACATAGCTGACGGTAGACATATCACAGTCAGAACAGCAGAATCAGCCTTTGAGGCACTAACGACACCGTGTAATTTACCAACAACAACATTGAATCCGGAATGGATACAATGGGTGAATTCAATCACAACGGACAAAGTATACTACTACTTTGATCCAGAACTAGAAGAATTAAAAAATCTAAAATATGAAAAGACGTATCCTCTGCCAATCGACATTCTGCCTCTACGACATTACGCCTGTGTAATCTATACAGACGGACATGCTCAACCCTCCGTTTGGGGAGAACAAGCATACAACCCCACATGTGAGGTTACAAAAGAAGTGTGGCGCGGAGGTAAACTAAGACCTCTATTAACAAAAACACACTCAGTTGAAACTAATTCAGAACAACAAACTGAAATAATAGCATTGAAAATGGCGCTAGATAATGCGGATCGCGAATTCCCGACACTTATAGTGTCAGATTCATATTACTGCGTCAAATCATATAACAAGGATTTGCAGACATGGATTCAGAACGGTTACAAAGATGACACAGATGCACCAATAAAGCAGAAATTGCTCTGGGAACAAATAGCTCTTTTACAAAAAGAACTACCAAGGACTCACGTGATACATACACTGAGTCATCAGCGTGATGGCGTTCACGTTGTAGGGAATTCATTGGCTGAAACAGCCGCAGCGGCAGCCACTAAATCGGCTCCCGTAGTTCGAAAAAAGCGTACATTAAAAAACATTGACGGTGAAGCAGTGCTGGCAGTGAAAACGTCATCAAAAGGCGACTGCTCAGCGTTACCGATCAACTATTCACTCAATTATACATACATAATCGATGCAAACTCCGTCCCTTTTGCTCGAATCCCTGGAGTGGGGGATAGAGTGATTCCAAACATGGACAGGAGAAGCTTGTTAATCGCAGACGCACACATGGGTGAGGGTCTTGGATACCTCAAACTGAAAGATTCTCTGGAAGAATTACAATCACGGTACTGGTGGCCAGGCATGAGCCTGCATCACACCATGTTTGTAAAAAACTGCCCAAACTGCAACAGAGATCGCAGTGGGGAGAGAAACAGTTTAATACCTCGTCGTATCAAGGCAGATAATATGACCAATAAAAAGCAGGGCTTGCGATTAACATATACAGGCTAGTTTCCACTTATAATGTAGATCACCAGCACTCGGCTGACGTCCGGACTGTTATACAAAGATTTGCGAGTCTAAATGGCATATACGCTAAGAGCATGCTACGTTCGACCATTGTTTTCACTCAAGCCCACCAGCCTGGGGGGAATCATGGCCGAATGAGCACAGTCCAGCGGGAATCTTCTCACTTCCTTCCTGAGGGTACGGGATGGTGTAAAGAAAAAACCAAGGCATAAAGCAATCTATAGCGGAAAGGAAATTAGGTTCGGGAGCTGGGTGGGTCAAACATCTAATAAGTGTCCAACGTAGTCTAAATAACTTGCCAAGAAATTCTCTGAAGGGATTCAGTCCGTACGAATTATTATTTGGAACTAGAATGATTATCTCTGACCTCGACAGTCAGACTTCAGTGGTTAAAGAAAAAAGCTTTGATGTCAAAGACCGTTTGGCTATTTTGCAGGACTTAAACAAAACAAGAAAAGACCTGAGCAACATACAGTTGAAACAACAGCCAACAACCACTGAAGAATCACCACCTGTCCCAGCAAGACCTGTCTGGATTCCAAAAGTCGGGGATCTAGTCAGGGAGAAGATCGCGGTAAAGAAGGAATTTGGGCCTTCTTACAGAAAAGCAGTTCCTGTCTTGTCTGTCAACGGGACAAGATCAGTTGTACTACCGCCACTTGCTGGTAAAAAGGAGAACCGAGTTGTATCCATCGACCTGGTAAAACCACAACATGTGGCCGATAACAAACAGTAGGCCAAGTGGACTCCCAATAAGTAGCAGAACACCAAGGTTTGCTACCAGTACAGAGGTCCTAACAAAGAGGCTCATCACATTCGAAACGCCTACAGAAGAACAACAAGGACTATGCAACAATGCAATAGAACTCAGACCTCTGAAAACCCAAATAAAAACATTTAGCAGAGACACACCAATCTATAATGAAGTACCAGGTGACAATTCAAGAAACAAAAATCCTGAAGGAATTGGAACAATTGACAGAACTGCATCCGGCTACTTCATCAACTTCGATGATTCCTCTGAAAGCCTCAGTGAATCAAAGACACAGCCATCATCAAAATCCTTTAAAGACAAAGCTAAGGAACTTTTGAACCAACTGAAAGAAACATATCTGATTTCTCCATGGATTGAATTTTGGGTGGGTTTTGGTGCATTTATCCTCATACTTTGGCTCATCATGGTATTAACTTTGGGACGCTTCATTGAGGGAAAATATGCTAAAATGGACACAGCAAGTCAGAACATCAACTTGGTCCTCAAACCACACACATCTTCACACGTCGAGAAAAGAGAACTTTCTTCAGCCAACTTCACAGCCAATCCTATACCTGGTGGTGTAGCCTGGGACAACACTGACTATGAAATTTATGGTCCGGTCGAGATCCTGAAATATCCACACCAAATCGAGATCTCCTTGAGTGACTTTGCAAAACCAAACTCATTTGCTGATGATTGGGACTTCGAAAGCATTAATAACATGATGTCTGACTTAGTAATGTCTGCTAAATTTACAAAACATGATTATTTGCAAGGTTCTACAAATTATGATAGTATGTATTGCTATAACCACTATGGTAACCATTTTTTACATAAATCTGCACAACCTAGAAATGTTTTAAATTATAATCAATGGGAACATTGTGCAACACCTCCAAAAGGGAGCTCAAGAACCGTTTACGACAAATATTCATATTTTTCAGGTTTTAACACAAGTAATGCTGAAACATTTTATTTTAAATTGTCAAACAAGACAGGGATGAAAACCATGATAACCAACACAAAGTTGATATATTCAGATTCATTCTTCGAAGAAATGAATACTTTTGGATTTGATTATTGGGACAAAAATGTTGATTTGAAAAGTGTTTGGGGTACAAAAGAATGGCAAGTACAGGGTTTAGAAGCTTTGTTTAGAGCTTGCATGATCCCAGAACAAATGATATTTTTAAATGACACTGTTCAACAAACCACCTGTCTTGGCCTAGCCAAAATCAAAGATTTAAATAAACCGTCTATTCCAAAGCCAACAATGTTTAGCAATAGCTCTGATACGGATGAAGAGATAGACGTAAACCATATATTAAACCAAAACAGAACACATCCTGATTGGAAACAATGGTTAATCTGGCCCACAGATACAAATAACTGTCAAGACAGATTCCTGAATAAAACACAGGGGTTCAAAATGACCAGGCCAGACCCTAGATATCCCCAAAGACATCACCCAGGGATAATAACAACCTACAGTGTGGGCAAATTATGCCTTCAGTGGCTACAAACTTCCACACTGCCTGAAATTAAGCAACACCTAACTTTACTTACTGATGGTGCTGACTTGCGTGATTTCATAATGGGACCACGCAAACAGCGTCAAAAGCGTTTCATAGCAGCCTCTGCATATGCAGCATACAATGAGGCCTGGAAGGTTAATCAAATTGAAACAGCAGAGAGAATACGGGAAATTGACCGTATTAATTTGGAAAACTCACTTTCTGTAGTGGACAATGGGTTAATGACTCTGTCCTCCAGAATTTTTTCATTGGACAGCATTGTGTCTTCAGCATTCAGCAATCGATATATTATCGCAAGACTTACTGTTATTACAACATGGTCAGTCACAATTGCGTTCTATTGTACAGCTTGGCTGGACGTTACAAAATCTGCGTTCAGGCTATGTGCCTTGGCGTTTAATCAACACAACGTCACTATTCCAAATCTTTAACCTTACTGATAGACAAATCGGTATGGCTCAAAAGGGTGCTGATTATACAATCTTGAGCATTGAAAAACTAGAAAGATTACCAATGACAATGTCAGAACGACCTGTCAGTGAATGGATAATCCACGGAATCATAAATATTCCAATCTCAACCTTCAGGTTTCAATACTGCCAAAAATATATACAGGCTGGCATGTACGAGAAATTGGGGAAGGGGTACCTTAAAACAACTTGGAACCTGCCCTATTCACATGCATGTGTCAGTAATAAAGGACAGAAAGTGTTTCTTGGTGGCAACAATTGTGCTATGTCACTAAGCGGCACGCTTCTGTGTAACGGAATTAGTTTGCATGGAGCCTGTGAAGGGAATTCATACAACCTTTCATGTCACCAGCAAGGCGCACCTGCAACTGAAATAGAACCATTCTTTCAAAGACTCTATAATGGGAGTTACATTCTTATTGTAGACTGCAAATGTTGTAGTCTTATGCCCGGGACTCCTTATCTAGTCACTACGACTGCGAAGGTCAAGTGCTGTGGACGTTCTTTGTTCCCCAGCTCCTTTCCAGACAGGGAGGCAAGGGCATGGCCCAATTTGAAAATTACTTCTATTCGAATAGATACTTTAAGCAGAATGAAAACAGTGCTTCTTCAGACGCCTACAAGGCTCACGTCATCAAAAGAAACGTATGATCTACAAGTCGCAAGGACGACTGCAGAGATACATACATTATTATCAACTAATTCCCCTGTACATTTCGCGGAAATCCTGAGCGAAATCTTAAATATTTCTGATACCACTGGGGTCTCAAAGATATTTAAGACAGTATTTTCGATGGCATTAACACCATTCAAAGCCATACTGGGTATTTTTCCAGATTTCGTCCATTCGATTTTTGGCGGACTTCCCCTGATCCTGGGACTAATTGCAGGAATCCTATTCTTAGTCCTTATTTTTCGTTATGGCAACCCATGTCACAGATCAAACTCTCGCGACAATGGAAGAAACAATCCTAGCCATTGGATACCGGGACCGGATATCAAAAATCCTGGGACTCTCCCGGCTTAGAGACCTGAACATGACTTGGTTTCTATCATTTCGACCAATGTGGCAAAGATGTGTTTTACCTGTATTGAGGTGTCTGCTATGCGGAGAAGAATGCGTGTTAGACACCTGTCTGACGCTACAATCGGATGCGCCAGTGGATGCAGATACATTGTTGGTTCCTACCAAGGTTCACGCTTTGTGCTGCCCTCAAAGGCTGCCAATCCTGATGACGGCATTCGTGGAATCTTCACCACTACGATTGAAGAGTAGTGAAGTTCAAGATGAAAGCAGCATCGATCAGGTACGACCTTCTGTCAGCAATGCGAATCAGAATGTCAATGGAGACAATCATGCGCACGAATGCATGGTTACACCTATTTCCGACTTAGTGGAACTTTCCCATGAAGCTGTTGACAGTTTTTTCGAAAGCCTTAATGATATGATGTTCTCTCCAGAACAGAAATAGAGACTTTTGAGCAAGCTCGCACACGGCGTTCCCTGAATTCGGCCTTCAACTTTAAAAATAAAGTCACATGAACAATTTTTCCCACCAGTTCACGGACAGCAATTTTTTAGCAGCCCCAAATTATTTTTTACAAAATTTTCGGGACACTTATCTTCTGCTTAAAGTAAGAAACTATTCCTAGAGAACTAAGATTTCTATTTTTAGATACTTTATGAACTTTAGTTGCCCGCTGGTATGTTCACAAATATTTTATTATGTGATGAAATGGTCTCGAACTTTCTTTCTGTATAGCCATATTAAGAGCATTTTCATGTGTATTTCTCATATACCAAATAAGCAATAATGTCTACAAATGCGTGTTTACTTTAGCGTTTAATTCATAGCTTAAGTGCATACAATATATATGACTGCAATTTTTCAGTATATTTGAAAATTTCAAAATGCATTTATGTATTTTGGGGTGGTGAGGTATACACTATACTCTATAGTATGTTGTACTATGTTATACTATGCATAGATTAGTAAATATGACCATAGTTAGCGTGGAGTGGGTGTCATGTATTCCTATAGGTTCTGAATTGATCCCCCTATTCCTGACCCTATTCTGGTTAAACTAACTATCAAGTTAACTAACAGTCAGCCCATGAGGCAAGAAAAGCCCCCATGATGCAGATACCGTTATCTGACGCAGTCACACTACGGCACAGGAACGTGTTATCTGATTAGGTCATAACGCTTGAGATCTAATTAGACAAGCGACATTCCTCCAGCCCCTGATAAGGCATACGACGTTCTCATAACAAATCAAACCTATGACAACCTGGAAAATCCGTGCGGCCATTGTTTTGATTTCACAGAGAACTTCAGTAAAAGAATGTGCTAACGAGCAAGTCGTATGACATCTTTATTGACGTATCTATGTCCATCCTTACGTCAATCTCGGCACCTTTAAGGTATAAATATTGCCGATCTTGCCCTATGCAAACACACGCGTGGTGACGAGACGGAGCAGCCATACTTGCCGAAGCCCAGAAGCAGAGCAGACCCCGCTGGCAGCAGCCCCGCCTTCCTGACGCGCTGAGAGACGCGCTGCTATCTCCTGCCGAGAGACCCAGCACCGGCGCTTTCGGGCAGCCCTCGCAGGCAGCCTGGAATATCGAGAGCAGAGAAAGAGATACCATTCCTCATTCATCCTAACTTCCAGGTACAGAACTGAATAACCCCTCACAGAGAATTCTTTAGTTATTCACATGGCAAAAACAAACTTAACTTAAACTGTAACTTTCTATTCCCGCCCACGCATTAGACTTAGGTCAGGTACACGGGGTAGGCGTATTTAGAAACACCAGTTGAGTACGTTTAGTCAAATGTATATGTGTATGTAAATATATTTTAATCATTTTAAACATCATATGGCTCAGAAACCATATCAATGTTTTTACAGTATTATTTTATACTATTGCTTTTAATGTATGCACTTTACTTAACTATAAGTATTGCAATAATATCGATCCATTTCTCTTGTACGAGAAAAGAGACTGATCAATAAATAAAACCTTTTTATTGAACACGCCCGTCTCTTCCTTTTCTCTACAATCTGATGAGACTAAGAATGCACGTACTGACTGAGTAAAATAATTGCCTTGTGCTCACACGACTCTGGAGATACACTCTTGATTAGGGGAGAGCAAAGTTGTCATGTTCTATGGTTGTCAGAAACTAAATCCCTTCTTGTCTAATCAGGGGAGTTAATTCTTTCCTGAACATTCGAGAAAGTTTCTAGCGAACTCTGAGCTACGCTGGCAAACCCAAAACTTAAGTCTAGTATCGACAGTAGTAGACCTAGTTAACGTCTGGCCTAGGCCTTTACTGCTGTAGGTATTATTCCAATGTGCAGAGCCTATTGGGAAGATAGGAACTACACTACAATTTACACATTTTTAGGTATTTTTAGTATGTTCCTTTATTTCTCTAACCTGATAGCATCTTACTGAACAAAAGAGAACGCAACTAAGGTTAGTTACCCAAAATAGAGTCGTACAGTACCAGCTTCACAGTTTTACAAATAAATCAAATAAAGTTTGAACTGTCAACAATAAATGGTGTTTCAGTGTGGCAGCCCCAGCACAAGTGATGTGCTTCTAATCAAGATAAAAAAAAGAAATATACGCAAGCACAGAAAGTCGGTGCTAAATCCACACAGCAGCGGAAGAGGAGCCGAGTCACTAAACTCTATCCCTTCCTATAGCATATTCTGAGTTTCAATTCCATTCCTTTTATTTGACCTGAGAGCCTGCATCCTTGCACCATCTCTATGGCAAAAAAAATACTAAGAAAATTGCTCCCTTTCAATGGAAGTGCCGGGATCTTCCCAAATTACTCGAATTGGCAGTGATATCTGGTCCTCTGTACTGGGGTATGTGCCATATCCCCATGCTATTGGGATCATAACCACGGTGATGTGGATCTCTGCACCTTGTTGTATGGCATTTCTAAAGTCCTCTACCAACCTCTTCTTTATGTATTGGGCGTTATGCCCCCTGCTCAGAACGGTATTGAATGTGGGAAAGTACATTTATGAATATTAGCATTGAAATATCTCTAATGCTATTTTTATCCAATCATCATTTCATTCATTATCACAATTACAGCATTGTGCTAATAAAATTAATAATAACAATTCAAAAATGTCATTGTCATTAAGAGTAGTGAGGGCAGAGTGCCGAGGGCAGAGTGCTGAGGGCAGAGTAGTGAGGGCAGAGTGCTGAGGGCAGAGTGCTGAGGGCAGAGTAGTGAGGGCAGAGTAGTGAGTGCAGAGTAGTGAGTAGAGTAGTGAGTAGAGTAGTGAGTAGAGTAGTGAGTGCAGATTAGTGAGTAGTGAGTGCAGAGTAATGAGTAGAGAAGTGAGTAGTGAGTAGAGTAGTGAGTAGAAAGTAGTGAGTAGAGTAGTGAGTAGTGAGTAGAGTGGAGAGTATTGAGTAGTGAGCAGAGTAGTGAGTAGTGAGCAGAGTAGTGATTAGTGAGTGCAGAGTAGTGAGTAGAGTAGTGAGTAGTGAGTAGAGTAGTGAGTAGAGTAGTGAGTAGAGTAGTGAGTAGAGTAGTGAGCAGAGTGTAGTGAGTGCAGAGTAGTGAGTAGTGAGTGCAGAGTAGTGAGTAGAGTAGTGAGTAGTGAGTAGAGTAGTGAGTGCAGAGTAGTGAGTAGAGTAGTGAGTAGTGAGTAGTGAGTAGAGTAGTGAGTAGAGTAGTGAGTAGAGTAGTGAATAGTGAGTAGAGTAGTGAGTGCAGAGTAGTGAGTAGAGTAGTGAGTAGTGAGTAGAGTAGTGAGTAGTGAGTAGAGTAGTGAGTAGAGTAGTGAGTAGTGAGTAGAGTGGAGAGTATTGAGTAGTGAGCAGAGTAGTGAGTAGTGAGCAGAGTAGTGAGTAGTGAGTGCAGAGTAGTGAGTAGAGTAGTGAGTAGTGAGTAGAGTAGTGAGTAGAGTAGTGAGTAGAGTAGTGAGTAGAAAGTAGTGAGTAGAGTAGTGAGTAGTGAGTAGGGTGGAGAGTATTGAGTAGTGAGCAGAGTAGTGAGTAGTGAGCAGAGTAGTGAGTAGTGAGTGCAGAGTAGTGAGTAGAGTAGTGAATAGTGAGTAGAGTAGTGAGTGCAGAGTAGTGAGTAGAGTAGTGAGTAGTGAGTAGAGTAGTGAGTAGTGAGTAGTGAGTAGAGTAGTGAGTAGAGTAGTGAGTAGAGTAGTGAGTAGAGTAGTGAGTGCAGAGTAGTGAGTAGAGTAGTGAGTAGAGTAGTGAGTAGTGAATAGGGAGTAGAGTAGTGAGTAGTGAGTAGTGAGTGCAGATTAGTGAGTAGTGAATGCAGAGTAGTGAGTAGAGTAGTGAGTAGAGTAGTGAGTAGTGAGTAGAGTAGTGAGTAGAGTAGTGAGTAGCGAGTAGAGTAGTGAGTAGAGTAGTGAGTGCAGATTAGTGAGTAGTGAGTGCAGAGTAGTGAGTAGAGAAGTGAGTAGAGTAGTGAGTAGAAAGTAGAGTAGTGAGTAGAGTGGAGAGTAGTGAGTAGTGAGCAGAGTAGTGAGTAGTGAGAAGAGTAGTGAGTAGAGTAGTGAGTAGAGTAGTGAGTAGAGTAGTGAGTAGAGTAGTGAGCAGAGTAGTGAGTAGTGAGTGCAGAGTAGTGAGTAGAGTAGTGAGTAGTGAGTAGAGTAGTGAGTAGAGTAGTGAGTAGTGAGTAGAGTAGTGAGTAGTGAGTAGTGAGTAGAGTAGTGAGTGCAGAGTAGTGAGTAGTGAGTAGAGTAGTGAGTGCAGAGTAGTGAGTAGAGTAGTGAGTAGAGTAGTGAGTAGTGAATAGTGAGTAGAGTAGTGAGTAGAGTAGTGAGTAGAGTAGTGAGTGCCGAGTAGTGAGTGCAGAGTAGTGAGTAGAGTAGTGAGTAGTGAGTAGTGAGTAGAGTAGTGAGTAGAGTAGTGAGTAGAGTAGTGAGTAGAGTAGTGAGTAGAGTAGTGAGTAGTGAGTGCAGAGTAGTGAGTAGAGAAGTGAGTAGTGAGTAGAGTAGTGAGTAGTGAGTAGAGTAGTGAGTAGAAAGTAGTAAGTAGAGTAGTGAGTAGAGTAGTGAGTAGTGAGTAGAGTGGAGAGTAGTGAGCAGAGTAGTGAGTAGTAGCAGAGTAGTGAGTAGTGAGTGCAGAGTAGTGAGTAGAGTAGTGAGTAGAGTAGTGAGTAGAGTAGTGAGTAGGACATCACAGGCAGCAGCTGTGCAAGCTTCTTACACTCACAAGGAGACCACAGGCAGCTGAGGTGCAATCTTCTCCCACTCACAAGAACGACATCACAGGCAGCAGCAGTGCAAGCTTCTTACACTCACAAGGAAACCACAGACAGCAGAGGTGCAAGCTTCTCACACTCACAAGAAGGACATCACAGGCAGTAACGGTGCAATATTCTCACACTCACAAGGAGATCACTGGCAGTACACACCACATGAACACACTCCATAACACATAGTAAATACATTGGCATTTACAATGCCATTAGCTCAAACTCAAATAAATCCGAGCCCGATTGCATTTCTAATGCTTGTTCCTTTTCCCTTTCTCTAACATTAGTTTTGGGGATCTAACTGTTCCATTCCTATCGCATGAGCAGCAGGTGCAGGTATACCCGAAGACCAGCACGCATGCGCAGTCTTTGCCCGAGACCCTGGATAGCATGAAGGCAGAGCGGAAAAATCTCAAGTAATCAGGGTATCTGACAATCCCTCCTCTAACACCCTGCACCTGCTCATGTTTTTTTTAAAGTGCGTAGGGCATTTTATATGACAGGTGGGCTCATTTATGCCAACAATTAAGTCGGTCTTAGTTTTAGGGAGAAAATATTGCCTACCTTGAACCGCCGATTACATCTCTTTTTTAATGATGCAAATTAGTCGTTTTTCACTTCATGCGTCTTTTAGAAATAAAAGAGGAGCAGTGAGGGGCCTCATTCGTTTACTAGTTATTGATTAGCCTCAAAAAGGCCAAATTATCCAAATTTTCAATTGAAATAAGTTCAATTTGCTTTAAAAAATCGCCCCAATCAACCGTCGCACTACATGACCGATTTAAAGATATGGGAATTTCAGGTGTATATTGCTGCTGGTAAAGTGCTTTGCAGATCCTTTAAGCGGATGCAAAAACAACAGGTGATGGACAGAATGCAGAACAATGTCATACATTCACCCCAGTACAGAGATCTGGGCCTAAATCTATCGTTTTTTTGCTCACCATGCCATTCCAGTTTGGACCCAGCCATATGCAAATCAGTCTTGACCCTGTGCCCCATGGGAACAGTCCAGCCCGAACTGCCAAGCCAGGCCCTCCCTGGACTGGAAACAAGCATCCAAGGACCGGTTTCGGGCTTTCAGCCCTCATCAGCCTGGATAGCTTGATTCCAGTGGCATGGAGAGCACAGGACTCACGTCTGAGCATACCCGTCCCGCTCGGGGTGACAAATGCAAAAACAACAGGTGATGGACAGAATGCAGAACAATGTCATACATTCACCCCAGTACAGAGATCTGGGCCTAAATCCATCGTTTTTTTGCTCACCATGCCATTCCAGTTTGGACCCAGCCATATGCAAATCAGTCTTGACCCTGTGCCCCATGGGAACAGTCCAGCCCGAACTGCCAAGCCAGGCCCTCCCTGGACGGGAAACAAGCATCCAAGGACCGGTTTCGGGCTTTCAGCCCTCATCAGCCTGGATAGCTTGATTCCAGTGGCATGGAGAGCACGGGACTCACGTCTGAGCATACCCGTCCCACTCGGGGTGACAAATGCAAAAACAACAGGTGATGGCCAGAATGCAGAACAATGTCATACATTCACCCCAGTACAGAGATCTGGGCCTAAATCCATCGTTTTTTTGCTCACCATGCCATTCCAGTTTGGACCCAGGGAAGACACGGCTTGGCAGTTCGGGCTGGACTGTTCCCATGAGGCACAGGGTCAGACTGATTTGCATATAGCCATGTCTGAACTGGGGTGGCCGAGTGAGCTAAAGAATGGTGATGGATTAAACCCAGATCAGTCGACTGGGGGTGAGTGTTTGATTTGCTCAAACGCTCCGTCCATCATCCCCTTTTGTATCGCTTTGTTCGCCCTAAGTGTGGCAGGGTATGCTCAGACGTGAGTCCCTTGCTCACTTGGCCACTGGATTCAAGATAGCCTGGCTGATGAGGATTATGAATCCAAAACCGGTCCCAGGATGCTTGTTTCTGGTCCAGGGAAGACATGGCTTGGCAGTTCGGGCTGGACTGTTCCCATGAGGCACAGGGTCAGACTGATTTGCATATAGCCATGTCTGAACTGGGGTGGCCGAGTGAGCTAAAGAATGGTGATGGATTAAACCCAGATCAGTCGACTGGGGGTGAGTGTTTGATTTGCTCAAACGCTCCGTCCATCATCCCCTTTTGTATCGCTTTGTTCGCCCTAAGTGTGGCAGGGTATGCTCAGACGTGAGTCCCTTGCTCACTTGGCCACTGGATTCAAGATAGCCTGGCTGATGAGGATTATGAATCCGAAACCGGTCCCAGGATGCTTGTTTCTGGTCCAGGGAAGACATGGCTTGGCAGTTCGGGCTGGACTGTTCCCATGAGGCACAGGGTCAGACTGATTTGCATATAGCCATGTCTGAACTGGGGTGGCCGAGTGAGCTAAAGAATGGTGATGGATTAAACCCAGATCAGTCGACTGGGGGTGAGTGTTTGATTTTCTCAAACGCTCCGTCCATCATCCCCTTTTGTATCGCTTTGTTCGCCCTAAGTGTGGCAGGGTATGCTCAGACGTGAGTCCCTTGCTCACTTGGCCACTGGATTCAAGATAGCCTGGCTGATGAGGATTATGAATCCGAAACCGGTCCCAGGATGCTTGTTTCTGGTCCAGGGAAGACATGGCTTGGCAGTTCGGGCTGGACTGTTCCCATGAGGCACAGGGTCAGACTGATTTGCATATAGCCATGTCTGAACTGGGGTGGCCGAGTGAGCTAAAGAATGGTGATGGATTAAACCCAGATCAGTCGACTAGGGGTGAGCGTTTGATTTGCTCAAACGCTCCGTCCATCATCCCCTTTTGTATCCCTTTGTTCGCCCTAAGTGTGGCAGGGTATGCTCAGACGTGAGTCCCTTGCTCACTTGGCCACTGGATTCAAGATAGCCTGGCTGATGAGGATTATGAATCCGAAACCGGTCCCAGGATGCTTATTTCTGGTCCAGGGAAGACATGGCTTGGCAGTTCGGGCTGGACTGTTCCCATGAGGCACAGGGTCAGACTGATTTGCATATAGCCATGTCTGAACTGGGGTGGCCGAGTGAGCTAAAGAATGGTGATGAATTAAACCCAGATAAGTCGACTGGGGGTGAGTGTTTGATTTGCTCAAACGCTCCGTCCATCATCCCCTTTTGTATCGCTTGGATCCTTTAAGCGGAAACAGACAACCGCTGTTGTAAATGTTAATAAATATATTGCGCAGGAAGCGGAAGTGACGGGGGGGGGTGCAGTGCAGTCTGACACGTTGCAAGGAATTATTCATTCACTGACGGTCTCAGCGCGCGGAGACTTGAAATGTTTTACAACTTGCAGGGTCTTTTAGCACAGGGTTCCTGTCGGCCTCAGGGATGGTGGGTTTTCGCAATTAAATCAATTAGTTTTGTGTTCTTGTCTGACGACTTTTGGGCGCTTTCTGCACAGTCCAGGGTCTGACCTGAGAGATGACGTTACCATGTGACGTGTTTCACAAAATGGGCCTGTTTTTAACGCCAAGAGGTGCATCTAGTAATGTTGGCTCTGTCTTGAAGTTTTTTCCTTCAGTTGGGTGTTCGCATCTCACACGTTTGTTTTCACAAGGCCAGCTCCTAGTTAAAGCCGACTGAGCCCTGCGGTGATTGGCAGTTTCTCACACGGTAGCAGCCCCATTAACAGAGGCCATTAAACCCTTATTTATGGTGTAAAGAGATTTATGGGCCAGGCGGACGCGCTTCCGCACTCATTTTAGGAGAAGGCCAGTTTTTGGTGTCAATGCCGCCTTTGGTGTTAATGTCTGCAGCGCCACCCACCACCTTCCCAAAGACTTCCAAGCACTACTTTCCCAAGAATATGGTTCCAACAACACCTTCGTTCTTTGTTTATTTTACTGGGGTTGTCTCTTCATAAGAGAATATTGTTAAGAGTAAAATATACCTTTAGTTACACTAATAGACTCTCAAAAAAGGAACAACATATGATGCACAATGTATAATACATAATTAAATTAAAATTTTAAAACCGCCCTTATTGAGCATAGGAAGCGACCAAATCCAGTTGGTACATCCAAGAACCACGTAGACACCATCACATGAACCGCAGTATCACTTGTTAGAGCACCTTATTGCAGAAAAAGTGGGGGTAAAAATGAGTCACTGGCTTAAAAACAAGACAGAATCACATATTACATGACATCAGTCACATTTAAAATACATTAAATATGAATATGAACTTTTCTAATTACTCGCAGGCATTTGATTAACAAAATGTAAGATATATCAGCAATCCCCCTCCCACAGCATGAATATCTCTTCTCACAATAGATGCTCGACAAATGCTCAGAGGTGGCTGCACAACACATGCCAAAAAATGCATAAATAAGAAATCCATAGATTTTTGATTAATTAATGAAATGCTATTCAAGTTAGGCTTCCCTTATGTATGCATATCCTCCTCCCATTGATAAATAGATACTGCATGCCACCAACATGGGAAATTACCTTCTACAGGAACCAGGCTGGTCACAGAACTCCTACATGACTTGCAATATCCGTTTACCATAGGATACAGAGTATTTTATTCCTTATAATACATTATCACACTATCACCCATACCCAGGCTCTCTTAAAAACTACTTGGTCTCTTGCTCTTCCATATGCAAATATGATAATCTCACAGATGTGTTACCATTATAGAGTCTGTAGCAGATTGTACCTGGTTGTTAAATAAAGTTTGCAACATCTTAAAATGCCACTTTCAAAAGTAGCTATAGTGCAGAATGATGATATCGTGGCCATACATTTTTACCTATTTGCTGCTGTGTGAACCTGCAAAGCTAAGCAGTTCGGAAAAGGAAACAACATTTGGAATGCTGCAAATAGCCATGTGTGTAGATTACTCAGGAATTCTCAAAGAAAATAAGCATTCTAATTAAAATATAATGAAAATAAGTAGGAAAAATTGAAATAGGTAACCACGTTTTTAGTTGTCATTTTGTTCCCGATGGCTGATTTACTTGCAAAAAAATGGTCTGCTATTCTGTGATCCCACATTTCTCCAGGTAAAATGATGCTCCACTTATGTAGATGGGCTTCGCATCTGCGCGAGGAACAACCCAAAAACGCGACGAGGAAACATCATGATTCTGCAGTTCAATTCAATTCAATTCAAAAGCTTTTATTCGATTTGTGCATACAAATCATACAAGCAAAAACACAATTGAAATTTTAAAATCACAAAATAAACTTTCCTGAAGAAAGGGAAAAAAGCTAAAGTGCAGCGAGTGGGAGGTATTCATACCTCTATAAGTCAAACATACTCTTATAGAATACACGACGTTCTAACATGGTCTAACTGGGAATCAATAGAAATTACTTACAAGGCCTTTACTAGGGACTATATATTAAAATTATTAAATAATCATTAAATAATCATTCAGTACTGTGGAACACTGCATAAATACCTTAATACAGACATTGATATGAAATTCAAAGAAAGATAAATGTATATATACAGACAGGGATGATAACATTAATTTCATCATAAATAAACCCTGGCAGCTGTATAGCACATGTACAGACAGGTCAGTAAACAACGTTAAAGTACAATACTTTTCCTGGCAGCTGTACTTTTTAAAATAAAAGTAGCCAAGAAGAAACAAATCTCCTCGTTCACTAATAAAGATAAAAATATCAGAGCAGTTTGTGTTGTACAGATGTTATATTTGATAAAAATTGGTTTAAGGTATTTAAGCCTAAAATACTGATAAAATTTACAAAAAAGTAAAAAATGGCAACTACTCTGACGAGAAGTACCGTCACACGGACAGGGTGTGTTTGAACTAGACTTTATGTTTGGAAAAGCAACCAAGTGGTGTACAATACCCAATCTGACCCGTGTTAAAACATACTGGTGAGAAGGGCGAGTCACAAATACAAGATAGGATTGTAATCCAGAAGCTAAATTTAGATCTTTATAAAATTTCAAAGTAGCAAGATTTCCAACAGCTTTATCTCGCTCAGCCTTACGAAAATTAAGAAACGTTATCTTAATTTCTTTCTTTGAAATGGATACAACCTTTTCCGGCTCACGAAACACATTAATGTTAAACAAAAGTAGGTACCAATGATGGATGTATCTTAACCATAATACCCGTGAGGAATGATCCAGACCTATACAGTCAAGGATAATATCCTGAGTGAATCGGGTCTCCGGCTTAGCCCAAATAGATCGCCACAATAAGAGTGGCCGAACTGCTGCTAAGTCGGAAATGTACTCGATCCCAACTTCGTCATGGATCAACTGTATGGAGGCAGAAGGGGGAACGCATAATAGCCTCCTTAAGAACTTATTTTCCTCCTTCAGCAGAGGAATACCCTCACAGTGACCCCACACCCCTGCCCCATACAGAGCAGAGGAAACACAGCATACATTATATATGTTCGTCATATCATAAAAACTTCGTGAGCCAAGTTTAGAGGCAAAACGAAAAATGCTACTAGTAGACCGTAACATCTTTGTTTTTACGGCATCAAATTCCGCTTGCCAGGACCCATTATTACTATATGTTATTCCTAAGTAACAAAAGGTTTTAACAGAGGTCAGCTTTTCCTTATCTAAAAAGTAAGTATGTTTTACCTGTTTGGCTACCTGACCACATGACATTACGTAAGTCTTAGATTTATTCACACGAAGCTGCCTAGCTTGTATAAACTGCGTAAAATTGTCAATAAGGCGCTGTAGGCCCAACTGTGTTCGAGATAAAAGAACAGCGTCATCCGCATAAAGTAACAGCGGAACAGGTTTACCACCAATCAGGGGGGCATCTGCTAAAATGTTGGTCAAAGATCGGTCTACGCCGTTAATAAACAGGGAAAATAAAAGCGGGGCTAAAACACAACCCTGACGAATGCCCCGAGACACTTTAAAAAAACGGGGTACATTCGCCAAGGGAACCATAGCGGACTTTACATGAAAGTTTTTCGTATAGTCTGGCTAAAAAATACACTATTTCCCTTGGTGCCCCTGCTTCGAGCAGAACCTCCCAAAGAATACTATGGTTAACCAAATCAAAAGCGCTGCTCAAATCAGCAAAACATAAAAAGAGGTTGCCGCTTTTGGCCACAGTATATTTACTGATTAAAAGGTCCAGATTTACGCATTGGTCCAGTGTACCCAGACCTTTGCGGAAACCGTATTGGACTTTAGTTAGGATGTTAAAATCAGTTGCCCAGTCTTCTAGCCTCTTCAGTAAAATCCTGCTCATCACCTTTACAGAGGCATCCAGTAATGAAATTGGGCGATAATTAGAGGCCTCTGACTTATCGCCCTTCTTATGTAAAGGGATGATGATCGATTGACCCCAGGTAGAAGGGAATTCATATTCAGCTGCGCAATTAAAAATCCTTGTCAAAATGGGAGCCCATAACGCTATTTCATCTTTATATAAATCCAGCGGAACTCCATCGGGGCCAGGTGCCTTGCCTCCTTTACTAAAAGAAATTGCTTCCTGACATTCTTCCAATGTTATATCCAACGAAAGGGGCAACCATAGGTTTAAATCTGGTGGTGGTAACTCAGAAGTTGGCCCTTCGGGATTAAATATTTTGGAAAAATGATTAACCCAGTCGCTACATGCCACATATGAGGTCAGCTCTGGGACATTTTCTCTACTGAGAAACGAACTATTAATCGTTTCCCAATAGAGTTTACTATTTTTAGTCCCAGCAGCCTCCCTCAGCTTGTCCCACGCCTCGGACTGTAATACCCTTTTCCTTTTATTGATGGCTAATTTATATCTAGCCCTAAGGTGTTGTATCACAGTCTTAACACGTGGCTTGGTGCCTAGCGCATTCTTTAGGTTACGGAGGGCGACGATACATGTCTTGTCAAACCACCCCTGCTTTTGACCACTGTTAGCTGACGGGGTCTTAGTAAAGATGCCCTCTATAATAATATTCAAAGATACAAAACATTCTATTAAGCAGCCAGAATCACTGTCATCACCCAAACAATAACTAATTTGATTCTTGCATTGGGTGACAACCTCCTTCTGCTTAACTTTGGAATTTACACCGGTCCATTTAACCCTAAGTCCCTTTGGTCTGGTAGGCACTATATCGGTTGTACGTTTACCACCTAAATCTATTGAGGTGCCATGCCCCAAGAGGGTGACACGTAGGCTATTATGGTCACTGAGACTTTCTTCATTCACATATAAATCAGTGTAGTCTCCACTGCTAGACAACAAGATATGATCAATGAATGAACATGCATCTCTACCCGTAAATGTAGGGCATGTTATTGCCCGGTTGTTAACATTGCAGTTTAACAGGGTCATATCTAGCATAGCTAGCATATTATTTAAGGTGGAACCATAGCTGCAGTGTTGGAAATGAGGAGAATCCTCCTTCCCCCCCTGGTCTCTCCAATGACTATTTACTACCACATCAAAGCCACAGATATTCCCGTTAGATAGATGGCAAGGCTGCAAATTAAAATCCCCAGCCCATACCACCTCGGCCTTTCTTTTCTGCAGTTCAAATGGACCAATTCTGGCAAAACGGGTAGATATGGAATTTGGGCCCGGGCTCAGCCAGAACCCATTGAAACTTACTCACCCCAGATTTTTCTGGAACCTACACTCTGGTTGGGGTCCATAGTGGTGTGAATCTTTGAAATCCCACTAAGTTGTCTTACCTTGAATGCCCTGCAAACCTCAAATATTAGCTAAAATCATGGATTTTCCTCACATTGATGTCTAAAAAACTTGCATAATCTATTGGCATCCACAACCTTCCTTCCACATAGCGTTCCCACACTTCTCTCAATAAAAGCGATACCCCTTTTTGTATTAGTTAATTCAGAGATACACCTCTTACCATGTTCGTCCTGCTGCACTTCCTTCATCTTACCACATACATACATTACTATGTGCTAGCCATTCCTATTTTGATGTCCAGTAGCTTTCATTATCTTTTCATCACTAATTCCATATTTGCCAGGGTGTGCTTTTTTTTTTGTTTTAATAAATAAACAAAGAGGAATGCATTCTCATCTGGATGAATTGATGTTGAATATTTGTAGTTGTGTTATTATGTTTTTTGTACATTAAACTTTCATATTTGTAAATGTCTCCTGTACATATCTACCTTGCCTGTTTTAGGAAAACTCATTCATTGCTAGGAAAAAATACACACCCATGTCAGCACTTTCATTTTCTTCATCAACTTGGTAATTTTCTAGGGTCCAGAAGAATGTTTAATTCCCTAATGCCAGATATGGTGGTCATGGGGCGAATACACAAAAATGTTCTTTATTCGGATTATTGCCCATTTTTTCCGCAATTGAACGGCAGATGTGCTTAAACAGCTGCACGCCCCTGTTAAACATCAGACAGAAATCCAGCCCTTGCTGCGGCCCTTTGCTGCCGAAGGAGTTTAGCAAAAATACCTGCATAAACAATGTTCCTTCTGGGTGTTCAGAAGTCTGTAAAAAGTTAAAAATATGACGGAAAATGGCTGCTGGTAATGTGTATTCCAGACCTGCCTTTTCCAGCACGTTAAGGCAAGCGTGGCATCGAGCCCATAGGTTTGTTTGACTCTAAATCAGAGCATTATTGATTTAGAGAGGATTATTTTATCTAGATAGCCCTCATAAAGCAGCCATAAGGTTCCTTCATGCCTGAGGCTAAGGCAGGACAGAGGACCACAAAACACAGATTAACAAAGAACGAAGGGCTCGGTGACATGAATCTCCCACAATCCGGTGACCTCAGAGCCCTCGGTTCATGCGCCTTATTTGGAGAAAGGCGCTGTGGCCATAACATTAGCAAATGCTGGAACCAGGCTGGGGATTAAGAGGAACTGTTCATATCTGCACACCTGGAAAGGAGAAAGAGCTTCAACGACTCGTCAGGGATAGTAAGCGCTATATGAATACCATTTTAAATTATTACTGGCACCAAGCGAGGGAACCTGACTGTTTCGAGGGGTCTAAGGTGGATCTACTACCAAGAAAATGTAAAAAAAAAAAAAATACAAACATTTAAAAAAAAGGGAAATCGTGTTTTTTCAGTGCAATTTCTTTTTACTTCAAATCTCTTTATTGAGTTTTGATCAAATAATACTATAGTCAACAGTAACATTGCAAAGAACAGGTGTCAGACCATATACATGCATTGCAGGGAGAATATTTTAAGAAATATTGGAGCCTACTTGTGACAGTTCTTCTAATCCCCTGACATATGCCTCTCTTAAGCTGGGCTCTGATGGATCTCGTGTGTGTATCATGTGTGTATGTTTCATGCACTACTCTCAGGGCACAAGTCGTAAAAAAAGAAGTGGAGGACGCTCCTCGTCCAAGAGAGGCCAAAGAGTGAAGTCCAGCTGTTTGGCAGGGGGGATGCAATCCCCCCAGTAAAATAAGTGGGGGGACGCTGTCCACCCGCGTGGTACCCCGACTCGAGCCCTAACTACTCTAGTCCCAGACAAATCCTCATAAAAATGCACTTCATAGACTCGTTGTGCAATCTGGGAAGTATACAAAATATGAAAAATATACATTGTGGTAAAGTCTTGGTGCATACTAGCTGAACAGGAGAATTACAGCAGCTCGACCTACGTAGGAATCACAGCCCTCCTCATGAGGAAACTACACACCATCTAGAACCCAGCAGCCAGACTCATCCTCGACCCCCCAGACAGACGCACATCCCCCCTCACCACAGGAAACTCCACTGGCTACCAGTCGCAAAGAGATGCTGGCTCAAGCTGCTCACCCACGCTTACAAAGCACTACACAACGAAGGACCAGCGTACCTCAACAAACGAGTGAACTTTCACCAACCCACCAGGGAGCTCCCTGGCAGCTAACCAACACATCCTCCGAGCAAACTGCGAAGGCCGCTCCTTCTGCCACCTGGCGGTTGACACCTGGAACACCCTCCCCCTGCACCTCACAGCTTCACCATCGCTCCAGCAGTTCAGGAAGGACCGCAAGACATGGATGTTCAACCAATAGGTTCCGGCAGCATGATGCAGCCGCATGTTCCCACAGCACCCTGAGACCCTCGTGGGTAAAGCAGCTGTGGTTTACAAATCCTGATTGATTGACTATAATTATTTTTCTACAGATAGCATCACAACCTTTACTGTGCAATACACCCACCAGCCTGAGGTCTCTCTGCGCAGTGTGACTCCTCTCTGCGACCTTTCTGCAAATCCCATTACCCAAGACTGTCACAAACTGTGTGACACTCTCTCATAATGGCCGGCTGACCACTGTGATGTGAGATGGGGAAACATGCTTGGTCCCGTAAGTTGTCACTGAAGCATTTTGTCTCAATAGGCGCAACGCACAGCTACACCTTCTTCACTGTGGGCCTCATTTTCAACATTTTGGTGCAGGGCCCGGGCAGCGCAAGGCTTCTTGCTGTGCTGCCCACGTCAAAAGAAAAGGGCAGGAATGTGCTAATCTATGAGACACAGCGCATTACTGTCCTCTTTCACAGTGCTGTCGCAAAAATGGTTACCATGCGCTGACGCAGGCACCCTTGCACCATGGCGCAAGGTTTTCTGCGTTGAAATCAGGACACCTTCCTCCAAAAAAACAACCCATTTGCCACCCCTGGGGAGGCGCAGGGTTTTGACGCATTCCCGGATTTACACTTTGTTGTAAATCTGGAAATGTGTCAAAAACCAGGGGCCTTGAGTGGGAACACCCACCACAACGCCCATGGCACGCGACCCCGGGGCAATGTGAGGCAACGCAGCGACTTGAGCGGTGTTGCATTACACCATATCTACGAGGCCATGGGGGTGGCTTTCTGAGGACCCGTAGATATGGGTAAAGCTAGTGTGCTGCCGGAGCGTCAAAAAAAGTGATGTTCGAGCGGCACACAGGCTTTTAAATAAGCCCTTTTGTGTTCTTCTCCCTCCTTGTGAAATAAGGCAGATCCTGATGAATACCTGAGCTGACTCAGACACCTTCATACCTAAGAACTCCACTCTACTACTCACAGTCCTGATAACTTCTCATGCCAAGGGTAGCTTTCAGTCTGCACAATACCAAGTGCCTGATTTAGCCATGGTTGGGTGGGCTCTCAAGCTGCTGGGTTGCTGACTCAACACTGTAGCAACCTGCTCACCCTATTGAAAGATTCCAGCCTGGAGAAGCCATGGCAGGAGGCTCTCTTCCAATCAGGGCATGCCTTCTGACTCCATAGAGGCATGGGCCCTGGAGCTGGTGGCCCTGTGGTGACTGGTCCACCAGGAAGCTGTTTCTGAAGAAAGTTCAGAAATCAAGCAGTTCTGACATGTGACATCCCTAAATAAGGTGGCGGAACTGAGAGTCGAGTGGTCGAGTATCTGGATTGTTGTCAGATGTCCCCCTTGTCACAAGACTGGATGAGCCCCTGAGTCTTCTACCTGTGTGACTTACATCAAAACTATATGAAAAGAACATGTCCAGACTAGGGGGGCAGCCACATTCTGTGTTTGAATATGCGGAACTATTCTCTGTGTGGGTGTCTTATGTACACTGATTGCAAACAAAGATACTTTCAGAGGCCAAATGATTGTATTGACTCTAGTCAAGCTCTGCTCACCGTAAGAGTGATGCACCAGCCTCTTTAGTGCTTGTAATTAGGAAATAATTAATTGGCTTCTGTTGTGACTAGATTGATATTCCCAGTGGCCTGTACTCCCTCAGATCTGTGATTGAAATGCTTCACTGTCACATCTTCCTATGATACTTTTTTATTTCTTTGTCATTTTTCTACATGAATAGCACGTTTGTAGGAAGGTAGATCCCTGACTATGGTTGCCCCCAACTTTTTGCCTGGTGTTTTGCTGGTTTTCTGACTTAGTTGACCTGAGGCCCTGCTATTCAGGACCTCAGGCCCACTGCTCTCTCTGTAAAATGGATTCCATGTACCTTAGGTACATATCTAAATTGGATACTGAGCCACCTTATCAGTCCCTGTACCGTGTACCTTAGGTACCCAGGGCATAGGTGTACCCAGGGCCTACCAGGGGCTGCAGCATGTATTATGCCACCCCTGGCTGGCCATCCAAATCTGACACAACTGGCTGCACGACAGCTGGGGCAAGGTGGTGTAATCACCCTTTGCTTTAGATATAGTATACCTATATCTAACCCTAAAATGGACACACAGATCTCCTATCAGTCACTCCTATGGCAGGCCTTAACAATCCTGAAGGCAGAGTGCGTGGAATCGTGTGAGATGGTGCTCTGGCATGAGCTGAGCCTGTCTGCGGCTTTCGGGATCTATCCCTTAGCCGTTTCCATGATATCGCATACCATATACTCTTAAGTGCATTATAATCCTCGCGGTTAAATGCCAACTCTGGTATCGCTTTATCAAAACATGTCGAGTAAGGTGTCATACGAATTGGAATACTAACCCCTCGCCAATTCTGGCGACGGGGTTAGCATTCCACCCTTCTAGAGGGACACGACATGCATGTAACCTATAACCCGGTTAAAAGTCAGACAGAGCCTTAGCATCCACAAAATGGATGCTGCCACCGAGACACAAGTCTGCCCTCCTGCTGCTGGGAGTCCTCCCAGAGCAGGAGATAAGGACAAAGGGTTTCCTGCCAGGGGCGGTGCCAGCACCGTCCCAGACAGGGTTTTGTGTATTGTAGGTAGGCAGGGCTTCAGAGGAAGGTGACTGCACGTGGCACCCCGGTGCTCACTGTGCATAGGCTGACTTAAACCAGTTCCAGGGACACTCCAGACCCTGTGCTGGGGAAAAGCCCGCCAAGGAAGTGGGTGTAACCACCCCCCTCCTGGTCCCACCCATAGGGCAGGACCTAGTCGCGTGCCAGCCCCCTTTTCCCAGATAAAGGTAGGGACTGGCCCCCTTCCAAATCAGATCATCTTTGGAATCAAGATACCACTTTCCACGAAAGGACTTCACGATTTCTTCCTCAAGATTCTCCCTTGTGGCTAAGGAGTAGTCACCCTGCATCCGCAGGCACCATCCAAGAACACTGCGGTCTGCTGCACGTCCTTCCTCCGGAATCCGACTGCCCAGCTCGACGAGACCCGGCTTCCCTGGCACCTCTGACCTCTACCCACCTCTACAGCACAGCTGAGAACCGTGGGTGCGACGAGACCTCGAGGGACCGGCCATCGCCAAGACTGCACGACTTCTGCACAGCAAGCCCACCGAGTAATTTCCTGGTGAGTGCTTTGGGGTCCGAGAAGCCCCCACCCTGAGCAGCTCCAGCACCGAAGAGCAGCCCCCCAGCATCTCCACGATCGGCGTGGGGCCCTTCTGCTTTTTGCTGCTCACCGCGTTGTTTGGCTACTAGCCCGCTGGCTTGTGGCCTTCCGAACGACGCCCGACGACAACACTGCTGCTGGCCTGGTTGCTCCAGACTGGCCCTTGCTTCCCTCCATCGGAGAAGTACTCTGGACCCTCCTGGTCCGGCTAAGACGCCATTTTAGGTCCACCGCGTGGGCCTTGCATTTGCCAAGACTTGTTGCCCAATCCTGGGTCCAGCGACGTCGACAGCAAGAACCTTCGTGGGACAGCTCGCACCTCCATCCTGGTCGCCGACAACGCCTCCTGGTCCGAGAGACTGCAGAGCCCAGCAGCGCCCACTCACCTGACTGCGGTGACTTCGCCCGGTGCCATCCTGGTGCCCACTTAATCACTGGCTAGTGATTCAAGAACTTGGTCCCCTCTGCTTTCAGGTTTCCTTCCTCCTTGATCCAGGCTTGGATCCATCGAACTTTCCTTCACTGGTCGCCTGCCAGCAACTTCTTCCTTCCAGGCTCCTGGTCCGGCACGAGGATTCCCGACGTCTTTTGAGACCTATGCAGCTGCAGCCCCTGGGCTAGGTAACTTCGGCACTTCGGTGTCCCAGCATAGCCTCACTATCCAAGGGTCAGGATCCACTGTCGTTTTCTCCCTACCAGGTCGGGTTCGCCCGTGAACACTAACTTTGTGAATTCTAGCTCCCATAGACTTTGTCCCGCATCCCGCGTGAGAGTGCACACTCTGCACCCGAGTCCCCTGGGCCTCCTAGTAGTAATCTAACGATTCCCTAGTCAAGTCCTAGCGATTCCAAAGCCTATTAGTACTGTTACTTACCTGCTAGTAATTCGCATTCCACTTTTAGAGTATATGGTTTTTCGTGCCCCTCGGGCATTTGTGTATAACGTGCTAACTTAAGTATTTTCATAAGAGTTTTGTTGTGTGCTTAGCACCCTGTCCTCATAAAGAGTACAGGGTTGTTGTGATTCTAATAAATACACTGTTTATTTTCATAACACTTGTGTGGTGTCCTTTCACTGGGTGTTCAAGGGGTAATGTGATGGTAAAACAGCTGGCTTAACACGCCCTCTAGAGTCTTAGCCTTAGACTGCTCGTATCCATGCTACTAGGATAGCTGGTCTATAAGGTTGACTTACAACCAATCATCAATAAGGGTTGTTTGGACTGATATATAGTGATCACTAGAATAGTGAGCACTGCACATCAGGCCAACTTCTCACATTGGTGAGCAGCGGTTGGGATTTGAGCTTGCTGTTGTTTTACCACACATGCCCTAAGAATATCTTGTGAAAGATCACATAAGTACTAAAGGTACATATAACTTAGCTTAGAATACTCTGAGTTCTACTGAACCAGCTGTTGTAGCTCCTAGGGCCTAGCACACCCTAAACTACAACTCTAGCAAGGGATCAGTAGGCAAACACATAGTGTAGGTAAGTGCACCACTTACACCTCACTAGAAAAGCATGTCTACCCAGGGAGAATCTACTGAGACTCCCCTGGTCAGTGTTGACCCTCCACAGGTCACTTCAAGATATGCAGCTCTCAGTTTCCAGGAGATGAGACAGATCTGTGTCTCCAGGAAACTGAAGCAGGGGTCTAACCCCACCATTCCCTTTCTGATAGGTCTCTTAGAGACATATGATGCCAGAAAGCTTTCTCAGTTACATGAGAACATGCCAGCCTTAGAGGGAACCTCTGGGGATCCAGACCTCCCCAACACTGCTACTGCAGTTGAGGAGGAGGAGGATCAGGAGGAACTCTCTGGGGATGAGGTAGACAAAGGTCTTGAGGTAGTCAGAAGGCTAACCAGGGCCAACTTAGACTTACTTGGGCTAGGATCTGGGGGACCCCCAGTACTGACCCGAAGTGGGCCTAACCTTGGAGTTAGGAGAGATAGATCTCTTTCTAGGGACTCCAATAGATCTCTGCACTCTAATGCCTCTTCTCAGGGGCGAAGGAATCCTCCACAGAGGAGATTTACTTCCCCTCAGAGAAGGGAGCATGAAGCTAGGATGAGACAAGCTGAACTGAGGATTGAAAGGGAAGAACTTGCCCTGGCCAAAGAGAAGCTTGCCTTTGCTAGAGAGCAGCAGATGAGTGGGCTAGCTCCCACTGGTGGCAGCAATCTCCCAAGAGATAGAGAGAAGGGGTTAGATACTAAACACCTGACTAAAATAGTGCCCCCTTTAAGCAAGGGGATGATATCCAGAAATGGATGGCTGCTCTGGAGAGGGCCTGCACTGTGCAGTGCATTCCCCAGAGTCAGTGGGCAGCTATACTGTGGCTCTCCTTTGATGGCAAAGGTAGAGATAAGCTCCTCACTACTAGAGTTGAGGATGCTAACAATTACCAGGTCCTGAAAAATGCACTGGTTGATGGGTTTGGCTTAACCACTGAGCAGTACAGGTTGCTGTTCAGAGACACCCAGAAAACTCAGTCTCAGGACTGGTCTGACTTTGTTGATTGTGCCACTAAGGCTTTGGAAGGCTGGCTACTGGGTAGTAAGGTTACTGATTTCAAGGGATTGTATAATCTAATTATGAGAGAGCAAGTCTTAAATAATTGTCAGAACCAGTTATTACACCAGCACCTGGTAGACTCTGATCTGACCTCTCCACAAGAATTGGGTAAGAGGGCAGACAAATGGGTCAGAACCAGGATTAGGCCCAAGAACCAAGGTGGTGACCAGAAAAAGGAATCAACCAAGCCTCAAGAGAAGGGTGGGAATAAATCTACAGATCAAACCACATCAGGGCCCAAAAAATCCTCTGAGGGGGGTGGGTCCCAGAATCCTTCCAATAACCAGAAGAAACCTTATTGTTATCCCTGTAAACAGGTGGGTCATTTAAAAACTGACAGCAGTTGCCCAAAGAATAACAATAAGGAAAACATACCCCCAAGTAACATTCCCAAACCTCCTGTTACTACTAGTAGTAATCCCCCAGGTGGTGGGAGTGCCCCCAAGAATTTGGGTGCATTTACTTTGGGAGTTCCTGGGGACTCTGGCCTAACCAGGTCCCCTGACTTAGATACTCTTGTCTGTGAAACTGGCATGGGGTTTGCCAACTTCACAACTTGTCCCAACACTTTGGGCAAGTACAGACAGGAGCCCCTCATCAATGGTATAAAAGTTGAGGCCTATAGAGATACAGGGGCTAGCATCACTATGGTGACTGAGAGTCTAGTCCCCTCCAGGCAACTTTTACCTGGTGCCACATACCAGGTGACCAATATTGATGGAGTACAGAGAGATCATCCCATGGCAGTGGTCAATCTCAGCTGGGGAGGTGTCACTGGCCACAAGAGAGTGGCAGTGTCACCAAACTTGCCTGTAGATTGCCTACTGGGGAATGATTTAGAGCTCTCAGCCTGGGCTGAAGTAGAGCAAGAAACCCATTCTAGAATGGTGAACATCCATGGTAAGGGTAGTGGGGCAGTGGTAGCCACAGCTCCAGTCCAAGATATCCTCCCTGAACAGGTCAGGAGGGTTGTGCCAGTCACAACCCAATCTCAGACAACTTCCTTCCCAGAACAGGTTGTCAAGGCTGTGATGGTCACAGCCCACACCCAAACTGAGCCCCCTCCTGAAAAGGTTGGGAGAGTTGTGATGGCCACAGCTCAAACTCAGACAGATGACAGTGTTGTGAAGCCTGAAACTATGGATCACTCCACTCAGACAGAGAGTATTGAGGAGGAAGAGAAATCTCCCTCCCACCAGACTTTAGGAAAGGATCAGCCTCCTCAGGGAACTGATCTGACCCCTTGTGAAGAAACTGCCACAGAGGTAGTCAGGCCTAGCCTGGCAGAACCCCTGATGTCAGTGGACCCTTCCAAGGTGGGACCCAGTCTGGAGCAGGTAACCTGCCCCTCTCTACCCTGCCTCAGTCAGCCCAGGGCTGTAGAGGTCAGGGAGGCCAGTGGTGGACCCCAAAGGGCCCCCTGTCCAAAAGAACTCCCCAATCAGCAGATTAAGGGCACTGAAGCTAGTAGTCCTAGCCAAGTGAAAATAAAACACACTCCTGAGGGATCCCCCTTAAAATTAGTTAGGGACCTCCCACAGATGGGCACTGTTGGGCACAGCCAAACTTGGGACCTGAGGGCCCCAGACCTGACCTGTCCCTCCAGTAAGCCAAACAGAGGGACCCAGCCTCCAGCTTTAGGTAGCCAGAGGTTGACCCTGAGAGCTCATAGCAACTCAGTCCTGGAAAGTAAGGCACACATGGTGGATAGTGATTGGAGGAAGCTGAGCCCAAAATTAGTGGAGCCTCACTTCAGTACTCCATCTCAGCACCAGCCTTTTTCTTTGACAAAACACACCACAGGTAGAGATTCCCTATGGTGGAGACCCTCAGACACCCTTAGGGTGAGGGATTGCTTAGTGGACCATGAGATAGGGGGTAACCATGCCAGTGCTGGTACTTCCTTATATGGCCACTGTTGGACAGGCCACATGAAGGGCTCGCTCCCTCCCCGCAGGACAGGGCCCGGGCCACCGTCAGCACCATTGCCCGGCCCAGCCGCCATCTTGGACACGGCACCACGCGGCCGCGCGGCCTCAGCCCGACCCCAACCCTGGGCCTGGCCAGGCCCCGACATCCCGGCACCACCCTCCACCCAGGAGGTGAAAGGCCCACTTGGCAGGTCAATGGGAGTACGAAGTGTCGATGGCTCTCCCCCGCCAGGTGCCGAGCACCCCCAGCCTCCTTGGGCGCTGGCTCCGCCCCCCTGCTGGGTGTCTGGACTCCCTCATCCCAGACCTCCCGACCTCCAAGAGCGAGGGTCCGGACATCAAAGGGCGCCAGACCTATAACTGAGGCAGCCCCAGGACAGGAAGGCAGTTGTATCCTGGAGTCGAGAGACACCGAGAAGAACTCATCCTTGACGGACTGCTGGCGCTGCCACAGCCCTGCCTTGTGAACTATTGCCCTGCCTGCTGGCGCTGCCGCGGCCCTCTGCAACCTTCATCCTCGTGGGACCTGCTGGCGCTGCCGCGGCCCTCTGCAACCTTCATCCTCGTGGGACCTGCTGGCGCTGCCGCGGCCCGTAGTAACCTCCATCCTCGTGGGACCTGCTGGCGCTGCCGCGGCCCGTTGCAACCTGCATTCTCGTGGGACCTGCTGGCGCTGCCGCGGCCCGTTGTAACCTTCATCCTCGTTGGGACCTGCTGGCGCTGCCGCGGCCCGTTGCCACCTACGACCTCTTCGGGCCCTGCCGGCGCTGCCGCGGTCTGACCCATCCGAACACCGAGCTCGAGGATTGTGAGCTATCACCGTTACACCTCCGTACCCGTGGGTACCAAGACTGTCCCGCTACCCCCTTCCCTTACTAGAGACTAGAATTGAGAGGATCATCGTGTCCTGATCGCCTTGTATCGTACCACTCTACTACCAGAAGTGCCTATAAAAGGTGTTACCCTGATCTTTGTGTGGTGTCCATCTGTGGGGGGGAAGTTACCTGTCTGTGCGATCACTGTGCTCGGCCGACCCTTCAGGTCTCCGTCTAACATTGGTGGCTAGCGGCGCGATCCGAACCAACGCGTACCGTACAGACAGTAACTCACCCTACGACTAAAACCACAATGACGACCAAAGAGAGCGGATCGGCGGAGAAGTTCCAGATGGAAAAGCTGGAAGAATACAACCACCGAGAGCTCAAACAATTTTGCATGGACTTAGGCATTGCTACCACCGGGCTAAGCACAAAAGAAGACTTCAAAAACGCCCTAGAGGCCTGGACAGAGACAAATACCGCAACCCCCCGGGACCCCGCAGCCCCGGAAATCAACACCACCCGGACGGAGGAACGGAGAACAGGCCCCTCCCATGAAGAGATCCAAGAGCGGGAAAAAAATAGATTACACGAGTTAGACTTGGCACGACTCAGATTAGACGGAGAATTGAAACTGGCGGAACAAAAAATAAACTTAGAACACTTACGGCTCAGAGAAGAGCGAGAGGAAAAACAGAGACAGAGAGACCTCGAAGAAAAAAGACTGGCATACGAGCACGAGTGCAAACTAGCGGAGATAGAAATACGCAAACTGAACAAAAACCTAGGGGTGCCCGAGCAACCGCACTCCCCGGGTCCTACCGAGCAGAAGGTCCACATCCCCAAGGATGTGGTCCGAGAATATCACCGGAACGACGACATACAGCAGTGGTTCAAGGCCTATGAGATTGCCATGACCGCCCACCGAGTCGCTCGAAGTGACTGGGGAGCCGGTCTATGGGGGAGATTCGTCAACGAGGGTCGTGATGCCCTGCTGCAACTTCCGGACCATCAAATGACGTCCTATGACCACATGAAGGCCGCCCTCCTCAGTCGATATGGACTTACACCCGAAATGTACCGCCAGAGGTTCCGCAACTGCACCCGGATCCCAGGTACGACGTGGTTGGAATACGTGAACTATTTCAGCCGAGCCTTCGAGGGGTGGATCAAGGGTAACAACGTAACCACTTACGAACAACTCTTCAATCTCATTGTGTGGGAGCACCTCTCCAACAACTGCTTTGTCGAGCTCAGGCAGCACCTCCTCGACAGTAAATTGACTGAACCCCGGCAGCTCGCCACCGAGGCTGACCGGTGGGAGAGCACCCGAGTGGCCCGGAGTGGGCCGAATGAGCAGAACAGAACCAACCAAGGTCACCATCGTCCCCGAGGAGGAGGAGGAGGCCCGGGCCGGGGCAGAGACGCCGCCCCGGCCGCACCCACTAACGCCACCCCGGCCCCAGCAGGCCGGGGAAACCCCCCGATGCGCCCGGGGTTCCGAGCTAACGTGATGTGTCATCGATGCCAGCGAGTCGGCCACTATGCCAGTGACCCGACCTGCCCGAAGAACCAGGCCCCCGGGCCCCGCCAAATGGCGGCCGCCGCCCTGGGAGAAGAACAAGTCTCCGAAGACACGGAGACCTATGAGTCGGAGCAGTTCGAGTGGGAACCCGCCGCCATGACCCTGGCATGCCTAGGAGGAAGAGACATGGTCCCGCGGACTCCCCTGCCCGCCAACACTCGGAAGTACAGCCAATGGGTGAGCATCAATGGGTGCAAGGCCGAGGCCCTGCGTGACACCGGGGCCAGTGTGACGGCCGTCCGCTGTCACCTGGTAACCCCGGAACAAATCCTACCAAACGTACTTTGCCCCGTCCGATCGGCAGATAACTCAGAGAGCCTGTGTCGGATGGCCTGCGTCCCCTTCGAATGGGGAGGAGTGTCCGGCATGCTGAAAGTAACTGTCCGTGACGATGCCCCCGTAGACTGCCTCCTGGGGAACGATCTCGAGAGCTCCCCGTGGGCCGCTGTGGAAAGAAGAGAGCATCTGGGGATGTTGGGTCTCCCGGACTGGGCGTGCATAACCACCCGGTCCATGGCCACCCGCACCATCCCTAGACCAGAAGAACCAGAATGGGCAGCACCTCCGCCCTCGATCACTCCAGAAGAAGACTTCCTCCAGACCGACCACCCGGACCCCACCCCAGAGGGGTCCACACAGCCCCCCGAGCTTCCCGACCTGGCTCAGTGGCGTCAAGAAGGGGGGCCCACCCAGGAACAATTCCGGCAGGAGCAAAAGACCTGCCCCTCCCTCAAGGGATTGCGACAGCAAGCGCTCGCCCAGAGCCAAGGAGACACCACCGGGGCCCACTGGGTTTATTGGGACAATGATCTCTTGTACAGCGAACAGAAAATCGCAGAACTGGGGGCCGGGCGAGTGCTAGTGGTGCCCCTCCACTTCAGAGACTTCCTGTTGAACCTAGCCCATGATGTCCCCCTGGCCGGGCACCTGGGCCAAGACAAAACCTACCACCGCCTGGTGACTCACTTTTTTTGGCCCAAAATGAGAAATGGCGTATCCAACAATTGCCGGTCCTGCCCGACCTGCCAGGCCAGTGGGAAGAGCGGCCGCAAACTCAAGGCACCCCTACAACCATTCCCCGTGGTGACCACCCCGTTCGAAAGGGTGGGAATAGACATTGTGGGGCCCCTGGACCCCCGAACAGCACAGGGACATCGCTTCATCCTGGTCCTGGTGGATCACGCTACCCGCTATCCTGAGGCGGTCCCCCTTCGTACGATAACAGCCCCAGTAGTGGGTCGAGCCTTGATGGGGATCTTCTCTCGAGTGGGCTTCCCCCGGGAAGTCGTCAGCGACAGGGGTACGAACTTTATTTCAAAGTATATGAAATCCCTCTGGCAGCAGTGCGGAGTCACTTACCGATTCACCACCCCCTATCACCCCCAGGGGAACGGACTGGTCGAGCGGTTCAACCGCACCCTCAAGGGGATGATCATGGGGCTGGAAGAACCCCTACGCCGCCAGTGGGACGTGCTACTACCGTGCCTCCTCTTCGCCTACCGAGAAGTCCCCCAGAAGTCCCTCGGCTTCAGCCCCTTCGAACTCCTGTACGGACACCCCGTTCGCGGGCCTCTCAGCCTAGTGAAGGAGGAATGGGAAATGGCCCCCCTAAAGACCCCTCCGGACGTCTACAAATACCTCCTGACCCTCCGTAATCAGACCCGGAAATTCAGGGAGATCGCTAAAGCCAATCTGGAGGCCAGTCAAGAGGACATGAAGAAGTGGTACGACCAACATGCCTCCTCCATCGAGTTTGAACCGGGTCAGCAGGTATGGGTGATGTCCCCCATCGAACCATGTGCCTTGCAGGACAAATGGACGGGGCCCTTCAAGGTGATCGAGCGCAGGAGCCCCGTCACCTATCTCATCGACCTGGAGTCCCCCCGGAACCCCCTCCGGGTCCTCCACGCCAACCGACTCAAACCCCACTTCGTGCGCTCAGAGCTCAGCCTGCTGATGGCTACCGACAGTGGCGCGGAAGGAGACTCCGAGCCCCTCCCTGACCTACTGAGGACCCGGGAAAGAGATGGTTCGGTGGACGGGGTCCGACTCTCTGAGGCCCTGACCCCAGAGCAGCGTCAAGATTGCCGGGCCCTCCTGCTGCCGTTCGCAAACCTGTTCTCTCTCGCACCCGGAGTCACCTCCTGGTGCCTGCACGACGTGGACACGGGGGACAGTCCTCCTGTTCGACACCGGGCGTACCGAGTACCGGATCGGGTACGTACATGCATCCAAGAAGAAGTCTCCAAGATGCTCGCCCTCGGAGTCATCGAACCTTCGGACAGTCCCTGGGCCAGCCCGGTCGTCCTGGTCCCCAAGGCCGCGGCCCCGGGCACCACCCCTGAACTCCGGTTCTGCATTGACTATCGGGGTCTGAACGCGGTCACCCGAACGGACGCTCACCCTATCCCCCGAGCAGATGAACTAGTCGACCGCATGGGGGCAGCCCGCTACCTAAGCATCTTCGACCTGACAGCGGGCTACTGGCAGATCGGCCTCACCCCCAGAGCCCAAGAACGTTCCGCTTTCTCCACCCCGGATGGGCACTACCATTTCAGAGTGATGCCCTTCGGCATGAAAAACGCTCCAGCCACTTTTCAAAGACTGGTGAACCAGGTATTGGCGGGCCTCGAAGAATTCAGCGCCGCCTACCTGGACGACATCGCGGTATACAGCCGCCACTGGGCGGATCACCTCCACCACCTCAGAGAGATCCTGCAGGCCCTCCAACAGGCCGGCCTCACCATAAAGGCCAGCAAGTGCCAAATCGGCCAGGGGTCCGTGACCTACCTCGGACACCAAGTGGGGAGCGGTCTGGTGGCCCCCCTCCAACTCAAGGTAGCTGCCATTCAGTCCTGGCAACCCCCCGAGGCACAAACCGAGGTCCGAGCCTTCCTGGGGCTCACCGGATAATACCGGCGGTTTGTAAGGGACTATGGCAGCATTGTGGGGCCCCTCACGGAGCTCACGTCTAAGAACCACCCAAAAAGAGTCAACTGGACTCCCGACTGTCAAGCAGCCTTCGAGACGCTGAAGGCCGCCATGTGCACCGCTCCTGTGCTCCAGGCCCCCGACTACAGCCGCGAGTTCATCGTGCAGACCGATGCCTCCGACCATGGTATTGGGGCCGTCCTCTCCCAACTGAACCCCGAAGGAGTGGACCAACCAGTGGCCTTCATCAGCAGACGCCTACTGCCCCGAGAACAGCGCTGGAGCACCATTGAGCGAGAGGCCTTCGCGGTGGTATGGGCCCTCAAGAAGCTCCGGCCATACCTCTTCGGAACCCATTTCCGGGTACAGACGGACCATCAGCCCCTGCAATGGCTCATGCAGATGCGGGGGGAGAACCCCAAACTATTGCGATGGTCCATCTCCCTGCAGGGGATGGACTTCACTGTGAAACATCGCCCTGGCCAAGACCACGCCAACGCGGATGGCCTGTCCCGCTTTTTCCGCCTCGACGAGGAAAGTCCCCAAGAAGATGGGTGACTCTCCCCGCCTTCAGCTGGGGGGGACGCATGTTGGACAGGCCACATGAAGGGCTCGCTCCCTCCCCGCAGGACAGGGCCCGGGCCACCGTCAGCACCATTGCCCGGCCCAGCCGCCATCTTGGACACGGCACCACGCGGCCGCGCGGCCTCAGCCCGACCCCAACCCTGGGCCTGGCCAGGCCCCGACATCCCGGCACCACTCTCCACCCAGGAGGTGAACGGCCCACTTGGCAGGTCAATGGGAGTACGAAGTGTCGATGGCTCTCCCCCGCCAGGTGCCGAGCACCCCCAGCCTCCTTGGGCGCTGGCTCCGCCCCCCTGCTGGGTGTCTGGACTCCCTCATCCCAGACCTCCCGACCTCCAAGAGCGAGGGTCCGGACATCAAAGGGCGCCAGACCTATAACTGAGGCAGCCCCAGGACAGGAAGGCAGTTGTATCCTGGAGTCGAGAGACACCGAGAAGAACTCATCCTTGACGGACTGCTGGCGCTGCCACAGCCCTGCCTTGTGAACTATTGCCCTGCCTGCTGGCGCTGCCGCGGCCCTCTGCAACCTTCATCCTCGTGGGACCTGCTGGCGCTGCCGCGGCCCTCTGCAACCTTCATCCTCGTGGGACCTGCTGGCGCTGCCGCGGCCCGTAGTAACCTCCATCCTCGTGGGACCTGCTGGCGCTGCCGCGGCCCGTTGCAACCTGCATTCTCGTGGGACCTGCTGGCGCTGCCGCGGCCCGTTGTAACCTTCATCCTCGTTGGGACCTGCTGGCGCTGCCGCGGCCCGTTGCCACCTACGACCTCTTCGGGCCCTGCCGGCGCTGCCGCGGTCTGACCCATCCGAACACCGAGCTCGAGGATTGTGAGCTATCACCGTTACACCTCCGTACCCGTGGGTACCAAGACTGTCCCGCTACCCCCTTCCCTTACTAGAGACTAGAATTGAGAGGATCATCGTGTCCTGATCGCCTTGTATCGTACCACTCTACTACCAGAAGTGCCTATAAAAGGTGTTACCCTGATCTTTGTGTGGTGTCCATCTGTGGGGGGGAAGTTACCTGTCTGTGCGATCACTGTGCTCGGCCGACCCTTCAGGTCTCCGTCTAACAGCCACTTAGGCAATATAGGCTTACCTGGACAAGGATAGCCTTATCTCCTTTCGTTTGGGGGGGGGTTATGTAGGAAGGTAGATCCCTGACTATGGTTGCCCCCAACTTTTTGCCTGGTGTTTTGCTGGTTTTCTGACTTAGTTGACCTGAGGCCCTGCTATTCAGGACCTCAGGCCCACTGCTCTCTCTGTAAAATGGATTCCATGTACCTTAGGTACATATCTAAATTGGATACTGAGCCACCTTATCAGTCCCTGTACCGTGTACCTTAGGTACCCAGGGCATAGGTGTACCCAGGGCCTACCAGGGGCTGCAGCATGTATTATGCCACCCCTGGCTGGCCATCCAAATCTGACACAACTGGCTGCACGACAGCTGGGGCAAGGTGGTGTAATCACCCTTTGCTTTAGATATAGTATACCTATATCTAACCCTAAAATGGACACACAGATCTCCTATCAGTCACTCCTATGGCAGGCCTTAACAATCCTGAAGGCAGAGTGCGTGGAATCGTGTGAGATGGTGCTCTGGCATGAGCTGAGCCTGTCTGCGGCTTTCGGGATCTATCCCTTAGCCGTTTCCATGATATCGCATACCATATACTCTTAAGTGCATTATAATCCTCGCGGTTAAATGCCAACTCTGGTATCGCTTTATCAAAACATGTCGAGTAAGGTGTCATACGAATTGGAATACTAACCCCTCGCCAATTCTGGCGACGGGGTTAGCATTCCACCCTTCTAGAGGGACACGACATGCATGTAACCTATAACCCGGTTAAAAGTCAGACAGAGCCTTAGCATCCACAAAATGGATGCTGCCACCGAGACACAAGTCTGCCCTCCTGCTGCTGGGAGTCCTCCCAGAGCAGGAGATAAGGACAAAGGGTTTCCTGCCAGGGGCGGTGCCAGCACCGTCCCAGACAGGGTTTTGTGTATTGTAGGTAGGCAGGGCTTCAGAGGAAGGTGACTGCACGTGGCACCCCGGTGCTCACTGTGCATAGGCTGGCTTAAACCAGTTCCAGGGACACTCCAGACCCTGTGCTGGGGAAAAGCCCGCCAAGGAAGTGGGTGTAACCACCCCCCTCCTGGTCCCACCCATAGGGCAGGACCTAGTCGCGTGCCAGCCCCCTTTTCCCAGATAAAGGTAGGGACTGGCCCCCTTCCAAATCAGATCATCTTTGGAATCAAGATACCACTTTCCACGAAAGGACTTCACGATTTCTTCCTCAAGATTCTCCCTTGTGGCTAAGGAGTAGTCACCCTGCATCCGCAGGCACCATCCAAGAACACTGCGGTCTGCTGCACGTCCTTCCTCCGGAATCCGACTGCCCAGCTCGACGAGACCCGGCTTCCCTGGCACCTCTGACCTCTACCCACCTCTACAGCACAGCTGAGAACCGTGGGTGCGACGAGACCTCGAGGGACCGGCCATCGCCAAGACTGCACGACTTCTGCACAGCAAGCCCACCGAGTAATTTCCTGGTGAGTGCTTTGGGGTCCGAGAAGCCCCCACCCTGAGCAGCTCCAGCACCGAAGAGCAGCCCCCCAGCATCTCCACGATCGGCGTGGGGCCCTTCTGCTTTTTGCTGCTCACCGCGTTGTTTGGCTACTAGCCCGCTGGCTTGTGGCCTTCCGAACGACGCCCGACGACAACACTGCTGCTGGCCTGGTTGCTCCAGACTGGCCCTTGCTTCCCTCCATCGGAGAAGTACTCTGGACCCTCCTGGTCCGGCTAAGACGCCATTTTAGGTCCACCGCGTGGGCCTTGCATTTGCCAAGACTTGTTGCCCAATCCTGGGTCCAGCGACGTCGACAGCAAGAACCTTCGTGGGACAGCTCGCACCTCCATCCTGGTCACCGACAACGCCTCCTGGTCCGAGAGACTGCAGAGCCCAGCAGCGCCCACTCACCTGACTGCGGTGACTTCGCCCGGTGCCATCCTGGTGCCCACTTAATCACTGGCTAGTGATTCAAGAACTTGGTCCCCTCTGCTTTCAGGTTTCCTTCCTCCTTGATCCAGGCTTGGATCCATCGAACTTTCCTTCACTGGTCGCCTGCCAGCAACTTCTTCCTTCCAGGCTCCTGGTCCGGCACGAGGATTCCCGACGTCTTTTGAGACCTATGCAGCTGCAGCCCCTGGGCTAGGTAACTTCGGCACTTCGGTGTCCCAGCATAGCCTCACTATCCAAGGGTCAGGATCCACTGTCGTTTTCTCCCTACCAGGTCGGGTTCGCCCGTGAACACTAACTTTGTGAATTCTAGCTCCCATAGACTTTGTCCCGCATCCCGCGTGAGAGTGCACACTCTGCACCCGAGTCCCCTGGGCCTCCTAGTAGTAATCTAACGATTCCCTAGTCAAGTCCTAGCGATTCCAAAGCCTATTAGTACTGTTACTTACCTGCTAGTAATTCGCATTCCACTTTTAGAGTATATGGTTTTTCGTGCCCCTCGGGCATTTGTGTATAACGTGCTAACTTAAGTATTTTCATAAGAGTTTTGTTGTGTGCTTAGCACCCTGTCCTCATAAAGAGTACAGGGTTGTTGTGATTCTAATAAATACACTGTTTATTTTCATAACACTTGTGTGGTGTCCTTTCACTGGGTGTTCAAGGGGTAATGTGATGGTAAAACAGCTGGCTTAACACGCCCTCTAGAGTCTTAGCCTTAGACTGCTCGTATCCATGCTACTAGGATAGCTGGTCTATAAGGTTGACTTACAACCAATCATCAATAAGGGTTGTTTGGACTGATATATAGTGATCACTAGAATAGTGAGCACTGCACATCAGGCCAACTTCTCACAACGTTGTTGTTGCCTTTCTTCATCAGTGCTGTCACAACCTTCAGTGCTTTGTTATGTGAAGGTTGTAACTTGGAACTGCTTTAACTTTCCTCCCCAGGCTGCTTTACACTAATGCATGTTGGAGACAGAGGGGTGTGTGTCTGTGTGTCTGTCTTGTATTTTTTTGTTGCAGTTTTATATAGCGCGCACTGGGCCCAGGGCATTGGACTCCTTTACATGAGCACTAGATTCCATTACACAAGGCCAGATCCGTTGTTTTTGTTCGTGTTTTTTTTTTTTAGGCTCGGTGTGATAGTGATTTGTATGTGGAGGGGGTGGGGGGCACCAGGGCTTGAGACAGCGCTTCAGTGTTTTAGTAGTTCTTGTGTTGTATTTCATTAGCACGACAAAAAGCACAGGTATTGCTAAATCATCAGCAAATCAGCAGTAATACCTCCCTCTCACAGCCATCTATGTGAACAGATGCCCGCTAAAGACAAGCACTTCTACACAGCACTTGTACACACCATAATGGTCTTTAGATCATGGCTTTTTGTACCCTAGGGGTCTTTGATGCCAGTGTTCACGGATGTCAGGCCTGCAGAACTGCACTCTTGCAACCCATAAGTGGGCACGCTGAACATTCTTCTATGGCTGAGTTGCTTTTAGGAAGGATTCACAATTGTCTGCTATGAATGAGAAAAGGGTTAACAGCTTACACAGAAAACATGTAGGCTGAGGAAAGTGCACAGGGTCTGATTCTGAATTGGGAGGATGGGTTACTCAATCACAACATGAGGGACATCACATCTGCTTTATTTAGTTATTTATTTATTTATTTGTTTATTTATCTGCCTTATTACAAGTGCCATAGGTTATAAAGTACTTTGCAGGGTAGCCACTACGTTAATGACGAGTAACCTGTCCGTCAAACTCTAAATCAGGCTCATAGACTTCACCCTCAATGGAGCTGCTAAAGCTGGGCGAATGGAAGCTCAAATATTTAGAAGATACAGATTTGAGACACAGAGATAAACTGGAATTTTTACAGAGAGGGCACTTTTTTGGTCAAGTGCTGAACTTAGAATCTCAACCCAGATCTCCAGCTTCCAGGGTCAATACTACACAACATAGCCTCTCCTTAACCATGCATCTAGTGCTTAATTTGTGCCAGTGTTTGGCCGTGCTCATCACCGGCATGGGGGCGCTGTGAGTTTGTTTTTAAAATAAGCACCTGGTCAAAGTGTTTAAAATTCAATATATGATTGGAAAAGTAATAATACTAGTGTGTTCAAGCCATTCTTACAGCTTTAGGTCTCATAGTATAGGCCAAAGTGTCACATTTATTAAAATGTAACTGTAAGCAGATATCGTTGGTACTTGTGTATGGTAGCTCTGGCATGGACCGTAGGTGGTAAAAGCTGCAGTGTGCTCCTCAGAAATATCTTGGGCCCTGGAACTTATTAATTTACAAATTAAGCACTGCCCTAGTCAAGTATGAGTCATTGTCTGGATCTGAGTAACAGTACTCACCCCTCCTCCCCAGGAGTCCTACGCCTGGGCAAGCACTACTTACAGCATCTAGCATTTTTTAACCCAACAATTCTGCCTTCAGCCTTTCTTTAACCTTTGGGTATAAAGTTCTAGCTTCTGGGAAGCAAACAGCTCTCTAGTGCCTAGATAGCTGCTTTCTTGAATCAGGGGCTATTATTGTAAAGAAGTGCTGGACATTTCCTCTTCATTGTTTCCTCTGGTGTCTCCTTTACATTGGAGCTCAACACCACAACCAAACTATGAGTCTGAGTTAGAACTCAGCCCCTGGGAACCCTGTCATAGCTAGTGGATGCCTCAACTGAAGGCGCAATCAGTTAAAGAAGTTAGGGCCATATTATCAAGCTTGGGTGATACATTATCGCCGCTTTTATCGGCAGGAAACTGCCGCTAAAGCGGCGATAATGGGCTTGATTATATGCCCTTGTGAATTCCCATAGAAGCCCAGGTTCTTGTGTTAACCTGGGCTTCTATGGCAATTCACAAGGGCATATTATCAAGCCTATTTTCGCCGCTTCAGCAGCAGTTTCCTGCCGATAAAAGCGGCGCTAATATATCGTCCATGCTTGATAATATGGCCCGTGATTTCAACTATCGCCTGTATGGGTACTGAGATCGGCTCAGAGAATCAAAGCGTTAGAAGACTGGCACTAACTACTGTTGTTTACCTGCTTTCTAAGTTCATTGAGAGTGTGCAGCCGGGGCATTGAGAGCAGGACAATTGACCTGTTTGCCTGATGTGGGTGAGAGTAGGGTCCGGTGCTAAAAGCAGCCTTACCCGCATGCTGTCGGGCATTAACAACTCATAATTGCCCTTCACCTCATTATGCAACGATGTCTTCAGCTCAGCTCCGTAACTGTGGAGTGGGCAATGAGGGATGAACTGAAGTTTGTACTTGTTTCTTGCCCCCACCCTCTTCTCCCCCTCCCCCACCTTGCTCCCCCAATTCCTTGCTTGATTTGTACTTGATGTGTAGTGAGGCCTTTGGTCGTGATTCCAAGTATGTCCTTTGGATTTTCAATCTGCCTCAGAGGGGGTGAGGTGCTGTCTGAGTAAAGGCGATGATTGAAATCTGTCACATCCGCTGTTCCATGCAAGCAGCAGGGATTTCCCCACAAATGAGGCGGTATCTGCCTGGCTAAGACTCGGGGGTATATTATCAAGGGGTTTATCTCCGCTTTTTTGGCTTTAAAAGCCAAGAAAGCGGAGATAAAATTATCTCCCTATTACCAAGCTGTCGCTAACACCAGTTAGTGACAGCTAATAGGAGATAGTGACCATCTTGGGCCCCGCTTTGCATGTCAGTGATATTTATCACTAATGACATGCAAAGTGGGCGTGCCAAGATGTTAGCGACTGGAAACAGTCGCTAACATCGCTATCTCCTATTACCAACTTTTGGAGATATTCGCGCTAAGCGCGAATATCTCCAAAAGCTAACACCTGCCCTGAGCAGTTCTTCACCATGTTATCCAATGGGAGGTGGATAACATGGCTAAGAGCATTTGCTCGATAATGCATGAATATCGCTGACTTTTCAGCGATATTCATGCATTGCGGCCGTTTTTTATCGCATTTGCGATAAACCTTGCTAATAGCAAGGTTTATCTGCGATAAAAATCGCCGATGTGCGGCGATAATTTTTGTCTCTAAACAAGTTAGAGACAAAAATTATCGCTAGTTGTTGGTAATATGCCCCATGGTTTGTTGGAAAATGCATCGAAGTCAGTCACTGCTGGTGTAATTTCCACCACAACTATTCACCACGACAGGCCATCTTCAGATGACTGGCATATGGCAGGCAGGGTGTTTACACCTGGTGTCTGCACTTCTCCATCGTCTGTTACTTCCCCTTCCCTCTGTAAATCAAAGTGCTGTCACCACGAACACCACTCACAGGGGGAGTGGATTTCCTGAACAATCCTTTCAAAACCGACCTCATGCCCTGCATTATCTATGATAGATCATTTTTAATAGTTTGACTCTTTCAGAATGCTACTTTAGAAATCCTATTTGAAGTTTCCCTCAATTAGTTATAACTTATATCACAATCTGGGTTTACAACATGCTTTTTGCACCTTCCTCTGCCCAGGACCTGAACTCTTTGGCCTGTTTAATGCCTCACATTGTAAAGACATATTAAGTGCACAGTTATTACATCCTATTCGACAGGGTCCTTTTTTATGTTTGATTAAGTACAGTGTGAGAGAGAACTGTGAAAACAGTCATGAACATTAGCTCTCTGGCGAGACAATGGGGCGCCTCGTGCAGCCAGGCCCTGAACCTTGCTGAGCAGTGGGCAGCATCCCTGCTCCAATCCTGACCGCCTGGGAGGGGAGTAAAAATGATTATTCTCCTTTTTCAGAACCAAACTATGCAAAAAGATATCAGGAAAGGCAGAAACTTTACAAAGGAATTGTGGGGCATATTACCAACCAATAGAGATAATTTTTGTCTCTAACTTGTTTAGAGACAAAAATTATCGCCGCAAATCGGCGATTTTTATCGCAGATAAACCTTGCTATTAGCAAGGTTTATCGCAAATGCGATAAAAAACGGCCGCAATGCATGAATATCGCTGAAAAGTCAGCGATATTCATGCATTATCGAGCAAATGCTCTTAGCCATGTTATCCACCTCCAATTTGATAACATGGCTAAGAACTGCTCCTGGGTAGGTGTTAGCTTTTGGAGATATTCGCGCTTAGCGCGAATATCTCCAAAAGTTGGTAATAGGAGATAGCGATGTTAGCGACTGTTTCCAGTCGCTAACATCTTGGCACGCCCACTTTGCATGTCATTAGTGATAAATATCACTGACATGCAAAGCGGGGCCCAAGATGGTCACTATCTCCTATTAGCTGTTGCTAACTGGTGTTAGCGACAGCTTGGTAATAGGGAGATAATTTTAGCTCCGCTTTCTTGGCTTTTAAAGCCAAAAAAGCGGAGATAAAGCCCCTTGATAATATGCCCCTGTGGGGCATATTACCAACAACTAGCGAAAATTATCGCTATGTTGGCTTAGCGGCAATATTTTTATCGCCGAGCTGCGGCGATTTTTATCGCTTAGGAACCTTGCTATTATCAAGGTTTATCTCCTAAGCGATAAAAATCGGCCGAAATGCATGAACATCACTGAAAAGTCAGCGATATTCATGCATTACCGAGCGAATGCTCTTATCCATGTTATCCACCTTCCATTGGATAACATGGCTAAGAACTGCTCAGGGGCAGGTGGCAGCTGAATATCTCCAAAAGTTGGTAATAGGAGATAGCGATGTTAGCGACTGTTTCCAGTCGCTAACATCTTGGCACGCCCACTTTGCATGTCATTAGTGATACATTTCACTGACATGCAAAGCGGGGCCCAAGATGGTCGCTATCTCCTACTAGCTGTTGCTAACTGGTGTCAGCGACAGCTAGGTAATAGGGAGATAATTTTATCTCCGCTTTCTTGGCTTTTAAAGCCAAAAAAGCGGAGATAAACCCCCTTTGTGTTTTTTGAGGTGAAATCAGTGTATGTGTTGGTGTAAGTATAAGTTCGCATGTGCACATTTGTCCCTACATGTGAGTGTATAAAGGTAGAAAGCACAAAAAAGCAATATGAATATTTACGTCTTCTTTGAACTTGCATTCATATCGCAGCAGGATTTCTTTGAAGAGTAAGCATGCTCCCAGCAATCACGATTTTCTTGGTTTCAGGATTCAGGGCCTAATTTCTAGTGGGCCTGCATATTTCAATTATTGGTCCAACTCCTGCGTCTGAGTTTTGAGATGATATCTGAACTTACACAATTTTTCCCTGGTGAAGTTTGGGAGTTCCAATTAACAGAAGAAAACATGCAATATATCGCAGTACATTAGGAATTTGGTGCTAAATTCTAAAAATTATTCATTCAGTTCCTCATGTTAAAGATTTTTTTTTGTGTGGAATAGAATGAATTTACCAAGCCTAGAAAATATTGCTTTCCACAACATTGGTATTTACCAGGCCTATGAATACCTCAGCAAATGCTGGCCAACTTAGAATCATGAAGTTAGAGTAAAAATGTCTGCACAACAAATAGCCGACATGATGCGTTGTCTGTACTACTATTTCTACTGGCACCACTAAGGTAGTAACTTCTACAAACCACGTTGTTTTAGCATAGTGTATGTACAGAGGTCTCTACACTCAGACTGTTGAATTTAGACATTTTTGTTTGCAATGTTAAGAAAGAGGTTGCTGTAGAAGTGGGATTTTGTTCCCAAAATGAGCCCTTGCCCTGACCGTGGAATCATAGCAGCTGTGCTTAAGTTGAACCGGTGGTTTCCAGTGCTTGGCACCGGCACTTACTTGTCAACACCAGCAGTTGCAACAGTCTGCCACATGGTGGCACTGTTTGTTTGATTTAGAGATGAGTACACCAATAGTTGTTTCTTATTTCAATATACATTCAAAAGGACTGATACCTGCCGCCCAAGTGATTCTTATAGCTGTGGAGGACTGGAATCGACTGGACTGTCACACTTCCAGGAGTGTGATGGTCAGTAATTGTTTTGGTACTGTCAATGGCAGCGCTGGCAGGGGTAATCGGTGGAGCAAATTGCAGTGGCCTCCTGATCAGGGCCCTGGTACTTATTTGTTTTACAAAGTAAGCAATGCATAGCAGCTTATTTAGAGTTTGGCGGACAGGGTATTCTGCCACAAATGTGTTAAAGTATCCTGTCTGCCAAAATGATGGTCCACCCAGTCTTTTTAAAGTTTCTGGGGGTGGTGCCCGTCATAGAGCAACAGCCCGATTGAGCTGCGGTTCCCCTGAAGGCATAGATATCTTCACCTTGAAGGCAGAGATTTCTAAATACGGCAGGCGGTAATCCACCAGGGCATTGGATGTTATTACCTCATGCCCCTGGGAGACATGAGGCCAAACACTAAACGAAAGCCTTAGTCTTTATAATACAGCGTTAACTGGCAGATGATCTTCAGCATAAATGACCATTGCAAGCAGTTTTATTTAAAAGGGTACCATATATTCAAAATACCTATATTCAAACTTTATGAGTTTATCTGATTTAACTAAGAGTCGGGTTTACAGTAATCTGGAGGGGTTCTAGATTGGTTGTCTGAAGCTGGAGCCTTGGCCTGTACAGTGTATCTTGATGTGGTGTGCTGCAGGGCAGATGAAAGGGCTACCGATGGGAGGTAAAAGCTGTCAATAATAATAATAATAATAAAAATAATAATAGGCACATTTATAAAGCACATGGTTACACTCGGCCAGTGTGTCCCCGCGCTGCGGTGCAACTGCACAGATTGCCACAGCTTAACCTAGTCAATCCTGACTATCCCGGGGGGGAAAAGATGCGTTTTAAAATTTTTCCTGAAGGTGCCCTCCTGGGCTTCCATCCGGAGACTCAAGGGAAGTCTGTTCCATTGCTGGGCAGCCAGCAGGCGAAAGGAGCGTCCACCCATCCTTGCTCTCTTAATAGTGGGAATGCACACCAAACCCGCCCCACCTGATCTCAGTTGGCGCGTAGGGGCATAATGGGTGAGTAACTCAGACAGATAGGAAGGAGCCGTCCCCTGAATAATACAATGGCATACACACAGTGCCTTAAACAGGACTCTCTCTCTTATCGGCAGCCAGTGGAGTAGAGCCAGCACTGCCTTCGAGGAGGCCCTCCTCGAGCGCCTGAGAACCAGACGCGCTGCTGCGTTCTGCACCCCCTGGAGTCTAAGCACACATTTCCTTGTTGCACCCAGGTATAGAATGTTGCCATAATCCAGGCGCGATGTCACCAGGGCATGAACCATGGCTGCGGTAGGCAACATGTCCAGGGTTTTGCGAAGGGCCCTCATGACTCCAAAACAGGCGCCTGCCACCCGCCTGGTTTGGTTCTCGAAGGAGAGCCTTGTGTCGAGCCACACCCCCAGGTTCTTCACCTGAGCGCAGGGCACAAGGGTGGACCCCAGACTCTGGGGCCACCAGGCCAATGACCTCACCGACGGGGCTCTCCCCACCACAAGCACCTCGGTCTTGTCGCCATTCAATTTCAGGCAGTTGTTAGCCATCCATGAGGCCAGCTCTTGAAGGCATGCCACGAGATTGGAGGCTTCCGTATCCTGTGCTTGTGTTTGGGAGACCGCCAGCTGAGTGTCATTGGCATAGGACACAACCCTGATCCCAAACCCATCAGCAATCTCCGCTAGTGGAGCCACGTAGAGATTGAACAGGGTCGGGCTCAGGGTCGATCCCTGCGGCACCCCCTGTCTTAATTTGATGACTTTCGAATAGTGGGAGCCCTGCCTCACCTGAAAGCTGTGCTCCGACAGAAATGATTTCATCCAACTCAGGGCACTGCCAGACACACCTCCTTTCCTCAGACACTGCACCAGAGTGTGATGGGTAACAGTGTCAAAGGCGGCACTTAAATCCAACAGGATTAAGGCTGCCGCCTGACCCGCATCCACATATTGCCTGATGGTTTCTGTGGCAAAAAGCAAGGCAGATTCCGTCGAGTAACCGACCCGGAATCCAGATTGAGTGGGATGCAGGTGATTGAACTTCCCAATATGCGCCGTCAGCTGCATATTTAGCACTTTCTCTGCAACCTTTGCGAAGTACGGTAAAAGAGAGATTGGACGAAGATTGTCCAGTTGGTCTGGGCCTTTGTGAGGTTTTTGGGTAGCGGGAGGACCACTGCTTCCTTCCAGCTTCCTGGCACTTAGCATGTCCTAAATGAGGCCTCCACCAGGTGTCTGATATATGGCTCCAGGGTTTCCAAGCTCCCTCTCAACACTTTAGGGGAGGCCGGGTCTCTAGGAGAACATGAATGAATACTAATACAAATTTTCGTTAGCTGCTCTGGGGGGGGGAGGGGGGAATGGTAAAACTCTTCAACCCTTCACCCTCTCAGGCATACTCTATCTCCTCCAATGCCTCGTGGCATACTCGGTTGAAGTCAGGAAAGGTGGAATAAATTTTCTCCACCTTGTCTGAGAAGAAATCTGCCACGCGGTTGCATAGCTCTTCTGAGCCCAGAGCCGGAGCAGCCGACGTAGCTAGGGAAGATATCTCCTTGTAAACCCTAAACAGTTCCCTGGTCGAATTGCCCACCGACCCAATTCTTTCCAGGTAGTAAGCTGCCTTCACCCTTCTAATGATCCCATGATAGCTCTTCAATGTCTCTTTATACTCCCTCCTCCCCTGGTCCGAGAAGTCTTTCCTCCACCGCCTTTCTAGGCTTTTGCAAACAGTCTGCTTTTGCCGTTCTCAGGGAGGCGGTATACCAAGGAGCAGATTTTTGTGCTGTACCCGGTATTTTTTGTGACCAGGGGGCGATGCTGTCCAGGGCCTCCGTAATCCGCCTATCCAAGTTTATGCACGCACTTTCGGCATCTGTACCTCCAGGTAGGCCTCCCTGAGAAAGGGCGCTGCTAAACTTTTCCTGCGAGAAGCCAGCCCACTTCTGGCACACTATGCCCCTCTTCGCTTTCTCCCGTATCTTTGGCTCAGGCAGCCTCATAACAAAAGGGACCAGGAAGTGGTCTGTCAATACAACAGGAAGAGGTGGATAGACAACTATATCCTCCCAATCCACAAAAATGGGGTCAAGCAGATGGCCCCTAAGATGGGTAGAGGAGTCAGATATTAACCTGAGTTGTAGAGTGGCCATTTCCTGACATAGCTCACCCGCCACCACACAACAAGCATCATCAAAATGCAGATTGAGATCACCCAGCACTAAGAATTTATCATACCGTAGTGCCGGTTGAGTAAGGCAATCTATCAAGCTAGGAGAAAAGCGTGTGGAGGGACCAGGAGGTCTGTAGACCAGAAGCCCTTTCACAATGTAGTTCAATGTGCATCAAGCATCAATGCTTGATGGTTTCGCATGATGTTCACTGCTTGTAGGACACGCACACCCATAATCATGTTACAAGATATGATATATGAACAGCAGGTCCAGACTGGGAACCCAAAGCAGCCCTGGAAATTTCCACGGACCAGCCCCTACCTGACCCCGAGAGGCTGGAAACTCTTGCTCACTGCTATTGTTCCTAGGAGCTGATAATGCAGCGTCCCTGCAAAACCGGCCCGCACTGCTGTAATACCGGCCCCCACCACTGTAATACCAGCCCTCACTCTTCTAGCCACCCGGGGAAACACCCGTTTCACGTCCAGCCAGTCCAGCCCTGATGAACAGATTTACAGAAGGCGCTGGTACATCAGAGGCGAAGGTGCCTTCTCAAATTTATATTCTCTGCAGTTACCTCGGCAGTTGTTGTAAACCCTTTTGTCAACCTAGGCATGCTTCCAGCTGCTAAGTAGGCTGGAATATTAAACATATTGTTTTCCAATTTCCTCGTATGGGTCCTTTCATATACACTTTTCACAATACAAGGCTTGAGCCTTGCAATGGAGGATGGGCATCATCACATTAGTTTGTGTCCCATGCAAATGAGCACCGCCCTTATTCACCGCCTGCTCTGAATATCAGTACACTATCAGAAAACTAGTTGTAAAGGAGAACACAGCACCCAGCAGTAGACCAGCATGTTCCCAGAGACAGTTTAAGCCTGAAGAGGCTCCAATCCCCCAAGTATGAGCAGTGCTAAATTTGTAAAAGAGTAGTTGCTGAAGCCCAAAGGTTTGCTCAGATGCCTGTGACTGGTGCTACCAAATGTCAGGGTTGCAGAATACTAAAGCTATCTAGTCCTGACTCTGCCTCATGCTTCTTTCATCCACCACCAGACAATCCCTGACTCTTTATCTCACTCTTACCGGTTCTTTTTCATCCTTGCTTTCTCGCCTTATCACAGTTTTTCTGTCTTTCTCTCCCTTCTTATTTCTCCTTTTGAATGTTTTCTCTATTTTGCTTGAGGTCACCCTGGGTCAAAGTCTGATAATACAAAGATAGTGCAGGCACCCAAAGCAAAGAGTGCTGGTGTCCCTGATAGAGCGCGCGAGGCCACCCGACCAATAGTTTCGCCGTTTCCGGCTTCAGGGCCCATATACTTTTCAAATCACCATATACATCGATCAGGTGACTTCACGAGCTCTACCAAGTTGGTGTGTGTGTGTTCCCTGCTACCAATTTTCGGTGCACCCGACTTACCATCCACCGATGCGGGTGCCTAATGACCACAATGAATCAGGGAGCTAGCTGTAAAAGAAAGGCAGCAAAATACAAACCCAACCAATAACATTCAAATACTGTTTAAATGACCACGGACAACTGGAAGTTTTAAAATGTTTATCTAAAGTTCATTATTTTCTTGCATGAGGTACAATAAAACAAGGCAATCAATAACCAAGATAACGTAAATTATATATGCATAAAGAAATAATGACAGAGTAATCATCAAGGTACTAATAAAATGTAACGAGAAAAGATACTATGCAAGTCAGTATTATCTAAACAGGGATACCCTAAGTGTGGGTGACTATAGGAGAGCTTATAATGAATAACACGCTTCACTTAAGGTGAAGGGCCTTTGAACAATCTAGGCAACGAAGTTCTAGACCATATCATGAAATGACACACTGCTATGCAAAATATAATTTCTAACAAATGAGAAGACATAGGAATAAACTTATGGAAAAATATAAATGACTTTCAATAGTTGCAGAAAGGCATGGAAAATATCACATATGCAATGTTGAACTTTATTAAAGCAAAAGTTAGAAATTCAGAAGGTGCAAGAATTTCAAGAGTTTTCAGAGCAATATTTACCTAGAAAGGTGTGGAAACCAAACCCTGGCCACGGGTCAGTTAAGGACAGGAAACCCTCAAGGAAGGATATCCCTCAAAAGACGGCAGGTGCAGAATGGACACCCAGGACAGGACAGGATACCCTCGGAATAGAAATCAGGACAGGACCCTCAGGACAGGACAGCAAACCCTCAGGACAGGACCCTCTTCAGGACAGGACCGGAACCCACAGTTCGGAAGCAACGCCTGCGCTCCACCCGCTCTGCAGCTATCGATCAAGACCCCGATTGGGTCAGCGAACTCCCAGCTAAGTGCTTTACCAGCACTTTAAGGTTCAGTAGAACCTCAGTCTATGGTCAAATTCGGACAGAGTGCTTCGCAGCGCTCTGTATCTTCAGTCACCTATTGAGTGCGTTGGGTCAGTGACAGGTCAGCTAAACCAGACAAGTCGGACGGTTCACTAGGTGAACCCAGGGTAGATATACAGTTTGGGGACAGTGTACCACCCCCCAATGTTGCAAAGTGTCAAAATCCCTCAATTTGGATTGGTCCTAAGGTAGGATTTGGGTAACACACCAATCACAATACACGATTTGAAGCCTTCATTAACATATTTGGGTACCGCCTAGCAGGTTTGGGGTTCTCATGAGAACTGTGCAGGAAATTAACATTGTAACACATGAGGAGCAACATTCGCCGTTCTCGTAGCGCAGAGGTGGCTTTCCCAGGCGCATCTTGACTGTGGCTGCCAGCTGGCTGAGTTCCACTGTCCAAAGTGGCCACCTTTCAATGCTCCCTGGTCATGCGCAGAAGAGACCGTCAATATGGCTCCCAATCAGTTTGGACCCCCATTCCCCGCGGTACATGAAAAGTAAGCGAAAACAAATTAATACATAATAATGTCATTATGAAAATACATCATAGGGTTTGTACTTTTAACTCATCATCAAGAAATAAAATTATTGCATTAAATGTTAGCTATATTGACACGGGCACAAGAGCAGTGGCACGAGCAGTACCACATGATAAGCACAGCTATGAATTACGCATGCGCATAACTTTCCCTCCACTTCTGCAGACGCGTCAGGACACGTGAGTGTGGCTGACGCATGCGCAGTAACTAAAATACAAGCGGCGGCCATATTAGAGGACACGGATTAAATTCATTAGAAATACACATAGGCAAGCTTCGGGAACTTTGCCTAAACAAAATAAATGTTAGTAAAACATACGCTTTTGTTACCTTATTACACATAAACGAGGTTCTTGACTTCGGCAAGCCGCAAAATATGCGAAGCTTTGCTTCATCAATCCCCTCTTTGATGATATTTACTATCATCACAAATTATAATGGAACCAGATGCCAACTTTCTTTCATACTTTATAAAGTTCTATTTCTTCCAGCAGCCGTTCTAACTTTTCTCTCTCAGTTTTAGCAGGGTGAGAAGTTTTCACCTTTTTGTATATCTGATCATTCACCTCCTCTAATTCAATCTCATCCACACTTCGTTTCACTCCTCTTGCATTTACCTCGTGCTTTTTGGTACGCTTGCGGTATTTACAGCATAAGAAAATGGAAAGTATAATAAGACCTATAATACCAATTGGCATCAGAATTTTGAATAATAAGCTTTTACCTATGCTAGCAAGCCAATGACCTACATTTGAGAGACCATCTACCAGTCTCTTCCAGGCACTATCAACCTCGAGTGGTTTGAGTTCCTTTGCCAAATTAGTAATGTTTTTCACATATCTTTTGATCTGTACACTTTTGTCCGGAATATAAGTGCAACAATGTTGCGCCTTCAACATCCGGCAGACTCCGCCCTCTTTCGCTAATAAGGTGTCAAGAGCAAGTCGATTTTGTAAAACCATTGATCTGATCGCAACCATTTCGGTATTGACCAGCAGAAATCCATGAGCTGTTTCAGTAGACAGCACATCTACTATAGTAGACAATTTGCAAATTCTGTGAGTGTTCAGAACCACTCCCACTCCAGGTATCAGTGCACTGAAAATACTACCCATAATTTCACCTATACTTTCTCTTTTACTACGCACTAAGCCATTAGTATCTTCATTGCTTCCAGCTTTTCCATTCACATGGTATATTTTCGGGAAGACAATGCCAAAGTAGCAGCTTCCATACCAGTGATCCGGCAATTTGAAATAAGCCTTGTCCCCACAAATATAATAAATTCCAGGAAACACAGGCTCTGACCCATTTTTGAAACCCCAACCTCCAATTACCTTGTAATTATGTTCGCATTCACTGGAACCAATGAAAACATTATTATAATAGCTAGTCTTCTCGCGGTGAAGACATAGCTTGCCTTTCTTTTCAAAATCCAGCAACAGAGCAGGACCCGCTCCACCAGATGAGGTGCCTTCCATGTTCTCTGCCCACTTTGGCTTTTTCTGACTTTCGTCATTAGCCTTCTTCTGAATTTTAATTCTCCTTTTCTCTGCCATGTTCAGGAACATCTTTTCCTGCTCACGCAAAGAACAAGTCAAGTTATCTCTGTGTGCGTCTGCTATGTCAATGTTACCTATAGTCAGAAAGTAGTCTCCCATATATCTTATGGTGTCAGTTTTGGTATGTACAGGATTCAAGTTCCCACGTATAGGAAGTTCAGAAAAGATCACATCATTGTTAGAGTAATAGTACTGTAACGGTCCTCTTTTATAAAATAAACTAGCTAAAATGCTACAGGAAATTCCATATGTCAATGGCAGATGATGGTATGTCACGCCTTCAGCCACAGAAGTAGGCAGCTTCATGCAGACATAGCAATCTTCAATTTCCATAGTCTCTACATAGTGTATTAACAAGTTTGCGAAAACATTTAAGTGTGTCCTGTTCTTCATTCCATGATAATGTAGTCCTCCCTCATCTGATGCTTCTAAGTTCTGTTTTGTTTGTCTCAAAGCTCTTTCATGTCGTGCTACACTCTGTGTTGTTAGCTCCTCATTGTCAGTATTTACAACTTCAGTAGGGACAATGTTAGTATCTTTACTTACAGCAAAGGGAATGAAAATTGTTAATCCTATCCAGATAACTATCAGTACTACTACACTACATATACACACCTTGCAACACGTCTTAAAACGGCTGCAACTAGGTCTACCATTCACTGTTGAATCAGACATTTTTTGGCTCAGAAGGAGTCTCTCGAACCCCTCTTTTTGGCTTTACACAATTAGCTTACTTTGTGCAAATTCACGGTGGTTCGTCTTCCTCTTCAGCTGAGTACTCTGGGACGGGTTCTCCGTCGCTCACGTCAGTTATATCAAGATCTTCAAGCTCCTCCAAAACCAGTGTCCATTCAGGAGACTTGTACTTTTTGTTTTGCCTTTTTATTCGTTCACTCCTTCTTTTGGAAGAGTCTTCTTCTTGCTCTGCTATCCGAGCACTTCTTCTTGCTTCTGCACGTTTTTCTTCCACTGTCTTTATCCTAAGTCTCAATCTTTTTACAAACCTAGGCTCAAGGTTGTTTCTTTTCTTTAGTCTCTTAGTCGGTACTTGGACTTCACTTTCTTTTCTTATTCTCTTGTTCTCTTTATCTTGTGGTAATTCTTCTCCACTTTCTTCTCCTACTTCCCTTATCTGGCTAGTTCCAGGGCTAGCATCAAATTCTTCTGCCTGGTTGCTAATCTGGCCTTGTTCAGGAATATTTTGTTTTTGGCTTTCGATTGTCTCTGTTTCTGTTTCTGTTTCCTGAACCCGTTCTTTTAACCCTCTCTGATCCTGTTCAAGCACTTCGATCTCTTGATTTTCTTCTGCTCGAACTATCACTCTATTTCTAGTCTCTCCCTTATCTGCATCAGGTGTTAGCGGTGGTGTATCGAATACCTGCTCTGTCCCTGTCTGACCTTCTCCTTCCTCAGTTTTGATGTGAATCTCAAGCGGCTGAGGTTCTTCGCCTGTGCCTTGCTTTTCCTGACTAGTCCACTCTCTACCTTCACTAAGTCGTTCTCTTGTTCTGATAGGATCTTCGGTCAGATCAATCATCGGTATCCATTCTTCTGGCCATATGCTTGGCAGCTCGTCTTCAGCTACTCCTGGCTCAGTTTCCTGGACCTCTTCAGCAGGCTGGATTCTTGGCAGTTCGTAGTCAACTACTCCTGGGCCAACGTCTGCTGTTCCTGCAACCTGACTGGTGCTGGGCTGCTCGTTGTCAGTTGGTTCTGGTCTGGCTCCTTCAGGGTCCTCTGCTGGTTGCCCTTCTTCTTCAAATCCTCTGTCTGGCAATACCTTCTGGGTGTGTCCAGCGTGGATCCACTGGGGAACACCTGCGACTTTCACTGCAGTGGTTGTTACCAGGATTACTTGGCGTTTCTTTCCCCACCTTGGTGCCAGACAGCTTGATCGAGTGTGCTTCTTTATTTTGACCCAGTCTCCTGGAACCAAGCTGTGGAGAGGAGTCGTTGGATTGAGGATGCCGTCGTCTCCAATCTGGCGAGAGATAGAACGCACTTGGTCACCCAATCTTCTGCAGTATTCAAGCACTAAATCATCAGTAATACTCAACAGTTTGCTTCCTGGCACCCATGCTTGTCTCATCACTCTTCCCATAATGATTTCATGGGGACTTAGGCCTGTCTTGCGGTCGGGAACACTTCTCAGTCCCATCAGGACCAGGGGCAGGGCCTTCACCCAGGTCATGCCAGTTGCATCAGTCAGCTTTGCTAGTCTGTTTTTGATAGTTCCATTTACTTGTTCCACTATTCCAGAAGCCTCTGGGTGGTATGCACAATGGAGTTTCTGCCTTATTCCAAAGGCCTTACACAGTTCAGCCAGTATTTCATTCTGGAAATGTCCACCCTTATCTGATTCAATAATGCATGGTATTCCGAATCTAGGTATCAGTTCTTTTAGTAAACACTTCGCTACTGTCAGTGCGTCACTTTGAGGAGTAGGGTAAGCTTCTACCCATTTTGAAAATACGCAAACAATGACAAGGACATATCGTTTCCCTTCACAACGGGGCATGGTGATGAAATCAGTCTGTATCCTTATAAAGGGACCCCCTGATCTCCCAATCCTGCTCAGTTCAACCATTGTCCTCTTGCCTGGGTTCATCTGTTGACATGACAGGCACCTCTGGCAGAGGGACTCTGCTACCTTCCTGAACTTTTTACTGTACCAAGTCTGTTGAAATACCAGAATCATGGCATCCCTACCAATGTGTGATCCTTCATGTATTAATCTTGCCATTGTGCCAAGCAAGTGTCGGGGTAACACAGGCATACCAGTTGGGCCCAAAATCACACCATCCACACGTCTCGGTCTACACCCATCCTCCTTCCATTTCTCTCTTTCTTGCCAAGGAGCCGATTCCTGCCACTCTCTCACTTCATCCCACGTAGGCACTTCTTCAAACACCTGAAGCTGGCAGCTGGTTCCTGGCCCCCCTCGTTTTGGATTTACAATATACCGATCTTTGGCACACCATTGGGCCACTCGATCAGCATAATCGTTTCCCAGTGATACTCTGTCCATGCTCCTTTGATGAGCAGCACATTTTACCACTGCCAGTTCCATGGGCAACTGGATGGCCTCTAAAAGGTCATGAACAACCTTCGCATTCCGAATGGGAGTACCTGAGGAAGTCATGAATTCCCTCTGTAGCCATAATTGGCCAAAGTCATGCACAACTCCATAACAGTACTGACTGTCAGTATACACTGTTATGCGTAAGTCCTTCCCAATTTTGCAAGCCTTTATCATGGCTATCAATTCGGCTACTTGTGCAGACTTGATGTTATATAGGTAACCTGCTTCTTCAATTTTGGTGAAAGACACTACTGCATAAGCAGCACTCAAGCCTCCTAGTTCATGTCTTAGACAGGAACCATCCACAAATAGTTCTTTATCATGCTCAGGCAATGGTACTTCTTTTATGTCTGGGCGTGGCTTAGTACTGAACTCTGTCAGGTCAATACAATCATGTTCATCATCATCCCCACCTTCTATTTCCAAGGGGTCGGGGAGTAAGGTGGCAGGGTTCAGAATACCGCACCTAACAATGCTTACATTTGCTGCACCCACAAGAATCCTCTCGTATTTAGTCAGCCGACTAGGGGTGAGATACTGTGTTTTAGTTCTGGTCAATAGAATTACCACTCCATGTGAAACATACACGGTCACAGGATGTCCCATGACAATGGACTCACTCTGTTCCAAACTTGCACAGGTAGCAGCTACTGCTTTCAGACAGCCTGGTAACCCAGCAGCTACTGGGTCCAAAGTGGCAGAGAAATAAGCCACAGGCCTTCTGGTCGTGCCATGTTCTTGAGTCAGGACTGACAATGCGCAATTATCGCGAGTGTCACAGAATAGGGCAAACTCTTTGGAATAATCTGGCATTCCCAACGCAGGGGCTGTACACAGACAGTTTTTCAGTCTTGTGAAAGCCATTAGACTTTCATCGTCCCACTCTACAACATCTGGCATTCCTCTCGTGGTCATTTTTATCAAGGGCCTGGCTAAGGCTGCAAATCCCAGAATCCACTGTCTGCAGTATCCTAATACCCCCAGGAACATTCTGACATCTTTTTGAGTACGGGGCAACTGCATCTTTTGAATTATTCTCACTCTTTCTGATGTGACTTTTCTGACACCCTTTTCTATCTGGTGTCCTAGATATTTTACTGATTTCGCACAGAACTGTAGTTTGTCAGGGGCCACTTTATGCCCTTTCTCACATAGATGATTTAGGAGGGCAATGGTGTCAACTACACAGTCCCTGTGACTTTTAGACGCCAGTAGAAGGTCGTCTATGTACTGCACTAACACAGAGTTCCCAGGTAAGATCAAAGTCTCTAGACATTTTTTCAAGATCTGATTAAAGATAGAGGGGCTCTCTGTATACCCTTGAGGGACCCGGTTCCAACAATACACGTGACCTTCGAAGGCAAATGAGAAAAGAAATTTGCTGTCGGGGTGCAGGGGTATCGAAAAGAATGCATGACATAAATCAATCACAGTGAACCATTCAGCATCCCAAGGAATCTGGTACAATATCACTGCAGGGTTCGGGACAATAGGGCAGCAAGGAACTACAATTTTGTTAACCTTTCTCAGGTCCTGCACTACCCTATACTTGCCACTGGGCTTTTTGATGCCCATAATCGGTGAGTTACATGGGCTGCTCATCACTTCCTGTATGATGTCTCCTTCTAATAATTTTTGTATTTCCAGAGTGACACCTGCTTTCACTTCAGCATTCATTCGGTAGGGCCTAGTGTTAGGATATACTGCATTGTCCTTGATGGCTATCTGTATGGGGTCCACATCTTTCATCAACCCCACATCCAGGCGCGCAACACCCATTGGGCTCACTGGGCTTCAGCCCCCCCCGTCGTCTTCTTCAGCCCGGGCTAATTGACACGCACTGAGATGACTGTGCATCGGAGCTGAGAATGTCATTGTTATTGATGCATTCTGAGAGGCCCGGCAGCCCGAGCCAGCCAGCCAGCCTCTGAACAGTATCAAGTAAACCCCCAGCCCCCCTCCCCCTCTTGTTTTCCTTTACTAGCGCCGAGGTGATATCCTTGCCTGAAGGCAGGGATTTCACCTAAGCACTTGATGTGTTCAGCATGGGGTGGGAGTGGGAAGATGTGCACAGCAGGGGGAAAGGGCTGGCCAGTGCAGGTGACGCTTTTCCTTTGTAAAGGAATTTCTGCTGGTGTCATATCCCAGGGTTTGCTGTCTGTGCACTTGTATGGATGTGTATTCCATACAAGTGCACAGACAGCAAACCCTGGGCTATGACGCCAGAAGGAATTAATTTACAAAGGAAAAGCTTCACTTGCACTGGACATCCCATTCCCCCTGCTGTCCATGCACTTGTAGGGAATTCACATCCACAGCGCACCTCACCAGATAAATGGTGAACAGGGCCATGTATCTTTCTCTAAAGAGGAGAGTCCCCTCCGAATATGAATATGTAGTGTAAGTTTGTAGTGTTCATTTTTTGGGGTGCTAGTGGGTAATTTTAGGGTTCAGGGTGGGTTACGGATTGGGGTGCCAGGGGGTAATTGTAGGATTCTGAGTGGGTATGGGTTTTAGGGTGCCAGGGATAATTTTAGGGTTCAGGGTAGTAATGGGTTTTGGTGTGCCAGGGGGCAATTTTAGGGTTCAGGACTGGTATGGGGGCCAGGGGGGTAATTTAGGGGTTCAGGGTGGGTGTGGGTTTTGGGGTGCCAGGGGTAATTTTAGGCTTCAGGGTGGGTATGGGTTTTGGGGAACCAGGGGTAATATTAGGGTTCAGCGTGGGTATGGGTTTTGGGGTGCCAGGGGTAATTTTAGGGTTCAGGGTGGGTATGGATTTTGTTGGGCAAGGGTGTAATTTTAGGGTTCCGGGGGTAATTTTGGGGGTCAGAGTGGTAATGGGTTTTGGGGTGCCAGGTGTAATTTTAGTGTTCAGGGAGGGCATGGGTTTTGGGGTTCCAGGGGTAATTTTAGGGTTCAGGGTGGGTATGGGAATTGGGGTGCCAGGGGGTAATTTTATGGTTTAGGGTGGTAATGGGTTTTAGGGGGCCATGGGGTTGTTAGGGTTCAGGGCAGGTATGAGTTTTAGGGTGTGAGGGGGTGGACATTTTAGAGTTTAGGGTGGGTGTGGTTTTCGGGTGTCAGCGGGCAATTTTAGGGTTCACGGTGGGCATGGGTTTTGGGGTGCCAGGGTGTAATTTTAAGGTTTAGGGTGGTTAAGGGTTTTGGGGTGCTATGGAGTTAATTTTAGGGTTCAGGGTGGGTATGGGTTTTCGGGTGTCAGGGGGGCAATTTTAGGATTCAGGGTGGGTATGGGTTTTGGGGTGCCATGGGGTTCATTTTAGGGTTCAGTGCGGGTATGGGTTTTGGGTTTGTGAGGGGGGGACATTTTAGGTTTCAGGGTGGGTGTGGGTTTTCGAGTGTCAGGGGAGCAGGGGGGCAGTTTTAGGGTTCAGGGTGGGTATGGGTTTTGGCAGTGGCGTCACTAGGTGGGTGCGGGGGGTGCGGACCGCACCGGGTGACACCAACACATGGGGTGACACCAATCTGCACTGCAGCCTCACATCTGCTCTCACCTTTACTGTCGCTCCCTGTGCAAGCTTGTTCCTCATGCTGTTCACACTCGCCAGCGTCTCGCAGGAGATCTGCAATTCTTGACTGCAATTTTCTTTGCTCACAAGGCAACTCTATAGCAGCCTAGCTCACCTGAGGGTGCATGGTTTCCTATTTTTCAGTATCTTGCACAGTCTTCAGTTTTCCAGTGAACCAGTTCCAAATTTCAGCTTGCTTTTCACTACAGTGCAACCTGTTGCTCGCACTCTTGTTTATACAAATCCAGGGAAGACCGATGGAGTAAGAGAGAGAGGGAGACAGAGGGAGCTAGAGGGAGTAATACAGAGAGAGGGCGCTAGAGAGAGCAAGACAGAGAGAGAGGGAAATAAAGGAGTAAGACAGAAAGAGAGAGGGAGCTAGAGGGAGTAAGACAGAGAGCGAGAGAGCTAGAGTGAGAAAGACAGGAAGAGAGGGAGCTAGAGGGACTAAGACAGAGAGAGAGGGAGCTAGAGGGAGCTAGACAGAGAGAGGGAGCTAGAGGGAGTAAGACAGTGAGAGAGGGAGACAGAGGGAGCTAGAGGGAGCAAGACAGAGAGAGAGGGAGCTAGACAGAGAGAGAGGGAGCTAGAGGGAGTAAGACAGAGAGAGGGAGCTAGAGGGAGCTAGACAGAGAGAGGGAGCTAGAGGGAGTAAGACAGTGAGAGAGGGAGACAGAGGGAGCTAGAGGGAGCAAGACAGAGAGAGAGGGAGCTAGACAGAGAGAGAGGGAGCTAGAGGGAGTAAGACAGAGAGAGGGAGCTAGAGGGAGCTAGACAGAGAGAGGGGGCTAGAGGGAGTAAGACAGAGAGAGAGGGAGCTAGAGGGAGTAATACAGAGAGAGAGGGAGCTAGAGGGAGCTAGACAGAGAGAGGGAGCTAGAGGGAGTAAGACTGAGAGAGAGGGAGCTAGAGGGAGCTAGACAGAGAGAGGGAGCTAGAGGGAGTAAGACAGTGAGAGAGGGAGACAGAGGGAGCTAGAGGGCGTAAGACAGAGAGAGAGAGGGAGCTAGACAGAGAGAGAGGGAGCTAGAGGGAGTAAGACAGAGAGAGAGGGAGACAGAGGGAGCTAGAGGGCGTAAGACAGAGAGAGAGAGGGAGCTAGACAGAGAGAGAGGGAGCTAGAGGGAGCTAGACAGAGAGAGGGAGCTAGAAGGAGTAAGACAGAGAGATAGGGAGCTAGAGGGAGCTAGACAGAGAGAGGGAGCTAGAGGGAGTAAGACAGTGAGAGAGGGAGACAGAGGGAGCTAGAGGGAGCAAGACAGAGAGAGAGGGAGCTAGACAGAGAGAGAGGGAGCTAGAGGGAGTAAGACAGAGAGAGGGAGCTAGAGGGAGCTAGACAGAGAGGGAGCTAGAGGGAGTAAGACAGAGAGAGAGGGAGCTAGAGGGAGTAATACAGAGAGAGAGGGAGCTAGAGGGAGCTAGACAGAGAGAGGGAGCTAGAGGGAGTAAGACAGAGAGAGAGGGAGCTAGAGGGAGCTAGACAGAGAGAGGGAGCTAGAGGGAGTAAGACAGTGAGAGAGGGAGACAGAGGGAGCTAGAATGAGTAAGACAGAGAGAGAGAGGGAGCTAGACAGAGAGAGAGGGAGCTAGAGGGAGTAAGACAGAGAGAGAGGGAGCTAGAGGGAGCTAGACAGAGAGAGGGAGCTAGAGGGAGTAAGACAGAGAGAGAGAGGGAGCTAGAGGGAGTAAGACACAGAGAGAGAGGGAGCTAGACAGAGAGAGGGAGCTAGAGGGAGTAAGACAGAGAGAGAGGAAGCTAGAGAGAGTACGACAGAGGGAGAGGGAGACAGAGGGAGCTAGAGGGAGTAAGACAGAGAGAGATGGAGCTAGAGGGAGTAAGAGAGAGAGAGGGAGCTAGAGGGAGCAAGACAGAGTGAGAGGGAGCTAGAGGGTGTAAGACAGAGAGAGGGAGCTAGAGGGAGTAAGAGAGAGAGAGAGGGAGCTAGAGGGAGTAAGAGAGAGGGGGCTAGAGGGAGTAAGAGAGAGAGAGAGGGAGCTAGAGGGAGTAAGACAGAGAGAGAGGGAACCAGAGGGAGCTAGAGGGAGTAAGACAGAGAGAGGGCGCTAGCGGGAGCTAGACAGAGAGAAGGAGCTAGAGGGAGTAAGACAGTACCTAGCGCCGTACATTTCTGACAGAGGTGGTCCATGCGGTAAGTCGTGAGGGGGTGACACCATGAGTTACCCGCACCGGGTGACACCAACCCCAGTGATGCCACAGGGTTTTGGGGTGCCAGGGGTAATTTTAAGGTTCAGTGTGGGTATGGGTTTGGGGGGGCAAGGGTGTAATTTTAGGGATCAGCGCGGGTATGAGTTTTGGGGCTCCAAGGGGGTGATTTTAGGGTCCAGAGTGGTAATGGGTTTTGGGGTGCCAGGGGGTCATTTTAGGGTTCAGGGTGGGTATGGGTTTTGGGGTGCCGGGGGGTAATTTTGGGGTTCAGGGTGGTAATGGATTTGGGGGGGCAAGGGTGTAATTTTAGGGATCAGTGCGGTTATGGGTTTTGGGGTGCCAGAGGTAATTTTAGGGTTCAGGGTGGGTATGGGTTTTGGGGGGTAAGGGTGTAATTTTAGGGATCGGCGTGGGTTTGGGGTTCTAGGTGGATGATTTCAGGGTTCAGGGTGGTAATGGGTTTTGGGGTGCGAGGGGGTAATTTTAGGGTTGCATGTTTTCTCCACTTGACCTGAGCATTAATCGATCCCGTTTATCTGACATTTTAGCCCCGCCCCATTGATTAACATTAGCCACGCCCCTTCATTTGCCATGTTAGCCCCCCCCGAAATTAAGACCTAGTTGCGCCCCTGCCCACATCCTTTCCAGTGAAATCCCACACCTCTGGCTTTACGGCTTCCTGTAGTTCTTGGGGCAAGTCCTGCAGGGTCAATCTTTTAATTTCTGAGTCAGGTCTAAGTAACAATAATTTATAAATGCCATCTTCATCTGGGGTCTGTATTTCAACACCTTTTGGTGTGCAAAAGATGGTACAGTTCATTTTGCACAGCAAATCACGACCCAGTAGATTCACTGGACTGGTGTCACAGACGACAAATCTATGCATCTGTTTAAAATTTCCAATTGAAATCTCCATTGGTTCGGTAACAGGAGTACTAATCAATTGATTAGATACACCCACTACTTGGATATTTTCTCCCGAGAGGGGTAGGTTTGGAACGTCCACTGTTCTTACAGTAGAACGGGTAGCGCCAGTGTCCAACAGAAAGGTGACATCATTTCCGTCAACCTTTCCTTCAATATATGGTCCAGACTGGTCTACCGGCAAGGAAGCGCCAAGTACGCACTCCTCGTCCTCCCCTCTCAGGCCCCGTCAGTCCTGATCATTACAAAGGAAGGTATCATTCAGCAGATACTGCGAAGTTGCTGTATTTCTGTTCTCCCCGCTTTCCCAAACTTCTATCTCTTCATCTTCTGCCTGTCTTCCCCTGTATACCTGCTTGGGTGCTCGAGGCACCTGAACTGTTTTTACCTGGGGTTGAGTCTTTCTTGGTCTTTCTTTCTGCGTCTGTGGAGTTAAATCAGGAGTTTTTTCATTAATATCTACTAATTGGGGACACTCGTTTCGCCAGTGTCCAATTTCGCCGCACTGATGGCAGGGAAATTTTTTCATAGCCTCTTCCCTGCTAAATTTGGGCCGAGGCTTTCCTCCACCCCCTCCCCCAGGACCTTTGTTCTCAGCATTTTTAACCATGTTACTCAATTGTTTTTCCTGCTGTTCTGCGAGCTTCACCTGAGCCCACATCACCTTTTCCTTGAGGGCCTTTTTCTTTTCTGCCATCTCATCCTCGCAGTACTTAGCGTACCGCAGGACCTCATCCATTTTTTTCGTATGCCAACAGATTTTATTATCTTTTATCCACTGACAAATTTCAGGTCTTAAACCATTTACAAACCTGTAAATAAAGTGCGTCATATCCTTCAGGTCGATGTTATCAATACCACTGTATGTTTTAAATACCTGCAATAACCTCTCATAGAAGGAGTGCACTGTCTCGTCCCTTTCCTGTGTTGTTCTATCTATTTTTGTCCAATCAGTTTCCTTTGCGGGCACCTTTTCTTTCAAATGCTGAATTACCTGCTCATATTTTCGCATGACATCCTTTGATGGCTCTCCAGTTTCCTTGTTTCTGGGGTACTCCTCACTCGGCCAGTCTATGTTTATTTTACACTGGGTCCATAAATCTACTGGAACCACAATGTCGAAAAACCCATCCAGGTCTTTCCACAGACATTTCTGTACCTTCACGAACCTTTCCACCTGCCTGTACCAGTCAACTGGTTTCTCTCGTAATTTTGGAAAATCGTTCGTGAAGGACACAATATCCTGCCTAGACCAGGGCACATGCACATATTTCCCTCCTGGAACTTCGCGCATGGGGCATAACTGCTCAGGTTTTTCTACCTCTCTTAAAGCAAACTCGGGAGTCACTTGTCGGGAGCGAACCTCTTCCCTCTTTTTCGCCCACCTGCTTCTCCATCTTTCCACATCTCCCCATTTCTGCAGTACCCCCATTAATTCTTTAATCTGCAACTTCTTCCCTGCCACATTCAGGTGTTCTATATCTTTGTCTGAGAAGTCTGCTCTGTACGGTTTCTGTAAGGGCTTGGATTTTGAGATATCTATCCCCATACTAACTGCTGTTTCGGTCAGTTTTTCGTGGAGCACTCTGGTGTTCCTTGTAAAGCTTTTACATATGAACGACAATTCTTCTTCAGAGTAGGTATTCAATCGATCCAACCCCACATTTCCTGCCATTAATTCTTCTATTTCGACCCTCAGCTTGTAGAGGTCTAAAGGTTTTGTTTGCGGAGTCTGCTTCTCTAATTCACGACTCCAACTCTCAATTTCATCCGGAGTTACCAGAGAGACATTCCTAGTACCTGTTGCTGTCTCTAATTTAATTTCTTTTGTATTAAAAGGGTTATGCCTCGGCTGTATTCCCTTTCCAGTCTGTTTGTTTGGTAATTCCAGGAACGCAACTTCAGACTCGCACTCACTGGACTGATCATCTATGATGATCGGTTCCTGTCTCGGGGTTGCCATGACTGGGGTCATAACTGGAGTAATCGGATTTCCCTGACCATTTCCGTATAACGGGACCACCGGTCCAATAGTTACTGGAATAGTCAATGCCTCAGGACTGGTATTTAACTGGGAAATTTTCTGAATTATTTCTGTTCTTTGTCTAGCTAGAGCCTCTTGCTCCTTTTCCACTAGTACCCTTCTTAAAGTTGTGTCATGTAATATCTGTGGGGTCAACGGAGGAGTAAAACTCGGGGCAGTAGGATGCGTTTCACTTGGTCCTCCCCCATAATTTGGTTTCGGGAATAAAGTTCCAGTATTAAAGGACCTGCGCTCTTCCCCATATGGAGGTTGAACAAAAGGCAGTCCTGAATTCGATGGTTTCTCTTCGCTTTCATACAAGGGTCTGGGAAAAAAGATTTTCGTACGTGAATATTTTTCTTCCTGGCTTGCGGGCACTTTGGGATATATATCCCTTGTTTCCGTCGGTTCGGGTTTTTCAGGATAGGGCAATACTTGACCACCCCCTCCCAGTCCCAGGGACCTGTCTTCTTCCTTTAGGAAGTGGCGTCGGGGAACATCTCCTACACTGGAAGGTCGGGTTCCCTCATTGTAAGGTGGCGGACTTCTGGTACAGATGTCATCTATTAGTTCATCATCTGAATCCCCCAGGGCCCCCCAATGCTTACATTTTTCAGTACTTTTCTCACCCGCTCCAATGTTATGACATGCCGGCATCATGGGAAACAGACCCTCAACAATCATGCTCTGTCTCCACTGTTTCATCCTTTTATCCCTGGACTCCTGTTTCTGCCTGGGGTACCACTTGGTCAAACCCTTGTCCATTCGGGGTCTTTCTCTTTCAAAAGCCTCAATCTCCCATTCCTCTAATGCCTCATACTGCGTTAGTCTCGGTCTGGGATGCAGTTCATTCATTCGGGTTCTTAAATTAAATAAGATCCTACCATTGAAAGTACCATCTAACGGAAAAGCCAATACTCCGTCATCTTTTGTGTACTTCACCCAATTCTCCAACCACACACAGGTATTGTACCCTCGGTCAAACATCATGAATGAGGCAGGAGTATTGGGTGCTGGGACAAGAACACCTTCTCTAGATTTTATCGGTTTGTCCGTTTTGAAATAATTTTTCACCTTACTTACAAGGGACATTTTTCTCTTGGTTCCGTACATAATATCGTATCTATTAGTCTTCCACTGATCCCTTTCAAACCCTAGGTGCCTTGGATCAGGTCGAGTTCCTGTAGTCTGCGAGTGCCACATACGACTTCTGCGCTAAACTTTGTTTACAAACTACCTCCAATCAGAACGCGCTTCAGAAATTCGTGCAACCAATGGGTGCGCGACACTAAATAAGCTCCGCCAATGGGTGCGCGGCCCCTTCGTGAGACAGTTCCCACGCTCCGGCGCTCACCCCTCCTTTACAATTCCAGCTCCGCTACCCGCCCGCTGCTTCTACCAATCCCAGCGCGGCACAGAGTGACGTCAGAGGCGCTTCGCGACTGACTCCCTCCCTTCACAAGGTAACGGAAACTTTCTTTCTTTTAAAGTGCTCAGTGCTTGGTTATTTTACAACAAATACACATTCGCCACAGTGCTCAAGTGTCTAGACAGAGAAAGAATTGTTTTACTGCAAGTAAACTACTTCCATTTACTTTTCACTCGCTGCGGGCAGATCTCTTCCGCCTACCCTTCACTCTAGCATCGGTGAACCTGTTATTCCCCTAAACTCATCCACTTCTTTCCGGGATATATTCCGAGTTTAAGGTTTCTCAGCGGACCCCTCTGCTTTCACGCTAGCTCCGAGGAACCTGCTACTCTTCCGATGTGACCCTTACTAGGTTACGCCACTATGGGAATTTTGCCAATGAACCCCGTTACTGTCATTTATTCACACATGTATTCAGAAAACCCTAGTTAGTGCTTCCCGGTTATCCTAACCTGCACCTAACTTTCCTTGAACCTGTGACCTCAGGACAATGGATTCTATTCACCACTTGCCCTCTCAATTCCCCGGGGAGTTCGGACAACATACAACTAGACGATTGACAATTGCATGGATTAGTACATATAACAATATAAGAACAAGAATAATGGCAATACAGTAATTCATGAATTTCAGCAGCGTATTCACAAGAGAGTGATCAGTTCCCTCAGAACAGCCGCTCTTATAGCAGCATTAATATAATAGCAGCTTCCGACTTAACTAGTCCAACTAATCCCTGCCTTACTCTCAACTAGTCCCTAACCATCCTCTAGCTACCAGAAAACTGATAGAGCGCGCGAGGCCACCCGACCAATAGTTTCGCCGTTTCCGGCTTCAGGGCCCATATACTTTTCAAATCACCATATACATCGATCAGGTGACTTCACGAGCTCTACCAAGTTGGTGTGTGTGTGTTCCCTGCTACCAATTTTCGGTGCACCCGACTTACCATCCACCGATGCGGGTGCCTAATGACCACAATGAATCAGGGAGCTAGCTGTAAAAGAAAGGCAGCAAAATACAAACCCAACCAATAACATTCAAATACTGTTTAAATGACCACGGACAACTGGAAGTTTTAAAATGTTTATCTAAAGTTCATTATTTTCTTGCATGAGGTACAATAAAACAAGGCAATCAATAACCAAGATAACGTAAATTATATATGCATAAAGAAATAATGACAGAGTAATCATCAAGGTACTAATAAAATGTAACGAGAAAAGATACTATGCAAGTCAGTATTATCTAAACAGGGATACCCTAAGTGTGGGTGACTATAGGAGAGCTTATAATGAATAACACGCTTCACTTAAGGTGAAGGGCCTTTGAACAATCTAGGCAACGAAGTTCTAGACCATATCATGAAATGACACACTGCTATGCAAAATATAATTTCTAACAAATGAGAAGACATAGGAATAAACTTATGGAAAAATATAAATGACTTTCAATAGTTGCAGAAAGGCATGGAAAATATCACATATGCAATGTTGAACTTTATTAAAGCAAAAGTTAGAAATTCAGAAGGTGCAAGAATTTCAAGAGTTTTCAGAGCAATATTTACCTAGAAAGGTGTGGAAACCAAACCCTGGCCACGGGTCAGTTAAGGACAGGAAACCCTCAAGGAAGGATATCCCTCAAAAGACGGCAGGTGCAGAATGGACACCCAGGACAGGACAGGATACCCTCGGAATAGAAATCAGGACAGGACCCTCAGGACAGGACAGCAAACCCTCAGGACAGGACCCTCTTCAGGACAGGACCGGAACCCACAGTTCGGAAGCAACGCCTGCGCTCCACCCGCTCTGCAGCTATCGATCAAGACCCCGATTGGGTCAGCGAACTCCCAGCTAAGTGCTTTACCAGCACTTTAAGGTTCAGTAGAACCTCAGTCTATGGTCAAATTCGGACAGAGTGCTTCGCAGCGCTCTGTATCTTCAGTCACCTATTGAGTGCGTTGGGTCAGTGACAGGTCAGCTAAACCAGACAAGTCGGACGGTTCACTAGGTGAACCCAGGGTAGATATACAGTTTGGGGACAGTGTACCACCCCCCAATGTTGCAAAGTGTCAAAATCCCTCAATTTGGATTGGTCCTAAGGTAGGATTTGGGTAACACACCAATCACAATACACGATTTGAAGCCTTCATTAACATATTTGGGTACCGCCTAGCAGGTTTGGGGTTCTCATGAGAACTGTGCAGGAAATTAACATTGTAACACATGAGGAGCAACATTCGCCGTTCTCGTAGCGCAGAGGTGGCTTTCCCAGGCGCATCTTGACTGTGGCTGCCAGCTGGCTGAGTTCCACTGTCCAAAGTGGCCACCTTTCAATGCTCCCTGGTCATGCGCAGAAGAGACCGTCAATATGGCTCCCAATCAGTTTGGACCCCCATTCCCCGCGGTACATGAAAAGTAAGCGAAAACAAATTAATACATAATAATGTCATTATGAAAATACATCATAGGGTTTGTACTTTTAACTCATCATCAAGAAATAAAATTATTGCATTAAATGTTAGCTATATTGACACGGGCACAAGAGCAGTGGCACGAGCAGTACCACATGATAAGCACAGCTATGAATTACGCATGCGCATAACTTTCCCTCCACTTCTGCAGACGCGTCAGGACACGTGAGTGTGGCTGACGCATGCGCAGTAACTAAAATACAAGCGGCGGCCATATTAGAGGACACGGATTAAATTCATTAGAAATACACATAGGCAAGCTTCGGGAACTTTGCCTAAACAAAATAAATGTTAGTAAAACATACGCTTTTGTTACCTTATTACACATAAACGAGGTTCTTGACTTCGGCAAGCCGCAAAATATGCGAAGCTTTGCTTCATCATCCCCACCTTCAACTAACAGGTCAAATTAAGCACAGGTATGTGGCTTACAAAGCCCTCCCAGTGGCACCCATGGAACATCACACAGCTCCCCTCTGAATTGACACATACGGACAATATTGGCCCTAGAGCAATGTTTTTTCACAGTGAAGTGGTGTGTCAGACAGTGGCATAGAGTGGGCTAAAGTATCATACAGTGGAGTAGAGTGTAGCGGAGTCCAGTGGAGTAAGGTAGGATCCAGTGTATTAAACTCTAACACAGTGGAGTGTTATGTTGTAGAGTAGAGTTGGAGTGGAGTGGAGTAGTGTGGCCAGGCATATCATACAGTGGAGTAAAATGTCACAGATTGGAGTGCTGTGTGGTACACTGGAGTGATGTATCGTATAGTGCTGGAAAGAGTTTTATATTAGAGTACAGTCAAGTGGCATAGAATGGAGTAGAGTGTTGCAGAGAGCAGTGGCGTACAGTAGTGTCATAGAATGGGTTGGGCTTTACTGGTATAGAGTGCTGTAGAGTTGAGTGGCATGGAGTTGCGTAGAGTGGAGTGGCATACAGACGAGTAGTGGATTATAGTGGAGTAGTGTGTCATATAGTGCAGTGAAGATTCTTGTAAGTAGCAAGGACCCCCTGGTATAATAGAAAAAAAATCCTAGGACAGAGCAATACACAATGAAAAATAACTTACTAGGCAATAATAATTATATATGACATTTCTTATTTGTGGTGTCTAGTTAAAGTAACTAAATGTAATAAAAAGTAATTAAAAAAATATACAAAAGTTTATTCTTTGCATGACAATATTCAGTGTTTGTTCAACACAACATAAAAATCACCATATTACATGTGGACATACAATTTCTTTGTTATTTCTACAACGTTCTCATTAAAAAACAATTAAAAAAAGACAATCTCGTGGCAAAATACTTCATCTTCGACACACGTTTCGGCATAAAGTACCCCTTCGTCAGGAAAAGCCACAAATCCTGAAATTAATAAAAAATATGCTAAACAACCATTTGCATGATCATTACTTAACATATTCATGTAAAATGTATTTCGTGTTACATAATTTAACTAACAGACCTGTAGATTTGAAACATTAATCCACTTTGCATACCTTCATTATGTTTTCTTATCGAACAATTGAGACATAAAACACAGTCTTGTATAAAGAAAAGAAAGAAGGGAATGTTCATAGGATGGGAAGAGAACAATGTAGAAAGTGGAAAGATAGTGAAAGCCAAATATGCCAGTCTAACTTATATGGCGCCCAGTGTGGTAGGTAATTATAAATAAAAGAACAGGTATTAACACCTTGTCTCTTTATCTAATTTAAATTTATTTTTACTGAGAACTATCTACCCTATTAGATAAAGGACAATCATCTAAATAATAACCTGTTATATATTTCCAGGTTTTGAAATATATTTGATCATTAAACAGAACATACTGCTCCTTGGCACATTAATCCCTTGGCAACAGGACATAAAGTAAGCATTTTAGAGAGACAAGTGGCTTAGAGTGGAGAAGTGCACAGTGGAGTGGCATAGAATAGTGTAGCGAACGGTGTAGTGGCGAATGGTGGAGTGTTGTAGAATTGAGGGGCATATAGTGGAGTATCATTGAGTGGAGTGGCATATGGATGTAGATTAAATTTGTCAGGAATGTACAATACAGTGTGCAAATTTACGCAAAACAGCGATTTGCACTGCCTTGTGTTTCTCCAAATTTACCAAGCAACACAGGGTTAAGAAAGGCGGCCTTGTGTTACTTTGTAAATGTTCCTTTAGTATTACGTTGCCTATACGCGACCATGCATGACACATGGATGACACATGGATGACGCAATTCAATAATACAGCTGGCCCTCATTTATATATTGTGCCGCAGTACACCACAGTAACTTTCCAGCACAGTTCACCCCTTTGCATTATGCAGATAGTGACGTACATTTCTAGACATGTGTTTTGATTTGTGCTGGGATGTAAAGCAGTGTGCTTCCAACCCCCGTTCTGTTTAAAAGGCTCCCGTAAGCCAGCAAGCTGATGAGCTCTGGAGATGCACCTGTGCGCCTGTGAGAGGTACTGAGACCTGTGAAGACTTTGTCAGCATTTCCACCAGCCCCAGATAAAAAAAATTCTCTACTGATGAATGATGACATCCCAAAAAACATGTGCCTAGAGATGTTCAGCACTATCTGCACCGACTTTGGTGAAAAACTACACTTAATATTGAAGTAAGCACTAATTGTGTCCTGCATTTACCATAATGCAAAGGGGCTTCGTGTGTTGGGATGTGAGGCAGTGTGTTCCTAACCCCCCTTCTGTTTAAAAAGTCTTCCTTGAGCCAGCAAGCTGACGAGACACATCTGTGTGCCTGTGAGTAGTACTGAGACCTGTAAAGACTTTGGCAGCAATTCCAGCAACCCCAGATGAAATAGTTTTTTGTTCTCTACTGATAAAGGATGAAATCCAGAAACACATGTGTCTAGAGTTGCAAAGCACTATCTGCCCCAGGTTGGATGAAAAACGAAAGTTAATATTGACATACGGGCTAATGGTGTACAGCATTTACCATAATGCAATGGGGTGAAAGGTGCTGGGATATGAGGCAGTGTGCTCCCAAACCTCCTTCTGTTTAAAAGGCCCCCTAACCTAGGAAGCTGATGAGCTTTGGAGATCCATCTGTGTGCCTGTGAGTGCTACTGAGACCTGTCAAGACTTTGGCAGCATTTCCAGCAACACCAGATGAAATAGTTTTAGTTTTTTTATTCTCTACTGAACCAGAAACACATGTGCCTAGAGACATACAGCACTATCTGAACCACCCTTGATCAAAAACTACCGTTCATTTTGAAGTAAGCGCTAATTGTGTACTGCATTTACCATAATGCAAAGGGGCTTACTGAGTTGGGATGTGAGGCAGTGTGCTCCTAACCACCTTCTATGAATGAAAAATAATCAGAAAATGTGGCTCTTGCTGCACCCCAGATAGAAATCTAAGCCAGGTGTTTCTAGCTAGTCGATTTGTGAGCTGATTGTGAGCTATCAGTAGCTCCCAAACACCTTCAGAGTAGCTCATGGCCTTGAGTTCATTATAAATTAGCACAGGGTCACATTTTCCCTTTAAAGTTAAGGGAAAGCTGTGTTTATTTTACATCATTATCTTCAGGCTGCAGATAGCAGTGCCTGATAAAGAGAAGTGTTGGAGTCAGATTTATGACCCGGGGCACTGAGGTGAATCTCTGAAGCAAACCAAGAATCAAGTGAAGAGGTAGTGCTAGAAAACACTCAGGTGGGCGCACCCTCCTCCAGTTAATGGTATAAATAAACAACAAGGTCCACCTCTAGAAGGTTTCCTGTGAGCCAGAGTATATCAGGCATACACAGTATTTGTTAAAATACCCCTCACACACCAAAAGGGCCCTTGTTGTCATGCTTAATCATCGGGGTCTTCCCTCCCCGCTGCGGGACGGGGCGTGCAACGACTAGCGACTACGCTGGAGCACTTAGATATTGTAAGTGCTATGTGAAGTGTATTGAATGAGTGTGAGTAGGGTCAGGAGTGATATGGAAAAGTGAGATTTAAAAGAATACATGGCCTTATGAAAGCAAAAAATTATTTATTAGTCATTGGCTGGTATTGTTAAAAATAGTGTGGCGGAGACAATCTAGCTTAACAATGGGCTACTTCTCCTGGTGTTGTCAACATGTTTCGAGGCTGACTGCCTCTTCGTCAGTACGGGATCAGATCCCATAGCACTTACAATATCTAAGTGCTCCAGCGTAGTCGCTAGTCATAGCGCGCCCCGTCCCGCAGCGGGGCGGGAAGACCCCGATGATGAAGCATGACACCAAGGGCCCTTTTGGTGTGTGAGGGGTATTGTAGCAAATACTGTGTATGCCTGATATACTCTGGCTCACAGGAAACCTTCTAGAGGGGGACCTTGAATCTCTGAAGCACTCAGGTATTTAAATCTTAACTAAAAGCCTTTGCCAACTCAATATTGGAGTGTGAGAACAACATGATATTTCTGGATGCCTTTAAATGGGAGAAAATTAAAATGAAAAGTTTCCTTAATGATTAAGTTAACTCTGCATTTTAATTTCCTCCCATTTTAAAGTGTCCCATTTACAGACAGCAGCCTTCTTGCTCTCAGTGGCCAGTAAGTACTGTGCAATATTTGTTACTGACAAATAGCCTTTTTTAATAAATGGGAGAAATGTAAAGTGAAGAAAAATATTTCTATGAAACATTAAGTCATGTATTTCTCCATTTCCAGTTTAGCCAATTTTGTCTTAATATTTTATGAAGCATGTTTCTTCACTTTAAGTTCCTCCACATTTAAACAAATAGCTGTATTTCTCTGATATAAATATGGCATTGTGTTTATAGGCCACTGGGTGTAGGATGCCTGCTGTTTGTAAATGTGAGACACAGGCTCTCATTCTCCCATACACACATATATCCCATTGCTAAGCACCCATGTTCATATATCTACAAAGACCACGCTCTCACCGACACACATTCAGCCATAGTGCCCCTACTCAAAGTATTTTATTCAAACCATAGTATCTGGCTCGATCGCCATTATTCATGAAGTACTGAAGGTGGGCGTTTGGGTGTCTGGTAACGCAGTGCGAGTGGCTTCACCTTCAGGAGCTCATAATGATTTACACTGATCAGAAGTAGCTCTCACTAAAGAAAAGGTTGGAGATCCCTGACCTAGGCTCATCAGCTGCTAAATTCATGGTATTCATGTGGTTGAAACATGGAGGTAGATCCCTGGAAGACAAGGCTCAAAGCTATGGAGGGCCACCTACACTGCCCTGAGAACAGAACCCCAAAAATTGCACTTGAGCAGTCTCCTGAAAATTGAACTACTCGGACTCTTTCTAAATGGACCTTCCTGTCTTTATGGGGCTGCAACAGCAGAGCAGCAGTTGCGGGTTCACCCTAACTGAACTGTGGTGTTTCCACCCTACAAATATTCACAAACAGGTCTGTGCCTCTATCTCCTGGCCTACTGAAGATACCAAAGTTTAAAAGTAGCACTTTACAAAACTCTTAAATAAATAGCTCAAAGAATCTAAGAACTTCGTTATGTAAACTCTTGTCTGTGAGATAAAATATCCTCTTGGCTGAAATAGACTGCATTTACTAATTCATATGCATTTCCATGAACTTTGTATGCATTTATATTCGAAATATGAACTTTAGGTGTTTAACTTAAAAAAAATATCCATCAACTTAATTGACAAATTCCTCATTACTGTCTACCTCTTGGCTGTTTAATACTCTGACCCTTTCTATTACAACAGAGAACTGGGAGATGGAAGGAATGCATGCATTAATCTCAGATTGAGACTAGAGATTGCTTGGAACAGTCAAGCAGGAACTGCCAAGCGTCCTGTCTGGAAGGGACTTGCCTGTTGCTATAGGAGCTAGACCAAGACAGATTTCCAAATTGCTGGTCTCTTCTAGAGTAGCACAGTGGGTGAAAAATGATTGACTGGAACGCAGCCCAAGCAATTACCAGGGCCAGAACTAAGGGGCATATTACCAAGCAATAGCGATAATTATCGCTATTGCTTGGTTAGAGACAAAAATTACCACTGAGCTGCAGCGATTTTTATCGCAGATTATCGCAAATGCGATAAAAAACGGCCTCAATGCATGAATATCGCTAAAAAGTCAGCGATATTCATGCATTACCGAGCTAATGCTCTTAGCCATGTTATCCACCTCCCATTGGATAACATGGCTAAGAACTGCTCAGGGCAGGTGTTAGCTTTTTGAGATATTCGCGCTTAGCGTGAATATCTCCAAAAGTTGGTAATAGGAGATAGCGATGTTAGGGACTGTTTCCAGTCGCTAACATCTTGGCACGCCCACTTTGCATGTCATTAGTGATAAATATCACTGACATGCAAAGTGGGGCCAGAGATGGTCGCTATCTCCTACTAGCTGTCGCTAACTAGTGTTACCGACAGCTAGGTAATAGGGAGATAATTTTATCTCCGCTTTCTTGGCTTTTAAAGCCAAAAAAGCAGAGATAAACCCCCTTGATAATATGCCCCAAAGTTCCTTTAATCACTTTGTTTTGTGTTGGCCACTTATATAATATTATATTGTTCAATGTCCAATTTTTACATCTCTTGACATTGTAAAAGTTTCCAAATCAACAGGTTGTGGTATTCCTATTTCCGACTAACTATATCAATTACATTAAATAGTAATATAATTTGTATTATAACAGCGATTGCTGTGCTATTTCCTAGCACAGTTCAATAACGAAAACTTGGGCTGTGTTATAGAAAGTGCCCCGGGGGCGCAACGGACATGTGCGAACGGTTTATGCGCCTATGGGGCACTTGGGTATTATAGAATGGGCCGCAGACACTTGTGCGGCCCCTTCCATAATACACAGAGTGCTGGCGCACATGTCTCCACCCAGAATGCATTGTGCTCCCCTCTTCACCATTGCAAGTAAGTCTTCATGCTGGGTGCAATCAGGCCAAACGCAATATTACCACCAACCCTTTATTGTATTCCCCAGTAAATATCCTTTTCTTTGGATCCAACCAAACACCAGCCCCAATGCCCCTTCTGGCATTGCCTGCGGCCATGACTCGATCCCTAGTCACGGCTATCTCGTCCGTATGGCTTCTCCCTGGGGTTTCTTGACAGGGGTTCCCTTCCTATGTCCTGGACTGGCACAACCCGCTGCCGTCCCGTACACTTCTCTGCCCTTGGGGTTCTCGGGTCCTTTGATGAACCGTCCCTGCTTTTCATCTCCTCCTCTCCTTAACTTCACTGTTCCTGCTCACACCACTGCCCTTCCTTTCCAATACTGTCCTCAGTCCTTAGCCTTTCAACGTCTTCTTCCACTTCTGGGTTGAGACACACCTTCCATGATTAATGGGGTTTTCAGCCGGCACGGTAGACCGTGTGGGGGTGGCCAGGGCAGCCACTAGACTGTGTGCTTGCATGGACTGGTTCACCTGGGGTATGCATCGGGGTCCGCATCCGATGAACTGCCGGGCCTTTGATAAGAGAGACTCTGTGCAATAGCTCCCTTTAATCTCCTCGAAGAACCTATTTGTCACCTCTTTTCCTAGGTAGGGCAGTGGCTACTCACTCAATGTGGTAGAATCTTGTTGTGCTTTGTGGTGAAATCACAAGTCGTACAGGTCGAATTAGCAACCAACAGATTCATAGATACTCCAAGAATCTCTGACTATTTTTACATCATCTGCTGCACAAACTCAGCTGTCAGTGGTCATTTCTCTGATTAATAGGTATTTCAGCTCTTCAACATTATAACTTTTACTTCACCCAGTTAAAGTACTCTGAAACCAGGCGAGGCCGGCACAGGTAAGAGTGGTTGGGCGGTGTGGTAGGACGGGGTGGTGGGAGGGAGTCAACAGACGATGGAATAGGTAAAAATAAATAAAATAATTAATAAAACCACTTACTTTGTGCTCGCCGCATCACCGACTTGGTGATGTGGCAAGTGCAAGGTAAGTGGTTTTACTTTTTTTAAATTTAATTTTATCTATCTTGTCAACTTCCCCTCTGCTGCCCTGCCCCACCCCACCTCTCTTACCTGTCCTGGCCACGCCTGTCTGAAACCATCCTGGCCTCTCAACTTCCCTTGCACAATCACGCTTCTCTGACAAGAAATCACCCACATGTATCCATAAACGCTAACATTGCTTAGCGCTTTTGTATGAAGATAATAAACTGGTCCCTGATGTATTTGAGCACACAGGTGTAGTTTTGGTTATGATAGCATGGTAATGTGCCAAAATCATAATTGCTTGTAGTTGCTAAGGTCCCATTTCCACGTTAAAGCTTTCTTCTTCTGCGATGGACCATTGAATTGTGTATTAGGAGTCAAGGAGCAATTGATACCTCTCAAAATAATTTGTTTAGTTAATGATGAGAGTTGTATTGTTATTTTAAAAGCTTTATTTCTCATTGAGAGATTACCAAAGATCTCTGTTTATTTGTGATCTTGATACAGTTAGGCCATAAATCAATTAAGTTTATAGAATTCCCATCATAAATTTTTTTGGTTAGAACAGGTCAATCATCAGTATCAATACATTTAAGCATAGTGAAATCAAGGAGCTTCTAGCTTCGAAATCAAATTTAATTGCAGAATTACCCATAAGGGCATTCCCCAAGTGTAGTGTAGTTCCTATTATCCCAATAGGCTCTGCGCATTGGAATAATATCTTCAATAGTATAGACCTAGGGCAGAGGTTAACTAGGTCTTCTACCGACGATATTAGACTTAAAGTTTTGTGTTTGCCAGCTAGCTCAGAGTTCACTAGAAACTTTCTCGAATAGGCAAGGAGGGTCTGAACCTCCCTGGGTAGACAAGAAGGGATTTAGTTTCTGACAACCATAGAACATGACAACTTTGCTCTCCCCTAATCAAGAGTGTATCTCTAGAGTCATGTGAAAACAAAAGACAACTTATTTTACTCAGTTAGTTCAATGCGTTCTTAGTTTCACCAGATTGTAGAGAAAAGGAAGAGACGGGCGTGTTCAATAAAAGATGTTATTTATTGATCAGTCTCTTTTCTCGTACAAGAGAAATGAATCGCTATTATTGCAATACTTATAGTTAAGTAAAGTGCATACAGTAAAGACAGAATTATAAAATAATACTGTAAAAGCATTGATATGGTTTCTGAGCCATATGATACTTTAAAATGGATAAAATAGATACATACATATATACATTTGACTAATCGTACTCAACTGGTGCTTCTAACCACGCCTACCCCAGTGTACCTGACCTAAGCCTAATACGTGGACGGGAGTAGATAAGTAGCAGTTTAAGTTAAGTTTATTTTGCCAAGGGACTGACTCAAGAATTCTCTGCAAGGGGTTATTCAGTTCTGTACCTGGGATCTAGAAGGTTGGAGGGCTGGTATCTCTTATCCCAGGTCTTGATATTCCAGCTGCCTGCGAGGGCTGCTTGGAAGCGCCGGAGCTGGATTTCTCGGCAGGAGAAAGGCAGCGTTTCCTTCTCAGCGCGTCAGAAAGGCAGGGCAGCGTCTGTGGGCTTCGCTCTCAGCTGGGCTCCTCGGCACGTCTCGCTGCTCCAATCTCGTCACCACCGCGTGTGTTTGCTTAAGGCAATGTCGGTAATATTTATACCTGAAAGGTGCCGAGATTGACGTAAGGATGGACATAAATACATCAATAAGGATGTCATACGAACGGGTTCATTCGCACATTCTTTACTGAAGTTCTCAATGAAATCAAAACAATGGCTGCGGGGATTTTCCCAGGTCGCTGTAGGTTTGATTTGTTTTGAGAACTCCGTATGCCTATCAGGGGGCTGGAGGAATATCGCTTGCCTAATTAGATGGCATGCGTTATGACTTAATCAGATAACGCGCTTCTGTGCCGTGGTGTGGCTTGATCAGATAACGGGTTTCTGTGCCGTTAGATGGCTGCTAGTTAATTTATTAACCAAACCAGGGTCAGGAATAGGGGGATCGATACAGTACCCATAGGAATACATCACACCCACTCCACGTAGACTATGTCCATATTTACAAATCTAGGCATAGTAAAAAACTAGTAGTGCATGTGTATACCGTACCACCCCAAAATACATTCATATGCATTCTGAAAACTGGAAACATGAAATATACGAAAGATAATTATATGTACTATATGCACTCAAGCAGTATAATAATGCTAAATCTATAACGCATATTTTAAACTCAGCATGAATAAATGCGAAAACTACACATGAAATGGCTCTTAATACAGAAGAAAAGTGCGAGACCATTTCATCACAACATAAAATTTGTATGAACATGCTAGAGGGTAGCTAATGTCTCTAGAGTACCTAAAATAGAAATTCAGTTCTCTAAGAATAGTTTCTACTTTAAGCAGAAGATAAGTGTCCCAAAAAATTGTAAATATTTTTGGATTGGGGAAAAAGGTTCTCGCTGTCTGAAAAACTGATGAGAAAAAAATTCCCATATCGCTTTTTAAAAGTTGAAGGCCAAATTCAGGATGTAGGGAACTCCGTGTGCTAGCTTGCTCAAAGTCATTCTCTCTGCTCGGGTGAAAACATCATATCATTTAGACTGTTGGAAAAACTGTCAACAGCTTCTTGCGAAAGTTCCACTAACTCGGAAAAAGTTGTTACCATGCATTCATGAGCATGATTGCCTCCATTGATGTTTTGATCAGCATAGCTGACTGAAGGTCGTACCTGATCGATGCTGCTTTCATCTCGTACTTCACTACCCCTCAATCGCAGTGGTGAAGTCTCCACGAATGCCGTCATCAGGATAGGTAGCCGCTGGGGACAGCACAATGTATGAGCCGTTACTGGACCCAACAAAGTTTCTGCGTCCATTGGCACATCCGATTGTAGTGTCAGACAGGTGTCCAACACGCATTCTTCGCCACATAGCAAGCACCTTAATACAGGCATAACACAACGTTGCCACATCGGTCTAAATGAAAGAAACCAAGTCATGTTCAGGTCCCGAAGCCGTGCTAGTCCAAGGACTTTAGTTATGCGGTCCCAGTAGCCAATGGCTAGGATCGTTTCTTCCCTTGTCGCAGGTGTTTTGTCTGTGACATGGTTTGCCATAGCGAAATAACAGGATCAAAAATAGGATGCCTGCCACTAGTCCCAAAAGGAGAGGAAGTCCGCCAAAATGGAATGGACAAAGTCTGGAAAAATACCCAGGATGGCTTTGAATGGTGTTAAAACTCCTGAAAACACTGTCTTAAATACACTTGAGACACCACTGGTATCAGAAATATTTAAGATTTCGTTCAGTATTTCTGCGAAATGTATGGGGGAATTAGTTGATAACAATGAATGAATCTCTGCCGTTGTCCTTGCAACTTGGAGATCATACGTTTCTTTAGATGACGTTAGCCTGGTCGGCGTCTGTAGGAGCACTGTCTTCATTCTGCTGAAAGTATCAATTCGAATAGAAGCAATTTTCAAGTTGGGCCATAACCTTGCCTCCCTGTCTGGAGAATCGTTCGGGAACAATACTCGTTCACAGCACATGACCTTCCTAGTCACGGTTATGAGATAAGGTTTTCCGGGCAGCAAACTACAACATCTGCGATCTACTATTAGAATGTAACTCCCGTTCGAGAGCCTCCTAAAGAATGGTTCTATTTGTGTTGCAGGTGTGCCTAGCTGGTAACATGAAAGGTTATTAGAAGTCCCTTCACAGGCTCCATGCAAGCTAATACCCTGACACAGAAGTGTACCGCTTAGTGATCGTGCACAATTATTGCCACTAAGAAACACTTTCTGGCCTTTATTACTGACACATTCGTGTGTGTAGGGCAAGTTCCATGTTGACTTAATGTACCCTTTACCCAACCTGTCATACTGGCCTGCCTGTATATATTTTTGGCAGTATTGAAACTGGAAAGTAGTTATCGGAATATTTATTATCCCATGTATTATCCATTCAATGACAGGTCGTTCTGACATTGTCAATGGTAATCTCTCAAGTTTTTCAATGCTCAGAATTGTATAGTCAGCACCCTTCTGTGCCAAACTGATTTGTTTATCAGTAAGGTTAAAGATATTAAATAATTACGTTGTGTTGATTAAACGCCAAGGCACATAGCCTGAACGCAGATTTTGTAACGTCCAGCCAAGCTGTACAATAGAACGCAATTGGGACTGAACGTGTTGTAACAACAGTAAGTCTTGCGATATTATATCGATTGCTGAAGACACAATGCTGTCCAGAGAATATATTCTGGAGGACAGAGTCATTAACCCATTGTCCACCACAGAAAGTGATTTTTCCAAATTAATACGGTCAATTTCCCGTATTTTCTCTGCTGTCTCAATTTGAGTTTCTTTCCAGGCTTCGTTATAAGCTGCATATATAGAGGCCGCTATGAAACGTTTTTGACGCTGTTTGCGTGGTCCCATAATGAAATCACGCAAGTCAGCACCTTCTGTAAGTAAAGTTAGGTGTTGCTTAATTTCTGCCAGTGTGGACGTTTGTAGCCATTGAAGGCAGAGCTTGCCCACGCTGTAGGTGGTTACTATCCCTGGATGTTGTCTTTGGGAATATCTAGGGTCTGGCCTGGTCAATGTGAGCCCCTGTATTTTGTTCAGGAATCTGTCTTGACAGTTATTTGTATCTGTGGGCCAGATCAGCCATTTTTACCATTCAGGATGTGTTCTGTTTTGGTTTAATATATGGTTCACGTCTATCTCAACATCTATAGAGCTATTACTGTTCACTGTTGGCTTTGGAATAGACGGTTTGTTTAAATCTTTGATTTTGGCTAAGCCAAGACAGGTAGTTTGTTGAATAGTGTCGTTCAAAAATATAATTTGTTCTAGGATCATGCAGGCTCTAAACAATGATTCTATACCTTGTACTTGCCAATCTCTTGTACCCCAAACAGTTTTTGTTTCAATATTATTGTTCCAGAAATCAAAACCAAATGTATTTATTTGCTCAAAAAATGAATCTGAATATATCAATTTTGTGTTTGTAAGCATGGTCTTCATACCTGTCTTATTTGACAATTTGAAATAAAATGTTTCTGCTTTACTTGTGTTAAACCCTGAAAAGTATGAATATTTATCATAAAATGTTTTCGAGCTACCTTTTGGAGGAGTAGCACAATGATCCCATTGGTTATAATTTAAAACATTTCTAGGTTGTGCAGATTTATGTAGATAATGGTTACCATAGTGGTTGTAGCAGAACATCTGATCATAATTAGACGAACCCTGCAAATAATCATGTTCTGTAAATTTAGCAGACATCACTAGGTCAGACATCATATCATTAATACTTTCAAAGTCCCAATCATCAGCAAATGTGCTCGGTTTAACAAAGTCACTCAATGAGATCTTGAATTGGTGTGGATACTTCAGGATTTCAACCGGACCAAAGATTTCATAATCAGTTTTGTCCCATGCTACACCGCCTGGTATAGGATTGGCTGTGAAGTTCACGGAAGAAAGTTCTCTTTTCTCGACGTGTGAAGATGTGTGTGGTTTAAGGACCAAGTTGATTTTCTGGCTTGCTGTGTCCATTGTTGCATATTTTCCCTCAATGAAATGTCCCAAGCATAGTACCATGATGAGCCACAGTATGAGGATAAATGCACCTAAGGCCACCCAAAATTCAATCCATGGAGAAATCAGATAGGTTTCTTTCAGTTGTTGAAAAAGTTCCTTAGCTTTATCCTTAAAAGTTTTTGTTGATGGATGTTTCTTAGATTCACTCAGTTCTTCAGATGAATCATCGAAGTTGATGAAGTAGCCGGATGCTGTTCTGTCAATTGTTCCAATTGCTTCTGGATTATTTTTTGTTCTAGAAGTTTCCTTTGTTTCATCAGCATAGTCATATGTTACTTCATTGTAGGTTGGTGTGTCTCTACTAAATGTTTTTATTTGGGTTTTTAGAGGTTTTAGTTCCATTGCTTTATTGCATAGTCCTTGTTGATGTTCTGTAGGCATTTCAAATGTGATTAGCCTCTTAGTTTGAACCTCTGGATTTGTAGCAAACATTGGTGTTCTACTACTTCTTGGGAGTCCACTTGGCCTACTGTTTGTTATCGGCCACATGATTGTGGTTTTACCAGGTCGGAGGATACAACTCTGTTCTCCTTTTTACCAGCAAGGGGCGGTAGTACTACTGATCTTGTCCCGTTGATAGACAAGACAGGAACTGCTTTTCTGTAAGAAGGCCCAAATTCCTTCTTTACCGCGATCTTCTCTCTGACTAGATCCCCGACTTTTGGAATCCAGACAGGCCTTGCTGGGACAGGTGGTTTCTCTTCAGTGGTTGTTGGCTGCTGTTTCAACTTTATGTTGCTCAGGTCTTTCCTTGTTTCATTTAAGTCCTGTAAAATAGCCAAACGATCTTTGATATCAAAGCATTTATCTTTAACCACTGAAGTCTGACTATCAAGATCTTGGATCATCATTCTAGACCCGAACAATAGTTCGTACGGACTGAATCCTTTCAGAGAATTTCTTGGCAGGTTATTTAGACTACGTTGGACACTTATTAAATGTTTGACCCACCCAGCTCCCGAACCTAATACCTTTTCCATTATAGATAGCTTTATGCCTTGGTTTTTTCTTTACACCATCCCGTATCCCTCAGGAAGGAAGTGAGAAGAGTCCCGCTATGCAATGCTCATTTGGCCATGCTTCCCCATAAGCTTGATGGCTAAAGGGAAAATATTAGTCAAAACATAGCATGCTCCTAGCGTATATGCCATTATAGACTCGCAAATCTTTTTATAACAGTCCAGACATCAGCCGAGCGCTGGGGTCTACATTATAAGTGAAAATTAGTCTTTTTATGTTAATATGACGCTTTTTTTTTTTTTTTATGATGGGTACTTTCTTATTGTTGTTGTTTATCTGGAGCGAAATGCCATGGCAATAGTCCTCCTCGCTCACCACTGCGATCTCTGTTACAGCCTGGGCAGTTTTTTACAAAAATGTGATGATGCAGACTCATGCCTGGCCACCAGTACACTGATTGTAATTCTTCCAGGGAATCTTTTAGCTTGAGGTGTCTAAGACCCTCACCCATATGTGCGTCTGCGATTAACAAGCCTCTCCTGTCCATGTTTGGAATTACTCTGTCCCCCACTCCAGGGATTCGAGCAAAAGGAACGGAGTTTGCATCGATTATGTATGTATAGTTGAGTGGGTAATTGATCGGTAGCGCTGAGCAGTCGCCTTTTGATGACGTTCTCACCGCCAGCACTGTTTCACCGTCAATGTATTTTACTGTATGCTTTTTTGTAGCTACGGAAGCCGATTTAGTTGCAACCGCTGTGGCTGTCTCAGCCAATGAATTCCCTGCAACGTGAACGCCATCACGCCGATGACTCACTGAATGTATCACGTGAGTTTTTGGTAGTTCTTTCTTTAAAAGAACTACTTGTTCCCATAGTGCTTTCTGCTTTATTGTGGCACCTGTGTCATCTTTGTAACCATTTTGAATCCATTTCTGCAAATCGTTATTGTATGATTTGACGCAGTAATGCGAATCGCACACTATAAGTGTCGGGAATTCGCGATCGGCATTATCTAGCGCCATTTTTAACGCTATAATTTCCGTTTGTTGTTCTGAATTATTCTCCACTGAGTGTGTTATTGTCAATAGAGGTCTTAGTTTACCTCCGCGCCACACTTCTTTTGTAACTTCACATGTGGCGTTGTATGCTTGCTCTCCCCAAACTGAGGGTTGAGCATGTCCGTCTGTATAGATTACACAGGCGTATTGTCGTAAGGGCAGAATGTCGATTGGCAGAGGATATTCTCTTTCATATTCTAGATATTTTATTTCCTTCAATTCCGGATCAAAATAGTATTTTACTTTGTCTGTAGCAATAGAATTTACCCATTGTATCCATTCTGGATTCAATGCCGTTGTCGGTAAATTACATGGGGTTGTTAATGCCTCAAAAGCTGATTCTGCTGTTCTGACTGTAATACGTCTACCGTCAGCTTGGTCTTTTTCTCTTGCTACAGCCGTTTGAACCGCATGAACAATGTTTTCTTTAATGCTGAACGTTTTTTCAGCTTCTGTGTACAAGTGTGATTTGTATGCAATTAGTACCTTTTCTCCCTCATTAGAGGTCAGGTATGTGAATCCGCATCTTCCTGGGATGACTCGAATCACAAGGTTGCGTGTGTTGTCACGTGTTTGTAATTTTGTTTTAACTAACATGTCTGTTTGTAAAGATCTCAAAATTTCTGTGTGTTTTTGAGTCCAATTGATTCTTTTAAAATCTGGTTTTATTAGATCATAGAGAGGTTTAACTCTCTCAGCATAATTTATAATGTAAGTTCTTCCGAAATCTAGGAAACCTAGAATTGATTGCAAGTTTTTTAATGTTTTAGGTGCTTGGATTATAGCACATTTCTCTAGGAAATTGTCAGCCAGGCTTTTGCCTTCACTTGATAGTTCATATCCTAAAAACAGGACTGTTAGATGGGCAATTCTTGACTTTTTAAAGTTGAATTTGTAACCCTCTGCTGCGAACCCAAGTATTATGGTGGTCACTCGCTTCAAGTGAGTATCCAAGTCATCATCTGTTAGATAGATGTCGTCGACATAAGATAATGCCTCGTCATCATATGTTTGTAGTAATTCTGTTACTCTCGCTGAGAATAATCCTGGGCTGTTCTGGAACCCCTGGGGCAAACGACAGAAATTTTTTTGCGCGCCATTTATTGAGAACGCCGTCAAATATCTGCTCTCTGGTGCTATATTTTGACAAAAGAATCCATTAGAGATGTCTAATGTTGTTTTGTATTTTTTGCGCACTATGTTATTCATTAGTGCAGCACTATGCGAGTTTTGTACTGCAAAGGTTTTGCAACATGAGTTAAGATGTCTGTAGTCCAAAACAAGACGATATGAATTGTCTGGTTTGGTGACAGGAAACAAAGGATTATTCATTTGTGAGGTGCAAGTTTCAATCACCCCCTGGTATTCAAGTTGATCTAGGATCTCTTTTACCTGTTTTTTAGCTTCTTGCTTAATTGGGTACTGCCTCTGTGCAGTAGGTTGTGATTTTAACTGGATTTTGTGAGGAGGAGAGTCCTCATCCCATCCCACATGATTAAGGCAGGGGCTTGAGCTACTGCCCACTTTCTTGCAAGTGTATATTTTTTATGAATTGGAATATGATTTGAGAAGGCAGGCATAATTATTTCTTCGCCATGTGGGCACTCCCTGACAAACTCTGGTGGCCAGTCTCTTTCAGCTAGAAGGATGTCATAGCCCTTGGAGAGATTATCCCAAAATAGACCCCTTATTTTTCTAGTCTTATCCCCCTCTATACGCAATGTTATTTCATATATTTTATGAGGTTTGCTAACTCTGGTATCTGCAGTTTCCACTTGAATGTATTCATTCGTGTCCACTGTCTCCAGATGATTCATAAGGACTTTGCGAGCTATGCTCACTTCTGCTGCGCTGTCTAGCATTGTCTGAGCCCATTCTCCGTTTTTCAGCTGTGTCCTCAGTATTCTCGGCATGATTTATTACTTTAATACTGGCTACCTTCTTCTTGGGAAATTGTATTTTTTTATTTTGATGAGCAGGTTCCTTGTCTTTGGACTTGACGTGCTCTTCCCTGTGTTCTGATCGTCCTCTTCTTTCCGATTTCTGCGAGGAAGTCTGAAAAGATTGAGAGGGACGTGTATCAATATCTTGATATCTATCAGGTTTTTTTATATTATCCCTATTTCTAAGGTTGTATTTTTTCACAGAGGGCTCCCTTTGGGGAGACTTGCGTCCTTGGTCCGGAGATCTTTCTCTCCGCCGAGGAGACCTTCCTCTGGACTGGAATCTTTTTTCTTTAGGATTGGATTGTTTATTTCCATCCCAGCTCTTTTTTTGATCGTTCACATTATTTTTATAAAAACCTTTTCAGGACTTTCAACTAGTTGGGGTTTCACTGGTATTCCACCCAAACTATCTCTTCCTAGTTCTTCATAGGATTTTTCTATAATTCTGGCAATTTCAGATGGTTGGTCTGCTATATTTGTCTCTTTTAACCTCTGGCGGATCGCCACATTTGCTGCTTCTCCCTTTATGTTGGCTAATAATATTGCCGAGACCTGCTTGAAGTCTTTCAGTAATTTCATACCGAGAGTTAAAGCGGGTTCTGGACCGTATTCATCTTGAATCTGTTTTAGCACATCTGGTATTACTGACATGGATGGTACACCATGTGTTTTTGTGTAAATGGAAGCAAAGACTGTTCCCCAAGTGTCACAGTCCTCCACATGTGGTGCGATTCCCATTGGAAGACAGATAGTCAGAATCCTATGTTTCTCAACAGGGGTGGTATCTGGAAACACCGCCTCTATTTGAGTGATTTTTTGTGCTAGCCAGAAAGGAATTTGTTCCCGTTTTGCGGGTACTTTACCTAGACAGGACTGTATGTTCTGTGGTGTAATTTTATTTGTGTTCCCCTGATGAGGGGTCAGCTGTGGAATTTTAATTGCTGGTTGGACTGTTAAAGTCCGCATTACATATTGGACTAATTGTCTATGTATTTTTATTAATTGTTTTAGCTGTGCTAAAAGGTCTGCTGCAGGCATTTCTTCAATGTCTGGATGTGGTGTGTATCCGGCTAGGACCGGCCACGTCGCTCCTGGTCTACCTAGTGGACCGAGCCTGGTGATGTGATTATTATGTTTTAGGGCGCCATTAAACAAGAGCAGGTGCTCTTGGAATTTGAGTGGTATTTCCACCTCCTCGAAAGGAGTGCACTCATTAGGAGGTTCCTCTATTTTGTAATAGTGGAAGTCCTTTGTTACAGCGTTTGCTGCTGGAAAGTTTATCCATGAATAGAATACCTCTGTCTGCCGATATTCGTGTGCCTCAATTACGAATATGACTGTATCACCTCTCGATGTCAGCCCATTTTCTATAAGTTTTAAAGTTATAGATTTCCTTATGTTGACCGGGATGAGTATTATATCCGGGTCATTTTCATGCATAGTATTATCCGCTGCTAGTAGTTCAGCTGCTATTCTAGCTGTCTCCCTTTCTACTTCACTGTCTGACATTTTACTGTTAGAAAGGTTATTTTGTTTGTTTGCAGATCAGGTTTCCTTGGAAACAAAGATTAGATGCACAATATTTTGGAACAGTGTATCCTTCAACGTTGAATAAACCAAGAACCATACATAGGAGTCTCCTCCTGCAAAGTTTGGCGGATATGACCTTTCACCCACTCCAGACGTCTTTGGAGTATTATGGGAAAAAAGGGGGTCTGTGTGAAAAAGCACGACTGAGTTACTCTAATGTCTTGCGTTAGTTTTATCGCCTATCCAAACAGTTGGGCGCCATGTAGTGTAGTTCCTATTATCCCAATAGGCTCTGCGCATTGGAATAATATCTTCAATAGTATAGACCTAGGGCAGAGGTTAACTAGGTCTTCTACCGACGATATTAGACTTAAAGTTTTGTGTTTGCCAGCTAGCTCAGAGTTCACTAGAAACTTTCTCGAATAGGCAAGGAGGGTCTGAACCTCCCTGGGTAGACAAGAAGGGATTTAGTTTCTGACAACCATAGAACATGACAACTTTGCTCTCCCCTAATCAAGAGTGTATCTCTAGAGTCATGTGAAAACAAAAGACAACTTATTTTACTCAGTTAGTTCAATGCGTTCTTAGTTTCACCAGATTGTAGAGAAAAGGAAGAGACGGGCGTGTTCAATAAAAGATGTTATTTATTGATCAGTCTCTTTTCTCGTACAAGAGAAATGAATCGCTATTATTGCAATACTTATAGTTAAGTAAAGTGCATACAGTAAAGACAGAATTATAAAATAATACTGTAAAAGCATTGATATGGTTTCTGAGCCATATGATACTTTAAAATGGATAAAATAGATACATACATATATACATTTGACTAATCGTACTCAACTGGTGCTTCTAACCACGCCTACCCCAGTGTACCTGACCTAAGCCTAATACGTGGACGGGAGTAGATAAGTAGCAGTTTAAGTTAAGTTTATTTTGCCAAGGGACTGACTCAAGAATTCTCTGCAAGGGGTTATTCAGTTCTGTACCTGGGATCTAGAAGGTTGGAGGGCTGGTATCTCTTATCCCAGGTCTTGATATTCCAGCTGCCTGCGAGGGCTGCTTGGAAGCGCCGGAGCTGGATTTCTCGGCAGGAGAAAGGCAGCGTTTCCTTCTCAGCGCGTCAGAAAGGCGGGGCAGCGTCTGTGGGCTTCGCTCTCAGCTGGGCTCCTCGGCACGTCTCGCTGCTCCAATCTCGTCACCACCGCGTGTGTTTGCTTAAGGCAATGTCGGTAATATTTATACCTGAAAGGTGCCGAGATTGACGTAAGGATGGACATAAATACGTCAATAAGGATGTCATACGAACGGGTTCGTTCGCACATTCTTTACTGAAGTTCTCGATGAAATCAAAACAATGGCTGCGGGGATTTTCCCAGGTCGCTGTAGGTTTGATTTGTTTTGAGAACTCCGTATGCCTATCAGGGGGCTGGAGGAATATCGCTTGCCTAATTAGATGGCATGCGTTATGACTTAATCAGATAACGCGCTTCTGTGCCGTGGTGTGGCTTGATCAGATAACGGGTTTCTGTGCCGTTAGATGGCTGCTAGTTAATTTATTAACCAAACCAGGGTCAGGAATAGGGGGATCGATACAGTACCCATAGGAATACATCACACAAGATTCAGCCAAGTCTCAGATCTGAGATTCTGTGATTTGCGAACCAGACTCCATTTTATCTGAGTTGTTTGTGACGCCATTTTGTGTTGCCCTCACGTAGGCCTATGAAGGTAACCGAACAAACAAAGTTGCATGGGCTTCGTTGTTCATGTGCATATTAACTAGGCCTTTTCTGACTTGTGAGTGAACTGTAGGACGCTGACCCCGTCACCTGAAACTGACCCTTTGCGAAGCCAATTTCCCTGACTGATCGTTGTCTGAGATTGCCAATCAATGTTCAGGATATCGTTAACTTTTAGTTCGCTTGCACACATCTTATTCTATTCAGCATCTGAATTGGTTTCTTTCCTTATGTCTTTTCATTACATGGGTAGTGCTTTCAATTATGGGTTTGTCGGGCTTGTAGAAATCAAATTTGGGACATTCCTAATAATTAACCAGTGGGTTGGTACAATGTAAAGTGAGCTTTTTATGATGTAAATATGTGTGGGAAAATGTATTTCATTCGTCAGTATTTGTCGAAGTGGGTGTGCATTTGTAATGAGCAAAAGAAGGATAAAAGGTGATGTCTTGCTCTACGAAAATTGAGCAGTTTCCTGAGTTGTACACCGTGTTGTATTGCTGGGATTACTGTTACTAGCTGCAGCTAATAAATGTGATCTCTGACGCCACCTAGAAGTATTCCGTGTCTCTGTATTCCAAGACAGGTGAACTCGAAGACTTCGGGTGTGTCCCTGGCACCGCTGGGTTCTAAGAAAACCCGGTTCTTCAGTTGGCGCCCAACATTGGGCGACTTCAGTGGTACCGGTCCAATCCTGAGGATCGTGAGGAGCCCCGTCAGAAAATTCTGGAGGAAGGCCAACCACTTCATCGACCCCTGTATGTCGACGTGGACCGAAGGTTTTTGCTGCGAGGCTTCCCGCTTTCCGACGGCTACGAAGGACTGCTGCCCTGACTGTTGCCCTGTCTTGGACCCTTGATTGATCCTTTGTAAAGCGAGACGATAGACGGTCTTCTGGTGGCGTGACAGATACTTTGGTTAAGTATAAGTGGGTCGCTTCCACGATCTTTGTTTTGGTCCTTGGTTTTGACTCGAATATTGCAATAGTCGAAGCCGAGGGGCTCGTATATTTACGAGTGTATCGATAGTTGATAACCCCTTGAAGTTTGAAGCAAGACTAGTGAGCTATAAGATGCCTGGTCTTAGCAAAGTTGGGAAATGGTTTGGTTGTGGTTGCAACAGGGATTCCCGATTGGAGGATTCGTGTCCGATACCTCCAGTTGGAACTCGGACTTACGAGCTCTATTCAAAACACGGAGTGGGTCCTATTACTTATAATGAAGTATGGGTTCGCTATACGAAGAAAGATGGTGTTTTACGATGGCCCCAACATGGTAGTTTCGAATTAAATATTTTAGATAATTTGGAAGTTGCGTTATTTAAGAAGAAAGCCCGGCCGGCAATGTTTGACTCTTTTCGCCTCTGGCGTAAGGAAGCCAAAGAGCGAGAAATTAAGCAAGCAAAGAGAGATAGGAAAGATAAGAATATGTCAGTATTACAAGCTGCTAGGCCGTTTAAAACAGATGAAGAAGATTGAGTGAGTGAAGTCTTAGATAGACAGCGTTGCATGGCTATTGATAAATATTATCCGGCCTTGCCGCCTTCTCTTTCAAAAGTGAATTAAGACCCTGAAAAAGATCCTTTGATCTCTCATCTACTGAGATTACCACCTCCTTATATGCAGGGTGCTACTGCACCTCCATTACCCCCGGTTGTTACACCCCTTGTTGTTCAGCCTCCTGCTGTTGTTCAGCCACCCGTTGCTTCACAGATAGTTCTCCCTCCTCCGGTGAAACCCCCTCCAGGATCGCCAGCTTTATTATCAGCTTTGCCTCAAACTCCTTTGTCTTCTACCTCCGTATCTCCGTCTTCTGTTACTCTTGTCCCTACGCCTCTTTTGCCTCAATATACTCTTTCTCCTGTTCTTATGGCTACTTCTTCTCCTTCTGCTCGAAAACGAATAACTGAGACTGTTGCTAATCTTTTGTCTCCACTCTTTGAGTCATTGAATAGGACCCCTGTTTCGGAACGTAGACAGAGTCGTAGTCAGTTTCCTAGTCCCGAAGAACGGGCAGTGTTGGATCTTTTGGCTCGTAGATGGATTTTAAATGCTTCCAGGTATAATTTACAAGCGATTATGGATGTTTTCTTTCAGTGGGAACCACCGAAGCAAAGGTATGTGTTGGATGTAATGTGTACGTTTCTCCGTCAGGAAAGGGAAGATAATGAGTTGGGTTCGATTCCGCAGGAAGGGCTTGATGTCCAGTCATAATTTGCTAAAGGGACGATAGTGGAGTCCGATGTTACAGATGCCGTAGAGACGATACTTGTTTACAGGTCTAGGCTACCGCCTCAGACATTGTACGAACCTGACTCCTTCGTAAGGAGGAAAGTGAAGCAGTATCCTATGAGAGAGGTTCCCCCTGTATGGAGAGAGGCAGTTGCTGCTAATGTTAATCAGGGGATTCAGGCTGAACCGGCTCATTTTCAGCGAGTATGGGTACATGTTCCTTGGAAGAGAGCAGAGGTCTTGGCTCTTAAGCAGACCTTGCCTGACCCCCGTAAAAATCCTGCTGGTTATTACAAGTAGTTGTCCCAGACAGTTGATGCGTGTGTTATGAATTTAGCTGACATAGATATGTTGATGGGTAATGTAGTTCCTCAACCTTTGTGGGCGAAGATTCGTCATGAGAATCATGCGCAAGAATTAGGAGATACGTGGGCTAATATTGTTGCTGCAGATGGTCGACAGGTAGGAGGTGCCAAACCTGAGCCCTTGGTTGCAGAATTACCTGGTAGGATTATTAATTTAATGAAAACTATGATGCCTCCTGTGCGAGTGAATTGGGATAAGTTAGCAGCATGCAAACAAAAGAAAGACGAGAGTGTGTCTGATTTCTTCACGAGGTTTGAAGAAAAGTTTATCGATCATAGTGGTCAGGACATGAGCACCGAAGGTGGTCAACAGTTGTTCGTGGACAAATTTGTCTTTAATTTTCTTCCCGAACTTTCTAATAAGTTAAATGATTCTGAGAGTTCATGGGCTGTTTCTTCATCAGCCCAGATATTGGCTACTGCACAGTATTATGAGAATAGGGATAAAGATGAGAAGGATAAGGTAGAGAGGAAGACTAGAGACCTAAAGACGAAAGTTCTTTTGCAGCAAGCTTATCGACTCGTTCGAATCAGACTCAGTTTCAGCAACCCCCACAGTGTCAGAGATTGCCACAGACACCTGAGTATTTTGCTCCACGATTTTTGCCAGGCCCTAATCAGTGTGCTTATTTCAGAGAAGAAGGTCACTTTAAGCATAGTTGTCCGGTTCTGTTACAGCGTGCGAATGGTGTATCTGGTCAGAGAGGTCGTGGTGGTTTCCAACAAGTTCCTAGGGGTAGGGGACGTGGTGTGTTTCCCCGGAATGAGCGTTCCTTTCCCCCTCAGAATTCTACGAATTGTTTTGACGGACAAAATGTTCCGACTGTTCAGTCTGCCCAGTACTACGTTGAGGATTATTATGTCGAGAGTGAGAGTGTTAGCTATAATTATAGTTAGTTCAGCCATGGGCAAAGAGAGGGAGTAGTGTCAGTTCCAGTAGACCAGAGTGGACCCTATGTTGAAGTGATTACATTAGGTGTGGCAGAACCTTTTCTTTTGGATACTGGTGCGACGAAGAGTTCTATTATGCACTCTAAACTTCCTGGCGCACCTTTGTCCAGCTTGACCAATGTTTCAGTAGGATTTTCTGGCGCCCCAGTTTGTAACCCGGTTTCTAATCCTTTACCCCTTTCTATTGGTCCATGTGAATTGGAAGCTCCTCTTATTCTAACGACTGGTTGTGGTGAGAATCTGTTGGGTTTGGATTTACTGAAAAGATTGCATGCAACATTACATTGCTCTCCTGCGGGAGTACATCTTACCTTGGGTAAGAAAGTGATCTCCCCGATGTATTTGTCTTAAGATTGTCTTCCACTGGAATTGCGTTCTCTTCCTGAAACACTTTGGGCTACAGGTCCCAATGATGTTGGTCTCTTGCAGATTCCACCCTGTGTTGTTACTCTTAAGACAAATGCTAGGCTACCTCGTATTCCCCAATATAAAATATCTAGTGATGGCGAGAGAGCTCTGCTAGCGATTATTTATGATTTGGTTGAGAAGGGTGTAGTTGAAGAAACGAGAGGTAATGTGTGTAACAGTCCTGTTCTGCCTGTCCTTAAGCGTACTGATGCTTCTCAGCCACCTGTGTATCAGTTTGTGATCGATCTTCGAGAGGTGAATAACATTGTGGTGCCACAGTTTCCTGTTGTCCCGGATATCACTGCTTTGTTGACTCTGATTCCTGCTTCAGCTGCCTGGTTTTCAGTTATCGATCTAAAGAATGCTTTCTTTAGCATTCCGATCGCTGAGGAAAGTAGAGATATTTTCGGCTTCTCTTTAGGAGGCCGCAGCTTCCAGTTTAAGAGAGCTCCTCAAGGTTATTGTGAAAGTCCCTCCATCTATAGTCAGGCGTTAAAAACTCAGCTTGATAATTTTGTGTTGCCTTCTGGTGCTACTCTTATCCAGTATGTAGATGATCTACTGGTCGCTGCTGATAATGAAGAGATTTGTAAAGAAGCTACTCTTTCTTTGTTACGACATTTGTCTGACCTTCATCATAAAGTGTCACCTTCAAAGTTACAGTATTGTCGACAAGAAGTAACCTACTTAGGTCATCTCTTGTCGAAGGAGGGAAGACGATTGACCCCAGAACGAATTCAAGCGATTGCCCAAATGACTGTACCATCCACACAGAGAGAAGTGCGTGCTTTCTTAGGTATCACTTCCTATTGTAGGCAATGGATCCCCAATTTTTCCTTGCTAGCAAAACCTCTGTTGGCACTGACTCTTAAAGATACTCCGCATCCTCTCCCTTGGTCTGATGAATGTCAGAAGATTTTTTCTGAATTACGTGATGCATTGTGTTCTGCTCCGGTATTGGGTACCCCGGACTACAGTAAACCTTTTACACTGTACGTACACGAGAGAGAAGGTTGTGCGTTGTCAGTGGTGACACAACGATTTGGAGACAAGCAACGCCCATGTGCGTATTTTTCAGCGACGTTAGATCCGGTAGCTAGAGCGTTGCCGAGTTGCCTGAGAGCTACAGCGGCAGCGGCTGTTTCTATTCGACAGTCTGTTGGTTTGGTATTGGATAATACGTTGATTGTGATGGTCCCACATGCAGTGGATACCTTATTGAATAGGACTAAGACACAGCACCTTACTAGTGCACGTTTGTCAGGTTATGAGTTGATACTTTTGGCTAGCCATGTGCACATCAAAAGGTGCAATGTGTTGAATCCAGCTACGTTGTTACCGATTTCTGTAGAGACAGATGTTCAGGAACAGCATGATTGTATTCTCCGGACAGAGGAGGAAACGAAGGCTAGAGTTGATTTAAAAGATACTCCTCTTTCGAATGCTGGTGGTACCCTATGGGTAGATGGTTCATGTTTTAAGCTTTCGAATGGAGAGACAACTGCAGCATATGCTGTCACAACTTTACATACAGTTGTTGAAACAGCACGTATAGCACAGAATTCAGCGCAAGCAGCTGAATTAATAGCATTGACTCGAGCGTGTGTGTTGTCAGAAGGAAAGCGAGTGAACGTTTATACTGATAGCCAGTATGCGTTTGGTGTTGCCCATAGTTTTGGACGTTTGTGGAGAGAGAGGATTTCTTACTTCTCATGGTACGAAAATTCAGCATGGACAATTGGTGAATGAACTTCTTGAATCGTTAACTCTGCCAAAGCAGATTGCAATTGTGAAGTGTAGTGCGCATAAAAAGGTTACAGATGATGTGGGTCGAGGGAATGCGTTTGCGGATGAAGTTGCGAAAGAAACAGCGAAGGATGTGACGAGTCGAATGTATGTTGCGGGCCCTGCAAGATGGGTTGTGGAAAGTGGAATGTGTGAAGACACAATAGAAAGTGTGAAGTTGATTCAGGCTGAAGCTACTGAGAAAGAAGTGAGTACGTGGAGAGAAAGTACGGGTATGTTGGATTCGACAGGTTGTTGGGTTGAGTTGTCGGAGCACCAGCGATGGTTGTTGCCTGATGCGTATGTGCTCCCAGTGGTTACTATGGCTCATGGAATGGCTCACATAAGTTCGAAAGGGATATGTAAGTTGTTGGCTCCAGTATGGCAGAATGCTGGAATACCTAAATGTGCTGAGAATTTGGTTAAGCATTGTATGATTTGCTTGATGCATAATCCTGGCAAGGGAACCCCAACTCCAGCTGGTCATTTTGCACCCCCAACGTATCCGTTTGAAGTGATACAGCTAGATTACATTCACATGGAGAGATGCAATAACTTAAAGTATGTCCTTGTGGTTGTTTGTGCCTTTTCCAGATGGATAGAGGCCTACCCCCTAAAGGATAATACTGCCTTGTCTACAGCCAAAGTTTTGCTCAAAGAGTATTTCCCTAGGTATGGTTTGCCGAGAATTGTATGGAGCGACAATGGGAGTGAATTCGTGGGCCAGATCATGAAGAAAGTGAGTGCGGGTTTGGGTATCAATCAGAAATTCCATGCTCCGAATCACCCCCAGTCAGCTGGACTTGTCGAGTGCTACAATGGCACTTTGAAGCTGAAGTTAGCTAAGATACAAGCGAGCACTGGTCTTACATGGCCAGATGCCTTGCCATTGGCCCTTTTGTCAACGAGGACGACAGTACATTCTCGTGTGGGACTTAGCCCATATGAAATTGTGTTTGGTCGTCCGGCCAATGTTTGGGGTGTCCCAAGGCCCAAAAAGTACAGCGACATCGAGTACCCTATGTTGGTGGATTACTTACATGACTTGACTGCTAAATTACGTGTTCTCCACCAACAGGTCTATGACAGTTTACCGACAGCAACTGCGTATCCAGGACACACAGTTCAACCTGGAGAATACGTCTTCACGAAGAATTTCCAACGAACTAAGAACTTGGAGCCAAGGTGGACTGGACCGCATTTAGTCTTGCTAGTGACTCGGACTGCAGTTAGGGTAGCTGGTAAAAAGAACTGGGTGCATGCCACCCATTGTAAGAAGATTCTGTTGCCCTTACCGTATGATAAGTGGGTAAGGGGAGGTATAGCAGATTCTGAATGTGAAAGAATTCCTAGATTCGTACCTTTTAATGATGCACATTTGGAATGGACTCAGTCAGAACGTGCAGATGATGAAATCCTGCAAGCTGCAGTGCCACCTCATCTAAGACTTGATACGACGGATCCGGAAACACTTTTTCAAGAGCAAACTGTGCCTGGCAAAGAGCGTTACAATCTAAGACCGAGAAAGGACAAATAAATGGACAAATAAAACTTGAATTTTTTTGTTGTGAGTTACACCTTTTCAGATCAAGAGACTATTTTTCTTTTTCGAGTCACCATCCGGACTCAGCTGCAAGGTCGCGGTACAGCCTTAAGGGGTGAGCCGCGAATTGACGAAAGGTCTGTGGTTCATGGTCGTTAGCACGATCTTGACGCACACTTAAGTGAAGAAGGTAATAGCCGTGAGCAGCACGTTAGAAGATGGAGTCTTTTGGATCTGATAAGAGTGTTGAGAGAATTGATGCTAAAATGAAAATGTGTACATTGGTTCGTAGCAAATGTTTTTTAATATTGTGTTTCTTGATGCTTTTGAATATTATGTTGGCTTGTGTGGGTTAGATTGTCTATGTTACACAACAGACGTATGCATCTACATCCCAACCTACTCTTTCTTTTTCTACTGTTTCTCCACATGAGTTTTATACGTTGCCTGAACATGAACAGACACGAAGATAAGAATTTGCTAACAATTTGTTTATACAGTTGTTGCATCAGCATCAGCTAGTAGTAAATACAACTAATTGCTGGGTATGTGGTCTTATGCCGCATACGACAGATAAGGGAATGCCATATTTGGTTTTGCCTTTTTCGCCTAACGGGTCAATGTGGGCGCTCCAAGCAATGTTTATTTATGCGAATGAAGCATCTCCTGTACGTTCCATCAAAGATAATGCGAGTAATAATGCCTTGATACAGGGAATAGTAGATATGATCAGAGATATCGATGCGTATAATGCTATCCCTAAGGATGAGGTACGAGCATATATTGGTTGGAACAAGACTGAATATAGCATTAGCCTGACAGAGAAGGAGAGACGAAAAAGGTCTCCCCCTATTTCGATGGTACCCCACCGAGGTCATCTTTGTCTGCAAGGTAATGGTCAGAATCCGAGAGCACAGCTTGGTAAGAGTGTGTGTGTTCACACCTATGTCTATACGTCCCAGAAATCTCCACCGTTCGTGCCAGCTAAAGGCACATATTTTGTTTGTCACGACAGAGCATATACATGGTTGCCATCTGCCTTTTCAGGTACATGTTATGTGGCATTTTTAGTTCCCCCTACATACACTGCTGTTTTCAATTACCATATGACAAGATATGGTAGAGGTGTTATCGATGCGAAAGATACTGTCGCACAAGAAGCTGGAGACTTCTTCAAGGGTTTCGTGCCCTTTTGGGGTCCTATGGCCAATAGTAGGAATATTCGACAGCTTACGAGAGTGGTTGAGGCCACTATAAATGAAACTGCAGGTGCTCTTAGCAATATTCCAGCTGAGCTTCAGGCGGATCGTCTTATGACATTACAAAACCGTATGGTTTTAGATCTCATATTAGCAGATAGAGGTGGGGTATGTAAATTGATCAGGTCTAGTTGCTGCGTTTTCATACCAGATAATGCCCCGACAGTGTACCAAGCCATCTTGAAGTTACATAAGTCCGCTGAGTCTATACAAGTAGACGAAGGGAACTGGTCATTGACTGGATGGATTTGGGGACTGTTGTCTAAATGGGGATGGAAGTTTCTGATGTTTCTTGATATAGCTTTAGCTATCCTTTTCTCGTGTTGTTTGTGCATCCAATGTGGTCCCGCCATTTGTAGTCTTTGTGCTACAATCTGTGTGAGAAGACCCGTCCTGAGAGAAGTGAAGGATAATAAGATGATGCAACACCAACACCTTGATGACCTGATGAGAATAGATATGGACCTGGATTCAGATTGACATGAGTTTAGGTTATTGCCTACGTAATGGCAAAAGGAGGGCCTGAGGTTCCGTGATTTGTGAACCGACTCCATTTTATCTGAGTTGTTCGTGACGCCATTTTGTGTGGCCCTCACGTAGGCCTATGAAGGTAACCGAACGAACAAAGTTGCATGGGCTTCGTTATTCATGTGCATATTAACTAGGCCTTTTCTGACTTTTGAGTGAACTGTAGGACGCTGACCCCGTCACCTGAAACTGACCCTTTGCAAATCCAATTTCCCTGACTGATCGTTGTCTGAGATTGCCAATCAATGTTCAGGATATCGTTAACTTTTAGTTCGCTTGCACACTTCTTATCCTATTCAGCATCTGAATTGGTTTCTTTCCTTATGTCTTTTCATTACATGGGTAGTGCTTTCAATTATGGGTTTGTCCGGCTTGTAGAAATCAAATTTGGGACATTCCTAATAATTAACCTGTGGGTTGGTACAATGTAAAGTGAGCTTTTTATGATGTAATAATGTGTGGGAAAATGTATTTCATTCGTCAGTATTTGTCGCAGTGGGTGTGCATTTGTAATGAGCAAAAGAAGGATAAAAGGTGATGTCTTGCTCTACGAAAATTGAGCAGTTTCCTGAGTTGTACACCGTGTTGTATTGCTGGGATTACTGTTACTAGCTGCAGCTAATAAATTTGATCTCTGACGCCACCTAGAAGTATTCCGTGTCTCTGTATTCCAAGACAGGTGAACTCCAAGACTTCGGGTGTGTCCCTGGCACCGCTGGGTTCTAAGAAAACCCGGTTCTTCAGATCGGCATACAGTTTCAGTAGCAAACTGTTGAATCCAAGTAATGTCAGGTAAAGGAGGGAAACAGCAGCAGCAGTAGCTACTACCATCAAGAGTATGAGTCAATCCTTCAAGGAAAAAAGAGAATGAGAGAATGCGCCACTCTACGTAGGAACACACACTAATATAAAAGTCAAGAAAACATATCCAAAACATTGTTGCTGGCTTTCTACTCTACAAGTCAATAAGAAGACAGGGGTCTTCGGTAAGCAATTGCAGCTCCTCGGCTCCCATGGAAATACATGTGGATTAAACTTTTATCATGTTAGCTTTAGACAGTCTTGTGAGGTTAGGTTCTGGAAACATCAGGCATAGTTCCCATGTGCTTCTCACATACATTGACCATTTATTTCTCTACTTGTTTCATTGCGAGAATCATGAACTACTAACTGAAAGACAAATCAAGGATAGGTAATATATTCTTTTAATCTAAATGACAGCTATTTGTTGTTTATATTCAATTCTATTCTTATATGAAATAATATAATAATAGGACGATCATGGCATTCAAGAATAAATGTTGCATAGTAAAATAATATTCTTAGTTAAAAGAGAAAATGTGACAACATCTCTAAGTATATCACTCTTAGGTCAAGCAGCTAAATCGTGTTGTGCACATTTCAGCTTCTTTTAACTAGCTAAAACTTGTCAGGGTTTTGTCTGCAGCCTATATGAATGACAATGGTTGCCTACTGCGAATTAGCACATTCAAAATGCAAGTCAATTTAACATTGAGTATTGCACTTTTCACTGCACATTTAGCCTACTGTATAATTCACTTTTTCATTCTAATTTGGATCCTCTATTAGTTTCCCATCTGATGGTTTAAAAACCATCACACTATTTTGGTTTCACATGTGAGTTCTGTCAAAAGGCACTCTCATCATTAGTTGAATCCCTTCTCTTCTTTTTAAACTTTGAAAGATGTGATTCAATGTCTAACTCTTTTCAAATTTCTTGTTAATTTTCTTTCCCTTCTCTTATGTAAGTAATATTTACAACCTTTGAATAAAGCATACACCCATATCAAGCCCTACTGATAGCACTGGGATTAACATAGCCTTTAAAACACCTCCTCCTACAGGTGCAATCAAATTTCCAATTGTATAAACTTTTCCAAACTTTTATAAAACACTAGCAGCTAGATTCATCAAGCTCAATTGCGCTTGCAAAGGGCCAGATTCTGAGAATCTGGCCCTTTGCGAGTGCAATTATTGCATTTGGGATTCATCCTCCCAAATGCAAAATTCGCTAATAAAGAATTCGCACATTTGCGAGGAAATGCATTTAAGGAATCTCTATTTGAGATTCCTTAAATGCAATTCATTAACCATTTCTACATTGCGAATTTGCTATTTTTGGTCGCTATTTACCACAAAGTCTGACTTCGTGGTAAATTGCGAAAAAATAGAAAAAAGCACTTTAGTGCATTTTTCTCAATTGCATGTTACACACACACACATGTCCTTTGGACATGTGTGTGCGCAACACCTGTGTAAATTTACATTTCAGGGGTGCTACAGGGTGTCCAAAGGACACCCTGGCACCCTTGAAATCACAATCTTATTTGTGATTAGCTAATTGCTAATCGCAAATAAGGAATAACACCCCATGCATTCCTATGGGCCTTAAGGCCCATAGGAATGCATGGGGTGTTATTCCTTATTTGCGATTAGCAATTAGCTAATCGCAAATAAGGAATCAGTGGGAATCGCAATTAATATTGTGATTCCTACATGAATCCCGTTTTGCGAGTTTGTAATAGCGATTCCTTATGAATCGCTATTATAGACTCGCAAAAGGGGTCTTTCATGAATCTAGCTGTAGGTGTTTCCAGCTTCTCTACTTCATTTTTTAAATCTGAAATGTTATTTGCAAATTCCGCTATCTTCTTACTCTCATCAGGTATATAAGAGCAGCAATGAGTTCTTTTATGCATTTTGCAGACTCTGCCTTTTTCTGCGAGCAAAATGTCTCATGCTAAGTGATATTGCAAACCCATTGAATGTATAGCAATCAGCTCAATGTTTACTGCTAGCAAAGCTCCGGAAATGTGTGTTGCCAGCTTGCAACAACAGTTGACAGTTTTTTAATCTTTTGATCATTTAAAATGAGTCTCACAGGTGAAAAGATTGCTCCAAAAATATCTCCCACTAATTGAGCTCCTTATCTGTACTACGAATGTGTCTGTGTGCTGGATTAATTGTTAAAGCATCTATACTAGTCATAAGGTACATAAGGTAATAGTACTTCCAAATAACAAATGGCAATAAAACTATCATCCCAATCAGCAGGCAAAAGAAAATAGGCAGTTAATCCACACAAAAAATTAACTCCTGGATGTGCGGATTCTTCTAATTGCTAAATTTGCCATGTCCCTCCCATTAATCCAAATGTATGTTCACAACTACTAATCCCCACATGTCTGGTTCGTGTTGGTGTCCTTCTTCTTTAAAAACAAACTTTCCCTTTGTGTTGACTGTCTAATCTAATTTTGTGCAAACCATTTTCTTTCTAAATTTATCTTCTTCCAAAAAATTTTCAAAACATTATGTCTGTCTTTGCTACGTGCTACGTTAGTGTTCCATGTTTCTAATGCAACAATGGGCGCGTCAAGCAGGTTACATTTTCCTGGTATGCTTTCATACTATTTATAAGTCTATGTGGCATGATATAATACCAAATAATACAAAGTTGTGCCATTTCATTTCTTTGTGAGTGTAAATTCATTCTTTCTATCAATGGTACTCTAGTAAGTATTAAGTCATACTTAGAATGGAAATGTTCAAAGTGTTCTGGTCTATACAAGTGTAAGTACTATGCTGCATGAAATCCCATAAGATAACGGCATGTGATAATAGGTAACTTTTTCTATGCGGATGAGTTAAATGAGCAAAGGCATAACACTTTTTAGCTCCCATGGCATGTGTGTATTCATGTACGAACATAGACTAAACATTTGTTGAGTAATTCTCCAAATTATATGCGACAAATTAGGCTTTCAATTGCTGTTCACCACTCAGATACATATGTTCTTGTGTAGTGTTTGCAGTCCTGAAATCTTTCTTGGGTGTTAAATAAAACTCTACTAATACTATAGTAATTATAATACCTGTTATTGCAAATATTAAACACAGAGTATATTTACTCTTATATCTAAGGCAGCACATGTCTTTAGTATCAGATGAAAGGTATGATGTTAAAGTTCAATATGCAAAGTTTTTTTTTCTCAAAGTTTTTTCTGAGTTTCTTTAAATGATTAGTTTCTAGCCAGCAAAATTAACAGGTCATGAAATCTCTTTGTGACCATGATAACCCAAAATCATGGACAACGCCAAAGCTATACTGACTATCTGTAAATAGTGACTCTCATTTGAGCAGTTAAACAGCATGTTTTATTATGGGCAATCAATTCAGCAACTTGTGCCCTTGAAACCATGAAGCTTCAACAACATCATTTATTTTATAAACAGCATAAGCTGCTCTTAGAGTACCTTCATTATTTCTTAGACATGAGCAACTTACAAAAATTACATGATCAGGCTCAATCAAGGGTTTGTCTTTTATATCAGGTCTAGACTTTGTGCATAAATCCATGACATCTACACAATTATGTTTAACTTCATCACAAACATCATCGTTTATAGCCATCAATATTGCAGGATTCAATGTCTGGAGTCACGAAATGTCGATATTCTCAGAGGATAAAATCCTCTGTTCATAGTAAGTCAACCCGTTATGTGTCATGTCATGTGTTTTCATTCTGGTCAATAGAAGCTCCATTACAGTTACTGGATATCGCATCACTATGCTTTAAGATAGCCGGGCAGACCAGCGGTGTCAGGGTCAAGGGTTGTAGAAAAATATACCACAAGTTTTGAAGCATTATTGTTCATCTGTATCAGCACTGAGAGAGCGTAGACCTCCATCTCACTCCAAAAAAAGAAAATATTCTTTACTGTAATCTGGCATTCCAAGTGGTAGCACACGACAAAGACTCTCTTTCAGCTCTAGGAAGCTTTCAAACATTTTTTGATTCACGGAAGTGGATCAGACACATCCCTGTGTGTCAGCCTCAGTGAAGGCTTAGCCATCAAGAAATAATTGGTTATCCACTGTCTACAGTAGCCAACCAATCCTAGAAACATCCTGACTTTTTTCTGCATTCGAATTGGCTTCATTTAGTGAATTGCTTCCACTCTCTCTGGTGACACCTTTCTAGCTCCTTTTTCAATTATTTGTCCCAGATATTGAACTTCTTTCTGACAGTAATGCAGTTTCCCTGGGGAAAAATTATGTCCATTCTCAGCCAGTCTATTTAATAAAGCTATTGTATCCTGTTAACAAGCGTTTTGTGTTTCTGAAGAACTAAGCCAATCGTCTATGTACACTATTAAAACTGCTCTATAGAGTATCTGTAATGATTCCAGATTCTTTTTAATCTCTGGTTAAAAATCAATGGACTCTCTGCATACCCTTGTGGGGCTCAGCACCATGCAAAAACTCTCTGCTGAAATCCAAATGAAAAGGGAAACTGACTGTTTTCATGTAATGGCACAGAGAAAAATACCCGATAAAGATCAATGACTGTAAACCATTCTGGAGTACAAGGAATCTGAAACACAATTGTGGCTGGATTTGGTACCCCGGCAAAACATGGGACCAGTATTTCATACATTTACCTCTGGTCCTGTACAACCTGATATTTTTCATTAGGTTTCTGTAAACCCATGATTGGAGAGTTACATGCACTTCCAATTAATTCTCTCAGAATTCCTTTCTGCAACATGTCTTCTATTACAAGCGTTAATCCTGAATTGACTCTGTGGATACGTGATAATGTAGGATTCTTGGAAACACTGCATTCTTTTTGACAGTGATCTGAACTGGTGCTCCTCCTTTAATCAATCCTACAGCTGTCTTTTGTTGTATCCTTGTAAATCCTACATCTCCATAATTTGTCTGCCACTCAACACCATCCAGTGTAGAATAGATTGTGCGATTTAACACGTATAATAAATCTTCCTAATAGATTTACAGGACTTATGTTACAAATGACAAATTGATGTTTGCCTTCAATGGTACCTATTTTTACAGGAACCTCTTTTGAAATTTGATTTATAATCTATCTGAACTCTTACAACTTGGATCTTCTTTTCCAAGAGGTGTAGGTCTGGGACTTCCACGATTCTAACAGTGGATCTGGTAGCTTCAGTATCTACAAGAAAAGATACTGAGTGGCCATTCACCACACCAACTAAATATGGACCACTCTGGTCTACCTCTAAGACTGTGCTAAGCATGACATCTTCCTTCCCTCTTAGGCCCCCTCGTGAAGAATTGTCTGAGTCTGAGGCATCAAACAGGAAATTGCTGAAAAGTATTCTGACCTGCATTTTGGAACTGATGTAACATATTCTGATTCATATTCTGGAAAGTATTTGGGTTTGCCTTTGGCAACTGGTTTACATTATAGTATGGGTTCCCCATATTTTGCGGGACCATTTGTGTTTGTGGAACCTGTGTCATCGGGACTTGTTTTTGCATTGGCACCTGCATCTGTTGTACTGCCATATTTTGCATCTGAACTCCTCTCTGCTTTATCATATTTACATTTGTATTATCAGGATTAAACCTACATTCCCACTTCCAATAACTGGACTTGAAAATAGATGTGACAAGGAGTCATCTTTTTCAATTGTGAAACTTCCATTCCTGACCCTGCAATAGGGTCAGGAATGGCATAGGTGCTCCTCTACTTTTACCTTGTGGAACACGAAATTTTACCAAATATCCCTGTAAACCAATCTGTGGAACAACACTTTGCATTCCTCCAGGATTTTCTTGAAAACCCATTTGTGGAACAAAAACACGTTGCATTCCTCCAATCTTTCCTGCAGAAGAGGTATTCTGAAAAACTTTCTGAGCCAATTTCGCCTGTGCCAACATAAATTTCTCCTTAATCTTTTTCTGCTTCATATCTAATTCCTCACTGCAATACTGTGCATACCGCAGGACCTCATTAAGCGACTTATTGTGCCAACAGATTACACTGTGTGGTATGTGCAAACTAATTTCTGGTCTTAAACATAACACAAACTGGGACACAAAAATCCCCATATCCTTCTCTTCAGGATATTCTCTTACACTGTAGTGTTGAAACACCTATAACAAACATTCATACTACTCATGAACTGTTTCATTTGCCTCCTGTGTATTTCAAATTATTTTCAATCAATCTAAATCATTTCATTTCATAAGGCTTTATTCGGAACAAAAAAAACAATGTCCATAAAAGCACACATATAATAAATGAAATTACAATTACAATTACAATACCATTACATTTACAATTAGAAAGCCAATGTTTAAAAAGAAACGTACTATACAGGCGAGGACAGAATAAATATTTAAAAACTCATACTTTTCCTGACATTAATCGCTTTAAGTAGGAAAGTAGCAGTAAAAAAACAAACATCCGGATGGTGCAAATTAAAAAGCAATATCATAGAATCATGAACTGTCCTGAGACCAAACTTGACAAAAATAGGTTTTAAAAAAGCTTTGCAGAAGTTCCCATACAATTGACACAGCAAAAGAAAGTGCATAGTGCTTTGTGCTGAGATATTGCCACACGGGCAGGGACCAGCAGGGTGCTTGTTCAGGGAAGGGAAGGCAACCAGATTATGCACAATTCCCATCCTTAATCTTGTTAGAACAAACTGGTAAGAAACTCGGGTCACTTGGGTCAAATATGGTTGATAGCCCACTGTTTCGTTCACACTACTGTAAAACACACTGGTGGATAAATTGCCTTCGTTACAGGTTCGCCTCTGATTTACAATTCAAAAAGATGTTCTTCATTTCAGACTTAGATATGTCTGAGGCCCCATATCTGTCAGTATTTATATTAAGGCCATAGATCTCCTGAAAGCTGTTGATAATATATTTAATCCATGGGATCTTTAAATGGTTATCAACAGTGAGACAATCGTTAATGATTGCTCTGTTTAGGGATGTCTCTTCTTTCAGCCAAATTGAACGCCACAACAGTAGTGGTCTCAGGAGAATCAAATCATTTAAATATTGAATTCCGAGTTCTCTATGGACTAGGTCATTAGAGGCAGATTTGGGCAGACACAAAAGTCTTTTTAAAAAGACATTCTCCTCCACCTGTAGGCTCCCAGCCGGGGCAAAACCCCTGCCCCATAGAGGGCAATGGAGAGACATCTTGACTGAAAGATCTTGAGCATGTCTCTTATCCGTTTGTCCCCTAATTTGGTGGCAAAAGTAAACACCCCATTGGCACTCCTCACCATCTTAGCCCTAACATGTTTATGCTCACTGGCCCAGCTGCAATTCTTGGAGAATGTGATGCCGAGATAGCAAAAATTGTCAACTTGTTGGACCCTATGTCTATCTATATAATAAGAGTGGGGCTTACTCTGCCCCGGCCCACACTCAATGGTATAGGTTTTAGTTTTATTAATCACTAGTTTTCTACTTTTGATAAACTGTGAAAACCCATCCATCAGGCGTTGAAGGCCTATCGGGGTCCTGGACAATAGCACGGCATCGTCCACATAGAGTAATACCGGGACGTTGATATAGTTAACTCTAGGAGTGTCTGCCTCTACTGTCTGTAGAACAGTGTCCACTTCATTGATGAAAAGGGTAAAAAGCAAGGGAGCGAGAACACACCCCTGCCTTGTACCCCGCCCGATCTTAAATTTGGTGGTACACTCCCCACTAGAATTGGGCCAAAAAAAAAGACGATACCCTCAGGGGCCCCCATTTCGATCAATTTGGCCCAAAGAATTGCATGGTCCACCATGTCAAAGGCACTACTCAATCTGTAAAGCAGAGATAAATAGAGCCCTTCTTTGCCTGGGTGTATTTCCCGATCAACAGTTCGAGATTTAAATATTGCTCGATCGTCCCACGCCCTTTTCTAAACCCATACTGGCAATTTGCCAGGATACCATTGGTTTCTGCCCATTCTTCCAGCCTAACCAAAAGTACCCGGCTCATTATTTTCACAGAGGAATCTCACAGGGAAATTGGACGGTAGCTATTCACATCCCACCGATCTCCTTTCTTGAATATGTGTATTATGATTGATTCCTCCCAGGTTGGGGGTATCCCATAACAAACAGCTTAATTAAAAACGTTTGCCAACATTGGTCCCCATACCTCAGGGACTATCTTATAAACGTCAATGGGCACCCCATCGGGGCCCTGAGCCTTTCCCCCTTTGCTAGCGCCAATTCTATCTAAAACCTCAGTGATGGTAATGTCCAAGGGGACAATGGGCCAACAGTCCTTTCGGTTATCCAAGGCTTTGTCCGAATCAAAAATAGTAGAAAAATGTGAAATCCATGTTTCCATATTGACCTTAGATGTTAATTCTGGTACCTTCTCATCTTTAAGAAATGGAAAATTAACAATGGCCCAAAATAATGTACAGTTTTTCGTCTCTGCAGCCTGTGTCAATTTATCCCAGGACTCATACTGTAACTCCATCTTCCTTCGCTTACCTATTGTCTTATAATTTAATCTAAGCTGGGCACCTGACTCCTAACTCTAGGTTTGGCTGCCAGTGCCTCTTTAAGCTCTTTTAGCGCAATTGTGCATGCGTGGTCGAACCATCCCCTTCGTTGGTCAGACTTATGCTCAGCTGATTTAGTAAACTTTTTGTCTATAATGGAATTATTTCTAATAAAATGTCGAATGGGATCGACAGTGACGTCAGCATGCTCAAGGATCGCAGTAATTTCTGATAAGCAGCTATTTATAATTGAATCAGACGTCATTTCAGCTTTATCCCCTTTCCATCTTAACCTTATACCATTAGGTCTATGAGGTTCGATGTTAACAATAAAGCCCAAATCATGTACAGGTTTTTCTTTCCAGAGAGTGGCCTCAATAATAACATAATTATGGTCGCTAAGCATGATATCCACGACCCTAGGGGCCAAACTCCAGGCGATAAGGTTAGATGGCATACATATAAAATCAATAACAGTATTTGCCCCCCTACCTGAAAAAGTGGGAATACTCTCACCTAGATCGGTCTTCTCATTAGCCAATATTTCCATATCATGTGCCGCTAAGAAATTATTCAGGGATTCCCCATACTTGTTATGAGGGAAATGGAGATCCGCATCCCCAAAACGATTGGTGACCCCACACGTACTTTGGTTGGAGAGGGGACAAACAGCAATATTAAAATCCCCCGCCAAAATAAATTCAAAAACAACATTTGAACCCGCTATAATATCAACCAGGGCGCTCTCTAAAGCATTGACCACCAGGTACCTGGAGCTGTCAAAAATGTTATTATAAAAATTAATTAAAAGGATATTTTTTCCTTCCTCCTGGGAGAGCCATAAAATCTGAGAATGGGCCCCCACTAATACATGTTTTTTAACAATTATGTGAATTTTAAAAGAGATCAAAACCAAAATCCCTCCCTTAGCTCTACCAGAAGTAGATGCCGTAGCGGGTAACTGGTAAGAAACAAAACCGTTGTAACCAGTAAAATTTTTACACCAAGTTTCCTGGAAACAAATGATATCAAAAAGGTCAACAAACTCTGACCACCCCAGGCAATCGTCTTTGGACGCTAGACCCGCAACGTTCCAACTGGCAATAAAACAGCTCGGGGGCCCAGTGGGTATTTGAATAATTTCATCGGGGATAATATTGGTTGGACTTAAACAATGATTATCCAGTGTATAATTAGTATTGGGGAGGGTTACACTTAGCCTATCTGCTACAGGCAAACCCCCACTACACCCATCAAATTCAGCCACACAGCTGTTTATCATGCGGCAATCATAGTGCACACTTACGTTGGTAGGGAGCCCTATAGTATTTCCTTCTATCTCAACTCCACAAAGTACCGTTTCTACTTCAGGCAGGGAGAGGGCCTGGTCAGGATCCAGTCAATCGTTGGAGTCTAAACCACTCAGAGATTGGTAACGGTTAGATGTTACCACCTCAAAACCTCTAGACACACTAGAGGCACTACCTCTACCCCTCCCAAAACCATTAGTAGGCTGAACATTCAAATGTCTATAGAAAAACCCCAAGGGTCTGAGTGAAATTCCCTGGTTATTCGGTGGGCGAGAGGTGGCTCTGATCAAAGAAGTGGTAGCAAGATGTGGGTTTTTGAAATTCCCTATCCAATTAGTTCTTGTAGTGGATAGAATCTGATCAGACAAAGCTAATGGGAAACCGCACTCTCGGTTAAGCCAAGACACAGTTTTATTCTTCAAAGATTCATGTGTTTCTGAATTACTATGAGGCCCCGTCTCCCTAACTGGTGGGACATTGGTTAAAACTGCCACATATGGTGCACAGTCTGGGGGTAAGTCGGGCAGCAAATAACCATATCACTTAGTCTTCTCTTTAATTAGCCCTGGCTTATCCACTGGAACTATATTAGTAGGAGTATTTGAACCCACCATGGGCACAGGGTTGGATACAGCTACAGTAACTGGGCATGATCCCCCATTGGGTATCTTTGGTGTCTCCGTTATAGATCCATGGACCCCTTTAACTGCTTCTAGGCTAACCTTTGACCCTGTATGAGAACTCAGAAGGCCTCCCAACCTCTTTACTTCCCCTGAAATACTGTCAAGTTTGTCCATTAAAGGTTTAATAATTTTATCAAACTTTGCATCTATAATGCTAATCAAGAGCTCTAACTGCTCGGGAACTAGTTTAACTTGAGAATTATTAATTACTGTTACTGGGTCACTAACAGCACAGTTGGATGATGGGTCAGATCTTTTTTTGTTATGGTTCCCCCCCCCCCCGTTTTGGTAGGGTTGTCCTACTTAAACTCCTCCCTGATCTTAATACTCTCTGGGCTCTTGGAGCCGGTGAGCAAGATACTAATAGATCATGAGGAGCCTCAGGCGTGACCAAGTTAGGCTCTAGTTCTATGGGAGTAGCCGTAGCTGGAAGTACAGGAAACTCCAGGTTACAACTAACATCCACTAAAGAGGTAGAAAAAGATGTAGGTGACTTGGGTGAACTAGGTAATGGAACAGAAGGGCTCCCCCGACCCAATGATAGTCTGCGTTCTTTGTTAATTTTGTCTACCACTTTCACAAGGTAATTGTCAAGGGTAGCAAAAGCAGGACGGGCGTTCCCATTATTACCTTTAGACATGATTCGCTCTCTCAAGATACTTACAACAAGCTATATAAGATAAAATTCCGAAAAGCCTTGATAAGGAACAAAACAATATTCCCTAATACTGTTAAAAGAAACGCAATCCTGGAGACAGACACACAGGAAAGCAAGTGAAAAAACAATTTCAGTCCCAAAGTAAAAATATATAAGTGGTATGCTCGATTACCATGTCCAGTACGAGCTACTTCAGGAGTTCCAGAACCAAAGTCCGTGGCCCAGCCCTGCCTCGTCCAGCCACGGACGGCCACAGACGGTCCCGCCCTTGTGCCGGGCTTCACCCGGGACGCTCCCGCGCTGCGGGGAATATGGAGAAAATATAAAGCGCCGGTGAGGGGGCGGTGCTCCGGTCCCCGCTGCAGGTGTGGGCAAAGTGGAGGATCCTGGGAGTGGTAGTCCTGGTGTCAGCGGCCACGTCCCTCTGTCCGCGTTGATTCCGCTGCGGCCAGACTCAGTGCGGCGGCCCCTGCCTCTCCTGTCCCCAGTGCACACAGAGAGCCCTGATGTGTGTACCCTCTTCACCTCCTGCGCTGCGGCACCTAATTCGTCACTGCAATACTGTGCATACCGCAGGACCTCATTAAGCGACTTATTGTGCAAACAGATTACACTGTGTGGTATGTGCAAACTAATTTCTGGTCTTAAACATAACACAAACTGGGACACAAAAATCCCCATATACTTCTCTTCAGGATATTCTCTTACACTGTAGTGTTGAAACACCTATAACAAACATTCGTACTACTCATGAACTGTTTCATTTGCCTCCTGTGTATTTCAAATTATTTTCAATCAATCCTAATCAATTGGTGGCACTTGGCCTTTCAGGAAAGTAATCACTGCTTCATATTTTTCTATAACTACGGGAGATGGTGCATTTGTGGGTTTATCTCTCGGCTGCTCATCTGGTGGCCACTGTACAACAGTCTTACATTCGGCCCACAAATCTCTTGTCACTACAATTTCAAATATCTAAATCAGTCCACAACACCTTTGAAATGTTCACAAATCTTTCAACTTTAGTATACCACTGCACAGGCTTGTTTCTTAATTTTGGAAAATTGTTCCTAAACGTTGTAACATCACCTCTGCTCCACAGAACATGTACATACACTCCTCCAGATACTTCTCGAAGGAGATAAGCTCAAACCCTCCCTTCCTCTGGCCAATTATTGTCTTTCCCCAATTCTGGCTGCTTCTTTTTCTTTTTGTGTTTCTTTGCCCATTTAGTTTCTAGTTTTTCAAAATCACTCCATTTATTACTGCATTTTATTAATTCAAAATTGTGCATTCACATTCTGGCAGGGCGTATATTCATAATTGCAACATCATCCAAATGCACTCTATAACTCCTCTAGTAAGGAGAGAAGAGTGGAATTTCCACATCATATTTCTGAGTCCATTTTTCATGTGTGGTTGCTGCTCATCTTGTAATTTATTTGCATAAATAAATCAATTATTTTTCTTGATATTTGCTCACGTATTCTAACTCCAAACATCCCCATATAATTTCCTCTAGTTACATTTTCAATCTTGGGATATTTTGTGGCATCTCTTTCTAAAGTTTTAGGTTAGCCATTTGCATTTAGCCGTCTGTCTTTTAATACCCAGAGCTTCTTTGAACCATGGTGGAAAAATCCCTTCTTCAAACAAGTTAGTGAGCTATTGGTGTGGTAAAGACAATTCTTCCGCCATCTCTTAGTGCTTGGACAATCTGAGTTGGTCTCCATACCACAATTTGTGAATTCTGTGAAGTCGGGACAAATCCCGTCACAGGTAACCCTGCTGCAGCTCTGTTAGACGGGGACCTGGAGGGTCGGCCGAGCACAAGGGGAGAGGCCTCCGGTGAGGGCCGTCTCCAGCGATCGTACAGACAAGTAACTTCCCCCCCACAGATGGACACCACACGAAGCTCAGCTTAACACCTTTTATAGGTAATTCTGTGAGTAAGGTGGTACGATACAAGGAGATCAGGACACGATGATCCTCTCAATTCTAGTCTCTATTAGGGAAAGGGGGTAGCGGGACAGTCTTGGTACCTACAGGTACTGAGGTGAAACGGTGGTAGCTCACAATCCTCGAGCTCGGCGTTCGGACGGGCCAGACCGCGGCAGCGCCAGCCGGTCCCGAAGAGGTCGTAGGTGGCAACGGGCCGCGGCAGCGCCAGCAGGTCCCAACGAGAATGATGGTTACAACGGGCCACGGCAGCGCCAGCAGGTCCCACGAGGATGAAGGTTGCAACGGGCCGCGGCAGCGCCAGCAGGTCCCACGAGGATGACGGTTACAACGGGCCGCGGCAGCGCCAGCAGGTCCCACGAGGATGAAGGTTGCAGAAGGCCGCGGCAGCGCCAGCAGGCAGGACAATAGTTCACAAGGCAGGGCTGCGGCAGCGCCAGCAGTCCGTCAAGGATGAGTTCTTCACGGTGTCTCTCGACTCCAGGATACAACTGCCTTCCTGTTCTGGGGCTGCCTCAGTTATAGGTCTGACGCTCTTTGATGTCCGGACCCTCGCTCTTGGAGGTCGGGAGGTCCGGGATGAGGGAGTCCAGACACCCAGCAGGGGGGTGGAGCCAGCGCCCGGGGAGGCTGGGGGTGATCGGCACCTGGCGGGAGAGAGCCATCGACACTTCTTACTCCCATTGACCTGCCAAGTGGTCCGTTCACCTCCTGGGTGGATGGTGGTGCCGGGATGTCGGGGCCTGGCCAGGCCCGGGCTAGGGGTCGAGCTGAGGCCACGCGGCCTCGTGGCGCAGTGTCCAAGATGGCGGCTGGCCCGGGCAAGGGTGCTGACGGTGGCCCAGGCCAGGGGCACAGGGATTCCCGGGAGCAGACGTCCCATGGGGGACGGGTTGCGGGTTGCTTCTGCGGGTAGCACCTGGAGGGCCGGTACCAGGGCCCTGTCATGCGGGGAGGGAGCGAGCCCTTCATGGGGCCTGTCCAACATGCGTCCCCCCCAGCTGAAGGCGGGGAGAGTCACCCATCCTCTTGGGGACTTTCCTCGTCGAGGCGGAAAAAGCGGGACAGGCCGTCCACGTTGGCGTGGTCTTGACCAGGGCGATACTCTACAGTGAAGTCCATCCCCTGCAGGGAGATGGACCACCGCAATAGTTTGGGATTCTCCCCCCGCATTTGCATTAGCCATTGCAGGGGCCGATGATCTGTTTGTACCCGGAAGTGGGTTCCGAAGAGGTAAGGCCGGAGCTTCTTGAGGGCCCACACTACGGCGAAGGCCTCCCGCTCAATAGTGCTCCAGCGCTGCTCTCGGGGCAGTAGGCGTCTGCTGATGAAGGCCACCGGTTGGTCGACTCCCTCGGGGTTCAGTTGGGAGAGGACGGCCCCAATACCATGGTCGGAGGCATCGGTCTGAACGATGAACTCGCGGTTGTAGTCGGGGGCCTGGAGCACAGGAGCGGTGCACATGGCGGCCTTCAGCTTCTCGAAGGCCGCTTGACAGTCGGGAGTCCAGTTGACTCTTTTTGGGTGGTTCTTAGACGTGAGCTCCGTGAGGGGCCCCACAATGCTGCCATAGTCCTTCACGAACCGCCGGTAGTATCCGGTGAGCCCCAGAAAGGCTCGGACCTCGGTTTGTGTTTCGGGGGGTTGCCAGGACTGAATGGCAGCTACCTTGAGTTGAAGGGGGGCCACCAGACCGCTCCCCACTTGGTGTCCGAGGTAGGTCACGGACCCCTGGCCGATTTGGCACTTGCTGGCCTTTATGGTGAGGCCGGCCTGTTGGAGGGCCTGCAGGACCTCTCGGAGGTGGAGGAGGTGGTCTGTCCAGTGGCGGCTGTATACCGCGATGTCGTCCAGGTAGGCGGCGCTGAATTCTTCGAGGCCTGCCAATACCTGGTTCACCAGTCTTTGAAAAGTGGCTGGAGCGTTTTTCATGCCGAATGGCATCACTCTGAAATGGTAGTGCCCATCCGGGGTGGAGAAAGCGGAACGTTCTTGGGCCCTGGGGGTGAGGCCGATCTGCCAGTAGCCCGCTGTCAGGTCGAAGATGCTCAGGTAGCGGGCTGCCCCCATGCGGTCAACTAGTTCATCTGCTCGGGGGATAGGGTGAGCGTCGGTTCGGGTGACCGCGTTCAGACCCCGGTAGTCGATGCAGAATCGGAGCTCAGGTGTGGTGCCCGGGGCCGCGGCCTTGGGGACCAGTACGACCGGGCTGGCCCAGGGACTGTCCGAAGGTTCGATGACTCCGAGGGCGAGCATCTTGGAGACTTCTTCTTGGATGCAGGTACGTACCCGATCCGGTACTCGGTACGCCCGGTGTCGGACAGTAGGACTGTCCCCAGTGTCCACGTCGTGCAGGCACCAGGAGGTGACTCCGGGTGTGAGAGAAAACAGGTCTGCGAACGGCAGCAGGAGGGTCCGACAATCTTACGCTGCTCCGGGGTCAGGGCCTCGGAGAGTCGGACCCCGTCCACCGAACCATCTCTTTCACGGGTCCTCAGTAGGTCAGGGAGGGGCTCGGAGTCTCCTTCTGCGCCACTGTCGGTAGCCATCAGCAGGCTGAGCTCTGAGCGCGCGAAGTGTGGTTTGAGTCTGTTGGCGTGGAGAACCCGGAGGGGGTTCCGGGGGGACTCCAGGTCGATGAGATAAGTGACGGGGCTCTTGCACTCGATCACCTTGAAGGGCCCCGTCCATTTGTCCTGCAAGGCACACGGTTCGATGGGGGACATCACCCATACCTGCTGACCCGGTTCAAACTCGATGGAGGAGGCCTGTTGATCGTACCACTTCTTCATGTCCTCTTGACTGGCCTCAAAATTGGCTTTGGCGATCTCCCTGAATCGCCGGGTCTGATTGCGGAGGGTCAGGAGGTACTTGTAGACGTCTGGAGGGGTTTTTAGGGGGGCCATTTCTCATTCCTCCTTCACTAGGCTGAGAGGCCCGCGAACGGGGTGTCCGTACAGGAGTTCGAAGGGGCTGAAGCCGAGGGACTTCTGGGGGACTTCTCGGTAGGCGAAGAGGAGGCACGGTCGTAGCACGTCCCACTGGCGGCGTAGGGGTTCTTCTAGCCCCATGATCATCCCCTTGAGAGTGCGGTTGAACCGCTCAACCAGTCCGTTTCCCTGGGGGTGGTAGGGGGTTGTGAATCGGTAAGTGACCCCGCACTGCTGCCAGAGGGATTTCATATACTTTGAAATGAAGTTCGTACCCCTGTCGCTGACGACTTCCCGGGGGAAGCCCACTCGAGAAAAGATCCCCATTAATGCTCGACCCACTACTGGGGCTGTTACCGTACGAAGGGGGACAGCCTCAGGATAGCGGGTGGCGTGGTCCACCAGGACCAGGATGAAGCGATGCCCTTGTGCTGTTCGGGGGTCCAGGGGCCCCACAATGTCTATTCCCACCCTTTCGAACGGGGTGGTCACCACGGGGAATGGTTGTAGGGGTGTCTTGAGTTTGCGGCCGCTCTTCCCGCTGGCTTGGCAGGTCGGGCAGGACCGGCAGTGGTTGGAAACGTCATTTCTCATTTTGGGCCAGAAAAAGTGAGTCACCAGGCGGTGGTAGGTTTTGTCTTGCCCCAGGTGCCCAGCCAGGGGGACATCATGGGCCAAGTTCAACAGGAAGTCTCTGAAGTGGAGGGGCACCACCAGCACTCGACCGGCCCCCAGCTCTGCGATTCTTTGCTCGCTGTACAAGAGATCATTGTCCCAATAAACCCAGTGGGCCCCGGTGGTGTCTCCTTGGCCCTGGGCGAGCGCTTGCTGTCGCAGTCCCTCGAGGGAGGGACAGGTCTTTTGCTCCTGCCGGAATTGTTCTTGGGTGGGCCCCCCTGCTTGACGCCACTGAGCCAGGTCGGGAAGTTCGTGGGGCTGTGAGGACCCTTCTGGGGTTGGTTCCGGGTGGTCGGTATGGATGGAGTCTTCTTCTGGAGCGATCGGGGGAGGAGGTGCTGACCACTCGGGTTCTTCCGGTCTAGGGATGGTGCGGGTGGCCATGGACCGGGTGGTCACGCACGCCCAGTACGGGAGACCCAACATCCCCAGATGCTCTCTTCTTTCAACAGCTGCCCACGGGGAGCTCTCGAGATCGTTCCCCAGGAGGCAGTCCACGGGGGCATCGTCGCGGACAGTTACTTTTAGCATGCCGGACACTCCTCCCCATTCGAAGGGGACGCAGGCCATCCGACACAGGCTCTCCGAATTGTCTGCCGATCGGACGGGGCAAAGAACGTTTGGCAGGATTTGGTCTGGGGTCACCAGGTGACAACGGACGGCCGTCACACTGGCCCCGGTGTCACGCAGTGCTTCGGCCTTGCGCCCATTTATGCTCACCCATTGGCTGTACTTCCGAGTGTTGGCTGGCAGGGGAGTCCGCGGGACCATGTCTCTTCCCCCTAAGCAGGCCAGTGTCATGGCGGCAGGTTCCCACTCGAACTGCTCCGACTCGTATGCTTCAGGGTCTTCGGAGACTTGTTCTTCTCCTAGGGCGGCGGCCGCCACCTGGCGGGGCCCGGGAGTCTGGTTCTTCGGGCAGGTCGGGTCACTGGCATAGTGGCCGATTCGCTGGCATCGGTGACACGTAACGTTGGCTCGGAACCCCGGGCGCATCGGGGGGTTTCCCCGGCCGGCTGGGGGCGGGGTGGTGTTAGCGGGAGTGGCCGGGACAGCGTCTCTGCCCCGGCCCTGTCCTCCTCCTCCTCCTCGGGGACGATGATGACCTTGGTTGGTTCTGTTCTGCTCATTCGGCCCACTCCGGGCCACTCGGGTGCTCTCCCACCGGTCAGCCTCGGTGGCGAGCTGCCGTGGTTCAGTCAATTTACTGTCGAGGAGGTGCTGCCTGAGCTCGACGAAACAGTTGTTGGAGAGGTGCTCCCACACAATGAGATTGAAGAGTTGTTCGTAGGTGGTTACGTTGCTACCCTTGATCCACCCCTCGAAGGCTCGGCTGAAATAGTTTACGTATTCCAACCAAGTTGTACCTGGGATCCGGGTGCAGTTGCGGAACCTCTGGCGGTACATTTCGGGCGTAAGCCCATATCGACTGAGGAGGGCGGCCTTCATGTGGTCATAGGACGTCATTTGATGGTCCGGAAGCTGCAGCAGGGCATCACGGCCCTCATTGACGAATCTTCCCCATAGCCCGGCTCCCCAGTCACTTCGAGCGATCCGGTGGGCCGTCATGGCGATCTCGTAGGCCTTGAACCACTGCTGTATGTCGTCGTTCCGGTGGTATTCTCGGACCACATCCTTGGGGATGTGGACCTTCTGTTCGGTAGTACCCGGGGAGCGCGGTGGCTCGGGCACCCCTAGGTTTTTATTCAGTTTGCGTATTTCTATCTCTGCTAGTTTGCACTCGTGTTCGTATGCCAGTCTTTTTTCTTCGAGATCCCTCTGTCTCTGTTTTTCCTCTCGCTCTTCTCTGAGCCGTAAGTGTTCTAAGTTTATTTTTTGTTCCGCCAGCTTCAATTCTCCGTCTAATTTGAGCCGTGCCAATTCTAACTCGTGTAGTCTATTTTTTTCCCGCTCCTGGATCTCTTCTCGGGAGGGATCTGTTCTCCGTTCTTCCGTCAGGGTGGTGTTGATTTCCGGGGCTTCGAGGTCCCGGGGTGCGGCGGTATTCGTCTCTGTCCAGGCCTCTAGGGCGTTTTTGAAGTCTTCTTTTGTGCTTAGTCCGGTGGTAGCAATGCCTAAGTCCATGCAAAATTGTTTTAGCTCTCGGTGGCTGTATTCTTCCAGCTTTTCCATCTGGAACTTCTCTGCAGATCCGCTCTCTTTGGTCGTCATTGTGGTTTAGTCGTAGGGTGAGTTACTATCTGTACGGTACGCGTAGGTTCGGATCGCGCCGCTGGCCACCAATGTTAGACGGGGACCTGGAGGGTCGGCCGAGCACAAGGGGAGAGGCCTCCGGTGAGGGCCGTCTCCAGCGATCGTACAGACAAGTAACTTCCCCCCCACAGATGGACACCACACGAAGCTCAGCTTAACACCTTTTATAGGCAATTCTGTGAGTAAGGTGGTACGATACAAGGAGATCAGGACACGATGATCCTCTCAATTCTAGTCTCTATTAGGGAAAGGGGGTAGCGGGACAGTCTTGGTACCTACAGGTACTGAGGTGAAACGGTGGTAGCTCACAATCCTCGAGCTCGGCGTTCGGACGGGCCAGACCGCGGCAGCGCCAGCCGGTCCCGAAGAGGTCGTAGGTGGCAACGGGCCGCGGCAGCGCCAGCAGGTCCCAACGAGGATGACGGTTACAACGGGCCGCGGCAGCGCCAGCAGGTCCCACGAGGATGAAGGTTGCAACGGGCCGTGGCAGCGCCAGCAGGTCCCACGAGGATGACGGTTACAACGGGCCGCGGCAGCGCCAGCAGGTCCCACGAGGATGAAGGTTGCAGAAGGCCGTGGCAGCGCCAGCAGGCAGGACAATAGTTCACAAGGCAGGGCTGCGGCAGCGCCAGCAGTCCGTCAAGGATGAGTTCTTCACGGTGTCTCTCGACTCCAGGATACAACTGCCTTCCTGTTCTGGGGCTGCCTCAGTTATAGGTCTGGCGCTCTTTGATGTCCGGACCCTCGCTCTTGGAGGTCGGGAGGTCCGGGATGAGGGAGTCCAGACACCCAGCAGGGGGGTGGAGCCAGCGCCCGGGGAGGCTGGGGGTGATCGGCACCTGGCGGGAGAGAGCCATCGACACTTCTTACTCCCATTGACCTGCCAAGTGGTCCGTTCACCTCCTGGGTGGATGGTGGTGCCGGGATGTCGGGGCCTGGCCAGGCCTGGGGTTGGGGTCGAGCCGAGGCCACGCGGCCTCGTGGCGCAGTGTCCAAGATGGCGGCTGGCCCGGGCAAGGGTGCTGACGGTGGCCCAGGCCAGGGGCACAGGGATTCCCGGGAGCAGACGTCCCATGGGGGACGGGTTGCGGGTTGCTTCTGCGGGTAGCACCTGGAGGGCCGGTACCAGGGCCCTGTCATGCGGGGAGGGAGCGAGCCCTTCATGGGGCCTGTCCAACAAGCTCCTTGTGTCTCTGGAGTTAAATTAATATTCGCTGTAGCAGTTGCAGCTTGTCTAGGCACTGTCTGAATAGTCACAAACTGTGGTTCTGGTATTGGTACAGGTATAACCGTTGGAATTCCTGCAGTTGATGAAACAATCTGTCTCTGAGCAATTTGTGCAACCTGCAGTTTAGTAATCTGCAACACTTGAAGTGGTCTTTCAATTTGTACCACTCTTGTTTCTACAGGAGCAGTCGCTACTGTACTGCCCACTGTGGTTCTACTTCCAGATCTATCAGTTGCAGTCGCATAGGATGTGGATCGAGCAGCCAACATTACTTCAGTCCCCAGAATCACTATCGGTTTCATATTCTTCTTCTTCTTTTTATCTTTTTCTTTTGAATTATTTTTCTTTCCCCTTTCTGGCATTTCAGTAGAAATTGCTGGATATAGTCGAGTTCCTTCAACTATAGACTCCCCCCATCTATGATGTTACTCATCCCATCTAGCATCTGCATAATTACTCATAGCTCTCTTGGTTCTTCTCTGGTACCTCTCCCTCTCCTTGTCTCTTACTGCTTTTTCCCACATGCATAAGGCTTCAAATTGCACAGATTCAGGTGGTGTTTTCAAGTCATATAATTTTCCCTTAATTTGTCAATAATTCTAGTTTTAGAACTCTCATATTTTTAAATTTTCTTAGGAATGTTACACTATTGACATAGCCATAAACAGGTATCCAATCCCACTTCAGTCAACATAAAATGTGCAGGCATGCCCTCAGAAGGTGCCTCTTCACCTTTCTGTATACGGAACTGTAACATCTCCTCTCATAAAACTCGTAAATCCGTTCAAAAATGTCATGTTTTCGCGAAATTCATAAAACGTCAATTCACAGTTCAATGTTATCATTCTGTTCCAAAACATTAATGTTTTTCTTCCAATCCTGTTTCTGTTGTTATTTATCAAAATCCTATCCTCAAACCTCAATGCGGCATTCACAAATCACTGATCTATCATAGTGCAGCACCTTGACGTCACCAACCAATACCAGCACAAAAGCATATCAACCGTCCAATCCCAGTGCTGACCACTATTGTGTGATCTTGCTTCCTGCAGCAGTTCACCCTCCTTTAATTTTTCTCTTGTAGCTTTGCATATTAAAAACCTTAAACAAAACAAAACATATACCAGGTTATGTTTGTTTTCCTAAAAGAAACAATAGTAATTCAACAACTGGAATATTAAGGGTTAATACCATCCGATTTTTGCCATACAAAAATAATGTTCACATTCACAAGTGAAATCTTGACCAATGTAGCTTCCCCTGTTTGCGCAATTAGGTTCTGCCAATAACAATCAATATTAGTCAACCACAGCAAATCAATAGTTGTCTCAATTGTGTAGGTGATGGTACCTCACACTGTACACCACAAAATCTCTACAAACAAGAATGTATTCAAGTTTCTTCTACACTTGTCTCTATTTTTTATTATCCTAGTATCTTCAAATATCGTCTCATAAACATAATTCAATAATCATCTGTTTTCATCAATCATCTATTCTCAATCCAATAATACAACAAAAACACAATTGCAATCACAATAGACGTCATATCACCCTATTAATACTCACACCTCCAAAACCTTCGAAAACCACACCCCGTCAGCTCCTCAAGCTCTGAGCATTGGACTCCAGGATTCAGATATTTTATTCTAAACTTGGGTATTTATGTATTTTCTCCTTGCGCCGAACCATTAAAACCATTCCTCTGCAGCCAGAAAACTGATAGCATGGCAATGGGGCAAAATTACAATCTCTTGTAGGTGCTATGGCCTCGTTCCAGCTCTATAGCTCTCTTCTTCTGCGAAGGACCTTTGAATTGTGTATTAGGAGCCAAGGAGCAATTGATGTATCTCAAAATAACAGTTTAAGTTCAGTCAATGATGAGAGTTCTTTTGTTGCATTAAAGCTTTTTCTCATTAAGAGATTAGTAAAGATCTCTGTTTATTTTTTATATGTATTCAGTTAGTCCATCAATCAGTTATGTTCACTGAATTCTCATCATAAAGAAATTTTGGTTAGAACAGGTCAATCATCAGTATGCATTCATTTAAGTGTATTCCATAAAGGAATAGATTCCAAGGCCGGACTGGTAGGAACGGACTTCGGGCATTTCCCCAGGAGTCTGGAAGGGTGGAAGGCCGGTTTTGTTACTGGGGCACCAGTTTGCAATGCTGCATTGTCGGCTCCAGTAACATAATTAGCATACCAGCATAATCCGCAGAGCACTCACTTTCATTTGTAGCCTCCCTGTGTGCGATAATAAACCTGTCAAGATACCTCTGGTGATTAATCTTCCTGATGGAGTTTTGTCTAGTGGCAGTTTTAACTCATCTAAGGTAGCGCAGAGGGTTAATATGCCTGTTTCAAAGAATCTGTATCTCACAAATCACATAAATGTATTTTGTATGCATAGCTCTGTGGATTATTGCTTTTGTCACAGAGATCCTTTTATAACTGTGCAGTAAATACGTTACAAAGTAATCTAGCACAGTGAGCTATGAACTGCCATCTTAGAGCTGCATGCAAACTGCATGGTACAGGTTAGAAAGTTATGTTTCTTTTACAGTGTTTCATTATCCTAATGTTGCTTATAAAGGTTTGTTTGGGTAGAAATAAATTCTTATTAGTAAATTTAAAACTAACCACTGTGTTACATTTTGAATCCTGGGTTTGTGTTTCTCCAGCCAAAGCACTCCTAAAAAATGAAAAGCTTACACCTAGTGGTGGGCTTGTCATATGTAACTTTTTCTATACACTGACTTACACATATATTATTAATTGTCTTTATGTGTGTTTGATGTAAAGTGCCCAAGACCATAATCTGGTATGAGAAGTGCTGTAAAACAACAGAAATACATGAGAGAGGGAATATGGAGAGATAAGGGGAAATGTTGGAGAGTGATAGTGAGGAAACATTTGAAGAGGCCCAATAAAGATTACCACATCCTGGTACACTGTAAGCTCGTCATGTACTATGCTTTAATACCTAATGCAATTGAATATTTATTGAAAAATGTGTTGTAGAATGCACCATTTTTGCAATTCTTCTCTAAATTGTCTTGGGGGCGAACCCCCCCGAACCCTCTTTATAGTGTTAGGGCTCGCTCACTCGCTACACAATCTACTGGGGCTGGTCTGACAACATTTGCCAGGGCTGCTTTAGGTTCCGAGTCCGTCCCTGATAGACTCCCTATTCCATAGCTCAGGATCAGAGGTTTAGGGCCTTATTATACAAGTTTGACCCATGGTGGCAGTCCGACCACCCCCACACTGTGGGTCCCCATGCAGTATTATAAGTGTGGCAGTCGGACCAACACAAGAGCGCCAACTCTGCCAGGATCAAGGAACCCACTGGGCCGGTGGTCTTTCCTCGGTAGAAATATGCTGGAGATGCCGACGAGCATATTCCGAGTTGCCATTTCACCTCCCTGTTCATGGTGAATCCGGCATGAAAAGGGTAGTGGAATGGCAATAAAGAGGGCCCCCCTGCCAGAATTGGGCCTGAGGGCGCATGCGGGGGGCACATGAAGTCCCCCCTCTGTATTTGCACACACATTTCCTGCACGGTGTGGCATGTATGCAACACCATACAGGAAGGTGCAGTCAGTGCGATAGCAGCGGCGATCTGCATGGGAGGCTTTTCTATGAGCCTCACAGACTACCGCTGACTGCCGTATTAAGAGTTCGGATGTCAGAGCACAACCAGCCCGCTACAACACCGCTGGCATCACCAGGCCTGGATCCCTCGTGCAGGCGGTGTGTAAAGTGGGGAGGAATGGAGGCGGTGCTGATCCCGGCACCGCTGTCCATATTACGAATTGCCCTTCCAAAAGCATTTCATGGCGGTGATGCTGCCATGAATAAGCTGGTGGCGAGGTAACAGGGCCCACATGAAAATCTGCCCATGGGGGTGGTTGCAGGGGGCACATTAAGTACCCCCCCCCCACACAAGTGCATGGTTGTGCGTGCACTGTGTGGCATGCATGACATGGTACATGCCATACCGTGCACAGATGAGCAGTCAGTGCTGTCATAGAGGCCGTATGCAGTTTAAGCTCGCCTATGAGCTTAATATATTGGCACTGTGACACCGCAGCTGCACCGTCCACCCACTCTGGATTCTACTAGTAACTCAGCAGGCAGGATCAACACAGGTTTGCCAGTCTTCCTGGGACTGACACTCTGGCGGTCTTGTAGGAAGACCGTCAAGCTCGGAATAGGGACATATGTTTTCCACTTTTCACTGCACATTTAGCATACTGTATCAATACATTTTTTGTTCTAATTTTAGACTCTATTAGTTACACTTACAGCTGCCTCCTGGTGGTCTGGATACTGTCAAAGCAGTAAGCTGTTGGGTCATGGAATAATGCTTAATAGACATGGAAGCCAGTTTTGACAGTTCATGTGTGTTTCGGTGTCAAGGTTAATGCTTGTGATTTAGCTTGCCAGAGCCCTTCTGCAAGGCCATATGAAAGTTCCATTCCTGTGTAGTGATTCCTTTAGTTTCTGAAGGTGTCAGCTGTATCCTCAGTGCGAAACCATTTTCTCATCACTCTACATAGGGATCAGTGAAGCACTGCAATATGGCTGCCAGCTATAACAGTACCTGGTCGTATTAGGGTTCTCCTGTGTGCTCCATAGGTAGCACACAGGAGCCCCAGAATTAAAAACAAGCATTGAAAATGCAATAGGTCTCGCAATAGAAGAGTTTGACATTTTTCGTTTTGCAAATGGATGAGTGGCGTTGCGTGGATGAGTGGCGTTGCGTGGATGAGTGGCGTTGCGTGGATGAGTGGCGTTGCGTGGATGAGTGGCGTTGCGTGGATGAGTGGCGTGTGTGAGTGGCGTTGCGTGTGTGAGTGGTGTTGCGTGTGTGAGTGGCGTTGCGTGTGTGAGTGGCGTTGCGT